>NC_090927.1:1089723486-1090973486 GCF_040938575.1 Ambystoma mexicanum
AACATCGAAGAGGCCGCCCACTCGGCCTGTTGCTTCTGCTACCGGTACCCCCTAGACCTTGGCACACACTGACTATGGATTTCGTGACCGATCTCCCCAAGGTGCGGGGTTTTGATACCATCTGGGTGGTGGTGGATAAATTTACTAAAATGGCTCGTTTTGTCCCCTGTAAGGGGATCCCTTCGGCCCCGGTCCTGGCTGACTTATTTTTTGAGTCTGCTTTCACGTTGTTTGGGCTCCCTTCTGTCCTTATCTCCGACCGGGGGTCGCAATTCACGTCTCGTTTTTGGAGAGCTTTGACTAAGCTGCTTGGCATCGATACCAGGTACTCCTCGGCCTATCACCCCGAGACTGATGGACAGACCGAAAGGACAAACCAATCTATGGAAGAGTATCTTCGGTGTCTTATCTTGCAGCAGCAGTCCTCCTGGTTAAGTGTTTTACGGCTTGCCGAGTTCGCCTACAATAACGCGGCTCACTCTGCTACGGGTCTCTCTCCTTTCTACACCCTCTATGGCCAACACCCCAAGTTCCTGCCCGTCTCTGACGCTTCTGTCTCCTTTAATCCTGCGGCCACGGCTTGTCTTAGAGATCTGTCTGCTGTTCATGCTCGTACTCTAATCCACCTTACTGAAGCAAAGGCCTCCATGAAGTCCCGTGCTGATGGCAAGCGCTTGGCTGCTCCTCCCCTTGCAGTGGGTTCCCGGGTGTGGTTGTCTTCCCGTCACCTTCGCCTGGTTGGTTGTCGGAAACTTCTGCCTCGCTTTGTTGGGCCGTATGTGATCTCCCAGGTTGTGAATCCAGTTACTTTTCGTCTGGTTCTCCCGAGCTCTTGGCGAATCCATCCTGTTTTTCATGTCTCCCTTCTCAAGCCTTGCCCTGATTCCTCCCGTCTTCGTGCCCCGGTGGCCCCGGTGCCCCTGGCCTCCCCTGATGTCTTTGAAGTGTCAGCTATTCTGGGTTCCCGTTGGTTTAGGGGTGGGCTTCAGTATATGGTGGACTGGACGGGTTATGGCCTGGAGGAGCGCTCTTGGGTTTCCACCCTGGACGTTAACGGTCCTCGGTTGGTACCTCCACAACACCTTCCCTGGGTTCCCACACTACTCCCACCAGGTTTCGAGACTCACGTGATGTGGTTGCCCCAAAGGACCGAAAGCTCCGTACCGGTTACACTGTACGTGCCCGGTTGCAGCCCTTCCTGCAGTGGCAGTTGCCATGGAGAGCATACAGCAGAAGGGGCGGCGGAACGCTTCCGCATCGAACAATCATCCGCTCACGTGATTCACAGCAGCGTTTCCCACGTGACGATGGAAGGCGTCACATGACTCGGAAGCGCACAGTACTTAACGCTTGATGCACGGAGCACTCACCGCTTCTCAGCTGTCTTTCGACTCTGTTTGGCGCTACGTTTGGACTTGCTCTGTTGGTTTACCTTGACTTTGGATCACTCACCTGGACTCCCTCGGATTATCCTTTTGTACCTTTGCTTGGAAATGTTTATTCATTGCTGAACCTCGACCCGTCCCTCACCTGCCTTCGGATCATCCCTTGGTACTTTGTTGGACTTCTACACCATTGCCGTTTGGGAACTCCCGCTATGCCTCCAGCTCTATTCTCAGGTGGTCTGTCCTGTGTCCACGTGTGACTCTGGTCCCTGTTGTTCTGGGGACTGCCTCTCATCTGAGTCTCGAACCTCCCTCACTAGGTCTCCCGAGTTTTCCAACCACAGGATAGGTAAGATTATTCAGATCCTCTGATTCTTGTATTCTATTGTATTTGCCTGGTACTTAATCCCGTTCTTTCTGCAGCAGCATCGGTGTTCCAGAGGTTCCGTGGATCCGGGAAGTAACATCTCCCACCTGTGGCTCTAAAGGTTGCACAGCGGGGTTCTTTTGGTTCCCCTGTGCGTCACTTGGGGACAGAGGTCTCAACGGTCTACACGACACTCAAGTCAGAACAAAATTGATTACACAATAATCGTGGGAGACCTTAATTCAGTATGCTTCAAGGAGGATGACAAAAAGGCTCAACTCTGTGAAATAATCCCCTCACACGAAAGGGGCAAGAAATGGAATCGCTTAATGGATGCTTACGACTTGCACAATTTACATAAAACAAAAAATAAACAAAGATCACCGGTTCCGACATGGGAAGGAACTGGACGGGGTCTCACGCTGGATCACACGTGCGTCTCAAAGAACCTCCTGGACTTAGTAGTCAACTTCAAAGTAATGAGAGTAGTTCAGAGTGACCATAATCCACTCATTACTACCTGAAATTGTACGGGAAGGACATGGAGACTTCATGTCCAATAATTTGGAACCCTGCAGTGGGAATTCATGGCTGAGGCTGAAGGAGAGTCAAATAATCTCTCTGCCTACCAACTACCAACAAGCTAAAGAAAGATGGGGAAAAAGCAGCATAGATCTTTTCGATTACCACCCTTTTCAAAAAGTATACAACGTCCACAAAACTACTGCAAAAACCGCTGTGAAATCCTAAAAGCAATCAATCGCGAAAAAGAATATAAAATGTGGATACGGCAACAAAGAGCCAATCTATACCAAGCCGATGCTGAAGAAATGCTACGGATTCTGAGTAATAAAAACTCTAGGGCTTTTTGGACACTGATCGAGCCAAGGAACAAGGAACAAACCACCCTTGATAATAACGTGCCGGAGAAAGCGTGGAATACTCATTTTAGATAATTATATAAGGCACCAGAAAATAGAGGTCCAGAGGGAATGACAATCCCAAAAGTCAAATGGAAGATCGACTGGGATAAGGAGACTATAGAAGATAAGATAAAAAAGCTAAACAACTCACGAGCACCGGGACCGTATGGGATAACAAACTACCATCAAAAACAACATCCAAAAGCCTGGGCCACTTTAATAAGTGAGATTTTCCGGAATTGTGTCAACTGTAGCAATATTCCATCAACATGGTTAAAAAGGTTGATAAGACGGACCGTCCTATAGCACTCTCGGATACAATCGGCAAGATTTTTGGCTCTTTGGCATTGGAGGCTTTCCAAGAATGGACTCTCGCCTCACAAACCTATGATCCACTACAGGTTTTTTTTATTCGGGGCCTAGGAGCCTCAGTAAACATCTTGCTAATAAGTGTTCTAAAAGAAAAGGCTTTGGAAGAAAATGTCCAGTTAGGCTTAACTTTCGTGGATCTAGTTCAAGAATTTGACAGGGTAAATAGGGACACCCTGTGGAAGAAGTTGATACAAAGGAGTTGTCCAATGTCCATTATTCAACCCATCCAGGCCCTCTACTCACAAACTTCCATGAAAGTCAGACTAAACAAAGCTGGCCTCCTGTCAGAAAAGATTATAACAGCTCGAGGAGTCAAGCAAGGATGCCCATTGGCGCCAGCTCTATATAGCTCATACATTGCTGATTACGGCGAGTCTCAAGAACTAATTAGATCTTTTCCTCCTTCTCTGGGAAAAATGAAAATCCTGAGAATCTTATATGCTGACGACATCATATTGCTAGATTATACACCCATCGGCTTGCAAAGACAGAGGGACAACTTGAAGACCTATTTGAGTGAGAATAATCTGGAACTCAACGAAAACAAGACCAAGGCAATGTCGTTCGGCAAAAAGACGTCAGGGAAAAAAACTCTTAAACTGTTCTAGGATGGTAAACGACTGGACAATGTCCCTAGCTTTAAATACCTAGGGATCATACTGAGTAGTAACAGTCACTCAGAGATACCGATGCAAGACCACTTACAAACCAAGATGAGATCGCTAATTGTTCAGACGAAAATCATGAACAGAAAGTTCGGAAGATTTTCACTTTTACCAATTCTGAAATTTTTCAGAACTAAAGTGATTCCAAGCATTGTCTATGGAGCTGAAGCCATGCCATCCCTTCCACACCCCATTTGGACTAGGCTTGAGGGCATTTTTTGGCGTGAGGTCTTGAACCTCTCACAATCAACTTCAATGATACTGATTTGTAGAGAATTGAATTTGCCATCTCTTAAAGTAATAGTTGAAAGAAACAGTTTGATGCTATATCGGAAGTTAATACAACTCAAACCGAATGCTGGAGATACTTAAAACTGCAATGATGAATGGCGAAAGTCAAATTCTAAGAGCCTGGAGATTAAAACACAGGAACATACTGGAAAAAATTGGAAGTTCGGGGGAGAAACTAATTTTCAACCCAGTAAAAGTAAACAAGAAAATTCTAGAAATGGACTGAATTGAAACACAGTCGGCGGCCAGAAAAAGTTCTCTGACAAAGGATTTCCCACATGATCATAAAAGAATAAATGAGACCCTACCTTACCTTCTAAAATCTCTGAGTAAAGATCTAAGAGCAAGTTTCATGAGATTTAGATTGAACCTATTCAGCACAAACGAGATCTTAATGATCAGAAAGCAGGCGGTTTCAAACAATTGTCGCTTCAGCACTCAGGATAAACAGGTGGATATGAGGAAACATCTGTTGCTATCCTGCCCAGGCCTCGTAAGGGAACGATCGAGATGGTTAGGCCACCTGTTCAAAGACTTACACGTATACGACGAGCAGGAGTGGTGGCTGCGACTAACAAGTGGTGAAAAGTCTAACTGGGTCATTTCTGTAGTAGACTTTTTTAAAGCAATTGGGCTGGATGTGCAGAAGAGCACCACCGAACCAGAAGGAAACTAAACCAGTCTGTTTCAGGAAAGACTGAAAATCGGAAAATTAAGTCGAGGATCACATATCAAGGAACTAGCCAGCTGACGAACTGAAGCTTCAATTGAACTAAATCGATTTGTTTGATTCGAATTTAATCGATTTTCTTTTACTTCTACTTTTGTAAAATTGTTTAAATACAATCAAACAAATAAAAAAATGTAAAAAAAACGTGTCACCTGAAAAACACATAGGCCAAAAACATCAGTGAAATTCAAGAGCTCACAGCCTTCAAACCATATGCTCCTTTACATAAGGTCAAGGTAGTGATGCAAAGTCAACCTAAATGTATTCCGAAAGTTGTATTTTCATTCCACTTCAACCAGGAGATATTGCTAGCAGTGTTGTTTCCCTATCCTCAGTCTAAAGCAGGGCATGGTTAGCACTGCCTGCAGGTTCGCAGTGAGTTTAAGTTGTATCTAGATCAAAGGAAGCCTACTGGGAATGTTGACAACCTCATTGTTGTGTCTGGTGGAGCCTAACCTGGAACTAAGGCCTCACAAGTGTCCATAGCATGCAGCATAGTAGCATGCATATCAGAGTAGCATGCATATCGGAAGCCTATTCCCTTCAGAGAAAGCCATTTCCAAAGGGCCTACATGCACATGCAGTCAGGGTCAAAGGCACAGCAGTAGCTTATCAGACACAGGCCCTGTGAGATGTTTTTGCTAAAGCAGCCTTCTCCTTCCACCTTCTGCAAGCGTTATTACACTGGCCCCAGTAGCAGTGCTGATTCTAGGTTCCCCCAAGCAGTCCTTCATGACCTGTTTGCTTTAGATGGGTCCGGCCTCCTGGAAAGTTTGGTGCTTGATACTCCCCATAAGGTATGGAGGAAGAGGAACAGGATGGGGGAGTAAGAAAGTGTTACTGTAGTGACTACTGTACTCCTAGATCCCTTTCCTCCATACTCTTCTCCTTCCATCCACCAATAATATTATTCCATGTGTGCTTGGGTGTGTGAAGCCATCTAATTCTCGGAAATGGGGACTGACGGGTGTTGCTGGTGGGCGAAGTCGGCATGTGGAAGGGCGTGTACATAGGCACTGCCCCCCAATTTTGAATTTAGAAAAATGTTTTACCATGCAAATGTGCCGCTCTCATCACCATGGGACAGACACTCATGAACAATGGAATAAAGGGGACTATGCACTAGGAGTGCAGTGGTCAATACGGTGAATGACGTTTTCTTTTTTCCCCCTTCCACAAGGTGATTTAATTGGAGGGGTTCCGGTTAGTGGGTTGGGGGGTCTTCCCATTTGGTGGCTGCTGCAGATTGAATGATCTTGGTAAAAAAGCGGGTTTCTATTTTTAAAGTGATTTGAGTGCCCTTTGGAGGTATGAAGAGAGGGAACTGTTGAACTGCTTGATGGCTAAAATGTTTTTGACCTCCTCTGCTGTCCTACCCACAAGGCTGAGTTACTCAATTTAATGTGTTCACACACACACACACATACACTAGAGGGGGGCGGGAGAGGACATGATCTTTTGGGCCAAGATGCTGACTCAAGACTGACTCGCATCTTAAATCCTGAGCCCAGCTTTTCCTATTTGTCTATCTTTCACGGGGAGGGCGGAGGGAACAGTCAGGGGGGGAGAGGGGGCGTGTGCTTTGTCTGTCCTATGCCACTCCCCAGCTCAGAGCCTTGGATTCCTGCTTGGCCCTGAAGTGGTCACACAGAGCAGGGTGCTTTGCAAATGCAATTGCAGTTCAATGGGCAGATAATGCGCCATTATGATTGAAAAGGCAACACATGAACTGACAGCAGTCGGAGCTAAAAATTGATGCGAGACGTCCTGTTCTCTGTGATTGATAACTTCGAGACCTCCAAAAGCCAGGTTCAGCGCGGGGGGAGGTGGGGTGGAGAAGCTATAGCCATTCACATCATCTTTAAACACTGTATTTGTGAGTGGCATGTGCTGCGTGCCACAGACACGCATGAACTTCAAGCGTTCACTCTTCTACTGTTTACAGATTGCCGTGAAGCATGCACACACGTGTACGAATAGCGCAGTATTTTCGGATTGGACGGTAAACATAGGATAAAATAGTGTTTTTTTCCCCAAACTGTATATGTGTTTGCACCCAAGCACTCGATTGCTTGCATTAGCATTTGGTTACAAAAAGCACATTTAAATGGTGTCAGGTTTACAATCCTGGGGCCTATACCCACTAGATTTCCAGATCTGAAAACGGATGTAACATCCCGAGTGCTGCCCTTCCAGATTTGAGCATTCCTGAAATTCATATTCAAGAGCACAAATAGTGCAGGGTTTACACATGGCCAATTTACTAAGCCTTGTTTCAGGTGGAAAGCTGTAAGTTTAGATTAAAATTCTAAACATACATCTTTCGAATAGTGCTTACAAAGTAATATTGGGGGATCGGAGGGCCTTATGAAGTTTGGAACGAGTGCCTGTTGTCTCTGCGCAAAAAGCGAAGTAGAAGCTGACAGACAGGAGCGGGCTCGGGTGAAGATGTGTGGGGGCCCATTTCAACATGATGGTATGGAGCCCCCCCCCCTTGCTCAGAGCAGAAAATAGTCAGAGGCACCGGTGGGGTAGGGACGTTGCTGGGGGTTGCAGATAGGATCCCTGCAAACTCAGCTGCAACCCCCGATGGCTCCCTTTCTACCCCTGGCCAAAATAACCCACATTTTTAAAAGAAAACATCAATTTAAAAACTGGCTGCGGGCGGCTCTCGGGCCCTTCGGGCCTTTTTCCACCCCCCATGCCACTTCTTGCACTCCCGCTGGAATCAGCCCTCCTGGGTCCAATACCAGCCATAATGCAGTCTAGGATCCTTGCCTCCCTGATCCCAGGATTGCAGCCTTCTTTGTTCTTTTGCACTACTGCTCCTCCAGCAAAAGTCCTTAAAGCACTTGATCACATGTTGAAGGCTTGCACCCCTCCTGCAGCCTAGGCCCTGCGCTCACCACCTCCTTCCACAGCACTATGCAGCCGTCTGTGCTGAATGTTGGTGCAGTGCAAAACACCTCAATTAATAATCAGTCCATTTGTGCTGCAAGCTACATCTCTCTTCTAGAGTCAGAACGTCAAATGATCAATTGCCTACTTTATCCACATTACGTGATGCACCACATTAGACATCTGGAATATTGTGCCAGGCCTTCCCAGTAACGCTACGGCACCGCTGCCACTTTCAGGTTTCCCATCAGCCGGTCATGGCTTTTGAGGAGAGAACACTCTGGGAAGAAGGTTTTCTTTTCCCCCTCATTCTCAATATGGGCCTACAAGTCCCCATCCTGCAGGGCACTGTTGGGGGAAATCACATGTTCATGTGACCAATTAGCGGCTGTGACTTGGGGACAGTTGATGTGGTGTGACTGGGGAAATGGGCGAGAAGGGAGAAGATGCACCGAGCCATCATGATAGATGGTCATAGTATTTCTTTTTTGCAATTTCAGTTGATACTGGAAAAAGCTAATCTATAATAGAAGGAAAGAATGTGAAGGATCAATGCAGTAAACGGGTCTAGGATGCCAATGCAGGATCTTTTGGATTGGTGTTCCTGCTGGTCAGTGTCACGCTCCCGTCTGTCACACATCACACTCACACTCCTACACATGTCCCTACAACATCTAGGTGCCCCATAGCGGCCCCGGGCCTCATATCTCCCCCCTCTGCTACTCACATAGGGCGGGGGTCACGTGAGTGGCTGGTTCCCCTTTTCCCTCAGGGCCATGTCACCTATTTGAGGTGCGGCAGGCGCCTTCGGCCCCGCTTGTCTCCCTTCCTTCACTGGCGGTTGCCATGACGCATGAGGGAAGGCATCCCTGGATGATTGTGTCGAGATGTGTAAAACGTTACACCCTGAAATAATGCACAGACGCGGAGCCTTCATTCAACACATCCTTTATTTCCTCACACGGTCTCCGAAGTGGTTACCCCACGTCATATCCCGTCCCTCCCCTTCCTGTTGCCCCGTGTTCCTTCACACGTGACTAGGGAGTCATGTGACGACATCACACCCCCCGATACTAAACATTAAGTTCATTATCAGGGCATCTCCTCAATGAGACGCGGTGGTCGACGTCGAGATCTCTGAGGTCTACAGTTATTTCTTTCGCTCGATTCCGGAGGTGGCCAACGGGGCTCATCAGTGTCGGAATCTTCTTGGTCTCCTTCATAGGGTGCATCCCGCATCAGAGTGTCCCTTGGCATGTAATGTTCGACTAGGGGTATGATCCCTGGCATTTTCTTGAAGTGAGAGCTGTTTCTTGTCATCGTGTGTGTTGTTCCCTCAGCCGTGATGAGAGAGCCTTTCCTCTGTGTGATGGTGAGGGGCTCTTCATTGAACGATGCCATGTTTTTGCGATGTTGTGGCTGTCTCGCAATGACGATGTCTCCCGGCTCCAAACTATTCTCCTCGGCCCTCCTTTTCTTATCTGCCATGGTTTTCATATTCATTTTCTGGGCCGCGTCTTGTTGTCTCATTTCAGTGTCTCCTTTGTACCGTTCTTCCTCCAGTTCTATGTGCGGTAGTCTAGTTCGCACATTTCTGCCAAACATGACTTCTGACGGTGACTTGCCAGTGGTACTGTGTGGGGTATTGCGGTAGTCTCTCATTAACTTGCACAGTAATTTTTCCAGTGGCTCTCCAGTCAGGCGAGCTATCTGCGTGGTGCGTTTAATACTTCCCATGAACCGTTCAACTGTGCCGTTCGCTTGAGGCCACAACGGTGTTACTTTTCTGTGGTGGAAACCCATGTATTCTGCGAAGGTTTTGAAATCTTGTCCGGTGAATGGGGGTCCATTATCTGATTTCACTACTTTTGGAATTCCGTATATGGCAAACATTCTGTCCAATGCGGGGATAGTGTGATATGCTGCTGTTGACGGTACAATTTGTGCATCTGGGAATCTCGAGTACTCATCGATGGCCACTAAGACATATTCACCCCCTTCCAGAGGACCATAGTGATCGATGGCAATTTCTTCCCAGGTTCCGTTTGGCAAGTCCGTCATTTTGAGGGGTTCAGGTCTAGTTTGAGGGTTAAGAACCACACACGTGGGACAGTTTTTGAGTAGTTCTTCCACTTGTGTGTCCATTTGGGGAAACCATACCCTTTGTCGTAACATCCTTTTTGTGGACATTATTCCCCGGTGTCCTTCATGTGCAAGCTCAAGGACCCTTTTTCTTAATGAGCGAGGAATCACTAGTTTTGTCCCTTTCAGTAAGAGTCCTTCTGTTTCCGCAAGTTCTTCCTTTACTGTGAGCAGACAGGTGATGTCTTGCTTGGTTTCTTCTTCTGCACCTTCTTTGAGTTGCTTTGCCTGTTTCCAGTGCCCTGTCTCAAGACATCTCATAATGACCTGCATTGCAGGGTCCGAGTTGGTTTCTCTGGCTATTTGTTCCATGTCCAAACCTTGTGGTGTACTTTCTTGGACCACATACATGATGTATTGATCTGCAATGGATGGATCGGAGTGGCAGTCTTGACTGGGATGACGCGAAAGGAAGTCTGCAGGATTTTGTTCTTTTCTGGGTCGATGAATGATGTTGAATTGATAGTCTTGTAGCCTTAAGGCCCATCGAGCTATTCTGGGAGGCATCTTGGCCTGAGCATTTCCATAGATGAATAATAGTGCCTGGTGGTCGGTGACTATGGTGGAAGGTTTCCCATATAGGAAAAGATGAAAATGTTCGCATGCCCACACGACCGCCAAACCTTCCCTCTCCGCTTGTGAATATGCTTGTTCAGTTTTTGAGAGGCTGCGACTGGCATAGGATACTAGGTGTATGGCCTGGCCATCTTTGTGATCTAGTTGAGTTAGAATGGCTCCTAGGCCAACTGGACTAGCATCCACTATTAATTCTGTGTGTTTCTGTGGGTCAAAGTATGCCATGTTTTTGGCATCAGCGATGCGATCCTTGATGATTTGGAACGCCTGTTGGCATTCATCCGTCCATCGGAAATCGGCGTTAAGTTTGGTGAGGGCTCTCAAGGGTGCACTGACGGATGCAAAGTCCTTAATGTATCTCGTGCAATAGCTTGCCAGACCAAGAAACGATCGCAGATCGGTGACGGAGGTCGGTGGTGTTGTGTTTGTGAGTGCTCTGACCTTCTCAGGATCCGGAGTCATTCCATTTTTGGAGAAGATGTGGCCGAAGAATCGCAGGGTTGGCTTTCTAAATTCACATTTGTCCTTGTTCAAGGTGAGGTGTGCTTCCTCCAGTGCCATGCACACACGCATAAGGGTGTCATCGTGCTGTTCTTGATTTTGTCCAAACACTAGGATGTCGTCACTATAGTTTAAGCAATTTGGTACATGTTTTATTACGTTATGAATTTCCGACTGAAATATTTCGGCCGCTGAAGAAACTCCAAAACTGAGCCACTTGTATCTGTAGAGGCCCAGGTGAGTGGCAAAAGTGGTGATGTACCTGGACCTTTTGTGAAGTTCTAGTTGATGGTACCCCTTATTGAGGTCCAGTTTTGAAAACACTGTGGCTCCATTGAGTAGATGCACCATGTCCGTTATCCTAGGAGATTGGTGACGTTCTCTCAAAATTGCTTCATTTGGTCTTCGCATATCTACGCAAATGCGAATGTCAGCGGAGTCTTTTTTCGGGACTGGCACAATGGGGGATACCCACGGAGTGCGGCCTTCAGCAGGTTCAATTATGTCCGCTTCTAAGAGTTTCATTAACTCGGTTTCCACTTGTTTTTGTATATTGATGGGAATGCCGCGGTAATGCTGCGCTACCGGAGGAATGTTGTTGTCTATATGTAGTTCAATTTGTCTGTCCTTCAATT
Organism: Ambystoma mexicanum; assembly: GCF_040938575.1. Lineage (NCBI taxonomy): Eukaryota > Metazoa > Chordata > Amphibia > Caudata > Ambystomatidae > Ambystoma > Ambystoma mexicanum. The sequence goes on from NC_090927.1 coordinate 1,089,734,972, forward strand.
TTCCGAGTCCTCTGAACAGTGCAGGGAAAATTTTGTCAATGTTGGCGGTGGGATCCAGGTGTTTGTGCATCATGAGTCTATATAGAACATGAATTAGGCCCATGTCGACCGCAGATTTGTAGCTGAGAATACATCCACTGTCAGTGGCAGCTTCAAGAACATGCATGGGTATTTCCTTCACGTGATCTTTGTATCGACATGACGCCGTGAAAAAGCCTTTGCATGGTAGCGGCGTCTTGGAGCCATATGGAAAAATGAGTGCTCTTGCGGGTTGCAAACGTGGGGCATTTGGCATGTTGTTGTACACTTCCTCACTCACCACGTTTACTGTGGCTCCTGTGTCCACCAGAAATTCGGCAGCCACTTGGTTGACATTTATGATGAGAGTAGGGCTATTTTCTTTTGCTGTGGGGTTTCCAAGGGCATATAGGTAACCTTTTGTCCGTGGTTCTCCTCTATGTGGATTTGATTCCTTCTTGGGTTTGTCCTCTGAGGAGGTGCTAGAGATGCTGTCAGAATGTGATTGTTCTACCAGACACCTGACATATCTCCGGGGACGTCTTTTCCGTCCGGAGGACGAAGATTTGTTGTCACGCCATTCATGTGTGGTCTTTGGCTGTTTTCTATCGGATGTTTCTTCTCGTTGTCGGCGGCGTGTTGCGTCATTATGGTAGTGTGACTCACGACTGGGACTCATACGCCTCACTTCTCTTTCTGGTGTGGAGCGTCTATTTCTTCCACTTCCTCGCACTTTGCTGCGATAGATGAAACACACAGCCTTGTAGTGATTTTCTCCCCCGCAGGCAGAACAAATTTGACCCATGGCAGGACAGGTGCCTTCATGAGGATACTCATGTCCACAGCGATAGCAAAATGGATCTGTGTTCCCTCTGGTGGTGCTTTCAAGTTTGTGTAGATTTTCATGCTTCCCGTGAATGATGGTGATGCCATCAAGACCTTCCACCTGTGCTGTTAGCGCCGCCTCGGATCGAGCCAGGCGTAGAATCTCTTCCAGGTTTCGAGTTTTTTGTAGAAGTCGTTTTCTGAAATCACTGCTTTCACACCCTACAATTATCTGTGAGCGAAGGGCTTCCTCATTAGAGTAGTTGTTAAAATCGCAGTGTTTCATCTTTATTCTTAATCTGATCACAAATGCATCCATTGTTTCACCTTTCAGTTGTTTAGTGGTGTGAAAAATGTGACGCTCATAGTCCACGTTTGTGTGTGGCGTGAAGTAATTGGTTAGGGTTGTCTTTAATTTGGTGTAAGTGTCTATGTCATCTTCAGGAATTTCATCTAGAATGTCTCTCACATTTGATCCTATGGCATGTGTGAGCAAACTGTGCTTCCTTTCATCCTCCAAAGGCCCTACCGCCTTGAGACACACTTCGAAATCCCTCACCCACTTTTTCCACCTTGGTCCCAGTGTGCTGGTGTCGCTCAGGTCAAAATTGGGGGGCAGTTGTGATATCAGGCCGTCCGTCATGCTTGTGCGTGTTGTTTTGGCGGGAGTTACTTGTACTGTTAGTGATTCCTCAGACGAGTCATCCAGCATGACAGACAAAGTATAATTGCGCACTCAGTAAGTGTAGTGGATGACAGATTAATACGTTTTACTTGAAGACCTGATGATGGTGGATGTTCCGTGTGGTGTTTGTGTACGGAGCCGATGTGCTCCACTTGCGTGCTCTTTAAATCGATCGTACCTGTGTGAGCGTGGGGAGCCGACGCGCTCCACCCACTGATGTTACTGCCTTTTTTCTTTTTGGCAGGAAACGCTGTGAGGAGCGGACGCGCTCCACTCACACGCTTCAGCGCGAGGAGCCGACTGCGCTCCACTCACGGGCCAAATCCTTTCCACGGAAAAGAGCCGTCGCGGGGAGCCGACGCGCTTAACCCACTGATGTTGCTGCCTTTTTTTTTCTTTTTGGCGGGAAGCGCTGTGAGGAGCCGACACGCTCCACACACACGCTTCAGCGCGAGGAGCTGACTGCGCTCCACTCACGGGCCAAATCCTTTCCCAGAAAGGAGCCGTCGCGGGGAGCCGACGCGCTCCACCCGCGGAATTCCTACACGTTGCTGGTGAGGGAAAAACGCTGTGAGGAGCCGACCCACTCCACTCACGCGCTTCTGTGTGAGGAGCCGACGCGCTCAACTCACGGATGACTCTGCCACTCTGGAGCGGTCACGGGGAGCCGACGCGCTCCACCCGCTGACCAACCTGTCGCCGTTGACAGATGCTTACGAGACCTCGCTCGGACTTCTAGGAGAGTCTCAGCTGGCGGGGAGTGTATATTTTCTCCCACCCGCCGTACGCCGTACGCTTCCGTGTGTTCGCTGCGTGAGTTCCCTCGTCGCCAATGTCGAGATGTGTAAAACGTTACACCCTGAAATAATGCACAGACGCGGAGCCTTCATTCAACACATCCTTTATTTCCTCACACGGTCTCCGAAGTGGTTACCCCACGTCTTATCCCGTCCCTCCCCTTCCTGTTGCCCCGTGTTCTTTCACACGTGACTAGGGAGTCATGTGACGACATCACAGATTGTGTCCGTGTCACGTGACAGTTGGCCCTCGGTCACATGCTACAATCGTGCATCACTTGACACAGAAGCGCTCGGTATTTAAACAGTGATTCGCCTGCTGCTCCTTGCTTCACAGCTGTTTACTAGGAGCTCTGTACGGCGATTATTGTTAGTGTTTGGATCACAGATCTCACAACCTCGGAACTCTTTTGCGGACTCAATTCGGATTTGCCCTTCTGTTACGACAATTGTGCTCAGACTTTACGACCTCGGAATTGAAACTTGGACTTGTTTGGATTACCCTTTTGTTTTGGTGTTCTGCACTAGTTTTTTGGATATCTGGTAATTCAAGGATTGTTATCACGGATCCTCTTGCTCTTCCAAGCTTCAGCTACAGGTGGGCCAGTTGGTGTTCCTTACACACCGCTGCGAGTCATCTCGACTCACCCTACTTCCACCTGGGGTCCTGCTCACGTGTCCCCCACGGAACCACTCCCTAAGCCCTGTGGGGTTAGAAGCAACATCACTGCTCCGCTAGGTAAGCCTGTCATAGTCCTTTATTTACACTGTAATTCATACTGTGATCGTTTGGTGCTAACTGTCATTTTGTTTTCCAGCGGCCTTGGGGTTCCAGCGTTCGGTGGTTCCGGGCTTTGAGCATCTCCCACCTGTGGCCTCAAGGAATGCACAGAGAGTGGTGTCACTTTCTCTCTGTGTGGTACTTGTGGACGGAGGTCTCTTTAATCTTCACGACAATCAAGACTTGACAGTCAGGCTATATATGCATGAGCCATGCATGAGAACTCACGTTCACCAGTAGACTTGGCCCATCAGGTGGCACCTGGAAAGAGCCCCATTTTAATAGGCAGAAAAATCAAGAAGTGTTTTGGCCTTTAACGATTCATACAGACTACCCTGCCCCAGTGGACTGCAATAATTAGTACAGGTTACTTGACTTGTAGTGAAATGCAAAGAATACACTTACACATTAATTAAAATAAATAACTTGCTTAATACCCGGGACCAGTCTCTAAGCGCGGGACTGGGATTCAAACCTGTGTTCCTCTGCATTGTCTTCCATTCTAGATAAATGATTGCCCCTGATCTAATCCAAATAAGGTTTCTAATATCCTTCAGAAATGCAGAACATGCAACCGGCCAGGAATCCCCATCCATGCTCTTGGGTGGTTGAACCTTTAAAATTAGACTGAACAGGAAAGCCAAAGGAATTTCAGACCCAAACACATTCGGACTGTGGCACAAACCGTTTTAAGCCAAAACTATACCTTTGGAGATATTCTGGTGGGTAGGAACAAAACTTGCTTTGGGCCAAACAGGAACATAAGTATGATTCTCGGCAGGAGTAAAGCAAGATCTTGCATTGACCAGCTGGTAGGACCGAATGGCCATGCACCACAAAACATCAATCCAACAGAGGACGCTGTCTCAAGTATTCCTACAAAGCAAGACATCAGACTGCTACATAGATCATCATATCCATCCATCCAAACATAAATCAGCTGCAAGAAGTTCAGACCCCTCAGCAATCAAAAGAAATGGAGGATGTGGCGGCCGTCAACATCCTGCTCTAGCTACAGTCATAGAAATAATAACTGAGACCAATAAATATGGAGCAGCAATAGACTAAACACCATACCACCAACATCTGCCAAGTGTGTCCAGTTTGTATGCACAACCCATAGATGCTAATGGAGATATACATATGCTTCCAAGAAAAAATACTGAGGTCAATTTGAACAAAGACGGCATTAAAGGGTTAGTTTGGAAGACTTTGTTCTATGCTTAAGCAGTTTGGTGCTTTAGGTATTCCATGCAAATGTAACCCTGCTGTCTGTATCGTGACATCTTTCTTCTTTCTTATTGAGCCACCCCCCTGAATATCTTCATATTGAGGTCAATCACCAGTTGCACCTTGGAGAACAGCAACAGACTTGCACAGACATCTCAATTAGCCTAAGGAATGAGCCCTCCATTCGGGTTGTGTGGGAAATAATTGTACAGTCAGTCAATCTTTCCAACTCTCTGCTCAGTTTTCAAAACAAAGTTTGGGGCCTCAGAGATCCAATCACTAAGTACCAATATTGCATTTGCTGTTAGTTTAAGAATGAGCTTCTTGCAAGTCCAGCATTGTGATGCTTTGTACATATCCTTTCTGCAAACCGCAGAAAATAACCTGACCAAAATGCACACAAAAAAGACACACTCCCACTATGTCCAATGGTCACAGTACAACCCAGGACTAATATTCAATGTATTGGGCTCAGGCTTAACAAGCTTTTATAGAGACATAAGGCTTCCAGGGCATTATCTGTGGAAAAACAACATATCCATTAGGGGCAGGCATGTACTAATAAGGTGTAATGGCCATTCAAAAGCCACAATTTCAGCCCACAATGCAAGTGTAACGGGTAGTCCTTGGAGGAAAAGAGCAGCACCAAGAAACCCTATTTTTCACAGGATAACCTGACTATTGACTGACGATTCGATAATTGAAAAATATTCACTTTTTGGCTGTGCCCATTAGTCACCACCTATAATCGCAGGCAAATGCCGGCCTCCCTTTCTCTGTGGGCAGAAGCTGGGTTTACAGGCTGTAAAAAGCTTTTTAAAACTTTTTTGTTCTGGGCATATATTGAGCTCAGTGTTTCTCACTTGTTCATACACTGTTTTCTGTTCCAGAAGCAACAGTTTGTCACTGGCCAGTTGACAGTGCTTTATTGCCTTACGAATGTTGGCACTATACACGCTGATATTAATGCTTGTATGAAATGCATATCATATTACAGTGATATTGTAACCATATTTTTCTTAGTGTACTGTAATAATGCTATGTGATGCCACGTCCTGTTTTACCACGGGGTGAAAGGTCATGTGACATCACGTCCTGTGATGTCACTTGGAATTGGGGCAAATTACATCACTTCCTGTGATGTCATCAGAGGACAAGGGTCATGTTATATCACTTCCGCTACCCCTGGCATTTTGGAGAAACGGCATCCCTGCCGTGGGATGCATACTATTTAATGAAGACAAAGAAATGCAGCTGGGGCTTAATAGTCGCCGATTATCACGAGACGGCCAGCAAGCAGGGTGTTGAAACACTACATGCCCACTGAAAGGCTATAACTCCTTTGTCAGCAAGTGGCTGATGTTGAGGAACCAGTGTCAAAAGGCAACAAGATGATAAGGCTTATTTTTTTCCGTGAGGGAAGTGAGGGCTGGAAGGGCTCCAGCAAACGCAGTTTGTAAAGCGAGTGCTGGAAAGTGCACATTTAAAGCCCCACGACGAAAGTAATTTAGAAAGGAATATATTTCCGTTTTAGAAGACTGCTAGCTAGCAAATGTGTGCAGTTGCTTGTGGTCCCCTGAGGCTCGAGGCCCCTTTGAACACACAGAGTTGAAAGGCCCCGACACAGTCCCTGGACAGGAGATGCTGACTGACCGAAAATGCAGTTATGCAAAGGCACTGACAGGCTTGTGGCGCCAGGGCACGGAGGTGGCACGAGCAGATAACTGTATAAACACTTATGGAGAAGTTTGTATGTAAGTATGTATGTGTGCTTGCTTGAAAGTGGTTCTCTATCAATGCACGTGTGTGAATGTGTCCACGTGTGAATGTGTGTGTGAGAGAGTGCAGAAGTATGTATGTGTGTGCTGGCGTGAGCGAAGTGTGTATGTGTAATGGGTGTATGTGGGAGAGGGAGAGAGGTCTCTGTTGATTGCCAAAGGGTTGGGGGATGGGAAAATGTGGCATTACTAATTAAACATGTCCCCTTCTTGTGGAAATACCGAAAGGTATTGGTGCAGCCAGCATGGACATGTTTTCTTAGTGTGGCATTACTGCATTATGCGCGAAGCCAATATGTATGTGTCTTAGGATGGGAACAATGGTGCAGGAAGATCAAAGCTGAAATGGATGCCCCCGTCCCATTGCATCAGAGGTAGAAAGGAACAAGAAAGGGGCACCAAGATGAAACACAAAGGTAGCAGCTGCTACCCTTGGCAAAGCATAGTTGACATTCCTAATCTCTCACATGCTGTAGAACCAGTGGCAAAAACAAAATTATAAGACCCAGCAAAATGTGATCATCTGCCCACTCGTCCATCATCCGTAGACATACAAAGGTCTTGTGGCATCCTGGGGGACAGATAACAACAGTGATCACGCTGCACTTTGGGGGCTATGGAGGGAAACTGCAACCGGAATCAATATCACTCCAGAGTCAGAGATCCTGCTGAATGTATTGACTTTTGACAAAGGTGTTGACACCTTAAACTAGTTCAATATAATGTGATTCTTTGGAAGCACCGTGGTCGTGGAGCTGCAAACACATTGGATAGTCCTTGCCCTCTCCCTCAGTGGGGAACTGGGCCAGTTAACTGCTGAATTTCTCTAATGCTGAAAGAGTGATTCAAAATTACAGGAACACGTCTGAGTTATTAAATGAAATCATGGTGAAGTCTCCATCGTTCTTATTGTATATGTCTCTGGCAATGCGTTTAAGGCACTTGCCTTTCTCCCTTTATCTTTCAATATTCCCCTCCAATTAAACGGCTAATTCCTGTTAATAAAAAAGTTCAACTGGAATGATTTAGTCATGTCTTATGTGCTAAAATAGTCCTAGAATTTCCTAACTTGTGCACTTTTTGTTCCTCATTTCTAGTCTCACTTCTGTTTAATGTGCACTTATCGGGACTACGGAACCAGGATCAGCCTGCTGGCCTCTTTTAACAGTAAAAGGTACTCAAAGCCCCAGTCACCAGTGGGAAAAACGGCTGTATAATGCAGATGATGTATTATTATTGTTATTTAAAAATATAATAAACCACACTTTAGCCTAAACAAGTTAACAAGGTGCTCTAGGGGAAAAACATTAAGAAAGGGCACGTTTAAAATATCCAAAGGAAAAACAGAAACAATGAAAAAAATTAAACTACAATTAAAAATAAAGATTAAAGAAACGGGTGCAGGAAAAACAAGTAACAATCCTACTTTATAAAACGAAACGGTTGGTTGGGGAATTAGCATTGGGATGAGGTAATATGAAGAAATGTGTTTCAAAGTTTTTAATAAAACAAGGAAAGCAAATAAAGGAACAGGCACATTAGTATTGAGCATGGATCTGCAAAAATGTTTGTAGAATATGGAATGATGAAACCTTGAAATGTCCAGTCCGAGAGTAATCGACTACAGCCAGTACGAGAGCCAAGCCATACAAGATCCTAAGTTTTCCTAACGAATAGACACATCACGTCAAAACCATTGCTTCCAAGGTTATGTAAAGTTTAAGCTGAACTGTAAAGTGAAGAGGGAGTCAGTGTAGTTAATTTAAAAGGGAAGTGAAGGGTACAATTTTTCAAGAGTCTATATTATGTCGAGCCACGGAATGATGAATAGCATTTAAAGGAGTGATTGAGGAGACACTAAGGCCAGGCAGAATAGCATTTCCACCATCAAGCCTGCACAGAACCCAGGCTTTTAGGGTTGTATAAACCTCATGAAAGGCACGTGTTCAAATTATGAAATTATAAGAAACAGAATTTGGTGACTGTGGTTTCATGACAATGAAAATTAAGACAGGAATCCTTCATAAACACAGAGATTTCACAGATTAAACCCACGTGTGGAAATACCAACAAAAGAAGGATGTGTGTCCACTGCTAAACAGTAGATAGGAGGATAAACTCAGTTTAAGAAGGATTATATTTTAAAGAAAACAATTACATCCAACTCTCAATAGCAAAGAGAGACAGTCTCAGAGGCAGTTGACATCAACAAAGTCATCCGCATACTGGTGAACGGACACTATAAAATCTGCAACCACAAATCACAACAGCTCCACATGGATTGAGCAAATTTTGGGGACAGGATTTGATACTAGGGCATGTCACACATTACAGGTAGGGGAGCGGGTATCAAGGAACCCATCAGTACATTCCATGTGCCCTTAGACAAGAAAGATGAAAAACACTGCAAGACGTTGTGCCTCACCCCCATATACAAAGACAGTGTGAAAGCCAATTCCCTTTAGTCAATCATATTGAGGGCCGCCAAGAGATCAAGGAGCACAAGCAGACATCTCCACCATCCGGCATGCACATGACTAAGTCCACAACCTCCAGAGATGCAGCTACCTTTTGGCCAATGGATACTGGCATAGCTCATCCAAAACTGTTCTTCTTGCCTTACAAGGGACGCTGCAGTCTTCCTTCTTGTATGGCCGGGTTACCATTTAGAACAAACAACTTAGCAAACTGTGCCTATGCAGGAATACATTGTAGCTGCTGTTTAGCATCATTTTCTATATTATAAACATTTATATATAAACACACCTTCCCGCCATACTCTCAACACTTCACTCAATATTCTTAGATTTTATCTGGTCCAGTAATTCTGCTTAATACCCTGGTTTCCCATATTGTTACATTGTGTATATGAGACCCTGCCTGCCTGGGTGTTTTGATGGACAGGGAACAGCTGCGGAGTTACCTCGTGTGCTCTGCCAGCCTTAGCGAAAAATACGGCAGTGCCTGTAGTCTATTTTTAACACAGGCTGCATTGCTTTTGGCCCAGAGGATTCTGCTCTTTACCGTGCTCTGAGAAAACGAAATACAATGTAAAATATTTACAAATGTATTCAACTAATAGTTATTTGCACCTTATATTTAAATACGAACTATTTTCATTTAGTGCATGGCCACGCCTCTGTGTGATTATTTTTGCACAGTACTATAATGCTTTGAGAAGTCTTGCCTAGTTGTAAAGCACTTGGGGAGGGGTGCAGGAAGGCGCTAGCCAAGGCGCTAGCTCCTCTCCAACATTGATACAAGGGGTGCAGGGTTAGAAACCAGTAAAAGGATTGGGGAACAACAAACTGGACACTAGTGTCTTCCACCTTCAGGGCTCCTCGCACAGGTGCTCTGGTGTTGAATGTGTGATTGCTGTGGTGTATCTGCAATAAGAAGGCACTCTTGGTTAGGCTTATGCAACAACCATGACCCATGGCCCCACCATGTCCACCACCCACTTACCTTGGTCTTACCCCTGGTGTGGAGGGTTTTTCAGGTGTAGGATGGTTGAAGTTTGTAGCATTCCCAAGTAGTTGATGTCACTATCTTGGCGGGAGGAGTCCGGCTACTCCAGGCTGTAATGGCTGCTCAGGTTCAGATTCTTTCAAAATCCCCCTGCCCTATAGTTAAGGCACTGGAAGCATTTATAAGGTCATTGTAGTTTTGTGTTCTTGTAAACCTTGTTAGCTGTCGTGAGTACTTTAAGCACTGCTCTCTGGTTAGTGGGGATGTGCATTGTTGTACTAATTTAATCCTTCTCTTTACAGATCGTAATGTGTAGAGGGTGGCGTGTGAATCACGGTGGATGGAGAGGAGTGGTAAAATAACATGTGGTAAGTATGAGCACTACTAGCCGCAGACTGTGAGGCACTGTTCCTTACTTATTTTGACAGAGTTCTGTTCTTAATTTACATGTGCAAGGTCTTCTTTGGAGGCAGTAAGGATCTGAGCTCAGAAGAGTACAAAAGCCAATGAGACAGAGGCATCAGGAGTGGCGCATCGGAGACAGGATCTGCGATGGTAAGGAGCTGGCAGTTGGCATCATGTTTAGAATGCAAAGCGTGGGCAGTGTTATTTCTTCTTCTTGCTGACATATTCTATCCATCAGCAGTGATTATTGGATGCGGTGACTTGAGCCTCATTACTCCATCTTCTCAGATTGACTGCATATTCATGGGTTGGATTTCTTCATGGTCTTTGTGGACTTGTCACAGTAAGGCTGGTTTCAAAGGGTCTTCGCTGTGATGGGCCACTGGTAGCGGTCAAAAGGGTTTGCAGTGGTGGCAGTGAGTCTTCTGATCAGAGGGCTCAGGTTCTGATCCAGTCTTTGGCAGAAGTTCTTGCTTAGCTTCGCTAGGTGTTCATCCAACATCTTGATGTGCAGTTCTCTGTGAAGGTCAGCTATCCTTGTGAAGATTGAAGCTCCAGATGCTATTTGCAGAGCCTTGTTCTGGACTATCTGAAGACTCTTCCAGTACCACTCATGGCAGGTCATTCATGCTGGGGAGGCATACGTCTGAGTAGGTCTGATGATCACCTTGTAGACGTTGATCTTTGTCTGGAGGGGCATGGACTTAGTCTTCAGGAGTGGGTACAGCGCCACCATCTTTCCTGATGCCTTCCGCTGAGTATTCTCGATATGGCTTGCCCAGTTGAGTTTGCTGTCCACCAAGGTAGCGGCTCCAACTCTCCCACTTCATGGTCTCCCTGTTGAGGCTGATGTGCGGGTGCCTATTGATATTCTTTCTGGTGGACAGCGTGGCTGTTGCCTTGCTGGTGTTGCGATCTATCTGCCATTCACTATAACAAGTCGAGATGGTATCCAATGAAGCTTGTAATGGGTTATTTATTACGTGCTCAATACCTAGAGGTTTCTAAGCGTGGACCCAGGGATCGAACCTGTGTTGCTGCACATCGTCTTGCTTCCAAGAGGAGCGAGTTGCCCCTGAGCTATACTCCCGAGGTTCTTCACCACTTATTGCTGTAAGTCTGAGAAATTACTGCAACATGGGCAGGTTGCCCAGTGTGGTTTATATAGGCGGGTAAACATGGCGGCAAGATGGAAAATTCGCACATGAGAGTGTGGCTTCCTTGGGCTTGTATTTCCCAGAGCACAGTCCTCCATGTATGCATTAGGCTTTTCCATGTTCTCCCTCCAGGACCCCACAGCATGCTTGTAACCTTCCTGCACCCCTTCTGTTCTGCTTCTGAGAATATGGTGCAGGTCACTATGAATTAAGTAGTCAAACAAAGCAAAAGGGTGTACATTAATAGTATGTAAAATAAATTTTAATGTTGGGTATTATTCTTCTATTTCTTCTTTAATGCCAGCTCATATGCATAGTTTTGTCGCTGCTCCATAATTTTTCTTCTGTTCTATTCAATTCTCTGTTTGTTTCCTCATCTCTCGGCTCTTGGCCAGTCTTCATTTTCACTATGTTGTCCATAGACCACGTTTGACTATTCTCTAGAATCACACTTTTCTCTCATAAGCTTATCACTTCATGTGTCATTATACTTCAATAAACTCCTTACAGTTCTGCATGGATTCCTCACTCAGATCCAATCTCCTAGGTCAACTGTCATGTTGGTTGTTGCATTTCTGTAATCTTAATATTCTTTATATTTCTTTTGTCTTTCCTTCACACTCTTCTAAGCACCTCATTCATGGCGATTTTATTTATCTTGTCTCTGTCCATTGTGGATTTAAACGATTACAGGCTTACTCTCCCCCTCATCATAAGTAACGGTTCCATATCTGTAGTAGAATGAGGAGTAACTTTGTGCTCATTTAGCATTTCCTTAAGTGTGTCCCTCCATGACTCCATGGGAATGAGTTGGCTATTGCTAATTGAATGGTGCCTTTAATGAACCAGTTCATGTGTTCCACTAATCCATTTGATGCTGGATGATATGAGGTACGTGCATGTCTGATACAATGATCTTTCACAAATGCTTGCATTTCTTCAGATATAAATTGGACTCCATTGTCTGTAATTATTTATTTCCGGGTTACCTTCCCTGTTAAATATTGTGTCCAGAAACTTGATTGCTTTCCTCATCGTTACTGTGTCTTATACAATACCCCATTCTAATCATTTAAAAATTTAGTTATCAAAACAATGATGGAAACTATGTAAGGTTTGGATGTTTCAAACGGGACCCCAACATCCATGGCTAATCTATTCCATATAGTTTCTGGTATAGGTTGCAATGAAGTAGTACGTTTTATTTTGTGTTTTATCACTATTAGCACATGCTCTGCAGTCTCTCAGCAGCTCTTCTGCATCATTTAACATTCCCAGCCACCAATATCTCTCCCAGATGCATTGCTTTCTTAGGTTCCTACCAAGGTGCCCTTCATGTGCCAATTGAAGAATGAAGTTCCTTATGCATGTGTTGGAATTAACCGATCCCCTTGTAGCCTGCCACCCGTATCTTCAACAAGTTTGTTAAGGGTTTACAGATGGGACCTCACATCATTTGTCCACATACCTAGCAGAGAAACATGGGTCCATCCAAGACTCCCCACCACAAGAACCGGAAGACTCAAACATGGGGCAAAGTATACTGTCTTTATTATCAAAATAATTTGTCTCGACCCCAAAAACATACAGGGTGTCCTCATTGGTCAGTTTGAACTAACTAGGTATACAAAAACTATACATTATTCTGTTTATTGGTCCACCATATTAGGCGGCTCTGCCGGAGACAATCCCTAAGTGTTACAAACTACACTGCTGCAGGGTCGCAGGAAGACCATTGGCCCCTGCAACATTTTATACCACCTCATAAATGGAGCTTCTCGATTGTCTAGTGCGGGTCCTCCGAGGCCTGGGACCCTGCCTGGTCACAAAGCTCAGTTTACCTTTTCAAGGTGATGGGAAGGATCATTGAGGGCTGTGTGTTCCATATTGTTACCAGTATCTGATCACCTAAGCCTGAGAGTGTGCCTGCAGGTTGCAGTTTTGGTGGGAAACACTTGTATCATTCCACTCTGTCTCGCTGGGAACAGCTTTTCTTCCCACCGCAAGTAAATTAGCATTGTCCTGTTCTGCTGGGTCACATGTGAGGGGACCGGAGAGTGAAGCCCTTCTGTCTGCAATTATAAGGATTGCATTCTAAAGTCTTGCAGATGGCTTGCTGCCTCAGGAACCAGGACTTTTCCACCCGCCATTGTCTTTGGCTGTTAACACCAGCTCTGGGAACACCAGCGCTGCGCCTCCAACCCGATTCACTTCAGACACCATGTAGGTTCCCTATTTGTCTTCATGGCTTCTTATGGTTAGTTGCAATAAAGCATATGCAAGCTTGGTCCACGTATATTCTGCATCATGTGGTTTTGCTTTGGTGAAAGAAAGGAAAGGTTCTTAGCATTATGTAAATGTATCCATCCTCTACTTACAGGAGTTATAAGCATGTGTTTCATGTCTACAAACAATAAGCTTGTGCATGTCTGTGTAGCTTCATGAATGGACACTGCAAAAAGAGGGGGTTGGACTCTGGCTGCCTCTTCCTCTGAGACACTAACAGGTGTCGCGCTAGCATACATGAGACCAAGTCTACGCTAGTAAGACTTGTGATTTTTTGTAATAGAACCCAACAACAATTTTTCACGGGTGCTTAAGAATTTTTATTTGGGACACACCCCAAAAGATTTTTTAAAAAAAACATAGACAAACTAAAAGTCTATTGTCACAAATTGTATTTTCATTATATTGTATCGGCATATAATGTCAACAACACTTAGTCATTAATACAACAAGGTTATCAAATGCAATATTATTGTACATGCACTGAGAAGGAGTCGACACTTAGATGTGTTTCCAGCTATATAACAACGCAGATGTAGATGGTGGGTTGTTCTATAGCTTTCCTCAGGACTGTGAAATCGGGTAGGCTTGTGTGTGTTTCTCTGACCAAGCTGTGGATGAGGAACAAGAAAAAAGGGGGGGACATGTGCTGTTTTAAAAGGGTTCTATAGAATAAGAAACTAAAAAAGCATGATGCTAAGCTCAGACATACCTGTCTTCAACAGTATTTTGTCTCAGGGCAGGATGGTGCGTGGGGAATGGCGAATCCGAGTATGCCAGACCAGGTGGTGATTGTTCTCTGGAGTTGCAGGAGAGGTCTCCGCTGCAATATATAGGACACAGCGTGTGTTAGATGCATGGGTCCTATTTGTGTCATGAAATTGACACTGTGCACGTGAGAAATTAAAGTGCTGTTAGCCTACTATTGGCCGGTGCAGAGTGTAGTTAGCTGTGCGTGGACACATGTCTCCTGTTATAATATATAGACAATGTATCCTAAATGGGATGTCAATAGACTGTTATAGTCACTTTGGTATTAATACTTGTAACACCCCGAAGGAGAGGGCGAGTTGCTTACCTTCTCGTACTGGGGAGAGCTCCTGAAGTGAGCTGTGTCGCTGACCGTGCTCCGCGCATGCGTGGTGTCACGTCGGTGAGGCGGGCAACCAGAAAAAGGTGAGCCAAAATGGTTTGCGCATGCGTGAGTAAATAGTGGTGGAGTTACCGCGCATGTGTGGGAAAAGAAAGTGTACGTGCGTTCATGGCTGGGATACTGTTGCTATGTCGCGTCAGAGATGGGCGTAGTCTGTCTGCACAGTTGATAAGTCCCGTGATTTGCAATGTATACAGGGGGGCTATGTAGTCCATGTGTTTTCCAACAATACAGCACAGTCTGCATTTCATACATTTTGAGATTGAATTTCAGTAATACAGAGTGCGTACATGTGTATTTTGAACATGCGGACAATAACATACATAGAATTTTGTACCTCATTCTATCCTATGTAATATGATGATTGGTTAATGAGGAAAGTAGGGAAGTATACTAGTGGGAGGTAATTAAGGTGTATTTAGAAGAAAAGGTTCCACTCTATGCAGATGTTTAATCCATTCTTCACCGTATCTAATCTGTGGATCCATTTCTGTTCCAATTTTCTCAGGGCTAGGTCTCTGTCACCTCCTCGTTCCTTTTCATCTATGGTTTGGATGATCGCCCATTGAAAGTCTGTATATTTATGTTTAAGTTTGCTGAAGTGGGCCACTAAAGGTTTGTCCTCAACGACGTTTTTTAAGCATGATCTGTGTTCGCAAATACGTTGCCTCACCTCTCTTTTACTTTTGCCGATGTATAATAGATCACAGGGGCACCGTATTACGTAAAAACTCCACTTGGTACGGCAGTTGGTGAAGGTTTTGTACTTCCATTCTAGGCCATTAAGCGAGATGGTTTTTTGGTCCTTTGTCAAATTGCAGACTGAGCAGTTGCCACATCTGTGATGTCCAATGACAGGGGGGAGATCCCATAGGTTGGTCTGATTGGATTTTTTCGTGGAGCCTGGGTATGTGTGTACTAGGCGATCCTTTATGTTCTTACTTCTTTTAAATGCGAATCTGGGCTTTTCGGGGCTAAAGTCTTCTGTTTGTAGAAGTTTCCAATTTGATAGCACCGATTTTCGAATGCAATTGCTTATTGGGGTAAAGGTGGTGACACATGTCATTTTTTCAGCGTGTTCCACTCTCGGTCTCTTGGTAAGACATGTTTCCCTGCTCATATGCCTTGCTGTCCTACGTGCTCTACGTATAATATTCGGTGGGTACCCTCTTGCTTTTAGGCGAAATTCTAGGTCCTTTCCATTTTTGTCATATTCTGGTAGGGTGGTACAGTTTCTCCGTATCCTGAGGAATTGGCCGAAAGGGAGGTTTTCTCTGAGTGATTGTGGATGAAAGCTTTCAAAGTTTAACCGTGTGTTTTTGTCTGTTGGTTTTCTGTAGAGGGTAGTGACGAGATTGCCTTCTTCTGTAGTTTGAATGTTGAGATCCAGGAAAGGTATACTGTCATTGTTAAAATTCATGGTGAATTTGATGCACGGGTCTATGGTGTTGAGCCAGGTGTGGAAAGATTCTAATTCCGAAGGGGTGCCTCTCCAGACGGTGAAAACATCGTCGATGTATCTGACCCAACCGATTAGATTTTGTTTATATACGTTGTCTACGTTGTAAATGTGCTTGCTTTCCAAATTGTCCATGTATAGGTTTGCTATATCCGGAGCGAATGTTGAACCCATACTGGTACCTCTTATTTGTTGAAAGTATTTGCCTTGGCACATGAAAAAGTTTTCTGTGAGAGCTATCCGTATACATTCTAGAATAAAGGATGTCGGTGTTGATTGATCTCGTCTGTTGTCTAGGTAGGTCTTTAGTATTTCCAAGCATTCTCTTTGTGGAATGCTGGTATATAGGGCTTCTACGTCGAAAGTGACCAAGATGTCATTTTGTTCTGTTCTGATACTGGCGAGATGATGTATCATAGCCGTAGTATCTTGTATGTATGATTTCATTTTCTGGACAAAGGGTCGTAGGAAGATGTCTGTATATATTGATAAAGGTTCTAGAAGTGAGCCTATTCCGGACACTATCGGTCTCCCCGGTGGTACTGTGGTATTCTTGTGTATTTTGGGGATGCAGTAGAAGGCCGGGGTGATCGGGTGTTCTGTTGTGAGAAACATTTTTTCATCATTGTCGATCCAGCCCTGGGACTCTGCAAAAAGCATAAGACTCTTGATTTCATCCATTAGACGTGTTGTTGGATTATGATCTAATTTTTTGTAGAACCGTCCGTCTTGGAGATGTTTCTGTAGTTCATTGTCGTAGAGATTGTTACCCCAGAGCACAATGCCCCCTCCTTTGTCTGCTGGTTTGATACAAAATGTTTTTTGGTTTTCCAGATGTTGTAGTGCCAGTCTTTCCTGTTTTGTGAGATTGTCTCTTTTATGATTTTTGGTTTTGAAAAAGGTGTCCATGTCTCTTAGGATTTTATTTTCAAATGCCAGTATTTCTGGGCAGATCATTGATGTTGCAGGGGTAAACGTGGATTTCGGTTTTAGGCCCGTTGTGGTCATGTCTTTGGGTTCGTTTTGTTTGGAATTTCGGAAGAAGTATCTTAAGCGTACCGTTCTGAAAAATTTTCTTAATTCTACTTCTGTAGTAAATCGATCTGCTCTGTTTGTAGGTACAAAGCTCAGTCCTTTGCTGAGAATGTTCACATCCTCAGGGGTGAGGGTATAGTTGCTCAAATTAAAGATTGGTATTACCATTGTTGCTGTGGTGGTTGTTGTGGGGTCCATTGTCGTGTTCTCATCCCGTGGTACCCTTGTTGGCGTGTTCTGCCTTGTTTCCCACGCCCTTGAAAAAACTGCCCTCGTTGTTGTCCTGTGCCTGATGTCGACGGGCCGCTAGCGGAAGAGTCTGATCCACTGCTGTTGGAGGAATTCGAAAAAGATACGTATTTTTTGGGAAACCGTTGTTGAGTGCCTCCTCTGGTGTTGTTGCCTGTGTTTTGTTGTTGGTAGAATCCTGGAACAAGGTAAGGGTACGTTTTTTCCTCTTGGTAGTTCTGGATGTCTTTTTTCAGTGTCCAAATTTTCTTATCCAGAGTGAATTCTTTAAATTTCTTTATTTCTTCTTCTATCTTTTCCAATTGTGTTTTGATATCTGGAATGACTGAGTCTTCGATGATTTTTTCTTCGAGATCCTTGAGTTCTTCTGTTTGTTTTTTCGCTTCCTCTTCAGCTGTTTCTATTATCAATATAATCCAATCTCTGGAGCATTTGTTTCCTACGCCACTGAATTTTGCCTGAAACCTGGGGTTGTCCAAAAATACCCTCGGTATGTTTTTAATTTGCAGGCCTTCTGGTATGACTCCGTTTTTAAGATACTCTAGCATGAGCAATCCATGTGATTCTGTGCGAACTAGTTTTTTCTTTTTTTGCAACAGAGTGTCTAAGTCTGAGGTAGAAGTTGTTTTTGCTGCTGGTGTTGTTTGTGGTGTTTGTCCCAGCAGTGAAGGTTTTTCTAAAAGTTTCCGATATAGATCATCTGGGAATGACACAATATTTACATTCTCCATTGGTTAATTTGCTAGTCTTTTTTCCACCAACCGTTGGGTTGTCCGACTAAGGTTTATAAGGAAGGGAAAGGGGGGATCCTCTTTGTATTTTATAGAGGGGCCTGAGTCTGGAGGACGAATTTACACTGCAAAAAGAGGGGGTTGGACTCTGGCTGCCTCTTCCTCTGAGACACTAACAGGTGTCGCGCTAGCATACATGAGACCAAGTCTACGCTAGTAAGACTTGTGATTTTTTGTAATAGAACCCAACAACAATTTTTCACGGGTGCTTAAGAATTTTTATTTGGGACACACCCCAAAAGATTTTTTTAAAAAAACATAGACAAACTAAAAGTCTATTGTCACAAATTGTATTTTCATTATATTGTATCGGCATATAATGTCAACAACACTTAGTCATTAATACAACAAGGTTATCAAATGCAATATTATTGTACATGCACTGAGACCACCCCCACAACAACCACCACAGCAACAATGGTAATACCAATCTTTAATTTGAGCAACTATACCCTCACCCCTGAGGATGTGAACATTCTCAGCAAAGGACTGAGCTTTGTACCTACAAACAGAGCAGATCGATTTACTACAGAAGTAGAATTAAGAAAATTTTTCAGAACGGTACGCTTAAGATACTTCTTCCGAAATTCCAAACAAAACGAACCCAAAGACATGACCACAACGGGCCTAAAACCGAAATCCACGTTTACCCCTGCAACATCAATGATCTGCCCAGAAATACTGGCATTTGAAAATAAAATCCTAAGAGACATGGACACCTTTTTCAAAACCAAAAATCATAAAAGAGACAATCTCACAAAACAGGAAAGACTGGCACTACAACATCTGGAAAACCAAAAAACATTTTGTATCAAACCAGCAGACAAAGGAGGGGGCATTGTGCTCTGGGGTAACAATCTCTACGACAATGAACTACAGAAACATCTCCAAGACGGACGGTTCTACAAAAAATTAGATCATAATCCAACAACACGTCTAATGGATGAAATCAAGAGTCTTATGCTTTTTGCAGAGTCCCAGGGCTGGATCGACAATGATGAAAAAATGTTTCTCACAACAGAACACCCGATCACCCCGGCCTTCTACTGCATCCCCAAAATACACAAGAATACCACAGTACCACCGGGGAGACCGATAGTGTCCGGAATAGGCTCACTTCTAGAACCTTTATCAATATATACAGACATCTTCCTACGACCCTTTGTCCAGAAAATGAAATCATACATACAAGATACTACGGCTATGATACATCATCTCGCCAGTATCAGAACAGAACAAAATGACATCTTGGTCACTTTCGACGTAGAAGCCCTATATACCAGCATTCCACAAAGAGAATGCTTGGAAATACTAAAGACCTACCTAGACAACAGACGAGATCAATCAACACCGACATCCTTTATTCTAGAATGTATACGGATAGCTCTCACAGAAAACTTTTTCATGTGCCAAGGCAAATACTTTCAACAAATAAGAGGTACCAGTATGGGTTCAACATTCGCTCCGGATATAGCAAACCTATACATGGACAATTTGGAAAGCAAGCACATTTACAACGTAGACAACGTATATAAACAAAATCTAATCGGTTGGGTCAGATACATCGACGATGTTTTCACCGTCTGGAGAGGCACCCCTTCGGAATTAGAATCTTTCCACACCTGGCTCAACACCATAGACCCGTGCATCAAATTCACCATGAATTTTAACAATGACAGTATACCTTTCCTGGATCTCAACATTCAAACTACAGAAGAAGGCAATCTCGTCACTACCCTCTACAGAAAACCAACAGACAAAAACACACTGTTAAACTTTGAAAGCTTTCATCCACAATCACTCAGAGAAAACCTCCCTTTCGGCCAATTCCTCAGGATACGGAGAAACTGTACCACCCTACCAGAATATGACAAAAATGGAAAGGACCTAGAATTTCGCCTAAAAGCAAGAGGGTACCCACCGAATATTATACGTAGAGCACGTAGGACAGCAAGGCATATGAGCAGGGAAACATGTCTTACCAAGAGACCGAGAGTGGAACACGCTGAAAAAATGACATGTGTCACCACCTTTACCCCAATAAGCAATTGCATTCGAAAATCGGTGCTATCAAATTGGAAACTTCTACAAACAGAAGACTTTAGCCCCGAAAAGCCCAGATTCACATTTAAAAGAAGTAAGAACATAAAGGATTGCCTAGTACACACATACCCAGGCTCCACGAAAAAATCCAATCAGACCAACCTATGGGATCTCCCCCCTGTCATTGGACATCACAGATGTGGCAACTGCTCAGTCTGCAATTTGACAAAGGACCAAAAAACCATCTCGCTTAATGGCCTAGAATGGAAGTACAAAACCTTCACCAACTGCCGTACCAAGTGGAGTATTTACGTAATACGGTGCCCCTGTGATCTATTATACATCGGCAAAAGTAAAAGAGAGGTGAGGCAACGTATTTGCGAACACAGATCATGCTTAAAAAACGTCGTTGAGGACAAACCTTTAGTGGCCCACTTCAGCAAACTTAAACATAAATATACAGACTTTCAATGGGCGATCATCCAAACCATAGATGAAAAGGAACGAGGAGGTGACAGAGACCTAGCCCTGAGAAAATTGGAACAGAAATGGATCCACAGATTAGATACGGTGAAGAATGGATTAAACATCTGCATAGAGTGGAACCTTTTCTTCTAAATACACCTTAATTACCTCCCACTAGTATACTTCCCTACTTTCCTCATTAACCAATCATCATATTACATAGGATAGAATGAGGTACAAAATTCTATGTATGTTATTGTCCGCATGTTCAAAATACACATGTACGCACTCTGTATTACTGAAATTCAATCTCAAAATGTATGAAATGCAGACTGTGCTGTATTGTTGGAAAACACATGGACTACATAGCCCCCCTGTATACATTGCAAATCACGGGACTTATCAACTGTGCAGACAGACTACGCCCATCTCTGACGTGACATAGCAACAGTATCCCAGCCATGAACGCACGTACACTTTCTTTTCCCACACATGCGCGGTAACTCCACCACTATTTACTCACGCATGCGCAAACCATTTTGGCTCACCTTTTTCTGGTTGCCCGCCTCACCGACGTGACACCACGCATGCGCGGAGCACGGTCAGCGACACAGCTCACTTCAGGAGCTCTCCCCAGTACGAGAAGGTAAGCAACTCGCCCTCTCCTTCGGGGTGTTACAAGTATTAATACCAAAGTGACTATAACAGTCTATTGACATCCCATTTAGGATACATTGTCTATATATTATAACAGGAGACATGTGTCCACGCACAGCTAACTACACTCTGCACCGGCCAATAGTAGGCTAACAGCACTTTAATTTCTCACGTGCACAGTGTCAATTTCATGACACAAATAGGACCCATGCATCTAACACACGCTGTGTCCTGTATATTGCAGCGGAGACCTCTCCTGCAACTCCAGAGAACAATCACCACCTGGTCTGGCATACTCGGATTCGGCATTCCCCACGCACCATCCTGCCCTGAGACAAAATACTGTTGAAGACAGGTATGTCTGAGCTTAGCATCATGCTTTTTTAGTTTCTTATTCTATAGAACCCTTTTAAAACAGCACATGTCCCCCCCCTTTTTTCTTGTTCCTCATCCACAGCTTGGTCAGAGAAACACACACAAGACTACCCGATTTCACAGTCCTGAGGAAAGCTATAGAACAACCCACCATCTACATCTGCGTTGTTATATAGCTGGAAACACATCTAAGTGTCGACTCCTTCTCAGTGCATGTACAATAATATTGCATTTGATAACCTTGTTGTATTAATGACTAAGTGTTGTTGACATTATATGCCGATACAATATAATGAAAATACAATTTGTGACAATAGACTTTTAGTTTGTCTATGTTTTTTTTAAAAAATCTTTTGGGGTGTGTCCCAAATAAAAATTCTTAAGCACCCGTGAAAAATTGTTGTTGGGTTCTATTACAAAAAATCACAAGTCTTACTAGCGTAGACTTGGTCTCATGTATGCTAGCGCGACACCTGTTAGTGTCTCAGAGGAAGAGGCAGCCAGAGTCCAACCCCCTCTTTTTGCAGTGTAAATTCGTCCTCCAGACTCAGGCCCCTCTATAAAATACAAAGAGGATCCCCCCTTTCCCTTCCTTATAAACCTTAGTCGGACAACCCAACGGTTGGTGGAAAAAAGACTAGCAAATTAACCCATGGAGAATGTAAATATTGTGTCATTCCCAGATGATCTATATCGGAAACTTTTAGAAAAACCTTCACTGCTGGGACAAACACCACAAACAACACCAGCAGCAAAAACAACTTCTACCTCAGACTTAGACACTCTGTTGCAAAAAAAGAAAAAACTAGTTCGCACAGAATCACATGGATTGCTCATGCTAGAGTATCTTAAAAACGGAGTCATACCAGAAGGCCTGCAAATTAAAAACATACCGAGGGTATTTTTGGACAACCCCAGGTTTCAGGCAAAATTCAGTGGCGTAGGAAACAAATGCTCCAGAGATTGGATTATATTGATAATAGAAACAGCTGAAGAGGAAGCGAAAAAACAAACAGAAGAACTCAAGGATCTCGAAGAAAAAATCATCGAAGACTCAGTCATTCCAGATATCAAAACACAATTGGAAAAGATAGAAGAAGAAATAAAGAAATTTAAAGAATTCACTCTGGATAAGAAAATTTGGAAACTGAAAAAAGACATCCAGAACTACCAAGAGGAAAAAACGTACCCTTACCTTGTTCCAGGATTCTACCAACAACAAAACACAGGCAACAACACCAGAGGAGGCACTCAACAACGGTTTCCCAAAAAATACGTATCTTTTTCGAATTCCTCCAACAGCAGTGGATCAGACTCTTCCGCTAGCGGCCCGTCGACATCAGGCACAGGACAACAACGAGGGCAGTTTTTTCAAGGGCGTGGGAAACAAGGCAGAACACGCCAACAAGGGTACCACGGGATGAGAACACGACAATGGACCCCACAACAACCACCACAGCAACAATGGTAATACCAATCTTTAATTTGAGCAACTATACCCTCACCCCTGAGGATGTGAACATTCTCAGCAAAGGACTGAGCTTTGTACCTACAAACAGAGCAGATCGATTTACTACAGAAGTAGAATTAAGAAAATTTTTCAGAACGGTACGCTTAAGATACTTCTTCCGAAATTCCAAACAAAACGAACCCAAAGACATGACCACAACGGGCCTAAAACCGAAATCCACGTTTACCCCTGCAACATCAATGATCTGCCCAGAAATACTGGCATTTGAAAATAAAATCCTAAGAGACATGGACACCTTTTTCAAAACCAAAAATCATAAAAGAGACAATCTCACAAAACAGGAAAGACTGGCACTACAACATCTGGAAAACCAAAAAACATTTTGTATCAAACCAGCAGACAAAGGAGAGGGCATTGTGCTCTGGGGTAACAATCTCTACGACAATGAACTACAGAAACATCTCCAAGACGGACGGTTCTACAAAAAATTAGATCATAATCCAACAACACGTCTAATGGATGAAATCAAGAGTCTTATGATTTTTGCAGAGTCCCAGGGCTGGATCGACAATGATGAAAAAATGTTTCTCACAACAGAACACCCGATCACCCCGGCCTTCTACTGCATCCCCAAAATACACAAGAATACCACAGTACCACCGGGGAGACCGATAGTGTCCGGAATAGGCTCACTTCTAGAACCTTTATCAATATATACAGACATCTTCCTACGACCCTTTGTCCAGAAAATGAAATCATACATACAAGATACTACGGCTATGATACATCATCTCGCCAGTATCAGAACAGAACAAAATGACATCTTGGTCACTTTCGACGTAGAAGCCCTATATACCAGCATTCCACAAAGAGAATGCTTGGAAATACTAAAGACATACCTAGACAACAGACGAGATCAATCAACACCGACATCCTTTATTCTAGAATGTATACGGATAGCTCTCACAGAAAACTTTTTCATGTGCCAAGGCAAATACTTTCAACAAATAAGAGGTACCAGTATGGGTTCAACATTCGCTCCGGATATAGCAAACCTATACATGGACAATTTGGAAAGCAAGCACATTTACAACGTAGACAACGTATATAAACAAAATCTAATCGGTTGGGTCAGATACATCGACGATGTTTTCACCGTCTGGAGAGGCACCCCTTCGGAATTAGAATCTTTCCACACCTGGCTCAACACCATAGACCCGTGCATCAAATTCACCATGAATTTTAACAATGACAGTATACCTTTCCTGGATCTCAACATTCAAACTACAGAAGAAGGCAATCTCGTCACTACCCTCTACAGAAAACCAACAGACAAAAACACACTGTTAAACTTTGAAAGCTTTCATCCACAATCACTCAGAGAAAACCTCCCTTTCGGCCAATTCCTCAGGATACGGAGAAACTGTACCACCCTACCAGAATATGACAAAAATGGAAAGGACCTAGAATTTCGCCTAAAAGCAAGAGGGTACCCACCGAATATTATACGTAGAGCACGTAGGACAGCAAGGCATATGAGCAGGGAAACATGTCTTACCAAGAGACCGAGAGTGGAACACGCTGAAAAAATGACATGTGTCACCACCTTTACCCCAATAAGCAATTGCATTCGAAAATCGGTTCTATCAAATTGGAAACTTCTACAAACAGAAGACTTTAGCCCCGAAAAGCCCAGATTCGCATTTAAAAGAACTAAGAACATAAAGGATCGCCTAGTACACACATACCCAGGCTCCACGAAAAAATCCAATCAGACCAACCTATGGGATCTCCCCCCTGTCATTGGACATCACAGATGTGGCAACTGCTCAGTCTGCAATTTGACAAAGGACCAAAAAACCATCTCGCTTAATGGCCTAGAATGGAAGTACAAAACCTTCACCAACTGCCGTACCAAGTGGAGTTTTTACGTAATACGGTGCCCCTGTGATCTATTATACATCGGCAAAAGTAAAAGAGAGGTGAGGCAACGTATTTGCGAACACAGATCATGCTTAAAAAACGTCGTTGAGGACAAACCTTTAGTGGCCCACTTCAGCAAACTTAAACATAAATATACAGACTTTCAATGGGCGATCATCCAAACCATAGATGAAAAGGAACGAGGAGGTGACAGAGACCTAGCCCTGAGAAAATTGGAACAGAAATGGATCCACAGATTAGATACGGTGAAGAATGGATTAAACATCTGCATAGAGTGGAACCTTTTCTTCTAAATACACCTTAATTACCTCCCACTAGTATACTTCCCTACTTTCCTCATTAACCAATCATCATATTACATAGGATAGAATGAGGTACAAAATTCTATGTATGTTATTGTCCGCATGTTCAAAATACACATGTACGCACTCTGTATTACTGAAATTCAATCTCAAAATGTATGAAATGCAGACTGTGCTGTATTGTTGGAAAACACATGGACTACATAGCCCCCCTGTATACATTGCAAATCACGGGACTTATCAACTGTGCAGACAGACTACGCCCATCTCTGACGCGACATAGCAACAGTATCCCAGCCATGAACGCACGTACACTTTCTTTTCCCACACATGCGCGGTAACTCCACCACTTTTTACTCACGCATGCGCAAACCATTTTGGCTCACCTTTTTCTGGTTGCCCGCCTCACCGACGTGACACCACGCATGCGCGGAGCACGGTCAGCGACACAGCTCACTTCAGGAGCTCTCCCCAGTACGAGAAGGTAAGCAACTCGCCCTCTCCTTCGGGGTGTTACAAGTATTAATACCAAAGTGACTATAACAGTCTATTGACATCCCATTTAGGATGCATTGTCTATATATTATAACAGGAGACATGTGTCCACGCACAGCTAACTACACTCTGCACCGGCCAATAGTAGGCTAACAGCACTTTAATTTCTCACGTGCACAGTGTCAATTTCATGACACAAATAGGACCCATGCATCTAACACACGCTGTGTCCTATATATTGCAGCGGAGACCTCTCCTGCAACTCCAGAGAACAATCACCACCTGGTCTGGCATACTCGGATTCGCCATTCCCCACGCACCATCCTGCCCTGAGACAAAATACTGTTGAAGACAGGTATGTCTGAGCTTAGCATCATGCTTTTTTAGTTTCTTATTCTATAGAACCCTTTTAAAACAGCACATGTCCCCCCCTTTTTTCTTGTTCCTCATCCACAGCTTGGTCAGAGAAACACACACAAGACTACCCGATTTCACAGTCCTGAGGAAAGCTATAGAACAACCCACCATCTACATCTGCGTTGTTATATAGCTGGAAACACATCTAAGTGTCGACTCCTTCTCAGTGCATGTACAATAATATTGCATTTGATAACCTTGTTGTATTAATGACTAAGTGTTGTTGACATTATATGCCGATACAATATAATGAAAATACAATTTGTGACAATAGACTTTTAGTTTGTCTATGTTTTTTTAAAAAAATCTTTTGGGGTGTGTCCCAAATAAAAATTCTTAAGCACCCGTGAAAAATTGTTGTTGGGTTCTATTACAAAAAATCACAAGTCTTACTAGCGTAGACTTGGTCTCATGTATGCTAGCGCGACACCTGTTAGTGTCTCAGAGGAAGAGGCAGCCAGAGTCCAACCCCCTCTTTTTGCAGTGTAAATTCGTCCTCCAGACTCAGGCCCCTCTATAAAATACAAAGAGGATCCCCCCTTTCCCTTCCTTATAAAGCTTCATGAATGGATGCATATTTGCTTCATGGCTAATGCGACTATGTCATGATGTCTCTAATGACGTCATTGATGGCTGGCTTTATTGTCAGTCTATCTGGTTCATTGATGAGACCTCTGTCTCCATCGAAACATCAACTGGATACAGTTTAAATGGCTGCCTGAGAGAATATCTCTTGTCATATCTGTGATGAATTGGTGCAGTCAGTGACTGGCCAAACAGCGAGTTACACCTTTCATTCTTCATTCTGCTGGTTGACATTCACGAACAGCGGTCATAAGGGCCATTCCTGGGACCCTCTCATCAATCCCTCCTGTGGTTGACATGTCGACCACACCTCCAGCTTTATTCAGTTTCAGCTTCGGGAACAAGATCTTTGTTACTCCCCCTAGGTGTCCATAGAATCTCGCATGATCATCCAAACTTCATGTCACGTAACGTCTCCTCCAGGGTTGCACCAAACCCATTTTCCCAATAGTCTTTGGTGTTGTAGGGATACTCAAACAATTCTCCAGCCAGAAACAGAGGACAGTCTGTTATCTGGGCTCTCAGTGTATCTCTAGCATTTATTATCTTGTCATCGTCTGCTTCCAAGTCTAAAAACACTTTCATCCGTATACTCTTTTCAATCATCTTTTGGCATTGTGTGATGCATATTCTGATAACACTGAAAGTCAGTAATACTAATACTAGTGCTGCTGCCAATACCTTCAGCCCGTTGGCCATCCATGTTGGTTCCCATGAGAGAATATATGCCAGCCAACCTTCATGTTTTCCTCCAGCGCTCATTTCTGCCTTCATTTTGGCATGCATCTCTGATAAACTGGTAACCGCCTCATTGTCTTTGTAATTTTCAGGAATCAATGTACAACAAGAAGACCTGATCTTGGCGCAAACTCCTCCTTTCATTGCTGTTAATAGATCTAAAACAGATCTATTCAATTGCCTTTAACCTCACTGCTCGAGCTATCGATTGATTGCGTTGCGCCCCTTGACGGTCAAATTTCTTGTCTGCATCAGCTCGCACCTTGTAATCTGGAGCCATTTTACATTTGTGCTAGCCTGCACTGCTGGAATGATGGATGCAAAGAATATTTCTATTCTGCTCAACAGTCTATGCTCTGGTGGTATTGCATCCAGGGGCTAGTCCATTTTTTATAATGCATAGTTTCTCTTGTTAGCTCTACAGACCTCTTCTTTCTTTTGCGAGAGTCCATCTCGGGGAATCCATCTACCTTGATATCCTTCTGGGGTGCTACCAATGCTGGTGTATCCAAGTAGACCAGTGAGCATGCCCCCCAGTTGGGTGGTAGTTTCACATATGCTGTTGATCCACAGGCCTAATACTGGTCCTTCAATACTGCTGTTCCAATCTTTATACCTGGAACCTTTACGGCCTGCTTACATTCCTTGTTTTCTCCAACCTTTACCGCACCATTGTTCTGGAAGCCTAATACTGCTCCTTTGATTGGTATTATGGACATTGGCCCAGCTTTGTCTCTGCCCATTCTTTCAGGCATTTGTCATTTTCCTCTTGCACTACTCAAACTGGAACTGTTAGGCGCACATGTGCCTTGCCCCCCACCACTCCTTCTTTCCAACCGTCAGCTGTGTATACGTGTCCATACACCAGCGTTTGTGGTCTTTCCCAGCATCCTGGTTCTCCTCCTATCTCCACTGGTCCTCTTTTGGGACATGGTAACTCTTTTTGTGTCACCACCCTTTTTTTTCCCTTTCGTGGACCTTCGGTTATGTATTCTATGGCCTGATCTTTCTTCCAGTAATCATCCATAATTTCTTGAGTCTTTACATAGTTATCTTTATATGGAAACATCTTTTTGGACATCCATCTTAAGGTAGCTCTTTTCCCTTGAAATCTTCCCCTTGTGGTGCACCACGATAAATGCATGAGGCATTGTGCTCTTGCTTCTGGGATTTCAGTTGCCACAAACGTTCTGGAGGCACTCATGGAATAGGGTATGAGAGAGCAGAAATAACAGCTCTCTCCAGTGGTTTGTTTACCTACTTTGGTGATGTGCTTATACGACATGTTATTAGATACCCAGGCATAATCAGTTAGATATGAATCAACCGGAATTAAATCAAAGTCTGCACTGCGTCTACTTCTCTTTACTGATTTGGCACTGCTTATTGCCCGACCTGATATGGTGGAATGACTGGATTGGGGTTACGTTAGTAGGGGCCACAGTTGTGCATCTATAAAAAATTATCTTCGTACGATGAGGAGGGTAAAGAAGTAGAGGCAACAGAAGGCACAAAATATCACAATGGCATTTTTAATAATGGTACTCATAACGTACTCCTCTTCGGTATCTTGTGTTGCTCCGAATGTGTTGAAAAAACTACCTAAAATCCCTCAAAAATGTGTGGTTATGTTGTTAATGTATGTTAAATCAAGCTCTATGGGTTTAGTATCGTGCAAGTGCGATGAAGAAAAGCCGTTCCCACACAATATAGATTCTGGTCTCACTGAGAACCTCCATGACAGATGGGCTTCCGTGATTAAGTCGTGGATACGTTTGAGCCAAATAAAGCAAAAATGCATGGAAGTATATTTATTTATTTTATTTATTTAAATGTATTTAGCGCACATCGGCCTGGGGGCATCGTGGCGCTGTTACAGAATGCTCGCTTGGTACAGGAATACATTGAGCAGGCACATAGTAGTACAGTAGCTGTCAAAATGAGTGAGTTATGCGTGTTCACTAGGTTACATTGGAGCAGCATAGCTAAGCATTGTGGTTAGATCGAAAACATTGAGCAGGCACATAGTATAGACCCAAAGGCGCCCTTCTTTCTGAATCAGATTGTGTAACGAATTGTACCAAGTAATCCTGCAAGGTTACTGGCTTCTGGGAAATCATGGTACACAGAAATAGCAGTCGCTTCTTTCATGATGAACAGCTATTTCTAAGAACAAGACAGTGTGCCTAATCTGGGTGTATGGGAAGTCCTTTACCTAATCCTCCTGCTCTAGAGCGTGTGAGTCTTGGCGGCAAGTCTTCTGCCTGTCTTTGTCTTGTTTTGGTGTTTTGTTCTACTGCTTTCCTCAAATCACCCTCTTCTTCCTCGTGACTTGCTGAGGTCTCTACCCGACAGGGATTCACGTCTCCAATGTAAGTCCAGGCTCTCTTTCCTCATATTTTCACTGCTCGATCGGTTGCTTCCTCAACAGTATAGGGGCCACTGCAACTGGGTTTATACAAGGTCCTAGTAAAAATTTGAAGCAGCACAGAGTCCCCATGGTAAAGAAGTGGCCGTGCTAAGTGATTTCCGTTGGCCTCTGGGATGTTGTCCTCCTCACTCTTCCTTGACCTCTCCCACTGTGCTTGCAATTGGCTAGAAATAAAAGACACTAGCCATCAAAGAAGCCATTTACTCACACATCTCTTTACCGAACACATCAGAAACCGAATTGGCATCTGCCAATGCCCTAGTGGGAGGAGCCAGGGGTAGTCACATGCGCCGTCCGGTTACCAGATCATGTGGCGTTAAATGGTGGTTGGACCCAGGGTGGCAGCGCAATTTTAACAGGGCTAAGGGCAGACAATGGGCCTCATTATAATGTCGGCGTTTACGGTGTGAATGGTGCCGGTAAGGCACCAGCACCTTTCATACTGGGTCGGGGGCTGTGCGGCACCCACGAGCATAACTCGTAATTGCGCCGGCACCGTTATCAACGGTGCCGGTGCAACCATACTCCCCACTCCCATTCTGCCCTTTAGGGCAGAATGGGGATGGAGAGCGCGGCA
The DNA here is from genome assembly GCF_040938575.1 of Ambystoma mexicanum. Lineage (NCBI taxonomy): Eukaryota > Metazoa > Chordata > Amphibia > Caudata > Ambystomatidae > Ambystoma > Ambystoma mexicanum. The sequence continues at coordinate 1,089,765,589 of NC_090927.1, forward strand.
ATACCGCCACCCGTGAATGGGCAATTACCAGCCCATTCAACTCGTAATGGGCTGGTAATTGGCCATTTGCAGGTGGTGGTGCCGGTAGCGAGTTTGGCGGTAGCCGTGCCTGTATAACAGGCACGGCCACCGCCAAGCTCGTAATGAGGCCCAATGTAGCCAAATCTTATTTAGAGTTGCTTTTATTTTGGCAGTATTTCCTTTCAATAGGCCGTTTAGGTGTTCGCACACCCCATTCGCTTGTGGGTAATAAGCCCAAATAAACATGTGCTGTATCCGCAGTAAAGTTGTTATGCGCTGGAATACTTCATTAGCAAAGCTAGGACCATTGCCAGACCCCAAGACCTCACCCCTCCCAGTGTGGAAAAACCTATCTAACCAGGAACCTTGCGTGTGAACAGCGACCGGCCTCGATCGATCGGGAAAATGGGTACACAACCACTATTATATAGCGGTAGCCCTGACACACGCGGAGCATGTCTATGTAATCTACATGGTGATGTTGAAAAGGACCTAGTGGATGAGGTATGGCTCCTCTCACTACCCTCAAGGTATGCCCCGCAGTAAAACCTTTACAGGTTATACAATTTTCTACAAAGGCGGTCAAATGCTTTGCTAAATTCGGACAAAACCGCTCTTCCCCAATGTGAGCAGCAAGTACATCCTTCCCCATGTGGGTAGGATGGTGTAGTTGTTTGTGTGAGTGCAGTCTGTAGTAATGATAGTGGAATTACCAGCTTGCCTGTACTTTCCTGCTGCCGTAGGGCATCTGACGGAGATATAGAGCATTCCCTTCTTATCCTTAATTCTTTTTCTTCCCTGGGTGCACTTCCCTGTAACTCCATTATTAGTGTCAGAGGTAACGCGCTGTACCCTTCCTGTAATTCGAATATGTGTGTGGGATGGAGTATCAAAATCTAGAATATCAACAAAATATGTTGCCCGCTTTGCTCCTGCATCTGCTGCTTCGTTGCCCCTGGAGACGGGATCTTGCCTCCACGTGTGGGCCTGTCACTTCACGACCGCTATGCCTACTGAGAATTGAAGCACCTCTATGAGTCTGCCCAATAGGGGCGTGTGCTGCACTGGCGTGCCATCAGCATGGCGGAAATCTCTCCTCTGCAATTGTGACAACCCAGGGTGTACTGTAGATGTCACATAGGCGGAGTCCGAATAGACTGTCACTTCCTGATCCTTGCTCTACTCTAATGCCAATATGAGAGCCTCTAACACTGCTGCTTGCACTGAAAAATGTGATGGCAAACGTGCTTGCTACTACTTCAGCTGTCCAGACTGCCTTTATTTTCACTATCGCTATCCCAGTGTGTCTCTCCCCAATGATCTGGTCTATCGCTGAAGAACCATCAATGTAAAGCACTTCTCCCCCCTCAAGTTGCTATACTCCCACTCTCTGAAGGTCGTCATACTAATCCATGAATGTGATACATTCGTGCATGTAGTCTCCCTCCTCTGTTGGTTCAGCTACAAATGTCGCCGGGGTCATGGTCCTGCATCTTACTATCTTTATGACTGGATTCAATAGTATTACCTCGTACCCTGAAGCACTTTGTGTGGTCAGAGTACTCCTAGGGGTTCGAATATTGCAAAGAGAGCATGATCCACAAAAAATGTGGTTCTACACCCCATCGTGATACTCTCTAAACTTCTCTACTGCAAATGCAGCGAATGGATCTAATTTCCCACTATAGTATGCCAATGGCATGTGTCCTAAAGTAGTCTCCTGCGTGAGAACCGCAGTCATCACTACTCCATTGGAGTGTGAGAACAAATAAAACGTGTCCTGGTAATCTGGTATTCCCTAACATGAGAGCTGTGCATATTGCTTTCTTTAGCTCCTCAAATGCATCTGTCATCTCTTCTGTCCATTATAGTGTGCCCTCCCATCTGTGTGCTTCTTTGAGTGCACTTAACAAAGGTTTCATGCATGTGCTGTAGTCAAATACCCAAGCTTTGCAGTAATTGCAGAGACCTAAAAGCTGTTTCATCTGTCTGACTGTCATAGGTGTCGGCATCCTATGGATTTCCTCTGCCCTTTCTGGTGTCACTCTCAACTCTTCCTGCAATATTAGCTGTCCAATGTACAGCACCTCCTTCTGGAAATACTGTAATTTCACCTTATCTACCTTGTACTCCTTCTCTGCTAGAATTGTCAACACTTTGACTAATGCCACTTATAGCTCGAAAACCTGCTGCTCCCACCTTAAATAATTACACATGCATTCCGGAGTCTGCTGCCTCCACTACTCCTGATGCTATGGATCCTGCACCCCTCACAACCTCTGCTGCCTCACGCTCTATTAAGCTGGATGCCCAAGATACTGCCTACGACCCACTGGCAACAGAGCCTGTCACCCGTGCAACTAGCGTTGTGACTATCGACAGTGCTACACTGACATAAACAGCGACCCTCACACACTAGGTAAGCTTAGTCCCTCAAACAGCAGCTCCAACACAGATATGCCAACAACAAATTTCAAAGAAGCACTTATCAATGCCCAAACTCTCCTAGTCCATGACCTTGATATATCTGATCTCATAATTTCTAATAAATGAGACCTATTAGCCATCACGGAAACTTGGCTGCATGCAGCAGTGGGCCCATCCCTTCCCCTTGCCATCCCGGACAGCTAAACCATCCTCAGGAAAGACAGACCTCTCACCAAAGGCGGAGGTGTGGCCATAATTGCCAAGAATCACCTGTCTAATAGAGAAATGCCTAACCAAACATTCCACTCTGGAGAACTACTTTCTATAAAAATATCGCTCTCTAACATCGCCACACTAACCATCCATATCATCTACAGATCACCCGGCCCCTTGCTTTGCTTCGATGAAGAAATCGCACGTCTCCTCTCTAAAGACACCAAGCCTTCCTTCAGAATCATAGTCATGGGTGACGTAAACCTTTGCTTCAATGACCCCATCGATGACAATGCTCTGGCCTTAACCAACATGATCGAAGCTTTGGGCTTTGCCCAGTGCATCACTTGCCCTATGCACAACAAATGTTGCACGCTAGATTGATTGGCAGATATGAACTGTAAAACCAACATCATATCTAACGCCCTGTGCGCCTGGTCACATCACAGTGTCACTGCATTCTCCATCCCCAGATATGACCAACCCATTGTCACACTGTAGCTGGCCTCAGCCTCCCGGTCAAGAAATACCCACAAAAGCACCGCAGCAAACATGCTCCCATTGTTGCACCCCATTACGGAATATCAACATTCAGTCAGTGATCCCAACTCCATGGTAGAGCTTTAAAATCAAACTCTCCTACTAGCTATCGACAAGGTAGCTCCACTGAGCACACACAAACCTAAACCATTAGCTCATCTGAACTCTTCGTATACCCCAAATCTCTAAGCGAGACTCTGAAGCTATGTGGAAGAAGTCTCTGTCAGATGCCAACAAAGAACAATTAATCTCCTCGGCAAAAACTTACAAACGGGCCTTCCTCTGTGCCAATAGCCTAACTTACAACAAACGAATAGCAAAAACCAAGTCTGGCCCATAAAAAACTCTTCACCATCCTATGAGAACTTGAATCACCAGTCACTCCCCCAGACAGTAGCCTTAAAGACATCACCTGGTGCTCTAAAATATTCAAAAGGCATTACTGGATAAAATCTCCCTACTCCAAACAAAAATTGCAACAAAGAAAACAAATTATTTCTATTTGAAACACCCCCCACAACATCACCCCAACTCCCTATTCTATTCGACTTCAGACCAGTCACCATTCTAGAAGTCACCAAAATTATCAAAGGCCTGAAGCCTTCCAGATGTCAAGGGGATATCTGCCCAGCACCCTTCATTAAAGACTGAGTGGCCGAATTCGCCCCACTCATCACATCGATCATTAACAACTCCTTTGCCTATGGTATTATCCACACCAGCTTAAAAGATGCTTGGGCCCTTCCTCTCTTAAAAAAGCCTTCACTAGACACAAATATTCCCATCAACTACTGCCCCATCACCACTGTCCCCCTCCTTCTTAAAATACTGGACAAAGCAGTATAGCTGCAAAAACAGAAATATCTTGAATCCTATAACCTCCTCGGCCTACGCTAATCTGGCTTCCGTCCAGGACATGGAACAGAATTTGCGCTCCTGGACTTAAAAATCCAAATGGATGAAATCATAGACAAAGGGAATCTAGCTATCCTCCTCCTACTGGACCTCTCAGCAACTTTTGAGTTAGTGCACCACAATATCATATGCCAACACCTCTCATTTGCAGCCCACTTCTCCACCAAAGCCATCGCCTGGATCAAGTCCTTCCTGTCTAACCGAACAATGAGGGTTTTCTCCAATTCAGCAGCTGCACCTCCAGCCCCAGTCATGTGTGGAGTTCCACAAGGCTCCTGTATCTCCCCGACATTGTGCAATATCTTTACGAACAGCAGAGGCGTTTCTAGGGGGGCGGGGGTGGGATAAGGGAGCTATAGTCCCATGTCTTTTGGTTGTAGCCCCGGATAGAATCTCAGGAGCTACAACCAAAAAGCTAGGTAGCCCCCAGTCCTGACAATTCCGACATTAGTGTAGCCCCAGGTCTTTTCCTGACCAAGCAACACCCCTGATGAACAGAGTGTCTCCTACACTAATTATGCGGACGACACCTAAATCCTCCTCCCCATCTCTGGCAATTACAACTCTGACACTAATGCCTTGAACAAAATATCTCAAATTATCCAAGTTTGGATGGCTCAACATGAACTTTGTCTAAACTATGAAAAAACAGAGTTGCTCCTAGTGGGAACACAAACTCAACTAAACAAACTGAATGACGACTACAAATCCTTCGTCATAGATGGGAACTAAATTCCTAGGGGTCTACTTAGACCCATCGCTCTCTCTAACGAGATAAGTAAATGCAACTGCGTCTGCGGCAGCCTACACGTCTAAACTTATCAGCGCCTGCAGACCATTCTTGACTGCCGAAAGCTGCATTATATTAACTAGAGCACTGATTCTATCCAGGATAGATTATTGTATTGCCCTCTGGGAAGGCTCAACCGATCATAACATCAAAAATATCCAAGTCATTCAAAACAATGCCTTAAGAGCTGCAATGAATATTCCTAAAAATGAGCACATCTCATCGGCTAGGTGGAATGCCCAGTGGGTGCCGGTTCGAGATTGCATTATGTTAAAAACTCTCTCTATTACTCACAAATGCCTGGCAAACACCATCCCCAAATACCTCTCTAATAAATTTGCCAAATCACAATCCAACAGACCCACCCGGGCTGTCCACTCACACCTCCTCTCCACCCCCAAATTCAAACAAAGGCAATTTCCCAGTCGTGGCTGCAAAATACTGCAATGCCCTCCAAATTTCTATAAGATGAGATTCAGCCCACTGGTCCTTCTGCAAAAGTCTCAAAACAATGCTCTTCACGCAATACCCTTAGGTCAGGATGCTGCAATCGAGGATGCCTCTAATCACTATGTAGGCTAACTCTGCATATATGTATGGGATGCCGCTGTGGCCCAATTTGTTCTGACTGTCTGTCCTGCTTCATGTCTTAAAATGTCATTAATGCCCAGATGCCCTTGGGTTTGGCGCGCTCTACAAATGTGAAATAAATAAATGTGCCTGTTGTTCCTGCACTGTATTTCTGACTTGCTGCAGATCAAAATGTCGTCAATGTACTGTATGATGGTACTTTCCAATTGTACTTTTCCTCGATCCATCTGGAGGAACGTATTGAATATGGAAGGCGACTCACAGTACCCTTGTGCAAGCCTCGTGTGTTTCCACTTCTGATTTCTATATAGAAAGGAAGTCAAGTCCTGTGACTCTATGTGACGTGGTATAGAGAAGAATGCATTCCTCAAATCTATTACCATAGAGTGGGTAGCTTCTGTGGTAATGCTACATAAAATAGTTAATGGTTTTGGAACTAAAGGAAATTCTGCCTCTACAATATGGTTGTAAGGGTACAAATCCTATATCCTAAATCCTTTTTCACAGGCGGTATTGCACTGTGATTCTCATGGTACCAGAAAGCCCTGTTTCACTAATTCTACATTGTCTCGTAGATGCCCTCATCTGCCGCTCTTGATAAGGGATACTGTTTTGCCCTTGGTAAAATTGCTCCTGGTTTAAGCTTTATCTTTATGGCCCCTATCACTTTCACTAGCCCTACGTCATAGGGGTTCGTGGTCCATAAGACACTGGGTACCCTTCCCAAGTCTTCCAAAAGAAATGGTGATGGTGCTTTCTGCAACATACCCATTCTCTGCGGTACTTCCCTGTAGTGTATTCTCACCCAATATGTAATGCTGATGTCAAACACCACTTTGTGATATGATCGATTGTCCTGGAACAGTTCTTTGCCAGTCACATCAGTCAACCTGTACCCTTCCCCCACTGCAATCACTGTCCTCCAGGATCGTGCTGTGTCATCTGTCCCATGTAATGTTATCCTGTTGTCCCCCACTTATACCGCCTCGAGTTCTATTGGGACCGCTTTCCCCTCAGGCTCATCTCATCTCAGGCTCATGTCATTGGTCTCTGATAGCCCCTCTGGTCCTTGCTGCATTGGATGTCCATATCCTCTTCCCCTGGGTGCTCCTTCTCTCCCTCTAAATCCTCGGTGCATGTCTCCCTGCCCTGCGAAGCCTCCCTCGTGGGTGGCAGTCTGTACTGCATATACAGCCCAACTGCTCCTTCCGTGCTGATTAACATTGCCACTTCCATTGTATATATATATTTTTTTGCACTAGCTTTGCTTCCCCCTGTTTTCTGTCCTCACGCTTTTTTCTTATGTTCTCTTGCATTAGCCTACAATAGTATGGTTCATAGTCATAATGTCGAAAAAAAAATGTCGACAAACAAAAATGTCGAAAAAAAATGTAGAAAACAATAATGTCGACATCCTATACATATAATGTAAAAAGTCATTTTTTAGAAAAAAAAATGTCGACAAAAAAATGTCAATTAGAACTATCAACACCTCACCCAACACCCCCCTGCCACCCCCCCACACCCCTCCACCACCCTCTCACCCCTCATACTCAACACATTCAAATTATATTTTTATTTATTTATTTATTTTTTCAATAAATAAATAAACAAAAAGAGTATCATTTACTATGGGGGGGTCCCCCCCAACCCCCTCACCCAACACCCCCCTGCCACCCCCCCACACCCCCCACCACCCTCTCACCCCTCATTCTCAACACATAGTAATTATATATTTATTTATTTATTCAATAATTAAATAAATAAAAAGAGTATCATTTACTATGGGGGTGTCCCCCCCAACCCCCCTCACCCAACACCCCCTGCCACCCCCCCACACCCCCCACCACCCTCTCACCCCTCATACTCAACACATTTTAGTTATATATATAATTATTTATTCATTTATACAATAAATAGAAAATTTCGAAAAAATATTGAAAAAATGTCGACATTATTGTTTGTCGACATTATTTTTTTCGACATTTATTTTTCGAAATTCTGACTGTCGACATTTTTACTGTCGAAATTATGACTGACCACCCAATAGTATACTATAGTAAGCTGAATTTCTGACCATGGTTTGGCCTCCATCCCCACTAGGTTCTTAAACTGCTGTTGCACCTGTTCAGGTAACCTCTGACACAATATATGATAAAAATAACCCTACTGTTTTGTCGCATGGTTCACATGTTTCCAACCTCCATTTCTCTTGAATAGCATGAAAATATTGAAGTGGATCCTCGTCTTCCCTCATTTTGTGGCCCATAATTGTGCGAACCATCATGTGCTGTGTTCTGTACTGTTACTCCGGGGTAACCAGCTCTTTTCCATACATCGTCTGCAACACTCCCTGAGAATTGCTGAAAGCAAACTCTTCATGTCACCCACCGCTAATGTCATCCCTTCTGTCAGTCTCTCTAGCTCATATATCCACTTCCCAGCCCCAGCAGTCAACGATGGTAACTTACATCTTAAATTGTCATTGTCCATCTGCTGCCATGGTATACATTGAGGTCACCCTTCTCTAATAGTAGACACTTTGTCAGTCCTATCCCTCTGCTTTGTCTCCCGATGTCTTTGGTGGCGGAAAACGCCCTTTCCATTTCTCCTTTCTTCTGCCCTTGCAAATCTTTAAGCCTCTGGCCATATGGGTTGATATTGCCTGTGCTGCGTGAAATACCCTTAGGGCACTGTTGCCACCCCCCTCCATTTTCCCTTAGTCTGTCCATGGCTTTATCATCTCCCCATACTGTGTCTTTATCTTTGCTTGCCCCTTGGGAGAGACAAGAGGGTCTCTCCTCTTCATCGTCCTCAATCCCCAATAAATTGTTGTCAGATCCTGTGTCCCCATCGGTACTGTCAATGTCCTCCTTAAAGCTAAGCCACCTCAATACCGTGACTCCCTGCTGCTTTCCTCCTAATTGACCTATACTTCCATGTTCCACCCTCATTGAGACATCAACCTCATCTCTGTCTATCGGTGGAGTAGCCTTGCTACTTTTCCCGCTTCTGTCTCGTTCTCTCCTCCCTTGTGTCTCCTTTTCCTCATCGTCACTAAAACGTGCTAAACCCATCTTTACTTGTGCTGCCCTTAAAGAGCATCCTTCCTCTTCTTTGCATCGTCGCTCACTAAGGAGTTGTTCGACTTCTAACTTCCTCCTGTGCTTCTTTATTTGCACTTGCCTTTCCCCTCTCTTCTTCTGTCTTTCTTTTTGCTATGTCCTCAAGCTCTCTCTGTCTTCTCGCCTCCCACTCCTCTCACTCTCGTGCTTTTACTTTCTGTTTCTCTCTGCGCTCCCTTTCATTCTCTTTCTTCTCTTCCCTTTCCTGTGTTTCTACTTCCTCTATTATCTCTGGCCATTCTCTCACCTCTTTTGTATCTTTGCTTCTTGCAACTTCCTTGCTCGCGGACCCTGTCTTTCCTGCAACCTTCCTGTCCAATTTAAGCAATATCTGTCCGTCTACCCATTCATTTGGTACTATTGGCTTTTCTGCCTCAGGGGCAAAAGCCAATAGTACCCTCTTTTCCAAGGTAACCTTGCCTGGATCTCGCTGTGCTCTTTGCATTCACCACCTGCGCTCTACGCTCCGTTAGTCACATGTTCAGCTTCGCTTTGCCCCTCCTTTTTGCTATATGCTGGAGGTGCAAATGAGGGATTGGTTTATCCTGCCACTGATTTTAATTCTCTCGTAGGGTATAATCCCTGGGTTCCTGCTGCTGCTCCTTCGCTCTCTGTTTGAGGAGGTGGAGGGGAAGCTGAGGTTGATTCACTTTCTGCTTCTCGCTGGCTCAGCATCCATTGTCGCCGTGCCAGGTCCCCTTTCTCATCCTGGAACTTTTTAGACAACTCGAATATGGCCATTAGTTTGCTTAACTTTTTCCCTTAGTAAGCCTCGTGTATGTACGTGTGTAATCGTTGCTGCACACAATTGGAAAAGCCCGCCTCTTTTGACCAGGGCTTTGCCAATTTGCCCTCTGTGTCGCAGGTCCATTCTGTGCTATATTTACAAATGTTGTCCTTATATCATGAGAGGGCACTGCACATACCCTGTAGGGCTGTGTCCCTCATGTTTTTACCTGAATACATCATATATCAATACTCATTTGACCTCAAATTGGGATTTTGACACATCCACTTTTAAGAGGCACTTAATTTCTATCACCTCGATATCATGTAACAAATACCTCTTATGACCATGAAATCACCACATTAACCTCAGCATCTCTGTCTCTTGACCAATACCACAGGTCTGCTCAGCGCACATCCCTCCTGCAGCTCTCTGCCCCAAAGGCTCAACTGACAATTCTGCTCATGCGTTTTCCATGCTCCGCCCCAAAGGCGCGACCACTGTTTCAAAACTCGGTTATAGCTTTCAGCCACCTAAAAGCTCTGCACTTCTTGTGCACCTTAAATCCTACATAACAACCTCGCTGGTGACATCACCTCTACAATGAGGAAGAAATCGCTGACACCTGCCCCTTCAATTTGTGCGCTTATACAGCCCCTGAACACTAGGACAAACCTGACATAACATAAATAACATAAATGCAGCCACCTTCCTGCCTAATCAACAGGGAAAACCAATTATTAATGTGATCTACCTGTATCTATAGCGTCCCTTTATAGATAAAACCTCTCTGCAAGACTTAACCAGGGGAACACTTTCTGTGATACAAACTAGCTTCATCTGCTAAGCCCTATAAACAGGAATACCGTCATCCATGATCCAAGCTACAACGCTCAACCTACAGGAAATCCACTATTTACATACCTTTTGTCCTCTATACCTTTAAATCAATCGTCTAAACTGACTACCCAAACTGATCGGCCCAAGACCGTATTTTCCCTAGCCAAGAACACAAGTCAAACAACTCTGCTGCTTACCAAACCAAAACTCTAACACAAACATCAAGCAGAACCTGTCCTCTCCATCCACTTTTTGCCATATACCTGAGTCTATACTTACACTTCGTGGTCCGCTGATGTCGTTTGGCACTGACTCGCCCCCCAACCTGCCACTCTACCTTTCTGGTCTGCTGAGTGGCCCCCAGAAAGCAGGCAGGAATTTCTTCAAGGCAGTTCCTGCAAACCTCTTCACGGTGTGCACCTCCTGTGTGACTCTCGACTTCTGTGGGTAACCTCACAGCCCTCCAAGCATGTGGCGGGATGAGACGGCCTCTTGTCAATCGGATGTAGTGACCATCCTCTAATACCAGCTGTTAAAACCTACGGGGTGTCCTCATTGGTCAGTTTGGGCTAACTATGTATACAAAAACTATACATTAGTCTGTTTATTGGTCCACCATATCTGGCGGCTCCGTCTGAGACTACCCCTAAACATTACAAACTACACTGTTGCAGAGATGCAGGAAGACTATTGGCACGTGCAACATTTCATACCATCTCACAAATGGAGCTTCTGTATCGGCTAGCGCAGGTCTTCCAAGCCAGGAACCCTGTCTGGTCAGAGAGCTCATTGTACCTTTTCAAGGTGATGGGAAGGAACATGGAGGGCTGTGTGTTCCATATTGTTATCACTGTCTGATCACCTAAGCCTGAGAGAGTGCCTGCAGGTTGCAGTTTTGGTGGGAAACACTTGCAACATTCCACTCTGTCTGGTGGGGACAGCTTCGCTTCCCACCATGAGTAAATGAGCATTCTCCTGTTCTGCTGGGTCACGTGTGAGGGGACAGCAAAGTGAAGCCCTTCTGTCTGCAATTATAAGGATTTTATTCTGAATTCTTGCAGGGGGGCTTTTGCTGCCTCAGGAACCAGGAATTTTCCACCCGCCCTCGTTCTTGGCTGTGAACCAACTCTGTGAACAGCAGCTCTGCGCCTCATGCTGCAGGGATTGTGTCTTCCCTTCGATGTATCTGAGGCCTGTCCATCCAACCCGATTCACTTCAGTCGCCCTGTAGGTTCCCTATTTGTCTTCATGGCTTCTTATGGTTAGTTGCAATAAAGCATATGCAAGATTGGTCCACGCATTATCTGCATATTGCGGTTTTGCTTTGGCGAAAGAAAGAAAAGCTTCTTAGCATTATGAGCATTTATCCGTCCTCTACCTACAGTAGTTATAAGCATGTTTTAGATGTCTACAAGCAATAAACTTGTACATGTCTGTGTAGCTTCATGAATGGATGCATATTTGCTTCATGGCTAATGCGGCTATGTCATGATTTCTCTAATGATGTCATTGACACCTGCCTTTATTGTCAGTCGATCTGGTCCATTGATGAGACCTCTGTCTCCTCGAAACCATCAACTGGATACGGTTTAAATGGCTGTCTGAGAGAATATCTCTTGTCATATCTGTGATACATTGGTGCAGTTGGTGACTGGCCAAACAGTGAGTTACACCTTTCATTCTTCATTTTGCAGGTTCACAGTCACATAGGGGTCATGAGGGCCATTTCTGGGACCCTCTCCTCAAGTTCTTGAAAAATGTGTGTATATGCTGGAAGTTTATGTTTTATTATTTCTCATCCATTTTACAGACCCTGGAGTAACATATGTGTTTCTTTTATCTTCTCTAGTATCTGGAACCCACTCTTCTCTTGTAATTCCTGGTTGTATATAGGATAATATGGATTTTTGGCCCTCTTCTCCTTGTAGTTTTCATTTTTTTCGACTAATTTCTATGGTAATCAGGATAAGAAATCTGCTACTTTCTTTTTCTTTCCAGGTGTATTAATCATTCTTACATTATACTGAATGGTATCAATCATCCATCTAATGATTCTTGGTGCGACTGACATCAAGTCTTTAGAGCTCATATTGTGAATTAATGGTTTGTGGTAAGTTCTGATCGCTATTGGTGAGCCCTACTAGTGTCTTGAAATGTCTCAAAATCCAATATATTCCGAATGCCTCTTTTTCAATAGTGGAATAGTTAACTTCTGATCCGTGTAGCATTCTAGACGTGAATGCTATCGTAACCTTTTTCCTGTCTTGAATTTGATTCAGTACTCCTCCTAATCCCACATTGCTTGCATCCACTGTGATCACATTTGTTGCTTTTGATTTGAGCATCTTGAACACTGGAGCTTGGTTTATAGCCACTTTAATTTTGTCAATATTTTTTTGACATTCACCTGGACCATTGAAATCTTAGATTTCTTTTCATTAATTCTCTTAATGACTTTTTATCAGCAAAATGATGTATGAATTTTGAATAATACTATGACATTCCTAGAAATGATTGCAGTTAGTCTTTGTTCTTCGGATGTGGCAAATTCATTATAGTTTCCATTCATTCTACTTTTGGTTTGATAACGTCATTGTTAGTGGTATGGGCCAAGTACTCCACTTCTGTGGCCCTCATTTTAAATGTTTCTAATTTTAATGTTAAGCCTTTCCTCTTGATGACATGTAGAACTCATGCTCTTCCTCAGTCATTCCAATAATTAAAATGATGTCTTGAAAATGATAAACTCCTTCCATTCCCCCAAACAAGTTTTGCATCAGCCTCTGAAATACTGCTGCACCCGAAGCTAAACCAAAAGGCATGTGCTTGAACCTAAACGCCCCAATTGTGTTACAAATGAAGTTAGAGATTTTGAATTTTCATCCAGTTCAATCTGATGGTTAATATTTGATTTATGTTGGGTAGCAGTTGTCTATCTACGACATTCTGATAGTGGTGTTCAGTTTGCAAATATTAAAAATCAGCGCCAATCACTCTGGAGATTCTGTTGGTTCTATGAAGTTTTTTGTGCATAACCCATCCAGCTCTTTTTGTAATTCTTCTTTTGTTCCTATGGCAATGTTTCATACTTTATATACAATTGATTTGGCTCCTCTCTTTAGAACAATATGATGTTTAAATCCTTTCAATGTTCTTATGTTATTGTTAAAAATGTCTGGAAATGCCTTTAGTAATCCCTCTTCTGTGGATAGGTCTTGTTTAATTATGCTCAGTATGGAGACTGCTTCACCTGGATGTATTTTTATTTGTAATGCTGCCTGTTCTTCCCATCCTATGACTGATGATCAATTATTTGCGACATATAGTTTGCAATATATGTCCCTATCTCTAAATTTTAAATCTACCCATTTGTACCCTATAACTAATACAGATTGTCCCCATACCCTGTTGGCCTTGTATTGGTTAGCCTCAATGTATCCTCATCTATTTTCAACTCGTTAATGAATGTGTGCACATCTATCATTGTACAGGGAGATCCTGTGTCAAACATAATGTCCAACTGTATATTATTTACCATCCTCAATTCCCAAGGTTCTTTTTAACCTCTTCCTGTTCACAACCAATAAGAACAAAATAGAACAAGTTCCCAAATGTGGGAACTCCCGTCCTCTGCACTCTATGGGTGGCTCCGTGAGGAGTCCTTATATATTTGATTATGTGTTAGGTAATTGATTCAATAGTTTGATTTGTACTAAACTGTAGGTAATTTACTTAGTGACATATATGAATACATATATCAAAACACATCGACACAGTTAGGTATATTTAGAAAAAATCCATAGGTTTATTAGAAGCCCAACGCGTTTCGTGAAACAATTCACTTCTTCAGGGGCAGTTTGCATAATATTTCTTTCTTAAAGTAATCTGGAAGACATAATATTAAAGCACATGCATATTATTCCCAATAGCTACAAAAGATAGTGACATTTCCAATGGGTAAAAAGAACTTTTTTGGACGATCCATATATTTCCTATTGTCCAACATCTCATTACATTGATTGAAGTTTGAACTTAAGACAGATCATACAGAAGTAATCAGTAGTAATCAGTTAACAAGAAAAAGTAATCAGTATTAACCAAGGCTACACTACAAGTACAGGAGACTGACAGCTCTCCCCATATGAAGGACAGCCAACATTTATCAACAAGGGAATCTTTTTCCTTAGGTAATTTTCGCACAACATGTCAATATATTTATCTTTGATGAATATGTGGTTACTACTGATTACTTTTTACAACCAGGTCGACGGAGGGTGAACTGCCAGCACGGCTGTACTGGCCTCGGGTAAGACATACTTGACAAATTGGCCCAGAGGAGTAGACAGGGTAGGGCTTGAGTGGGCAAGGCCCACCCAAAATCTGTAAATGTCCACTCAGCAGCGTTGTGTGGGCATTTACAGATGTTAATGTCACTGCAGTGGGCCCAACTACATTAGCTTCTGGCACCACTTGTTAGACATTCTGGCTACGCCTCTGTGTTGGCCTACTCATTTGCATTGGGCTACAAGGTGTGTGATATGACATTGGGCTTACGGGAACTCACCAGCCTCATCAGATGTGACATCGCCTGCCTCTGCATCTCCAACTCCCTCGGTTGCCTCCGGGTGAATTATGCTGCTACAGGTTTCTTCCCAGGCCTGGAGTTTTATTGATGATGCTGGTCCGCCTACTGTGGCCGTGCCCTGGGCGCGGTGTGCGGCAAGGAGGTTCTGCACCCAGAGACGTAGATCGTCCCACCTCTTGCGGCAGTCCCTGATGATTCTGGGGGTTGTCCCAACTGCTTACACCTTACGGGCCACCTCCTCCCAGATGGCCTTTTTCCTTATTTGGGTTTGCCGGCATAGGTCATTGCAGAGATTTATGAGTTCTCCACAAGTGTGTCCGCCAACATGTTGAGTTCAGCTTTGCTGAAACGCGGCTTGCGCCTCAAGGACATGTCTGGGGAAGTTTTTCAATGTTTTGGGTATGGCTCTGACTCCTGTGCACTGAGGATTGCAATGTATTGTGTTTTTTTAATGGCCGTCGGTACATATTTCCTGTTCCGGCGATCACGATAATACCGGTACCGGTAAAGCAGTGCGGTTAGGTCTGTGAGCGTGGAGCCGGAATCAGAGTCAGCGTCAGCGAGGCTGCTGTAATTGGAGGGTTTTGGGGCCGTTTGATGGTGTTATCGGCATGCCAGTGCTAACGTTTCCGGCATGCCGGGATGCACATGCACGCTGACATGGAATCAGCCGTTGTTTCCGGCAGCAGTGTCACACGGAAACGGTAGCACCGGCATGCCGTCAATTCCGAATTTATACCGGCAAGCTTGTAATGAGGGCCATAGAGAAAAAAAAGAGTGCAGACAGCAGGTGGCAGTGCAGGGGTTAAGTGCTGACAAAAAGTGTTAGATAAGTGCAAGTAGGGGACTGTAGGGTTGCAGATACAGCCCCAAGTGCAGGGTTGCCAGGAGGCAGTCCAGGTGTGCAACTGGGAGGGCAGTGACCTGGGTCCGTAGTGCAGAGGGTAGCCAGGTAACCAGTGCAGTATCAGACAGGAGATCAGAAGGGAAGTGGAAGATAGAAGGCAGAAGCAAAGAGGTAAATCTTGAGCTGCTTCCGGAACCGCAGATGATTCTGTTCCAGTTTCAGAAAGGCAGGGAGGCTGTTCCAGAGGGAGGCACCAGCTGAAGAGACAGATCTGCCTCCAACTTGTTGCTTAGAAAAGCAACTGACCCTCAGGGAGTTGGAGGTGGGGGAGCGAAGAGCTTGAGAAGGAAGATACTTCTGAAGAGAAAGCTGGAGATATTTTAGTCCCGGGCCCCAGAAGGCCTTGTGGACAATGCAAAGGGTCTTGAATTTGATCATTGCAGCCACTCTGAGCCAATGGAGAGATTTCAGTGCTGGAGAGATACAATCTCTGGGCTTGAGGCCAAGGACAAGTCTCGCAGTCCTCTTCTGGATGAGTTGCAGAGGACGGAGAGTAGAGTGGGGTAGATTTAAAAAGAGGCTGTTACAGTAGTGAAGCCTAGAGAGAACCAGTGCTCTGGAGACAGCGAGCTTCTGGGGGAAGGAGAGGAAGGAAGAATACCTCTGAGGAGGTGCAGTTGGTAGTTTGACTTCTTAGAGATGTCGGAAATGTGAGGAGAGAAGGAGAGTGTGGAGTTGAAGATAACCCCAAGGTTCTTAGACTCACAGAGAGCAGGAAGAGGGCCAAGGGAGGCCGGCCAGAGAGTGGCGGGAAAGAGGGGTGCAGGTGTGCCAACGAGGAGGCTCTCTGTCTTACTGGCATTCAGGCAAAGATCATTGACGGCACACCACTCCTGGATTGCAGACAGACTGTCCGGGATGAGAGAAGGAGAAGAGGTGGCAGAGGGGAGCCGGAAGGTGAGCTGGGTGTCATCCGCATAGCACTCGAAGTTGGAGCAGACAGCAGCAATGCGGTAGGCGAGAGGTGCCAGGTATTGGTTGAACAACCAGGGAGAAAGCTTAGACCCCTGGGGAATACCACAGGTGGAGAGAGAGAGGAGAGGAAGGACCCAAGTTGGACCTGGAAGGGTCGGTCAGAGAGGCAAGAAGTCAGCCAGGCCAGAGCCTGATCAGTGATACCCAGATTATCACGGAGCTGGGTGAGTAGGATGGCATGGTTGACCGTGTCAAAGGCAGAAGAGAGATCAAGTAGGATGAGGACAGAGGGGAGGTTAGAATAAAGGTTGGAGAGCAGGTCTTCATGGATGTTAAGGAGAGCAGTTTCCGTGCTTCTGGCTGCTATGAAGCCAGACTGTGATGGTTATGGAGACAACCAACAGATTCAGTTTGAAGATTAATCTGGGAGATGGCCAGCTTTTCCAGGGGTTTGCCCAGGAAAGGAGTGAGAGATCGGGCGATAATTAGCCGGAAGGGAGGGGTCGGCTGAGGGTGTTTTGAGAAGAGGATGCACAAGAGAGGGCTTCAGGTGGGAGAGGAAGGTTCCAGAGGCGAAAGAGTGGTTGCAGAAGTCAGCCAAGGCTGGAGTGAGGATGTCAATGTGATCCTTGATGGCTTTGGAAGAACAGGGAAGAACCTGCTTAGATGAGGTTTTCATAGATCGAACTTGTCTAGAAACCTCGTCAGGGTAGAAGAGAGGAAAGGCAGAGAAGGGAGGGGGGCTGGCCACAATGAGGCCAGAGGAAGAGGAGAGAGTGGAGCGAGAAGCAGGAGCAGCCAAGAGGGTGGACAGGATGTCCTGGGTTTTAGCGATGAAGTGAGAAGCCAGGGCTGTACAGAGGGCGTGGGAAGGGACAGGGGAGGTAGAGACTACAGCAGGATTGCCCAGTTCCTTGCAGATTTTAAAAGAGTTTGGCCGAGTTGTTAGATGCCACAGAAAAGTGGGCTTGAATGTGAGCTCTCTTCTTAGTGAGGACAGAGTCGGTATTGCCCTTGGAGCAGGCAGCAGGCCAGTTTGTCAGAGGATGTACGAGATGCCAACCATTTCCTCTCAGCCACCCTAAACTTGCGTTTAAGGATGATGAGGTCTGAGTCGTACCAGGAGTTGCACTTGATTTTAGGCTTCATGCCGATCCTCATGACAGGGGCAAGTATATCAAGAGTATCAGAGATAGCAGAGTGGAGCATGGAGAGGGCTGTGTCAGGGTGTGAGTCAGCGAGAGGTGCAGGAGGGGGAGAGAAAAATGCTGTGAAAGCCTCAACTGACAAACGCTTCATAGGTCGAATGACTGAGAAGATGGGTGGCAGTTTGGGGGTAGGATTGGCCTGGGGGTAGTGAGAGAGAGATGAGATGAGAGGAGAAAGTGGTCACTCTAGGAGAGAGGAGTGGTGAGAGGGTTAGAGAGAGGGAGGTCTGAGGAGATCAGAACATCAGGAGTGTGCTCTGCAAAGTGAGTTGGGCCAGAGAAAAGAATAGAGAGACAGTCGCAAAGTACGCAAAAGAGTCCCGTGGCGGGACAGGAAGCATCCAGATGGATGTTGAAGTCTCCAAGGAGGAGGAGTTGAGTGGTTGAGGTCAGGAGGGAGGAAGAGAGGTCCGCCAACTCAGAGAGGAAGGAGGTGACTCGACCAGGTGGCCGGTAGATAGTAGCCACTGTGAGAGAGTGGCCATGAGAGAGAGAAAGCCAACAGACCAGACATTCAAAGGAGGAGTAAGCCTGCATAGGAATGATAGAGGCAGTGATCCACACTGGGAAGATCAAGGCTACACCCCCAATGGAATGGTTAGATCTGGGCGAGTAGAGGATCTTGTAGCCATCAGGAAGAAGAGTGTAAAAGCTTGTGACAGAGCTGGCCGTGAACCATGTCTCAGTGAGACCATGGACATCAAGGTCAAGTTCTTCCAGAGGACGGCAGATGTCCGAGTAGTGTTTCACAGCAGAGCGAGAATTAAGAGTGGCGAGGTGGAGAAGGTTGCCATTCTTGAAAGACTTCCGAGGAGGGGTACAAATCAGAGGTACTCCCTGCGGAGACGAAGAAGGAGTCCAAGGGAGGGTGCAGGATGTAGGAGGAGAAGGCAAGGTAGACGACGAGGAGGAGGAAGAGGGCGCCAGAGAAGTGGCAGATGGTTGATGCAAGGAAGCCAAAGAAGGGAGAGAAGGGACAGCAGGAGAGGAAAGGAAGCGTTTGTCAAAGAGGAGGCGGTTGGCCTGAGAGACTTGGACCAAGATGGTGCCATTAAGGTAAATATTAATGATGACATTAGAAGAGTGGAAGGAAGCCAGAACAGCCTCCCAATGGGTGCCACCATTAATGGGGTAGGAAAAGTCTATAGGTCTGGGGAAGGAACGACAAAGAGGATGTCAGTGAGGGTCTGTCTGGTGGAAGCGCTGGTGTAGGTTTCAGCGATAGAGAGGCCAGGGTTGGAGACCAGGATATCCTTTTTGAACTTCTTCCTACCAGACTTAGTGAGAAGGGTAGGATAGTCGATGGTGAAACAGTTTCAGAAGATAGGAGAAAAAGAGAGCACCATGGATGATGTTGAGGAGGGGGAACAGGAGAGGAGGGGAGTGAGAGAAGAGCAGAAGGGGGGTGGACACACTGGGGGAAAACACGGGGGGATGCAAGTAGAAGAGACGGAACAAGACAGGAACTGTAGGACAGAATAAGACACAATGCAGCCACTGGGCACAGCTAAGTTCGAAATTTAGCAGGTCAGAATAACACAATGCAGCCACTGGGCACAGCTAAGTTTGAAATTTAGCAAGATATATTAACACAATGCAGCCACTGGGCACAGCTAAATTCAACATTTTGCAGGACAGAATAACACCAGGCAGCCACTGGGCACAGCTAAGTTCGAAATTTAGCAAAACAGAATAACACAGTGCAGCCACTGGGCACAGCTAATTTCGAAATTTAGCAAGACATATTAACACAATGCAGCCACTGGGCACAACTAAATTCAACATTTTGAAGGACAGAATAACACCAGGCAGCCACTGGGCACAGCTAAGTTCGAAATTTAGCAAAACAGAATAACACAATGCAGCCACCGGGCACAGCTAAGTTCGAAATTTAGCAGGACAGAATAACACTATGCAGCCAAAGGGCACAGCTAGAGGCAATAAGAGTGGTAGTCCAGGTGAGATGGAGTTAGGGAGTGACAGTCAGAGGGGTATGAGTTGTTTTTTAAGTAGATGCGACTAACCCATAGGGAAGTGAAAGAGTCATGATTGTTTCAGTTGCTCAGAAGAATGCAGGATCGCCGGGCCATAATGCATTCATGTGGGGTGCAGGGTAAACCCCCAGACCCGGCCAGGCAGCGGACAGGGAGCAGACAGGGCCTTGGATGTAGGCCTTTGATAGGCTGGGCCGGCTCCCGCCTCCCGGTTCACGCTACTGACTGATAGACTGACATTAAGGCAGACATCCAATCAGTGTGTCACAGAGGCTCAGGCCCAGAGTAGTGTCAGACCATTGTGTGGGTGGCCATCTTGGAAAGGCCAGACCATGCTGAACATAAGGACAAAGTTGCATCCAAGTAATTCTTTTTAAATTCTGCCAAGATGCCACATAGGTAGGGGAGATGGTCGGCGTCTCTAAAAGAAAGCAAATGCGCTCTTCTATGGTACATGGCACTACGGTGCCATATTTCACAAGGGGAAAGCTTTTTTTGCTTTTAAAAAATCCCCCATTTTTAGTGAGGGACAGCACTGCAGTCTTCTGCCCTTTTCAAGGGTCTTACCTTCTTCTATGGTGCTGGGGTGCAGGGCAGGAGTGCTCTGCACAAGCAGCGTTCACACCGAGCCAATCAGCTGGTTCAGAAGCAGGGGAATGTGTCCAGTGGTGTATCCATTGGTGGTGGGACATCATGTATCCATATAGTGGTGGGACATCATGAACATGGGGTCTGATGGGAATGGTTGATTGCAGGACAATGCATATGGACAATCCAAGGTGGGGCTAGTGTCTGTTGAGGGTGTACACCCCATTGGCATGTGCCCTTTGCCTTTTGTGCTGCTAATGTGGCCTGTAACTACAGTTGTCCTGGGGTCCACTTTGGCACTTGGCCTTTCTTAGCACACATGGGTGCTGCACATAGTTGCATGTGCTCACATGCTCATTCTTACTGCTGTACATGGGAACGTGCACAGTTGCCCCCCTACCGTTGCATACAGGGCTGGTTTTAGCCCTGGCAGTGCCTGTGGAAAACTGATCCTTGATGCCCCCCCACAAGGGAGGTCACAAAATGTGGGGTTGCTGTGCGACACCAGCATGGGGCAGCCTTGCAGACCCATTCTGGTGCAGCTGTGGTGCCGTATTGCAAGGGAAACCGCCCAGGTCGCGTACTGGAGCGTGGAGTTAATCATTTCAACTGAGCGCTTCTGCTATATCAGCATGGGTTAGCCTTCCAATGGTCTTTACGTGGCAAAAGGCTCCTCAGCATGGTTGACCACTTCCTCCGCCAGTGTGTTGAGTGCAGACTCTTTGGCTTCTGCAGCCTCATTTCGGGTAGGCAATCCTTTCCTTCTCCTGTGACATTTTGCCTTACTTTGGAGTCCGGATGCCTACAGGAAATGGGACACTACGAGTGGATTGAGTTTTTAAAGCTGGCCGCTACCGTGCTTCCTGTTTCGGCAGTTACGTTATTTCCGCTGGCAGTAATACGGCCGCGAGTGCAGGCAGTAATGGTAATACCATTGTATCTGGGTGGTATTCCCACTGGATAGCCATTATCGGCAGTAATACCTCTGGGCAGTATTACTGTTACTCCCGGTGGAGTGTGCGCATGCCTGTCAAATCATGATACTGCTCCGAGAATCCTGTAAACTTTGGGGCCTTCTTTGTCTCGGGGAAGTGGGAGAAACTAAAGAATCATGTCCAGCAGGTATTGTGTAGAAGTCCGGTGCAACCATTTGAGCATCTGCAGGGGAGCAGAGCCGCTGGTGAACAAGGTGACAAACCCTTATTGACAGGTGAGGAACATTGTAAGAAAAGTGTAGGTGCACAAGCAGCCATCAGGGAAGAGTGTGTGAAGACCTATCATGTGAGATCTCGCCTAGCCGAGATCTCGCGAGATTTCGCTTGGGAAGCACGCAGCGAGCTGGAATCTCAGCAGAGATGCAGTGAGGCACCAGGAAGACAGTCGGGCCGTGGCACTCCTTCTGAATGAGGGAATCAGCTCTCCAACTGAAGTCTGCTCCACCAGCAGATCCCTGAGCTGCAGAGCATAATTCCATGGCTGAAGACAAGCCTGGTGGCAGCTCTAGCAGGCAATGGATGTAAATACCATCCAGTGTATATTCTGTGCAGTGAAGCCAACTGCACTGGGGTAACAGTACTGAACTATGAGTACTACCCCTCTGTTCTGGACAAATACTTTCCTGCCCAGGAAAAAGGCCATGCTACTAAACGCCATAAGAGTTGAAGGGCAGCACATTTTTCGATGGCTTGAAGGCTGTGCCCCCACGCAGGTGAAGGCAATGATATCTACAAGGAAGCGATTTGCCGCATAATTAAGAGGTTTTCCAACAAAGAAAATGTGGTCTTCCCCAGTCTCGAAGTTCTATACGAGGAAACAAGAAGGTACTGAATCGGTCGATGATTACATCACCAGAATGAGAGAACTGGCAGCCTTGTGTGGATTCAGGGAAAATGTAGAGCAAGTCATTTGTGACATGTTGGTGGTCCACACCAATTCCCGCAAAGTCCAGGACAAGTTCATCCAAGAGAAAGAGCTGGACCTAGATAAGGCCATACAAATAGTGAAGCCGAGGAGGAAACTTCGAGCAGACTCAGAGAAGTTGGTGAACCGTAGCCCGCACCCGAAAATGGCAGCTGTGCAATGGAAGGGGTGCAGAGACAGGCAGCCGTGAGAAGCTACCAGAGAGAAAGGACCAAAGTGGAGAGATTCCCAAAAGTGTTACAGATGTGCCAGCACCAAGCATCTGGCTAACGATCGAGACTGTCCCACAAGGAACAAAGAGTGCTCCAAGTGCAGGCAATTTGGTCACGTTGCTGTAGCCTGCACGTGGCGGGAAAAGAAAGTCACCCATATTGAAGGAGACAGAGGAACGAGCGATGAGGAAGAACCAGACTATAGTCCGATGGTAATCATGATAAACTCATCTCAAGCCAGAAGGGAGAACCCTCATTGCATACTGAAGGTGGATGGAAATGAAACACGCATCATGGCCGATTCGGGGTCTGACCTGACGATCCTCCCCATCCAGACATACAAAAAGATGGTGCAAGGTGACTTGGTTGAGATTAGAAGCACCAAGCAAAGGCCCACAGTCTTTGGGGAGCCACCGTAGACCTATTGGGCTACTTCAAAGTCAAACTTGAATTTAAGGATAGATGCACCACAATGAAAATCTACTTCTCGACCGAAGGTCCCATAGTGCTGGGATGGGACGACCAGCACAAACTGAGCATCCGGTTAGAACCCAGCACTGCTGAGCAGGTGCTGCTGGTCTCCTTAGGAGGAGCGTCAGATCTGAGAAGTGAATTCCCTTTGCTGTTCTCCAAAACACCCATAAAAATAAAAGACTACATGCACCAAATCAGCTTAAAACCCAATGCTGTGCCAGTCAAGCACAAGGTCAGGCCCATTCCAGTGACAGCGAGGTTGGCACTAGAATCCCAGCTTTGCAAAATGGTCAAGGAAGGTCCAATTGAGACCATTGAGTCCTCCGAATGGCTAAGCCCGGTGGTCCTGATAAAAAAAAAATCCTCCAATGACTTGAGAGTGTGCATAGATCTACGCAGCCTCAACTTGGAGATGGTCACAGACAGTTTTCCTTTGCCCAGTAGCAACAAAATTGTACTAATGATGAAGGAAGCAAAAGTCTTCTCAAAACTCGATATGCGTGATGCCTACCATCAGATTGATCTACACAAGGGCTCACGTCCCTTCACCGCATTCATCACACCATTCAGGGGTGGAGGATCCATTGACTAGGAGTTTACGAACTTCTTGATTTTTAATGAATATTTGGGTTTTGATGCATTAAGAGATCCAAGTGCTTCAGTCTGGATGAATCCGAGTGTTAAACATGATGGGAAGGTTTTGTTCTGGCATTTTTTTTTTAACTTTATTTTGGGATTTTCAGTAAACATACAAGGTAATGAACAAAACAAAGGTACGAGCTGTGTACCCATTGGTCTCCTCCCTCCTGCACCCCCCGTTGCCACCGTTATCAAATCAAGATGTGCAGTTGTACAAAAACAGAGAGAGTCAGATTGTCCACAACGTCTCGTAGGCCAGTTGGGTTGGCTAAGGGCAAGACATCTAATAGGTCGACATGGGAGAGGATGCCCTAGTTGCAGAGGAAATTAAGTAATTCTCATAGGGGCTCCATCTATCGGGCGGCCTTGCGTGGAGTGGCAGAGTTCTGATGTACATTGTCTCAGTGTCTTGACAGTAGGTTATGTCTCGCAACCACAATCGAGAGCTTGGGGGCTGGCCTCTTCCCCAGGTCATTGCCACTGTTCTTTTTGCTAAAACCAGGAGGAGACCCACACATTTTCGGGTATGCAGTGTGACCCCACTGGTGAGTCCAAGTAGAGCTGTCGTGGGGTCTTGCTCGATAGGCTCTTCCGCAATTGCAATTAGCTTCTCCCAGACCTCACCCCAGAATCTGTTTACTACCGGGCAGTTCCACGCCAAATGTAAGAAGTCGGCATTCTGGACCCCACATCGATCACAAGCTCCCGAGATCACGGCCCGTTGTCTGTAGAGCCTAGCCGGGGTATGGTAGGTTTGATGCACATAGTTAAAATGTATTTGTTTGAATCGTGAGTTTAGCGCCACTTTCTGAGTTTGACTGAGAATATATGTCCAGTCCTCGTCTGGAATACTTTTCCTGAGGGATCCCTCGCATCTAAGCTTCGCAGATCCAGATTTCACAAGGGTGTCATTTAGAAGGTTTTTATATAGCCACAATACCAGCTTACCTTCTCCCTGGGCTTGGATCGCGCCGTGTAGCAATTGCGCTGTCTGTAGCTGGGTAGGGAAAGTGGGGAAAAGCTTTTGAGCCATCTGACGGAGCCTAAAATAGATGAATGTGTCTAGCGCAGTGTTAGCACAATGCTCACGAGCCTGATGGAGCGCTATGAAGGACCCCTCGACTAATAGGTCGCCCAGATTGTTAATTTGCAGTTTACTAGCCCAGCGAATATATACCCGTTCACTAGTAAGTGGGACCCCGGGGATGAATTTTGCAGATATGAGCGGGGAGTAGCAGACGTCAACCTTGTATTTCATCGCTATTTTTTTCCATACTGTGTATGTGGAGTGAACTATGTTCAGGGTTTTGGGCAGGGTTTGTATTGTGCTGATTATGACTGCACGTAACATGTATGGGGACATTAGGACCCGTTCGACCTGAACATGGGGTCTGACAAACTGTGTAGCATACCAGTGGCTTAAGAACTGCGCCTGGGACGCCCAGAAATAACGTCTGGATCTGGGAGTGCAATGCCCCCTTTCGTGACTGGTTGAATTAATGTTGTGAAGGCCACACTTGTGGACTTGCCGAGCCAGATCAGTTAGAGTATCATACTCCGCAGCAGGATTAGGAAGTTCTGTGGGAGTACAATGGGAATATTCGCAAACAAGTAAAGGAGCTTGGGGAGAATTACCATTTTGACTATGGACACACGACCCCAGAGTGTGAGCGGGAGACGGTTCCATCTTGTGATTTTGTCTTGCAGTATGTCTACTGTTTTCCCGTAATTATCTTGTAGGAGGGTGTGGTGGTCTCTCGACATTTGGATACCCAGGTAACGTACCCCGACTGTTCCCATTTAAGCCCATGGTCGTCCACATATTCCCTTGTAGCATCAGTTAGAGGGAATAGTATTGATTTCATGTTGTTAATTTTTAGACCGAAGAGCTCCCCAAATCTAATCACCTCGCGCATTACTGGGTTCAAATTCTCAGACGGGTCTTGTATAAAAAGGGCCACATCATCTGCGTATAGCGATAGAATTATTTTGTGTGGGCCGAACTGTAGGCCCCTGTGCAGGTGTCGCGAACATAAGCTGTCTGCAAGACGGTCCATTGCCAGTGCAAATAGTAGAGCCGAAAGGGGACACCCCTGCCTGGTCCCTCTCTGCAGCGTTATACTTGCGGACCTCGCTTTCCCATAAGTATGTTTGACACCGGTTTTTCATACAAGAGTGCGACTAGTTTTAAGAATTGTTTCCCAAGTCCCATTCTCCCCAGTACCGTAAAGAGGTAGGGCCATTCAACTGAATCAAACGCCTTTTTGGCGTCGAGAAGCACCGCCACTGCTTGGACAGACGGGTCGGTAGCTTCAATAGCACCAAACAGGCGTCTTATACCAAAGGTCGTGTTGCGGCCTGGAATGAACCCTGCTTGGTCTGCTATCACTAGTGCGGGCCTTATATGGAGTAATCTTGGGGCAAGAATTTTTGCCAGTATTTTAATGTCTAAATTGATTAGGGAAATTGGCCTGTATGATCAGCATTCTTCGGGGGGTTTGCCATTCTTATGTATGAGGATTATGTTAGCTTCTCGAAGCATCGCAGGTAGACTGCCCTTTTCGGTCGCCTATTGGAAGACCTGTAGCAGGAGAGGTGCCATGATCGTGGCAAATGCTTTATAAAATTCCCCAGTTAGGCCGTCTGGTCCGGGGGCCTTGGAGCTTGAGAGTGTTTTTATAGCCTCTACAATCTCATCTAGTGAGATGGGGGCGTTTAGTGGCTCTCTCAGTATTTGATCTACCCAGAAGAGTTCGATCTGGTCTAAATAATGAAGGAGGGGGCCTGGTCTGTTGTCATATTTTGAGTTATAAAGGTCTTGATAAAAGGCCCGAAAAGACTCTATGATGCCGTCTTCAGTGAAGGCCAGAGTACCGTCAGGTGCCTTGATACAGTCTATCGGGGGGGGGGGTCTCCTGTCTGATGCTACCAGCCTAGCAAGCAGGGCTCCCGGTTTCTGGCCCTCTCCATACTGGCGTATTCTGTGTTTCTGTGACAAGAACTTGGCTTCCCTTTCTGTGAAAATCTTGAAATTATCGAGTTCTTTTTTGAGGGAGGCTAGGGTGTGATTGTCTTTTTGTGTATTGTATGTTCGTTCAAGGTCTTTCAGATGTGTTTCACTAGCTGCTAGTTCTGATCTAATCAACTTCAATACCCTGTGCTCTTTAGCTATGCACACCCCCCCTTACAAAGCACTTGAGGGTTTCCCACAGGGTCCCCGCCGATTTGATAGAGTTACGGTTTATGTCTAAAAAGGACATTATGTCAGCGCGAAGTTCCTGGAAAAACACCTGATTTTGAAGAGCCCCATGTTTGAACCTCCATGGGGGTCTGCCACCTCCGTACCCAACTGGGGCGCCTTCAAGGACAACCGGGGAGTGATCGGATAAAGTCAGAGGGAGAATTTGACAGTCCTTCCACCTTATACTGGTGTGTATTGACACAAAGAGGTAGTCAAATCTAGTACTGGTGTTGTGTACCCATGAATGGAAGGCGTAGTCTCGTGTTGTTGGATGTCTGACTCTCCAGGCGTCTTCAAGGTTATATGCCCTGCATATTTCTTGTATATGCAAACTGGCCTTGGTGTGCGTAGCGCTATTTGTCTGAGATTTGTCAATGCTCGGGTTGAGTGTGGTATTCAGATCGCCACCCCAGATGATTGTGGTTTGGTCTGAGTCTGCCAGGTTGGTCATGACCCAATCGAAATTGTTGGTGCCATCTACATTCGAGCTGTAAGAGTTCACGAGGGTCACATCTACCCCATCCAGAACTCTGTGTACCAGGAGGGACCTACCCTCCTCGTCGCATTTTACTGCTTTCAGCCTAAATTTTGACATTTTGCTGATAAGGGTAGCGACCCCTCGGGCATATGACGAGTAAGAGGAAAAATACCTATGACATCCCCAGTGAGGTGCCCATTTACTTTCGGATGTTGGGGTGTGATGTGTTTCTTGGATCAGTGCAACGTCGACATTGTGCCTCCGGAGAAATTGGGCTACCCTACGGGCTTTGGTGGGGTTGTTACCACCCCAGACATTCCAAGTCGCTACCCTGAATGGGACTGTGGTCGGGTGTATTCCAGACGCGTCCAGCCACCTAAACGCAAGGGCTTCAGGCCGGAATCACTGTGCTCATAGACTCCCTGTGTGGTATACCATGTGGCTTGTGTGGGATGGGCCATTTCGCGTGAGGTACTATTCCCGGTTAGTTCCTCTAACCATAAACAAACCCCCAACATGGGTGTAAGTGTTGCACCTTTCTCACTCCATCTTCCGCAGCACCCTCCGCCAGAGTTCTCTGCGGTGTCGCGTGTTGTCAGTTGTGCCTCTGACTCCAGAAGCAGCTTCCGACATTCCCGGGCCATAGCCGGGACAATAACCCCCCCACACCCGTACACGGGCAATCCCCAACCTGCCCGTCAAGAATCCCTCCCCTCCGTTTCTACAACCAATTAACATTTAACTTGAAGCTGTGCTAGGGGCACTAATGCCCAACCAAGAGTTCCAGCTCCCATCAGATAAGGATAAAATGCTTTTGCCGTATGCTCCTGAGGAGTAGTCTTGTTGCCTCAGCGAGTGGGTGACGTGGCTTTCCAGGATCTCAGGGCGGAAGTCTCCCTGCTCAGTCATTTCTAGGTGGCCTCGGGATGTTGTTGCTTATGGGCCGGCAGCCAATACTGTCTAGGAATGTGTTAGCTTCTTCTGGTGACGTGAAGAACTTGGTTGTCCCGGCTTGAAGGATTCTCAATTTGGCTGGGAATAGCATTGAATATTGCATTTCGTTGTCTCGCAGCCAGCGTTTCACTGCCACAAAGGATCTCCGAGATGTTTGAACCGCTTGAGAGAAATCAGGGTACATTTGAATGCTGTCGCCGACGAACTGTATGTCGTCTCTGTCTCTCGCCAACTTCAGGATTTGGTCGCAGTCTTTGAAATTGAGAATCTTGACAATTATCGGGCGAGGTGACGAGCCAGGTGCAGTTCAGCCGGATGGTATCCTGTGGGCCCTCTCGACGACGAAAAGCTGGGACAGTGCTGCGGCTCCGAATAGCTCTTTACACAAATTTTCGACAAAGTCTTCCATTTTGCACGGGATCTGCCTTTCTCTTATCCCGGTCAGTCTAATATTATTGCACCGGTCCCTGCCCTCTAAATCTTCGTTTTTGGCGTTCACCTGTTTCATTTGTCTCTCCAACGCCGTTACTCTGGCTCCCAATGACACGCTGCTGTCATCGAGATCCGAGACTCGCTGCTCCACCGTGTCCAGCCTGTCGCTATGTTTATCAAGGCAATGTTTTAAGAGGTCAACTTTAGAGGAGAGGGAGTCCAGTTTGGAATCAAGGCCGCCAATGCCCGCTTTGAGCTCTAGCAGGATCTCCCTAATATCAGGTCCCGGGACCTGGGGTGTATCCCCAGTATGGGTCAGCTCTTCCGTAGGTGACTCCGGTCGTATATTTTGTTTAGGGGTTCTGACCACGGCCCCTGGCTCGAACGTCAGCTTCCATTGGGCTTTGTCCGTTTTGCCCATTCTTGGCCACCGGCCGCGCAGGTCGTCCCGCTACAAGGGTGAAGAAGTGGAGCAAGAGAGGCTGTGCAGGAGTGGTCTGAGCGGTGTTGCATGATGAGATTGGCAAGTCAGGCGTCCCCAGCTCGTGTGTGCGCCCCTCTGTGAGGGCTCTACTGCTATTGAAGCTTGGGGCGAATGAATACTCCGGTCTCAGATATCACTCCAGAGTCTATGTCGTGCGGGGCTCTATTCTCCGCCATCCGCCACCCTCACCTTGTCGAGTTCTGCGGTCCCAGCGATATTCTGAAGGCGTATAAGGCGCTGATGCAGTTTGCCACAGCTATGTGGCGTGTCCACCGGCTGTAGCCTGTTTCTTTGCAGCGTGTATATGGTGATGTTGCGGGCCCTGGCGCACTGCAATTAACACACTGAATCTGGCCAGCCCCCCTTACACCAGCATCTTGTCACCCTTCCCAGTCTGGGTCCACTAGCTATGGGAAGGGCCTTTGGGGTATATCGGGCCACGAATAGTATGCTCCTCCACCAGAGGTGATCAGCGTGACCCGCACCCCGGCCCGACTGTGTCCGCGTTAATTTGTGTGCCCTCAGACCTTCTCAAGGGAGGGATGTGCCTGGCTTTTGTCACCACGTAGACAGTGGCTGCAGCAGTGCAGCTGTCGCTGTGTCTATGGGCCCAGAATAGTCCATCGGTGATCTGGCGGGGGTGGGGGGTCCGCCGGTCAGGGCGGGGAGAGTGGCAGCAATGGGAGCCTCCTACCTGCATTGCAGCGCAGTTCGGGTTTGCTGCTCGCGGCACTCCGGTGGGCTCTGCAGCAATCTCCAACTGAGGCCAACTTCACTCCGCAGGGGGCGGGCACCCCGCTGGTCGTCCCCGCTGTCAGTGGCAGTGGTCCACCCGGTGATCTCCGCAGCTCGGGGGCAACCCAGAGGGGACACCGTTCTGCTCTGCCAGACACCCGGGACTGCCGTCTCGAGACGGACCACCTCCGTGGTCTTACGTTCCTAGCCCGCACGTGGCTAGAGCTCTCTTGGCTCGTTCAGGGGGTGGCAGCCCGGCGTTTCCACGTCGACGAAGCCCAATGGCGCCTCAGATTGGCCGCGTATTGCGGGGACTTGTCGGGCGAAGCGGCCCGGTCTCAGCTATTCTGTCCTCACGCCAGTACCCCCACTCAGCTGGCTCGGTCTCACGATACCCGGGCACTAATGTGATCAGCAAGACGAAGTACAGCGCTCTCCACCGGCTAACCGCTGATTCTTGTCCTCAGGCCGGCAGTTATTTCAGGATTAATAGGAGCTCGCCTCAGAGCTCAAGGAGGAGCCGCCATCTTGGTAGGCTCGCTAGCGCCCTCTACGTTTTGTTCTGGCATGAATGGTTTCTAGCTGGGGTGCAATGGATTGCAGATCTTTTCAATGGATTGAAATGGATGACGGCTAAGGAGATAGAGACAAAATTTGATATTTCTAATTTCTGTTTGGCAGACTATCGGAAGATCAAGAAGGCAGTAGGTGAGGTGGATATGGATGTTAGAATTAACTTGGATATGCCTGGATGAAAACCAGGTGTGAGTGGTTGTGGTCTAGTCTATATTAGTATAGACTAATTGTGTCAAATCATCAAGGAAATGACTCATTGAGACTGGATTGGAGTCGGAAGATTGGGGATGACATTACAGAAGATCATTGGTCACGTATTTGTGAGAATGTCAAGTTATGTTATTTAGGGCTGGCTGAAAGATCCCATCAAATTAAGATTATAAACAGAGCATATTGGACGCCTGAGAGATTGGTGAAGAGGGGATTGTGTGACAGCTCTGAATGCTGGGTGTGTAAACATGAAGTTGGCACCTTAGAACACATGCTGTGTGATTGTTCGAGAGTAAGGGGTCTGTGGTTTGAATTTGACAAAATTTGTGAAAATATTCTTGATGAAAAGATTTGCATGGATTTCCGTACCATTGTGCTTGGTAGTGATGACATGTTGGGAGATTTGACTACATCTCAGAAAAAATTGATCTTTCAGGGTGCAATAGTGGGGAAGAAACTGATTTTAAGACATTGGACATCATCTGATCCTGTTACTGTTGAGATGTGGATTGCTGAGATGCATGTGTTGGCAGAAATGGAAAGTGTGTTGATTTGGAGGGAGAAGAAAAATGCTTTATTCGACAAGATCTGGGGTAGTGACTCCTGGGGTGTGGTAGAAATGTATATAGTTCAATGATTGTTAAAGTGGATATTGTATATTGTTTCTTCTTGTTTATGTTTCGAATATAATTGTTTGTCAGCAAAATAAAATTTACAAAAAATAAAAATAAATAATGTTCGGGTTGTTAGGGTCGAAAACCCAGGCAGGCAGAGTGACGTGCTAGGAGTCTGCGGATGCCGAACTCAACTCCTTCCCAATCCAAAAGAACGTAATGGTCCAGACAAGTAGCAAGTTCATCTGGGTTTATTAAAGCCAACAAACAACAGGGATGAAATGCACGGAGGCGAGTTCAGGCACATCTCAACGCATTCTGGCTTGCAGGCCAGTTTTGATGACGGATGGCGTCACAACATCGTCACACTCTGGGCCCTTCTCCAGAAAACCTAACTCCACTCTGGATAGGCTAATGAATGGTATTTCCCTTATAGGAGCCCATATAGAGGTTAGTTCATTGGACAAGGCGATGTCAGGTGTAGGCACGGACTATCCCCGATAATTGCTACTTACTAATTGTTACAGTGTGCGGACCCCGTGATTGGTCAGTGATCCCAGCTACCGACCCCTAGGGTCATGATTTGTGATTGGCTGAGCTGAGAACCCCCAGGCCTGGGATGAACTCAATTCCCAGCTCGAGAGGCACCTGTTCACGGTGCTATGTGCAACTATGTGTCTGTGATGTGCAACTATGTGTCTGCAACATAACCGTGTGTGGACCATCATTGCTGTGAGAGTGCTCCCTTTCCCATTGCATGGCTGTAGCTCAGGTGTAACATTTTTGTTGCGACCCCTGTCCGGTCCGTGAGATGGTTGCTCTTCCCAGTCACCAAATCTTGGCTCCTCATCAGTTCGGCCAGATCATGTGTTTGGAGACCGTGTTTGTGAGCTCTGCAGCGTCCAAATTATTCTGTATTTACAAGGAATTAGGCTCTTCTGCCGTTGGTGTTACTTCGTTTCAGGGTAAGGAATGTCACTTGCAACATTGTGACCTTGGCGGCTGCTCTGCTCCAGACGTGGCAGTTCTGCTTGCACAGCACTCTGCATGGCTTATAAGACGGTGGCGGCCTACTATGAGTTCCTAAGCCATGGTCTGGCCTCTACTGTAGGTGCCTTCCATAGTGCCCATAGTTTAGTGTGTTATCGTCCGGTCAGGTCCCTCGAGTGCTCCTGCCAGTCCATAGGGTTATTTGCATGTAAGCATCTGCAAGCATTCACACGTGGCTGCTGCAGCAAGCTAATGGTAAAATAAGAAACGTGCAGACAGTATGTATATTTCACTGTCCTCTAGATCATAGAACTGTATGCATGTGTTCCTCCTGTAGTTGAGTGTGTGAATGTCCCGAATGTGCAGATGGCATGTGTGCTTCATGTCTGATGCTGCTATTTCGACATGGTGTCTCTAACGACTTGAGGCATGGCTTCACAGCGTGTTAGTCGATTCTGTCCATGTAGTTGTCTCTGATTGGCTCCTGGGCATCTTCATTTACTTTGGGTAGAGTATGCAGGGTTGGCTAAGAGGGTATTTCCCGTGGTAGTTACACATTGTGGGAGCGGTGGAGATTGGTGTGAGCTTGTACGATCGGCGGTCGTATTGTCCTTGGTGCTTCTTCCGGTTGGAGGGTCTTTCGGGACGGGGGGCATAGTCTGACCTTCCCTCTTTAGGGTTATCATCCGCTGCGTCAGCATTCCAAAGAATGATGTACTCACTACTGCACGGCATCGACAACGTGTCATTCTTCCAGGACGACATCCTTGTGTATGCCAAAGATTCAGAAACCCATGACAGAGTGCTGAGAGACGTCCTTGGCAAGCCACAGAGCGCAGGAGTCCACCTTCGCAAATTGAAATGCATAATTAGAGCAGGTGAAGTAGAGTACCTAGGTTACCGCATTTCGAAAAACCTGCTCCAAGCCATAGTTGACGCCCCAGCCCTGACCTCAAAAGACGAGCTCCGGTCGTTCTTGTGTCTCGCAGAGTTTTACATGAAATTCGGTCCCAAATTTTCTGAAATCACGTCCCCCTTGAGAGATCTATTAAGGAAAGGAACAGAGTACACGTGGGAATAACAGCAAATTGAAGCCTTCACCGAAATCAAAAAGAGAATCCTACTTGTACCATGTTTGAAACCGTTAAATTCCGAATGGGAAACATACATGACAACAGACACCAATGCGTACGGCTTCGACACCACCCTCACCCAAAAAAGGGGAGATACCGAAAATATAGTTGCTTTCGAGTCAAATGCACTGTCTAATTCAGAGTAAAACTACTCCACAGTCGAGAAGGAGATGCTGACGTGTGCCTGGGCCATGGAGTATTTCAGGTCGTCCGTCTGGGGAACCAAGTTCTGCCTGGTCAGCGAAGCCACGCCTAGAAAGAATTGCTGACAAACTGCAAGAGTACACGTACAACATTACCCATATTGCGGCTGGAAGAACGCCCAAGCGAACTGCATGTCCAGGTTACTGGACCAAAGTACTCCGGGCACCACATTCCTGGAAGACGAATGCATTGTAGCAACCATAGGAGACCTAAGAAACAAGGACTTTATGGAAATGAGCGAGTTTCATTGGCAGGAGGAAATGAGACATGATGATGCCCTGGGCCGAGTAGCAGAAAGGGCCCGCAAAGGTTGGTCAAACGAGAGAGCAATCACAGAAGGTCTGCGACCGTATTGGAAGGTCAAGGACGAGATCGCAGAAATGGATGGCCTAGTAATGAGAGGCGACCAAGTAATTCCCCCAAGAGGCATCCACAAAGTGATACTATGTAGAGCGCATGCAGGTCATCTTGGCAGCAATATGACACGACACAGAGTGCGCAATGCATACTGGTGGCCCGGATGGACCAAGAAGTGAGGGCAATGATCGAGCGATGCCATGAATGTGCAAAACAGTGACAAAAGACTAAAGTTGAAGCAAGCACCCACGATACCCACAGAAATTCCACCTGGCACCTGGCATAAAAGAGGGCTGGATTTCTTTGGCCCGTTGGATGGCATGTCGAGCGACAGCAAGTATGGCGTAGTCATGGTGGACTATCTTTCCAAGTGGGTTGAAGTTGAATTTGTGCTGGACATAACCACGGGCACAGTCATTGAAGTACTCAGCTCCGTCTTCCAAAGAGAAGGACTCCCCAAAGAGATTGTGACGGACAATGGAGTTCAGTTAGTTTCCAGGGACATGGAAAACTTTCTCAAGAAGCACAATATCCAGCAATTGAGAGCAAGCCTGCATCACCCTTAAGCCAACAGGCTTTTACAAAGGGCAAACCGATTCATTAAAGGAGCCTTACAATTGGCATGCGGATTAGGCAAGTATCCCTGCAAAAGCGTCAAAGAGGCCATGGTGGCGCATCGCTTGACGCCAAATACCATTACAGGAGTATCTCTGTTTCAGATGTTAAGAGGGAGAAGGGCCGTATCCACACTGGTACCACCGTGGCTACACAAGGTCAGACAGGACAACGACATCGACATGAGCGAGATTGTGTTCAGATTACAGAAGAGCAAAGAGATCATGAAATTTCAAGGCGACAAGCGCAGAGCAACATATCACACGGAGGTCAATGAAGGGGACTTGGTGACGATACGCTTGCCCCACAAAGACACTTTAACAGGCTCCAAATACAGCCAACCCATAGAAGTCACACGGACAGGCACCAACAATGTCTATACCAGTGACGGGAAAAGGTGGAACCTTGAAAGGGTGGCCGTGGTCAA
Source organism: Ambystoma mexicanum (assembly GCF_040938575.1). Lineage (NCBI taxonomy): Eukaryota > Metazoa > Chordata > Amphibia > Caudata > Ambystomatidae > Ambystoma > Ambystoma mexicanum. Next base: position 1,089,800,670 of record NC_090927.1, read on the forward strand.
GAAAAGGCTGTTGACAGCCCGCCCCTCCATGGGAGTAGGAGATGGCAATGACCCATGGGATTTAGCCAACAGCCCTCAACAGCAAGAGACAGAGGTCAGGGAAGAAGAAAACCAAAGTGAGGGTGTCCCCATGAGCCCCAGATCCCAGGCTAGAGAACCAGCCCGAGAAGAAACCACAGCAGACCAAACTCCATGCGACACATCCCGCATAACCACCCATTCCCCCAAGGCAGCCACTGACCAGAACCGACCCCAACATGAAAGAAGGAAGCCAACCAGATTCACAGACTTTATAATGGACTAGCAACAAGCTTTTCCAAGGAAAGGGGTGTGAGGACCTATCACGTGAGATCTCGCCCAGCCGAGCGAGCGAGGCACCAGGAGGACAGTTGTGCCTCAGCGCTCCTCCTGGATGTGGGAATCACCTCTCCAACTGAAGTCTGCTCTACCAGCAGATCCCTGTAGGTCCAGAGCATAATGGCATGGCTGAAAACAAGCCTTGTGGGAGCTCCAGCAGGCAGGGGATGTAAATACCATCCAGTGTATATTCTGTGTAGTGAAGCCAACTGCGCTGGGGTAACAGGACTGAACTATGATTACTATCCCCTGTGTTGTGGGGGACTCAGCACTCACCCGTGCCCACCATGTATACCATGAAACACAGAGCCACAATCATGTTCAACCTTTCTTTATTCCTCTTACCTCTTGACTGCCGTTTCCCTTCCCTTGCTCCTCCCCTTCCTCCTGCCTCCCTCTCCCTCCCATAGTCCTGGGCTTCCTTCTTAAAGGGGCTCTGTCCTTTTTCCACTTACAACACCCTGTTCTGGACAAATCATGTCCTGCCCTATTTATGCAAGGTATCACAATAAACACCTTCACCTCACTTAAGTGTCCTGTGTTCATTGAGGGTCACCACAGTGTGCCCCTCTACGGCACAAGATGATGTTTCCCAGGGTATTTAAAACAATGCACAATTTGTGGCACCAAAACATATGGCGGGCACAAGTGCTGCAGCACCGAACTACATATAGCACCCACGTGAGGCCATTCCCCGGCACAAACGGAGTGTAGTCTTCAAGAACGCACTTTCAGTAAGTGTCTCATCCAAGTCTAGTCATTGATCCAATGCACGGCAATGCCAACGCGGCCGCCATCCCCCTACCAAGTTCCACTCGCTTTGGAATAATCAGTTGTCATAGGGAAAGGGGGGGGGGGGCGGGTTGCCAACGCGGCCGCCATCCCCCTACCAAGTTCCACTCGCTTTGGAATAATCAGTTGTCATAGGGAAAGGGGGGGGGGCGGGTTGACGAAAGAACGGGCGTTCTGGTAAGTGTGTCTCATATTTATTTTCATAGAGTATGATGCATTTTGCAGCTATGCCACTACATTGTGAGATGCCGGGGCATGCTGTGAAACGAGCCACGTGCCACTTTCAGCTAATACACCTACAGCAGAGAAAATTTGAGAAGAAGAAGAAACATTTTGCTTTTACTTTCGTTTTTCAGGACGAGACGACGAGTGCGCAGGCAGTTTTAGGATAGTCGGATGTAATGATCACAACGCTGATCCTTTCAAGTAGCAACACGTGCCTGTTCCTGTGAGGCGCGTGACGACCTATTGTTTGTTTCAAAATGACATTTATGTATCGAAACACAAGTGGAAGTTTCTCGTGCGACTATGACTATGGACGTGGTCCTCGTTCCAGCTGTATAAATACTTAAACTGGTCTAGGCAACAAAGACTGGTACACACGATTGAATCGGCTCCCGCCATGGCTGCATTTCAGACCCGCCTCTGCGTTTTACTTTCTGTCCTTTCCGTCGGTAAAGTCTGCGCCTTGGAGAGCTATGTGGCGGCTGTGTACGAACACGCAGTTATATTACCCAATGTCAGCTTGAAGCCCGTCTCTCCTGCCGAGGCTTTGTCATTGATGAACAAAAATATGGACGTTCTGGAAAAAGCTGTTGCAGGAGCAGCAGCAAAGGTAATGTCGATTTATTGAATTATTATTATTTTTAATTGTTTTTAGCTTGCCAATTTAGCAAACTTTTAGCTATTACACAAACATAATTTACATACACACACATTATTAAAAAAATAACAATGACCTGGACTTTATACAAGTTCTTAAAACCCATCATAAGAAAAAAACGAAAACGTTTTCATATTTAAAACATTATGCAATCACATATCGAGAGAAATAATAGTCACAATTCATAGACGTTTTTTGCCAGAAATATTCAATCCATACCTACAAAGGGAGTAGAGAGTGGTTATTCATTCAATATCCTAAAATCTGCCTTATAATATTCGCCACAGTGAGAGAAAGACTAAGATATTTACCACTAAATAAAATTGGCCACCTTATACCTGGCGTCAATAATCAATGTTTTATGAATTTGTCTAAAGTTTTCCCTCAACTTTCTGCCAATGCTTTACAGTACACCAGTATCTGCCTAGTTGTTTCTAATTGATAAGCCTGGGGCTTACCAAAAGTCGGGTAATACATTTACCAAAGTTCTCCCCATTTATGGTTATGAACAAGATCGCCTACCTAGGGGTCATCCTGCCAAACTGTATCTCAAGCATATATGGGACAAACTACCCGGGGCTGCTCTCTAGGATAAAGGTAGATTCAAGCAGAGGGACCCCTATGCTCATATCTTGGCTGGGGAGGATAGCTACAATAAAAATGATCATGCTTCCTAAACTACTTCCCCACTTCCAGGAACTCCCTGTGAAGGTCCCACAATCATATTTTAAAGCACTCAACAAGTTACTATCGCAATTTATATGGCAGAATAAATGTCCTAGAATAGCCCCAGACACTTTGATGGCTCCCAGAATGAAGGGGGGGTCTGGGTCTTCCAAACTTTGCCCAATATTATGCAGCTGCCCAATTGCGGGTTCTACGAGAATGGTTCTCAAACGACTGTCTAAACCATGGGCTTGAATCGACCAGGCTGTGGCAGGGACTCCCTTGGAGGGGCTATTTTGGTTCAATAGACAAGATAGACACGGAATGTTGGCTTGAGTCAGGTACTATTAGTAGTATGTGACATATAGGGCCGCCTTCTTAGACGGGGCCACTTAACCACTAATCCATCTCGGTTTACTCCATTGTTTGGTAATCCGCAGTTCTTTCTGGGAAGGAGGCAGGGCTCTTTTGCAAGGTGGCGTGCAGTGGGTTGCAGAAAGGTGGGAGACATGATGGTGGCTGGAGAGGTTAGGTCCTTTGAGGATTGTAAACAACAACTTGGGCTGACAGTAAAAGACAGTGTAGAATATTATCAGTTACAGCACTGGTTGAAACAACCCGGCTTACAACTGGCAGGACAGAGGGACTTGACTTAATTTGAGAAGTTTATTACAACACATGCAGGGGACAAACAACTGGTCTCAAAACTATATGTGATCCTACATGGGGAGGGTCTGAACCGTATGTATGTGTTGCAATGGCAAAAGACACCTGGGGAGGATATACCCATAAAACATTGGGAAACCATTTGGGCAACAAATACCAAAACTAACTACAGCCATCCAGACCAGAGAAGCATGCTATACGATAATGGTGCAGTGGCACTATACTCCAGAGAGAGTGCACTCAATGTTACCCTGGGGTAACGCAAGAATGCTGGAGGGAATGCTCAGGGCGAGGTGACTGGAGACATGTATGGTGGGACTGCCTGAAATTGAAAGTCTTTTGGGAGGATGTAACTGGTCAGATACAGCATATGGTGTGTGTTCCGCCGACTTATTCCCCAAAGAATTGGATGTGCAGTATTTTTGATCATGAGTTTCAAATCTCTATGAAACCTCAACGCAAAGCATTTATGATACTATTAAAACTATTAATAGTGGTGTGGTTAGTTTTGGCTAGGAAATTAAATCAAAAAGAGTCCCCCACGGACATAGAATGGCTTCACAAGGTGTGAGGGTTAGTGGCCATGGAGTCGGTTACATATGGTATACAAGGAGAGCGAGAGATATATTCCGCCAGGATTGGGGACTGCTACTGGACTATCTCAAGGGCGATTATATGCTACAATCGTGCCCCCAAAATTTGAGAATGTTAGATGTATTACATTTGGAAGCGACAACGTATGTTTCACTTACTGGTCAAAGAGTCAGGTATGGGGAAGGGGAATGGGGGAAGGAAAGAGGGACAAAGGTTTGTTTTGTGGTTTCTGTATTTGTGAAAATGCCAATAGAAATACAAATTAAAAAAACATGTATCCACTGTTAAACAAAATTGTTGGTGCAATGAACATTTACCATCATCCAGTGATACAGGCACATCTAATCCCTACTTCCCCCGACCAGGCAGTCATAACAGTAGCTCCATCCTGTGTGACTCCATGCTCCACTGCCCCAACCATGTCCAAGGAGCGGTGCAGGTGGAACCCGGGGCACAAGGCTCCCGGTGTCCTTGCTCGATAATGGAAGGGAATATTCCTACACCCTATTATAGGTCCAAAATGTGACTTCATGCCTATTCATGATGAGTAAAAGTGGACCAAGCTCCCCCTTACCTGTAGTGCCGTGTCCACCCATGCCACAGAAGCCATCCCTTGTGCAGTCAACCGTCAGCCACCACTGGACAGCTACCCCAACAACACAGGGTGCATGTACAGGCAAATAATGCATGGCATGAAATCGGAAGGACAGATACCCATCACACATTGCATGGTCCTGTTGCTCACAGGAGTACCCACTTTGCGTAATGGCTGAATATTCTGAATCTGCAGACTCACGATTGGTACAAATACGTGATGTCATCTCATCTCATGCTGGTGACTCAGGATACCCGCAGCTCACCTGGTTGATGACCCCTGTGTGTGACCCTAGAACACCACTTGACTACGCATACAACCATGCCCACAGCCATGCATCTGCATTGAACGTGCTTTTGGACTTTTGAAAGCATGATTCAGGTACCTGGATCGCACTGGAGGGGTCCTCGTATATGCCCGGACAAAGTTGGCAAAATCGTTCCATGTGCAATGCTGCACAGCATCTACCTTATGCGGAATGTGCCCCTACCCCCTGATGCAGACAGGCAACCCCCAGGGGCTGATAATGTCGAGGACCATGTGGCCGGAGCCAGGGCTGATGCACACAGGGATGGGGTGAGGGAAGGGAGGCTGGCCCGACAGGCACTGATTTATAATTATTTTTAGCACAGTAACTGGACACATAACACAACCTGAACATTTGGAATAAAGAGAACTAGTACACAATCATGATTGTCCTTGCATTCTGTCAGATTTCAATAAGCTTTAATGTATGTGAAATTAACCCTATCCCCCTCCTCCCACCCACCACGATCTCCCCTTAACACAGTCCCCCCCATCACCCTTTCTCTTCCTTATCAGCATCTTCATTCCTCGTTTTTCTGTGTTCCTGTTCTTCCTGCCCTTATCCACGTTCTGGATACTTCGCTGGTACTCTGTTGCTTTGACCTGCATTCTGCTTACTTTCCTTCTTTGCTGTGTTTTCACATTACCAATTTACAGGACTCCCTGTCCTTTTGCGTTTGTTCCAGTACCCATTGTTCTCTTGTGTTCTCCTCTTCCGGCTACCCACTTGTCTTGGCTACAAAAGTACTCCAGGGTGTTTCCATCTCCTGAGTGGACATTGCTATTTGCCGGAACATCAGCTGCTTTTTGTTTTTAAAAAACTGGCTGCGGACTAAAGGTTTTTTTGGCACCTTCTGGCTTTTTCCCTTCACTTGGTCTTTTCGGGTGTGAGTCTCGTGCCTTTGCTGGGTAGACAGCTGGCATAATAGCTTTCCCCCAGAGAACGACCGTATCTCTCCAAGGACAGACGATCCTCTAGAAAGAAAGAAACAACTCCACCACAGGAAGAGTCACCTACTCTGTCCAGCAACGAACCCTCAGGTGAGGAAGACTCTTCCATTGTTGACAGTTTGCATCGCCCACAAACCACAACAGTTATGGTCAACGCTGAACAGGTACAGGAGCTCCTTACTGCTGTACAAGGCATATCCCCGGAGGTGCAAGGCTTGAAGACAGAAAACAACGTTCTTAGGCGGTTGGTATCTGCTAGAGAGGACCGCTCTATGGACCTTGCACCTACGGTACTTGCTTCGGTAAAGTACAATGGTTCCCAAAGAGGATCAAAGAATTCATTGTTGCCTGCATAGTCCACTTCACTTTCCAGGCTAGCACGTATGCCACGGATCAGGCCTGTTTGGGCTTCATGGTTTCTAATATGACCAGCAATGTCCTAGCATGAGTCACCCCGTTGGTCACGTCTGCCAATCTGGTATTCTAGGACTATGGAGCCTTTATAGCCCTTTTTAGGCGGACATTTGAACATCCTGAAGTGACCTTTTTAGCTGTTGAAACACTCTTGGATATACATCAGGGTTCTTTTGACCTAATGACCTATATCAGTAATTTCAAATGTGTAGCAGTTGAAGCAGGATGGCCAGAGGAAGCTCAATGTTCCAGATGGAGCCTGCAGCTGCAAAAGAAGGAAAGCTCCATCAATTCCAAGCAGTCTGGTCACCCCTCATCGATTATGACCAAAATTTCCTGGCCCTGCCCTTTAAACCACGACTGCTACTGCTATATCTAGGCCTGAAGGGATATGGATGAGAGAGATGGATTGGAATGTAAGATGAACTTTTTGTAAGCACAACCTCCTCTCCCATCCTACTGCTAGTCCCTCTGTGTCTGGTGTAACCCCCAAGGAGGAACCCATGCAAATCGGGGCCACAGGAGGACCGTTGTCGACCTCTGAAAGGAAAAGAAGACGGGACCTTGGTCTCTATATGTATTGTAGAGCGAAGAGTCATTTGCTCTGTGATTTTCCAGAAGACCCAAAGAGGAGAACAAGAAACAACAGACCCCGACCCTTGAATGGGCCTCAGGCTGGGGAAATAAAGAAGGTCCTGTGATTACCACCTACTCTTACTACGTCCAACCTGATACCTGTTTGTTGGTTGTCTGCCTACTTCTTCACATCACAGGAAGGAAGATTGAAGTCATGGCTTTGATAGACAGCGGAGCAGCAGGCAATTTTATGGATGTTATCTGGGCAAGGAAAGAAGGAATACCCCAACATGAACGTACTGAAAATCAAGCCGTGGAAGGGTTGATGGTAAACTCCTTAGTTCAGGACCCATATGTCTGTGCCATTACAACTATCGATTTTTGACCACAGGGAGACCCTCTCCTTTGACCTCATCAGAGGCGCTCACTTTCCAGTTATCCCGGGTATACCCTGGCTGAAGAAGCATAACCCTCATATCAATTGGAAGCCGAATACTCTCCGGTTTTGTTCTGAATTCTGCTCTACACAGTCTTCCAGCCTCCACAGAACAACCAGCTTTAGCTGAAGGTGTAGTCTCTTGGTCTTCTATTGCAGAAGTCAATTTTATACCCACACCATACCAACATTTCAGCAAGGTCTTTCTTGACAAGGTTCCTAAGGCATTCCCTCCTCACCGCCCAGAGGAGTGCACGATAGAGTTGACTCCTGAGGCTCTGGTAGCCTTCGGTCTCATGTGCTCCTTAACCATCCCCGAGAAGAAGGCGGTCAAGGAGCATTTGGAGGAAAACCTGCAGAACTGACTCATTCTCCCTTCTAAGTCTCCTTCTGGGGCCTCGCTGTTCTTTATATCCAAGAAGGACACTCAAGAACTTAGGCCATGTATAGACTACAGGAGCTTGAATGAGGTGACAGTACAGGATAGATATCCCATTCCCTTCATAAGGGAGATCCCGGAGGCCGTCCAAGGTGCAGTCATCTTCGCCAACTTAGATCTACGTAGCACTTATCATCTCCTGTGCATTCAATCCGGTAATGAGTGGAAGACTGCCTTCAGGACGCCTTATGGTCATTTTGAGTACCAGGTCATGCTGTTTGGCCTAGTCAACGCCCCTGCAGTTTTACAACCGTACATGTACCGGTTGTTCTCGGATCTGTTGTTTAGATCTGTCGTCATCTACGTAGACAACATCCTGTTTTTTTCACGGTCTAGCAAGCTCCACTACCAGCACGTTTTGGAGGTTCTGGGGAAGCTAAGAAAGAACCAATTACTTGTCAAACCGGAGAAATGTCTCTTCGAGGTAACGTGGGTCCCTTATCTGGGATACATTCTGTCAGATAAAGGTATTGCCATGGACCATCGCAAGTTGACCGCTGTACTTCAATGGCCAGTACCCACTTTGGTAAAAGAGGTCCAACAGTTTTAGTTGGCTTTTAGCATAGCTATATATTGGTCCCCAAATCCCATATGTTTTAGAGTTTTAAACAGAAGTGACCACTCCACCCGATCAAATGCTTTCTCGGCGTCTACTGAAAGAAGTATTGCCGGAGTGTGTGTGATACCCGTCTTTTCCACTAGGTGAATAAGCCTTCTAAGGTTACTGTGCGTTTGTCGACCCGGTATAAAACCTGATTCGTCTAGGTTTATCAGGTTGGGCAGGAGTGGGGACAATCTTGCTGCCAGGACTTTTGTGTAGATCTTGTCCAAATTTATCAGGGCTGTGGGGTGGTAGGATACAGTGTGTGAGGGGTCTTTTCCTGATTTATGGAAGACTAGTATCTTTGCATCATTCATTGTCGGGGTCATGTGCCCGCATTCTTTGAAGGTATTTAGGAGTCTGGTTAGGATTGTGGCTATATTGTCAGCATATTTTTTATAAAATGGGGCTGTAAAGCCATCTGGGCCGGGTGCCTTGTTGTTTGGGAGGTCTGCTATTGCCTTTTTCACTTCCTATTCCCTTATCAGGCTCTCCAGTGCCGATCTATCTTCTTCGGTTATTTGTGGGATGGGGAGGGCCTGTAAATATGTATCTTGGGCACTCCTATCCGGAAATTCCGTGGTATACAATGTTTGATAGAACTCCCTAAATGCCTCTCCCATGTCATGGGTGCGCGTTAAAGTCTCTCCGTGTGTGTTTCGGATGTTCTTAATCGTCATTGTCTTCTGTTTTTCGCAGAGTTGTCGGTTAAGTATCTATCAGCCTTGTTGGCCTTAATATAGTAGCGTTGTTTGAGATATAAAAGTGATCTCTCAGCTTTTTTGGTGCGAAGCAATTCTAGTTGCCCTTGTATGTGTCTCAAAGCCTTTTGTAAGCTATGGGTGGGGTGTGCCAGGAGTTTCTCCTGGGTGTCCGCTATTTTGCTTTCCAGTTCTCTTTCCCAGCTATGCCTCTGAGTATCCCTGGAGACCTTCAGGGCCATCAGTTTTCCACAGATCACCGCTTTGAAAGCCACTCAGATCGTTCCCAGTGGGATGTCTCCTGTTTCGTTTTGGGCAAAATATTTGTTCACCATATCCCTTATCGTCTCTCCCACTACAGGGTCCTGGAGAAGGTCCTGGGGGAGCCTCCACCGCCAAAGCCCTCCACAATTTCCCGGGGTTTTCACCTCCAATCATACTGGAGCGTGGTCTGACAAGGAGATTGACCCGATTTCCATTCCCTGTATTTTGCCTAATAGTCCCACTGATACCCAAAAATAGTCAATTCCCGACATTGTGTTATGTACATGCGAGAAATACGTATACCCCCCTGGTCGCCCTTTAGTTCCCTCCATATGTCACATAGAGCCAGTTGTTCAGTCTTTTGCCTAAGATGCTTGGATGGTGCCCCATGGCCTTGGGATCCCCCATGCTTCTATCTGTTTGTGGGTGCCATGCCAGGTTAAAGTCTCCCCCCCACAATCACCTCTCCTTTTACAAAAACCTCAATCTTCCCCAGTGTGTCCCGCAGAAAACCATCTTGCCCTGCATTTTGGGTATAGATTGAGGCAAGGGTGAGGCGGCATCCCTCTATTATGTTGTTAACAAATGCAAACCTCCTGTTCTTGTCTATGAGTTTGTCTATAAGCATAGGGTCCCCTCCCTCTTTTACCGCTATCAACACCCCGGCCCTTTTATCAGTTGCGTTGGACTGGGCCCAGATCTTGTATCCTCTAATGTGGGCTTTCTGTTTATCCTGGGCTCTTATATGCGTTTCTTGGAGTAGTAAAACGTCTGCCTTATCTCTCTTAAGCATGCTCTCCAGCTATTTCCTCTTCACCAGGGAATTAAGGCCCCTTAGGTTGTATGTTAGAATTCGAAGTTTCCCATGGCGTTTAAGCCCTTGTCCAATGTCATGTGTTCCCCATTCTCGTGATCCTTTCCGTCTTCCGGTCCACCATCCCACCCCTCATCCCCCCACTCACGATAACTCCCTCCCCAACAATTAACTTTGAACCGAACAACTTTATCCCGAGAAGGGTTCAGGTTGCTAAGGATACTAGGGCGTTGCGCCTATCGCCCCCTGCCCTCCTTAGATTCGGGATGAACTTTGCAGGGGTTCCTAAACCCTGCATCTGCAACTGTCCTTACTGGGTTCCAATTCCGGGGGCCTCCCCCGGGCTGCCGTTACGATGATTCTCTGGATGTCGATTTTTGTTCACACCACTCTCTCCTCCCGGCGTTCTAATCTTGTCCCCCGCGGAATGACCAGGGCAGTCGTTGGCCACATTACTCATCCAGGGGCGTCTTGTGGTTCTCTTTTCCATTATTCTTCTTCCTTTGCTGCACCGTTTCCCACCCCTTCGGTCTTCTTTGGTGCTCTCCTCTAGCTATGGTGTCTCTTTCCTCCACTCCGTCTGCTTGTCATCATGTTGAGGCCTTCCTCCCAGGTGGTCGCTCTTCTTTGCTTACCTTCCCATGTGAACAGCAGCCCAAATGAGAACGTCCATTTGTAGCGAATTTGCCTCGCCGCTAATTCCTTGACCAATGGGGCCATCTCTCTTCTTTTTTGCAGAGTTACTAGGGCCAGATCTTGGTACAGCTGAATGTCCTACCCATTCATTCTTATGTGGTCCATTCCTCTCGCCCTCCTCAAGATTTGTTCCTTTTGTGGGTATGAGGAGAGGGCCACTAGTACGTCTCGTGGTCTCTCCCCGGGCGCTCCAGTTCTCTTCGGGCCCACCCTGTGCACTCTGTCAAACCCAATTGCGTCTGTGTCTTGTGCCTCTAGGATGTCTCTGAACACCTCCTGTACTGCCACTTTGAGGTCTTTGTGAAGTACCGACTCTGTCATATTTTTAATGCGAATGTTGGATCTTCATGAGCGATTCTCGAGGTCCTCGCATTGTATGTATAGATTGTGGGTTAGCCTCATGAGGTGTTCCTGCGTCTCGCTGATTTGTTGTGCTTCTTCTTCTGTATTTTGGAGTATTCTCTCTAGTGTGTCAGTTCGCTCCTCCAGTTTGGCAACGTCCAGCTTCAGCTTGTGGACCACCTGCTTCATGTCATTCCTAATCATGGCAAATTGATCTTGTACTGTTGACATGAACTTTTCTTGAAGTTCCATGGCCCCTCACCTTTTATGCCTCCTGGCGTCTGTAGTCGTCCTCCCTCCCGGTCTGGGCCACGTTTCAGGACTTACCCCTTTAAGGACTCACCCCAGGGCCACGGGCGTCTGTTCTTCTCTCCCCACCCCGGGGAGCTGCTTGGGGCGGGGGGCAAAGGGGAAGCTACCCTCGTCGCTGGGGGCTCTCTCCTGGAGATCCGTTCGCCTCTGCGGTTATGGGGAGATAGGGGGGGCCGCTTCACTCGAGTGTTGCCGCTGTGCTCCTCAGCAGCGGCGTTCGGATGCGACCTGATTCCCTGCTCGCCCGCAACGCTCCACCTCCGGCAGGCGCCTCCGACGTTCTACGCTGGGGGAGGGGCAGTCCGCTTCTCCGCTCCGAGACCCTGCTTCTATCGCTATCCGCGGGGACGGAGTCTTTCAGCCACATGCGCCAGGGGTTACGATGGAGGTGGGGCTGTTTCTTTTATTCTTTAGATCATCTCGGCATTATTTGTGGTGCTTCTTAGTGGTGGCCCGGGAGGAGAGAGCTTTACGCGCGTCTCTCTACCCCGGTGGCCATCTTGGAATCTTTCCCAACTTTTTCTAAAGGAATATCACCACGGTTAATCTTTAAACCTTTTGGAAAAGAGGAATATAGGTCTTTAGATGGAATGCTGTTAACATTTATAAACTTCCTTCCATTACACCTTTGGGAGTTAGGGGAATGTTCAACTGTCCCTTGAGTTTGAGAAGGATGCCTTTCTATTTTATTCCTACAGGGTTTCTGACTAATTCCACCCACACTAGGATGGTTAATCCATAAAACAGATGCGTTATTGCGGCAACAAGCCATTATAAATTGTGGGAGTGGAACATTGTCTCCTTCAAAAGAAGGCAAATACTGTGCCTCATCCCGTGGACTCCTCTCATCTCCCTGAGCCTTTTCTTGTCCCATGTGATCCTCCCGCAGAATACCATCCCGAAGGTCAGGATCAGGAAATGTCTGCCTTGCCCTGGCCACCTGGGAGGAGACTTTAGGTAGGGGTTCAGTGAGGGATCCATAGGATTCATCACAGGAGCTTCTATTAATCTTTGTGGTTATGGACAATTATAGAATGTGTGCTTGGACAGTGTCTTTTAGCCCCCTGATATTGGCCAGGAATTGGTGAGCGCGTCTCACCCCCCTTTTGTTTTTAAGTGTAATCTATGGAGATCTGGACTCCAGAGGCTGCAGCACCGAGGATATTTTGCCCTACAGTGGAGAACCATAGTTATGGTTTTCCCCCCTCCCCCTGCTAAGGGTAAGATGTGTGCTCCTGGAAGGGAGTCTTTCCTTGGTCACCTGAACTGAACAAATGTTTTCACTACAGCTCCCGTAATCCTTAGAGACTGCATTAGCAATTTAATTGGATTCACCTGAAAAGAAAGGCAACACAGCCTCCCTGAAGAGTGTTGGGACACAAAAGCGCTAGAAGGAGGAGAACAGCAGTACAAATGCAGCAGAAGGGATCCAACCCTGTGAACATTTTGGCAACAATTGGGATCTAACCCAGTGAATTGGACACTTTTGGGATTTAACCCAGTTATTTTATTTCTTTCTTCAGGTAGTATATTGGCCAGGAATTGGAGTGCGTGCCTCACCCCGCTTTTGTTTTTACATGTAATGACCAAATTGCTCTCCTCTGTTTGTCTACACTTTTGCAATTGTTCTTCCAATTGTGATTTCCCACCCCTTTTTCACAGCTATTATCTTGCACACTATGAGACACTTCTGTTAGAGTTTGGACAGGCAGGTTTTCCAAAGTCTCTGGGTTCTCTCCTATGAGCAAGCCCCATAGCCCATCTCTCATAACAAAGATGACAAAATAAGTCAAGGTTGAGGCTGAGACATGGAATAAGGGCTGTTGTTGTTATGCAAGAGAAAGTTCTGGTAAATCCACAAGTATGTTAGGTCTCCCTCTTGCTGCTTTATAGCTCTCTAGATGCTGTAATCAGGCATGGGGGGGGCGTTCAAGTGATGTTGCAAGATCGTTATAACAGAGGTCCAAATCTAAGCACTTGTGAGAGTAGACCAACATCTTCTGCCCTCTTCTGACAGCAAGACATTCTGTAACCTAGAGCTCACAGCTGGTGTCTGCTGCCAGCTTCCATCTTCCTGCTGAATGGGTATTTATTTCTTGTCTGTGCCACCTTTCCTAGGCGAATAGTTTCTCTATAAAGTTCCCTCTGCAATTCTGTTGAGACCCAACATTATTTCACTAGGAGAGCATCATGCTATTGCACAGATAATCATTAAGTATAATCAGAACATCATCTGTTTTAATCACAAACCAATTGTTCTTTCAGAATGCAGAAGAAACTTTGTCATTCTAGGATAGCGGGAGGCAACCTGTGGCTCTCCAGATCTTTGGTCTACAACTCATCAGCCCTAAGCAATATAGTCAATCATGCAAGACTATGGGAGTCATGGTCCAAAAGATCCTTAGAGCCGCAGGTTGCTTTGCCTTGTTACAGAGTGCATTGCATAGCTTTTCTGATTTCTTAGCTATGTGCATGTAGACTGTCACTCCAGTGCATTGCAGCAATCCTGGTTCATGAAAATCCCTGCACAGATTGCATTACCACACTATAGGTGTAACTTTTGTTTTCCTCAAAAGCCTTGTCTTTGATTTTGTCGACCTTCATTTGGCCATTTACCCTAGGGTACATTGATGGTCTGAATCCATAACAGGTTGAAACCACAAGTACTATGTTTACTAAGATGGGGATTTGAATGTTCTGTGTCAAATCCTTATCATTGATAGAAAAGCATGGTATATTTTCTCTTTTGTAACTAATTTTAACGTTCATTGTTTTGACAGGGTGCTCATATAATTGTAACTCCAGAAGATGGACTTTATGGCTTTTTTTTCACAAGAGAAACAATTTATCCATACCTCGAAGATATCCCTGACCCAGAAGTGACTTGGAATCCATGTACCGATCCTAAAAGGTATGAGACAAGCAAAACAGAATGCAAATACAAGTGCTGAGGTGAATAGCTTAGTATAAAAGCATGTAAGAAGAATCAAGACAAACCTCTAAATGATGAGTATTAGAAAGATCAAGTTGAGATTGTGGTTGAAATAGCCCCACCACAAATGTCAGTGTGTTTGCAGAGATCCTGATATTATGTTGGTTCAATCTTGCTAGCTAACGATTCCTTTTTATTGCAAGTTGCAGAGATTCAGGTTGTTGTTGGTGACAATATTGATTGACCTTCTCCCATTCATTCTACCTTACATTTAGGCTTTTATGCCACTTACATAAACCAACACATTACATTGTTATGGTGTATTTCAGAAACTACACCATAACAACATTGTGGGACATTTCTGTTTAATGCATTTTCGCCAGGGCACTTCAGAGAATTCACACCTTCTTTAATGTGCTTCTTGATTCTACAAGTTAGATATGTTGACCTCATCAATGATGATTACATGGGTTCTATTGTTGTCATAGAAACACAGTAAATATGATTCTTCAGATAAGGGTATATTATGTTATATTTTTATTTTATAATGCTCCTTATTTGTATTGCTAGATAGTTCAGCGAGCCTAATGGAAAAAGGGAAGGGCTGGCTAGACAGATGGAGAAAGACAGTGCAGAAACGGGTCAAGGGTTTTGTGACAACGGTAAGCCAGCCTATTCGCAACTTGATTAAAATTTCAGAACTTTACGTAAAGGAAAGCAATCATACATTGTGCTAGTAAGTGCATGTATATCAAGTATACCTTCAGGCAGACCACCTGGGATAGCCTATATTACAGTACCAGCCTTACTGGATATGCCCTTATGAAAAGCAGTGTTTTGCGTTTTCTCCTGAAAGTCAGTTAGGTGATCCAGTTCCAAACTGAGCTCCAGAGTCAGGGCATTGTATACAATTGGACCTGGGAGCACTAGGGATCGCTGCCCAGTCTTTTCTTTTGGTGGGTTGCTGGTGTTCGCTTGTTTTCTTTGCTGGAACATAGGGGATTTGAAGAGTTGAGATGTAGGATGGGCCTGTATTCCAGAAGGCTCTCCTAATGAGGCAGAGGACTTTGATGAACTTGATGCTGATTTGAATAGGCAGTCAATTCAGCAATTTAAGAGCCCCTGAAATGTGATCATGTCTCCAAAGACGAGGATGAAGCAAGCAGTCCTATTTTGAGTCTCCTGCAGTCAAGCGATTACTTTTTTGAGGGGTTACAGTTAGCAGGATATTGCATGAATCTAATTTAATTTTGACATGATTAAGGTATCGATTAACTGTGCTTTGTGGTTTATGTCCAACCCGGGAATGGCCTTGTCAAGTAGGTTTAGTGTGAAGTGACACATGCTATTGATCAAACCGATCTGTTGAGTAAAGGATAGTTCCGATCAAACAAAATTCACAGATTCTAAACTTTTCCACCATGTACTTGGGGTGGGTTGAGGTCAGAATAGAGGGGTGACGATTGGTGAGATGGTTCCACGGAGGAGAATGCGTGCAGCACCCACTGGGGATAATGTTTCATTCCCTGCAGAGAAGTACAATGCTACAATGTTGACAGTCCTCGCATTGGACTTAATATTGATGATCTGAAATGTAAAAGCCAATGCAAATATTATATCCCCGTTTAAGCCAAGCTCCATCGTAGGGAGAGAGACATACTTCAATTGGTTTCTGAGAGCTTGGTGTGTTGCTATTTCTTGTCGTCTACTTCCCCCACAACACCACTACCTGACTGACATCCCTCCATTTGGTTTAAAATGTTGTACCTACATCATTTTCACTCTTCTTTAAATCCTGACTCTCTGCCTCCTTCGGTTTCATCTACCTGAGCCATCTAATTGACTTGATCTGGTCTTACGTACCGAGCCGATTTAACTATATGAATTATATCTAGATATTCCTCAAATCCTGCAAGTCACCTATTCCACCCTTTGTTACCCTAATCCTGCAAGTCACCTATTCCACCCTTTTTTACCCTAATCCTGCAAGTCACCTATTCCTCCCTTTGTTACCCTAATACACCAAATACATTGCTAGATGACACTAAATTGCTTCCTGCTTATACCGGGTAAAAGAGAAATCCTGGTACGTAGCATCATCTCATTGGTCACAACGCCTCTGTTTTACTCAACTGTGATATGTACCCCACCCTGATACTATCTGTTAAGACCTAATTTCATGTTTGTGAGTTCTGTAGGGTCTTTTTAGCCCCCCCCCCCTTGAATTTTTGGTTTATCCCTTTTTATTTTTAGATCACTGACCTAGTTTTGGTGGTCATACAGTTCTCCAGCATGGGGTCTGGCATGGATTCACATGCTCATGAATATTCTCCGTCGTCAGGCTGGGAATCCTCGGTAAAGAAAAAATCAGTATCAGTTTCGTTTCTGATCTGTCTTTCTTAGTAGTAACAAATCACTGATCTCTGGGTCATACTGCCCCCAGCCAATGACTGCTCTCTCCCTAAGCCCCGCCTCTGGCAGCCAGCCTCAGATTTTTACCGCACGTTCAAGTGTTGGGAGTCCTCGTGTTTTAGCTCTCGAGTTTTTGCTGCGTTTTCACGCTTTTTCAGGAGATTTTCTCATTTTTTCGGTTTAATCGAGCCTCAAGCTCCACCGTTTCTACTTCCGATAACGGGGACCCGTTTTGGAATTCTTCTACGCCCCTCAAGGGTAAAGTTTTCGTCGAGTTTATGCTTCTTGGAGGATTCCGGAAGATCTGCGGCCTACCTCAACAGACATGGCCCAGGACAAGGGAAGCTCGACGCCCGGATCCAAGCTGTTCAGGTGCTGCCCTGGATGCGGATTACAAAATGTTTTCAAGGAGGACGAGCATTCGCGATGTCTCTACTGCCTTCATGAGGACAAGACGCATGTGGAGAAGGACTGTGCGTTCTGCAAGAACCTTTCGGAACGGACCAAACAAGATCGTCGTTCCCGCCTCGCCGCCTGGCTGGAGAAGGGCACAGCAGGTGAGAAGGCGAAGAAAAAGTCTGAGCGGGCTTCTAAGTTCTGTGAGGGCACCCCGGCGACGGGGGCCCAACAGAAGGCCAAGCACTGCGAGTCCGCGGGCACTGAAAGGTCAGGCTCTTCGGCTGCCAGGCAGGGCGCGACTTCCCCGGCACGTTCAACCACGAGCCAGCGCTCTGGTTCGGGGAAGAGGAAGTCCGGGAACCCGGGTAAGCTGCTGGAGCGGCCCCGGTCGATCTCGAAGGGACCCGAGGGGGAGTGAGCCGCTGACCCTCCCCCCAAGGCAAAGGCACAGGACGCACCTAAGGTGGTGAGGGTTTTGATCCAGCCGGCAAAGGCCTCTATCGAAGTGGTCGCTGCGACCCGGGCGAAGCCGGCTGAGACTACTCCAGTGGAAACGGCATCTGGGCCCAGAGTATCCCTGCCACCGCAGAGGGAATCCTCTTTCCAGCCCATCGTTAAGACCCCCGTGAAGACCCCGGTGGAAAAAGAGGGGGGGGTGGTGGCCATTACAGACTCGGAATCAGCCTCTGAGGAGGATCTGGTGGAAACCGGGAAGGGCCTCAACGAGAAGTTCGAGAAGGTTCGATCCCAGGGGACGGTTCCCGCTGATGTGATCGAAGATAGCGACGATGGCGACGAAGAGTGCCCAGTGGAGCAGCCATCCCGTCCGTCGCAGCCATTACCCGAGCCCCAGGATAGCTCAGCGGCCATTTTGTTGGCGATCCAATCCTTATGTACTGAGATAAGGGCGAGGTTACTCCAGAACCAGGCCCGTCGGGAAGCCCTCCGAACAAGTGGAGGAGAGTCCACCCCGCTCCTCCCTTCGTGCCCGCGATACCTGTGGACCCCTCATCCCCCTCGCCGGACCCTAGAGAGGATACGGCGACGGATACAGCGACGGGGACGGACGACGACGGCAGCTATGACACAACGGACATCCCGTCATCACCCCCCCTCGGGCTTCTCCACCCGACGAAATTGGCTCCTTTCATGCCATGATAACTAGGGCCTCCAAGCTCTTCAGCTCTGCCCTGAAGAACAGAAAAAGGAAGGGTTTCTTTACCAACGACGAGAGGCCAAGAGGAAGACGGTCCTTGCGGTGCCGTTGCTCGATGACATCTGGGACAAAGGGCTGGCTATCCTCAAGAACCCTTCCACGAACCCGCCAAGAGGGACAGGTACGAGAAGAAGTACCGAGTCCCTGATGCCGCCCCCTTGTGCCTCAGGGCCCAGCCCACACCGGACTCTGTCGTCTCTGCAGCGGCCAAGAAGAAAGCAGCAGGTGCGGCGGCTTCAACTTCCACTTCCCTGCCGGACAGTGAGGGCAAGAAGTTGGACTCCATGGGGCGACGAGTCATCTCGTCAGCGGCGACGACTATTAAGGCGGCCAATGCCTTAGCGATCGCGGTCCGCTATGACAGGGAGCTTTGGTTCAAGATAGCTCCCCTGCTAGACTTCCTACCGGACGACAAGAGGGCGGAGGCCCTATAGATTCTGCAGGAAGGAGAGGTGGCATCAGATCATGCCATAACGGTGGCAACGGACATTGCCGATACCGGATTTCGCCAACTGGGCAACGGGGTTTGCCTCCGACGACGAGGATGGCTCAAGGCGACAGACTTTCGCCAGGACGTCCAGACCAGAGCGTTGGATATGCTGTTTGATGGCAACAACCTTTTTGGGAAGACGGTGGACGAGTCGCTCCAGGCAATCAAGACCGACTCGGAGACGGCCCGGGCCCTAGGGGTACTTCAACAACGACGGCCCTTTCGGAGCTCTGGAGGCAGACAGGGTGCCTCCAAGGGATCCAGCGGTGGCTCTTCTACATACCGCCAGGCGGCCCGCTCCTTGACCCAGGAGGCCTACAGAGGTCGTGGCAAGCAAGGGGGATCCCGCCGTCGTCGTCAAGGAGGCCAAGACGACAAGGCCTCCTCCAAGCAAGACTGAACCGGCCGTTGCGTCGGGCCCCCACTGAAGCACCCCGGTGGGAGGCCGGCTGACGAAGTTGGTCAGCGTGTGGGAGTCCATCTCCAACGACTGTTGGGTGCTGGACACCCTGGCCAACGGGCACTCGCTGGAATTCCAAAAGAAGGGACCTTGCATTCCTCCCGTGGCCAGGAAGGAGAATCACATCCCTGAACTGCTGTTGGAGGTAAGGGCGATGCTCAAGAAAGGTGCCATCGAGCTCGTCCCCAGGAGGCTCCGGGGCTCCGGAGTGTACTCAAGGTACCTCCTCGTCAGAAAGGAGACAGGCGGTTGGCGCCCCATCCTGGACCTGCGTCGGTTAAACAGGTACATCAAGGCGCAGCAATTCAGGATGGTCACCCTCCAGCACGTGCTGGGACAGCTGGAGGAGGGCGACTTCCTATTGTTGTTGGACCTGGAGGATGCTTACTTCCACATCCCCATTCTAAAAGGACACAGAAAGTTTCTCAGGTTCGTGGTTCAGGGACGCCACTACCAATTCAGAGCCCTGCCATTTGGATTAAAGTCGGCACCCAGGGTATTCACCAAGTGCCTGGCACCAGTGGCGCCGCGGCTGCGCCTGCAGGGGATCCACGTCTACCCCTACCTGGACGACTGGCTAATCCGGGCAAGGACAAGAGAACTCGCCGTCGAACACACAGCGAGGACCGTCCGGCTGCTCACGGAACTGGGATTCGCCATCAACTACCCCACATCCCACCTGGTTCCGTCGCAAGTAGCACTGTTTCTGGGAGCGAAGCTCGATACAGTGGGGCAATTGGCTTCCCCGTCGGAGGAGAGGACGAAGGCCATTCTGGGCAAGGTGCAGCGCCTGCTAGCCACGGACGTGGCCAGGGTGAGGTCCATCAAGTCCCTCCTCGGGATGATGTCCTCATGCATCTACCTTGTACCCCTTTGCAGACTTCGGATGCGTCCGCTACAGGAATTCCTCGACGCCCGCTGGTTTCAGGCGACGGGCTGCTTCGAAGACAGGATCCCTCTCGACGAGGAGTTCCGTCGGGCGATCCTATGGTGGGGTACCCGTGCGTACCTCACTACAGGCACAGACTTTCATACCCCGGCGTTTCAGGAGACGGTGACGACGGACGCCTCTCTGGAGGGTTGGGGGGCCCACACCGGAGATCTCCATGCAAGAGGCCTTTGGCTCCCAGAGTAGAGGTCTCTCCACATCAACATTCTGGAGCTCCGAGCAGTGTTCTGGGCGCTCAAGTCGTTCCTTCCGTCCCTCAAGGACAAAGTGGTGAGGATCTTCACCGACAACACCACAACGATGTTCTACATACGGAAGCAGGGAGGCACCAGATCCCCAGCCATATCCAAGGAGGCCCAAGATCTGTGGCACCGGGCCGTCGCCCAGGGGATGTTTCTGGTTCCCTTCCACTTGGCAGGAATAAATAACACCATCGCCGGCTCACTCAGCAGGGAGCTGTGCTCGTGCCACGAGTGGGAACTACGTCAGGACCAAGTGGATCGGCTCTTTCAATGATGGGGCAAACCTCGGATCGACCTTTTTGCGACGGCGACGAACTCCAAGTGCCGAGGCAGATCTGGTTCCCGGACCTTATGGACTTGTCAACGTCCCCACCAGTCAAGCTGCCGGCGGACGCTGATTTTCTCTCCAGAGAAGGAGGCGCAATTCTCCATCACGACCCGCAGTCGCTGAACTTGCAGGCCTGGCTCCTGCAGCACTAGAGTTTGGAGGGTACGATATCCCGGCTGACTGCAGAGAAGTTCTTGCAAAAGCCAGGACGTCCTCAACTCTCAAGTGTTACGGTCATAAGTGGAAGAGGTTCTCTGTCTGGTGCCGTGCACAGAAGATTAACCCTCTGCGGATTACAGCCCCTCAAGTACTTCCGTACCTACTGTCGCTGGCCAAAGCTGGACTGGCTCACGCCTCCATCAAAATACATCTGGCTGCCATCTCCCAATATACCAGGACTACGGGACGGGCGTCCTTGTGGTCTCATCGCCTGGTGAAGGAATTTATGAAGGGACTATTCCGATCGTTCCCGCCGGTGAAGGCTCCTGCCCCGGCGTGGGAGCTTAATGTGGTGCTGACCAGGCTCATGGGGACCCCATTCGAGCCTATGCATTTGGCGCCTTTGAAGTTCCTGTCGTGGAAGACGGCGTTCCTCGTGGCCTTCACCTCCGCATGACGAGTGGGAGAGATCCAGGCCCTATCTTGCAAGCCTCCATACTTGACTTTTCATGACACGAGGGTGGTGTTGAGGACGCACCCTCCTTCATTCCCAAGGTGCCGTCGGACTTCCACCTCAACGAGCCCTTGGTGTTACCAGTTTTCTTCCCGTCGCCTTCGACGCCGGCCGAGAGGACTTTGCACTTGCTGGATGTAGCTAGAGCGCTGAAGTTCTACGTGGACCGCACAAAGAGTTTTCGGAAGACGTCACATCTGTTTGTGAACTTTGGGTCTGTGAATCAAGGGAAGGCTCTCTCGAAGGCTTCCATTTCCAGATGGCTCTCTGGCTGCATCATGCACTGTCACCGGTTGGCAAACCGACCGCTGCCCGGCCGTCCGAGAGCCCATTCGACCAGAGCGATCGCTGCTACCACGGCGTTCCTGTCTGGTGTGCCCCTGCTTCACAAGATTCTACTGCGTCGATCGGGACTCCAGGGAGGAGTCCAGGGTCGGCCAAGCAGTGCTGCGCAACCTGTTCGCCTAAGGTGAGCCTGGTGAGGAGGTAAGAATTGCTTAATGTTGAGTTTTGGATGTAATGCTTAATGTTGAGCCTTTGCCACCTCCTGTGGTTGTGCATGTGTGTACTGCTATGTATTCTTTTATTCATGAGCATGTGAATCCATGCCAGACCCCATGCTGGAGAAGGAACAAGTTACTTACCTGTAACTGTTGTTCTCCAGCATGGGTCTGGCATGGATTCACATGCGAACACTCCCGCCTACCCCTCTGCGGCTCTTCACTTGGTCATACTGCCACTTTGCTTGCTACCAAATCTGAGGATGGCTGCCAGAGGTGGGCCTTAGGGAGAGGGCAATCATTGGCTGGGGGCAGTATGACCCAGAGATCAGTGATTGGTTACTACTAAGAAAGACAGATCAGAAACGAAACTGATAATGATTTTTTCTTTACCGAGGATTCCCTGCCTGACGACGGGGAATATTCATGAGCATGTGAATCCATGCCAGACCCATGCTTGAGAACAACAGTTACAGGTAAGTAACTTGTTCCTTTTCTACTATGGTCCCCTTACTCTTGCAACTCTTTTTCACTCACTTTGATTATATTGTCCTGGGTTACCCAGAAGGCTCCCATCCCCAAGGGTGCTCCTTAAGCACCCTTTGTGCCTTAGGTTGAATATCCAGTGGGGTGTACCAAAGTATTTATGAAAGTCATATTCTTGTCTGTTTTGTTTTAGGTGCCTGCTTGTTCAGGGGAACCACGAGGCAGGCCTAAAATGGCTTTTGTGGGTACTTTGCCAACCCAGTGAGGCAGCCTCAATTTTGATTTTGACTGATTTAGACCACTCTCTGTCCCTGAGAAGGCCATATCTCATCTAGTGGGAGTGGTCTGGTTTGAGGGGCAGATATGAAGGCCAATCAGATGGGCTGGGCTCTTAATTCTTTGTCCCTGGCCGTATATTGTGATTGTTAGGCTGAATTAGACCACCCATGCTAGTGGTGGTATTTAAGGGGAACCCCTGTACCTAATCTCGGTTCGCACTGTCATTTTTAGATGAAGCAAGTTTACTTACCTGTTGGAGGATTTTTTCCGGCGTTTCGTAAAGTAACTGCATTTCAAGGACCGGAACTGGCCATACTGGCTGGATGCTGTTGTCCCTGGCGAATCTTCGGTTTTGGTTTTTGGAGCCTGGTCATCCCACCTGGGCCTTCTCTTTCCTCCTCCTGACTCCACTTCTGTGCTGTATCAGGCCTTCCATGTTAGGACCGTCGCCATGCTGCTTTACAGCTGCTTGCTGCTGTTTACCGAAGGTCTCTGCTGTTGCCTCGATGGGTGTTGAGACTCCAACAGCCTGTCTCTTTTGCTGTCCGAGCCATCCTGGATTGGTCCCCGCCATAGTCTTCACTGTGGGAGTGTCCTCTCGGGCTGGTCTACGTCATTTGTCCTTCAAGCTACTGGAATCTGCTTTATTGGCTTCCATTGCATTCTTTAGACTCCATTGCCATTGCTTTCGCTTCTAGCTTGAGGGGCTCTTTTCAAGGAAGCCCATGTTTTCTTCTTTTTCATTGTTGGGGTTATCTTTGGCCTGGGGTGCCGTCTCATCCTGTAAATTCCACCTAGAAAAGAAGCCTTGCACTTACCGGGTTGTTTATCCTTCCGAGAACCAACTTTCTTGGAGCCAACACTGTGAGTATCCCCCTCCCGGTCCTGGAGTGGTGGGTTACTGGAGATAGTCACACTTAGGAGTCCCTGTGATCTGTGGTGGAAACTGCATTTTTCTATTAGTTTCCATTGGGGCTCATCTTGCTGTTCTGTATCTTTCTCTGGGGCTTTTGGTTCTGGAACTGGCCTCTGGAGCCTATGGAACTCTTCATTGTGATCGTATTTGGTCCTCCCTTGTTTGTTGACTGCTAAAAGTGCGCCTTTAAGTTAGAACTTGGACTTATTTGCCTTTTCCACATCCAAGCGGATCGCCAATTGACTTTGTCCCTCTGATTTCTATGCGAACATTCTACACACTTGCACCTCTTCTAAAGTGACTTTGGGAGTACTTAACTGCCCCTGGAAACTTTCCCTGCATCCAGTCTGGGTCCAGTGAGATTTAGGCCAAATCCATGAAGTTTTAGCTCCTACCTGTGATTTCTAATGCATTTTCAAAGTCATGTGCAACCCATGTCTGTTGAACAGCGAACTGAGTGAAAACTTTACAAATAAGCAGAACTGTTAGATTTTGAATTCTAAATTGAACAAAACTTTAAACTCAAGTAAAATGATGGATGCTGAATTCTAAAATTAATGAAACTTTAATATTGAACCAAAAAGAGGTATTTTGAATATCAAATTGCTTGAAAACTACTTACAGTAGAAATATATATTGAACTTGAATCTTGGGGTTTAATCCAACACAGTCAAGATATTTACATGCAAAAGACGGTGCAAGTGTGTCAAAAAACCCTAAGATGACAAATTATATTTGTTTGTGATACTGAAGTCTTAGGGAAGGGAACGCTGGACTTGGAACATTTCTGATTTGAAAACAGACTCACAAGAATCTTTTGTGTTTGGAACTGTGTTACTTGGAACTTGGGGAAGGAAACCCTGAATCTTTTTTTTTTTTTTTTAACTTTCTTTATTAGGTTTTGGTTGAAAAAAAAATAAACATAAATTCATCATGTCAATGAGCGAGACGACATGTCCAAGACGAAGTAACGACCCTAAACATAACCCTCACCCCCAAACAGAAGTGCCAAGATCAGACAACATATTATGATGGAGAAAACAAACATATGGGTAACTGAAGACGAAGGGAGGGGAAAGGAAAAACAAAGAGGCAGGTTTAACTTCCTACATTGCCAAAGGGGGAGGTACACAACCACTTGCTACCTCCCGAAGAGGGTGGGGGGGTTACATGCTATTAGAGCAAGTCACCTGGAGTACTCAGGCGTGATCCGTCTTGGGCCCGGTTCATGTAGCTTCTAAAGGGGAGCCAGTAATCTTTTGGACCTGCTGCCCTCATGGAGGGAAGAGGCATATAGGGACTCTTTCTTCTCACACATATTCATATAGTTGAACCATTCACTGTATGAGGGGGTCTGCGTTGCCCCCAAGTCCTTGCAATCATCAACCTGGCCACATCTGAGGCCATCGCTATCAATTTCACATTGCCCTCAGAGCCCACATCATGCAGGGTAAGGAGCTATGTTTCGGGGTGCTTAAGTTATGGCCTTCTAACAGTTCAGACATGAGATCCTTAATGTGATCCCAGAAGGGCCATACTCGTGAACAATTCCAGGCTACATGAATAAAGTCAGCATTGTCAGATCTACATCTAATGCATTGTGGGGATCTGGTTGGATAGATTCTGTGGAGTTTAGCCCGGGAGTAGTACATCTGATTCATACAAAATGTATTAGCTGAAGACGACTATTCATGGAAACAGCACAGGTGTGAAGGCTGTCCTGTTTCCATTGGTCCTCAGTAAGCACCTTCCCCAGTGCTATATCCCATCAAGTTTTGGAGGTATGTATTAGTGAAGTCTTCTGCGATCTAATATTTTTATATAAGGAGGAGACTAACTTACACCTGGTAGGGGCTATTGATGAAACACTGGAGGGTTGAGGATAGGGAGGGAATCACTGGGAAGTTGGGCCATTTGGTCCGGACCACCTCACGTATTCGGAGATACAGTAACTGTGTAACCGCAGTGCATTCACCTCTATTTTTCAGATCTTCCCATGGTATCAATTTCCCCTGTTGCCAGAGATCACCTAATGTCATGATCCCCAGCCTCTCAAAGTATTGGCGATGATGAAAAATATGTTCAGGGTGAGGTAGACCCCTCTGGATCGATACAGGGCCATGTCAGGGAAAAACTACTCCGAGTGTGTAATTTCCTACTGCAAGGCGCTCCAAGCCCTCAATGTGTTGGCTACGGGCTGTATTTCCGATTTCTCTTCTCGCACAGAGGTATCCCAGAGTAGTCCCCTGACATCATTCGGATGGGACGTGGCTTTTTCATGAAGGATATGCGGAAGGGCGTGGCTACGGAGCCATGCGATAAGCTTCGTTTTCGGTGAAGCTCCTGCTGATCCTACATGTTACAGTCAAGAACTGCGTAAGAAAAAGCTAATTGGAACATAAAATCGAAAGAGCAGCTGTATAAAGACCTATGGCACACAGGCAGCATGAAACTGCAATGATCGGCGCTTGGATGCATGAGTTGCGGGCAGTGTAAACTTTCTGAAGCTCACCGAAAGTAATACCAAAATGGCGGCACGCTCAAGACAAAGGAACGGGACAGAAACTTAAGAGGCTGCAGAGGAATAACCGCCTGCGTGTGTGCAAAGACCATTGAGAGCAACAAATGTGGTCGGCAATGTGAGGCAGTGGGGCGAAGCACGGCCGGTGCAGCATAAAGGTGACAACTGAAAGGCGTGTACGTAGGTTCCATTGTAGGGACAGAGTGTCCGTGCCAGAACGAGGGACGAATTACGAAGTGCCCAGGAAGACGGGGAGGCTTGCTGCAGGGAGTCAGCAACTGTTGCGACTCCAGTAAACTGACGAGGCTTCAGAGGAGAGTTGGAGGAGCAGCTGCAAATAATTGCGTCGGCATAGATGTGTCCCGTACACGGAAGTCATTACATGAAAGTGGCTCACTCGATAGAGAAGGACAGCAGAGTCGGAGCGAAACCGAGGGATACTGTACACAGTTACTCCTCAGAAGCAGAGCTGATGGAGCCTGGGTTTTAACACGTCAACGGCAGATATATGGGCAAGCGGAATCAAGCGGACAGAATCGTGGCATGTAGGCACGACGTGTAGAGCCGAATTATTGTGAGCACAACTTGTGGGGCTGGTGAAACTGGAACTGTGGTGGGGAAGTGAAGGCAATGACAGAATAATAAGCTGCCTTACACAAGAGTGGTTGCCCATGGCCAGATGGAATGAGGTGCCAGATAGAAGAGCATCAAGGCATGTAATGCACCGGATGATCTAGGACCCTTCATGCAGCACTGACCTACCTGCAGGCACGTAACTGGCTGCAGGGGTACACGCCCACTGGTGCAGGAGCACAGTTACACGCCTCGAACTCGGGAGATCACTGCGTAGCGTGAATGTCATCCTAGGTCTGTGATGACTACAAAGTGGAACATATATAAACCTTTAATCAAACGCCCCGCAATGGGATGTGAAGAGGGAAGCAACGCTCCCACTCGAGGGGAGGTCACCATTGGAAGGGGCAAAGAACATTGTAGCTGGGTGGACGGTCAGACAGATATAAAAGACGCGACAGCCCACAAGCAAGGTCACTTGAGGAAAGGATAGTTGGTCCATGAAGTCCCACCCGCCTGCCATTGGATCGCCTGAACAATGTAGAGTGGAGGTTAGAGGGCCCAAAAAAAATAAAAAAGAGAAACTGACGCCTGCTGGGACTGCCACTGGGACTTCTAAGCACTAGCCAGCAACAGTGCCAAGTGGGAAAATGAACTGAGAGCAAGAAGTGGAAAGAGTTGATGCAGGAAGGGGCATCTCGATTGTACGCAATACCAAGCGAATGACCTGGAGAGGTGACGGATGGAGTGATACCCAGATAAGCTTAGGCTGGCAGGCAGCTCCTGAAGTGAGTAGCCCGGAGGAGACAAAGTGGGGTGGGCGAAACCTCAGAATCAAATGGGATACAAGAATTTCTCCAGCATGGGGTCTGGCATGGATTCACATGCTCATGAATATTCCCCGTCGTCAGGCTGGGAATCCTCAGTAAAGAAAAATCAGTGTCCGTTTCGTTTCAGATCTGTCTTTCGTAGTAGTAACCAATCACTGATCTCTGCGTCATACTGACCACAGCCAATGACTGCCATCTCCCTAAGCCCCGCCTCTGGCAGCCATCTTCAGATTTTTACCGCACGTTCAAGTGTTGGGATCCTCGTGCTATTGCTCTCGAGCTTTAGTGCTTTTTTCACGCTTTTTCTTAGGAAATTTTTCTCTTTTTCGGTCAAAAGAGCCTCAAGCTCCACAGTTTCTTTATCCGATCAACGGGGACCCGTGTCGGATTCTTCTACGCCCCTCAAGGGTGAAGATTTCGTCAAGCCACGCTTTTGGAGGACTCCAGAAGTTTCTCAGGCCCATCTCGATCATGGCCCAGGAGAAGGGAATCTCAACGCCCGGAAAGCTGTTCAGGCTCTGCCCTGGATGCCAGCTTCAGAATGTCTTTAAGGAGGACGAACACTCCCTTTGCCTCTACTGCCTGCATGAGGACAAGACGCACGTGGAGAAGGACTGTGCGTTTTGCGGCAATATGTCGGAGCGGACCATGAAGGACCGCCATCTGCGACTCGCCAACTGGCTGGAAGGGAAGAGCCCGTCAGGCGAGAAGAAGAAGAAGAAGCCCGAGCGGTCTTCTAAGACCTTTGAGGGCGGCCCGGCGACGGGGGTTCAACAGAAGGCCAAGCACCGCGAGTCCGCTGGCACCGGGAGCGCCGAACGGTCGGGCTCTACGGGCGCCAGGCAGGGCGCATCCTCCCCGGCGCCATCAACCAAGAGCCAACGCTCTGGCTCGGGTAAGAGGAAGGCCGGGCACCCGGCGAAGCTCCTGGAGAGACCCCGGTCGAGCTCGAAGGCCCCATCGGGGGGGAGCGAGGCGGTGACCCTCCCCCCAAGGAGAAGGCAGTGAGCGCACCTGAGGTGGTGAAAGCCTTAATCCAAACCGGCCAACGCCTCTATCGAGACAGTCGCGGCGGCCCTGGCTCAGCCTGTGGAGGCTACACAAGTGGTGGCGACCTCGGGGCCCAGAGTCTCCCTGCCACCGCAGAGGGAGTCCTCTTTCATGCCCATCGACAGGACCCCCGTGAAACCTCCGACGGAGAAGAAAAAGGGGGGGTGCAGGAGGTCGTCGTGGATTCGGCCTCAACCTCTGATGAGGAGCTGATCGAAGTCTTAAGCCACAGCGTTGGCGTGGAAGACCAGCACGTCGGGAGGGACCCCGACGTAGGAGACGACGAGAACGTCGAGGGTGCCGACGGGGCTCCTGACCGCCCGTTGGTCTCCCCTCAACCAGTGCCGCAAGACAACTCGGCGGCCATTTTGTTGGCTATACAGTCCTTATGCTCGGAGATAAGGACGAGATTGCCGTTACCACCAACGGAGGAACCTCTCCCGACGGGGGAGCCGGAGCCAGGCCCTTCTGGGAGCCCTCCTCCTAAGGGAAGAAGGATTCATCCTCCACCTCCTTTTCAACCATCGCGCCCTGCTCAGCCCTCCTCCCCGTCCACGACCCGTGGGGATGATACGGGGACTGACACGGCCGCGACGGGCACAGACGACGAGGTTCACGACGAGGATCTCCCGTCGTCACCTCCTCCCCGGGCTTCCCCGCCCGACGAGATTGGATCGTTTCATGCCATGATCGCCAGGGCATCCGAGCTTTTTCAGCTCTGCCCGGAAGAGAAGAAGGAAGGTTTCCTTTATCAACGGCGCAAGACCAAGAGGAAGACGGTCCTCACTGTACCTCTACTGGACGATATCTGGGATGAGGGTCTCGCCCTCCTCAAGAACCCATCCACAACGCCTGCGAGAAGGGATCGGTACGAGAAGAAGTACTGGGTCCCGGACACGGCCCCCTTGTGCCTTCGGGCACAGCCGACCCCGGACTGGGTCGTCTCCGCGGCGGCCAGGAAGAAAGCAGGGGGGCCTCGGCCTCTACGTCAACCTCCCCGCCGGACACCGAGGGAAAGAAATTGGACACGATGGGACGCAGAGTCATCTCATCGGCAGCGACGACGAGCCCGCTACGACAGAGAGTTGTGGTACAAGATCGCCCCCCTGCTGGACTTCTTACCAGACGACAAGAGGGCGGAGGCCCTAGAGATCTTGCAGGAAGGAGAAGTGGCGTCGGACCACGCCATTACGATAGCGACGGACATCGCTGACACTGGATTTCGCCAGTTGGGCGACGGCGTGTGCCTTAGACGGCGTGGATGGCTCAAGGCAACTGACTTCCGTCAGGACATGCAGACCAGAGTCTTGGACATGCCGTTCGACGGGAGCAACCTGTTTGGGAAAACAGTGGACGATTCCCTACAAGCCATCAAGACGGACACAGAGACGGCCCGGGCTCTTGGTGTTCTCCAGCAACGACGGCCGCCCTTTCGGAGCGGCGGAGGCAAGCAGGGTGCCTCCAAAGGTTCCGGCGGCGGATTTTCCACCTATCGTCAAGCGGCCCGTTCGTCGTCACAGGAAGCCTACAGGGGACGAGGCAAGTCGGGCGGACCCCGCCGTCGTCGCCAAGGAGGACAAGGTGGCAAAGCCTCGTCGAAGTAGGACTGAACCGGCCTTGGGGTCGGGCCCCCACCGAAGCACCCCGGTGGGAAGCCGGCTGGCGAGCTTCGTCAGCGTGTGGGAGTCCATCTCCACCGACCGTTGGGTGCTGGACGCCCTGGCCCAGGGTCACGCGCTCGAGTTTCTAAAGAAGTTCCCGCGCGTCCCCCCCGTGGCCAGGAAGGAACATCACGTCCCTCAACTTCTCTTGGAGGTAAAGGCGATGCTCAAGAAAGGCGCCATCGAGCTCGTCCCAAAGAGGCTTCGGGGCTCCGGAGTTTACTCAAGATACTTCCTTGTGAAGAAGAAGACGGGAGGATGGCGTCCCATCCTGGACCTACGACGACTGAACAAATTCATCAAGGCACAGAAGTTCCAGATGGTCACCCTCCAGCACGTCCTGGGTCAACTGGAGGAGGGCGATTTCCTGTCGTCGTTGGATTTGGAGGATGCCTACTTCCATATCCCCATCCTAAAGGGACACTGAAAGTTTCTCAGATTCGTGGTCCAAGGGCGTCACTACCAGTTCAGAGCCCTTCCCTTCGGATTGAGGTCGGCACCCAGGGTGTTCACCAAGTGCCTCGCTCCGGTGGCGGCGCGGCTGCGCCTGGAGGGGATCCACGTCTACCCCTACCTGGACGACTGGCTCATCCGAGCAAAGACAAAGGAGCTTGCCGCGGAGCACACGGCGAGGATCGTCCAACTACTCGCGGACCTGGGGTTCTCCATAAACTACGCCAAGTCCCACCTGGTACCCGCTCAAGACGCACTGTTTCTGGGAGCGAAGCTCGACACAGTGGCGCTTCTGGCCTCTCCGTCGGAGGAAAGGACGAGGGCCATCTTGGGTAAGGTGCAGCGGATGCTGGTTGCGTACGCGGCCAGGGTGAGGTCCATCAAGTCCCTCCTCAGAATGATGTCTTCTTGCATTTATCTCATCCGCCTGTGCAGGCTTCGGATGCGCCCGTTACAGGAGTTCCTGGACGCTCGCTGGATCCAGACGACGGGCAGCTTCGAGGACAGGATCACACTCGACGAGAGCTTCCGACGAGCGATCCGGTGGTGGGGCACCCGCGCGCATCTGACGGCGGGCATGGACTTCCAGACCCCGGGCCACCAGAAGACAGTGACCACGGATGCCTCCCTGGAAGGGTGGGGAGCGCACACCGAAAATCTGCACGCGAGGGGCCTTTGGCTGCCGACGGAGGAGTCCCTCCATATCAACGTCCTGGAACTCTGTGCAGTGTTTTGGGCCCTCAGGTCCTTTCTTCCGTCCCTCAAGGGCAATGTGGTGAGGATCTTCACCGACAACACCACCACCATGTTCTACATCAGGAAGCAGGGCGGTACCAGATCCCCAGCCCTGTCCAAGGAGGCTCAGGATCTGTGGCATTGGGCCGTCGCCCAAGGGATGTTTCTGGTGCCGTTTCATCTGGCAGGGATAAAAAACACCATCGCCGACTCGCTCAGCAGAGAGCTGCCCTCGTGCCACGAGTGGGAACTACGACAGCATCTAGTGGACCGCCTCTTCCGACGGTGGGGCACACCCCAGATCGATCTGTTCGCGACGGCGACGAACTCCAAGTGCCGGAGGTTCGCCAGCAGGTTTCCCCAGCCGAGGAGCATGGGCGATGCTTTCTCGTTCCCCTGGGAGGGCCTGTTCCTATATGCGTTCCCTCCATTGCCGCTGCTGATCCGGCTCATCAACCAGCTCAACAGGTCACGGTGCAGGATGATCCTCGTCGCACCTGCGTGGCCGAGGCAGATATGGTTCCCGGACCTTCTGGACTTGTCAGCGTCCCCGTCAATCAAGCTGCCAGTGGACGCGGATCTTCTCTCCAGGGAAGGAGGCGCCATCCTCCATCACGACCCGAAGTCGCTGAACTTGCAGGCCTGGCTCCTGCAGCGTTAGAGTTTGGAGGTTACGACATACCCGCCGACTGCAGAGAGGTTCTTGCAAAGGCCAGGGCGTCCTCAACTCTTAAATGCTACGGACACAAATGGAAGAGGTTCTCTGTCTGGTGCCATGCACAGAAGATTAACCCTCTACGGATTACGGCTCCTCAAGTACTGCCGTACCTGCTGACGCTGGCCAAGGCTGGGCTGGCGCACGCTTCCATCAAGATTCATCTTGCTGCGATCTTGCGATACACCAGAACCACGGGACGGACGTCTTTGTGGTCTCATCGTCTGTTGAAAGAATTCATGAAGGGACTGTTCAGATCGTTCCCGCCGGTGAAGACCCCGGCCCCGGCGTGGGAGCTCAACGTGGTGCTGACCAAGCTCATGGGACCTCCGTTCGAGCCTCTGCACTCAGCTCCGTTGAAGTTCTTGTCGTGGAAAACAGCGTTTCTTGTGGCCATCACCTCCGCACGACGGGTGGGAGAGATCCAGGCCCTTTCCTGCAAGCCCCCGTACTTGACTTTCCACGACACGAGGGTAGTGCTCAGGACGCACTCCTCCTTCATGCCCAAGGTGCCGTCGGACTTCCACCTCAACGAACCCTTGGTGTTGCCTGTTTTCTTCCCATCGCCTTCGTCGCCAGCTGAAAGGACTTTGCACTCGCTGGATGTGGCTAGAGCGCTGAAGTTCTACGTGGACCGCACAAAGAGTTTTCGGAAGACGTCACAACTTTTTGTGAATTTTGGACCTGTCAATCAGGGGAAGGCTCTCTCGAAGGCTACCATTTCCAGATGGCTCTCCGGCTGTATCATGTACTGTCATCGGTTGGCAAACCGACCGCTGCCCGGCCGTCCGAGAGCCCATTCCACCAGAGCGATCGCAGCTACCACGGCGATCCTATCTGGTGTGCCCTTGCTGGACATCTGCAGGGCTGCTACTTGGAGGTCGACGCACACCTTCACGAATTTCTACTGCGTCGATCGGGATTCCAGGGAGGAGTCCAGGGTCGGCCAAGCAGTGCTGCGCAACCTGTTCGCCTAAGGTGAGCCTGGTGAGGAGGTAAGAATTGCTTAATGTTGAGTTTTGGATGTAATGCTTAATGTTGAGCCTTTGCCACCTCCCGTGGTTGTGCATGTGTGTACTGCTATGCATTCTTTTATTCATGAGCATGTGAATCCATGCCAGACCCCATGCTGGAGGAGGAACAAGTTACTTACCTGTAACTGTTGTTCTCCAGCATGGGTCTGGCATGGATTCACATGCGAACCCTCCCGCCTACCCCACTGCGGCTCTTCACTTGGTCATACTGCCACTTCACGTGCTACCAAATCTGAAGATGGCTGCCAGAGGCGGGGCTTGGGGAGATGGCAGTCATTGGCTGTGGTCAGTATGACGCAGAGATCAGTGATTGGTTACTACTACGAAAGACAGATCAGAAACGAAACTGATACTGATTTTTCTTTACCGAGGATTCCCAGCCTGACGACAGGGAATATTCATGAGCATGTGAATCCATGCCAGACCCATGCTGGAGAACAACAGTTACAGGTAAGTAACTTGTTCCCTATGAGCCTGCAGGAAGAGGACAAAAGGTGCCAGAGGAACTGAGGGTCGTCCGGCCACAACAAACCGGGGTGCATCGCACCACTCATAACAAACTATAGAAAAGAGCACGGTGTTGGAGGTGGGATGGTGTCCATGCCCAGCAAACCCAAAGGGAAACAACCCGCAATGGGCAGTTATGCAAAACCAGCACATACCACGGATGCTGTGAAGACACTAGGGCAAGAAGAACAGAATGCGGATGACCCTAGGAGGCGGGACCAACATATTCTATATTCCATCGCAGATCTGAAAACATCCCTAAATCGACACTGTTAGTGTAGACGTTAACCTCCTGAGGCAAGATGTTAGGGTGTTAGCAGAAAGAACAGTTGTGCTTGAAACAGAGGTGAAAGCGAATACGTATATTTGCACGTACAACTCTCAGGAAATATCCAAGCTATGGCAACAAGTCCAAAACTTAGAGAATAGAGCCGAGGAGGCATAAGGAAGGGCACGTAGAAACAACATACGGATTGTTCGGGCTCCCGGAGGAAGAGAAAGGCGAGGACCCGACCAACTACATTGAAAACATGTTGTTGCAAGAGATCGGTGTAGGGTGCCTCACCCAAGGATTTACAGTTGAGAGGGCACACAGAGCGCTGGCTAGGAGACCCACCCAGACCAATTATTGGCAAATTACTGAACTACAAGGACAGAGAGAAGATTTTTGAATATTTTCGGAAAGGAGGAACGATCGACAGAGCATCAGTGACCATTACAGCGTATCCGGACTACACGTTTTTGGTACAAAGGCAGATAATGCATTATGTGGAGATCAAAGGAGATTACGCGCAGCCAACCTTAAGTATATGTTACTATACCGAGCGAAGCAGAAGGTCATACACAAGGACCGAGCTGTCTTCTTCGAGACCCCAGAGGATGTTGTGAAGTGGATGGATGTATTGAACTTTCCGTCGGAAGCAGATGACTTTACCAGGAGTTGAAGCGATAAGTGAATCCACGTTGTCCGTATGATGTACATTTTTAATTCTTAACAGACTATTGAGTAACGAATATATCAGTGAAATTGTAGCTCCATCGGACCACTGTAACGAATGATTGGCATAATGCAGGAGCAGCTCGGTTGTCATGCTTGGACGAGGCCGGGAGCACACTATAACCCCCAGTAGAGTTGTTTTTTGATTTTCGGAGGCTAGTAGTATAGTGTCCGCCCGCTCCGCTCCGAGGGCCGGCTGCAGAGCCTAATCCGGAGCGAGATGTGGGGATGTCTGAGCTTCATATTAAGAGCTGGGCAAAGGTTGGGGTTAGTTTGGGAACG
This sequence comes from Ambystoma mexicanum, assembly GCF_040938575.1. Lineage (NCBI taxonomy): Eukaryota > Metazoa > Chordata > Amphibia > Caudata > Ambystomatidae > Ambystoma > Ambystoma mexicanum. Next base: position 1,089,835,715 of record NC_090927.1, read on the forward strand.
GAAGGGTAGGGGAGTTGGGTTGTTTTTGGGGAAATTGGCCTACATTCACGTACCACTAATGAAGGGTGAAGGGAGGGGTTGGAGAGCAACAACGGGTGTGATCAAGGAGAATGGGTGATCTCAAGTTCATGACCTGGAATGTCAGGGGCTTGAATAGTTATATTAAAAGGAACAGAGTAATGACATATTTGAAACGTCAGAAGGTGGATATAGCACTACTGCAAGAGACACACTTAACTAAGGACAGGCAAGAGACCTTAGCCCGGAAATGGGGAGGGGGGACCCTAGGCTCTACTTACTCAGCCTATGCCAGAGGGGTGCTGATTTGGGTGGCGCCGAATGTCCCACTTAAATTGTTACAGACCTATCGGGACACAGAAGACAAGATGGTTGTATTGCACGGGAGGGTGGAAAATAGAGAAATTTGTATCATGAATACCTATGCTCCGAATCATGACGCAGCAGCATATTTTTGGTCCTTATATGGCAAAATAGGCCAATGTAGAGACGTGGTACTACTACGGGTGTGAAATTTTAATTGTACGCTAAACCCACTATTAGATAAATCGGATCGGAAAGTGGTGTGTCCAACTCCAGCAGCAAAGGCCTTGAGTGCACTGCTGCGCACTTTCAAATTGGAGGATGTGTGGAGAAGGATGCATGGACTAGACTGGGTGTATTTCCACTAAAGTGCCCCTACTAACCTCCACACGAGGCTAGACTATATTATGGTAAGGGGGGAATTGATAGGGGAGTTTGTTGGAGCGGAATATAAAGCGAGGGTCCTATCGGACCATGCACCTTTGATGGTTACGTGGCAAGCTCTTCCCCTGAGGGCCAGGATTCCAACATGGAGGTTTAGGGTTGAGTCACTCCGGGACACCGGGTTTCGCGATTGTCTAAGAGAAAGAGTGAAGGAGTATTTTCTTCATAATACGGGTAGTGTCAGGACAGCGGGCACACTGTGGGAGGCTTTCAAGGTAGTGGTGAGGGGGGCAGCTATGGCGCAGTCTAAAGGAATGCAAGATGTGATATTGCGGGAATTGTAGGAGGCAGAGGAAAAGCTGGAAAGTATAGCACATACGGGGGATGGGTCCTCAGAAGAGGCACGGGTGGTGTCGCGTAAACAGCAGGAATGTCGGAAACACTGGGACAGGATGAGCAATTTAAGCTACAGGAGATTAATTGAGAGACAGCATGCAGAGGGAGACAAACCTGGATGCTTGTTAGCCTGGCTTTGCAGGAGGTAGAATAGACGGGAACCAATAAGAGTGGTAGTTGGGAGTAAAGGGCAATTGCTAGAAACACAAGAGGGCATGAATAGATGCTTTTATGAGTATTATGAAAAATGATATGAGGATTCCTCGGGCTGCGATGTAGCGGAGATACAGGATGCACTGTCGGAGATAAGAATGCCCAAGCTGAGTGCAAAAGAGAGGGATGGACTGGAGGGTCCCATTACAATAGAGGAACTGGAACATGTGATTAGAGAGCTGCCGACGGGCAAAGTCCCAGGGGCAGATGGGCTCCCCAGTGAATTTCATAAGGAATATAAAACCGAGATACTACCTCCACTGCTGGAAATGCTGAATGAAGCACTAGAAACGGGCAGATTGCCTGAATCTCTGAGGGAATCAATAATAGTTCCCGTCTTGAAACCAAACAAGCCAGATACTGACTGTGGCTCATACAGGGCCCTCCCGTTACTGAATCAGGACGGGAAGATACTTACAGCAGTGATGGCACGCAGACTCAGGCCGCTTATAGCCAAGCTCATACATTCAGATCAGACAGGATATGTCCTGCATAGGAATATAACTAGTAATCTGTGTAGACTGCATCATGTGATAAATTGCATCCGGGGAGATGCGTAGCAATTTGTGGTGGCATCCCTGGACGCAGTCAAGGCGTTTGATTTGGTTAGATGGTCGTGGCTGCTGACGGTGTTGGAAGAGTTTGGTATGGGACCAACATACATTAAACCGGTGGAACTGCTATATAGCGAACCTGTAGTCAGGGTGAAAACAGGTACGATAATTTCAGATCAGTGGCAATTAAGTAAACGTATGAGACAGGGATGTCCGTGGTCTCCGATGCTATTTATATTGGCGCTGGAACCACTTGTGATTTATTTGAGAGACGAATATGGAGAGGCAGGGATAGCAACAGCTGAAGGACAACATTTAATATCACTGTATGCAGATGATATGTTGCTTTAATTGCAACATCCGGAGGCCAATTTGCAGTATATTTTGGATGTGATGGAATGTTACGCTGCTCTATCGGGTATACGCTAGGGGAATACGCGGGGAGCCCGTTGCACAAATTATCGGTGGTGCCAATAAAATGGGAATTGGATACGTTTCGCTTTCTCGGAGTGCATATTTATCACGATCCTCGGCTCGAACAAACAACATAATACTGTGAAAGCGCTGCATGGGATCGGAAAGTCCATAACTTTTTGGGCAAAATTGCCATTATTCATGTTGGGGAGAGTGGCGCTGCTGAAGATGGTGGTGCTGGCAAGATTACACAATGTTTTCGCGAACGTCCCATTTGCGATACCTAGGCAGTTTTCTACTAAACTAAATGGTATATGTAGAGTTCCTATGGAGTAGGTCTAGATGCAGGTTGGCACTATGGAAACTCCAGAACACATACGGCCTAGGGGGAATAAAACTGCCCAATTTTGAGGTGTACTTTATTGCTAGCCAACTGCAATTTGTGGCTAAATGGCTGGTAGATGTGCAGGCACACGAATCGCGGTTGTTGCAAGCAACAGAAGAGGGGTTCTATTTGAAAGAAATTGTATGGATGCTAGACCCTTGCAAGACCAGCCTACCCTGGTTGAAGAGATTGGGGCGGGTAATGTGGTGTAGAGCTTGTCAATTGATGGGGGATGTTGTACCATATTCCCCACAGGTTCCGCTGGTGGTATTGGAGGGAGTAAGCGACCAGTTGAGCTTGAGTGTGCAGAAATATTGGGAACCTAATGGAGTAGTGACGGTGGGAGACTTGATTAAGGAGGGGGTTCCGAAAGAGTTTGGGACTTTGATAGAAGAGGATGGAGTGCATCAACACTTGACGCACTCCGGTCTACTGCAATGTATACGTAGCAGGTGGCCGGAGACGGGAGCGGGATTACAGTTGGACGAAACAATAGTCATTTTATGATGTGGCAGAGGGCGGGCATGAGGTATCAAGGATATACGAATTGCTAATGTCCAAGGTTGGGAAGGAGTAAGGGCAGACGAGACAACAATGGGGGGCAGATCTGGGGGAAGTTATGTCAGACGCAGTGTGGAACAGAGCTATGATGTATCATAAGAAGGTGTCCAGGAATGCTAGGCTGCAGCAGATACAATTGTACATAACACACAGAGCATATTTGACCCCATACAAAATAGCAAAGTTTGGTCAAGCGGCTATACAAATTTGCCCGAAATGTAGAGAGGTGAATGCAGACTTGACTCATATGTTTTGGGCTTGTGTGGAAGTGGGCAGGTTTTGGGGTGAGGTGGCTCAAACGCTAGTGGTAGCAGATATCATTCTAGATATCGGATCTCCCCTGGCATGCTTGTTAGGGGTTTTACCAGACCCAAAAGGGCCAAACATATAAGCAACCTTAAAGACCTAGCCTATATATTGGCGAAACGCCGAATAGCGATGGGGTGGAAACCACAAGCAAGACCTCTAGTGCAGATATGGTGGAAGGATCTGGTAAAATGGGCTAATGCAGAAACAGTGGTAGGGCAAGAAGCGGTGGGTAGGATGGAAGAACAAGGGGAGGGAATGGTGGTAGCTTGGAGGTAGTTAAAGGAATAGTGCGCTCAAAAATATTATTGTCCCAAAAGATGGGCGATAATCAAAAACATGCATTAAACATAATTTTAAAGAAAGTTCCTATGTAACCTTTTGAGCAAACGAGGCTCAAAGCGTTTACATGGGAGCATCCATTTTGCCATTTCAGTTAGCCTCCTCAGCTCATGTTAAACTCTGGCCTGGCGGCACTAAACAAGCAGCAAAAGCCCCCTACTGGGAGCTTTTGCTTACTGCAGCCAGAGCAGAGCTGTACATGGAGGAGGCTGCCTTCACTTTCATTTTCCGTTTTCACCCCTCCCCAAGCCCAGGGAAGCACAGAACACACAAAATGAAAGGCAAAAAGCAAAGGCGCAGCAATTCTCAATACAACTTTGTTGTATTTGTGATTGCTGTGGGACCACGGAAATCAGAAATACAACGTTATGTTTGTAAATGCCATGGTTTTCTTTCTTTGTTTCCCGGGCTCCCGGGAAGCCCAGGAGACTCAAAGCGAAAGCCGCCGCAGTCAGAAATACAAAGTTGTTGTATTTGTAAATGCTGCGATTTTCTTTCTACGTTTCCCGGGCTCCTCTGGCTCGGAGGAGCCCGGGAAACGTAGAAAGAAAACCACAGCATTTATAAATACAACTTTGTATTTATGTTTGCTGCAGCTTTAGCTTTGAATCTCCTGGGCTCCCCTGGGTCGGGGGGGGGGCGGCCCAGGAGACTCAAAGCTGAAGCCACAGCAAACAGAAATACAAAGCTATAAATGCTGTGGTTTTCTTTATCAGTTTGAAAGAAAACCACAACATTTATAAATACAACAACGTTGTATTTATGTTTGCTGTGGCTTCAGCTTTGAGTCAACTTGGCTCCCCCGCGTCGGGGGAGCCCAGGAGACTAAAAGATGAAGGCACCGCAAACATAAATACATTTTAAATGCTGCGGTTTTCTTCCTAAGTTAGTAAGAAAACCACAGCATTTTTAATTTGCAGTGCTTTGAAAAAAGAATGAAATTTAAAGCACTAACAAGCAGCAGCTTGTGTTAATCTGTGCTCTCCGGCAATAATGAAGCAAAAGCCACGTGCTTGTAGCTTTTGTTTATTACAGCTTGCTGGCTTTTGCTTCATTAGTCCCGCAAGGGCAGAGATTAACACAAGCACAGGAGGCTCATCCATTTCACAAAATGGATGCCTCCTAGTGCTTGAAATGTATGACTTTGAGCCTCATTTGCTCAAAAGTTTACATAGGAACTTTCTTAATAAATATTTTTTATGTATATTTTTTATCATGGCCCATCTTTTGAGCCAATAACATTTTTGAGTGAACTATTCCTTTAATTGAGGAGTTGGTTGCCTCTGCAGCGGGCGGACAAGAGCCGGCACATGACCCGGACAGTGACGAACAGCCATGTGAGGTATGAGATATAAAAGTTGATGTGGTATAGATATATGTGGTGCAGTAGGCCGGGTTAGGGGAGGGGGGAGTTGGGTGTGTTTGGGGTTTAAACAGACAATGATAATGTTAAGGTACTGAAAAGTATAACATGATGTGATGACTGTATGTAATTGGATTAAACAGAAAATAAAAATTGTTTTATTTAAAAATAAACAATACAAAGTTAATCAGGGGTCGGGGCCCACCACCATATAAAATATTGGATCTGAGCTGCTAGCAGGTAGGACCATAAATCCGGGTAGTCCAGACCTCCTTGTTCATATGTTAAAATCGGGGTGTCATGTGATATTCTCGCCTGGCCCCCATCCCACATGAGTCGAATCATCAAGCTCCTAAGCCTGGACCAGAATGTGGAAGGTGGCCATGAGGGGACATTATTAAAGATATATAAAAGTTTGGGAAGAATCACCATTTTGGCCAATGACATGCGGGGCGTTTGTGAGATGGGAAGACAGAACCACGCATCGACTTTATGTTCAAGTTGTTCAAGAGCTTTAATATAGTTTAGTTGAAATAAAGTGGATGAGGAGGTAGTTACCTGTACACCCAAATAACGGATGCCTTCTGGGCACCATCTGAACTCTTCGGGTATGTCTGATTGAAGCACACAGGGGATCAGAGGGAGCACCTAGGATTTGGACCAGTTTATCTTCAATCCGGGGAAGGAGCCAAAAAGGGCTTTCTCCTCCACCAAGGGTGTCATATTGCTGTTGGGATGTTTCACATTCAGCAGCATATCATCTGTGTAAAAGGAGATGATGGAGAGGTGGGAGTATATCCTAACTCCTCTGTGGGCATGAAACTCTCTGAATGCACATGCTAATGGTTTGATAGCCAGTGCAAAAAGAATTGGAGATAATGTGCACCCCTGACGAATTCCTCGTGTCGGGTATATGCTGTGCGAAAGTATACGATTGGTGTATATTTTGACTATCGGGCCGAGTACAACAGTTTGATCCAGCTAAGCTATGCGGTGCTAAGGCCCAGTCTTAGAACTTTGAACAGGAAGGCCCACTCCACCGAGTCGAATGCCTTCTCGGCTTTCGAGTGCGGCCGCTACTACAGGAATGGTTGGGTCTATATTGTGGATGAGGCTGAACAAGCAGCGTAGATTATTCTGGGTTGAGTGGCCCGGAACGAAGCTTGCCTGGTCTGGGAGGACCAATGTACGTACACGTGGAAGTAGCCTGTCTGCTAGGACCTTCGCAAGAATCTTATTGTTCGTGTTAATCAATGATAACGAGGGGCATTTATGTGGGTCTTTTGAGGGCTTTAACCGGTCTGTGATAAGGGCAGTTCTAGTGGACTCCGGAAGAGTGCCATTCACTCTGGCCGCTTCATACATGTCTGGGGGATTAGTAGATCAGGGTAAGCTTTGTATAAGCCGTAATACCGTCCAACCTGGGGGGCTTGCCATTTGGGAGGGAGGGGATAGGGCTCCGGAACTCCTCATTCGAGGGGGGTTTGTTCAGTGCCGCACCAAGAGCCGGATCCAGCCAGCCCAAGGTGACCCTGTCCTAGGTATTCAGAGATAGATTCCTCAGTGGCATCTGTTTGTGAAGTATAAAGTCTTTCATAGTAGTCACAGAAAGTATTATTAATTTGGCCATTATCTTTGGTCAGAGTCCCATCTGGGCCTTCTATTTCCATTATAGACTCTAATTGGTGTTCAGGTTTGATCGCCCAGGCCAGAGTGCGCCTGGGGCGATCGCCCTCGGCGTATGTGGTTGCCGCGATCGGATCTTCCAAATATCGCTCATCCTGTTTGGCAAATAGGAGCAGCCCGGTTCTAGCAGTTTGGAGACAGGGCTGCCCTCCGTGGGTGTCGTGGAGACCCTGTTCAGTTTCCAAGAGCTTGATCTCCTGTTCGAGGGAAGAGATGGGGCGCTGTATGGCTTTCAGAACCCCACCCTCCTTTGCGATACAGCTCCCCCTGAGGAATACCTTGAACGTTTCCCACACTATTCCCGGATCTGCTACTGACCCTGTGTTAATTTAAAAAAACAACTGGATGTCTCGCCTGATCTCCTCCCAGAAGGCTACATCCTCCAAGGCACGGGCTCTGAAACGCCAGCGCATTTGTCTGTGGGAGCACGAAGGACCAGAAATCTCAACCAGTACTGGGGAATGGTCTGATAGGGAGCGGGGAAGGATGCAGGCGTCTTTGACTTTTTGAGTAAAGTTCAACAATACCATTATATAGTCAATTCTGGAGGAGCTGCCATGCACCCTGGAGTAAAAAGCGTGAATCTGTCGAGGTCACGGGATAGGGCCACATTAAATTCACCAGGCCAAATTATTTCATAGTCATGTGTGTAGGTGGGTTGCTATCTTCCACCCGCTATTTCACCCGTTAACATCAGGAATCTCCCATCATCATCTCCAATTTTGGCATCTAATTTAAACTCCAGTGATTGGTGGGCGTAAGTGGCAACACCACGTGAGTAGGTCAAATAAGATGAGCCATATCTGTGAATTCCCCACCCTGACAAGCTAGAGAGTTTATCAACTCGTGCCAGGTGCGTCTCCTGCAAACATAGGATATTAGCCTTATGGTTTTTTGCATAGTTTGCAATAAGACATACTTTCTTCGCATTTGTGAATCCCCTTATATTCCAAGTCAATACATTACACATAACGTGGTGTCATACATATGGAGAGTAAAGCGGGACCCGCTGTGTCAGAACACCTGGATCCCCTATCCCAGTAAAGCGGCTATGAGTGACCCGTACCTCCTCTTAGTAACATAAACTCCAAAAAATGCAAATGGCAAGTGACATTTCTGGTTCCTCCGAACTATAAAGGAAAATGGCTCAAACAGTGCCTCGTCCCAACAGGTCCCACCCCTCCCCCACCCAAGCCAGGAAAAGAAACTGACCGGCTCCCAGTACCCCACCCCCATCCTTACGACCCAGCCCCAGAGAGGGCAAAAACACAAAACACAGTAACTTAAACAATGGTATGTAACAGATGAGTTTGCCAACAGGCGCAGGGGAGTCGTGTCGGCTGGGGACGCTCTGTGCGACACAGGCCTAAAATATCTCATATTTTCTTTGTCGTGGCCCCTCGGGGGGGGGGGGGGCAAAATATCTGCAGCATTTAAAGGTGTAGCACTGACGTACCACTAAAGCATTGGTGCAGTGTGGAGGAGCACTTAGATGGATGACCACTGTATTAGAATATTACGGGTTTCCGCAAGGGGAGCATCTTGGGTCTGGTATGTCCCTGGCAAAAGTTTCGCAGCCTCAAGGGTCGTAAAGAAGGTTGTTTTGCCATTCAGGACTACCCTCAGTTTGGCCGGGAATAACATGGAATATCGAACGTCTTTTTTCCTGAGAATATTCTTGGCCGCTTGAAAAGTTCTCCTGTGGTCTTGCATCTGCAGGCTGAAGTCTGGGGAAAAGTCTGATCGTTGCCGAGCCCCAGCGCAGCTCTCTCTTCTCCCTGGCAGATCGAAGGAGGATGTTGCGATCCCGGTAATTGAAGTTCTCCAGCATGGGGTCTGGCATGGATTCACATTCTCATGAATATTCCCCGTCGTCGGGCTGGGAATCCTCGATAAAGAATAAATCAGTTTCATTTTCACTTCTGAACTGTTTCTCCCAACAACCAATCATTGGTCTCTGGGTCATACTGCCACTGGCCAATGACTGCCCTCCACCTAAGCCCCGCCTCTGGCAGCCATCTCCAGATTTTTACCGCACGTTCAAGTGTTGGGAGTCCTCGTGCTATAGCTCTCGAGCTTTTACTGCATTTTGCGAGAGTTCTACTCTATTTTTCCGGTCAATTGAGCCTCAACTCCATCGATCCATCTTCCGATTTACGGGGACCCGTTTTTAGATTCTTTATCGCCCATCAAGGGTGATTTTTTTTTTGTCGAGTTTCTTCTTGGAGGATTCCAGAAGCTTCTTTAAGGCCTTCCCCGCGTGGAGATGGCAGAGGAGAAGGAAAACTCGACGCCTCTGTTCAGGATTTGTTCAGGATGCAGCCTATGGAACATCTACTTGGATGATGGGCACTCTGTGTGCCGTTACTGCCTGCATTCTGACCAAACGCACCATGAAGGACCGGCACAGCCGCCTCACCATGTGGCTCCAGGCCAAGGCCCCTGCTATGGGTGGGATCCAGCAGCATTCCTCCCCCAGCCACAAAAAGTTTGAGCAGGCTTCCAAGACCTTTGAGGGCACCCCGGCGACGGGGGCCCAACATAAGGCCAAGCACTGCAAGTCTGTGGGCACTGGGAGCGCCGTTGCAGCGGGCTCACCGGCGGCCTTGGCGGGCACATCATCTCCGGCACCTTTAACCATGAGCCAACTCTCCGGCTCGGCGAAGAAGAGGATGTCGGACCACCCGGGTAAGCTTCTGGAGGAGCCCCGGATGTACCCGTTGGAGAAGGCCAAGTGGGAGCGAGGCGCTGACCCTCCTCCCAAGGTGAAGGCCCTGAGCTCGACCAAGGTCGTGCAGGCCCAGGTTCACCCGGAAAAGCCTTCCATTGAAGGCATGGTGGCGTCCCTAGCGAAGGCCGCAGACGCGGGTTCGCAGGGTACGGTCCCCAAGGCAAGAGTTTCCCTGCCTGTCAGGAGGGAATCGTCGTTCCAGCCCATAGAGAAGAATCCGGGGGGGGTGATGCCTATCATCTCCCCGAAACTGTCTCCCCTTGTCGAAAAGAATGGGGGGGCACGGTAGTCCTGCAGGGCACAGACAGCTCCGCTGAGGAGGAGCTTTCTACTCTCCATTCCATTTTGGAGAAGAAATTTGTCGAGGCCAAAGCCTACGGGAGCGATCCCGACGAGGGAGACGTTGAGAGTGGCGACAAGGCTGATGAGGAGCAGCTGTGGAGGAGTTGGAGAACCCTACACCTCTGCCTCCATCGCTCCCACTTCCCCCACCTCAGCAACCACCTCCACCCCCAGCGGACATTTCAGTGGACATCCTCCAGGCAGTCCACACCTTGTGTTCGGAGATTCGGACGAGGATGCCCCTTCCGCCAGCGGAAGATCCCGCGGCACCGGGGCCATCAGGTGCGCCCCCCTGCCAGGAAGAGGAGAGTTCACCCTCCACCGCCTTTTGCCCCGTCACCCCCCTCCCATCTGCAGAGGGAGGATACGGACCCGGCGACAACGGGACCGGGAACGGGCATGGACACGGACGATGACAGCGGGTTAGGAGACCTCTTGTCTCCACCGCCCAGAGCCTCCTCGCCCGACGAGATCGGCTTGTTCCATGCCATGATCTCTACGGCCTCCGACCTGTTTCAGCTGACCTACGAGGAAAAGAAGAGGGTTTCCTGTACCAGCGCCGCAAGGCAAAGAGGAAGACCGTGCTGTTGATTCCTCTGTTGGACGACATTTGGGACGAGGTCTGTCCCTTATGAAGAACCTGTCCTCGGGCCCCGCGAAGAGGGACCGGTATGAAAAGAAGTACAGGGTGCCGGACTCTGCACCCAAGTGCTTGAGGTCCCAGATTTCCCCGGATTCAGTAGTCTCGGCGGCGGCGAGGAAGAAATCCTCTGACTTGGCTGTGTCAGCGACCCCCCCCCCCCCCCGGACAGCGAGGGGATGAAGTTGGACGCCATAGGACGACGAGTCATCACATCGGCAGCGACAACCATCAAGTTGGCCAATGCCCTCGCGGCGCACTGCGACAGGGAGCTCTGGTTCAAGATCGCTCCCCTCCTGGACTTCCTTCCTGATGACAAGACAGCGGAAATGTTGGAGATCCTGCAGGAGGGCGAGGTGGCATCGGACTATGCCATTACAGTGGCCACGGACATTGCTGACACAGGATTCAGCCAAATGGGCAACATCGTTTGCCTTCGTCGGCGGGGATGGTTGAAGGCCACCAACTTTCTTGGAAATGTATTGGACATGCCCTTCGACAGGGATAATTTGTTCTGAAAGACCGTGGACGAGTCCTTTCAGGCCATCAAGGCGGATACTGAGACGGCTCGTGCCTTGGGCACGCTGCAACAGCGACGGCCGTCCTTTAGGACCTCTGGAGGAAAATCCCAAGGTTCCTTGGAGGGCTTTGGCGGAAGCTCATCGTCTTACCATCAACCATCCCACTCTTCAGCCCAGGAGGCCTACATGGGCCCCAGCAAGTCCGGAGGAGGTTGCCGTCGTCGCCAAGGTCCCCAAGGTGTCGTCTCCACGGTGAAGCAAGATTGAACTGGCCGTGACGTCTGGCCCCCACCCACACACCCCGGTGGGAGGCCGGCTGGCGAACTTGGAGGATGCCTACTTTCACATCCCCGTCCACAAGGGACACTGCAAATTTCTGCGCTTCGTGGTTCAAGGGCAACATTATCAGTTCAAGGCCCTTCCCTTCGGATTGAAGTTGACGCCGAGGGTTTGCACCAAGTGCCTGGCGCCAGTGGCAGCACAGCTGCATCTACGAGGGATCCACGTTTACCCCTACCTGGACGACTGGCTCATCCGAGCGAAATCGAGGGAGACCGCCGTCGCACACACAGCGGAAACCGTCCGGCTGCCGACGGACCTGGGGTTCTCAGTGAACTATGGAAAATCTTGTTTGGTGCCATCGCAAGACGCACTGTTTCTGGAGTCTCGACTCAACACGGTGTCATGCCTGGCGTCTCCGTCTGAGGAGAGGATAGCGGCCATCCTGGGCAAGGAACAACGGTTGTTGGCCGTGAAGATCGCAAGAGTGAGGTCCATCAAGTCCCTTCTCGGCATGATGTCGTCATTCGGCTTTGCAGGCTGAGGATGCGGCCACTGCAAGAGTTCCTCGACGCCCGTTGGATCCAGGTATCAGGAAGCTTCGAGCACAAGATCTCTGTCGGCGAGGATTTCCGTCGAGCAATATGGTGGTGGGGAGTCCGCGCACATCTGTCGGCGGGTGCAGACTTCCAGACCCCACCTCATCAGGAGACGGTCACGACGGACACCTCCCTGGAAGGAAGGGGCACGCACACCTGAAGTCTTCACGCAAGAGGCCTGTGGCTACCGGAGAAGTCGTTGCATATCAACGTTCTGGAGCTACGGGCAGTGTTTTGGGCCCTCAAGTCTTTCCTTCCGTCTCTCAAGGGCAAGGTGATATGGGTCTTCATGGACAATACCGCCACAATGTTCTACATCCAGAGGCAGGGGGCTCAAGATCCCCAGCGCTCTCCAGAGAGGCGCAGGACCTATGGAACTGGGCCGTTGCCCAGGGGATGTTCCTCATCCAGTTGTATCTGGCAGGAGTGAAGAACACCATCGCCGGCTCCCTCAGCAGGGAGCTGCGCTCTTTCCACGAGTGGGCGCTTCGGCAGGGCCAAGTGGATCTTCTGTTCCGTCGATGGGACAATCCCCAGATCGATCTGTTTGCAACAGCGACGAACATCAAGTTTCGGAAGTTCGTCAGCAGGTTTCCCCAGCCGGGGAGCATGGGGGACGCATTCTCCTTCCCCTGGGACGGCCTGTTTCTGTATGCATTCCCTCCGTTGCTTCTTCGACTAGTCAATCAACTCAGACGGTCCCGGTGCAGGATGATCCTCGTCGCACCGGCGTGGCCGAGACAGATATGGTACCCAGATCTTCTGGACTTGTCAGCGTCCCCTCCAGTCTAGCTTCCAGCAGCCACAGATCTTCTTACCAGAGAAGGAGGCGCGATCCTGCACCACGACATAGGGTCGCTGAACTTGCAGGCCTGGCTCCTGCAGCGTTAGAGTTTGGAGGATACAATATCCCGACGGACTGCAAGGAGGTGCTTGCTAAGGACAGGGCTTCGTATACACTGAAATCCTACGGACATAAGTGGAAGAGGTTGGCCGTCTGGTGCCGTGCACAGAAGATCGACCCTCTACGGATTATGGCTCCGTAGGTGCTGCCATATTTGCTATCGCTGGCCATAGCAGGACTGCCTCATGCCTCCATCAAGGTTCATCTGGCGGCTATCTCCCACTACACCAGAACTCCGGGACGGTCATCGTTATGGTCACACCGCCTGGTCAAGGAGTTTATCAAAGGACTTTTCCGTTCGTTCCCGCCGGTGAAGGCTCCGGCCCTGGCGTGGGAGCTCAATGTGGTGCTGACTAGGCTCATGGGTCCTCCGTTCGAGCCTATGCATTCTGCACCGCTGACATTTTTCACTTGGAAAACAGTGTTTCTTGTGGCCATCACTTCTGCACAGCGAGTGGGAGAAATCCAGGCCCTTTCTTGTAAACCACCTTACTTGACTTTCCACGAGACGAGGGTGGTGCTAGAAACGCACCCCTCCTCATGCCGAAGGTGCTGTTGGATTTTCATCTCAACGAGCCCTTGGTGTTACCCGTGTTCTTCCCGACGCCTTCGTCGCCGGCTGAGAGGCACTTTACACTCGCTGGATGTTGCTAGAGTGCTGAAGTTCTACGTGGACCGTACTAAGAGTTTTCGGAAGACGTCACAACTGTTCGTGAACTTTGGCCCTGTGAACCAAGGGATGGCCCTCTCCAAGGCTTCCATTTCCAGGTGGCTCTCCGGCTGCATCACCCATTGTCCCTGGTTGGCAAACCAACCATTGCCTGGCCGTCCGAGAGCCCATTCGACCAGAGCGATCGTTGCAACTACAGCGTTCCTGACTGGTGTGCAACTGCTGGACATCTGCAGGGCTGGTACGTGGAGGTCGACGCACACCTTCACGAGATTCTACTGCATCAACCGGGATTCCAGGGAGGAGTCCAGAGTCGCGCAAGCAGTGCTGCGCAACTTGTTCCCTTGAAGGTGAGCCTGGTGAGGAAGTAAGAGATGCTTAATGTTGAGCCTTGCCACCTCCCGTGGTTGTGCATGTGTGTACTGCTATGTATTCTTTATTCATGAGCATGTGAATCCATGCCAGACCCCATGGTAGAGAAGGAACAAGTTACTTACCTGTAACTGTTGTTCTCCAGCATGGGTCTGGCATGGATTTACATGCGAACCCTGCCGCCTTCACCTCTGCGGCTCTTCTCTTGGTCCTACTGCCACTTTACGTGCTACCAAATCTGAAGATGGCTGCCAGAGGAGGGGCTTAGGTGGAGGGCAGTCATTGGCTGGGGGCAGTGTGACCCAGAGACCAGTGATTGGTTTATAGGAGAAAAACAGTTCAGAAGTGAAACTGAAACTTGAATTTTTTATTTTTTTTATTTGTTTTAGTTACTTACAGCAACTTTTCAAATATTTTGAACACAATAATACTAATAATCACAAAATTACAAAATTAGAAGACACATTAAGAAAATACAAATACATCAGATTCAATTTACAAGTTTACACTAGGTTATAACACACCAATAACTAATATTGCTACAATCATTTTTAAAACGCTAAAAGAAATTAGAAAACCACAAAACACGTAGGGATAGCAAGAGAGAGAAAAAAAACACATTATTAATCAATCAAACCTAACACAATTACCATAACTCCTAATTTAAGTGTTGTTTCATCTCCTGATTTGGATTTTACATTTCCTTAACTTGTGGTAACACCATTTGTAAGAATTGCACTAGTACTATTTGCACCATTACACGAGTGTTTGAAAACAACAATTGCCATATTTCATCGCTCTCCATTTCATTGTGTAATACAATCACTTTATCAAAACACCTTATTCTGACTCCACTTAAGGCTTTGCATTCTACTATCAAATGTTGTAATGTTTCTCTTTGTTGGGGTACACAGCAATACCTACAGTCATTTTGTTCTAACGACAACATTTTCCTTTAGCAAAGAACATCTCGAATGGTCCATAAGTTAAGTCTGAACCTTAGATAATCCATACAGATCTTGGGTGATGGACATTTCACCAGATAGGACTCCATGATGCCAAATCTTTTCGTACCAAAAACAAAGATATTAAAATCTTTATATTGTGTGCGTCTTGTTTCATTCTCAGCCCAATCTACTAAATAGATTTTAACTTTTGCTCGATCAGGGTTTGATAGCAGCAACTCAATGGTCACATCTGCCTCACCCAGCTTATCCATCACATGGTTCCGCCATGCCGTAGGAAATGCGCATCCGGATTTGAGCAGATTAAAGGCAGTTACCTCCAGGATGCTAGCACTTTTTAAGCCCAACAGACATTTACGAAAAAACGCACACTGTTTTCCATAGTACTTAACAGCCCAAATTTGTGACGGATAATTGCTATAGGGACACTGTTTGGTAAAGATAATATCTGTTTTCAATACCGAGGATTCCCAGCCTGACGACGGGGAATATTCATGAGCATGTGAATCCATGCCAGATCCATGCTGGAGAACAACAGTTACAGGTAAGTAACTTTTTTCAATACGGGCTATGAATGGCTTCTATGGGGACCTGGGGGGGTGGGCCTGGCCGCCAAGGATCTGTGTGCCCGCTCTACCATGAACATGTGGGTAACCGGGGGATTGTCCAGGATTTCCAGGAGGAGTTTTTCGATGAAGGTCTCTGCGTTCTCAATGGAAGTGGACTCGGACACCTCTGTAATCCGAATGTTATTCCTCCCGGACTTCCCCTCTAGATCATCGTTCTTGGACCTTACTTTCTTGATATTCTGTTGTAGTGATGCAACCTCCCGCTGAAGGACCCCTATCTTGTCTTCGCCCTCACCAATTTGCTGCTCTGCCTTGGACATACGGCCACACAGCTTTTCAATCTGGACTGCTGAGACGCCCACCTTACAGGTGAGAGCATCTATCTTGGCCCCTAAGCTATCTGGGCTTCCCTTTAGAGTCAGCAGTGTCTGATTGAGCATTAAGATGTCCAGTTGTTACGGCCCGGGGGAGTGGGAGCGGGGTAGCAGGGGCTGAATTGATCTTGCATATTTTTTAATTTTTGACTGTCTCTTAGGGTTCCCCATACAGGAGAGTTGGTCAACGAGATGGCTTTGCGCCAGATATTGAAGGGTTTGTTGGTCCTTTAGTTGTTTCACAACAGGAGCGGTGACCAGTGCCGCACTGGGCCCCACCCGGCCGCTGAGAGATCTATGTGAGGGTCAGCTCTGGTGCGTAGGTGTGCCAAGGGATCCAGGGAATGGATCAGGATGTACGAAATACAGGTGGCGTTCCAGAGGTTATATATGATGGCTGTGGTACCAAAATGTTCAGTACCACACCTATTTCTCAGAAAGTGCCAAAGGTTGGTCCACCCGGCTCTCAATCACAGCGGGTCAACCCCGGGGTTCCTGGACAAAGGCAATTGGTTCCAACTGAGGAGTACGGCCAATCCGAGGGGTGGATCTGGTAGGAGGGTCGTCCTGAAGAGGGGCCGTAAATTCAGCCAGATCACGCTACCACTGTGAGCCGATAGCCCCAACAGGTGGGGAACTCGAGTTAAGAGGCGTGGCAGGGCTCGTAGAGTCTTCAGCAGAGTAGAGGACCCGTAGTGGAGGGCTGGGAGCTACTACATAGCCTACTCCAAGGGTCACCGCACGCAATGCTAGGGGCTGAAGAGAGCTGTATGGCACAATGAAACGCTGCACGTGCCCAGCCTAGAGGTAGCCAGAGAAGGTCCAGGACTGCCAGGCAGGTGAGACAGCCCCTCAGAGCGGTGGGTCAGGAGCACCACAGGAGCGAAGGAAGGGTAGGTCAGATGGATTCCTCCGGTTGGGCCTGGGACTCAGCAGCATCACAGCACTCAGTATGCACCACAGAATAGTCAGACTGGATGGGCTTTATAGTTCCTCGTGGTCAATCATGCAGCCAGTAATCCAGATCAGATATATAGCCCTGTAGTGCCAGTCCTTGCATGAGGCGTGCCCTGCCTCCTCATGCCAGCTGGGCTAGGTTACATTCAGACTCAGGGGGTGTGGACTCAAATAAACACCCACCTCTGCAAGAGGACATCCCATTTCTCGCTCCTGGGGAGGAGGTAGATCTTAGTGGTAATGGTAGAATTGCTGCGGATCCCAGGCGATGCACGTGAAGGAGGCTTAGTCTGGCCGGCGTGGGATATCCAGAGGATGCCGATACGGATACAGGGAGGTTGACAGGCAAGCTGATGCCCGCCTGGTGAGCCGGCTGGGTTCGGCGTTGAGGCGATATGTATAAAGTCGTGGGGGAGGGGCAGTGTCCTCCTTTGTAGATGCAGCAACCACTGAGATATAATATCATATGATAGGTTATTTATAATGCGCTTAATACCCAGAGGTTTCTACGCGCGGACCCGGGGATCGAACCTGTGGTGCTCTGTGTCGTCTTGCTTCCAAGGCGAGCACGTTGCCCCTGAGCTATCCTCCCGAAGTGAAATGGCCAGGCAGAGGGCCGCTGGGACGACCCAAGGAGAGGGAGTTCGTTGGGTGGGTTACGGCAGCCTCCGCGTGGAGGAGGGGCCTCATAGGGAGCATGTGAGGGGTGCAGCGCTACCACTTGGGACAGACAGGCCGCACCAACGCTGCTCAGCCCGTCCCCTCCCACTCCCTCCACTGGGGTACCAGAAGGGAGCGCGGGCACAGTCCCCCTTTGGTCGAGTCCATGGGCCCCCGTCCGTGCCGTAAGCACCAAGGATGAGTCGGGGTGCTTGTAAAGACCGGAGGGGGGTTCTGTACTCCTGTTCTCTATATGGTAGAGGAGAGGCACAGAGGACTCCAGCCAAGATTCTCTATTATGGTAGCAATGGACGAGCAATCAAGGCCTAGCTTCTCAGGAGGTGATGCAGGCTGGTTCTTAAGTACAGTGTAGTCCCCACGCACCCACAAAGTAATGTCCGCACACTGTTTTAGTTAAAACACAGTCTTTATATAATTAATATTCAAGGTTTTGTACAATATCACAATAACTCACTTTGTACTCGGTTATCTATAATGGCAAATATACACAGTTCTACGTGGTACCACAATTACTATTCGATCTCTTTAAAGTGCATCAACTGTATGGTTAAATGTCACACAAATCAGTTCGTAAAGAAAACCAACAATAGATATAAGAGGAAAGCAGTTGGTTAAAACAATTGGCAGAATGCTGGCCCCGTTTACCTAGACACAGTTCTGTGTGGAGATCCCCCCACCTCGGCAACCTGTAGAAGAAAGATATATCACAAGCCCAGTCCATATATTGTTCACAAGAGTCTTTCCAATAGTTCAGCAACCCCAAAGTACCTGGCGTTGTAGCGTTCCTCGTCGGGGAATCAACGGCCCTTCTTGAGTGCCCACCCTTTAAGTCAAAAAAAGATAGCAGGAGCTCCTCTCCAGAAAGAACATGGCATGATAACCCGCTCTGAGATGAGTTTGCAGCACACACTTTTTGCTCACTGTACCTTTCACAGATGGGAAATATCCATTTGCATATCAGTCTTTGTCCCGCCCACATGGGCAGTCCAGCACCGAAATGCTATGGCAATTCCTCTCTGAAAAAGAGCACCAACAGCAACCCCATATACGTGTTTCAGCCTTTTTGGGCCTCATCAGTGAGGTGAGACTGCGCCTCTCTGAGCACAGTGCCCACCCTTTGAGGCAGGAGTCACGGGTCGTCGAACGTCCGACGGAGAACAGGGTGAACTACGGCGGTGAAGTGGCAGCTTCTTTCTTGGCGGTGCTCGTCGATGGGGAAGCGTAAATGTCCTGCAAGGAAGAGGCGTGCGGGGCACCTCGATGTCGATAGCTCTGGACCGCAAAGAGTTTGAAGAACTGTGGCCCAGCAAGGGCGTCGAGTCGTCGGCGTCTCTGTGGTCTTTGGGTGGCGGGAAACCCACCAGCCGATGCTCCTCGGCACGTCGACCGCCTGGCCTTCTGTGGCGGGAAAAGGCAGGCGGCGGTGCAGATGAGAGCATCCTTGAATCGAAAGTTCTTAGGCAAAGTGGGCACAGCGGCTCCAGTCGGCGACGGCGGTTGTCGAAGGTGGCGGACAACAGTCCAGGCGCTTCTCTTTGGGATTCCGCGGCAGTCCCCATCTCCGGTCGGCAGCCTTTCGTAGGTCTGTCTACCAGGGAGCTTTGGCAAAGATCAGCTGGTGCACAATGGTCCCTCGTAGCTCGGGAATAGGGCACCTTACCAGGTGCTCTCTGGGTCAGTCCTTGAGACACAGCAGCTTTCAGATTGATGAAGAAGGGCAACAGCAATTCTTCACTTCCAGCGGGGCTTCAATGTCAAGCTTCAGTTTCACTCCAGTTACTCTATGAAGTTTGGACTTCAGCTTCTGAATACGATTGCTAGCAGTGACAGGTCCCCAGATATACTGTTGATCTCCCATTCATTCCGCTGGGTCACACTCAAGCATCCAATCACTTCAAAGGGCATTCAGCAGTCAGTCTGGGATTTAAGTTAATAAAATATTTGTTTTTTTAATTCTGAATCTGTTGTCTGTGTCTTGCTTCATGATGCCTTCACAGTAGACTCTGCATTGCCCTAACATGTTCCTGTATAGGATCCATGGTAAGAGAAGTTTGGTGGCGTCTCAAACTGTCAGGTTGCTTGCTCACCTGACGGATGAAGCGAGGAGATGCTGGAGGAGCCAAACTGCAGCCAAATCTATGCCGTAGGCGAGAGTGTAGAAGAAAGGTATGACTCTCTCTGGACGCCACATTGCCGTGAATGTTTAAACACAGGCCTGGTGAACACCTGGAGCGGGCCTCCTAAGTATTAGGACAAACCCTCCGGAGAGGGAAATAACCTAAACCCAAGATGGATTTCCATGGTAGTATGATAGTTGTAGGTGTTTACTTGAAAGGGGATGGTAACAAGAAGTCCAGTAGAATGCGGGTTTCCCAGGGAGGGATCCAGGAAGTCGAGCACAAAATGGGACGATCAGCACTGGAAGGGAATCGAGGCAGGCAACTATGAAAACAGAAAAGGAAACACAGAAGACCAGGAAAAAAAGAACGAAACGGGAGAAGGAGGTGAACAACTGTGGAAACAGAGAGGGAGGCACAGAACAATGGAGAATGAAGGGCTAAGCTAATTAGCCAAGTTACCTTAGCAGTGAGAAGCAAGGATCAACTACTGTTGCCGTCTAAAGTAGTATGCTTTGGTGGTTTCGCATCTCCATTGCAGCAGCGTCCGAAGTACGTGATGTGATGCCATGATGGGAAGGGCATGTACACTAGCCCACAACCCGTTGAAGGCGCCATCTTGGAGGAGGCGAAGCTGGCTATACGTCGAGATGGGTCTTCTATCTAGCCTATAAGGACCATTGTTGGCGATTCATGACAGCCGTGCCTCTAAAAGGCTGGTCTAACATCTTTGTTTTTTCAGAGTTCTGCATCCTTATTGGAGCACAGATGCTGGTCACATGGGCAGAGCTGGTATGACCACAATCTCCTCCATGTTGTGTTCTCTTGTATACGATCTGTATTGGTAGGCCATTCCCTCACTGCAGTAGTGGAGCCCCGCAGGATTCCATCCTCTCCCCAGTGATCTTCAGTCTATAAATGGAGCCACCGGGAGCCATTCTAGTCACACCCAACATCCACATCCACCAATACGCTGACGACACGCTATACCTCAAGATCGACTCCATCAAGGACATCCATAGACTCAAAACCTGCCTCTCGATGATCCAGTCTTGGATGGCCAATGCATACTTGAAGCTCAATCCCTCCCAAAACCAACTGCTCACCAACAACACCGAGCACCCAGGCATACAGACCTGGGTATCAACCATGAACTCTGAGGGATTCTCACCTGAGCTCACCTCTTGCGCCAAGTCCCTTGGGTTCCACATCGACAAACCCCTCTCCTTCAAGACACACTTAGCTAAGAAAACTCAGGCAGCTTGGTATCAGCTCACCCCCCTGCAAACTCTGCCTTCCTCCGGACAGCTTTAGATCCACCGTTCAAGCACTGGTTCCATCCCACCTGGGTTGGGACAATGCTCTGCTAGAAGGCCTCCCGTTGTTCTCCCTTGTGCCCCTGAGGAATGTCCTACACGCGGCTGCACGCTTCCTCAAGGGTCTACGCAGATACTACCACATCACCCCGTCCCTCATCAACCTTCACTGGCTCCCACTGCACGCACAAATCACCTTCATGTCTTGCTGCATCATCTATAAGGCAGTCGTCCTCAAGTCACCCTGCTATCTTGCTGAGAAACTCAGCTTCTGATGCTTGTTAATCTGCTTAGAATCACATGCTGTGCATATGGTCCGACATCCAGTGGTAACCGCGGAGTATTGCATCTTGTCTTTCGGGGACCGAAAGGGGACGTCGGCACGCTATACCTCAAGATCGACTCCATCAAGGACATCCATAGACTCAAAACCTGCCTCTCGATGATCCAGTCTTGGATGGCCAATGCATACTTGAAGCTCAATCCCTCCCAAAACCAACTGCTCACCAACAACACCGAGCACCCAGGCATACAGACCTGGGTATCAACCATGAACTCTGAGGGATTCTCACCTGAGCTCACCTCTTGCGCCAAGTCCCTTGGGTTCCACATCGACAAACCCCTCTCCTTCAAGACACACTTAGCTAAGAAAACTCAGGCAGCTTGGTATCAGCTCACCCCCCTGCAAACTCTGCCTTCCTCCGGACAGCTTTAGATCCACCGTTCAAGCACTGGTTCCATCCCACCTGGGTTGGGACAATGCTCTGCTAGAAGGCCTCCCGTTGTTCTCCCTTGTGCCCCTGAGGAATGTCCTACACGCGGCTGCACGCTTCCTCAAGGGTCTACGCAGATACTACCACATCACCCCGTCCCTCATCAACCTTCACTGGCTCCCACTGCACGCACAAATCACCTTCATGTCTTGCTGCATCATCTATAAGGCAGTCGTCCTCAAGTCACCCTGCTACCTTGCTGAGAAACTCAGCTTCTGATGCTTGTTAATCTGCTTAGAATCACATGCTGTGCATATGGTCCGACATCCAGTGGTAACCGCGGAGTATTGCATCTTGTCTTTCGGGGACCGAAAGGGGACGTCGGCATAGGCGTGTCTGAAACACTATCCCTATCGTGACGTGTGTAGTCCCCAAAATACCTCACGCACCGAGGTCCCTCAGATTTGTTTTTTTACCGCCCAGATAACTGGTCGCCCTATAGCAGAGCTCTTCATGAGACATTGTTTATCTTACCGAATTGTCGGTTTAATCCCTGTTAAGTCACTTCGCCCATCAAGAACATCTTCGACGAAGACTATGGGGGAATCGTCTCCGGCTGTGGGTTCCGGCGCCTAAGATCCGGCGTTTGGACTTCCATGTGGTCGGGCCTTCTGGCCGGCCTACACAGTAGGGAGAGTGGGCTTGATGTTTGCCATACTGCTATGATGTCTTTCCTCTTTTCCACTGCTTTCCTTTTTGGTCTGGTCACCCTTCCCTTCTGCTATGGAAAGGACTCCATTTAGATTCTGCCCTGTGTGTAGGGTCAGATATCCGTGGAAAGACGAGCACACGTCGTGTAACGCTTGTTTTCCCCCTAGAGCACGACGAGAAGCGGTGTTCGGAGCGTAAACTCCTTAAACCTAAAACCCTTAAGGAGCGCCGGTTGAAGCGGTGGGCCGCGTACGGAATGTCACGCGTGGAGCCTCCCTCCCCTGTCGCGACACCAGCAGAAAGTGACGGGGGTACATCGGATGACCAAACGTCCAACGCGGACTTTATGGACCTTGAGGCAGACTATTCTAGAGCCGCCACGCCCGTCCCCGACCCTTCCAGGCTCCACTCCGGTCTTGCTACAGGGACCACACCCGGTGACGGGGGTGTATAATCGCACCGCACAAAGCACACAACCTATGCGCCCTCCTCGACGACTTCGTCGAAGAAGGCGAAAGCGCCATCGGATCAATCTGATCCGAAGCTTTCCCCGCATCCGCAGCAGCGCATGACGACTGGGCATAACAAACATAACAAGCGCGGTACTTCCCAAACTACACACGCCGAAGTTTCTGAACAAGAAACTTTGATGGTTTCCAAGGCCCGTAGAGGCCCGAAAACTGCGAGTAGGCCTCTACCCGAGAAGCGGAAGACATTTTCACTGCCGACACATCATCGGAGGCGTTGTCTCCCGAAGATTCGGTGACTATCCATAAGAGCATCAATAGGATTGCTACGGCGGTGGGCCTAGTACCGGTTCCGCCCACAGTTATGGGCCAATCTGCCGAAAAGTTTCCCACGGATTTGGAAGACGATCCCGAAGACTCTTACGAAGAAAGCCAGGTATCCCTCTCAAGCACCCTGAGGAGATCCTCTCAATGCCTTAGGGCGGAGAACCCGGTTCCTACTCAGCTAGGTCCATTTGGGTCCTCCAAGTGGACCACGGAGCAATTCGAGGGATGTATGGATCGGCTGGAGCAGTTTTTCAGGGCTTCTGATCAATCTCCGCCGAAAAGAACTCGGGTAGACCATAACCTTCAAACACAAGATGCCCAACACCTAGATGTCCAACACCAAGTTGACTATCAAGAAGATGTCCACATGGACACGTATAGAGACATCTATACAGAAGAAGAGGAGGCTTCTTTTCTTGACAACTATCGGGAAGATCAAGGGGCAACGGACAACTGGGAGGACACCCTGCAGGATGATCACAATTCTGATATCGTTTGCCTCGACTCTCCCCCATCCACCCCGATTTGACAAGCTTCCCCGATGGATGATCAAATGGCTTTCAACAACATGTTGAAAAAAGCAGCGCAATTCTTTAAAATTGCCACGCTGGAAGCCTTGCCCAAACAAGATTTCGCGGAGGATATTATTAATGAAAAGCCTCCGGCAAGCCAGTCTATCCCTCTCTTGAGCTCTGTAAAGAGACGGCTGGCCCCTTCCTTACTCAAACCCGCTCAGAATAGGGCTGTGAATCCAAGGGTCAAAAAACGTTTCCGGCCCTCCCCCACCGACCCGCTTTATATCAAAGGACACGCAATCCCAGACTCGCTGGTGGTGACCAACACTCGCAAGAGAGCAGGGGTTCCCCTTGCCACAGGAGAGTCCCCCCCCCGGACAAGGAGTTCAAAAGGTTGTATGCCTTAGGCAAACGGGTTACGTCGGCGGCGGCCTATACCGTCCAGATTGCCAATAACACGACGTTACTGGCAAGCTACGTCGACGCCCAATGGAACCTACCCAAGGAAGGCCTTCAGGAGGTTCCGGAACCAACCAGAACCAAGCTTCTCGCCATTGTCTCGGAGGGCCAACTTGCCAATCGGAATGTTGTAAAGAATACCCTGGACACCGCAGAGACAGCAGGCAGGTCTCTCGCACAGGGTACTCTCCTAAAGAGACACACGTGGCTGCGCACGTCGGGCTTCAGGCCTGAGACCCAGGCATCCATTATCAACAAACCCATCGAAGAGGCCAACCTCTTTGGGAAGGCGGTAGACGATGCGTTGGAGATAGCCAAGAAGGAGCATGAGACTATTAAGTCGCTGCATCAGATTTCCCAAAAACCCTCTTCAGAGGGGCAGTAATTCTCGGCGGTACTTTCGAGGACAAGCCTGCGCCGCTCAAAATAATTTCGGCACGGGCTACTTCAACGCAAGTCAACCTGCTGCAAGCCCCACTTACTACCCCCAGAGGGGTCAGAAGCGCGGAAAGAATAGAGGCAGAGGCTCCAATTCCAGAGGAGCATTAACTTCGGGTCAGAAATGACCACCAAGTCCAGGTCCCTTCCCATGTCTCCCCGGTCGGGGGCGATTAACATCTTTCCTCAAGGCATGGTAGGGGATAACTTCAGACCAGTGGGTCTTAAAGACGGTCGCCCACGGTTACTGCGTGGAATTCGCCCGACCTCCACAGTTCAGACCGCCGAAACATCGACGCCTTTTACCGGAACATCTGCAGATCCTGATCCAAGAGGTGGAAGCACTGCTGGGAAAGGACGCCATAGAAGCCGTCCCGATTCTTCAGGTAAACGAGGGTATCTATTCAGTGTACTTCCTTGTACCCAAAAAGGATCTCACCATGCGTCCTGTTCTAGACCTGCGCCCAGCAAACAAGTTCATAAAGCCCCAGAAGTTTCACATGATAACACTGCAAGAGGTGATCCCATTGCTAAAACAGGGGGACTTCATGACAACATTGGATATGAAAGATGCATACTTTCATATTTCAATGCTGCCGGCGCACAGAAAATTCCTAAGGTTCGTGATTCAGGACAAACACTACCAGTTCAAGGTACTCCCCTTCGGCATAGCCTCAGCGCCAAGGGTGTTTACCAAGGTCTTGGCAGTGGCAGCGGCACACCTGCGCAGACTTTCAGTTCCAGTTTACCCTTACCTCGACGATTGGCTCATCAAGGGGGACTCGTTCGACGTTTGTTTTTCGAACACCCAAAAGACAGTAGACCTACTGTTCAGCCTGGGATTTTCTATCAACGAAAAGAAATCCAGCTTAGTCCCCAGCCAAGAAAAACAGTTCTTGGGGCCTTTGATTTGTGCGGAAGACGGTCTAGTCTTCCCTTCCAGCGAGAGGGTTCAGAACATGCTCTCTCAGGTTCCTCAGTATGTAGCCAGTCGAGAGGTGACGGTACGCAAAGCTATGCGTTTGCTAGGGATGATGGCGTCATGCATATACTTGGTTCCCCACGCGCGGCTGCCCATGCGTCCCATGCAAGAGTGGCTCAACAGCCAGTGGTGTCAGGCCAGCGGACAATGGGAAGATCTGCTAGTTGTCTCGCCAGCCCTCGTTCTCGCTCTGCAGTGGTGGTCCAGGGAGAACCTCTTGAAGGGGAAAACCTTCACCACCCCTGCAGTGGAAGCCACTCTCACGACAGACGTATTTCTCACGGGGGGGGGCTCACCTGCTTCAACAGACAGCGCACGGAGTGTGGTCCCCTCAGGTAGCGTCCAACCATATAAACTTACTGGAGCTACTAGCAGTGTTCAAAGCATTGAAAGCCTTTCAGGAGCAACTGCAAGGGAAGACAGTGCTGGTCCTAACCGACAGCACAACAGCAATGTATTACCTGAACAAACAGGGGGGCACTCACTCTCCAGGGCTATCCAAGCTGTCCCAAAACATCTGGATATGGGCTCTAAAACACAAGATGTTCCTGATATCCCAACATGTTCCAGGGGAACTCAATCTGCTGGCAGACTTACTCAGCAGAGATTTTGCTCTGCCAGAAGAGTACGAATGGCGACTGCACGAAGACATTGTATCCAACGTCTTCGCAGAATGGGGGTTTCCAGAGATCGACCTGTTCGCTCCTCAGGAGAACGCCCAGTGCCAAGATTACGCCTCCAGGTACCCCCAGAACCAATCCAAGGGGAACGGTCTCTGGATATCTTGGTCGGGGAAATTTGTCTACGCTCCCCCCCCCCCCCCCCCGACTCCCCTTCTGAACAAGATGGTACACAAGATTCACCAGGAACCAGTCACCATGATTCTGGTGGCTCCCATGTGGGCCCGCCAACCTTGGTTCACGCACCTGATGGAAATGTCCCTCTCCCCACCAGTCAAGCTGCCCTGCCCATACAACATGTTGTCTCAAGGCAGGGGGGAGACTCTGCACCCATGCCCACAAACTCTGAATTTAGCAGCCTGGCTCCTGAGGTCTTAGAGTTTGGACATCTGCAACTCCCTCCAAGATGCATGGACATACTGAGGGAGGCAAGAAATCCTAATACACGTTATTGCTATGCCAGCAAATGGAAACGTTTTGTCATCTGGTGCAGTTCCAAAGGCGTCAATCCCACCGATTGCTCGCCTTCACACATTGTGTTATATCTAACCCATCTGTTGGACTCTGGGTTAGTCTTCAATTCCTTAAAGGTTCACCTAGCGGGGAGTCAGCCTACACCACGTCACAGCAGAAGGTGTCGTGGTGGAAAATACCTGTGATTAAAGCCTTTATGGAAGGGGTTAAAAGAATGTATCCCCCCCATCACTCACCCAGCCTCTGGGTGGGATCTAAATGTGTTTTTAACTAGGCTCATGGGACCCCCTTTTGAGCCTATGCATAAAGCTAGTCTGAAAGACCTGACTTACAAGACAGCCTTTCTAGTAGCTATCACTTCTATCAGAAGAGTTAGCGAACTACAGGCCCTCTCGGTTTTGGTCCCCTTTGTTACAGTCCACAAAGATAAGGTAGTTCTGCGCACACATCCCAGATTTGCACCTAAATTTATTTCGAAGTTCCATGTGAACCAGTCAATCGGACTACCCACGTTCTTCCAGAGACCTACTAACATGGCCGAAAGAAGCCTTCACACACTAGATGTGCGCAGGGCAGTCATGTTCTACATCGATAGAACTAAACCACTGAGGAAGATTAAACAATTCTTTGTTTCAGTGGCAGCTTGTAGAGAAGGGGACCCTGTCTCTAAATCAGCAATATCAAGGTGGATTGTCAAATGCATCACACTGTTACACTCTTGCAAAGAGAGAACTGCCCTTCAAGCCTAGAGCACATACGACTTGAGGCACTGGGGCATCCATAGCATTCATTGCAAATGTTCCCCTAGAGTCCATTTGCAAAGCAGCAACCTGGAGTTCTGTACACACCTTTACAAAACACTATTGCCTAGACACTCATTCTAGGGCTGATTCTCAGGTGGGACAAGCAGTACTAAGACATCGTTTTTCTACTGTTCCTTCTCACAACCCACCTCCAACTCCGGGTACTGCTTGCTAGTCTATGCACAGCATGTGATTCTAAGCAGATTAACAAGCATCAGAAGCCATGCATTACTTACCGTAAAAGCATTTCTGATGATTGTATCTGCTTAGATTCACATGCGCCCTCCCTGCCTCCCCGCTCGGGGTGGAGGAACATAGATTTCTTACTACTTTCTCTCTTCATGTACTCACTCACTATAGCCTTGGGCTCCCTCATGGCAGAAAAAATACAATCAGAGGGACTTCGGCGCATGAGGGATTTTGGGTACTACACACGCCACGATAGGGGACGTGTTTCAGACACGCCTATGCCGACGTACCCTTTCGGTCCCCGAAAGACAAGATGCAATTCTCCGCAGTTACCACTTGATGCCGGACCATATGCACAGCATGTGAATCTAAGCAGATACAATCATCAGAAATGCTTTTACGGTAAGTAATGCATGTCATCTCCAGTGGACAGCGCGCCACCAGAAGCCAGGACACGTGCAGACTTGAAACTCACCGCTGCAAAAAGCAAAGGACCAGAAAACAAGCCTTCTCTGCCTATGCACCAAGACTGTGGAGCCTCCTCCCAGGCAGCATCAAACTCTCCCCCACACTCATACAATTCAGCTAAGAACTCAAGACCCACCTCTCCAAGGAATCTCTCTGCCTCAACACCTAGGCCATCACATTGCCCCTTGCACCACCTGCCTCGCTAAACGCCACCTGCCCTGCCGCCGCCTCTGTTCCCCGCCACCCGGTTCAGCTGTAGCCCTCCTCTGTGCCCCTCTGTATTTCACCCCACGCTGTATATCTGTTCTATACTTACCTCTGAAAAGCACTCTGTCATGCATCTGTACTGTTGTATACTCCTGTAAAGTGCTACATTATGTATCTGTATTGTTTACCTCTGTACGAACTCCGTTGCTTCTCGAATCCAGGTCCTCGCTCAATAAATACCATAATAATAATAAGTATTAACTTTGTATATGCATCATCCGGAAATCTTGCTGGATTACTCAAACAGGATTGACACACAGTTAAAGGGCCCAAGGCCCCCCAGGCAGTAGTTTGAAATGGTACATTCAAAGGGACAGAACTTGCAGCATTATCAATGTAACAATTCCATCCTGGCCCTTCCCTACCGTACAGAGAACCAAGGGATCCTTCCTATACCACTCCTGCACTCCACTTCACATAGCTAGTGTTGAGCCCTGACTTCCTGAGTCTTTCCCATGCCGACAGCTGTGGCCAGGGTTATCAGCACATACCTTCACTACTTCCTTTGAGACCCTTCTGTAGAGATTTGGGAGTTATATGGACTCAATCCTGTTGTCAAGGTGAGAATGTTATTGTGATACTAAGCCTCTTCTAATGGTTTAAATAGAGTGGACAGGATTTGTCTGAATTCTTCATGTATGAAATCAGCATGTCACCCCCAGGTGTCCTCAACATTTATTCCTTCATCTCGATACCATCCTGATGAAGTATTTTCATTGCTCACAGCCAGAGGATTTTCTTGTTGGGACTGTTAAAACCAAGTATGGAAGTTAGGTGGGTCTGTTCCAAGGAGCATCTCTTCTGGTTGCCCCTGCACTAAGGCAATTGCTGTGTGTAAGGGTACTCCATATATCTTCATATGGACCTGGCCTTTAGCATAGACCTCCCCTTCCCCTTGGATACAGGTGATGGGCACATAATTGATTCTTGGGGATATTTGATGTTGGCCCGCACTGCTGACTGGCGACTTCCAGAATCCTGAAAGGGCTTGGTGATCTTTCCATCTATCTCAACTGGTATGTGGTATTTCTTGTGGTTTTCACCTTTACCCACTATGGCTTGATCATCTTCTAGAAATTCGACTCTGTGTTCCCTGTATGCCCAGTCATTGCACCATTCTTGCTCTTCTTATGCTGGGACAAAGTAAGTTGTGGCCATTGTTTCTATCGCCGGAATAGAAGGGTAGTATCTGCTCAAATGGCCCTTAATTTCACAGGCAAAAAACAGATATAGGAGTTTTCCATTGCAACTGTGGTTAGGAGGTTTGTAGCTTCTCTGACTGTTGTTCCACTGGAGAGGGGGCTAGGATGGATTGGAATCCTTCACTGATGATCCACCCTGTTGCTCACATTCTTCTTTGGAGTGTTGTTTGCTTTCTGTTGAGGGGCATCAAGGGTTGATGTTGCCTACATGTCACCGTTGTTGAGCTCGCTTGAAACTCCTGGGCGTCAGCGCAGCTTGATGGGGAGTTTGCTGGTGGTGCTGCCAGACCAGTTTTTACAAGTGGCACAGTGTTTACAAGTAGGGAATTTGAAAACTCTTTGGGGATCAGTTGCTCTTTTACCTGTATCACTGTTTTGTCCCCTAAACACTGCTCCAGTTTTTCCCTGATTCACGGGATCATCTTCCAAGCTGTTTCAAAGGGTAGTAGTTTTATCTCCCACAATTATTGTCAATGAAACTTGAGGTAATTTCTTAGATGCTCAAGGATGCCATCTCTGAGTGTCTCATAGTCCTTCTGTCCACCGACATTCAGCACTTGGTAGGTAGTCTGGAGCTCCCTGGTTATTAACAGAGCCGCCAGGTTTTGGATCTTCCATCGTGTCCACAAAATATTGTTCTAACAAGCTAACTAACTAGAAAATACTAGACAGCCTCACCCCTGTACAATAAATAAACAGAGAATGTAAGCTTTTGCGAAAGGACACTTTAGGCAGATGTGCAGGGGAGTTCAGGCAATCAATTGGCAAGAAAGACGATGTTGAAAAATATAACTTTGAAGAAGGTTGAGAAAGTAGGCTTAAAAGTCATGATGGCCCCAAAACATGGGCCAAGGGACAGGACCTCTTTACAGGGCCTCATTACGAGTTGAGTGGTAAGTGGTAAAATTGGCGGTCACCACTACGCCAAGTCATGTGTTTTGGCTTTGAGTGGAGGATTTACCTCCAGCAAAACCCGGGAGGTAAATCTTCCCACTAAACGCCCAAAAATTGGCCAAATTGGCAGAATTACCGCAGTAATTCAGAGAAACAAATTCCCATTTGGGTCGAATGGACCCAAAATAAATGGGGAATTACACCACCACCACTTGTAATCGGGCGTAAATTTCACCTGACCTAGTGTCGGTAACAGTAATTTGTTTTCGGTGGAATTATCGCGGAATTACTGCCTAACTGGTATTGAGGCTGTTTAATTCTTGTCTTTGTGGCTCAGTAGCATTGAACCAGGCTTTTCGGCTTTGAACCATGAGTCTGGGCACTTTCAGTGCCAGGTCAAGATCGGGGTCATAGAGTGGCAGCGACATGTCCCGGCGATAGGGTGCGGTTCGGCAGTAGTGTTAGCATGCGGAACAAAGACGCTGGCAATGGTAGGCGGTGTCAGTTCAGCAGCGCTGAAAAACTCAGTGGTCTGCAATTCCCGTGAGGAGAGGACACTTTCTTGCTGCTTCTGCTGCATTTTGTCAACGTGCACTGGGAGTTCTAAGAACTCGCGCATTTCGCATTTTCAACTCGCCTGCTCGCTCGCTTCCAGGAGGAGGCGGAGCGCTGTGCCGTCACGTGACTGCTCACCTGACCTATCCAGGCACACAAAACAGAGCACAGCACACCCTTGCGGCGTTAAGCCCGAAGGAGTAAAGGCCGCTGGCTGTTGTGCAGCTGTTTGGCGCTGGAGGAGCCTCCACCGAGGATATAGCTTCCCGCTCTCAGTGACCAGCTTGAGAGGAGCTGCACTACGATGGGCCGCTTCAAAAGTGAGAACTCCGATTCAGGGGCGGAAGAGCGAGTGAAAACCAGGCAACAGGTAAGGCAGCGTGTTGCTTCTGATCCGGCTGCGGCCGGTGGATTGTCACCGATTGCGGGCGGCTATAACAAAGGTCTGTTGCCTTGGAGACAAAGCCGCCTTGTCTTTTTAGCAAAAAAAGCCCAGGTGAAGGACCAGCCCCAAGCACCGGCCATAGAAGAATTTACTTCCATTGACTTGGTACACGATGAAGGGGATTCTGGCAATACACTGACGGAGGCCTTACTCAACTCAGACCTAGAACAGATCCTACCTGTGGCGGATAGGTCCCAGGAGGAACAGAGTCAGCACACCCTGCCGAGTGACCCAGGGGAAAAAATATACGGGTCAGATTTTTATGATGCAGCCCCACCCATGAACATTGAAGACCTGAATGATCAACAAGGGTCTGTACTCCCCAGCATACAATCAGAGAAAATTAGGGAAAATCTGGATATTATACCAACTCAGAAGGAGGTGATCACAGAATTTCCAACTACTGAGAATGATCTGCCTCAGATGTATCCTGCCACTCTGGAGAAATCTCCCAGCCCACGACAAATCCATATAAGCTCTGGAAGCAGTTCACCGATATAGATCTAAGTGTCGGTGACTGCGGGGAGCACAGGCCTGGATCTTCGCAGGAAACCTACCCTCAAAGTGCTGGCATGGACAGGGCCTATGAAACCCTTAGTAATTCAAGCCTCGCTTCCAAATTAATCCAGGATATCTCAAACCTCACGGGCAAAATAGTGAGAGAAAAAAGGAGAAGTTTATCGTTCATCAAGGATAAACTAGCTGCGATTGACGATGAAGTGGATCCAGCAGATCAGTTTCCTTCGAATTCCTCACAAATAGGGGGTAATTTACATCAAACCCCAGGAATTAGACAGAGGGATTACAGAAGCCAAGCCCCACAAGGGGAGGCGAAAAAGGCCCACAAGCTGGGCATAGAGGACATCGCCCTTGAAAAAATAAGTGATCTGTGCTTGAAGGGGAGGCAGGATGACCTAGCTCATATTCAAAATGTGGTGATGGCATCACTAAACATTACGCTTGCTCCTTTTTTGAAACTTTACGAGACTCTGAACGAAACCTTGCAGTTGTTACACCTGTCAACAGTAAAAACTGAGGAAGGGATGGGTGAAATAATTAGTTTCACGAAGCAATTGGATATGAGATTACAAAAAGAGTCGGACCGCTCACATCAATGGCAAAATCGCCTATGTGATTTGGCGCGTCAGGAGTCAATGATAAGCAACTACTGATGGAAGCCATACTGGATGATCATAAATGGATAAGAAAATTAAATCAGCAATCCGCCTTAAGATCAGACCCAAAGCGAAGCTCTATAAGGGACCGGGACCCGATAGATCCTAGGAGGAAAGACCTGGAAGACCGTAGAAGGACAGACCCGGAAATGGCCAAGACAAAGGAAAAAGTTGGTGGTCCCTTAGTATTAGGGAAGGGCATAAAGATGTCTAAACCTACTAATCCGGACTGCATCTTGATAGTAGAGGATGAGGAGGTAAAATCAAGCTTTGCGATCTTCAAAGAACCCCCACAGCAATCGGGAAAAAAGAACACTAGCGCAAAAGACCCTCCTCACAAAGACCAGAAAGAAACAGGTCAAAAGAAAGCAAAAAAACAGGCATGCAAGCGTAAGGCTAATGGATCAAGAGCCTTCTTAAGAAACAGCAACTTGCCTATTGAGGAGCCGGAAGAGCCGTTACCTAAGAAGCCCAGGAGAGAAATTAACTTGTTAAGTATATTGAAGGAAAAAGTTGTGCAGAAGATACCTCAAGATGGGCATTCGGTCCTGCAAAAGAAAAACGACCGGGACACAAGTGGCTGTCTGAGTGATCTCATTGAAATAATTGAGGAAACCAGAGAGGAGGAGATGTGGGACGACATCAGCTTATCAGAATGGCAAGAAATTGATAAGCAGTTAGATGATGTCCCAACAGGAAAAGAACTAAGAACAGAGGAAGATCAGCGAGTGAATAAGCTCACTGGGAAAATAAGGAAAAACAAAGTCGGTAAACAAAGACAGGACCGTTCTCATTATCTCAAAGACGAACATCGGAATGCTATAAGGAATACACGGGACAGGCATCAAGCAAGTAGATCCCATCGATGGTCAGAACACCGAGACCGCGTCCCAAAAGATGAGAAGGAAAACGCTAAAAGGAGGCCACGGGACAAGTACCGAGAAAATCGATCCCATCGGTGGTCTAAATCGCCGTGTGAATCCCGTGACAAAAGGGCAAAAGATCTCAAAGGAAAAAAGATTGACACTAAAACTCAAGAACTACGATCAATCTCACGGGACAAGAAAAGGAGCCCGAATAATGCAACAAAAAGCAGGGACTTATTAAAACAACTAGAAGCCAGACGAATGGCTAGACGTCAAACAAGCACAGGGAATCTGCCGAGAAAAACTCCAAGATACAGGAGTCCTGAAAAGTCAATGACAAAAGATCAGCAAGGGGTGAGATGGGATACCCCGGGTGAGTATGGACCTTTCCACACACTAAAACTGGAACGGACCTGGAGAGATAGACAAAGGATAGTGCTGAATAGGAACAGGATGATGTCAATACTTAAAGATCTACCAGCAAGTCGGAAAATCCACACTGATGATGTGGCAATTGTGGAATTCATTGATGAAGAAAAGCCGGACGTGGTCCTACTACACTTGACAATAAGAAAATTGAAAGATAGCTTACTGGATGTAAAGAATAACCTGGAGTCTTGGGGATATAGACTTACAGTCCCAGACAATAAAAGTACCCGGAGAGAGGCAAATGCCCCCAGACCTGCCGTTGATAGGGTGGAAAAAATAATAAAAACCCTAGAAAGGAAACCCATTAACATGCGGCAAGAAGAGAGGTCGAACCAAAAGTCAAGTACCAGGCAAGATCACCTGGATACAAGGGACCGTAGCTCAGAACCAGTGAGCAAAATAAACAGCTCCCGGAGGCCAACAGATAACCAACTAACAAATCTGAGATTTACGGTTGATAACTCAAGTAAGAAGACAAAACGGGCAGGAGTCAGTAATCAGACACTGACAAAAGTGGAGAGACAAGGACATACGCCCAGTATCAACCCAGAGAAAAAGCGACAATAGACCGCCCATATCGGTGTAGGAACCAAATCCCTCTTGGCCTCATGGAACACACGGGGATTCGGCCATCTATATTCGGGAGAAAGTAACTTCCTTGAGAAATATGAACTAATTTGCATACAAGAGAGCTGGATTAGAACAACTCCTGTGTGTGAAGGTTATTTGGTCTATATAAATCCGGCACAGAAAGGACCTTTGGGAAGACCACGGGCGGGGCTTATAACCTTAGTGAAGGATGACTGTCAACTCCAAGTCTTAGAACATCTGACGCCAAATCCGCTTCTCCAAATACTTAAAATAGTGAAAAACAGAGGACGGTATGAAAAGAGACTCCTGTTAATAAATACATACTGGAATGTCTCAGAACTAGCTACGGAAAAATATCTATCGGAGTTGACGGTGGCTCTTGACGCCTCAATGCTAGAAGACAAGGACCAACTGATTATCATATGCGGGGACCTGAATATGAAATTGCTGGATAAAAATGGCTTTTTGCAAAGAAGACACAATCTCCCGAACAATGAAAAACGCTGGCTGGCAGAAATGGACATTCGAGAGTTGTCAATGTTGAATGGCCAAACAGCAGGTGATATTCCGGGAGCGGACACCTGGTTTGCGAACTCAACGAAAGCCTGCTTGGATTATTGCTTTGTCGCAAGAAATACATTGCCTTGGATAAACTCCTTTAAAGTTGTCCCACAGACTCGTAGCGACCATGCGCTCTTTGAAATTGAATTACTCTGGAAAACGGAAGAGCCGGAACATCAAAACATCCCCGAAATGGAACTATCATGGGGACGTAACAGGCTGAAAATCAAAGCAAGGGCAATCCCTCAACTAGCAGTGCGGCTTACTCATAACTTTGAAGTTAACCATGAAACAGCGGAATATGGCTGCCTACTAAAGGAGTTTGAGATTAAAAAGGGATTAAACAAAATAAAAATTTTTACGAGGAATCACGCATACAGCAAAATCCTGGTGGAAAAAAGAAGGGAACATCGTGCAGATTTGAGACATCTCCAGAAAAGCAGCCACACTAACAAAGAGGAACGTATAAGACACTGTAAACAGTCTTATAAAAATTGGCTAAAATCCACTAGGATTTGGCGAGCACAAGCAGATGCCGAGAAAATGATGGCAGCAATAACTACATCTAACTCTAGGTCTCTGTGGGAGATAATCAATAAAGGGGATGATTTTCAGTCAGCCCTGACATCCAGTAACGTCTCAAAAAAGGACTGGGTAAAGTTTTACAGTGATCTCTTTCAGGAGAAAGGCCCAATAAAGACTGAGAAAAGTTCGGGGAACGAATGGCGTATTGATATCGACAGGGATGACATCCTAACAAGAATTCAAAAATTTAGCTCATCGCGAGCTGCCGGTCCAGACGGCATCTCGAATTCGATGCTGAAGGAAAACAAGGAAGAGTGGGCGGATTTTATCCTGGTACTATTCCAGCAGATATTAAAAACAAGATCAATCCCACACTCTTGGCAAGAGGCCCTAATTGTACCCATATATAAAAAAGGAGACCGTAACAATCCAAGGAATTACAGGCCCATCACCCTCCTAGATTCCATAGGAAAACTGTTTTGTTCCATCCTGCTAAGAGATCTTAAAAAGTGGGCAATTAGGGAAGGGATCCTAGACAAAAGACAAACAGCTTTCATGAGTGGCGTCGGATCATCATTGAATTTATTCATCTTGAATATGCTAAAGATGCGGGCACTAAAACAAAAAAGGAATATTTACCTGGGCTTCGTTGATCTCGAACAGGCCTTTGGTGGGATCTGTAGAGAACTGCTTTGGTCCAAACTCAGGAAATGGAATTGCCCGCAAAATCTGCTAGAGGCCATTCAGGAACTGTACACCAACACCTCAGTTCAGATAGTGGTCTCAAAAGGAGGAGATCTGACAGAGAAAATCTTAACCACCAAGGGCATAAAGCAAGGGTGCGCCCTGGCACCTTTCCTGTTTGTTTTGTACCTAGCAGACATGAAAGAATCACAGGAACACATCCGTGCATTCCCCCCAGTATTTCAGGAGGAAGCCCTCTCATGGATCGTTTATGCGGACGACGTGGTATTTATGGACCAAACTCCCATAGGTCTGCAAAGACGCATGGTGGAATTCAAGTCTTATTTAAGCAAAAACCATCTGTCGGTCAACGTAAAAAAATCCATGGTCCTAATAATGCAGTCGGCACGAGGTCCTAAAATCGGGAAAAATAAAAAGGGTTTTACATGGTCATTGGACAATCAACCTCTGGAAATAGTTGACTCAACAGTTTACCTGGGGGTCAGAATAAACAAAAACATCAATGAGCAGGGCCAACTAAATTTTATCAAAGAAAAGCTGATGAAACTCTCTAATCAAGCTCGAGCCCTGCACGACGCTACGGAACCTTTTCAATGATGCCACTAATCTTATTCTACAAGCAAAAAGTAGTGGCAAGCATAACATACGGAGCTGAATCATTGTTAAATCTTCACTGGAAAACGTGGGCGGTTCTAGAGGCTTTTTTCTGGAGAAGGGTACTTAGGCTTCCGAACTGTCTCCCTGCATCGATAATAAGACATGAGTTGAGATTACAATCAATGGAGTCAATAGTGCTGTGGAAGACCCTCTCGCTATTTCGAAAATGTATCCTTGATAAACCTCCCATTTCATTCGAACTACTGGCGAATAAAGAGGTAATCAATGCAGATCTGCATTTTAATGCTTGGAAACAGAACTGATTTGAAATTCTGGAACATCATCATATCAAATTGGACACGCTAGAAGATAATCCCGAAAAAGCAAAGAAAAAAATACGAGAAAATGACTGGATAGCCACTGACAATCTAAAGAGGGAGAACACAAAGTGTTATTATATCATCTGGGAGCGCAAGGCACTGAATGATCCTCCACCTTATCTCCAAAGATTTCCCTCTTCAAAATATAGGGATCTCTTGATGAGAGTCAGATTTAACATCCTGCCAACAAGAGAAGTGCAATATTTAAGGAAACAAATTCTAATGGAAGATGCTAGTTGCTGTTTCTGCAATGCTCCGGACATATTGGAATCAGTAAAACATTGGACGCTTTCCTGTCCGGCCTTAATCGCCCGAAGGAACTTATACCTAGGAGATTGGGTGGATAACATAAATACATTGACAGATGAGGATTATTGGGAACGAGTTCTGACGGTCCAAAAACTTGGTCCGACCCTGGAAGCACTACGATTCATAGAATCGATCTTAAAAGGTCTCGAGGGTAATGATGAAGTTGAAGAGGAGGTTGAACCTTCGTAAGGATGGTGGGGCCTGGAAAAAGACATTGACTATTTCTTGTGACTATTTCTTGTGTCTTTGTTAAAGGTTGAAAATGTATTTAACCAAAAAAAAAACAAAAAAAAAACTCAGTGGTCTTGGAACAGTTTTCTAGTTCTAGTGCAGCTGGCAGTGAGTACTCGGGCCAACAGCTGTCATGCCCACTGTTCCCTGGTGATGGTTAGGGGATAGAGCTTGCCTCTGTTTTTGAAACCTTCTGTCTTCACCCCCATACTATCTTTAATTTCCTATGGCTTCCCATTCTTGCTCAAGGGTCTCATTTCTCTCGAGCCGCCTAGCTTGTCATAATTCCTTCGTTGTCTCTTCCGGTTGATCCTGCTCTCGTCATTTCATAACTACCCACATGTTTCTCTTTTTATTCCCCTTCATTGCTTGCCTCTTGTTTTATTTTCTGTGGTTTTTTTTTTTTTTTTTTAGCTTGCCAACCAAGAACCGCTCATGGGCATTGCCGTGTCAGAGCCAATGTGTCACTGTTCTGCTTCAAGTGACATAAAGTACAGCTAGCAGGGAAAAAGAGCCTTATGCAGGGAGGCCAGCCAAACACAAAGTTGACAGGGCCTCTGGCAGCCGACCTGATCGTGACTAAAAAAACCAGTTCCTTCGACTGCCGCATGGCAGACAGGGGTAGCACCGCCCGCTTCACTCGCTCCGGGGCGTCCGCCCTTCTGCCGTATTGGTCTCCAATCATTTTCAGCCATCTTCTCTAATCCGCTTCTTGACTTCCCCCTCCACAAGTGCTCTCCTCACCCTCATTGCTGCAGTTGCTGGGTCGGCATACCGCTCATCTTTCTGGTCTTCTTTGCTGCCTCACCTTTACCACTTTACCAAGCTTCTCCTTCAACCTTCACTGCTTGGCCCCCATTTCCTGTTGAGGAACACTGTCCAGAATCTTGATGTCGCTTATGCCAGCAGCTTTGTCCTCTTCCCTCTGGCATCTTCCTGACCTTGAGGGCTACCCTGCCATGTACATTGGGATCCCCAGCTTCTTGCCAGCACTGGGACTTGTCTGGTAAGCGTAGATCAGGGCTTGGCACACTTTAGCGATTAGGGGGTTATAAAAAGGAGCTCTGCAGTTAAGCGCCCATTTTGCACGTTTCAGGCGACACCCCCGGCAATGTGCAGTTAATAAACACTTAACCCTCATTCTTTCGGGTCCACTTCCTTGAAGTGTTATGAATCCAGTGGAGTCATCACGAATTCCCCAGTGGTGACCCTGTCCCATGTGGCCAGGGGGCAGCAGCCGCTACCTGATCCTGGCCCATGGGGCTGTTATATGAGGTAGGATAACGTGGGAGAGAATAACTACTGCTGAGAGGTTTTGACTCCATTGGAGATGCTGCGGTATTCCCCCCTTCCCCATGAAGAAGAACAGCTCGTTAGCTTACAATAGCCTATTGTAAACTAATGATACCTCCCTGTAGAGGAAGTGTAGAACACTCTTAAACTCCTTTGGTCCAAATTCTACCTTGGGCCAAACATCCAGAACCCACATATGGAACACTTTGTTTCAGATATATCCTGATGTAAAACCCCTAAGAAAAACCATTTTAAGAGTCAACACTTCCATACCATCTTTTTCTAATGTACATTCATGTGAGAACCCTAAGAAACACCACTTAAGATTTAACACATGCACAACACATGTTTCTAACATACCTCTATGTAAAAACCCAATTGAAAACCAAATAAGAGTTGAAAATCTAATGTTCTCCATGGGTTCTAACTCCCATAATCACACAGGTACTGAGACGAGGAAGAGGAGTAAGTAGTTTGTGCAAAGTAACAGGAACTCAAAGTACCACCTGTAGACTTGTTGTTTTGCCCTACCTGCAGTGTGTGGGGCATTTTTTAAACTTGAGTTTTTAAAATGTTTTTCATAGAAACAACACATAATACAGAATAAACACCTGGGGAAAAAGAAAAACCAAACCTATTCATCAGCCCCTCCCCCCCAACCCAACAAAAACCAGTGATATTCGGCAATGGAATCAAATAAAAGGATTAAACAGGCCTCCATACCCAAAGTCGTACAATGAGTACATAACGGCATCAAGTCAGCAGCAAGTCCACAGCAAAACCATTGCAAGTCCAGGCTCCCTGTTTTCCATCCCGCCCAGAGTCATACCAATTCCAGAGAAGCACATGCACCATAGCATAATCCAAACTCCCCGACCCTCATCGCCCACTTCTCACAGTCTCAACCTTTGCTTCTTGTCCTCCAACCCCAATCCCCCATGGACCTCCTCCCTGGGGAGGCCAATGGAGAAGTAATGCAACTCCCCCCTCACACATTTATAATGCAGCTCCCATCCCCATTTACATATCAGTGGTTCCTATTCCTCCTGGAAGCATCCCATGTAGTCCTCCTTACCCGGCAGCCCAAAACATTTCCATTTATGCGCCAGTGGCACTCTACCAACCCTGAACATAGCTTGCCACATTCCGAGGTATCTATGCGTTTCACTCCTCCTCGGCTGGAGACCCAGCAACACCTGGAGGGGCTCAAACGAGAGTCCCACATCTATCACATCCTTCATCCAACCCAATAGGTTCATCTAATATTGCCGGGCTTGTGGGCAGTGCCACCGCATATGCGCTCTGAACGCCACTTGCCTACAACCCCTCGGACAAAGCAGAGAAGCCCCTGCATACATGCTCCATCGCTGTGGTGAGCAGATTACCATGAAAAATGATTGTATATATTTGCCCCCAGGTGTCATCTGAGATTTCCCCCACCAACTCAGCCCAGAATTGTTTGAATTGTTGTCTCCCCTTCATCTCCGCCACTATCAACACCCTGAAAATTCTGGATAAGATTCCCTTTCTAGATCCTGATGTTTCAAGGACCTTTTCAAGCGGTGTGAGTGAGTGCTTCAATTTATCTCCCCTCTTCTGGTCAGTAAATATCCCCTTGAGGCGCAGATATTAAAAAATAGAAATTTTCCCAAAGCCCCTCCTCTTTTTCAACGCACCCAGGTGCAGGAACTCCCCCTCCTCAAATAACTGACCCGCCCTTTCCAAGCGTTTGTCAAACCACGCTTGCGCATTATGCGAGCCCCGCCGCCCCCAAAACTATCTCTGGGCCCCACACTGATGTCATGGGTGATGGCCAGGAAGATAAATTATCAGCAAATGTACTCTTTCTCCAAAGTGACCACAATATCCCTAGGCTAGGTTGGTCTTTCAATGTGTCTGGTATATCCCTGGATGGGGCCCATAACAAGTCTCTAACTTTCACTGGGTGTGCATCCATGTCCTCCGAATATGTCCAATACGTCCCCAGATCATCACTCTGATGTTCCAAAAGGACCCTCAATTGGGCTGCCTTGTAGTATAGAGAGAAGTCCGGAAACCCAAAGCCACCCTCCTCCCTTGGCTGGGTAAGTGGGGATCTCTTGATCCTCGGGCACTTGTTTAGCCACACAAACCTCTCCACTGCTATCTGAAGATACCTAAAAAAGCTCTCTTGAATCCTGGTTGGCAATGCTGTAAATAAATACAGCAGACGAGGGAGGACATTCATTTTGACCGCCGGCATGCGCCCGTGCCAGGACAGTGAGCCTCATTCCGAGTTAGGTGCTACATTTCCGGAGTTTCCGTGGTACCGCCCGTCTTTCCCCAGCATCAGTTATATGGACGCGCGCCTATGGCGCATGGAGGAACGCCATGAGCACATGGCAGGACTCGTGCAACAGCACCTAGAGGAGCCCCGTTTGATACGGGTGGAGGCAAGCATGATGCTTGGAGAGGCCCAATTGATCAGGAAAAGTGCGCAGATCAACGTGGCGCGCTGTGCACGCGCCCTGGGATGTGCAACTTGTGCGACGGTGCTGCTGGCACAAAGGGTAGGTGAAGGGAATGAGGTCATTTCAGCCATGGCAGAGTCGCTCACCCTTTCCCTGCAGGCGACACTGGAACACAGAGACTTTGCGGGTACACACACACACCCTCTACCATCACCACGCCCGCAAGCTTGCAGCAAAGCAGCCCAAGGCGAAGATCCCTGCGCCTGTTGGGCTCACCTCCGAAGGGCAAGCCAGGCATGAAGAAGCCATGGAAGTGAGAAGCATTGTGACCAGAAATATGACCATGTTGATTATGGGGTGTTATGATGATGGTGTGTTTTTGCAATTTAACCGGGGAGTGTGATGGGTGGGGGTTAGGTGATGTTTGTTGAGGGTGGAGTTGGTATAGGTAGTTGGGGGTTGAAAGGAGGCTGGTAGTTGGCGTGAGTGGGTGGGTGGTGGGGGTTTGGGGTGGGGTTGGGTCGGGAGTGGTGGGTCACACGTTTGATGTTTGATTTCTTGTTCAATACACATGGTGCTGCATTTCAAATCACATCTGAACATTCAGTTTGTGTTCAAGTGTTTTTTATTAGAGCACAGTTTCACAGGCAGTGTGTGTGCCCTTGTGCAGGTGCCGTGTGCGCAGAAGTAACTTCTTACATAAGTTCCTGGCAGGCTGCACGGCGGTCCATGGGATCCCTGTCACAGTGTTGTCATCTCCATCGTCTGCTGGGGTCATGTCCATGTCTGGGGGGCAGGGGAATGTTGCGCCTGATGCACATGTTGTGCAACATGGCACAGGCCAGGACTATCTTGCCTAATTCACAGGCCTGTACATCACTGCCCCTCCTGAGTGGTGCAAGCAACAGAATTGTGGCTTCAACAGGCCAAAGGTCTGCTCAATTGTTGTCCTGCATGGATGTGTGCATTATTGTAGGCTGTGTCATGGTGGTCCCGTGGATGCCTTACTGGGGTCATTAGACTTGGCATTAAGTGCGGTGACAGTGCGATGCGTTCATGGTGGGTGTGGATGTGTGACACATGCATCTGGGTCTGTGCGCTTGTTGGCCATGTGACACCTTGCATGTCCCAGTGACGGGTTCTACTGGTCATGACGTGTGTGGGATGGGTACACCAGGGTGATGTTGGTTGTGGGTGGGGCATGGTGCGGTCTTGCTGTGCTTTGTGCCATGGCAGTGATGCATCATGGTACCTGTAGTGCATTATATTTGCCTGTCCACCCATGCCCAGTTAGTGCTGGTGTGTCAATCCACACAACCATGTGGTATGTTCCAGTCATGGCCAGCCACTGCTGTCTGTGGTTGTGTCACTGCTTTTGCAGTGTGCCTGTGAGGCATGCACTACTGACAGTGTACACCCCCCCCCATTTACTTCACATGCAATGTCGCTTCTGTTGATTATTTTCTCCAGCATGGGGTCTGGCATGGATTCACATGCTCATGGATCCTCGGTAAAAGAAAAAACTGTTTCACTTTCACTTTAAAACTGTATTTCTCCTTCAAACTAATCACTGGGCCATAATGCCCCAATCCAATGACAGTCCTCTCCCTAAGCTCCACCCCTGGCAGCCATCTTCACATTTTAACAGCATGCTTCAGTGTTGGAAGTCTTCAAGTTGCACTCCAAGCTATTTTAGTGTTTTTTCTGATTTTTATCCAAAATAATTCGAATTTTGACTGATTTTTTTGCTTAATCATTTTCTTTGATGAAGGACAGAGGCTAGCAGCGGGGATCTTCCTCCACCGTCGGATCGTCATCAAAGTTTCGAGAAGGCCCGACCTTGGGCCTACTTTGCGCCTTTCGAACATGAGTGAGAAGAAGAATTGAAAGTCAAAGCCTCTTCAAACTCTACGCGAAGTGTGGATTAAGGAACGTCTTCGTGGAAGATCACCATCATAAATGCTTATACTGCCTGCATCCGGACCATGATGAGGAGGGATGCGAAGTGTGTTGTGGTTTGTCGAAGAAATTTTAAAAAAAAACACTACAGCAGACTGTCGGTGTGGCTCAAGTCGAGCTAGGCCACTGACTCGGCCGTCGGGCAGAGTCAATCCTTATCTAGGACCGGCCCGTCCGAGGAGCAAAACTGCCTCTGAGAGGAGGTTGAGATCCTTTTAAGAACGCCCCGCTCGCGGGGGTTCAAGAAAAGGCCAAGCTCTGCGCCACTTGCGCAGCTGGGTTTGCCGATTATGCATGTCCCAAGTCAGACAAAGGGCGATCACCATCATCAGCAACCTCTATGGTGACCTTAACATCGAAAGGCTCCTCTTCAAAGAGGAAGTCCCCAACCTGGCAAAACTCTGTGTGTCCGTGAATAAGCCGATGAGGACAAGTGAGGGGAGCA
The DNA here is from genome assembly GCF_040938575.1 of Ambystoma mexicanum. NCBI lineage: Eukaryota > Metazoa > Chordata > Amphibia > Caudata > Ambystomatidae > Ambystoma > Ambystoma mexicanum. The sequence continues at coordinate 1,089,879,782 of NC_090927.1, forward strand.
CTCGTCAAAGCTGGCAAAGCCCTCACAGCAAGCCATGTCAACTGAGTCAACAACAGCACCATCGATAAAAGCGGCTACAAGCTCATCATCGTCCAAGTCAACAACAACCCCTGAAATAGCACTGAAGGAGAGTGGGTCACCGAAGGAGGTGGTGGCCATTCCACGACTGTCCTTACACCAGAGGCGAGATACAGCTGCGCAAGCAGCGACAAATTCCGGGGTCGGGGATGGACCCGGCCACTGCACGGACCCAGCAGCCTCCTGAGAAGGAGAGTGAGACAGTCCCTCAGGTGGATCTTCGCCGGTACATGGATCACAGGGGTGTCCCAGACAGACCGTAGCGGATCTACTTGAGTACTGATGAAAACAATGATCTGCAGGACGATTGCTACACGCATTACGGGGGGGGTCCCCTGCTCGCAAGAGGCAGCGTATCAGCCCAGACCCGACTCCACTGGCTCCATTCACCCCTAGACATAGGGGTGTGTTCTAACGACCCTGCACACACTGGTCACCGAAATCCAGCAGAGGATGCCTCCGGGACCTACGCCTTCATGGGACACACAGGAGCCCCTGAGGCTGAGCTTGCCACTGTGAATGAAAAAGGTCAAAGAGGTTGCTGGTCATAACCATCATCCCGCTCCTCCACCACCATCACCTTGTGGCAAAAAGACACTGCCCTGGACCTGCATACGGACATGGGTATGGACACAGCCACCATGGCCACAGGCACCGACAAGGACGACTACTTCATCATGACCAACAGGGAGACACTGCACGTGGATGAGCCCCTTAGGGCCTCCCCACTCGACGAAATTGAATCCTTTCATTCCATCACATAAAGGGCCTGAGAGCTGTTTCAGTTAACCCCAGAGGAGACCAAGAAAGAAGGTTTCCTATACCAACAGCGCAATTCAAGAAGAAAGACAATCATGTCTGTTCCGTTCTTGGATGAGATCTGGGAGGAGGGCTTGCCGCTAATGAAAAACCAGAGTAAGGCACCAATCAAGCGGGACAGGCTGGAGAAGAAGTACAGAGTCCTGGGTTCAGCCCCCAGGTGCTTAAGGTCTCAACCCTCGCCCAACTCGTTGGTCTCGGCAGCAGCCAGGAAGTGCTCAGCGAACCCGTTGTTGGGTCCTATTCTGGACTTCTGCCCGAAGACAAGAAGGTCGAGGAACTGGCACTCTTTTGGATCACACCATCACAGTGGCAGTAGACATCGCAGACAGGGGCTTCCACCAGATGGGGAACGGGGTGTCCCTGCGTCGTCAATGTTGGTTGAAGGCAACTAACTTCTGCCTGGACGTTCAGGTACTAAGGTACTGGATATGCCGTTCAACGGGGATAACCTCTTCAGAAGATGGTCGACAAGTCTTTGCAAGCGATAAATACAGACACAGAGACGGCACGCTTCTTGGGAACTTTGCAGCAGCGATGGACGTTGTCCTTTCATTCTTCAATAATATGCCGTACCGACAGCCTCCACACTCCTCCTCTCAAGAAGCGTACAGGGGTCGCTCTCAAGGCAGCGGAGTACATGGCGGCTCCACCCATCGGGCAGAGCACCTACACCCAAGCAGGCCTGAACATGCTGTGGCCTCGGGCCCCCACCTAGGCACCCCGGTGGCAGGCCGGCTGCCGAAGTTCGCTGGCACATGGGAGAAGATCACCATAGACAGATGGGTGCTGGACACTCTCGGACAGGGGCACACCTTGGAGTTCCAACGCTCGTGTCCTTGTATCCTACCGATTCAGCGAGAAGAACAACATGACCACAGCTTCTGAAGGAGGTGTGGGCCATGTTGCAGAAAGGGGCAATAAAATCCGTCCCCCAGCTTCTCTGAGGCTCTGTAATATACCCCAGATACTTTGTGGATCGAAAGAAAACAGGGAGATGAATCTTCGCTGTCTCAAAAGTACTTGAAGTCCTAAAGGTTCCAGATGGTCACGTTGCAATACGTGCTCGGCCAGCTGGAGCAAGGAGATTTTCTGACGTTGTTGGATCTGGAGGATGCCTACTTCCACATCCCCATTCACAAGAAACGCAGCAAATTCCTACGGTTCGTAGTTCAAGATCAGCATTACCAGTTTAGTGCTCTGCCTTTTGCCCTGAAATCGGCCCGAGGGTGTTTACGAAGTGCCTTGCCCTGGTGGCGGCACATCTTCATCTACAAGGCATCCACGTATAACCCTACCTGGACGGCTGGCTGGTGCCTTCCCGCTGAGGCGCTCTGGCGACCTAATAAACATCGGACACCATACATCTGCTGATGGAGTTGGAGTTCTGCATAAACTATCCAAAATCTTGCTTGACGCCATCTCGGGGTGTGCTGTTTCTAGGTGCCCGACTCAACACAGTGATGTGCTTGATGTCGCCCTCAGAGGAGAGGTTGAGAGCCGTACAGCGCTCGTCAGCGGGGTGTACGGCGAAGGTTCGGTCCATCAAGTCGTTGTTGGACATGATGTCCTCCTGCATCAGCCTCGTTCGCCTGTGCAGACTTCACATGAGACCTCTCCCGGAGTTCCTGGATGCGAGTTGGATGCAGGTGTCAGGGAATTTTACGGATTGGATCTTGCTCAATGAGGAGTTCCGTCGGGTGATTCAGTGGTGGGGAGTACGGCCACATCTTATCCAGGGAGCTCCATTTCAGGTGCCTACTTACCAGGAGACCGTCAACACGATGCCTGTCTAAGGGGATGGAGAGCACACACCGGACAGATGCATGCTAGAGGCCTCTGGCAACCCGGCAGGACAGGGACTTATACATCAACATCCTGGGACTTCAGCCGTATTCGGGGCCCTCGAGTCTTTTCTCCCGTCGTTGAAAGGCAAGGTGGTGAGAATCTTACCAGACAACACCACCACCATGTTCTACACCCAGAAACAAGGGGGGAGACGCTCACCAGAGCTTTCCAAGGAGACCCAGGACCTGTGGCGCTGGGCTGTTCTTCAAGACATGTTCCCCATTCAGTTTCACCTAGCAGGAGTCAAGAATACCATTTCAGACTCGCTGAGCAGGGAACTGTGTTCTTGTCAAGAGTGGGAACTTCGCCATGACCAGGTCGATTTTCTGTTCGGCAAATGGGGCCAGCCCCAGATCAACCTCTTCGCGACAGTAGCGCACCAAGTCTCAGAGGTTCGCCAGCAGGTTCCCTCAACCGAGGAGCATGGGAGATGCGTTCTTGTTCCTGTCGGAGGGACGGTTTCTGTATGCCTTTCTGCCGTTCCCAATCCTCTTACCTGTGATCAACACACTCAGACAGTGCCACTGCAGGATGAAACTCATTGCCCCGGCGTGGCCGAAGCAAATCTGGTATCTGGACCTACTACGTCTGTCAGTGGCCCAGTCCATCCGACTGCCGCTTTGCCCGGACAGTGAAGGGTTGGGAGGGCGCTTCTGCATCACGACCCGGAGTCCCTGAACCTGAGGGCATGGCTCCTGCAGCCCTAGAGTTTGGGGGTTATGCTTTAGTCGCAGAATGTAAGGACATCCTGGCCAGGGCCAGAGCCTCGTCAACATTGAAGTGCTACAGACATAAGTGGAAACGCTTCTTCGGGTGGTGCCGAACTCAGTAGATTACCCCCATGCATGTCACGGCTCTGCAACTTATACCATACTAGCTCTCCTTGGCCAAAGCGGGACTGGCTCACGCCTCTATCAAGATGCATCTTGCCGCCATATCCAGGTACACCAGGTCCCCGTGCAGACCTTCTCTGTGGTCTCACAGGATCGTCAAGGAGTTCCTCAAGGGTCTCTTCAGGAATTTCCCGCCAGTGAAGGCACGTGCCCCAGCTTGTGAGCTAATGTTGTGCTGACTAAACTCATGGGAGCGCCCTTCGAACCTATGCATCAGGCCCCACTCAAGTTTCTCTTGTGGAAAAGGGCTGTTCGCATGGCTATCACCTCGGCCTGGCGGGTCGGGGAGATTCAGGCCCTGTCTTTCAAGCAGCCTTAGTTGACTTTCCCCGCATGAAGGGTGATACTGTGTATACACCGAACTTTTATGCCAAAGGTGCCCTCGGAATTTCACCTCAATGAACCTTTGGTGTTCCCTGTCTTCCCGAATTTTTCGTTGCCAGTGGATGTTGTCCGTGCCTTGAAGTTGTTCCGTCAACTTTGGACCTGTAAATCAAGGAAAGGCACTGTCGATCGCTTCCATCTCCAGGTGGCTCTCCGGCTGCATCAAGCACTGCCATCGACTAGCTAGCAGGCCGATGCCACGCCGGCCGAGAGCCTACTCCACCAGAGCCATTGCAACAATGACTCTGTTTCTCTCTGGTGCCCATGCTCGACATCTGTAGGGCTGTGATGTGGAGGTCTACGCACACCTTCACAAGGTTCTACTGCGTCGACAGGGATTCTGGGGAGGAATCCTGAGTCAGACAAGCAGTGCTAGGCAGCCTGTTTGTTTGAGGTGAGACTGTTCCAGAGGTGAGTGTTTATTGCTTTTATTGAGCCTTGCCACCTCGCGTGGTTCTGTATGGCTACTGCTGTGTAATCATTATTTGTGAGCATGTGAATCCATGCTAGAACCCGTGCTGGAGAAGGTTTAAGTTACTTACCTGTAACTATTGTTCTCCAGTATGGGTCTAGCATGGATTCACATGCGAACCCTTCCTCCTTCCCCTCTGTGGTTCTTCTTGGTTCATATTGCTACTTTTAAGTGCTTTCCAAATCTGAAGAAGGCCACCAGGGGCGGAGCTTAGGGAGAGGACTGTCATTGGCTGGGGGGTGTATGACCCAGAGGACAGTGATTGGTTTAGAAGAGTAATACAGTTTTAAAGTGAAAGTGAAACAATGTATTTCTTTTACCAAGGATTCCCAGGCTGACGACGTGAATCCATACCAGACTCATGCTGGAGAACAATAGTTACAGGTAAGTAACTTAAACCTTACTCACCCAATAGCCATGCCCGCTGTCCAACGTAACACAACATGTAGCCGGGCAATGTGCTGTTGCACAGGACCATTGAGTCATAAGTCGATCCTGGGAATCATGCGTAGCAATGTGTGATGGTCAAATTGGCATCACATACAACCTGCACATTCATGGAGTGGTACATCTTCCTGTTACGGTACACCTCCTCTGTTGCGTGCGCTGCCACTAGCTCAATGTGTATACAGTCAAGTGCCCCAAGCACATTGGGCATGCCAGCAAGGGCATGAAACCGGATCTAAGTGGCATTCACCTGTGCTTGCGTCGTTGTCAGGGCAATGTGCTGGGACACATGGCGGAGGAGTGCATCCAGGACCTGCACCAGCACTTTGGAAAAGGCAGGCTGTGAGATTCCATGCAACAAACCAACTGTGTGATGAAATGTGACTGTGGCAAGTAAATGCAGCACAGACTCTACCTTCAACAGTGGGGGTATGACAGTGCAGATTCCAATGACGCTATGGATGTCGTCCTTGATGAGGTTGACTATTGAGAGGATGGTCTCCCTGTTCAGTCGGTAGAGTGTGTGAATTTGGCTGTCTGTCAGGGTCCAGGGTGTGCCCCTTGTGCGTGATATGGTTGCACGCTTACGTGGCACGGCTTGCTGCACATTGTTCCTCACCATCATCATTCGCCTCCTTCTGCGCTGCCTTTCTGCCTGTTGCCAGTCTTCAACCTCCTTTGCATAGAGATGCACTCCTGCATGAAGCACCTCCATGTACATGGCTGCTGCTACAAGTGGCAGCATGGTTGTGTTGCTGTGTGTGTGTGTGTGAGGTGTGGGTGCAGTCTTTTTCTGCAGTCTTTGTGCTCATTGTGTGCAGCTTGGTGGATTGGGTGCACCTGGGGCCTGTACCTGCACACCTGGGCCTGATTACCGGCTGGTCCGCGGTGCTGGTTTTACCAGTATGGTTTTGCTGGTGCGACTGGCATTTCTGTGCCGGTCTCACCGGTTGTTATGTGGTCGCAATGGCACCTTCTTTCAGTGGTGCCGGTGTTTCTGGATGTGCCTTCTGTGTGTGCCCCAGTTTACAGTGACTGTGCTACGATCGATGGTGTCACAGTGCAAGCAGTGCCCAGCAATGTTGTTTCCGTGGTTGCCTCTCATAGTGCGGCTTTCTGGAGTGTGTGCCGGTAACCGGAATTACCAGCACGTGGTTTCCAGACCGCCACACTTGAAATGAGGCCCTGTATGAGCGAGGCTCAACTACCCAAATCCGATTTTATAATGTTTAGGAGGGGATCAAAATGAATGGCTGAGAGCCATGTAATGTCCTTTTGTAACAACACTCCAAGGCATTTAATCAAGGTCTTTTCTACTGCCAAGCCAGGCAGTTCGGCCATGGGACCGAGGAAAGAATCCACCACCCACAGCGGCATTAGGGAGGATTTAGTAATATTAACTTTCAGCATTGAGAAAACCCTGAAGGTATGGATCAGTGAGCGTAAGCTAGGAAGAGAGGTATGGACGTCCACCAAATAGGCCATTACATCATCCGCAAACAAGGAAAACCTAAACTCCATCTCACCCCGCACAATGCCCTTAATGCCCTGGTGTTGTCGTATTGCTATCGATACAGGTTCCATCCTGAGTGCGTACAGCAGTGGCAATAAGGGACACCCCTGCCTTGTGCCTCTAGACAAGCGAAACGGTTCGAAAAGACCCCCATTGACCTGGACTTGAGCAAATAGCGTTCTATATAAGACCCCGACCCATTGACATACATTCTTCCCTAGTCCCATTCTTTCTAGAAGCTTGACCATATACATCCACTCCACCCTGTCAAAGGCTTTCTCGAGAAGGCAGGCGTTCAGGTTGGACTCCTGTGTAAGGTGAATTAGATCAATATCCGATCCCTGCCTTCCCCTAATAAAACCCACCTAATCTCTGTATACCAATGTTGGCAATAATCCCCTTTAACCTGTTCCCCAGTAGCTTCACCAGGATTTAGACATCCGTGTTGAGAAGAGAGATTGGGCGATACAATGAGCACTTTTACACATCCTTGCCTTTCTTGGGAAGCACCATTATGATGGCTCCCATCATTGTCTCAGAGAGAATCCCCCCTCCAAGATCCAATTAAAAACCTTGACCAGGTATGGAGCCTGGGCAGACCTATACAGCTTATAGAATTTGACCGTAACGCTGTCATCCCCAGGTGTCGTACCCCACTTCGTCCTCCCTAATCGTACGTATGACTTCTTCCTCTGTCATGGGGGCCTCCATCTCGGTGGCTATTTCCCTAGCTATCCCCAGTAGGGGAAACAGTCCCAGAAAATCACTGTTGAGCGAGGGATCTCCATCGAACTCATTATAGAAGAACTTGTAATAGTTCCCGAAGTCTGCCCCTATACTCCCCAAGTCTTGGTGTAGCGTCCTGTCATCTAGCTTTATGGTTGTCACAGTTTTTAAAATCGACAAGATTTTAACCCTCAAGCCCTCTTCCTGCTTCACCTGCTCCCTCTTTTTGTGGGTACGAATCCGAATTAGGACCCCCCATATTCTAGCCTTAAAGGCGTCCCACAGAGTGTGCAGGCGGACCTCTCCATTGTCGTTCAATTCAATATATTCCTTTATATCGACCAGCAGCGATTGGGCAATCTCCCTGTCCTTCAGCAGGGAGTCATTACATATCCATCTCCCTTTCCGCGTAGGACCCCTGTCCTTCCCCACCACTATGCACACTAAGTCGTGGCCTGACCATGGCACTTATTCAACCCTACAACCTGATCCAAGAACCAACAAACTGTTTTCCTGCAAGATATAATCGATTCTCGAAAAATGTCTTGTGGACCCGTGAAAGGTATGTAAAGGGAGGGTCTCCTGAGCCTGAATGGGTTAGGGAAACCACTATGCCCAGTTCCTGATTCATCCTGTGGAAGTTCTTCTCTTCCTCCTTTTCTTGTTGTGCCACCCTCTGTTTCCCCATCCTTCTCCTGTCTCTAGATGGATCAAGAACCATATTGAAATCCCCACCGACTATGAGGGGCCCTGCCACAAAGAGTCTGAACTTCTCCTGCAATCTTTCCCAAAAGCAATTTGTCCCTAATTTGGGCAGTATACTGATTCCACTGTTACAGGGTTCCTTTGAATCCTTCCCTTCAGAAACATAAAGCAACCATCGGGGTCCCTGAGAACTACCCCAACATTGAGGCCCAGACCCTTGGCCACCACAATCGCCGCCCCTTGCTTCTTCATCGTGAACAAGGACATATAAACGCGCTCGACATGCTGTGCATGAAGGCTCAGCTCCTTCCCCCTCACCCAATGGGTTTCTTGCAGTAAGAGCAAGTACAGCTTGAAGCGCTTAAATTCTCTCAGCACCAGAGTTCTTTTGGTGTGCAAGTTGATACCTCTAGTGTTCAGGGAACCCAGCACCATTGCCCACCGCGGACTAGCCATTGGGGTCTGAGAGCCAGCTCCTTCTCTTCACCTTTATACTTGAGCCGCCATCTGTCCAAGGCCGCCTGAATGCCGATCTTAAAACCTGCCTTCACCTGTCCAAATGTGCGAAATCACTACTAACACCGCCCAACATCTCCCCATCCCTGACTCCGCAATCCCCTTGAACCATCTCCCCCAGCATCCATCAAGGAACCACTGCCATAGCCAGATCCCAGCTGAACCACCAGACAAACCTGAGCCCAACAGCTCCCTATTCACATAACCGCTCCTGTGGAGCCCTCTACATTCCCCGTATGCAAAAATAACTCCCAACACTCCCACATTATTCCCCCTAATGCCCTCCTAGCACCCTGCGACCATCTATCCCCCCCCTCCTGCCTATCCCACGCAACCTCACTCCTAGAGGTGCACTCCCTCTGGCCCCCCATCCCGTGACTGGCAGGAGCCCAGAAGTGCTCCATATGTCACACCAACCACGACTGGACTCTTTCAATGACAAGAAAGTCAGGTTCCTCCCGGCGAGGGAGAATTTTACCTCTTGAATTTTCTGGAACCCTGGACACGTCTCTGCTCCATCCGCACTGCTCTGTTCGGATCAGGCTTCGTGCTGCCCTTGGAATCATGACTCTCTCCAGCCTGTCCAACAACTCCACCTTTTCCCCTCGAATGTCCTCTTCCGTCCCCAAATTATAATCCGGCCCACCATATTCAAAAGCCAAGGAGAAGGGGAAATCCCAACCATACCTCACCCCTTTCTCCTTGAGCCACTGCGTCGGGGGGGCCGCACAGTTGTCATCTTGCCAAGGTAAATGAAGAGAGGTCCTTTTAGATTGTAATGGAAGCACCATTATAGGAGATGGAGTCCCCTTTCCTGGCTCTTTCCAATATTCTTGCTTTATCAGCATAGTAGGGAAAGAACCTAGGACCGAACGAGGACCTCTGCCGCCCCCGCCCCCTGCTGTGTGGGCTCTGTCAATGGTAGGTTCGTTGGTCGCATCATCGCCAAATAGTTTAATCACGTTGTTCACTGCACAAATTATGTCCCGCTCCGTTTCCCCTTGTCTCTCGGAAATCCAAAAAACCTAATGTTATTCCTTCTCTCTCTATTCTCAAAATCATCCATCCTGAGAACTGTCTCCTGCTCGAGACTCTCCACCGCAGCAAGTCTCTTGTCTATCTGAATCTTCAAGACCTCCACTGAGGTCTGATAGGAATCCAGTCCCTGCAGTCTATCTTCCATCCCATCGGCTCTCCTGTCCAGCTTATCCAGATGATGCCCTATGTCGGATCTAATGCCTCTGATGGCCTCAAAAAGCGCAGCAATGTCTCTTTGTGGCCATCAAGTCCGTTGCTGACGCCATGGTGGGTGGTCTCAAAGAGCTCGCCCCCGTAAGGGACCCTCTATATTTAAATTGTTGCAGTGCCAGTCTGCAGCGAGAGTCTGGGAAAAGCAGATTATTCCCCTGTCAGAGCTAACCCCCAGAACCTACAAGGAGTCAGTAATCCAGGGGAAGAGGGCCTATCAGGGCTCTTGCCTGGAGGACTGCTGCCCCACCAGTAGCCAGCAGCACTCAACGGGCGGGTGACGTGGGGCCCAAGAGCTTCCAAAGCACAGATTAGGGGCACCCAGAGTGGCCAGCAAGCGAAAAGTCTCTTGCCGCTTCCTAATCCAGCCTCTCCGGACATAGCTGGGCAAACAAAGAGGACCGACACAGCGTGGTCCAGTGCCATCCTACCAGGTCAGAAGGCTCAGGGGGAAGCAATTAGTAGTGGGCAATCCTGCTGTTGTGTGGGTCCCAGACCCTTCACCTCACTGAGAAGTACAAGAGACAATTAGCGCCGCAGTAGCCCCCCTCGTACATCTCGCTGTGCAATGCTGATGGGTCCCCTTGTGCAAGGGGGGGTTACCCCATTGCTCGAGGGTTCATTCCGTTATGAGGGCTCTCCTCCCTTGGGGTCACCCCAGCACTTACTGGGCAAGCTCCTAGATGTACACCTGATGGGCCACAGCGCCTCCCAGCCTTCACCTTGTACTCCCACGGGAATGCAATCTGTCACACTCCTGGGAGGTCTGGGGGTCATCACCCAGCGGCTCCTTAACACGTGACTGCCAACCTCTCACTCCAGGGCACTCTCCTGCTTCTCTCACATGTGGCAGTCTCCCTTCTGATGTACCTCAGGGGCTTCCAGGAACCCCTCCAAGATCGTCCCAGGTGAGGCCCCACTAAGGGTCTTCCCTCCGCAGGGGTGGAGGGTGAGAAGGGGGCTACACTCTCCCACCAGCAACAAAGCCACTTGTGAGCCCTTGGGACTTATGAAGTCTGTCACAGCAGGCTGCAGCCCACAGCAGCATCAGGCGAGGCAGATTGAGCCCCCACGGACAGAGGAAAACCGTCGCTGCACCGGCTGGGCGGTCCTCTCTCTCCAGCTGCAGAGGGTCCCCGTCCCCTTGTAGAAGCAAAGTGGAGCTGCATCGTGGATCAGTTATGCCGAGGACCTTGATGACTGTCGAAGTTCAGAACTCAGGTGTTCCTGGCACAAAACACCACAAACTTTGCCAGGGTACTGGGGTGGGGGGGGTCAGACCCATCAGATGATTGCAGCCTTGTCACCATCTTGGAGGTTTACCGGGGGCTCGGTACCTTCGAAGAGCCGATGGGCCAGGAGAGACGTGCCAAATCACTGCATTCACGCGCTCCTGGTGGCCAAATCACGTGGGACATTTAAAGATGGAAATGAGCAGTGCAGGAGAGGACAGTGAACTCCAGACTGAGGCTCGCGAGCGCGAGACACACAGAGAAGGTTACTGGGATAGAAGGAGGGATGCTTCAGATGAGCAGGAAAAGCCGTGGAGACCCGAGGAGCTCTTGGGCGTCGGCCCGCTCGTGGAAGCAGCGTTCATCCGTCCAGAGCGAGAGATGGTGCTGTCTAACGATGAAAAGAGCATAAGAAGAATGTTTGAATCCAGTCAAGACACAGTACTATTGCAACCCTCATAAGAGGAATGTTTGTATGCAGACAAGACACAGTACAAAGAAAAAACCCAAACTAATTCAGGTGCTTGAGGTGCCAGTGTGGGGGAGAAGTTTGAACAAGTGTCATGTGAAGGCATCATGAAGCAAGACACGGACAACAGGTTCAAAGTTCAAAATAAAATGATTTATGAACTCAGTTGTCAGGATGGTTGAAGGCCTAACCTGCCCTATACTAAGGTGGGATTTCCCTACCTGAATAAAACTAAGGAAAGTCTGAGTCAGAATGTTCAAATTAGAAGTCTGTCTGTGTCCGAAACCTATCCTCGCCCTCACAACTAAAGCTAAACAATGTGTATGGATGTTAGTATGTAAAGAAATGGTGATCAGACAAAAGTTCTGAGCTTCTTTCAGCTCCTAGCTTTCTATTTAGCTCCCCTTTCCCAAGTTCAAGAAAGTTCCACAAAAGTCTCTGGATTACCAATCTTAATTTTAAAACAGTTCCACAAATCCTTGGAGTTCCCTTCCCCAAGTTCAAGGCAACACAGTTCCACAGAAAAGGCTCTTGAGGATTCCGTCCTCAAGACAACATTAAAGTTCATCAAGCCTCAGTATTCCCTTCCCCTTTGGCCTCCGACCCTCAATGTTCAAAACAAGTCCAAAATCAATTTAACTTTCCTTCTGGATAAATTTAACAATTCAATCAACTTACTCTTTCTTGGTTAGCTTTAACAAGGTATTTGGCTTCCACAATTGAGGGTTCCCTGGTCTAGGCACAGTTGTCAGACCACACTGTCCATCCATTATAGGTTGCGCAACCAGGAATCCTAGGCTCTTTAACACACTCAGGTTCTTTTGCCTTTGCGTCTATGTGGATTTTCAAACTGACTTGGCTTCTCATGGTCAGCCTCTTGGCTTTTCCACACTGTGTCGCACAACCTGGGCCACTCCTTGGCCATGCCACATTGTATTCAGGCATAAAGGTTCAGCTTTTTCTTGTCACACTGTAGTCAGTCATAAAACTTCACTTAGTGGTTATTTTACTCCTCTACTACCTTGCGGCTATACTTTCTCGCAATCTTCCACTCTTGCTTTCTCGCCGCTTACTTTGCTTTCAAACAGACAAGGTTTGCGTTTCATTTGTCATCTTGTTGTAACTTTTCTCAGAAAGATTTAATTCAGTGCGGTATTCAATATTTGTTACTTATTTGCTTTGCCGCTTTAAGTTTCACCCAACCGGCGGCCTCAGGTTCATTTCATTAGTTTCATGCTATTTCATTTATTCAGCGTTTGCCTTGCTTCCCCACAGCCCCCAGGAGCGCCCCAGTTTGAGTGACTTTTTCCCCTCATTCACCTGTCCTTAGCATTCTCTCCGGGCAGCTACGATGCTTGTTTCCAGCTCTGCCTGCTGGCTTTCCTTCACTCATGAGACCCGCTCGCTCTCCTGATGCTCTTCAGTCCTTGCAGGCAGCTCTGCTATGCTTGTGTGGACGCTGGCGGCTGGCTTTCTTCTTTTCCTTTGTTCGCAGCTATGGCTGGTTTCCTGGCTGCCCGCCTGCTCCTGGGCACCACAATTCCTCGGGACCGTTTGCCGGTGTCCTGGCTTTCTTGCCTGGCTGACCACGGCTGCCTCCATTCTAACAGGGCTTCCTGCTGCTCCCCAAGCTGGTCTCCCTGCTGGTGTAAGTATTGCTGGTTCCTTCTCTTCCTGGTTCCTTCTCTTCTTCTACACCTGCAACCACATGACAGGTTGCATGCGTGAGTTCCTAATTGGACTTGCCTGACTATGATTAGAGGGACATGCCGGACCTTCACAATTCCCTTCAGGCCTCTTCATCGTCTCAGTACTAGAGTGGTGAAATAGGTTACTAGTGTTCACTACTCCTAGTCGCCTCTCCCTCGTCCCAGTACTAGAGTGGTGAAATGAGTTACTAGTGTTTACTGCCTCTAGTCGCCTCATCCTAGTCCCAGTACTGCAGTAGGTTGAATAAGGGAAATTGAGGGGAGTTGTTTTACTTTAGCCAATAACGGCCATGGGTGGGGTAGGCTGGTTCTCATAAGGGACAGGGGGATACCATGTCTCGTCTGTTGCACCCTTAAACCTGCTCTTCTTCACCCTCTTCCTGGTGTTTCTATACTGGTAATATCCCCTGTTTTTTTCTTGGCCAGTGGTACATGGGTAGCAATACCCCATAACTGCGTCTGAGATGGTTGGTTCCCTCGGAAATGGAAATGAGGGATACCGCGTCTCACCCAAGGGCATCTCATCCCCAATCCCCAAGGACCAGCTACCCAAGTGATCAAGTGATCTCCCTCCATGTCTCCACCTTCAGGGTCAGGATCGAAAAGCCATGGCCATTCCCTGGCCACCTGAGAAGAGGACCCAAGGGAAGTAGATGTGAGGACGCCCTCAGGTTTCTCATGTTTACTATAGGCCAATATACCAAGTACCTCATGGTATAGGCCATTTTGTATTTATTTTGTTTATATAGCGCTTTACTCCAAAACGCTGAACATTTAAACAACTTGATACATAAAACATTTTGGTATAACCGAAGAACTGTGAATCAATTAAAAGAAGTCCTGGAAGTTGAAGTTAGGTCAAGGTCACTGGTAGGAGTGTATACCAGTTGATCTTAAAGGAACTACAAAGGAAACCCCAGCAGGCGAGTGTACCAGGTAATTGAGATTGAATGAAGATTCCTGGCAGGGGAGTACACCAGTTAATCTACATATTTCTACAGAAAGACTGTCGCAAAACTTGTGATCTCAACAACAAACAAAAGTTCTAAGCAGTGGATGAAGATTCCTGACGGGATTACTCTAGGAAATCAAAGCAAAGAAAACCTTACAGAAAGACTTTTGCAAGAAGAACCTTTTTGAATCGGAAGCTTGTCTTAAGGAACTTTTACTTAAAGGAACACCTTTGCAATCCTGTTTGAAGAGTCTAGGGGCAGGGAAATATCCCCTGAGTGCAAGGATCTTTTACACTGGAGAACATTTTCTTTGGAATTATTATTGAATTTTTTGTTTTGAACACCTTTGCCATCATCAAGTCAAAGACAATTCCTTGCACCCTTTGCTGTTTTGTTCGTAGTCTGAGGGCCAGGATAGGATGTATTTGTACAAAAGGAATGTTTATTAGTTACAGACTTCCTGACACAGACAGATCATTCGTTTTTCTGTCTAGGTAGGGAAATGCCTCTTTAAAATTGGGCTAGAAAGGCATTAACCCAACCTCTTTTCATTTAATAAACGTCTTTGTTTAAATACATTAACACCTTTTGTCCTCCTCTCTTTGCTGACCTCTCACAGAAGCAAACTATTTAAAATCTGAGATTACGATCATAGGAAGGCAAAGAAATTGACTAATCTGAAAGAGTGGTGTGACGAGTCATAGGACATCGTCCTGACGACAAGGAGAAGAAACACTCCACCCATACCAAAACCCCAAACTTTTTTGGAAATTCCCATACTGTCTGGAAAACTAAACTCTGATATACCATATGGGTATATGTATTATGTAACGTAAAACCTTGTATCCAAAATACTGAGAAGAAGCAGTCTCCTTTAGAGGAAAACCATACCCGATGTGTTTGTGTCATACCTCAAGGAACCTAGCGGCTGTGGACTAAATGGAAGCTGCGTCCTCCATTACTGGTTCCTTCACGTACAACGAAGCGCAGAGTACGAGTCTAGTCTTTTTAACGCATTCCGACGCCCGTTTATAAGCCGCTCACTTCCGGGGTCGGATGCGTTGCAACGAACAGTTTTCCTGATCGCCTGCGCTTCCATACTCCTTGTACTCGCTCTTCAGAGTTTTGCCCTCTCTTTCTCGCCTCGCTTTCCTCCCGTCCTTGCTCTTTGTATTTCCACCATATCTCTTCGCCTCCGTTCCTTTTACCCTTCTCCTTCTACCTTCCGCTCCCTTCTTCCTCCTGTCCCGTCCTCCCGTCTGGTGTTCCTTTACTTCAGCCTTACCTTCTTTCATTTCCTCCTTCCAGTCTTACCTACGAGTTTACTTCCCGTGTATCAACCACTTTCTGTGTAACGGACTGCCTTGCCTTATCCCAGTGACTTTGTTGTTCTTCCTGTGCACCGACTCCTGCTTGCCTACGGACTGCCTGCCTTTTCCTGTACATTGTTGTGGCGATCCAAACTTACTACTACTGGACCTACTCAGGTTAATCCGGATATTCCGAGTTCACTCATCTCTTCAGTTGAAGCATTTCTTTCTGGGGTTTTTTATGCCGCCGGCTTTTTCCCCACAGTATTACGGCTGAGGAGGGTAGCCACAGTTCACCCATTGGGTGTCACTGTGGCGTCCTTTCACGGTCGTCCTTCCCTGCAAAAAAAAAAGGGAAAGAATCGAACACAAGACAATCCGAAGCTTGCTTCACATCGAAAGATCAGAGGTGAGGAGGAAGGGGAGGACAGGGGATCAGACTCTTCACAAGCAGAGGAAGATATCTCTGACAGATTGCAACGCCAGCAAATCCCTATGGCTACTCCACAACAGGTGCAGGAGTTAGTGGCAGCTGTCCAGAACCTGAACTTAGAAGTTCAAAATCTTAAGGGCGCTAATGCCGCCTTACAGCAGAGGGTGGCGGAACGGGACCCACCTACCTCGGATCTTCCTCCCTTGCCCTTAGTCTCGGGGAAGTTTGAAGGGACGCCCAAGAATTTGAAGGAGTTCTTGGATGCTTGTAACTTACATTTTTCATTCCGTTCCCATGCATTTGCTTCTGGACACGCTAAGGTCGGATTCATGATTACTCACATGTCAGGCAATGCTCTGGCCTGGGCTACCCCACTGGTCAACAGAGCAGATCCCGTGTTACAAGACTATGAAGCATTCAAGACATTGATGAAGCAGACCTTCCTACGTACTGAGAGTACGTATTTGGCCTCGGAGGACCTGTTGGACATTAGACAAGGGAACTCCGACTTAATGTCCTACATCACGTTGTTCAAACAAATAGCCGCTGAGGCGGGCTGGCAAGAACAGGCACAATACGCCATATTCCGGAGAGGTCTGCGAGAAGAACTCAAAGACGAACTAGCACGCATAGAAAGACCTCTCACCTTTACAGATCTCATCACAGCTACATTGCGAATAGATTTCCGATTAACCGAACGACGAGCAGAGCGTCGAAAGACAAAGATGGGGATCCCTATACCTCCTGTTTCCCTCCCTCTGACATCACCTTCCTCGACACGCTCCACGCGAGAAGAACCTATGCAGATAGGCACGACCCGTGCCCCTCTCACGGTTGAAGAACGCAGAAGAAGACGGGAAGGAAGTCTGTGTATGTACTGTGGATCTTCGACGCATTTACTTCGAGACTGCCCAGATGTACCCCCGAGACGCTCGGGAAACGGGCACCCTCGGTAAGTTTGGGGACTCACTACCGAGGGATGAGTCCTAGTCCCTTTGTGACCCTTTCAATCACTACATTGGAAGGAAGTAATGATGACCGACTCATGGTGATGGCAGTTACCCTACTTATCGGCAAGACCTCCATTCAGACCCAGGCTCTTCTGGATTGTGGGGCCGCTGGCAATTTCATAGACACTCAGTGGGCAGAAAGCCACGGACTCATCCGAGTAGCCAAGACCGAAGATCATAAAGTAGAAGGGGTTGATGGAGTACCTTTAAGCTCAGGCCTGATTACTCATTCCACAGAGATCCTCACTGTGTGCATCATGGAACATTCTGAACGTCTATCCTTTGACATTATCCGAGCAGCACACTTCCCTCTCATTCTGGGCATAGGTTGGCTCCGTCGACACAACCCTTCTATAGATTGGACCAGAAACCTTTTAAGTTTTCACTCAACCTTCTGTAAAAAGAACTGTCTGCCCAAACCTACCTTTACTACTATCCAAACCACCAACGGTACAGAATCGAAGACAATACATTGTTTACCTTCCTTTCTCAATGAATACACTGATGTAGTGACAGAGAAGATACCTCTTGAGCTTCCTCCTCACAGACCTGAAGATTGCAAAATTGATCTGCATCCGGGGGCTTTGGTCCCTTTTTGTCGTATGTTTTCTTTGACACTCCAAGAAAGAAGATATCTGCGAGAATACCTTGATAAGAATCTGGCCAATGACATGATCAGGCCTTCTAGATCTCCTGCAGGTGCCTCTTTATTTTTTATTCCCAAGAAAGACACACTAGAACTGCGTCCGTGTATCGATTACAGGGGACTAAACAAGGTAACTACAAAGGACAGGTATCCCATGCCTCTCATCTCAGAAATCATTCACGCCGTTCAGTCGGCCACAATATTTACTAAACTAGATTTACGGAACGCTTATCATTTGCTTCGTATTCACTCTGGAGATGAGTGGAAGACTGCGTTTAGGACCCCCTTTGGACTTTATGAATATCAAGTAATGCCATTTGGCCTTGTCAATGCCCCTTCCATTTTCCAACGCTTCATGGACAGACTCTTTTCTGATCTCTTGGGTCATTCGGTACTCATCTACTTAGACAATATCCTTGTTTTCTCTCGCACCCAAGAACATTTTGCCCACGTCCTGGAGGTATTCCACAGGTTGCAAAAAAAACATCTTTCGGTTAAACTTGAAAAATGTGTCTTTTCGGCTAAATCCATTTCCTACTTAGGTTACATCCTTTCCTCAGAGGGCATTGCAATGGACCCTCAAAAAGTCAATTCCATCCTTGACTGGCCATCCCCTAAGACGGTTAAGGACATTCAGAGATTTCTTGGCCTTTCTAACTTCTATCGAAAATTCATCCCAAATTTCTCTCTAAGGTACTTCCTATGACCACTCTTCTGAAGAAATCCTCCTCTCCATTTCAATGGTCTCCTCAGGCGGAGAAGAGTTTTCAACAACTAAAACAGACCTTTTGTTCAGCTCCTGTCCTAAGACAACCCGATCAGCACAGTCCTTTCATCGTTGAAACTGACGCCTCTTCAGCCGCTGTAGGAGCGGTCTTGCTACAAGAACACCATGGTAAGGAACACCCGGTGTCCTATTTCTCCAAAACCCTGAACATCAGTCAACGGAATTACTCGGTTATCGAGCGAGAGTTACTCGCAATGAAATTAGCCTGTGCTGAATGGCGTCACCTCCTCCAAGGTGGGGAACATCCTTTTACCCTTCGGACTGATCACAAAAATCTGCAAGTGTTACGTCAATTTGAGTGCTATAACACTAGGCAGGCAAGATGGGCACATTTCTTTGCCCAGTTTGACTTCGAGATCACCTATATCCCAGGCGAACAAAACCTGGTAGCTGATGCCCTGTCCCGGCGCAGTGATTATCTGTCTGAATCGGAATCCACGAAGGAGTTGATGTTTCCTAGAACACAAAGAATTGGAGTTGTATTTACCTTTTTACAACGTGTCAGGGACAATTCAAGAGGAAGATTCGAGGATGAAATGCATGACAACCGGTCGGAGTATGTCATTAAAGACAGACTTTATCTGGTAAAAAATAAATTGTACGTACCCACGCCAGCATTAAGGAAGACGGCGTTATCCTGGTGTCATGACTCAAGGTTTGCCGGACATCGTGGTATTCGTTGTACACAGGATTTTCTAATACGACACTTCTTCTGGCCCAACATGAGAGAAGATACCAAACAATATGTACAATCTTGTACCACCTGCCTTCGGAACAAATCCACCACGCAACGACCTCTGGGATTATTGGAACCCTGTGCCATTCCTACGGGTCCTTGGTCCACTATATCTACTGATTTCATCGTTGACTTACCAGAGTCACAAGGTTGTACCTGTATCATGGTGGTGATTGATTCTTTCACAAAGTTGGCACATTTCTCACCCTTGCCCAAAGTACCTTCTGCCTCCAGTATGGCGGAAATATTCCTGAAGGACATATTCAGGTTACACGGTCTACCCACTAAGATCATTTCGGACAGAGGCAGCCAGTATACATCCCATTTCTGGTCCGCTCTCTGTAAAGGCTTGGGTATAGAGAGGGCCCTCACCTCGGGATTCCATCCACAATCCAACGGACAGACGGAACGCCTTAACGGGACATTAGAACAGTATCTCCGGTGTTTCGTTAACCAACAGCAAGACAATTGGGTCCAGATACTTCCTATGGCAGAATTTTCTTATAATCACGCCAAACACTCTGCCCTCGGAATCAGCCCTTTTTTCTGCACTTATGGTTACCATCCCCGCACCTTACTTCCATTAGTTGACATAGAGGGTTCTGTTCCTTCGGCCGAGGTCTCATTGGCAACTATCCGAGAGGCACATAACCAAGCTAGGCTGGGATTGAGGGAGGCCCAAGAAAGAAACAGGACCCAAGCAGATAAACGCCGCAGACCAGTTCCAGAATGGGGTGTTGGTTCTAAAGTACTCCTGTCAACCAAATTCCTACCACGTTGGGTACATCCTTCAAAACTATCCCCGACATATATTGGGCCCTACAAAATCTCTCGGGTCATAAACCCTGTGGCCTTTCGTCTTCAGCTACCATCAAGCTTACGCCGAGTTCATCCGGTATTTCACACTTCTCAACTAAAATCCCCGCACCTTACTTCCATTAGTTGACACAGAGGGTTCTGTTCCTTCGGCCGAGGTCTCATTGGCAACTATCCGAGAGGCACATAACCAAGCTAGGCTGGGATTGAGGGAGGCCCAAGAAAGAAACAGGACCCAAGCAGATAAACGCCGCAGACCAGTTCCAGAATGGGGTGTTGGTTCTAAAGTACTCCTGTCAACCAAATTCCTACCACGTTGGGTACATCCTTCAAAACTATCCCCGAGATATATTGGGCCCTACAAACTCTCTCGGGTCATAAACCCTGTGGCCTTTCGTCTTCAGCTACCATCAAGCTTACGCCGAGTTCATCCGGTATTTCACACTTCTCAACTAAAATCTTTTGTTGAAGATAGATGGACCCGTAAGACAAGCCGCAACTCTGTACCCAACGACCCTTCTAAAGATATCTATGAGGTGGCCCAGATATGTGACTCCCGGTATCATAGAGGACGCTTAGAATACTTGATTCATTGGAAAGGATACCCTATTTCAGAAAACACCTGGGAACCTAGATCACATTTGAATACCCCCTTGCTGTTGTACAAGTTCCATCGTAATAATCCGAGCAAGCCAGGAGGCGTGGACCTTAGGAGGGGGCATACTGTCATACCTCAAGGAACCTGGCGGCTGTGGACTAAATGGAAGCTGCGTCCTCCATTACTGGTTCCTTCACGTACAACGAAGCGCAGAGTACGAGTCTAGTCTTTTTAACGCATTCCGACGCCCGTTTATAAGCCGCTCACTTCCGGGGTCGGATGCGTTGCAACGAACAGTTTTCCTGATCGCCTGCGCTTCCATACTCCTTGTACTCGCTCTTCAGAGTTTTGCCCTCTCTTTCTCGCCTCGCTTTCCTCCTGTCCTTGCTCTTTGTATTTCCACCATATCTCTTCGCCTCCGTTCCTTTTACCCTTCTCCTTCTACCTTCCGCTCCCTTCTTCCTCCTGTCCCGTCCTCCCGTCTGGTGTTCCTTTACTTCAGCCTTACCTTCTTTCATTTCCTCCTTCCAGTCTTACCTACGAGTTTACTTCCCGTGTATCGACCACTTTCTGTGTAACGGACTGCCTTGCCTTATCCCAGTGACTTTGTTGTTCTTCCTGTGCACCGACTCCTGCTTGCCTACGGACTGCCTGCCTTTTCCTGTACATTGTTGTGGCGATCCAAACTTACTACTACTGGACCTACTCAGGTTAATCCGGATATTCCGAGTTCACTCATCTCTTCAGTTGAAGCATTCCTTTCTGGGGTTTTTTATGCCGCCGGCTTTTTCCCCACAGTATTACGGCTGAGGAGGGTAGCCACAGTTCACCCATTGGGTGTCACTGTGGCGTCCTTTCACGGTCGTCCTTCCCTGCAAAAAAAAAAAGGGAAAGAATCGAACACAAGACAATCCGAAGCTTGCTTCACATCGAAAGATCAGAGGTGAGGAGGAAGGGGAGGACAGGGGATCAGACTCTTCACAAGCAGAGGAAGATATCTCTGACAGTTTGTCCTTTCTTTGTGTTTGACAAAAGTATTCACAATAATGAAGGACTACTACCCGGTTTTGAAGAGAATAACGGTAGCGCTGGCAGGGCAAGAGACCATGAACCTGAAGAGGAGAGACAGAGAAGGTTTGGAGACGGCTGCTAGCAAGATAAAAGGTACTTGTGCAAAGAGTCAGACAACCCGCTTTGCACCAGGCAGAGTACGGGTCTTTGAACAGGCGTGGCTTCCATAGACAACGCACTGTAAAGCCCTGCAGTACTAACGGAAGGCAACCTACAGGTGCAGTGAATGCGGGTTGCTGGGCAAAGGGGGGTCTCCCAAAGAGGAAGACAGGTCGAGCACCTAGAGGCAGAGAGCGCTACCCAGCACAGGTCACTGAGACAAATAACAAAACAAAACTAGGAGTGGGAAGGCTTCTGTGATGCTGGAAATGCCTTATGGAGACACAGGGCCTCCTAGTCCTTGTCCTACCACTTCTTGTGTGTGTTTATTCTATGTTTTCTGCCACTGAGGACCAGCCTGGACCTCTGGCAGTGCAGCTCGTCATGTTTTCCTTTTGGAGAACAATAGCCTTGTACCCCTTTTGTGTGTTTTTGGGCACATGTGTGTTGCCCACAGAACAGGGTATGATCTGGTGGCAGCTATGTGCTGACTTGGCAGTGGCTCTGATTGTCCTCCATTTTGGGTCACGCAGGCCATGCCATAGGAATCAATAGATTCCTACAGGAAGGCAAGGTGGCCCCTATGGCCTCTTGGTTTCTATTGCCTTTTACCTTGTTTCCCAAAGTCTTGGGAAGCCCTAACTCTGTCCTTTTCTCCTGACTGGCTGTTGGTTGGAAACTCCATATATGGCTCTGGGGCTGCCCCCTTTCAGACTGACTGGATCCTTCCCAGAGGCTGCATGTTTTATATACACCCTAGGGGTGGGACCTGTATGAATGGAGTCTGAAGTGAACTCACATTTTGTGTTATGAGTGTCTGGGTTCTGTGTGTGACACAATGGGCCTCATTACGAGGTGGGCGTAAAGGGATACCAACACCGTTAAGGACATTGGTGCCGGTAATCCCTTTGCGCCCTATTCCGAGGTCCCTTAGCGGGTCCCTTCCTTAACGCCTGGTTTTACCAGGCGTTATGTACGGGGCCCGGTAAGGGACTTCAGAGCTAATAACGGTACCGCAATTTGTGGTACCGTTATTAGCGCCTCCCCGCTTCCCATTGAGCCCTATGGGGGCTCAAATGGGAATGGGGAATGGCTTTTTCAATGGGGACTTACCAGTCCCGCCAAGGTCGGACTGGACCGGTAAGTCCCCATTGAACGGGACTGAACACGGTCCCGTTATTGGTGGCAGTCATGGCGCTAATAACGCCATGACTACCACCAACCTTGGAATGAGGGCCAATGACTGAGACAGCCCTGACTGAAACTGACATGAATGCAGTGTAGTATACTGTAAGGCTGGGTACTTGCCCCAATCCAGATTCTTCGTTATGGGTGTCTGGGTGGAGTGAATGGCCTGAATGCCTGTGAGCCTGATGGGCTGCCTGCCTGCATGAATGCCCTTCTGCAGGATTTGTTGACTAAGCCCGGCTCAGCCTGAGTGAATGGGAGCCAATGTGTACAACAGGGGACTGCACATTCACCAATTTGTTCAGAAGTTGAAGTCGAAGCTGAAACACGAAGAAGCTGTTCCTTGAAGCCCAGCTGAAGGAGAAGTCTGCTGATGCAATTTCTTCGTGTTATCCAAAAGCTGCCGTGTTCTTTCAAGGGCTGATCCAGAGATGACCTGCAAAGGAGACCTCTCCCTGAGCTACGAGGGACCATCGTGCAAACTGCTACTCTTCATCAGAAGTACCCTCAAAGCCAGTCGTGTGTGCCTGCCGTCTGGAGAATGGGTCTTTGTGAGTCCTGAAGAGGAATGCCCGGACATCTTGAGTCAAAGAAGTCCATTGGTGTCACCCAAGGTCCAGAGGTGCGTTTCGTGACTGCTGGAAGCCATTGCTGTCTACCACACAGAAGAGGGTGTACCCTGGCATAGTGCTGCTGGAAACCCAGAGCAGTGAAAGTTTCAAACTGCCTAAGAATGTTTCAAGGTACATCCTTACCATCATCATTGACGTTTTCCTGCCTGAGAGAGTCCAGAGTCGCTGAGTGCAGAGGAAGATCCGTCGGTGAGTTTCCGGCCACTTGTTGCTAACAAAGACATCCCGAAGGTCCATAATTGGTGAGGGTCCGAGGTGCACTAGAGTGGTTGAGTCCAGGTTGCCAGAAGCCATTCAGAGGTCCATGCTGCAGCTACAACACCGAAGAACCAAAAGGTGGAAAACCACAATATTCTGAAACCCGACACCAAAGGTGACCTGCAACCGTCGCCGCCAGAAGCCATCAAAAAGGTCTTAATGATATTACGCTCATCTGGCAAGCCTTTAAGGAGCCAGCAGCAAGTTTCATCTTCACAGGACTTGTGCAGTTGGAGAAATCATCGACCAAACGAGAGCACTGCAAAGAGCAAAAGTGCTGCACTTCAGTAAGACTTTGGTTCCATTTTCTTCATGGTCTCAGCATCCTAGTGGTTCCTTCTTCCATGGGGGGGCCCATCCTCTGAGGAAATCGTCGAGTGAACCCGAGAATGCCACTTCGCCTGCCAAGGAACCAACCTTACTGTGACGAGGAAGAGCTTCTTCTAGTCTCAGGGGTTGTCCAGGGGTCCCAGATTCATCTTGGATCCTGTTCTCCTGTGGCCTCTAAGGTACTTTGGGGTGGTAGAACCTTTTAAAGAAAGCAGAAGGTTATTGAACATAATTGGACCTGGCTGTAAAAATCAAGATAAGTTACTCCCTAACTTTTCCATTACAGGTAGCCCAGGTGGGGGGGGATCTTCACACACAATTGTATATCTAGTCTAAATAAACCATTCTGCCATTGTTCACAACTAACCCGCCTTTCTTCCTTACTCTATGCTCATACAACTCATTTAAGAATTCACAAGCCTATTTAAAACTGTCTGCAGTTAGTGCATATATTACTGAATCTAAGTATTGTGCCTTTACCCTACCATAGCAGTGCCTCGATGCCTATGGGCAGCGCCTCGATATACAATTTTACAAATATAATAAATAAATAAATATAAAAGTACAGATACCCACTCTAGTCTTTTCAGCTTCCTTAACTGGTGTCAGAAGGGTCTCCCGGAATGAGTGAGAGGTCCGACAACACCACAGGCAAACGGGCTGCGGAACTGGGAAAGAAAGGTACAACGTGGAGAGAATGAAAGGGAGAAGGAGGAGAACCCTTGTTAAAGAGACCCCCCTCACCAGAACCTGAATTAAGTAATAGACACTAAACCAACATAAGACTATGCTTGATCAAACAAATCCGATACCAGTGAGAAGGATGGTGCGGGGACAGAATGGTGAAGAAAACCTTTTAGTGTTTTCCCACGGATCCATAGAAAAACCCACAAAAAGGGATGGCCCACCAAGGCTGTGGCTAAGCTGTGAATAAAACAATAGTTCTGCCTCATGCCATTAATTGAGGGGAAAGCAAACAGACATTTGAAACAAATTAGCTGCCAGCCACAAGTAAGTGGGAACATAAATAATTATTTATGACAGGGTTGTGGGTCCACCAATGCACAGTGATGAGCCTGTGCACCCAACAAGTCCATACTGGTTAGGATAAAATAACTAGTATAGCCATCAGTGGCAACAAACCAAGACCAGGGAAGGGCTTGTTCCCCTGGCATAATCAAGACCAGGGAAGGGCTTGTTCCCCTGTCTTTTGGCAATCCAGGGAAAGGATTGTTCTTGTGACATGAAAAGAAAGAGGGAGAAGATCACTGTCCTGAAAGCGGTACACGGTCACTACTAGGCCAAATGGGCAGTGAGAGACCGTAGGAGAAGTACAGCTGCAGGACCGCAGCAAACATATTGTTTTACCCCATAGTAGGCTCATAGGATTTGAGTATAAGGGTTTGGACACAGGAAAGTGGATATCTTTATTATGGACATTCTGACAACGACTGGTCCATTAGTTTGTTTTGCTGAGGCAAGATAACCCCTCATAGAGTTGGGGATAGCGCGGCCTTTTACCCCAACCCTCTTATTTAAATAAAGTAATTGTGAGCCCCTCAATACTGTGTGCATATTCTTACTTCTGGTGCCTCACAGTGGCCTTTGACTCCCCAAAGAAGGCTTGCTTGTCGGCCTCTGACTTCATAGGGAAAATTCCAGTAAAGCATTGAAGCAGATTAATGTTGGTTAAAGAAGGTTCCTATCATGCCCTGTGTGGAGAATCCTGCAGATCCCCCACTAAACCCTACCTAAAGTTTCCTCCCAGGTGGCCAGGAGAGGGCAGACACTGCCTGATTCCAATCCTGGGGGTGGTTTACTGCGGGAGGATCACCTGGGTGGAGACAATGCACAGGGCGTTGGGGAGAGATCGCAGGGTGAGACATGGTATTTCTCCCTGGAGAGGAATACTCTTACTACAGATATAGACCATGCTTATTGCCGTTTTGATATATCTTGACCTCATATTAGGGATGGACCGGTACATTCTAAAGAAGTGATTCAATATAGTCTTGAACCCAAAGAACCAATCTTTTATACCCCTAAATCCCCATAACCTCTACGATGCCAAAAGTATACCAAAGGGAATGGCGAACATGTGACCTTTCCTGACCCATCTCTCTCTTAAAAGGTAAAACCCTATAACTCCACTTTCAATAACATCAAGGGAGGAAACATCATCCTTAAACCTTTTAAAGATGTAAGAAAACTAAAGTTCTCTATGGTAGACTACATGTCCCAGAATCTCTCAGGGACTGTGTTGAAGAGGAGGGCTGAAGAGGCTTGTAGGAGCCAAGGTCAGGCAAGCCTAATATCTTTTGTCAAGATCAAGCCATCGCCTGAATTAACCCACCTCAGGGGCATAAAAGGCTGCAGCAAGAAGGAGCAGTAGAAAGAAGCTGGTGCAGGAGCTGGAAGGTCGGCAGAAGTAGCAGTAGAAGAAGCAGAGCACAAGGCTGGCAGTTCACTAGGAAGTGTGACCACAAACTGACTCCTTGTAACATACTGAATACTTATGTACAAGTCGTAGAAGTTGCTGAAGTCAAACTAAGAACAAGATTTACCCAAGCCAGTAGAGCAAACCATGTTAAAGTGAAACCAGTTCAATTACAAACTGAACACCATTGTTTTAAAGATGCTTAAGAGGTTGTAACCACAGAGTCCTCTGATACATGGGTGACACAGTTATTCAAGGCTGGTGGAGTGGCAATATAGCCTTGGGGTAACTACTGGAGACAAGAATATGTATGAAGCTGGGGAAGGGACCTGGGTACTTGTTAAAAGTAACTCAGTCAAATCTGTAGAGCCGAGTCTGTTCAAGTTAGGAAGAAGCCGCCTGGGAGCTAAAGACATATTTTCTGGTAGCTACAAGACAGAAAGGAAAGGCAAAGAGGCTGCCCTTTCTTGCCATACAAGAGAGAACAGTGCCTTGCCAACCTGTAGAGGTCTAAGAGTCTTGTGGAAGTTGCCTGAAGTAAAGGCAGATTTTGTGGTAGCTGCAAGACAGAAAGGAAAGGCACAGAGCCTGCCCTTTTGTTGCCATACAATGGAGAAGAGTGCCTTGCCAACCTGTAGAGGCCGCACAGTCTTGTAAGTTGCCTAAAATACAAAGTTGCAGTAGCAGCAGTAGAACTGTGGTTGTCGATACCTTTGTCAGCTTATTTAGCTGAAGCAGAAGCAAACTGGCCAAGTGGAGTCTGCTCTCACAGTATGAGTATCAGTGTTGCTGGTCAAATGCTCCAAAAACAATGGTGTTCTGTTGTCAGGACTATACTGCACTGATGATCCCTAATAAGGGTGAAACCAGGTATGTAGGTGTCTTGAGAGCTTTGCAAAATATCTGTCTTGGTTGAGTAAGCTATGTATAAAGTAGCACTGCCATCTTAGACAAAGACATTTTCCTGGAGAAAAGGTATGCATTTGGGCTAATTTGCATACCCACAATGTCTTGCTGTTGTGGCTCAGAACTGGAGGTCAGCTTCCAGCAATGGCTACTACTTAGCATTGTGGAATGTGTGACTTGGCTCAGATGGACTTTCCTATTTTCACATTTAAGGTGGAAGTTTTTTTTCCAAACCTTTTTAAACTCACCATAACTATCTTGGTGTTGTGGATATGTATATTGCTTGCTCATAAATATGCATGTGGCTCATGAGTGGGAGTGGGTGGGTCTGACTAAGATATTCTGCATAATTCAGGATGTAAATATATGCCATTAGCACGCAAAGCACTCTTACTCTCAGCCACATGAATAACAAAATGTGATATTTCTTATATGGCTAATAAGGTATTGCATGTTAGGGCCTGTGCAGTAAGTTGTGAGTGGCATGCTTGTAGTTGTCCAATACAGAATACATAATTAAACAAAGGAATTCTAGCGTTCCACTTGTTCAGATGTAGATTTGCTGATGAGCATTTTGCGAACAGTCTTTGTCTGTAAAGGATTTTTTGGGAAGGCACTTTAAACATTATATCAATCTTATTGTGAAATATCATTGTCAATGTGCATGGGGTTCTCCTTTGTAGTTGAGCTACTCAGTCCCCTTACTTTTCTCTTTATTTCCTCATAACTCATTAGGTTTGGCCCAACTCCAGTTCTGGAAAGGCTTAGCTGCATGGCAAAGAATAAGTCTATATATGTGGCTGCCAACATGGGAGATAAAAAGCCATGCAATTCCACTGATGTTACGTGCCCCAAGGATGGGCGTTATCAATACAATACCAATGTCGTGTTTGATGCTGAAGGGAAATTAGTTGCCCGTTATCACAAGGTAAGCAGAACATATACTAATCAACAACTTTTCGTTTTATCTATGATATTTGTAATTTGGCTGATTTATGGTATCTTATATTATTAGGATTTGTACCTTTCACTGTTGCTATTCGCATGGACTTTGGTGGATCTGAAAGAGGGAGTGGGATAAGTTAGTGGGGAGAGTTAGAAAATGCAAGAAGTGTTGCATTTGTGTTGATATAGGCAGCCCAAATGTACCCTGAACTCTGCTTGTGGACCCTGTGTTTAGAGCATGTAGGCATTTGTCCAGAGGGGAGCCTTTCATTCGCTTGGAGCTAGGAGGGCATTGGGCAAGACTGTGTTGTGTACGTTGAGTGTAGAGGGGTAATGTTCTGTTGGTATTGTTATTGAAATTGCTTTGTAGAAGTGGATTTGTTTGTATGGGCATAGTCGGTTTGAGCATCGAAGTTACAAAATGTTTGTGGGGAGGGAGAGGCTTGGGGGGCCATTTGCAGCCTCCATCTGGTGGGGCATGGCTACAATGCATAGTTGTGGTACGTCGGCGCAGCTGGTATGGCATTCTCTTGAGGTGGATTGTATGCCTTTCTCTTGGCAGAATGTTTTAAACACAGGTAAAGGGCTCTTGTCAGGTTCCTTGGGCTGAGTTGTTGGTTGTTGTATGACATCATTTGGCTTTTGGTTGCTGGGTGGTTTTTTGGTTTAAAAGGCATTGAAGAGCCAGGTCTTTATTATCTTTCTGAAAGTAAAGTGGTCCTTGATTGTGATCTCTTGATGTACTCTTCCATAGTTTGGGCACCATGCTGGAAAACACTGATCCTCGTGCATCTCTCTGGTGTAGAGCATGCTCACTAATAGTAAGTCACTGCTGAGCCTTAATGTTCTTCTTGGTTGGTATTGGATGATCTTTGCTTAGATTATTTTGGCACCACAGCCCTGAAGAGCTCTGTGGGTGGTGCTCAGTGTCTTTAATGGGTTTCTCTTTTTAGCTGGCATCCAGCAGAGACTTCTTAGTGCTTGAGGTATGTGCTCCTTCCTTCCGAGCCTCAGTCGTAGTCTTGCTGTGTGAATCAGTCTGGCATGCTAAAGTATAAACTGTTGGTGTAGTAGATTATTGCGGGGACTATCGCTATGATAGAAACTATCCTGTGTGGTAATTAATTACATAATCCATCTGATTGCGGAATGCTTGTAGAAACATTTCTTTACTAGTGCGTTGATTTGTGGTTCCGGGGTGAACCCATAGTCCATGAGGATCACAAAATTCTTGATTATGTTTGAGGTTTTTGGCTAGGTGCCCATTTCTGGCCAACTTACTTGTGCATATGGTGCTTTGTTTGGTGCGAAAAACATGATTTCTCTTTTGTCCATGTTGGTTTTAAGTTGTTAGTTGTAATCCATGAACTCACCTTTGTGAGGCAGTTAGGGAAGGCAGTTTTGGTCTCATTGCTGCTGGTCATTTTGAAGATGACATGTGTGTCATCCACATAGTTGTAGAAGGTAAGTCTGTTATTTTTTATGTATGAGCCTCAAAAGTGGAGCTATAGAGATGCTAAAAAGGATGGGTGATAAGCTCAATACTTGCAGGACTCCATGGGTGAGCCAGGTGATTTCTGTTCTATCCACGAAGAAAGATTTCATCCATTGTAACGTTGTGTTGTGTAGTCCAACCTTTTTCCAGTCTTCTTATTAAGGACCATGGCTAACAATGTTAAAACCCATTATTAATGTCCAGGATAGTAGGGCTGAGGTGCTGTTGGTGTCTGCATTGATTGGATGGTCATCCCAGATACATACTAGAGCTGATTATGTTCCTCTCATGGGTCATGATCTAGGATGTCGTTAAACCATGTGTTTCAGAATGTGTCAGTATACATAGCTTTTTAAAGTTTTGGCTTTGTGGGGGATTCGTCCGGGTCTCTGAGTAGTGGTTTCACATATACCATCTTGAAAAATATTCATACAATTCCTGTTTCCAGTGAAGAGTTCATCAGTTGATATGATATGATGTGGCATCTATAACCCGCCTGTACACAAGGGTTTCTAGGCGCGACAAGACAAGGAGGGGAAACATGGGAGGACAATATAACGATCTTACTAGGCCTTGTTACATACAGATCGCGGAAGTGCAGGGAAGGGGAGATGTGCCGGGGGGAGGGAAGTGCAGTAAACTCACTAGTGCAGCTACCAGGTGGCTCATAAGTGCAGAGAGGAGGGACTGTAGGGTTGCAGATACAGATCCAGAGGCAGTGCACGGGCAACTGGACATGCAGGAGCCTGGGCCCCAGTTCAGAGGGTGACCAGTGCGCGGTACAGCCAGGTGCATCAGCAGGGAGAGGAAGAGAGAAAGCAGAAGGTCTTGAGTTGCTTCCGGGAATTGTAGGTGGTCCTGCTCAAGTTTGAGTGGGGCAGGGATACTGTTCCAGCATGAGGCCTCAGCCGAGGAGATAGATCTGTTCCCAACTCTCTGCTTGGAGAAGCGTCTGACCCTCAGAGAGTTGGAGGTGAATGAGCGGAGAGCTCGAGAAGGAAGATGTTTTGGAAGAGAAAGTTGGAGGTAGAGCGGTTCCAGGTCCCAGAAAGCTTTGTTGACAATGTAGAGGGTCTTGACGTTGATCCTTGCAGCTACGGGGAGTCAGTGAAGAGATTTCAGAACTGGAGAGATACGATCCCTGGGCTTGAGGCCAAGGAC
The DNA here is from genome assembly GCF_040938575.1 of Ambystoma mexicanum. Classification (NCBI taxonomy): domain Eukaryota; kingdom Metazoa; phylum Chordata; class Amphibia; order Caudata; family Ambystomatidae; genus Ambystoma; species Ambystoma mexicanum. The sequence goes on from NC_090927.1 coordinate 1,089,910,652, forward strand.
AAGTCTTGCAGTCCTGTTCTGGATAAGTTGTAACGGTCGAAAGAGTAGAGGCAGGAAGATTTAGAATGAGGCTGTTGCAATAGTCCCGCCTAGAGAGGACCAGAGCTCTGGAGACAGTGAGCTTCTGGGGGAAAGTGAGAAAAGGAAGACTACCTCAGAGGAGGTGCAGCTGATAGTTTGACTTCTTAGAGACGTCGGAGATGTAAGGAAATAAGGAGAGGGTGGAGTCGAAGATGACACCAAGGTTCTAAGCCTTACAGGAAGGAGCAGGAAGAGGGTCCAGAGTGGGCGGCCAGAGAGAGAGAGTAAAAGGGGGAGCGGCTGTTGCAATGAGGAGATCTCAGTCTTACTGCCATTAAGGCAGAGCTCATTGACGGTACACAAGCCCTGAATTGTGGCAGTCTTGTATGAGAGAAGAAGCAGATGTGGCTTAGGGTAGCTTGAAACAGAGCTGAGTGTTATCCGCATAACATTGAAAATTGGAGCAGCAAGTAGCGATGCAGTGGGCAAAAGGTCCCAGGTAGTGGTTGAAGAGCCAGGGAGAGAGGTTAGAACCCTGGAAAACACCACAACTAGAGAGAGAGAGAGAGAGAGAGAGAGATAGATAGAAGAGAGGAAAGACCCCAGTTGAACCTGAGAGGGTCGGTCGGTGAGAAAGGAGGTCAACCAGGCCAGGGCCTGATCAGTAATACCAAGCTTGTCCCTGAGACGATTGGGCAGGATGGCCTGGTTGACTGGGTCAAAAGCACAGGAAAGATCAGATAGATCAAGGAGGTTGAGGACAGAAGGGAGATTAGAGTCAAGATTGGCGAGCAAGTCTACATGGGTGTTCAGGAGAGCAGTTTCCGTGCGTCTGGCAGCTCTGAAGCCAGACTGGTGGTCATGGAGGCAACCAACAGATTCAGTGTGTAGATTAAGCTGGGAGATAGCCAGCTTTTCCAAGAATTTTCCCAGGACAGGAATGATGGAGATCGAACGCTAGTTAGCCGGAGAGGAAGGATCGGCGGAGGGCTTCTTTAGAAGGAGGTGCACAAGAGAGTGCTTAAGGGGGAGGGGAAAAACCCAGTGTCAAAGAAGTGATTGCAGAGATCGGCCAAGGCTGGAGCAAGGGTGTCGATGTGGTCCTTGATTGTTATGGATGAGAAGGGGAAATTCTGCTTTGATGAGATCGGACTTGTCTACAAACATCGTCGGGGCTGAATAGGGGAAAGGAGGAGTAGAGATGGCCTCATGCGGGCCAGAAGTGGTAGAGGAGGAGGAAGAGGAGGTAGAGGAAGAGATGGGGGACAGGATGTCCTGAGGTTTAGTAGTGAAATGAGAGGGCAAGGCTATGCAGAGGGCCTGGGAGGGTACAGGGGAGGTAGAAGCTGCAGCAGGATTGTCCAGCTCCTTGCAGATATTGAAAAGTTCGGCCACGTTTTTAGGTGCCGCAGAGATGCGGGCTTGGATGTAGGCTCTCTTCTTAGAGAGAACAGATAGTCTGTACTGTCTTTGGAGCAGGCGGTGGGCCAGTTTGTCAGGGGTTGCGCCTGAGTTCCTCCACTTCCTCTCCGCCACCCTACACTCGCGCTTAAGGGCGGCAAGGTTGGAATCGTACCAAGAGTTGCACTTGGATTTGGGCTTCAAGCTAATCCTCATGACAGGGGCAAGGATATCCAGAGTGTTAGAGATCAAGAGATGAAGGTTAGCGAGGTATCTGTCAGTGTGTGAGTCAGTCAAAGGTGCAGGAGAAGGAGAAAAAGTAGTGGCAAAAGCCTCAACTGACACATGCTTCATGGGTCGAATGACCGAGAAGGTAGGTGGCAGTGCTGGAGTCGGCTTGACCTGCGGGGAGGAGAGAGAGAGGTAGGAAGAAAGGAGAAAGTGATCACTCCAAGAGAGAGGAGTGGTGAGAGGGTTGGAGAAGGGGTGGTCTGAGGAGATCAGAACATCCAGGGTGTGCCCTGCAGAGTGATTCGGGCCAGAAGGAAGAATAGAGAGAGATAGAGAATCGAGGATGTTGCAAAAGAGTCCTGAAGAAGTGCTGGTAGCATCCAGGTGGATGTTTAAGTCTTGAGGAGGAGAAGTTGGGAGGTAGAGGCAAGGAGCGAGGAGGAGAGGTCAGCCCACTCAGAGTGGAAGACGGCGACCTGGCCAGGCGGCCTGTAGATATTGCCCACAGTGAGAAGGAGAGTGTCGAAACTCCCGACAGAGCTGGCGGTGAACCAAGTCTCGGTGAGACCGAGTGCATCCAAATCAAGCTCTTCCAGGAAATGGCAGATGTCAGAGGAGTGTTTGACAGCTGAACGAGAGTTGAGAGTATCGATGTGGAGCAGGTTGCCACATTTGAAGGACTTCCAGGGAGGGGTACAGGCCAGAGGTACACCTTGCGGAAGTGTTGGAGGGCTCCGAGGATGGGCAAATGAGGAAGGAAGAGAAGGCAGGGTAGTTAGAGAGGGAGAAGAGACTGCCAGAGGGTTGGCAGAAGAGGGCGGCAACAGGGTGGCCACAGAAGTATCAGAAGGTGCCAAAGAGGTGGCAGAGGAAGGAGGCAGCAGAGCAGCCAGAGAGGGGTAAGAAGGGATAGCAGCCGAGGAAAGGAAGTTGATAAGGCGCGGGATGCATCTATCAAAGAGGAGGAGACTGGCCTGAGAGCCCTGGACCAAGATGATGCCATTCAAGGAGACATTAATGATGGTCTCATTAATGATGAAGTTGATGAAAATAGAGTGTTAGGCTTTCTTTGGCAAGGACTTCTTTCAGTGGCAGAGGCTGGTTTTGGTGCTGGGGGGCAGTAGGACAGATAGCTCCTAAAGGGGCACCTGGATTCTAATTGATTCTTGAGTGAGCCTGAAGGGGCCTTAATATTTCTTCAAATTAGCACAAACTACTGGGCATAGCGAGGAAACCTAAAGTAATTAAGTGGGGATGGTGGGGGTTTTCCCCAGAGAAATGCTTTTAAAATAATGTTCTGAAATGATGCGTTTGGTGCCATAATTTATGAGAAAAATGGGGTAAAAACCAAGTCAATGTACAATTGTTTCTCTAGGGAAACATGAATAATACCCATTAAATGTCATGATTCACAGCCAGTCATGTCTGGTGAATAATTTCAGTAGAGGGGCCTAAATATTTCCACAAATTAGAACAAGCAACCTAATTAAGGTGGCATCAGGTTGCCCCTCCTAAGAAATGTTTTAAAAATAATGTGCTGATATGATGCCTTGTCCAGCACTATTTCTGAAAAAAGAGGTAAAAGCCATACTATTTACAGTTGGTTCTCTAGGGTCACACTTGTAAATGCCTTGTCACCAGCAGTACACTGCACAGGAGCATGTCATACCATTTTCATGAGGCTGCAGCCATAGCCTATCTATGCCAGTAATGGTCAGTATAAAGTTGCATCCACAACCTAGCTATGCCTGTAAAGGTCACTGTAAATCGCTTGTGTGAGACTGCTGCTACAACCTATCTATGCCTGCAAAAGCCACTGTAAATCACATGAATGAAGTTGCTGCCAATCTCTGCTTGCCAGTAACCGTCACCGGGCCAAGTAAGAAACAAAGCGGGTGGATGGAGTCCACCCACTTTTTTGAGAAAGTGGATGCCGTCCCCCGTACATGATTAAGGAATACAAAAATAAAATGTGCTGCACCCATTTTATTTGGGCAGCGCTGAGTCGAACCCAGGTTCTCCTGCTGTGAGGCGAGATACCTAGCCACAAGGCCACACAAATTGCTTATTATGGAAGTGTAAAATATCTCATATTGACATCTTGCTGTACATGACATGTATTTCTTTTTTACAGATTCTTAGATCTAAAAGGTTCTTATGTACCTTTTATACTAAAATGCTTATTTGTGCTATGCACTTGCTTCAATTGTGAAAGACAAATTGAATAAAATGTGCGTATTTCACTGCAGGATATGTTAAATTCCAGTGATGTCACTTCCCAATGCACAAGTTCTGCCACTATTCTGTACGACTCGAGCCCTCAGGTTGCTGTAAATCATTTCCATGAAGCTGCTGCAATAATCTCTGTTTCCCTGAAATGGTCACTGCAAATCACATGCAGGAAGTTGCCGACACAACCTATCTTTGCCAGCAGCCCCTGCAAGGGATTTAGAACAACCAACCATACAAACACATGCATACACAGGCTGATGGCCAGACAAATGTTAGGAAATACATGACCTATATAACAACTGTACTCAATAAACTGGCATTTCATAATGGCGTACACATATCAGGGACAAGACCTGTACAAGAGCACACAGTTCTAAGTTAGGGCAATTGAGACATATTTTTTTCTTGTCTTATTCACATTTATACCTACTACAACACAGTTTGAACATTCCTTCACTATTATAAATGAAAAACATAAATATGTTTAATTTATTCATTTGTTATTCGAATTTAAGATCCAGAGAATAACAAAAAGAAAAGAAATCACCTAACCCCAAAATCACACTTAGGCACCAGGTTTCCTACAAAATGCACCACCTCTGACTTCTGAAATTATTGAGCCTCCCGCTGACGCTCACAGGAGAAAGCCACCTGCCCCATTCCCCCCAGAAAACATCCCTCAGGGTGTAGCATTCATTCCTTGTTAGTCAAACAGACGCAGAAATCTTAATCACTACAAACGATACAGTTTGAAATGCGCTTGGAACACTTGGTCCAAAATGGGTTTTCAGCATTTCGGAAAACTGGGCATGGGTATCATTGGAAAAAAAGTAAATTGTTTCATTGTCCAAATGGCTGAAAGTTTTGCAGCCACAAACCTTGTGAGGGTGGATCTGGTTTCTTCCAGCAAGACGCAATGTACATTTTTCCCAGCGGCAGCCAACATCAACACCACTCTCCATTTATCGGAAAACACATTCTGTAACAAACAACATCTTTGCCCTAGGATTAGGATGGGTGTATCACTTGGGATGGGGAAACTGACATTTACTCCACACAACTAATAAGTAAAGGCACCAAGGACCCAGAGAAAGGTGGGAAACACTAAATCCCAACCTATGTTGGCCAAGAAGGCCTTTAAGCGAGAACAGACTAAAGGACACATATCGCCTCTTCGCCCCGAATTCAGGGGTACTTCAAGCATTGCTGGAACCTCAATTTTTGACTTGGTTGTCCCTAACCTTTCACCCATTTTGTTGTTTTTGTCATCCCATGTAAAACCCTGAATGAAAGCTTAGTTTTTAGAAATGAGTCTTGGTCTGGTTTCTTATCTTTGTTACACTTGTGATAGCACATATAAAGTCACATGTTATACATGCCTGGGTTACCCATTTACATATTTATTAGTGAAAATATCCTGAGTAACATTAGTTTTTTGTGAGTGTTGAACAGGGAAAGTACATTGAACCAGATCGGGAAAATTGCAATAGTTCAGCAGTTCTTCCATTCAGTTCATTTTTGAGAGCAAGGGGTACCTGCTCTCTGTTGTACAAACGTGCACAATACTGCCCAGATATCACTAGGCTGCTCTTTCGGTGAACTAAGATTACTGTTATTGCTTCATATCAGGTGCCCCACCTTAAAAGGATCAGTCTACCCCAAAGGCTCTCTCTTCATTAGTAGGTTGCCTCCTGGGTTAGTGATTCTTTCAACTTGGGGCAATGCTCAACGGGTTCTCGGGTGGATTTAGAGGGTGGCCGACATGAGGTGTTTATGTCATAAAGTGGAATTTCTCTTTAAGGAGAATAGGCTATATTTGCCGTTTTTCTTTAAAAAGAAAAATGGGGGTTTCACCCCATGCTCATAAACCGACCCCTTCAACGCCCATCCTTGTACCACTTTTCTCCACCCATTCTACCTTTTTTCTTTTATTTTTTTATGTCCAATCCTGACATACAAGCACACATTCCCTTTACCATCATTCTTTTCCTCTATGGTGGGTTTGAAATTGTAGGATTCTCGATAGAATTTTACAATTGGTGACTGTACACTACAACAGGATACGAAACAAACAAGGGCAATCCAAACAAAAACGTGTAAGGAAAGAGGTTTAATGTAATTGTCGTGCAAGTGCCTAGTCTGAAGGACTGTAAGTCCAGAGTCCATCCCTAATCTTATATCAAAACAACTCCTGGGTGTCTGGCCAGGACAACGTATATCAAGTCACTCAGTGAAAGGGGTTTTATAATGTACACTTCTTTCACTGTGATTTTGTCTATATTGGGCATCTCAGACTCCAGGTCACTTGGGTCACTTTGGGAAACTTACGTAAACTCACGCCAGAAGCTATGGAAGTCTTCATTGCACCTTTAGCACTGCTCAACTCAGCTACAGAAATAGCTAACCTATATTTAGAAACTACATCCAAAGCTGTGAACACAATTGCCCCTATGAACACTCCTCGGGAAATATCTAAAAAGGTGAATGAATACATGGTTCTCACCGGAACTACAAAAGTGTAATCCTGAGAAATGTAAATGTTTTAAGATCTAAAAAAATACTGAATGCATCAAAGGCAAGGATGAATACACAAAAATAGCGAAACTATATAAAAGTGCGATTATAGATGCAAGGAAAACGATGTATGACAATAGCATTGCCAATGCAGAACAGAATACAGTGAGGAATCTGAGGGCGTCCTCACTTCTTTCCCCAATATATTCTCCCCCCAGGTTTCCAGAGAACAGCCGTTGCTTTCGGATCCTGACCCTGGGGGTGGATATGCAAGGTAGGATCACCTGGGTGGAGGCGACTTGGGGAGTGGGGATGAAGCACCCTTACGTGAGACACGGTATTCCCCATTCCCCTTTCACCATGAGTCCAATGTCCCCAGAGCCTTTATAGGCTATTAGCAATCCTTTCCCCATTTTTACCCCAAATCATTACCCTATAGACACCAGTTTGGTACTGTTTGGTACTGGGACGAGCAAGAGACCAATTAGAGACATACATCCTCTCTTTATTGACACACGCACATACAAACACCAGTTATGTACTGAGATGAGGAGGAGGCCAGCAAGAGCAATGCAGGACTCCAAAGTCAGCAATGAGCGGTCTAAGCAGGAAGTAAGGCAAAAATTCAGGCAGCTGTGGAAGCAGGTCTACGGACTGCTGGACAAAAGCAGACCTCTCCTGGAAGTTGGCATGGCAGACAGAGTGCTCAAGAACCCCTGGAAGATGCAGGGTGTATGCAGCAGGAAGCGAGGCTGTAGGAAGCTGGAGGCTGGTGGCGAACTGCAGAAACGGAACCGCCGTGACCAGGCGAAGCGGGAAAATGAGGCCTGAGCTGCGATAGACGCGTCAGAGGTGTGAGCCAAGCCACGGAGAGCCGCTGGGAAGATGGAGCTATGCGCTGCACGACAGAGAGATCTTGTGGGAGCAGGAAGCCTTGCTCGAATGCCATAAACTCTGACAGGTGATTCAACCTAGGAAAGGGGACACCGGGACTGCTGGCGAGAACGCAATGCAGTCAATGAATGACGATTTGAATTAAAGCAAGTAGTTTTTTAATACTGATCTGAATTAAAGTGAAAGTAAGCACTTTTTGTATACCGATCTGATTAAAAGCAAGTTTGTGGATTTTCCTGATATAAGGAACTGTTATTTGAACAAACAAGCATTGGCAAGAGCCATAAGAGTATAAGGAACTATGTAACTCGAATGAAAAAGCATTGTCAAGAGACAGGAGTGTATGTGAAAGTGCAGCAAGTGAATGGTGGCAAAACAAGTAATGATCAAGCATCATGAGAATGTGAAATGAGAATGAAGCAAGCACCACTGTAAAGCTGAAGCAGTGGCAACGTGCAAATTAAGAAGCAAGTAAAGTGTGTCGGTTGCATGCACTGTAATGACCATGCGCCTAGAACAAGTGCACCCATCTATGGAAAAGCCATCTATGGAAAAGCCACTGAAAGCAACCACAGAGAAGCTTTTGTTTGAATAGAAAGGACATTTTGTGTGATGTGAAAATAAGGAACTGAACTATATGAAATTGGTGGAAAGTAACCAAACCAGAAGAGCTGTGAAGTGCCCCAAGGAATTGCGTTGTTTTGGAAAAGTGAAAGACTTGAAAGCTTGGGGAAGGGAACCCCCTGGCATTGTCAACTATTTTGAACTTGGGGAAAGGGAAACCCTTAACAAGCCAAGAGCTGGAAGAAGCTCTGAACTTTAATTTGAACACTGCTTATTTTGATGCAGACATCCCTACATATTTTATACAAGTAGATGTGAGGGCAAGTATAGGTTTTGGACACAGACAGACATTTTCTTTGGACTTCCTGGCACAGACTATCCTTAGTTCTTTTACGTAGGGAAATCCCACCTTAGCATGAGGCAAGTTAGGCTGTTTTCCCAAACATACATTTGATTTAATAAAAATGTATAGCCCATACTTTATTCACTTGTCTGTGTCTTCTTCAAGATGCCTTCACAATACCCAGGAATTATTTTTAAATCTTGAGGGATTTAGAGATTACATGCCCGAAAGAGATGGAGGGGCCCATCAAAGATGCTGCATGGTGTACCACAATTCAAGAAGCTATGTGCGATAAACTCAGAAAGATCAAAGATCACATTAACCTCAAAAGAGAAACACTGAATGTGATGAAAGAAGGAGAAAATATTACAAATATAAGTACATAAGACTCCCAGCTTGCGGGAAAAGAAACGTTTAATTTTAGGACCATGACCTAAACAGAGATGGTAGGCATTGTGAGTAAACTACAACCAACCAGTTGTAAAGGCGATGTATGCCCGGCCATCACTGTTAAGGCATGCCTCCCGTCACTCATAGGTACGAGTACCAAATTTGTTAATTCATCTTACAAGGGGAACTGTGTACACAGAGAGCTCATAAATGCATGGATTACGACCCTCTTAAAATAAAAGAATGGACAACGCAATTGCCAGCAACTATATACCCATCACCAACACACCATTTCTGCTCAGAATTCTCCATCGAGTGGCATACGAGCAGATCCTAGATCATTTGATCAATAATAACATTCTCAACAAACGGCAATCTGTGTTAGTCCGAGTTACTGTATGGAGACCGCATTGCTGAATTTGAAATTATCCATGCTCCAATCTATTGATAAAGGTTAAATGGTCATAATTATGCTGCTGGACCCATTGGCCGCATTTGACTTGGTAGATCATTCTCTTTTGTTTGACAGACCTGCAAAAGGTTGCAAACTTCTCCCTTGAAGTGGCAGTTTGGGTGAAATATTTATTTATTCCAGTTGCTTGAGGAGAGGGGAGTTTGTTTTACTAATTGCGCAGACGACACTCAATGCGGGATCCATCTCTCCGGAGTTTATACGGAAGGCGTTGAAAAGATTAATAAGGCATATAAACTGATGCAGACCTGGATGATTCAGTACGAAACTCAATGATGAAAAAACAAGCTTATGGTAGTGGGCTCTCCAACTAGAATTCATAAATGAGACCGAGCTTTCCAGCACATACAGCTGGCAGATTGTAAGATCACTACCCAACAGAAAGTGAAGACACTGGGGGTCTTCATGGATCGCATTCTAAATATATGGGTTAAAGATAACAGCCTAATATCTAGCTTATCATATCAGACTCTTGTCCCAGATACACCTGTTTCTTTCTGAAAAAAACTGTGTCACAATAGCCATGACCATCATTAGTACCAAAATGTACTATTGTAGTAGTCAGCTAGTTATTATTAATAAGGGGGACTGCTCTAGGCTCTAAACCCTACAGAAGAGTTTGGTTAGATTAGTTGTAGGACTAAACAGAAGAGTGCACGTGTCTGAAGCCAGAAGACACTTTCATTGGCTTCCTATAGAAGTGAGAATATCTTTTCGTCTCTTGTACATAACTCACAATTGTCTCGCAGGAAATAGCCCTACACATCTTTCAGAAATCCTGAAGGAGAAACCTCAGGCAAGGTCCTTGAGATCAAATTATTGTAATCTACTCATGGTTCCCAGTACCGAACTGACCATGGTTAGGAAAAGTGTATTCTTTGCCGCAACACCCATTGCATGGAATTCAATCCCACCTGCCCTCAAGAGGATCGAATCAAGAGAACTGTTGAAAAGGAGAATACAAACCCACGTGTTTAGATAGTGTTTGATATGAAGCAGTGCTTTATGATCTTGGCTGGGAGCATTTTTGTGGCCTGTACTGTTGTGATGTCTGGTTTATATGTTCTGTGTGTGCCCCTATGCCCTCGGCCCACTGGTGCACCTTATATATTAAATGCACAATTCCCAGCCAAGGGACGTAATGCGACCCTCTGACCAGACAGTCAGCCGAAAAGGTGGAGGAGGAATATCAACTTTCTCTCTCTTAAGGCTGCAAGAAAAAATAGACACACGTAAATGACAAAGTTTATCGCCTTTATTTTACGTATTATTATTTATTCTGTTCTCTCCTCTGTTCCGCACTTTCCAATTTCTCCCCCCTTCCTTGCACTTTCCCCCTTTTCCCTTCCCCATGCACTTGCGCATTCTCAATATCACTGGGTCTAATAACATTGTTGTTTTTGTTCTCCCCTGTTCCTCTCCGTTTGCCTGGTTGCACTCTGAAACACTTGTGTACGAGCGCGATATAAATAAAATATAATTTCATTTCATCCCTCTATCGTCTTAACAGAAACACCAACTACACCCACCTTCTGGAATTGTTTGGGTAGATCCAAGTGGCTATATGGCAGAATATAAAGATGGAAGTCCATAGGCCAGATTACTACCGCGTCCAAAGCCTGCAAGGGGCCTGTCTCGAAGGTACATGACAGACTAAATTGCAAGGAATCACCACAGAGGCGCAAATTTCCATGGACTCACAGGTTCCAGAAAGTGAAGACAGGCCGTGTTTGTTGGCTTATTTATTGAATGTATTTATTTATTTAAATTTATTTATATAGAGGAAGAGCAATGCTTTTTTGATCACCAAAGTACGCACAATAAATAAGACATCAAATTTACTGGGAAGCTGTGAGCTTCTTACAATGGGGTGAGTTTGAGGGACATTCTGACCAGGTTGTGATGGCAGTAAATTTAACAGTCACTGGGGACAATGCATAAGTGGACATACATAGATTAAGGACAATGAACATTGGACAATTTTAAGTGCCGTTAGGCAGTTCGACCAGCTGTTTAGTAGAGCAAGCTGATATTCCCACATAAAAGTGCCAAAAGATGTGGCTAAAAAAGTAGAAATCTGCCCAACCGGCAGAACAGAATTGTTGGCAAATTTTGCAAATTCTGTTTCGCTGGTGGTAATGTCACCAACCCATAGTTGTAACCTTTGCAAGGCTTCTTTATTTGGGCTGGTGACCTTGCAACTGGACTATAGTTTCAGTTCGCTTTACTCTAAGTGCTTCAGGGATCTTAGGGTGAATCCCCTGACTGTTTCTGGGCCTAGGTTAGCAGGCCTCTTCACCTAGCTTGTCCTCTTAATCTTGCTCTTCCGAGCTCTGGCTCTACTGGATTAGCCAACTCCCTCTCTCTCCATGCTTCTGGTGGACCTTTCCGATTGGTTAACCTTGGTTCCCTCATCCTGGTTGTTTTTCTTCTCAGCCTTCGCCTTTGGTGAATGCAAGTTCTCCTCGCATGGTTCTCCTTAAATATTCACCTCACTATAACACCACTCACTTTCAGGACCGCTACCCTATGACACACCTATAGCCTGATCTGTGGCTCAGTGGATTAATGCATCAACTACAGTGACCTGTGGTTGACCTTATGGTCAAAGCCTCGAATCCCAGCAGGTCCACTCAGCCGGAGGTCAATAAAATTATTACCATTAAGCTGGGTAACAATAAACATCTGTTATCTTTCAATATCGCCAGGATGCCTCTCTGAAGGTGAACATCCACTCTACAAATACACCTGTTAAGTTTTTTATGTTAGTCAGAAGTGAGTGATGACAGAGTTCATTGAACATTGATTTGTCGGTTTATTTCCCCATTAGTTTTGTGTAGCATGCTTTGTGTAGCATTACGCCCTGGCTTAATGGAGCACCTCTTCCCCATTATTGTGGCTGGTGGTCATGGTTCCCTGTACTTGTGCTTATTTCGCTAATGAGGATTGTCTCGTGCCCCGACTCTCACAGCCGAAGTTGGTAAGATACATGATCACCATGTTGGAATTTGGTATTGTAAACGTGGCAGCTCATTATCCGAAAGCATCAGCGTTTCCACATCCCTATAAGTCTCTCTCCTCTTTCTTTGTTGTTGCATGAAGCTTGAGTATCTGCTGTTTGGGATTTTGGTATCAGCACTGGGTCAGGGTCCATGCTGGAGCTTGCGCACCTAGCGTGTGCTAACTTGTTACTCCTACTCCACACACGGATCAGGACCCGACTGCCTGCAACTAAAAATAAAACATTTTCTACTGTTTTAAAACGTAAAACACAGATTTTGGGATGTTTCTCCCTTCTGAAAAACCTGGGGTCTTTTAACTCTTCTCTTAGTTCCCCCAGGGGTAGCATCAGGAAACAATAGACTCCGCCTGCCTCCCCCTCCAGCTAACGAACAGGTGAGCTTATCACAGTTGTTACTCTCACTACCACATTACTTGAAGGTGTGAATTTCTGGACAATGTATTCATTTTTGACTGACACCACTTCAGTTCATGGAAACTTTATTTCGTTGTTACAAGACAATTCTATAAACGTGCATAATTAGTCCATACCTCAGTTATGCTAACAAATTCATTTATTTTGCTTATTTGCAAGATGGTATATCACCATTTCCTCATACAGTGATGGAATGAAGCCTTTGATAAACTTGACAGCGCTACAGCTTAAATAGCCCCTCCTGGAAATACCCCGAAATATGTGCTTTATTGTGTACCTGATTTGCAGTTTTATTCCAAGGGGCATGCATTAGATGTTGAACTCCCCCACACATTGCAGTCTTCAAGGTCTAAACACTACTGTGTTAAGTAGGATAGGGGTCACTGTAACCGAAGAGACAGGAAAGAAAAAAAAAAGCCCCCCTATTAGAGTGCTCTCAGAAAGGCCGGATGGGATGGGTTTGTGTCATTAATTGTAGGTGTAGCCCAGTTCAAACTTGGTATCTCAGGCTGGTCCCTGGCACAACCATCCACATATCAGGCTTATGCCTCTATAAAAGCCAAAGGAGGGGAGACACAAGCAGGTATGTGTTAGGCTTATGATTCATGGAGCCCACTGTGGTTTGTTTGTGTCAAATACTATATCGGGATTGTGTTACATTAAAATCATGAGGAAAGGGTAGGGTTTGACGGTATCCCTACGTATTATCCCCACCAAAAATATTGCCATACATATGGTCGTTTGTCTTACCATAGGCAATATTTTTTGGGGGATAATTTGTGGGAGCAGGGGTTGCGGGGCTGTCCCCTCACATTTAAAAATAATGTGGAGGTTGCGGGGGTGTCCCCCGCAGGGTCCATGGCTCACTATTGCCACAAAAATATGTTTTTGTATCGCAATATTTTTGCGGGGATATTAACACATGGAACCGGTTTTACTTGATACAGGAGCCCTGACAAGTCTGTGGGGAGCTTTTGAACTGGGGCATTTTGAGGGCAGATGGGCCTGGGTTGGAGGCAGTCTGGCAACGATACATTGACTTAGAGAGGTTGGTGGGGCTGGTGAAGTGTCAGTTGGACTATTGTGATCACTGCATGTTTATGGGTGGAAACAGTGAGTCGGTTAGTTGGGATAGTGACTCATGAAACCGTGGTGTCTGTTCAAACCCCCCACCAGTGTATGTATTGAAAATGTGACTGCATTTGAATTCATAGGTCTTTCTGGCTTTGTAAGTCCTGAAATTTGAAGTACAGCAATTTTGAGATCATCCAGGGTATCATTAGCTTTCCAAAAAAAAATGCTCCACAACTGGACTCTTTCGTGCGTGGCTTGACGCTCTGACAATGGAGGTTCATGCATTTATGTAGCGGTTGACCAGTTTCCTATAAATAGTAGCCCTGTATGGGGCATTTCATGCACATAATCAAGTAAACAATGTTGCTTAATGTACATGTAAAATGCCACATAATTTTGTAGTCCTACCCCTTGTGGGATATCTTAATTGTGCCCAAAATGTTATGTGTGGGCGGGTTAGACATCTTTTGTTTGTGCAAGGCACAGTTCAATAATCTTTGCTATTTGTGTGTAGTTTGCTTCTTGCCATCAGCCCCTTCAGATTGGGTGGTTGTCTGAAAACAAGAAGTGGCATCTAAGGTAACCTCTCTAAGACGTTCATCTTGTTGCAGAATGGGTTGGAGTGGCATCCGGGTTTGTGCCTCTTTCACTCTTTATTCTAAGAGGTGGCTCCGTGGGATGCATGTTGCCCTCTGAATCTAGTTGTCCACAATCCTGTGGTTGTTTCAAGTCTGATCTTAAAGTCTGTATGTTTTTATCCCATCCCTTGTGTCTGAGCATGTTCAATTGTATCTCAATGTTTGGCTGAATATTGTAGCATGTTTTGTGTGCACTGTGTGGAAGCTGTCACTCTCCAAATAGCGGGTCCAGTCGGTAGGTTTGCGATGTGTAGTGGTCTGTAGATGGTCATCTTTTATTGTTATGGTGGTGCCAAGGAGATATACTTTTTCAGGAGAGTAGGATAATTTGAGGTTGATGGTTGACGGTTGCATGGAATTCATTACATCTTCTGCAGAAATTTTCCCCAGCAGTCCAAATTAAGAGGATGTCATCGATGTAGCTCAGGTATCTCAAAGGTCTGCAGTTACAGGTGCTATGCAAATCTGTCTTTAACTGTGCCATACATACATTTGCATACTGCAGCACCATTCGAGTACCCATGGCTGTCCCCATCGTTTGGAGATATGTATAAGTACCAAATGGGTAATAGATGTGGATCAAGATTAATTTTATGCACTTGCCTACAGTGTCAGCAAGCATTTTATGATCGCTAAGAGCATTCTTACATGCCCCAGTGCCATTGATGTGGGGAACGTTTGTGTAGAGTGACTCCATATTCATGGTTGCCAGTACTGCGCTCCTTGAGAGGGGGCCTATGTCATCCAGTTTGAGTAAATTAGTGGTGTTCTAAATGTAGTTAGGTGTCTCTCTTACCAGTGGCTTCAAGATGTTTTCGAACTAGCCAGAGATATTCTCAGTCAGCATGCCTGATCAAGAGACGTTTGGGCGTCCAGGGTGCGTTTCTTTGTGTATTTTGGGGAGCATGTACACATTCCTAGATATTGGGTTATCTGCTGGTACTAGACCCTGGAATGTGCTCCTGCAAGTCATTCGGATGATTCTTGATGATCTTGTTGATTTCTCTTTTATATTGTTTTGTTGGGTCTTCCTGTAGCCTTTTGTAATATCTTGTGTCGGAAAGTTGTCTGTGTGCCTCCTGCACATAGTCACAGATGTTCATTATGACAAATGCTCCTTCTTTTGTCTGCCGGTTTGATTGTAATGCTCTTGTTGCTGTTCAGAGATTGTATAGCCCTCCTTTCTGGAGATGTCAGGTTCTAGGAGTGTTTAATACATTTGTCCAGTATGGCGGATGTTGCCCTAAGCCTGAAGTTTTCAATGAATCGATCCAGTTTTGGGTTGCACCCAATGTCTGAAGTCCAGTGAGAGTTTTGTTTGCTGGCTTTGTTTGTTTTTTGTCCCAGTCATTCAGAGTTTAATTGCTATTCTGGTTGTCGTCCGGTTTGTTATGAAAGGATTCCTTCAATCTGATACACCTGAAGAAGACCTCAAGATCCCTGCACAGTTCTATTTTGTCAACACGGTTAGAAGTGCAGAATGTGAGCCCCTTGGCAGCACTGAGTTTTCTTCCTGTGTTGGGGTATAATGTGAGAGCTTGACAGCACAGTCCTGTTGGACGTCTTTCATAACAAACCAGACGACAGCCACGACAGCAATGAAGACAACATTTTTGTTCATGGCACATCAGAGGTGGGGCATGGTACAGTCTGGAACAAGGTGCTTGAATGGTTAAAGGAGACTGGATTTCATTTGAAAAAACTAAAATGTGTATTCAACAAAGAAAGATTAGGATTCATGGGTCCACCTAAGCATAAGGAATTGAACCAAAGGAGACCCTATGTAAATGACTTTGTGAAAACACTTTAAACGTCAAATAAAGAACAACTGAAATTGTTTATGGGCATGGCGGACTATTACGCAAATGCCTAAATGGATCCTCAGCGAAAACTGAATACTTTGGAAATTGTTGAGGAAAGGAGAACCATATGACTGGTTTGATCTGTGCAAGGAAGCTCATTGGAATAAAAGGGACATCGCCAATGCACCAAGCCTGATAACTGATGACGGAAATGACGAAACCCTGATTGCTGTGGATGCCAGCACCTACTGATTAGGAGCGACAGTAATGCAAACTGGCAAAGAAGGATTTTACACAGTGGCATTCTCTTGAAAACATTGAAAATAACAGAACAGCATTATTCTGCCTTATAAAGGAAATGCTTACTTAATGGAATCTATTAATTCTTCTATACATGGTGGGGTCCCCACGATTGAGGGGGGAAGGTCTTCTTTTATACGAAAATATAGCTGGAGTCACGGTCCGATATGTGCTTAGGAGCCGGATGAATCAGTTCAAGGCACGGTCTAACCTCTGGTGGAGTCTGTGAGTTTCTCCCCTCTTTCATGTTCAGATGATACATAATTGATTGCATTGTCCCTATGTTAATGCTCCTTGATATGGGTTTTTTGCATGTAAATTATATGGGTTTGTTGAATGACTTTCAATTTTTGAGTAATTGTCCGCATCTGGGGTAGGAAGGGACGTGGGATTGGTGAAAAGTGATTATTGATAATGAGAGTCTTTCTTTGTTTACTTTCTGCCATTTAGTCTATAAAAATAAAATAAAAAATAAAAATAAAAAGCAAAAGCTGCAAGCAGCATTTTCCAGTGTATTGGGCTGTGTAAAAGCTCTCAAAAGAGTAACTGCCTACGGAACCACACGCAACAGTGTGACAGGGGTGTCCCCCTACTTTATGATGAGGAAAAGACAATCCAATACCAAATTGTCACCCTCCTTGGTTGTCAACAGAAGCAAGAATCAAGACACCAAAGCAGAGAATCCAGAGACATGGTGCATGGCTTACATTGGAGTTGAAAAGTCATCTATGACAAAGAGTCGTAAAGGCAAATAAACTGCAAAACGATGATTGGATCAAAGTGAGACTCCTACACACAGACACAGAGCCTCATCACGAATTGGGCGGTATTCCTTAAAGGGGAAGTTTGCTCAAAAATGTTATTGTCCCAATCGTTCGTGCATGTATTTTTAAGCATACTGTAATCGATCTTAAAATTGTTTCCTATGCATCTTACCTTAGTTTTCCTCACTTTTACACATGCGAAAACAACGGGTTGAGCGCGGTCATCTTGTGCTAATCTTATCCGTTGATGCATTGCGATAAGTACAAGTGCGCTCGCGGCAAGAATACAGATCGCTCGCCCAACAAACTGACATCACTAGACAATTACGCCCCTTTTCTCAACGCCAATGCACGTCTTGTGTCAACGTTCTCTGTGCGCAAGCTATTGTCGTGTCTCCATGGAAATGCCAGGACGCTGGTTTCCTCAACAAGTATAAACAGACCCTTTCTGATCAGACAACATTGCAATTGCTTTTTCAATCGTTTCACTGTATTTAGTTTAGCTCGCCCATGACTCGTTTCTGCCTGTTTAGCTATCTTCCTAGTACGAAACCCCTGCGAACAGGTACTTACAATAGCAGAACTGATTTAAATCATTACTTACGTTTTATTTAAATATTTGTCGTATTATGACAACAATACAGCCCTACCAGTACGAGCCTGAGTAATCCGAGGAGGAACTAATGGAAAGAGAAAGAAGCAAAAACGATGGGAAATCGGACGATAGTAGGGAAGATGAATCACCAGGGCATGAGGTTGAGCCTAATCGCATGGAAGATGTTTCCACCTTGTGTACCTGCAATCCTTGCAAGGTCATGCCAACTGAGGTGGAGAACTGCTGCTGCCAAGAAAACTCTGGATGCTCGGCCTACATAGCCAAAGAACACACACCACCGCTATGCATTACCGAGCTACATGACTTCAGGGCAGCCTGCCTCACAAGGCCTGTGTTGAGGATTATGATGGTGCTTATGCATGAACTTTGTGCAACAGTTCGCCAAGGCAATCCATGTAACGAGTAAGTATACTCTAGATGAGATGTGATGTCATTTTGACCACTGAGACGACGAACATTTCGTGTTTTTCTCCTACATTGTCGTAATTTTGGTTGATCAGTGACGAACAAATTTAGTCTGTAAATTGAATACATTTCTCTCGTTTATTGGAAATCAGAGTGTTAATTGCTTACGTGTCTTTCACTTTCAACTAAATAACAATATTTCTTTATGGCCCCAACATTCTGGCTTGAATGGTTATTCACTTTTGTAATGTGTCGATACTTCAAAGCCCAAGTACATCTTTCCAGAAAGTTACTTTTGCAAGGGCAACTATGCCATAGAATTTAAGATGCATTTTCAAGTAAGGTGGTACACTTATCAGGTTCATTCAATTAAAATATGTATGTTTCTCTTTCACAACTGGCACAGGCTGGTGGCCTATGGCTCGTTTTAATGGTGGCTTTATGGGAGGCTTGGATTCCGCATTCGACAAGTAATACCCGCCTGTGTCGTTCCCCAGTGACAGGTGACAGTACAGGGGATTTTCACACACTTTGCTGCAACCTCACACATACAATTTGTAGTTTGTTTGTGCCATCAACATCACCAAATTAAATACAAATGACCATATACAAATAGTTGTTTGAATTTTTCAGTGAGTCAAGAACACGCTCAATCGTCTATGAGGGTCATGAAAGAATGGTTGGTGCCCTTTTGCCCTCACCTCATCCCCGTCCATCGACCCATCCAGTATACCCCCTCCCGTATTGGGTGGATGGGAACGGCCAAGGTGCCAAACACCATGTACAACTCAAAGGGATCCTCCGGACTCCTCTCTTCAAGACCCCGCCCCAGCAATCAACATAAGTTTGTGTCCCTTCAGCGTTGTTCGTGGCCTTTTGTGCTCGCCTCATACCCATCCACCCCCCCTCCAGTATCAATGGCAGTTCACACCTAAGACCGTGCGCTCCAAAGGGGGCTGGGTGGGTGGCAACACTCAGGTTGCCAAACGCCATGTGCACCTCAAAGGGATCTTCTGCACAGGGACCATTGTTTGCATGGCCTCGCCAGGCCCAGTGTTTCCATACTCCCCTGTTCAAGTCCATCCATCACCTCCTGCCATCCCTGCCCAGCATAGATGGCAGTTTGCACCTAATACAATGTGCTCGCAAGGCAGCTGGGTGGGTGTGGAAGCTCAAGGTACCACAAGCTGTTGAATAGCTAGCCTCTGTGTAGCATTGAAAATATAAATTACGCATCACACAAAATTATGCAGAGTCTTTGTTTCTGTGTTGGCCATAAAAGTATGTGGCTTTTATTAAACATAACAATAATAAACCAAACAAGATTACTGGGTTTATGTAACAAATCAACATGTGTGCATCATTATCGTAGTTCTGTACTTTTCGGGCACTCCTTAGCTCACGACTGCCCCTATTGTGGGCTCTCAGGGCCGTGTGTTGGGGACCTACATCTTGTCAGGTGAGCTCTCTTGTGCTTGCTGGCAGGTTCCTTCCAGGCCCATGCCGCCACACCTGAGTGGGTCCAGGGCCACTCGGGTTCACCCGAAAGACCTTTGCTCTTCTAAAGCTCTATTTGCACCCTCTTGTTGCTACTATGTTTAAAATCCCTGTATGGAATACAGTGTGTTTACTTTTTGTGGCAACGCTCTGGGTCAGAATAGACTGCTCCCACCAGGATGTGATTGTGTTTTTAAATGGGAGATTGCTTCTTGACTCTTCGGTCCACTTTCCTGTCCTACCCACGAAGGAACGTCCCACGATGCATGTCGATTTGTAGGGTTTCTCTTAGCTGTTAAAAGATATTGCTTATGTTGGCTCTGGTCTTCTACAACTTGTGAAGCAATGTGATTTTTAACCTCCTATCTTGTTGAATACTTGTGTCCCCATGCCTCCACGCCATGCTGAAGTGGCTGCGACTATCCTGAAAGAATGCATCCCATATTCTGTGATATCCGTTGTCCACAGGACCAGGCCAGGCCCAGTGTCTCCAGACTCCCTCTTCAAGACCCCGTCCCTGCAATCAACGTATGTTTTTGTCCATTGAGCAGTGTTCCGGGCCTTTTGCGCTCACCTCGTCCCCATCCATCCTCCTCCCTAGTAGCAATGGCAGTTGCCACCTTTGAACAAAGTCGTACTGGGCTGTAACATTGTCTCGGGCACCAATGAAAACATGGCACATAGTTCGAAGTCGCTATTCATTCCTTTTTGGACACTGTTTGAATATTACCCAAAGGTGAGTATCGTGATGAAAAGGTAGTGCAAATTGTGCATTTAAAAAAATATATATCCAGCAACAGTGTTCACTACTACTAGCCGCATATTGAAGTAACTCATCACACTGGCACACATGGCTCAAAAAAGATGGCCGCTTTCATTTTAAAAAAAGGACCCACACAAGCATTTTGCATTTGTGGTTCAACCCTAGCCCTATTGCTGTATATAGGCAGTATGAGCAGACCTATGCCTGTGCGCTCGCAAGGGGGCTGGGTGGGTATGTCAGATGTGAAACGTCGGCATCGAGGCTGAGTGGGTGTCGACAAACATGTCACATATTCAAATACACACCCACTTTTCTAAGCCTTTACAAACGCCTTGACATTTACCAGGAGAACATCTGTGAGAGCTACAAGGTATATCGTTACTGAGCTACCTGTTCCCCTGATACCTGCTCCATGGCTACTTGTTCCCCTGCTTACTGAATCGGCTCATGTGTTTTTCCAAGTAAGAGTAGGTCACCTATTTGCTTCTCTATGTTCATCAATCGCTGCTCTGAAAGTTTCAATCGATTTCCACCCAGTATTCTAATGTTCATTTATCTCAAAGATTTCACCATTATCGAATGTTGATGTATTTTGATCTCAGTAAATAGCTCATTGCATCAGAGTGCATTGTAACGGTAACAGGCTTCGTGGTCCATGTGTGCAAGCATGTTTCCTTTTGATCCTTGAAAGTTCATTCATTGGACGAATAACACGTTAAGATTTGCGGTAGATCAATCAATTCTGTAAGAAAGTTATCGCTGTGTTAATTCATCTAGGTTACACAGGTTTTCTTTCTTTATTTAAAAAGAACTTTACAGAGTGTTATAATTCCTTTATTTGTAATAATTAATTATATTTTTTTGTACAGATCTTAAAGACTATTCAAGAATGCCTTCATGTATCGTTATCGGTTACCCTTCTGTGAGCCATGCCAAAACTCGGGGCACAGTCATGCATACATTCCCGAAGATATCGATTTAATAAGATGGATTACAAATTGTGGTGGATGAGATTGAAAGTAGAGCCCAGGCTGTCTTGCGAGATGTGAGGGCCAATCGATTGCGCCTCTGCAGCCTGCACTTTAGCGACAATATGTACGAACAATCAAAGTACACAAAAAAAGTTGAATCAGAATTCTTCGTAAATTGCTACCAAATGCAATTCCGACTCAATTTCGGCACACGGTGGCTCAGTTGAGTAGTGGGCGATGAATTTCTTATGTTTCTTGGTGTGTGGGACGATGGTCTGCATAAATAAGTATTCTCTATGATCTCTCAATTATTTAAAGTAGTGTATTGAAAATGTAAAATCATGAACAGTTTAGAGTTTTCAGTGTTTATTTACATCAAAGTTGTATTACTCAAGTTTCCATAGTTACCAGATTCAACTGAATTTTTAAATGTTTCACTTTAGGATACTTTGTCTAACCCCGCTTTCGGGGGGCCTCTAATAAATCAGTGAAATGTGACCATTAAAAACTTCCATAGTGCCCTTTAAATGTCGCATAATGTTTTTGAAATGTGTTGGTTGACATATCCTTCTTTACGTATTCTTTACGTAGAGCATACTGATGGAAGCACAGACCCTCACCAGTGACGAAACCATCAACAGGTTAGTTTCCCACTGGTGAGCCCTTACCAACTTCCACAAAGTGATATTTTAGGGCGTTGGATGTGGCCACATTTCTAATACTAATTTACATTTTCCATTGTACGGTTTTCTGACAGTGTACTGAAAATGGAGGAGCAAGATTCTGCATCAATTACTTTTCCGGAGTCAACATCAACCTCTCGCCTATCAAGTAATTATATTGTACTCGTCCTTTATATGCAAATGAACTATGTGCATGTGTTATGCTTGGAATTTCAACATATTGAAAATTATTATGTATAGTTTGTTTGTTTATTGATTTGTAGGGCGCACCAAACCCTTAGGTAGCTGGGCGCACAGCATGACAAGAATACTTAAAGCTTAGATTACAGGTATATACAGGTACAGAGAATACTTAAACGTTTGGTTACAACTGTCGGGAGGTACAGGTAGGAAGCATACACATAAACATACAATTGCGATCATTAGTCTTAATGGTCGTTAAGGCGTAACCAGGTGAGGGTATTGCGTCTGAAGTAGAAGCTGTAGTATTGGTTATTTACACAAAGTGGCATGTATCGGTGTCTCTCAATATGTACCATCGTCTGCATCTAATTTGTTCAGTTTAATTTCACTTTTCCATCTGTATTAAAACAAGTACTATGTTATAGGGGGATGCTCGAACTTCAACTACAATCACTTCCTTCTTTGCAACAGGTCCAGAGTATGAGGTATGCGTACCTACAGTTCCCTTGCTTGAATGAAAGTAAATTCTACAAAGTATATACTTTGAGACTGAAATGCATGTAGCCTTTAAATGTTTCAAACTTTTCTGATTTTGGTTCTAACATTACACTTCCTCCCTAATGCAGAATAGATTACAAAGGAAACATTACAAAGCAAACTAGTTTTGAAGGCGACATTATACTGTTTTGCAGGGTGATCTATGTGTCATCTCAGAAGGTTATCAAGTGAAATCTGAAATGTATATTATGACCAAATCACAAGCACTGTTTTCGAGGGTATGTTCATACGAATGTTCTATTTGTGTTGCAACAACAAACCTTACAGTATATGGTTCATAATCATTTTAAACTACTTTGTGCGGAAATCCCTCTGTGCAATGAAAGATTTAAATTTTCAGTGCGATTGACATTTTCTTTTTTAGTGATTATTCTATTCTATTCAATGTACTCAAGATGTGGAATTAGAAGAGGCACATGGACCAGCGGTATGCATAACCTAATATGAAATACAATTGAGCATCACATTGCATTAGGAATACATTTTTATAATGTTATGTTTTGAAGTCTGTCAAGTTGGTTCTGTTTGTAGATATGTACATATGTTTGTTTGAGTGGAAATTAAGTTGATTGATTTAAACCATATAAAGAAACACTATTTTTCAGCTTGATGTTGCGGTCGGCAAAGAGAAGGCCACAGATTTGAAGCAAATTAAGAAAACAAAGGCAAAGAACAAACCAATTTGTTTTGGAGAAGTTTTTAAGATGATGTTTTAGTCATATTATGTTTTTAGTTTGAAAATCGTATCGTCTGTATGTGCGCTATACATTGAGCAAGTTTTTCTATAAATCTGTTAGAGGCCCAGAAGGAAGAGGAGTATAAAGACTCAGACAACAACTGAAACCAAAGGTGTTGCTTGCCAAACGGATTTAACAATGGAGCAACTACTATTTGAGGCACAGCGTGGTCCAGTCAATATTCAGACTCGTGATGCATATGGCCAGTGGCCGGAAAATGAATGGAATCTCACCTGCGAACAACAGTTACCATGGACCATTGCTACTTTGTGCAAATTCGCCCCGATAAAACTGAAGACAATGAAGATGCATTGCAATTGTTCGCAGAACCTTTGACACACTACACCCTCTAAAAATGTTCCACCCAACAAACATTCAATGTTACCTGTTTCTCCAATTCATGCAGAAAGATCACAGCCTGAACTAAGAGGCTGAAGCTTCAACGCAATTGAATGAGGAATTTGCTCAAGATCTCAACTTCAGTTTGCCTAGTTTGGGGGAATTGTACACCACCACGAGTGGTGTACAATTCGAGTCGCAAAACACAGTACTGCAGGTCGATTGGCTATTAAAGGAGCATTATATATTGTATTCGACAGCTGTCTGCTAGAGATTGTACAAATGCTGAAATGTGATTATTAATTAAGAGGGAACATATACATGAAGCCATTGGTGAATGTGTCTTGTGTATTACAATGCACCAACCTGAAAATCCAGGCCAGCTGTGTCCACCTCCATAATACATTTTCATGGTCTGCTCAACCGATGCACGGCAAAGTGCCTGCAGAAAATCTACTTTGTTCAGAGGCTTTACTGTTCAGCGAATTGACTTTCAGTAAGATTTCCAGTTTCTGTTAATTTGTGGGACTTGAGTTCCTTGCTAAAACCCAGTACTACAAATATCAGAGGGAATTCTTATTGCCCACTATTAGTCATGCCTGGAAACTCAAAACAGATGTCAATTGACAGTACTTTTCTGGCAAACGTGTGAGTCTAGCTGGCGATGGACAGTGGACAGTCCAAGATTTTCCGTTAAGTACTGCACATACCACTTTCAAGACATGGGGCCTCATTACACAGTATGCGGTAACCATGGCGCAATTAGCGCCATGGTTGCCGCCGGTATTTTACCGTGGGTGGCGGAATTACCGGCCTACTCCAAGGTGAGCGGGGCCGGTAATTCCCCATTCACCAAGGCACATTCCCATTTTTGCCCCCATAGGACTCAATGGGAATGGGGAAGGAGGTAATTACGGTACCGCAAATTGCGGTACTGTAATTAGCACCAAGATCCCTTTGCGGGCCCGTTCCTTAACGGCTGGTAAAACCAGCCGTTGAGGTCAGGTCTGGCAAAGGGACCTCGTAGTAAGGGGGTAAGGAGTTACCAGTACTGGTGCCCTTACCGGTACCGGTAAACCCTTACCGCATACCGTGTAATGAGGCCCATGGAACGTAAAAAAATTGGGAGTTCAGTCATTGTGCAGGTGTTTGAATGTTCATCGTCTGTGGCCATGGAGAAACATGGTTTCATTAAATCCCTCAAACATCTGGAATCCAGGGGAATGCATATGGACCTGATAGCCACTGACGGGCACATTTCAATAGCCAAGGCCATGCGAGAGCAGTTTCCAGACATTCGGCATCAATTTGATGTATGGCACGTTGCCAAATCAATCAATTAGAAAATTATAGCTGCTGGTAAAAAAAAGGGTTAGGAAAACCTTTTAAAGTGGTGTCAGCAACCATCTTGGTGGAGCTCCAAAACTTGCAATGGATCTTTAGAAATTGTATTTGAAAAATGGCATTAATTGTTGCACCAGTGTTCCAATCTACACTAATGGACAGAAAACCACAATTTCCACGAATGTGTACATGGACCTTTATCGAAGGAGCAGGAACGCAAGAAGAAGTGGTTGGTGCCATGTTCCCCTCTACACAAAGCACTTGAGAAGATTGTGTATGATTAAACGCTTTCAAGAGACCTGAAAGGACTCACAGAGTTCTGTCATACTGGAGATTTGGAGGTGATCCATAATATGTGCCTAAAGTATAGACCCAAAAGTTTGCATTTCTGTATAGACGGTATGGGGGCTAGAACAAGACTAG
Source organism: Ambystoma mexicanum (assembly GCF_040938575.1). NCBI lineage: Eukaryota > Metazoa > Chordata > Amphibia > Caudata > Ambystomatidae > Ambystoma > Ambystoma mexicanum. Next base: position 1,089,936,247 of record NC_090927.1, read on the forward strand.
CTGTACTTGCGCACAACGAGAATCTTTGGAGGGAACAAGCGAAAACTGCAGGAACATTCGGGATGCTTCGTTACCTCATGGCCTTTACAAAACGAGGCAGACAATGGGTGGCGAAACCAATATAACAGGAATTGGATTTTGAATTTCTAAAAGATCTGACATTGACTTTGTTGGCCATGCATACTCATGGAATGGATCCTGATTTTGTTTGCAGGACACATACAATGCCAGAAAACATTGCAAATGAGATTTGTCCTCCAAAATCGGAACTTGTTGAAAGGTTAACTTCCAGATTTAAATGATTTTTAGCGGTCTTCAAAATCTGCTCACAATAACATTTTAGATATGTTCCCCAATGTTTGGACATTGTACAGAAACAATCTAATGCTATTACACTTGCAATTTCAATGCTAGATAATGTATTACAAAGTATTTATTTACGCCAATATAATCGGGTTTATGATGCATTAATGTATATCTTGTACCTTTCCTTCATTTATATTGCTTATCCTCTGTCTAGAAGTCACGTGTCTGGGGTTGCTATTGGTACTATTGTTCAGGAGAGAATTGCCCTAGCACTTTGGTGCAACACTGCCCATTTGGGTGGGAGAGAGGCTGATATGCAAATGTGTATTTACCATCTGTGAAAAGTACACTGAGGCTTGGTGTCTGTCAAACCCCCTGCTAGACCCAAACCCCATGCACACATGCAATCCATCACACTTGCGCTAATGGCCCCTGTTAGGTAAGATTTTCATATTAATGATAAATCTTCCTGACCTCTGTCAACCCCTGAACTTTTAGATTTACCGGTGGATTATCTTTTCTTCTACTTCTATGAGTGGGATCCGTTTTCCACACTCACAGAATATTTGACTCTTTTTATGGGTGTGATTTTTTTGGGCTCTCCTTAGCTCTCCATAGTGTCGATAGTGTCTTTTCAAATCTATCCTCTTTGACAACCTTTTGGCAATGAGTGCCTGTTTTTGCTAGATCCCTAGGGGCTCCACTTTTAGCTTTCTCTGCTAACCTTGAGAGAATTACAGTTACCAAGGGTAGAAAGGATCCCTTTTACATTGTATTAAAGGAGACCAGGACCCCCAACCTTAAGTGGAGTTCTGGGGTGATACTGAGTATCCCCTTTCTTATTTTAAATGAATGCAACATTTATGTTACACTGAAAAAACATACTATTAATAGCTGGTGGCAGTGACACTTTAACTGATTTGAAAGGCTTACCTAGACATTAGAGGATTCAAACTGTCTTCACATTATAAGAAATTATGTTCTCACCTTTCTGCAAAGTATATCAAAGGTTAGTTTACTTACCTTAGAAATGTTATGCCATTCTGGAAAGTAGATATAACTTTATTTTTCTCACCTGTGAATTGGCTGTGGCTCTTCCACTAAAGTAATGCTGTTGGTTTCATTTTATTATTCCTGTAAGAATAATTGTATAAGTGTCCCACAACTGGGTTTTTCTTTCCCTGACTTGCCGTTAGCCTGTCCAGAAAAAGTCTGCCTTAGGTTTTACCTACCTAGAATAACTTTGGGTCATTCATAAAGTGTAACACAAAAAGAGTCTTAGGTTAGACCTGCCTTTCAGTTGCTTATAGTATCGGTTTTACTTACCTTAAGTGTAACTGTGTTATCCTGAAATAAGTTAGATTTATTGTTTACCTTAGTCTGTGAACTGAAAAGCAATTGTAATTGAATATTACACTCCAATGTCCAACTCCACTAGAATAACTGTGTTATCCTGAATCAGAGTTATAGGTTTATACTGTGCCTAGTATCTGAGTTTCACTAGATCAGAAAAATATATTGTCCAGTTGATTAGAGTATGTGATTTCTTGCTGAGCTTCACAGTAAAATTGATAGGGTCTACTACCCTGGTATTACTGAAAGTAATCTAAAAGTAACTCTTGATTTTGACTTCCCAAGAACTCCTGTTGGGTGTTCCAAATAAGGTTATATGCTTTGGTCTCTGTACCTTCAAGCATAGTGTTGTGTTTTTATAAATGTGGTTATACATAATCTGATAGTACTTATTTCCCCCAAGATTTATCTGGGCCTACTCTAATTTAAATAAACCATTTATATTTTTACAATACATTTGTACCGGTTCTACAGCCATCTCTCCCTCCTAAGACCAGCCTGGCTGCTCTGTCTACGCTACCCTGAACTTAGTTGGTACAGCATTGTACTAAGATTGGACTATTGGACTGCTTCAGTTGAGCCCGTGATTGGCGGACCCTTAAATGCAGCGGTAATAATAACAGGGTTACCGTCGCATTTAAAGGTCCACCCAATCATGAGTATGGCGTGTTTACCCCCAGCTAACAGCTGGGGGTAAACACGCTGGAGAAATGCAGATTGTCGGCGCAATTACCACATGGTAATACCGCTGGCGGTAATTGCACCAAAAATTCCCAATTGAGTCCAACAATGGGGAATAATGTTTACCACCCAATCCGTGATCCGGTGGTAATACAACCGGGCAGGTAGGCGGAGACGCAAATGAAGTTGGGCGGTATCCCACTCTCTGGTCGATTAACAACCCTAAAATCAAGAATAATTTTATATACGAAATTATTTATCAGCCTGTAATTTATCACTGAAGCCTGCACCCCTGATCTAAACGTAGGTCTCGGCAGGCTATCTCCAGGACATCTTCCATTTAACTCCACCAGACAGCCGTGTTTCATAAAATCATTGAGCAGGCATCCTCTGGCATCTTGTTTTGGGAGGAAAGGGCTAAGACCCGGAATGCCACACATTGTTGCCAGAGCAGCCTGATCCTCGTCAAGTTCTTCCTTTGCCCCTAGTTTGGCTTTAAGATCACCCAATAGCAGGCAGCTGAGAATTTTATCCTGCAATAAAACCTTGCTAAGCATACCACCAATTTTAAGCACATTCTTAGGTGCCTCCTTTGGGTGAATATAGATGTTAACAATACAGAGTTTCTCGCCAAACTCGGGTAAACATCCAAGAAAATGATAATACACTCTTTATTATCTCTCTGCCTTACAACATAGGGGGTCATTCCGAGTTTGGAGGTAGCCATGTTGCTGTTAGCACCATGGCTGCTTCCAAACCCGGGTCCGGTCTCACTGAATGGGGACTTATCGGGGCATTCCGACCTTGGAGGACCCGGTAAGTCCCCATTCAGTAAATCATTCCCCATTCCCATTTGAGCACCCATAGGGGTCAATGGGAATGGGGAAGGCGCTAATAACGGGCCCGCAAATTGCGGGCCCGTTATTAGCTCCAAGGTCCCTTTACAGGACCCGCAGAGAACGGGTGGTCAGACCAGCCGTTTCTGCTGGGACCTGCTAAGGGACCTCGGAATAGGGCTGTAAGGGTTTACCGGCACTGGCATCCTTACCGGTGCCCGTAAACCCTTACCGCCCAACTGGGAATGACCCCCATAAACTCTTACGAATCAGGGTAGCAATCCTTCGCACTCGGCTGACCTGGCCTTAAATGTCCTGTAGCAATTGAGAATACATAAAAATCATCAAAATATTTCAATAAACAGCTCTCATCAACCAACCATGTTTCTTGCATGCAAATTACGTCATGCTCTTTTAGCCATGCTACCCATTCTGGATCAATGAGTTTATTAAAAACTCAGGCAACATTCCAGCTAATTGAACTAATAGCTTCCTTTTGCTCTAAAGAGCTTCTCTGATGACTAACAGTTAAGGCATCATTAGGGCAGACTTGGAGGTGCACCCATACACTGACTCATATGCCTGAGCTGATATTCTACTTTGAATCATCGTATGGGGCAAACAAGGGGATTGTCTCAGGTTCAGTTTTAATTCATCACTGTATTGATCCATGATGAGACTGTTATTACCAAAGGTGGTAGAAAGGTTGATACTCTGTGGTTGTACTGGCTCAACTCTCCCTTCAATATGCAGTACTCACCTAGGGTCGAACCTACGGTCGAACCATGTATCATACAAGTGACATGCTTCATGCTTTGTATCTTTGTACACCTCAATACCTCTGTATGACAATGCTTCACTAAAATGTATTACACAGGCCCTAAAAAGAGGATTTGCCATCCCAAACCTGCCATTGCACCCTCCACAAAACATACAATCGGATATAATTTGAGTGGCAGTGAAAATATTAAAAGAAAAATCAGAATATCAGCCAGGGCCATAATTAAATCTCTTTTATAGGAGTTCTTATTTCCATTTGTAAAGCCTTTAAAACAACATATAATATTCTGATTTATCCAACCCTCCAGGAGATCATATGTATTTTTAGATGGCACATTTCGTTTCTCTCTAGACACAGGGGTAGAGAGATTTAAATTCCAGTCCCGACCGCTCCTCTCGTTTGCTGCACAGTGGTCATATGAACTCCTGTTGTGCCCACCCCAGTATCATTTGGCTTTCCTGCAATCATTTCTAGGTTTATACCCGTTGTATTTAGTCCAGGGTTTTTACTCGTCCTTGCAACAGGTTCACCACTTCCCGGGTAGGGGGGCTGTGCAGTTCCACCTAAAGCCACTTTGTCCACTGTAGCCGCCTTGCTTATATATGCCTGGAGATGTTTGAGAAGCCACATCCCTCTATTGAGCATTCAGACACCTCTTTCCATCTTTAACTCTCTTAGCAGTATTTGAATCTGCCATTTGTCTAGCCGTAGAATGTATCCTACATGTTGTTCTTGTATCAGATGCAGTTGACTGCTCATATCGGACAACAGAGCATTTAACTGCGCTAGCCACTCCACTAGGTGACTTTCACTCAACCTAGGCTGTATCGGATTAAAATTAATGCTAGACGCACTAGTCCCTTCATCCTAATGGAACAACGAGTACGAGTGATTAACCAGATTTTCCACCACTTCAACTTTTTCTGTTACTAAGCTGCTATGAAGTCGATCAGTCTCATCAAGAGGTTGTGCCTCATTAGCTAATTGGATAGATGCAGCTATACCTCCCTCAGAAGCAGGCCTCACCTCCGTCCTTAGTTCAGTCGGTTCAGTTGACCTAAAGATAAGATTGTCCATACAATCCCTAATAACCCCACTGAAGGAAGGGATAGGGGTGGCTGCGACAACCCTTTGCTGTGCCGGGCCCTCAGCATGCTCCCTGCCCTAATGTTGAGTGGGAGCTAGGGTATTTATTGAAAAAGTAGAAGCTACATCTGAGGCGTTGTCAGAAGGGTGAATCTTCGGTAACTACGCCGTCTCTGGTGCCAACACTGATAGCACTAATAGATTACCAGCAACAGGAGCCCCATGTTTGGGGTGGAGGAATTTTTCTTGGTACACATGATCTATGTAATGTTCTAACCCCTCTACTCCCTCCAAGAGAGTGAGATCTGAATTAATTCGTTCTGCGGCAGAGGTGTCTGCTCCTTTTGTTTGTTCACCCACCTCTGCTGTTAAAGGCATTCTTGATAATAGGTGAGATCCAAGACCTTCTACCGTAGCCTGGTATAACTCTGTTGGGACTGAGCCTGAGGGCTCCAGGTATCCTTCTATACCCCCTTCTGAGTTTTCCTCCAATTGCCCATGCTCAACTGGGACTCCTTGGCCTAACCCTTGCTCTGGGCGATCCAGCTCCATGCCCAATGAATTTTCATGAGCGGCATTGGGTTCAGCCAAATCTCAAGCAGCCAATCTCAATAAAGGCTGTCTAGCTTGGCTCCTAAGCACCCAACTCATTAGTGCTTGCATCCCCTTGTTCGTTTGAAGGGGGGCAGGCAGCAAGTAGCCCCTCTACCAATGGCAATTCCTCTACTGGACTTATTGGTAGTTTTACTAGCAGCAATCCGTTTTAGTTTTGAGATCGCCCCCATGCTCTCGGCTGCTCTCTGCTGTTACAACAGGCGTTTACCAAATGCCACCAAGCAGACATGGTCTCCCCCAGCTTATTGGCTCACACCCGTCCTCTCTGCGTGGGGCGTGAGGTGTTTGGTGCCGTCAACGTAAAGTGCTGCGCTTAGACTATCAACAATTTCTGGCCATAGGTGGAATTTAATTTAAAAAAAAAGGTGTGGGCAGATGGTGCTAGGTCCAATATGCCAATATCGGTTTTGGGTCACACTAGATTTTCACTAGCTCTCACAGACACAACACAACACACCCGGGAACATAACTCTAATTGGCCTAACTAAGTTTCTCCTCTGTGGACCACGTCATGCAGGGTGCGGCTTGCACTCACTGCGACACCGACCGCGGGATTGTAGAGCAGTGTGTGCACTGTGGACCCTGTATAGCACCCTCCCCCTTTCTTTCCTTACTGCTTTACCGCTTTGCCACCAACACTAGCCGTAATAGTGGTATTTCCACAAGATGCTCTTTGCTGACGACACAAGGGCTCCTCGTCAGCTTTGGCTCCCAGGGCTCACACAAACACACTAGAGGAAAACACCCTACAACTTGTTGTGTGGTGCGTTGTCAAATCGTCACTGCCCCTAGAATGCAGCCGGTTCTGACAACCAAAACTCAAACTTGTGGATGTCAGGCTCAAGAACCATTAGCAATGTGTGAATATGTTGTAAAGTGACCTTTTCCAGTGATGGCCAGAAGCCGCAGGTTATTTTATTAGTTACAATTCAGGCTAGTTCAGCCCCAAAGCTTATAGGACACAGGACACAAGTATAATCGGGAAAAATCCACCAGCACACCCTGTCTTACACCCAGCCTCTCTCCCACTGTCACACCACAGTTTTCTCTCTGAACTCTCATGACATCACCATTTATACATAGGTGACAAGGCAGGAAGAAAGCACATTACAACAGAAAAAGTTTTCATTTTGTCGATTGCCATGTCCATAGTTGCTTTTCTCTGTTTTTCTCAGTAAAGACTAAAGATTATTTTTATAATACATTTTATTTTTGGCTCCTAGCAAAAGAATATTCAACGGCCTCAATTGTTGAGCTTGTGGTAAAATATTTCAGAGATGTTTTGGGGGAATGGGCTTCACTAGGATACTGTATTCTTGTAAGCCAGCTTGCAGATAATATAGTTCAGTGGGTTGCATGCCAAGTACATGGAATATGTGTTCTGTTACAAATCGTGGACCAAAGAAGCTACGGCCTACTCTCTTTCAGTTTGAAGTCCTTTGCTGGTATGACCTTTTTCATAGGTTATGGTGTCTATTTTGATCTTGATATGATTCCACACCATGAACCATTGCAGAACATAGAGGATTGCTGTTATATTCTGGTATGATTGAGTGGCATGTATGTTGCTCTTGTTGCAGAGAAAATGGCACCGTTCCCTGTGCCACTGTACCACCGTGCGACATAACAAAGAGGCATGCAGAATTACCCAGGGGTAATGCGTCTAGCTGGAGGAAGAAGCACCAGGCAGAAAAAACCTCCAGTTCACAGAAGTCCTCAGGTCCAGCAGAGAACATACAACATACCACAGCACAGCAAACTTGGAGGTGACTGAACCGGAAGAGTTGCCACATGACTTTTGACTGCCACTCGCATACCGTTATTTTCCCAAAAAGCATAGTTTTTCCTTTTTCCTAAAATTGTTTTGGCGTCAACCTCCAATCCCCTCCCCAATAATAAGGATTTCTTTGAAGTGTAGTGCAAAATTCTTCCTCAGCCTATGCCCTCTTACTCATCCATGCTTCCACTAACCAGCAGAGGTGACGGCTGTAGCCCCAAACATTGTAACTCTTTGGGAAGCAACCATGGGAGGCGCCGGCAGTGGAGAGTGGGCAGGCTGTGGGTCTGGCCAGCCCTCAGTACGGCTGGCACAAGTGAATCTTCTTTTGGGCTCTGGCACTTAACTTTTTTACAAATTAAGCATTTACAATCACCCCACATGCCTGCTGAAGTCTTTTGAACCTGTAAGAACTGAGGTCTCTGTCTGAATATGTGGCTGTGATGCCATCTGATAATCCCGATTATTGAAGGCCGCACGCAAAAAAGACAGATTATTTTGACTGATTTGGTGCATTCTTCCTTTCCGGGTTAATTGCGATTTCAGTGGGCTGCGTCCCTAGGCCCCAACAGGAAGGCGATCCCGCCTCCGCCCCCACCCTCTCCTGCACTAGAGGGATCAAAACCCCACTGTATCATTATTATTATTATTCCATTTGTATAAGCGCACAAAGCCTGGGGGTATCTAGGTGCTGGTTACAGACATGTTAGGTACTATTGTATTCAGTTAGTTATACAAATAAGTCTTCAGATGTTTATGGAAGCAGTGGTAGGATGGTTCAGAGTGCAGGTGCAAGGGTAGATTGTTCCAGAGGTTAGCTGCCATGACTGGGAAGCTAGAGCCCCAGGCTCGTTCTGTAGGGGAGGACTGGTCCAAGAGACCCCCCTCGCCTACGCTTTCTCCCCAGGTGAGGACTATGGGTCCTTTGGGCGTCCCCTCATGCCACCCGGGCCCAGGTGGTGGAGGGTTCACCCACTGGAAACATTGCCCGCACGTATTAATTGCCCACACGTATTAAAATTTAGCTAGGCCTAGAAACCATTTTGTCTAGTAAAGATGGTGTGAGCTCAGCGCACTGTAGCGCGGCCCCCACCCTTGGAGGGTTTCAGTCATCCTTGTTGCCGCAGCACCCTGGCAGATCCGCTGCGAGCACGTTCCCACGAACAAGACGGACATGAGCTAGTATAATACATTAACATTGTAACAGTTCACCTCCCGCAGTGTATCATCGCTCCCAGCATGACCCGGCCAGCAGGCCTAGGCAAATGAAAAGAACAGTAAAATGGTCGATTATATGCCAGACAATCTTTGTATATTAATGCTGAGACTACTTGCAAAGGATGCTTTTCTCTCATAAAACCCCTTATATTACAAAAGCCTGTAGGATGTATAATTACAAGAGATCATGCCCCCATGATATAAGCGATGGTGAGCATATACCATTGCAGTTGGGTACTAATAATAACGGCACGCACCAGGAATCTGTTTGTTACTTGTATGACTGGAAAACGTACACCCCATGGGCTCGTGCCATAACTGAACTAATGCTGCTAGAGGACACAAGAAAACAAATGAAAACCATACAAAGGGCCCATGTGAAGAATGCATGAGAAGGTGCATGTCTAGGCCCCACATGCGCCACCACCGTCACGAACAAGTGGCGGGTTACTTTCTATGTTCTCCACCAACCCTAACTCTACCTCACTTACTGCAAATATATATGCATATAACTAAATACTGCACGTGTTAAAACATAATGTATGAATAAGGTACTCAGACTGGGTATAATCAAGACACATCCAGCAAAGTTTAAATACATGTTTTGTAATGTTTTAAATAAGTATTATAGAGTGTTCAAATGTTTGTGATGTCTTTACCTAAATCGGCAACATACGAGGGAGATACCTTTGTGAAATACGCGCAAGGCCATTCCCCCTCCCACCCTGCGAGGGCTGCCAAGGCATGAGAGCAGAGACCGCGCCGCGCTGCTTTACCTCCCCCAACCAGACTGGAGCCGCTTCAAAGACTTGTAACCCCCTCTGTAGCACCCAAGGCTGACACCCGCCACCTGCATTATTTACAGCGCAGCAGTAAACCTCTGCCTGAACACACGCGCCCCCTTGTAAACCTCGCAACCCACCGGACCATCCTAGACTTATGGCCCTGTGCAATCAGGACACCCAACACTTTGACAACACACAGCGAAACATACATTACAACTTCTAACAAGGCAGTAAGACATGTACCGCCCGTCCCAGGCCCTGAAGCTTAGCCCCTCGACCTATGGCCCAGGTCAACAGGACACTGGTAACCATGTCCTGACGTATTACCTCCAGACCCCTTACAAGGTACATTCCTCCTGTGTTGCATTAACCTGTAGTATAACCTATTGGAAGATTTACTAAAGAAGATAATACTGAAACGAGTGAATGACTGCGGTGTGCATGGCCTAGGGCAAATAAGTCAGGAAAGGACATTCATCTCTGACATTGGCCGCGATGGCACGACAACACCAGCCGGATGAACTCCGCCACCCTGCCAGGCCCAGCCCAACCCACGAGGCTGACCAGTGACGTCTTCCAGCCAAAGCCAACCACATCACAGCAGCACCTATAGTTAGTCGTCGCCACCCAATCCCCTTGAACTTGTGCCCCCTATAGTATGTAGGTTCTTATGACGTTTTTTGTAAATATATACGCCTGTCTTTGCTATTGTCAGACAGAGCGCTCTCGGAGTTTGCAGAGTTCTTTGCATGCCCTATTCTGATTGATAAACTCCCATTTACGCTCACCCGCACTCTGTCTTGGCCTTATTCCCATCTTGGGAGAGTCCTTCATTGTCTCTCATTGCGGGGAGGATCGTGCTGTGTGGGGATGCTTGCCTTCAGTGGTGACCCCGATAGCGTGATATTATTTCTTCCTAAAACTCGTTATAACCGTCCCCTTTTGGCACGAGAATCTCCGGTCGAAAAGGGATACGCACGGTGAGCCGGCTCCGGGAGGCTGCCCGCCAACGGCGACCGGTACACTAAGAAGTGCGCACTCAATAGAGAAAGGGTACGGGATCCCGGTTGAAAAATCCCCTTTGAGTACCGCTCGCCGGAGTCGGGGCTGACTGTTGAGCTGACGGCGACACTGCCTGGACGGACCCAGTTTCGGAGACTATCGGTTCAAGACGGGCACGGGAGTACTGAGTGTGAGCGATCGTAAAGAGAGCGGGGAAAGAAGTGTAGGACTGGGAACGAAGAGGGGGTACGAAGATATACTAAATATCATTCTAAAATTTCCTTTCTTTTTCTTTGCATATGGCCATTAGGATTAAGAGGTGAATAAGAGATAGAAGTGACGGGAACCTAGCTCTGAAAGGGGGTGGAAGGCGGCGCCGCATAGTGCTATATTGACTAGTGCTGGGAATATATGACGAAGTGAAATATAAGATAAAAGTGTTCAGCAAAAGGGGGCACTGAGAATATATTAGTGATCGCTATTACTTCTTTCTTTTCTTTTTCTTTAAGGGTAGGGGGAGAATAAAAACCAAGATTGGCACGAAACAGGGAAAAAAGTAAGAGAAAAGGGGGCCTACTAGAAGGGGGAGAGCAGGTTAAAACATATAAATATATGCATATGCGCATTCATCTATCTAAGTAAGACAGACAGGGACAGCCGGCTAGGGAGGAAAGGGAGGGCAGCGTGAATGGTGTACTGAGTGTTACCAAGAGGTGTGTGCATCTCGTATGTGTCAGGGGACAATTTGAGGTTGCGAATGTGTAAAACAGCTATAAATGTATAATTGTCAAATGGTCATGGTAAGTGTGACCGGATGAAACTTTTTTTTTTTAAGGCAACGGTGATACAGTGACGTGAGTGGGTACCTTTTTGATTTCCGGGTTGCTATTGTTAAAATAAATGATGGGTTGCTCTTGTATGTGTCCCCCAAAGAAAACAAAGTAGAAATTGTGTACAGTCAGTTTTGTATTGTGCAGCCAAGGGAGGGAAAGCCCAACCGAGCGTAACATTGAATGTGAAGTAGAACACGAAAAGTTATATTGATACTACATTCACATTGGAGTTGCAGACACATAGAGACACATAAGCACTAGGAGGGCACACAGAAATGGGGGCTGAAACACCCTTATCGCATATTTGTAAAAGTCTTCCAGGGTACACGGAGCGGATTAAAAAATATCACGACCAATGGGTAACTGAGTTGAAGGGAGAGGGGCTACCCCAGATATGGCCAGAGGGAGGGTCATTTGACAAAAGCGTTCTAGATATGGTGATGACATGCATTTTCTTGAAGTACCGAGGGAAGCAGCTGCAGAATAGGAGGGAAGTATTAGATCTTTGGCGGTTATTTGAAGAAGTACCACCGCCTAAAGCGCCAGCACCAAATCCTGATCTCCCATCCACCACAGACAATCCACTGATGATACATAAAGATATCAAAGAAGTGCCAGGTGTAGCGCCACCAGTAGAAGCAATAAGTTTATATCCGATATTAAAGAAACCTGTACCCGCAGAAGGATACAGTGATCCAACGTATGTACCTCCCCCGACAACTACTACACCCCACCGGCCCACTGCACCCCCACCATATGAAAGCACAAGGGAGCGAGGCCAGGCGAGTACACAAAGGGTGGACATAGAGAAACTCACAGATGATTTACAGTCAAGACTCTCAATAGCGAAAGATGAGCTCTCAAGGATAAAAGACATGTGCGGACAAACAGCACTTAATGCGACTAGATCAGAGCGCACGTCTAGAGCGCCAGGCGAGACAAGAAGACCAGAAGAGGGGTGGAAGAAAGGTGAGATACTGTTCAGAATTGAGGAAGAACCCACACGAATAATTGAAATAGAGACACGTGAGGGAGATACTGACAATGATGAAGGGCCTATGGGGGATAGAGAGGAATTACTATGCGACATAAGGGACGAATTAGAAGAAAGTGACAGGTTGAGCATGGCTGTGGGAGGGGGAAGCGAAGGAGGGGATGGCACATGTTCAGTGAGAACACTAGACGAGTGGTCGGGACGACTAAGGAACAGAGTGGGAAAAATGGCATCACTAGAAACATCAGCATCCAAATCGGGTCCGGGTGCTCTACAGAAAGGAAAGCTACAGCTTCCATTGATACACAGAGGAGGAGGGAGACCTAACTATATCCCATGGGCACAAATGGACAAAGCTAACTTATTAAAGCTATTGCCCCCGTTATCAGGAGGGGCAAGTAAGTGGATATACGCCTTTGAAAAACATACTGCTGGGGTACCCCTAGCTGTAGGAGATGTGAAAAGTCTGCTCGTATCAGCGGTGGGCGATCAGGCTGAAAGAGTATGGGTTAAAGCCGGGTTCCCAGGAGTTACGTTAGATTGTGACCGCCATGATGGGGCCTCCTTTAACACAGTGCGGGCTAGGGTGTGGGACGCCCTGCGCGAAACATTCCCAGATACGCCGGACTTGCAGTCGGTGATGCAATGTACCATGAATGAGGGGGAGGAGGCTATGGATTACATTTTTCGGGTTCAAGAGATGTGGAGAGCGGAGACGGGCACGCCCTGGTATCAATCGACATCTTTATTTTACTTCATTATAAAAAGAGGGCTCCCCAAGGAAGTGCAGAAAGCGCTCGACAAAATTGCAGGCGTTGAAGCGAAGGGATGGCCAGAAATACAAAGCATAATAATACACCATTGTAAAAGAATAAAGGAAAGGGAGAAGGAGGTGGCACAGAAAAGGTTGGCAGACGAGGCAAAGTTAGTACAGACAAAATTGGTGAAGGTCGCAGCAGCAGTAGCTGCACTCCCACACAGCAGGGAGGGAGACGATGAGGAGGAGGGGCCGATAGCAATACAAGGAAGGATGGCAGCTAATTGGGCGGGAACAGGACAGCGGCAGTGGAATGAGCAAGAGCAAGGTGGAGGTCCGCAGTGGCAAGAGTGGACCCCTCGAGGGGGACGAGGTGGGTACAGGGGCCGAAGAGGAGGCGGAACGGGGTATGGGGGAATGGGAGGAAATGGATGGCAGGGCCCTAGAGGTGCACAAGGAAGTTGCTGGAACTGCGGGAGATGGGGCCACTATTCTAGAGAGTGCAGAAGCAGACCCAATAACGGGTTCCAAGAGGTAGAACAATATGGCCATCCCCACCCGGGAAGCCCATATGGCCTCCCAATGGGGCAACAACAATTAAGAAACCCAAGCCAAGGTAATGCCGGCCAGCAACAGGGACCCCAGTACAGAACACAGAACCACACACAAAACATGCCTAACAACGACAGCATGCAATATACACCAGGCAACCCTTTCGCGACAGCAGCAAACGGGGCCCCCGCACCAGCACCTTACAACGGCATGTCAGTGGTCTCAGGTAACGTATTCAATGAAGGGGGGGCGATGAGACACCCCGCATAGGACAGCCCACAGAGAACACTTGCGTGTCCAGTTCTATCTACCACCCACAGTGCAGCAGAGGAACCATTGGTAGGGGCGCAGATAGGAGACAGGCAATTTGTATTCATGGTTGATTCGGGAGCGGAGAAATCATGTGTCAGGGAGGGCCGGTTCCCGTTATCTAACAGGAAGTTAGAGACGCAGGGGTTCTCTGGGGCTGTAATTGAAGTTCCTTACACAGAAGTTTTGGATGTAACCGTAGGGGGCAAGACTGTAAAGGCACCCTTACTGTATTATGAACAATCCCCGATAAATTTGCTGGGGAGGGACCTTATGAGTAAACTTAACATGACCATATCATTTAACGAAGGAGGAATAGTGTGTTCTACACCCGGGATATGCCCCTTGCGTGCAATGTTGGTAGTGCAAGCCTACACCACCACACAGGAAATACGAGGGCTGCCACAAAATGAAGAGATGTTTATTAAAGGGCTAAAGACTTTGGCCCTTATAGTTCCAGAGCTAAAAAACATGGATTGGAGGATTCCAGCAGAATTCCTCTTCCGCCCCATAGTGTGCCCAAATGCAGCACCAGGATCAGTGGTATCGTTGGATTTGCACGCAGTGCAGGTATCAACGAAACGGATCGCTGTGATTGGAATGGACAGAGAAGGATGTGAGTGGCGCACCGTGCTGTGTACAAACGCCAACCTCGCCCTACGCGAGGTAACAGGTGAGGATCTCTTTTTAGACACAGAAGCAGATGGTGAGATAGTAATGGAAATAGCGATGCCATGCGACATTTTGATCCAAGCCAGAGAGATCCCCGCCCAATTGATGGCAGTGGTAGGAACACCACCGTCATTTTTTGATGACGACATGAGGTTGGTACCAAACAAATTATGGACAACAGGCCCCCATGATGTAGGGCTGTTGCGTGGAGTACAACCTGTGATAATAAAACTAAAACAAGGAGCTATCTTACCCCGAGTCAAACAGTATCCATTGTCCCGTGAGGCTGAAGAAGGGATAAAAGAAACGATAAATGCACTACTAGTACAAGGGATAATAGTGCCTTCAAACTCACCATGTAACACATGTATTTATCCAATTAAAAAAGCGAAAGGGGGGTCTTGGAGGATGATACAGGACTTACGCCCCCTCAATGATGTAATACAGAAAGAGTTCCCTCTAGTCCCGAACCCTGCATCAATACTATGCAGTATCCCAAAAGCAGCATCACATTTTACAGTAGTGGACTTGAAAAACGCATTTTTCTCAATACCCCTGGCTGAAGAGAGTAGATATCTAACAGCGTTCACACTGGGGGGAAAAAGATATGAACACTGCAGACTGCCACAGGGATACTGTGAGAGCCCGAGCATATTCAACCGCATATTGCATGAAGACTTGGGAAACCTATCAGTAGAGAGTACGATTATTCAGTTCGTAGATGATTTATTGGTGTGTGCACAAGACGAAGCAACATGTAGAAAAGATTCAACAACGCTCCTGACTTTACTGGCCAACAAAGGATACAAGGTAGACAAGGAGAAGCTACAGTATTGCCTGACTGAGGTCCTATACCTGGGACAGCTCATATCAAAAGATGGAAAGAGAATAATTCCCGACAGGGTGGAGGCAATAAGGTCAGTAGGAGAGCCCACGACAGTGAAGGACATGCAGAAATTTTTGGGTATGTGCAATTATTGCCGAGCATGGATACTAGACTATGCAGCATACACCAGGCCCCTCCTACAAGCACTAAAAGAAGCACAACAGGAGAAAGGAAAAATAAAATGGTCAGAAGAAATGAGCATATCGTTTCAATCACTGAAAGAGCTAATTTCAAGCGCTCCAGTACTAGCAAACCCTGATTATGGACACGAATTTTACCTATTTTCCCATTGCAAAGACACACTTATGACAGCAGTACTGACACAAAAAACATCCTTAGGACACAAGCCCCTGGCGTACTATAGTGGTACTTTGGATGCCGTGATGCAGGGTCATTTCGCGTGCGAACAATCGCTCGCAGCAGCCGCATTCGCGATTGAGAAAAGTGCCACAATAGTAATGGGATGCTCTGTGACATTGTTTGTGGAACACTCATTATTTGCAATCCTTGAAAGATCGAAAAGCACACTGACCACACAGCAGGCAACAGCATACGAGATCATATTGTCCAGCGCCAACATCCACATAGTGAGATGTAAAACAGTGAACCCCGCCACATTCATTACAGAAGCGTGCACATTAGAGGATATGCAAAATCACGACTGTGCAACCCACACAGGAGAAGGAGGGGAAGACACAGTGGTGTGTGAAAACGCTCTCAGCGAGGGGGAAGTGTACTTTGTGGATGGGTCCGCATCAATTGATATGGACACAGGAGAAAAACACGTTGGCCTGGCGGTAGTGAGATTAGAGGAAGGTGAGTTTGAAACAGTACAGTACCGCCTCCCGTCGCATTACTCTGCACAGGCAGCAGAACTGATTGCGCTCATAGAAGCACTACATGCAGCAAAAGGATGTGCAGTAACCATATACACAGACTCAGCTTACATGACGACAACAGTACATGGAGGTCTAGCAAGATGGGGCCGTAGGGGATTCAGAAGGGCAGATGGAACACCAGTGCAGCATGCAGAATTGTTGAAAGAATTAATAGAGGCCCTACAAAACCCTACTGCTGTAGCAATAGTGAAGTGCCAGGCCCATACATCCAACACAGACGTTGTGTCTTTAGGGAACGCGGCAGCAGACGCTGCCGCCAAAGAGGCTTCCTATTTTCAGAAATACGACACAGGTGAGTTCATGATCAAGAACACAACAACCGAAGAACTGTCAGAAGGGTACAACATGATGTCCTTATCACAAATACTAGAATTGCAGGAAGGAGCTAGTGCAGAAGAAAAACTAGCGTGGACGAAACGGGGATGCAGCCAATCAGGAACAGACCTATTATGGCGGCAAAATAACTCAGGGAAAGTGGTAATGCCACTACAGTTATTAGAAGTAGCATTTCAACAGCTACACTTCCCTGCACATAATACCAAACAACACATCGCAGCAGAAATACAGGAAGAATGGTTCGTGCCCTGTCTCCAGGAGCATGTGTCTCGATTAGCACTGGAATGTACAACATGCCAAATATACAACTCAGGAATGACATTACGCACACTCCGGGGAACAATTCCAAAACCCATCGGCCCCTTCAGAGAACTACATATAGATTATGCAGACATGGGAGAAAGGTGTAATGGCGCGCGGTACATGATCGTGGTTGTGTGCCCATTTTCAAGGTGGGTGGAAGCAGGACCCTGTGCGCGACCTGATGCCAAAAGCGCCGCTAAATTCCTAGTAAGGGAGGTGTTCCCGCGCTGGGGAATTTGTGACGTGATTCGCTCAGACAACGGCTCTCACTTTGTGAATGAACTCTTCAAGGAAGTGACCACATTACTGGGTATAAAACATAAATTATGTTCGATTTATCATCCCCAAAGTAATGGCGTAGTGGAAAAGATGAACGGCCTGTTAAAGGGCAGGTTATCAAAACTATGCTTCTCATTGAAGAAAAATTGGATTTACTGTCTACCCCTGGCGCTATTTGAACTAAGAAATCAGCCAAGCAAAGACCACCATTTGTCCCCGCACGAGATCGTGACTGGGAGACGAATGAACACAGCACACTCTCCACTGCGCGAACACTCAGATGCTCACAGAAGCGCCGCGATATTGGGAGATGAGTTCACAGACTATCTAAGAAAATTAACAAGGGCAGCGCGCACAATATCAAAGCAACTCTCCCCACCCTTCACTAGAGAAGAGGGAAACATAACAGGACCTGTCACGGAACCAGAGCAACAGCTACAGCTGATGCCAGGGGACTCAATTTATGTCCGAAGCTTTGTACGTCGGTGGAATGCACCACGATTCCATGGTCCATACGAGGTAGTATTTTGCACGCCCACAGCAGTGAAGGTAAAGGGCTTGCGGTACTGGGTGCACTTGACCGACGTACGAAAAGCATACAGCAATGTACACGAGGAGATAGATGAGGAGGCGCAGACAACAGCAAATGATGCAAATGAGTAGGATGCCTGAATATCGACTTGCGTGAGTGTGTGATTTAGCACTGGACTTGAATGGAATAATGTCAGCGCTGGAATTGAATGAATTAATGACTGACAAGGATATTACAAAAATGTGTGTGTGGGATTTCTTTTTTTTTATTATCTTGTTGAGTGTTATGTAATTAATGAAATAATAATATTAAAGCCTGTATACACCCTTGTCTGTGAATACCCCTCCCCCACATCCCCACCCGCTTCCATTCCCCGTCAAATGTATTGGCACAGATGGTGCCAGCAAAACGTTTACATGCATGCACTTAATGCACTTTTATATCTCAAACAGGAGCTTCCATGGCATCTAACGGGCAGCCTGCAACGGATAGAATTAGTAGAATGAGAGAATTAGTATATGAGAGATGTAGATATTCGTATGAGTGTGGATTATCAATATGCATTACATTGTTTTTTATGATAATGTTCGGCTTGGTTACATATTGGTTTATAGCGTTCATCTCTATCGAGATGTACGAGGGGGGAGGGAGTAACAACACTACTGGACCAATTAACAGTACCACCGGGCCCAATGCAACTGCAGGGGTCAATACCAAGGAAGGTGATTTTTTGATATGGGACGGAACTAAACTTGTGTGGGGGTATCATACCACACCATCCAGTGTTGTGACCTCACAAAGAGAAAAGCCACAGGGTGGAATGCAGAGCAACACAGTGTCTCCACCAGGGGTATCCACTTACAATGCCCACAGTCTCAATGACCGAAACCCGTCTGCCATATCATGGTTATATAACACCCCCACCAGCCAGCTTGCCCCCACCCCAGAAAACAATCTGCCGGATAACGTCAGGAAAGAAAACGATTAGCTACTAGCAATGCACGAAATATTATATGATGAATGGGCCAAGGAGGGCGGGAATGAGAGAGGGGGGTCTAGTTTGTCCACTGCACAGGGGGGTGGGAAGTACATGAGTAACAAGAACAACAGACGAAAGAGAGAAGCAGGGAGGAGGAAGTACGATGAGTACTATGGGCTAGGTCTAGATGAGATGGAAGACCCACGACACCCCCATCAAACAAATAAGTGGTATGTTGACATGAGTGCCACAGCTAAACAGACAACAAACGAGAGCTGTTATGTCTGTTCCCTCATCCCCCATGCATCAGGTACACCCAAAGTGTTGTTACCCAAAGAGTTGCCTATTGTGGATGCCCAATGTCTCCTTCATCTTACACTGTGCAGGATTAAGAACACCTTCCAGGCACACAAAGGGACTTTTCAAATGCTGCAGAACGAGAAAACGTGTTACCCAAAAACGGCAGGAGTGGTATGTTTGAAAGAACCATTTTTTGTAATAGAAGGGACACTTTTTTCCGACAACAAGCGGAAGGATGAAGAAGTACTGTGCAAAGCGGAAGCACTAAGAGGTGTGGCGCCGGATAAATTGCAGTGGATAGAGGAGACATGTACACCAGTATGGAGAGAACACATTTCAAAACTAACTTGGGTAACTGCCATTGAAAAACCGTTCAAACTGCAAAGCGAAATGGACTACAAACTGTGCTTTAAAGGAGAAGGGAGAACCCCCATGGGAACAAACAAGAACTGCAACAAGACCCTCACCATCCCAGACCTAAGGAAAGGGACAGCGGCCCTGATGGACACGTACTGGGTGTGCGGCAAACAGGCATATCTACACCTCCCCCAGTCATGGAGTGGCAGCTGCTCAATGGCCACTCTACACTCAGCCCTAATGGTGATACCAGAAAGCCACGTCGATGGGACACAGGAACGCATGCAGAGTGTGGCTCAACCAACTGCAGAGACACAAATATATGTCCTGTCTTCTGGAAGCAAGGGAGAAGTGCTGACCCGTAACAAACGAGCATCAAATTACATATCAAAGGCATCATCAGAACTATTGGCTCAGATCCCAGACAAATATCGATTATTCAGCTCAGCAGAAACATTTTTTGCCTCACTCGTCTCAAGTGTCCAAGCAAGGGCAAACGCAAAATGGCTCCAGATAACACGTTGGGAATTGATTCAGCTGGCAAACGACACTGAAGAAGGATTCAATATCATTAAAGTGGAACTAAGAGCTTTACGACTAATGACCATGCAAAACAGGTATGTCTTGGACCCGTTGACGGCGATGGACGGTGGTGTTTGCCGAAAAATAGGAAGTGCCTGCTGCACTTTCGTACCTTCTGAAGACGCAGAGAATGGCTCCCTATCCCATGTGATCGAAGCAGTCCACAACCTAGGAGACAAAATGAAAATGGAAGGCGGAGCAGAAGGGAGTACATGGTTCGACAACCTCTTCTCCTGGGTTCCCTCATGGCTTGGAACAACTGTGAAATTTTTAATACCAGCTGTTGTGTTCCTCCTCCTACTTTTTTGCCTGTGCCAGGTGGGTCTTCGAGTTTGTGCTAACGCAGTACCAAATGGTGCAATGATGATGGTGACAATGGGCAACTCACACGGTACAATAAAAACGATGCAAGAAGCACAAGTACAAACAGGGATAGATAACTCGCCCAGATACCAACTGGTGCCTATATACCACGATAAAGATATTGTAGATAAGTTGTGGCACACCACCATCAAAGAGCCCCGTATACTAGAATGGTATGAGGAAGTTTGGGTAGATTTGGAAGGAGATGGTGGGTGCATATATCTAATGTGTACCCCAGATGAATATGCCCGGAGAGGTGAGAGTTTAAGGGGGGTGTGCAGAGCATGGATGCCCATCAAAGGAACTCCTGCATGGGATGAGGCGGTGATGGACGAGGCAGAATGTAGGAGGATAGAAGATTTAAAGAATTCGTTACTTTAGTAACGAAAGGGGGGAAATGTAGGGGAGGACTGGTCCAAGAGACCCCCCTCGCCTACGCTTTCTCCCCAGGTGAGGACTATGGGTCCTTTGGGCGTCCCCTCATGCCACCCGGGCCCAGGTGGTGGAGGGTTCACCCACTGGAAACATTGCCCGCACGTATTAATTGCCCACACGTATTAAAATTTAGCTAGGCCTAGAAACCATTTTGTCTAGTAAAGATGGTGTGACCTCAGCGCACTGTAGCGCGGCCCCCACCCTTGGAGGGTTTCAGTCATCCTTGTTGCCGCAGCACCCTGGCAGATCCGCTGCGAGCACGTTCCCACGAACAAGACGGACATGAGCTAGTATAATACATTAACATTGTAACAGTTCACCTCCCGCAGTGTATCATCGCTCCCAGCATGACCCGGCCAGCAGGCCTAGGCAAATGAAAAGAACAGTAAAATGGTCGATTATATGCCAGACAATCTTTGTATATTAATGCTGAGACTACTTGCAAAGGATGCTTTTCTCTCATAAAACCCCTTATATTACAAAAGCCTGTAGGATGTATAATTACAAGAGATCATGCCCCCATGATATAAGCGATGGTGAGCATATACCATTGCAGTTGGGTACTAATAATAACGGCACGCACCAGGAATCTGTTTGTTACGTGTATGACTGGAAAACGTACACCCCATGGGCTCGTGCCATATCTGAACTAATGCTGCTAGAGGACACAAGAAAACGAATGAAAACCATACAAAGGGCCCATGTGAAGAATGCATGAGAAGGTGCATGTCTAGGCCCCACATGCGCCACCACCGTCACGAACAAGTGGCGGGTTACTTTCTATGTTCTCCACCAACCCTAACTCTACCTCACTTACTGCAAATATATATGCATATAACTAAATACTGCACGTGTTAAAACATAATGTATGAATAAGGTACTCAGACTGGGTATAATCAAGACACATCCAGCAAAGTTTAAATACATGTTTTGTAATGTTTTAAATAAGTATTATAGAGTGTTCAAATGTTTGTGATGTCTTTACCTAAATCGGCAACATACGAGGGAGATACCTTTGTGAAATACGCGCAAGGCCATTCCCCCTCCCACCCTGCGAGGGCTGCCAAGGCATGAGAGCAGAGACCGCGCCGCGCTGCTTTACCTCCCCCAACCAGACTGGAGCCGCTTCAAAGACTTGTAACCCCCTCTGTAGCACCCAAGGCTGACACCCGCCACCTGCATTATTTACAGCGCAGCAGTAAACCTCTGCCTGAACACACGTGCCCCCTCGTAAACCTCGCAACCCACCGGACCATCCTAGACTTATGGCCCTGTGCAATCAGGACACCCAACACTTTGACAACACACAGCGAAACATACATTACAACTTCTAACAAGGCAGTAAGACATGTACCGCCCGTCCCAGGCCCTGAAGCTTAGCCCCTCGACCTATGGCCCAGGTCAACAGGACACTGGTAACCATGTCCTGACGTATTACCTCCAGACCCCTTACAAGGTACATTCCTCCTGTGTTGCATTAACCTGTAGTATAACCTATTGGAAGATTTACTAAAGAAGATAATACTGAAACGAGTGAATGACTGCGGTGTGCATGGCCCAGGGCAAATAAGTCAGGAAAGGACATTCATCTCTGACATTGGCCGCGATGGCACGACAACACCAGCCGGATGAACTCCGCCACCCTGCCAGGCCCAGCCCAACCCACGAGGCTGACCAGTGACGTCTTCCAGCCAAAGCCAACCACATCACAGCAGCACCTATAGTTAGTCGTCGCCACCCAATCCCCTTGAACTTGTGCCCCCTATAGTATGTAGGTTCTTATGACGTTTTTTGTAAATATATACGCCTGTCTTTGCTATTGTCAGACAGAGCGCTCTCGGAGTTTGCAGAGTTCTTTGCATGCCCTATTCTGATTGATAAACTCCCATTTACGCTCACCCGCACTCTGTCTTGGCCTTATTCCCATCTTGGGAGAGTCCTTCATTGTCTCTCATTGCGGGGAGGATCGTGCTGTGTGGGGACGCTTGCCTTCAGTTCACATCTGAATCTGGGTTTTACCAGACAGTGGCTCTGGGCGGATCTCAGGGTCTGGATGACATGTGAGGAATGCTTTTTTGGGCAAAGTAGGGTTGAACATTGTTTGACAAGCATTTGTGAGTGGTTGAGAGGATCTTGAATGTAATCCTTTCTCTGACTGGCAGCCAGTTGACTGATTTCCTAGCTTCAGAGATGCGGTCAAACTTGCTGAAGGCCAGAGCTGCCCAGAGGGCATTGTTTTGTGTGACCTGGAGCCTGTTTATGTCTTTTTCAGATGAACCGCATTGCAGGGCGTTACGATTTGGATACTACAAGGGCGATGGTCAGGCGATTGACAGGCGATTGACAGGACATAGGAATGGCTTGCTGGTCCGTATCAGTTTGGTGGCGTATGCTGCAGAGGAGGTGATGTGGCTGATTTGCAGTGACATGTTAAGTGAGGCATCACGGTAGACCCCCAGGGTTTTTACGGCCGGCGAGACTTGGATTTTGTTCTAGTTTTTTTGTTTTATTTGCATTTATATAGCGCTACAAACCCTCAGGCATCTGAGATCTGCTTATTATTTCCTACGGTGTGTGGTGCTCATTTATCAACTTCGGAAGGATGAAAGGCTGAGTTTGGCCCTGCCGGGATTCGAACCTGCATTGGCAGGCACTGCACGGATGTCAAAGCGAGCGCTCTACTCGCTGTGCTGTCTTGTGCTATCTGTGCTATCTTGTGCTCATCAACGTTGAAGGACCCAAAAGCTGAGTTTAGATGTGACAGGCTGGATGTGTCCCAACTATGAGGAGTTCAGTCTTCCCATAATTCAGACAAAGACTATGTTGGCCCATCCACCATTGGATCATTTTGTGAGGAGGGGTTAATCTGCAACTCTTTAAGGCAAGTCGGAATGGTGCAGGAGTAGAATGAGGAGTTGACGATGGCAGTGATTGGTGGGATCAAGGGGTCTGCACATTCCTTTACCATTGCAGCTGAGCAGATGTTGCAGATGCAATGGAATGGCTTTAGACCTTTGATCATGGAAGCTAGGCTAGACTCTGAGATGGGTTTGAACTAAGGGTTGGGTGTGGGGGAGGGGGGGGTCAGGTTGGTCTGGGAGTGCCCTGAACAATTTGTCGGGTGGACGGCAGCTTTAGATCAATACTTCTTGGATTTTGCTGCACCAGGTGGTATCTTTTATTACACTTGAAAGTGGAGTGATGGTGGACCCTAGTTCCTCTAGTCTAGGTTGGAGAACATTTCTGAGGAATTTGATGCTGCCTCATTGATCCTCTTCTTGTAGGCTGTGGCTTTAGTCTTGTGGATGGATTTTTTGTATTCTCCTGATACATTATCTCTAATACATGCTTTGTTGAGGATGGTAGGGGATTTCTGCCAGGCAGCTTCTGCTTCTTGTTTCTTTTGCACATAGAATTTCAAGTTCAGCAGTGAACCAGGTATTTCTGTTACTAGCATTCTAAGATTTCCAGGACTTAAGTGGGGCGTGGTTCTCAACGGCCTCGGCTAGCATGGTGTTGTAGTGTGTTACTAGTGCATTGATTTCTAAGTTGATTGGTGTGTGTAGGTTGAGCAAGAGGAGTATACGCTCTTTAGTCCAGTTGCGGCAGCTACATGCTATGGAGTGGGCATGGGCATAGGTATAGGCCTTTCAGGGTGATTTCCGGGAATGGGGGTGGTGAAGCTTATACAATGGTGGTGGGTCCACGGGCAGGGTGTATTAAACAGAATAAAGATGTTAGAGATGTAGTGTAGGACCCAATCGAGTGTATGGCCAAGTACATGAGTGGGTCAAGGATTTGTTGGGTGCAGCTGAAGGCAGTCGTAGTTTTTTCAAGGACTGCTGCTTCTGAGTCTGTGGGGTAATTGTATCTTAGATTGAACTCACCTAGGATGATGAGCTGGGTAGAAGGTTTAAGGTTGGCAGATAAGAGATGGATGATCTCATCTTCAAATGACGCTAGGGGGCCAGGTGCTTGGTAAAGGAGGTGAAATGAGATGATTGATTTAGGTGAGCAAGCTTATTTATCATAGATGACTTCGCAGTGTGGGATGCAGGAGATGGCTGTGGACTGGAGAGCAAGGGAGTTTTTATAAATGAAGGCAATTCCTCCTCCTTTGCCAGTATGCCCGTCTTCTCAGATAATAGCATATATTGGTGGTACTGCAATGGATAGGGCTGGGCCCGCCGTTGGGTTGAGCCATGTTTCTGTGATGGCAAGGATGTCAGTGTTATTGGATGTGATGAGGTCATGGATATCCACAGCGTGGGCAACAATGTATCTTCCAAATATCAAGATACATGAGTGTTGAGGTTGAGGGTGGGCAAGCGATGGTGGGATCAAGGTAACCAGTGTCTGCGTGTATGGTGGTATGTGGGATGACAGTTTAGGAAGGTGCGGCTGTCACAGGGGTAGGCCTCAGGTGACATGGCAGTACGGGCTGCAAGGTGAGAATGTCGGTCTGCGCCCGTGCATGTCATGGTAGGTGTAGGTTGCCGAGATGTGCTGTGTACGCTAATTCTTCTGAGGCCAATGGTGGATTCGCCCAACATTCAGGAGCAAGCTTTGTGTTTTTGTTGTTGAAGCACAAGGCCAAGGCTGGCTGGTGCAGGGTACCATGTAGGCTTTTTTGTTTGTTTGTGGAGATAAGCTGGGGGTGCCAGAGCATTGGCAAGGCCGGTTGGCGGTGGGGTGTGGGAGCAAGTTGTGCCTTTCCTGTGGCCCATCCATCTGGAGCCTCCAGGCAGGAAGTGGGCAGGAAGAGTCAATTGTGGATTCAGTGCAGTGTGGTGGTTGAAGTCCAGTGAGGCTATGATGTGATTGAGGAGAGGTGCACTACGTGCCACTTAGGGAGTGCTGTTGAAATCTCAAGATGGGTGTAGTATGCGTGGCTTACTAGCGTGATGGGGAGAAGTGGTGTTTGGCGTAACAGCATTATGAGCTGCCGCGACCTGCATGTGCAGCAGTGATGGGCGTTTGGCGGATGCATGGAGCAGGGAGGTTCAGGGACGGTAAGAACGGGTTAGGTGGCACATTGTCTGGGCGGCAGCTGGGAAGGGCTTGATGCAGTTTACTGCAAAATATAGGGATCAATGTATCCTTTGGAACTGGTAGTAGTGAGGTTGGGGTGATTGCTTCATCTGGGGTGGGGGTGTCCCAGTGTAAAGGGGAAGTCTGTGCAGTGAATTGGCAGGTTGCGTGTAACATATTGTGGCCTGGTGTGAATCCTTGTGGAGGTGGTTTCAGAAGGGGGTGGCTGTGGGTCGAACGTGCGGGTTGCAAGGGAAAATTTGGCTACACATAAGTACAAAAGCAGTGCAGAAAACGCAGCAGCAGGCTGCATAATGACGCTGCTTACCTTTACTGCTTGTCAGTATGGCCGATCGGGTTCGGATTGCATGGAGGACACCAGTATGATCGACAGAGGTCTGTGGCTGGTGTTTGTGCCATATTTTCAAGGCAATTGGGCAGAGATCCCTGCAGTTGCCGTTGTCTAGGCATGGACAAGCAGAGAAAGGAATGGAAGGCCTTTTCATTGGTTGCAAGGAGTTGTGATGCCTCTGTTGCCTGCTCCAACAGGAGGGCGCTGTTTTAAGGTGTCGAGTCAGGCACGGCGGCTATCTTTTCATGGAGCATCAGCTCCGGTCTGTATAGCGAGGTGCTGGAGGCCAAGGTGGCTTCGCCAGGTGGGCCCTTTACTTCAGGGCACACTTCTTCCTCACAGGGAGTGACAGGAATGGAAGGCCTTAACTGCGGGCCTTGAGCTGCGGCCGGCTTCACTGGCTGGCTCAAGGCTCTGCAGGCCTTTTCATTGGCTGCAAGGAGTCATGATGCCTCTGATGCCTCTTCCAACAGGAGGGGGCTGCTGGAAGACTGCTATCCCTACCACCTCGCTTCCCCACCCAAAACATTCCTCCTCAACCTCCCACCAAAGACACACTGGCACACACACAAACACACTCACACTTACCTGCTCACCCACCCCCTCCCTTCGCCACCAGAAACATTCCCCCTTATTCCCCACACAGATACACAAACATACAGATACAGACAGACACACACACACACTTACCTGCTATGCTTGCGACTTCCCTATTTCAGCCCCGCCACACCTGTCAGCCTGTGTGTGCACATGTGTGCAGTGAGGGGTGTGGCTGGCCAATTTTAGAAAGACAGCCCTGAGCGGTTTCAAGCGGTATTTATAAATTGACCATTTTTTTTCAAACAAAACGTGGGTTTTTCAGTCTATACCCGTACTGCTTCCCAAGAATTAGCTGACACCTTATCCCCTGCCTTCAACGACAAGCTCAAGGAAGTACAGTCCAACATTGCTGGCCAGCTGCGATTCTCCTCCCTGCCAATTCTTGAAATCAAGCCCAAGTTTTTCTTCTCAACCTTTGAAATTGTCACTCCCTCTGAAATCATCAAATTGCTGCAAAATATGAATATGCCATTGGAGCAGCTCAGCCCCTGCCCAGCCAGTTGTTATCAAAGAATATCTTGCCTTACTCAAGAAACCAACTAGTAACTCTTGTATATTTACCAAACACAACCATATCGCAAACATTCATTGGTAAAATTCCAGAGAAACTGCCCAACTCTCAACTTCTTGATTAGTAAGAGTCCAGCTACTGTTCCATGACTGCCAGTCCAGGTTCCGGCCCCTGGAGGAACAGATCTCCGCTCTTATCTATGCGAGTTGAACTCTTACAATCATTGCACATTAACTCCCTTGCCATCCTGATCATTTTGGACCTGTCAGCCAAATTTTTGCAATCTCAACCATGCTACCGCTATTGAATCGCTCTAAAAAATATTTGTGCATTATTGTAGCACAGGCATGTGGATTTCTTCATTTTTCAGCAACAGAGAGGTGAAAGTAAGATTTGAGCCTTATCTCTCTCAGCCCAGAATCAACAACTTCAGAGTCTCCCAAGGAGCTGTTCTCTCCCATTGGCCCTTTAAGACTTTTCTGAAACTTCTGGAGGATCTCATTTCCCTCTTCTCTGCAACTTTCAAATTTATTCTGAGAGCGCAAACATTACCTTAATTTTGGATAGTGAATCCCATATTCCAGTCTCTTTCTCTTGGCCTACCGTGATGGGCACAAACCCACCCTTGTCCCTGCAGGTAAGAATGTAAGGATCATCTTTGATGGCCGCCACCCCTTTACCCCACAAGCCCATGAACTTTCAAAAATATCCAATTTCCTACTACACACACCTAAGCCATTCTCTCTTTTCATAACATGCCGCACCAAGTTAAGGTGACTAGAGCTATGGTCCTCTCTTGGGCAGATTATTGTAACAGCATTTACCTGGACCTCCCCTATAGATTTACACACCAAGTTCATATAATCCAAAATAAGGCCGCTATACTGATTTTGGGACTGAAACCAAGAGATTACACCATGCCGGGGTTGCAATCAATACAATGGGCCTCATTACGAGTACGGCGGTAGGTGTTTAACGGCACCGGTAAGGATGGCAGTATCGTTAACGCCCTACCGCCGCATTCCGAGGTCCCTCACCAGCCGTCCTTAGCGGGAGCTGCTGAGGGACCAGGGAGCTAATAACGGGCCCGCTATTTGCGGGCCCGTTATTAGCTCCTTCCCATTCCCATTAAGCCCTATGGGGGCTCGAATGGGAATGGGGAATGGTTTTCACGATGGGGATTTACCGGGTCCTCCAAGGTTGGAATGACCCGGTAAGTCCCCATTCCGACTACCCGGACCCGGGTTTGGAGGCAGCCATGGCACTAATAGCACCATCGCTACCTCCAAACTCGTAATGAGGCCCAATGTCTCCCTGTGGATACTCGGGTCACTTCTAAAACCTCATCTATTCTGTTTATTGGGGCTCAGGCCTCAACTACTTCAAACTAAAGATAAAAAGTACTGTCTCATGGCACTCTTGCATTTAACCACCTCTTTGTAACCTCTGCCAGTAAGAAGAAGCTTAGTGGCTGGCAAATGGGCATCTCTTGTGCTACCATGCCGAACAAACTCCTTACCACTCTCAGAACAGATGTAAATCATCTGCTGTTTAGAGAAAAGAGTTAAGACATGTTTCATCAAAAAAAGTTTAAGATGTGACGAGGAAACAGGTCTTCTCTGGATACCCACCTTATTGTCGATGGACTATGATCTTCCATACTCCCGTATCCCACACACTTTCAGTTTTTTTCCTCCTAACAGATATTTGCCTCTTTCCTATCTCATAAGATCCTCCCGCCACCTTCCTCTTGGGGCGCTGCAAAGTGTCTATGCTTTTAGCTGACACCTCAAAATCACTTATAAATAAATATATACTTTGTAGGTGTTCTCAATTCTGTGCACAAACCTATACAATTTGGCAGCCAGCGCTTACCGATCATATCCCAGTGCTGATTGGTCAGGCAGTGGCTGCCTCTCAAACATTGCCAGGTTTCTAGATATAATTTTGAAGTTTGGTCTATTTTAATCCCTTCTTTTGGTACATCGGGAAAAAAAATATTCTTTTGGGAGCATACAAGTAGCTCTTTATTGTCGACTATGCTATTTTGGGCAAGTATAAATACATTATGATTTTAAAAACATAGTCGTTTTTGTCATAACTCATATTTTTCGTGCGCCATATGAACATTTTTTTAATGTTCGAAGCCCTCATCGGATCACATAACCCAATAGCCGGCAGGAAGAACAGCCGGCGGCCACATCCCATGCCACTATGAGGCCTGCAGCCCTGTTTGCCCCTGTTCAAACCTGGAACACCTATGCCCGTCAGCCTGTCCGTCAGACAGCCTGCATTCTATGTTGAATGCCCCAGCTTCCGGCCGGACTGACCAACATTGTACTAAATCTATGTGAGTAGGTTCACTAGCCACTGCTATACCATCTCCACTTTCTGTTCATGTATGCTAATCATGATTACCTGTAACCCATTGTATCCAATAAGTATACAGACTCGGTGTGCCTTAGTAAATTGTCCCAAATTGAATGTATCTTACATTTCAAATACACTGCATTGTAATGTATCATGGCGTCTGCATGCCCAGAACTGCCTCATCTCACAGAGTCAAGTGCTGTTGGCCTTCCGAATACTAGATATTCAATTAAAACTACTCCCCAACTACATAGCTGGGTCCTAGCCTATATGTATCGATCGCAACTATCACTGCGCCATTGTTCACTTCTTTTAAACAAAATTGGTACCAAACAGGCGATGTCTCCATTGGCACTATTTGTACTCCCGACTTTGTGTATTCCATTCAGACAACTTTGGAACCTTCCCATTTGAACTATGTGAAGAATGTGCTAATGTCTATTGTGTACCCTATATAGACTTAATTCTATTAACTGCGTTGATGACTACTTTGTGTAATACTCAGACAAAAACCTAGCTTACCTTTATTAAGTGCATTGTTGACTACCGAACCAGTATACTTCTACTATTTGTATGAGTGATTACCTTGTACCCCATTTAGAAATAGGGTAACTAACCTATCTCTCTACTTGCACTAACTGCTCGAGTTTACTGTGTGCCATTTCTAGCCAAAGGTGAACTAGTCATCCTCCTTAAGAATAATCAAGCGACCCAGGCATGTCTAGGCATTAGACATATCCACTAGACCTGTCTAGACCAACTAAGTGCATCCTTTTCAAGGTGTACGATATTCTAGAACACTTCGTAACTCAGAGCTAATAATAACCAAACCCATACTACATCATGCGTGTCATAGCCCCCAGCCTTTGTGCCACTATTTCCCTGTTGCTATTCACCTACCTATCACTCTGCGTTAGCCACCTAACAATTAAAAAGCAAGTCCAAACTAATATGGCCAACAGTCTTTCAGACAGTCCATTTACTATGGATCTCCGTGCAGTGAGTCCATCGAGTTGGTTTCAAAGCAATCCCTGTAGGCTAGCCTCTAGAAACATCAGACTGCGATCGAGCATGAACCTCTTACTAGATCCTTACCCTCATCCAACAAAAGATCTAATACACAAGAGAAAGCTATTACCAACCTCATTAAAACTAAACCGATTCACACCTATGCCTCGGCAGCAGCCCCCCCCTCTTAAAGGAGCTCTGATAAATGCCAGATCCCTGACTTCTCACACCTCTGATATCGCTGACTTGATATTGGCTAACAATCTGGACTTTCTTGCTATCATAGAGTCCTGGTTGCATGTAGCAGCAGGACCCTTACTTCCATTAGCAATCCCAGAAGGTTATACCATATTGAGACATGACAGAGAGAAAACACGAGGCGACGGTATCGCCATCATTGTAAAATCTAGCCTAGCTATGAGACTCATACCACCCCTAGGTACTGATTCCTGTGAAGTACTCACAGCCAAACTTCCTCTACTTAATTCCCAGACACTAGCTATCCACCTGATCTATAGACCACCTGGTCCTATTGAAACATTTGAGGAGGATATCAACACCCTACTGTCTAACAATTTAAAAACCTTGTCTCAACTACTTGTCCTAGAGGACTTCAACCTGGGTTTTAATGATCCTCTAGACAAACATGCCACCTCCATTCCCAGCACCTTGTCTGAACTTGGTATAACCCAAAGAATTACCGGACCCACACATAGTAAAGGGACAACCCTTGACTGGGTGGTGGTTTATAACTGCACCGTTAACATTACAACCATCTCCCCACAATTATGGACGGACCATTTCCTCTTGTCCTTCGAACTTTCCACTACCAGACCTCTCCCCCCAGTTTCCACTTTCGCCCCGCCCTGTCCAACCAGAAATAAAAAAAAGTATCACAGTGGATAAAGTGATTCCCTCCATCTTACCTACCCTCAACCAGTTGACGAATCCCTTAGATCCTGAAATGCTCATTGAGAAGTATAACAACATTATGCTAACTACTCTCGACAACATTGCCCCTGTGAAACTCAGACCGAGCAAAGCCAAATCCCATCTTAATAAATGGTTCACTCCCCAACTAAGAGATCTATGTCTACTAAAGAGGAGTTGTGAAACCTCGTGGAGGGTACATCCCTCTGAAAACAATAAAACGAAACTAAGGGAAATTTCCTCTCAATACAAAAAGGAAATCTACTTGGCCAAGCGTAACTCATTTAACAAGTGTATAACTAATGCCAATTCCAGCATGAGCGAATTATTTACCATCCTCAAGGAATTAGGGTCACCCATCCCCATCCCTGACACCTGCACCAAAGACATAACATGGTGTTCAGATATACAGCAGGCACTATCCAATAAAGTAAATACACTTCAAAATAAAAGATCCATAAAAAAAGCCACACTTAATCACTTACCTGAGTCCAACAATCCTACTCCTAATCCTCCTTTGAAGGAACATTACTTAATAGCCTGCTTTAAGTTCACTAAAACTTCCATTTTGGAGGTAGAGAAGGTTATCCACTCACTTAAGCCTTCCAACTGCTGTGGGTGTTCTCCCCATCAGCAGCGGCGGAGCTGATCTGTATCACCTGCGGTGTACCACAAGGCTCTTGTGTTTCCCCAACCCTCTACAATATATTTACCAAGCCCCTTTTTGATGTTTTGGACCTTCTTGTATCACCTACACTAATTATGCAGATGATACTCAGATTCTCCTTCCACTTTCCGGGGATTTCAAAAAGGATTTGGCGTTGGTAAATTGGGTGTATCTCATCATCCATCCAGGCATGGATGGCAACCCACGGACTATGCCTGAATGATGACAAAACTGAGCTCATCATCCTAGGTGTCCTGTGTGTCGAAAGCCTGTCCTCCATGTCCTCCATGTGCTGCTAAAGCAGCATCGGCCAGAACAAAGCCACTTACCAGCTGGTGCTCTCAGGAGCACAGAGAAAGTAAAGTGGCATCCATTGATCAGGGATATGCTGGTGGAAAAACAAATGCCTCACCAATCTGACCAAATTCAAATAATTGCACAGCCTCTGTTGCATAAAATCAGCAAAACCACTGTACAATACAGCAACAATAACTGAGTCTGTACACAAAAGCAGGGAAATATGCAAAAATGTTGCCCTCATTTGTGCACCCCCATATTCACTTCGACTTTGGGGGCGTACAAAATACTGGGCCTCATTACACGGTAGGCGGTAGGGATTTAACGTTACCGGTAACGTAATACCGGTAACGTTAAATCCCCATGCCAATCACCACCTGGCTCACCGCTATTAGCGGCACCGCTAAGTACGGTGCCACTAATAGCGGGCAGGCCGCGTGCGCGCGACCCTCCATCCCGTGAATAACGCCATGCTGCTAATAGCACACCATCACAAGGCGAGCGGACATGGTAATAGCGGCATGGTAAAGTCCCCCAAACCCCTTACCGCCATGATGCTAATACCGGCATCGCGAACCACCCGTTAATAGAACTGAGCATTGTTCCCACCTGCCACAGGTGGACACAATCAGCACAGGTGGAGGCAATGGACACTGTGGCAGCTCAAAAGGAGCACACCACACCCCTTCCCACACCAAGATGGTTCCAATACTGGCAGCATTACATGGCCTAGAGGACCTCATTGCAGTGCTGCTGCTACAACAACAGGCTGCACAAAGGAGACGCAGGAGGAGGAGGAGGGCCAGACAGGCACAGCAAGCACCACCGCGCCACCTATTCATACCACAGAGGCACCCACCAATTCCCAGGATCAGAGCCAGTCCATTCAACCTAACACCTGAGCAGATACACACCCTGTACCGTCTGGACCGGGACACCATCACCAGCATCGTCGACATGATACACGACGACATTGTGAGCCTCATAGACATCAGAACTGCCATCCCCCCTCTACTGAAGGTGGTGTCAGTGCTCCACTTCCTGGCCACAGGAACCTACCAGCATACAGTGGGGCAGATGCATGGCATCTCCCAACCAGTATTCTCACGCACACTGAACCAGGTACTCGATGCCCTCCTGAAGCATGCACCCGAACACATATCCATGCCACGGACTGCCCAGGAGATTGCAAACACCAAAGTTGGCTTCTATACACTGGCAGGCATTTCAAGTTGCATTGGGGCCATCGACTGTACACATGTGGAATTGGTTGTACCACATCACAATGAAGTAGTGTACCGAAACAGGAAGCAATTCCACTCAATCAATGTCCAAATGGTATGTGACGCAAACAATGTAATCACACATTGCTGTGCCAGATTTCCCGTATCTACCCAGGATTCCATGGTCCTGCGGAACTCAACTATCCCCCGCTACATGGAGCGACAAACGGCACAACGCTCGTGGCTACTTGGTGAGTAGCAGGGCAAGCACATGGCAGTGTGATTGGGGGGGTAGAGAGATCCTCCAACTGGGTGTGCATGGGGGGGGGAGAGATCCTCCAACTGGGTGTGCATGGGGGGGTAGATAGATCCTCCAACTGGGTGTGCATGGGGGGGAGAGAGATCCTCCAACTGGGTGTGCATGGGGGGGTAGAGAGATCCTCCAACTGGGTGTGCATGGGGGGTAGAGAGATCCTCCAACTGGGTGTGCATGGGGGGGTAGAGAGATCCTCTAACTGGGTGTGCATGGGGGGGTAGAGAGATCCTCCAACTGGGTGTGCATGGGTGGGTAGAGAGATCCTCCAACTGGGTGTGCGTGGGGGGGGTAGAGAGATCCTCCAACTGGGTGTGCATGGGGGGGGGGTAGAGAGATCCTCCAACTGGGTGTGCATGGGGGGGTAGAGAGATCCTCCAACTGGGTGTGGCCTGTAGTCCGTTGCACAAATGCACATACATATGTACGCTAATGGGCATCTGTGAGGGCAGCAACGTACTTGGGATGAACGGACATGCAAGTATATGGCACACGACACAGCTGCCAATCCAAACCCATTGACATTAAAGATCAATCCTCATCCACATTGCACGACACTCCACGCCATGGAATGCACATATGTCATCCATGACATCAACATAGTCATGCAGCATTCCTACAGCACAACATCAACAATGCATTGTGCCCTTGGATGCATGCATTGGGACCCCCCCTAGCCATGGCAATGCACCACGAACACATGGCACCACTGAGGCGTTGCCTCTCAGCATGGCAAGATCAATGTCGGAAACACTGTACACCACCAGTGTGGTACCAAATCTGCCTGGCCACAGGGACACCAATTACCTGGCCTCACCCAGGACATGGGAATTACTGTAGGAGGCATCAATGGGGCATGTCTACTTGCATGCTTGCGCTCACCTTTGCACAAAGCAGTCACACAGACCATATTCATTGATGCAGTTGAATGTGCACATGATTCTCAATGATAGGTCAAAGTATGTGACATGAACAGGCCACACATGTGCCGAAAAGTAACAGGAACCCATTCCTCCCCCCATATAGGTGATGCTGGCTATCCCCTGAAGAGGTGGCTCCTCACACCTGTACGGAACCCACAGAACAGGCATGAAGAAGAATACAATTGTGCCCATACCCGTACCCGCCTTGTCATTGAGCAGACTTTTGGACTTCTGAAGTCACGGTTTAGGTGCATAAGCAGGTCTGGTGGCACACTCCTATATGGCCATGAGAAGGTGGCAAAGATCACCACGGCATGTGTCATGCTGCACAATATGTGTATGAGACGGAATGTGCCACTGCCCCCTGAGGTTGAAATGGAGGCACCTGATGAGGATGATGATGGGGATGAGGATGGAGGTGAAGGGGATGCAGGTCTTGCAAGAGGGGATGGCCAGGAAGGGCGCGCTGTGAGACAGCATTTGATCAACCAATTGTTCTGAGTTACATGTAGTCATACTGTCACCTGTATATGGCTGGTGGGGCACTGGTGTCGGTTTGTTATCTCACAATGGACCTTGGCGTCAATAAATTGATCATACAAAATGAAGGAGTCCAGGCCTGTGTTTTGCTCAAACAACTGTGTATTAATGAACAGAAACAGAAAAATGTGCAACTCCCCATCCATCCCGCCACCCTTACAACTGTCCCATCACACCCTTCCCCCACCCCCCACAACTGTCCCATCACACCCTTCCCCCCACCCTCCACAACTGTCCCATCACACCCTTCCCCCCCACCCCCCACAACTGTCCCTCCACACCCTTCCCCCCCCATCCCCCACAACTGGCCCATCACACCCTCCCCCCCCCACAACTGTCCCTCATAAATCTTCAACAATGCATGTGTTCTGGCATGCACCGAGGTCAATGGACGCTCACGCCCTATTGTTCATTACCAGGGCCAGCATTTGGGGGCTGGCTGGAGGTGTGCCTGGTGGTGCGTGAAGACCGTTTCAGTGGACTCGTCTGCCGCGAACTGCAGGTTGAAGAGGTGGCAGACTGTCCTTGTGTAAATTGGCGCTCCATTGCATCTGCGATGCGTGTCAGCACCTCCCGGACGCGTGTTAGCTCGCCACACAGCCTGTCCGTGCAGGACTCCATCCCCTCCCTGGAGTGCCTGGATGTCTCAGTGAGGTCAGCCCTGAGATGGGCAACCTCCTCCACATGTTGACCTACAAGCACTGTTAGAGCCTGCTGGCGCTGGATGACAGTGGCCAGGTCAAGGGCAGTGGCGGCCTGTGGTGGTGTGTCTGCTGCGCATCCGGATGCCTGCCGGTCTGCAGATGCCGCCTCTGGGGGGCTACTGAAGGCCTCTAATGACTCGTCAGCAGTGACATGTGAGCCAGGTGTGGGGGCGGGGGATTGCTCTGGGGTTACAGCAGGGCTTGGGGTGTGCATGGGCAGATCTAGATACATGGGCTCATCCACGTCGGCCAATGGGCCAATTGCTGCAGCCTCCCCTGCCGAACTGGCTGCAGCTGAGGGTGGACCCTCGGTGGCGGGGATTGGGGGGGGGGAGTGGACCTCTGGAACCGGGGCAGTAGGGTGTTGCTTGGCACTGGCAGTGGCGCTCAGGTCTTGTTCTAGAGGCTGCTATCGGGGCCTTGGCCCTTTTCCCCTGGATGTCATTGGGGCATCCTCGCTGGGCTGAGGCCTTTGCTTCTTTTGCACAGGGGGTGCCTGGGTAGCTCCCTCGCTGTCTGAATGCGACCCTGTCGGGGACAAGAAGAAGGATGTCATTGGTTATGGTCGAATTTACTCAATGCAGGCTACATCATGATTTCATTTGGGGCCATTTCAAAATCATTGTGGAGGATGCAGGTGAGGTGTCATTTCAGTGACTCATCCATGCAGTGTTGTGTGTGGCACTTGGCTCTGTTGATGCATGCATGTGTGGGTGCTGGACCAAACATGCAGTGATCCCAGGCTGACATTTGTGGGGACCTGTACATTCACATTGCATGCTTGCATCAGTGCACTTACCTCCATCAGATGTGTCTTGCACGCCGTGCTCCATCCTTCCGACACCCTCAATGCATTCTACCCCGATGAGGTTTGCACAAGTTTCTACCCACTCCTTCAACTTGATGGGAGACCCTGATCCTCCAGCAGTGGCAGTTTTGTGATTCTCGGACAGGATCATCCTGACCCGGAGTCTCAGGTCGTCCCATCTTTTTCGGCAGTCGCGTATAGTGCGCGTGCTGCTGCCAACGGCACTCACTCTGGTTGACACCTCCTCCCAGATGGCTTTCTTCTTTAGGAGGGTCTCCCTCCGCATGTCATTAGCAAAGACCACTCCTGCATTGTCTGCTAATGTCTGAGTTAGCATGACTAACTCCTCAGTGGAGAACTTCTCCTTTCGCTGCATGTCTGTGGATTTCTTTAGTGCCTTGGGCATGGTAAGGGTGTGACGATGGTTTCGAGGCAGCAGGGTAACACGTACAAGTCCAGGGGGCAGAGGATGGCAATGGATTGTGTTTTTAAAGATGGCCGCCGCGCTCTTTCCCGTTCCTGTGCGATGACGCTATTTCAGGTTCTGCTTTTTAGCGGTCACCGCTAATAGCGGACATCGATATTTGCATGCTGCGCGAGGGCGGAGGTGCTATCTGCACCTTCGGGGAGTCCGGTAAGGGACTTTTTGGTCACTTTACCGGCACGGTGGTAGTGTCATTAACGGCATGGCGCAATGCTCGTGTCCGCGTACTCGTAATGTTACGCTATTAGCACCCTCTTGCGAGGGCGGACACGTTAATTGCGCCATGCCGCTAATTTACAATTTTTAACACACAACGTGTAATGAGACCCACTGACTCCCATAATTGCGCCCAAGCTGAGCGGGGGTTGTGGGAGTGTCCCCCGCTCTCCTTGGGGGCAGTAACGGGAGTCGGGGGCTGCAGGAGTGTCCCCCGCTTACCATTGTGGTAAGCGGGCAACAAGAAAGTTAAATAAATAAATAAAAAATAAAAAGCACCCTGCGGCATCAGCTCCGACCCACGCAAGTGGGAGGAACTAACACCGCAGGGATAGTGGGGAGTCGGCTGCGCACACAGAAGTGTGCCGCCGAAAAGGTAAGTGGGGTGGAGGTGTGGGGGACGTGGGTAAAGTGATCTATTTGATCACTGCGCTGCGCCATAAGTGGTGTCAACATTTAACATTGCAGTTACAGGCGGTGCAGTGATCACATAGATTCAAGAGCAGAGCTCTCTTTCTGGCCAAAAATCCTTGTTGGAATCCCCACCCAAGTCATTCATTTCACAGTCACTGGAAAAATGTGACACAATAAGCAACTCCCTTATAGCAAAAAATAAGACACATATTTATGACGGTGCCATTCACAAACCAGAACAATCCCATTAAGGGTAGTGCACTTCTGGTCTATGTTATCCACTTAACTCTCCAGTATTGTCGCATCCCTCAAACAGGATGCAAAATCTGCACTCACCCATAGTCACTGACTAGTGATATTTAACACTTGGCAGGTTTTATGTGTAGAATTGACGTGGCCTTTTTATGTCTGGCTAGTACCTTTCCACTGCCTTAAACCCACCACATATGTTGACTATATCCTTTTTGCATCTGTCAACAAATCTATACAGGACCAAGCACTCCTACCCCTTCTCCAAATCATTAGGGCATCTCTCACACAAGGGAAGTTCCCCCACAACACTCAAAATAGGTGTAATATTCCTGCCTCTAAAAAAAACAATCTGGACCAGGACGATCTGACCGCCTATAAGGCTACTCACCGTGATCAGGTCAAGAAAATGCAACCAGTTAGGGAAAAAAGCTAGGTGCACCCTTTTTTGAGAAAGACAAGAGTTTTATTTTGTATACAAAAAGGAAAAGCGACAGGGTATTTATTACAAATCCACTGCAAAAGAGCTCTCTGTCTTTCTTACAGAATTCAGGTTATAAACACACAAATCGCCACTTATGACACACTGAATATACAGGGTTAATGCCCCATCCTCATTGCTACCACCTATATACATGCTAATAATTAAATGTAGCCCACCCTCTGATTGGTTCCGCTTTCTTTTCGGTCCTCTTCACCACACCTGAGTAATGTCCTTGTCCATCATGAAATGCTAAAAAGAAATTGGTTAACTTCAATGTGACAAGAAGGGAACGTGAGCCGGTATGCAGAAAAGAAAAAGTCCTTTTTATTCAGGATTGGAAAGGGAATAGTCCTGGTACACACAAGGGTTGAGGAAAGAAAAAGGTAAAGTCTTTTGGGGTTTGGGCCAGCCAACAGGATTTTGATGGTAGGGAACCACTCTCCATTTTCGTCTCCGTGTTCAACTCCTTAGTATGCCCAGCGGTAGTCCGCAACGAGTGATCCTGCAGCAAGCGGGATACAAAAGACGCATTGTATCAGTTTTGTCACCTTTTATAGGTTGGGTTCCCTCCCACATCCAATTGGGTATCATTTTGTAGCCTGGTGCCCCTTGGTAAGCCCCACCCCCTTCGAACCTAAGCACGTGACATGCACCTGGTTATCAACGTTAACTCAGTGGGCAACTTTGAGGTCAGCCTGGTCCTTGCGAACAAAGCAGCCCTTTTCTCATCCAAGACATGTTTGCACCCCATCATACCCTCCTCACTGTATGGGCATAATTCTTAGCTCTCCTTGGCACAAAACATAGATCATGTTGTTCTCTGCTTTTCCTTTTATCAGTTCCCCTCCCCAAGGGTAAACTTGGTGTCCCACTAATCAATCCCGTTAACAAAGGATTTGAACCTCATTTCTCTGCACATCTGGTAGTTCAAATAGTGACCACCATTCTGGGGGGCTCTAGTGTCTTAAATCTTGGTTCATGTGTTGGAATCCCAAGACCTCTGCCATTGCTCCCAGGAATACGACCTTGGTACTAGGCTGTAGCCCTTCACTTCTTCGACTGCATACATTCCTATCTAATTAGTTTAAAGGCCTAACTAATGTGGGGGCATATGCACCCCTGTGCCTGGGAATTGGGATGCAATGGTGAGGCAAGGGATACGGTCTCATTGTTCTGTGTTTCTGTGAAACACGGCCTGCAAGGATTCAGGCCTACTCTTAAACATGTTGTTAGTTCACGTTATGTCTGTTGTGTATATATGTTTCTGATGTTTGTTAATCTGCTTAGAATCACATGCTGTGCATAGGTCCGACATCCAGTGGTCACTGCGGAGTATTGCATTTTGTTTTTCGTAGTCGAAAAGGGGACGTCGACAAGGCGTGTCTGTAACACTATCCCTATAGTGACGTGCGTTGTACCCACAATCCCTCACGCGTCGAGGTCCCTCAGATTGTTTTTTTCCGCCCAGTTTCTGGTCGCCTTTCGCGGAGCTCCTAGAGAGACATTGCTATACTTGCCACGGACCTCGGTCCTTTTGTCATAACTTAATATACGATAACGATCCCTCCCCCTCGACGTTAGCTGTAAAGCTGTTTCTCCGCCGAACTGATTTTCGACGGAGAGGAAGAGCGGAGGAGATCCTTCGGCGCTGCCGAACACGTGGCCTGGCCTCGACGGCCAACTTACAGTAGGGAGAGTGGGGGTTAAAACTTTGTCTCTTCTCTTTGAGAATGTCTTTCTTTCTCCCCTTTCTTTCCCTTGGGGTTGTTATCGCCAGCTATTATTGCCTCAGCTATGGAGAGGACACCATTTAAGTTTTGCCCACGCTGCAGGGGCAAATATACTTGGAAAGATAAGCACAAGCTCTGTAATCGTTGCTTACCCCTCGATCACAGAGAGAACAGCTGCGCAGCCTGCAAGCTCTTAAAACCCAGGACTCTTAAAGAACGTAGGGTTAAGAGGTGGGCGGACTACGCGATGTCGAAGTCAGTTTCCTCACCCGCTGCCGCTGTTACTGAAAGTGACGAGGAGTGCGATAACTCGACGTCCGTTACGGAAGTCATGAACCCCCAGAAGGAGCGCTCCCGCTCCTCGTCGTCCGTCCCCGGCCCCGACGGGCTTGGCTCACGCCCTGCTTATGGGGATGAACACCCCGGCGACAAGGACGCACACAAACCCCATAAGGCTAAACACACTACCCACGGCTCTTCTTCGTCGAGAACGAAGGATCCATCAGCGCCGAAGGGGACGCAGGGCACTCCGGCGTCTACCGCAGACAGTAAAGGTCACAAGCCCCACCCGCAAACGCAACCGCGACCAGCGATTGGGCTTCCATCTAACACGGGCGCTACCCCAAAAACATCCGACGCAACGCTCCATAGAGCGACCGTCGAGGTACAACGCGCAACGCACACAACGTCGATACCAGAGCCCTCGACGGACAAAATCGTGGTCGAGAGCCTAGCGAGAATTGTCGCCGAAGACAAACGTACGCGGACGACGAAACAAACGTCGAATACCGCGTCGAAAAAACATAAAAGTAGCCAGGAACTCCCCCTTTCTCCAAAGGACGCTTCCGAACTACCTGAAGGCTTTTCAGAAGGAGACGGGAACCTCTCGTCGACGTTGTGGGAGCGTTCGAAACGATTCGAAGGCGAAAACACTAATTTCCCCCCTCTAGACTATTCAGGGGTACCCCATGAGACTCTTGAAAGACTCCATTCTTGCATGGAGAAAATGGAAAGGTTTCTAGGAAACCAAGACCCACCCACTCACAAAAGACAAAGAGAATGGCCACAGGATGACCCTAGAGTCAAGATTCCTAGGCTGGTTGACCTCACTGAGGAGGAGCAATACCTCCAAGAAGATGAGGAGTGTTTGGGTGGAGAAGAAGAGGTAGAACTTGAGGAAGAGGGGTTCGAAGAAGATCCTTACACCACTGCTACAGGGTTTGAAGAGGATACAGCTACCTCGCAGCCCTGGCATTCACCGTCAGTGCAGCCTTGGCAATCCCCATCAGTACATTCAGACCCTGATGCCTTTCTCCCTTCTCCTCTCAAGGATTCACATGGGAACTCCTCTCCCATAGATGACCAACCTTCCCTCAATGCACTATTGCGCAAGGCAGCAGCGCATTTTGAGATTGATACAGGGGAAACTCTTCCAGACATTGACTTTGTAGAAAAAGTCATCAAAGAAAAAGCCCCTGTTAGCCAATCTATTCCACTTCTGGCTTCTATTAAAAGAAGAATTTCTCCTTCCCTTACTAACCCAGCTTTAGTAAGAGGGGTCAACCCTAGAATAGAAAAGCTCTTCAGCCCTTCATCCTCTGACCCTTTATACATCAGAGGACACTCTATTCCGGACTCCCTTGTGGTTACCAACACAAAAAAAAGAGCAGGGGTGCCACTATCCACTAGTGAAGCACCTCCAGACAAAGAAGGCAAAAAACTCTACGCACTGGGGAAGAGAATCACGACCTCCGCCGCCTTCTCTACTAGAATTGCTAATAACAACTCACTTTTAGCTAGCTACGCAGATGCACAGTGGAACAAGCTGCGCAGCGAAGCAGAGGAAGCACCTGAACCTCTGCGTTCTCGCCTGCTAGCTATAATATCAGAGGCCACACTGGTAAACCAGGGCATAGTTAAAAACTCCCTAGATGCCGCTGAGACGGCTGGCCGCTCCCTAGTGCAGGGAATACTTCTCAAGCGCCACGTTTGGCTACGCAATTCAGGTTTTAAGCCCGAAACCCAAGCCTCCCTCATAAATAAACCCATTGAACAGACGCATCTGTTTGGGAAAGCAGTAGATGAGGCCCTAGAACATGCTAAAAAAGAGTTTGATACCATCAAGACTCTTGATCAAATTTCTAGGCCCCCTAACAGGCGAGGCTATGGTAATAAACGCTCCTTTCGTGGCCAAAGACAGCAGCAGAACCAACAACAACAATATTACTCTGGCTCCAACTGGCCCACTAACCAGGGTAACACCCAGTTCAGTCAAAGAGGCCAACGCCGTGGCAAAGGAAGAGGTCGTGGCTCCAGCCCCAGAGGTTCCACGCCCAATACCAGCAAATGACCCGAAAATTCGGGTCCCCTCCCATGCATCACCGGTCGGGGGCCGGCTAACATCGTTCCTTTCAGCATGGGAGGGAATCACGTCAGACCGTTGGGTATTATCCACCATAGCCCACGGATACTGCATCGAGTTCAACGGTTCCCCGAAGTACAAACCCCCACGGAACCGACGCATGACACCGCAACACCTCTCCATTCTTCTTCAAGAGGTGGAAGAACTACTGAAGAAAGAAGCTATAGAGCCCGTCCCCCTATCACAGGTAACAGAAGGTATTTATTCAGTGTACTTCCTTGTACCCAAAAAGGACTTAACCATGCGCCCTGTATTAGATCTGCGCCCAGCGAACATATTTGTCAAACCCCAAAAGTTTCGTATGGTGACCTTACAGGAGGT
Organism: Ambystoma mexicanum; assembly: GCF_040938575.1. NCBI lineage: Eukaryota > Metazoa > Chordata > Amphibia > Caudata > Ambystomatidae > Ambystoma > Ambystoma mexicanum. The sequence goes on from NC_090927.1 coordinate 1,089,979,652, forward strand.
AATCCCACTGTTATCACAAGGGGATTACATGACAACACTGGACATGAAAGATGCATACTTTCATATTTTAATGTTGACATCGCACAGAAAATACCTCGGGTTCAAAATAGAGGACAAACACTACCAGTTCAGAGTACTACCCTTCGGGATAGCATCTGCACCAAGGGTATTCACGAAAGTACTGGCAGTGGCAGCGGCCCACCTGCGCAGATTATCCATCCCGGTATACCCTTACCTCGACGACTGGCTCATAACAGGGGATTCTTACGAAACATGCTTCTCCAATACCCAAAAGACCGTAGACCTTTTGTCCCAACTGGGCTTCTCCATCAACGAAAAGAAGTCCAGCTTAGACCCCAGCCAAACCAAACAATTCCTAGGGGCTCTAATTCGAACAAAGGACGGCCTCGTATTCCCCTCCAACGAGAGGGTCCAAAACATGCTGTTTCAAATTCCCCATTATGTAGCAGGCCGAGAGGTGACGGTACGCAAAGCAATGCGCTTGCTAGGGATGATGGCGTCATGTATTTATTTGGTACCTCACGCGCGTCTGCGCATGCGCCCAATGCAAGAGTGGCTCTACAGCCAGTGGTGTCAGGCCAGCGGACAATGGGACGATCTAGTGGTGGTCTCGCAGGCCTTGGTTCTCTCGCTACGGTGGTGGACAAAAGAAAACCTGTTATTAGGGAAAACTTTTGCCACACCCGCAGTGGAAGCCACTCTAACCACAGACGCATCCCTTACAGGATGGGGGGCTCACCTATCCCATCAGACGGCCCACGGAGTTTGGACTCCGAGCTTAGCATCCAAGCATATAAACCTGCTGGAACTACTAGCGGTGTTCAAAGCACTGAAAGCCTTTCAAAAACAGCTACAAGAAAAGACAGTGATGGTCCTCACAGACAGCACCACAGCCATGTACTTCCTCAACAAGCAAGGAGGCACTCACTCTCCAGGACTGTCCAAACTGTCCCAGAATATATGGAAGTGGGCTCTCAGACACAACATGTTCCTACTGTCACAACATGTACCAGGGGAACTCAATCTTCTAGCAGACAAACTCAGCAGAGACTTCCCCCTGCCCGGAGAGTACGAATGGCAATTACACAAAGACATCGTCTTAGACGTCTTCACTCAATGGGGTTTCCCGGAAATAGACCTGTTCGCAACTCTGGAAAACTCACAATGCCAAAGTTACGCCTCCAGGTACCCCAGAACCAGTCCAAGGGGAACGGTCTGTCGATTCTATGGTCAGGGAAATTTGTTTACGCCTTTCCCCCAACTCCCCTTCTCAACAAAGTGGTGCACAAGATGCATCAGGAGCAGGTTACAATGATACTAGTGGCCCCAATGTGGGCCCGGCAGCCATGGTTCGCTCACTTGATGGAGATGTCCCTATCTCCCCCAGTGAAACTTCCCTGCCCGTACAACATGCTGTCACAAGACAAGGGCAGAACACTGCATCCATGCCCTCAGACCATGAACTTAGCAGCCTGGCTCCTGAGATCATAGAATTTGGACATTTACAACTCCCACAGAGATGTATGGACATCCTCAGGGAAGCCAGAAAACCTAATACTCGACACTGCTATTCTAGCAAATGGAAAAGATTAGTTATCTGGTGTAGAGGTACTAGCATCAACCCAGTTGACTGCTCTCCTACAAAGCCTTCATGGAGGGGGTAAAGAGGATACACCCTCCGATAGCTAACCCAGCTCCCGTATGGGACTTAAATGTGGTACTTTCCAGACTCATGGGCCCTCCCTTCGAACCCATGCACAAGGCAACTCTTAAAGATATCACCCTTAAGACTGCTTTCCTAATAGCTATCACCTCCATTCGGAGAGTAAGTGAACTACAGGCTCTTTCTGTACTAGACCCCTTCGTAACAGTTCACAAAGATAAGGTGGTTCTACGCACACACCCAAGGTTTGCACCTAAATTCATCTCGAAATTTCATGTAAACCAAACTATAGAACTACCAACGTTCTTTCAAAACCCTTCCAACTCGGGAGAAAAAAGTCTGCATACACTAGATGTACGCAGAGCTGGCATGTTCTACATGGAAAGAACCAGACCACTGAGAAAGACTAATCAGTTCTTTGTCTCGGTGGCAGCAGGAAGAGAAGGAGATGCGGTCTCAAAATCCACTATATCTAGATGGATTGTTCAATGCATCACTCTCTGTTACACTCTTGCTAAGAGAGAACTACCCTTCAAGCCAAGAGCACATTCCACTCGAGGCACGGGGGCTTCCATAGCATTCATTGCAAATGTTCCCCTTGAGTCCATCTGCAAAGCGGCAACCTGGAGTTCTGTGCACACATTTACAAAACACTACTGTCTAGATGCACACTCTAGATCTGATTCTCAGGTTGGGCAGGCAGTATTAAGACATCTTTTCTCTACTGTTCCTTCTCATAACCCACCGCCAACTCCGGGTACTGCTCGCTAGTCTATGCACAGCATGTGATTCTAAGCAGATTAACAAACATCAGAAGACAATGCATTACTTACCGTAAAAGCATTTCTGATGGTTGTATCTGCTTAGATTCACATGCGCCCACCCTTCCTCCCCGCTCGGATGGAAGGAACATAGACATCCTTTTATATATATTTCTCTCTTTTCTGTACTCACTCACGGCTAAAAGGCTCCCTCAGGGCAGAAAAATACAAACAGAGGGACCTCGACGCGTGAGGGATTGTGGGTACAACGCACGTCACTATAGGGATAGTGTTACAGACACGCCTTGTCGACGTCCCCTTTTCGACTACGAAAAACAAAATGCAATACTCCGCAGTGACCACTGGATGTCGGACCTATGCGCAGCATGTGAATCTAAGCAGATACAACCATCAGAAATGCTTTTACGGTAAGTAATGCATTGTCATACTACATCCTACAAAATTAAATCGCAACACTGCTGTATAACGTTCCCCTATATGATTTCCCATTCACACCAATTATCCCCACCCATAACACACCCCCTCCCCCTACACCCTCCCGTACTCATATCCATATGTTAACATATTTTTTGCAATCTAAATAGTTGAGGTGGGGCGGTGGTCTGAACATGCATCCCAACATTCTCCCCTTTGTTAACTAACTTATCTTTTTCTCTCTGTCAGTCTGCTTTGTCCTTAGGACCCACTCCCTACACACAAGATGCAAACTCGTGCATACTTCTCCGGGGAACATGTAAGATATATGCAATCCCCATCACCCACTAAATCTACTCAGTGCTCAGTGTAGGGCTCAGGATCTGGTGGGGGTGATGTTGGTGTCCCTGGGAGGGGGATGCAAGGGTTGTTCAATTCTAACAATGCATGGCTTATTCAAATCCTCAGTTTGGGCTTTCCCCTCTTTTGTGCTGGGAGAGTATCCTTGCCCCAATAGTAACCATCAATTTTGCACTGCCCAGGATAGTCTTGACACAACATCAGAGCATCATCTGGCATGTGCAAAACACCACCAAGAGGAACACCACGATCTGAACCAATATCTTCACCAGTGCCCCATTCCAGGATGGCTCGCATGAGAACAACATGTCGAACCAATCTTCAGATTGCAAACCTGCTCTGTTTTTCCATTCCGATCGTTAACTTATGCAAGGCCCCTATGATATGGGCGAGGGAACCATTCTCTGCAACATTTGGGGGTATGTACGTGCAACATGACAACCCAGTCTTCTTGCACACGCCCTCTTCCATGCCGTTAGTAGGTCCAAAACATATCTGTTTTGGAGTGTCCTCAACCAAATCGCCCTCAGCTTGCTTTTGCTCGCATTAAGACTTTATTCAGTATTATTCGCTAACTGAATCACCTCCCAACGAATAATCAACAAACACTTGACATTTGCATCAGCCTGAATTCCGGGGGTCAACAGGGACGCAAAAATACTTCTGTTTTGGTGTACAATCGATAATTATTTGGTATTGTCTTAAGCAGCTTAGATGATTCTTCCGACAAATATTTTGACCACTTCCTTGTCAACTTCAACAACGCTTGTTCTTCAATTGGGGGGGTTGGATGGATGGTGAAACCGATTGTAAAACATCTTGTTCGGATGCTATTGTCAAGTGTACTTCTGGCACCACTAAGATAGCTGAGTGCAAGTTTGTCAATGCACAGGTGCCTCGCCAGAAGGGTGGAAGATGCAGGTATGCTTGTTGACCGCACACCCAGTACATCTCCATCATTGCTGCTGTTCCTTTTGCAAAATCTGGGATGAAAAATGTCTTATTGCACTTAGTGCCTACTGTAACAGTTCCATGCCCCGAAAACAAAACAGATAGTCATCCCCTGATTTGCACTTTTCCTGGCATTTCACATGCTTCAATCCATGTTAATTTAGATATGTGTGCAGACCATATTTCGAAACAGTTCTTGCTGATGTTCCATATTACTTCTTCTCAGAACCCTGCCATCCCCCGCCGTACAGCTCACCTCTGTTTTATCCCATCTGTTTGATATGAATAAAACATCCAATTTCAACAGAGGCCTGGACTTACATTGTGGGGTACTGTTATCCTTTGCACACTTCTTTTCATCTTTGGCCATTAGTACAACTTTTACTTTGTGCCCCTGGAACAGACTTTGAACCTGACACAGTGCTAAGTGCACTAGACATTGAGCCTCCAAGGATGATATCTCCAGGTTACTAATATTTTGGGTGGTCCTGACGCGTGGGGGATGAGGGAGCAGACATACCAACTCCCGTTGTTTCCCCACAGAGTTCATATAGCTATACCATACATGGATAAACTCTGGGTGGTGCACATTGGACATTGTATCAAACACTACTCCTTTGTACTGGTAGTACTCCTTTTCATCCTCCAAACTCCTTTTCAATCGTATTTGCAAATCCCATACTAAAGTATCCTGAACCTTCATTCCCTTAAAATTTACCAGTTTGGTTAAGTATTCATCATTTGGTGTTGTAGCTTCACAATAATTGTCAAAAACTACAACATATGTGCATTTCTTTGAGGTACTACCAACCTCCCCACCCCCTTTATGTGGCCTTCCCATATAACAGCACTAAATATATCTATAAACAATCCAAAGGCAAACCCACACATATGTGGATACTGTATAGCACTGCAATTACTCACAGAACACATATTTGGCATATTGATCCATTCCCTAGTCATTTGAATAAACATGGTGCATCCAAAATCATTTCAAAATATTGAAAGAGGACCCAAAAAATATTCTTCAAACAAAATAGGTAAAAAGGCCCCAAAAGTCAAAAAGAAAAAAAAACAAATACTACAATAAATACTGCTGAGTATTACAGACCAAAATCATCAGACAGCAATAATTCAAAAACGCTCTTTCAAAATGCTGATAGGTGGGGGCTCAGTTTGCGGTGCTTTTCTAACATGTACCCAATAACGTAGTTCTTTTACTTTAGCAGCAAGGGGAGTAGTATATACTACAGTTTAAGGACCATTATAGCGAGGTTCACTCCACGTAGGCACTAAATGTTTTATATAAACGGTATCATTAGGGAACAGTTGTAATGGTGGTGAGCTTGCAGATTCGAATGCAGCGCTGTTGTTGACCTCTTCCGACCGACGTGGAGCAATTTGTTGAGAAAAGTATTCAATACACGTTGTTAACTGTCTTAAATATGAATGGACTTCATCCCAGAGGATCGACACAGCCCTTTGATCATTTGAAGCACTCCGAACATGAGTTAATGGTGTGTGCATAGGTCTCCCCATCACAATCTCATAAGGGGAGAGGTGATGGGCCTTACAGGGCTGGGTCCTTAAACTGAACAGGGCCAAGGGAAGTCAGTGCACCCAGTTCCTCTTCAGTGTTGCACATAACTTAGATAATTTTGTTTTATGCATGCAGTTCATTTGTTCTACAGCGCTGTTGGCCTGAGGGTGATAAGAGCTGCAATTTCTTTAAATAACTCATTAAAGAAGTGGGTGCCATTGTCACTCCTAAAGGTATCCCACACTCCCCATTGGGCAACCACTTCTCTCACCATGAATTTGGCAGCCGATTTGGCATCAGGATATGCACACGGACCAGCCTCAATCTAACGGGAGAAGGGACAGACAACCACTATCAAATAATGAAAGGAATTACACCTCTCTCCCATATCAGCAAAATCTATGTGTAAATCACAAAATGGACCAATTGGGTGTGGTACAGTACCTTTTAATGCCTTCAAAGTCTGTTCCGTACTATAGGTCTGGCATACTGCACAGTTGGACGTGAACAGGGATACGAATTGCTGGATATTAGGTGCATACCAATCTTCCTGAATATCTGCTGCAATATGTTGTTTAGATACATGGGCAGGGTAGTGGCACTAGTTGAACACCACCAGAGCCAATGCTTGAGGCATCACGACCTTCCCTGTACTCCTCTGTCTCCACACCAAGTCAGTCAGGGACTGCATGCACCCTCTCTTTTGCCACACACATTTTTCACTTTGCGTGGTCTGACCTTGTATTTAAATAGTGTATATGACATGAAGGGCTGTGTATGGAACCTGTAATTGTAACTGCATGTTCACAAATACCGAATGCTCAGGTATATTTGGTACTGGCAAATAAGCGACCTGCTTTGCTGCAGTATCTGCTGCTTTGTTGCCGAGGGAGACGAACTCTACACCACTTGTGTGGGCAGCCACTTTACTATTGCGGCAAGCGTAGGTTGTGCAAGTGAAGAAATCAGTCTGTCTAACAAAGCTGCATGCTGTACAGGGGATTCATCAGCTCTGCAAAATCCTCTTCTCATCCATCTCGACATTCCTGAATGAGCAGTTATTGTGACGTACCCCAAGTCTGAATATATTATTACTCAGCACGCCTGAGCTGCCTCGAGCGCTTCAATGAGGGCAATTCATTCTGCTGCTTGTGCTCAATAATGTCCTGGCAGCCTCCGCTGCAAGACAGCCGCATATTCTCCATCACCCATGCGCATCACTGCCGCGCTAATATGTCTCTGACCTGTATCCTGATCAATAGTTGAAGACCGGTCAAAGAAGTATACTTCTCCTTCATCTAAAGCAGTGGTCTTCAAACATTTTTGGCCTGTGCCCCCCCTGAGCAAAGTTTGGGCAGGCTGGGCCCCGCCCCAAAAGTGCCAGATGGACAGTATGTAGAAATCGCTATGAACTTTTGCGTGCCGTCACCGCACCCTACTTCTGTCGTAAATCTCCCCCCGTCTCACCTGTGATCGGGATCTCCCTTGTTCGGCCGCAGGACTCTTCCTGTGGGTGGTTCGGGTCTTGAATAGGCTCGCCCGAGCCTCGTCAGGTTGCAGAGCGCGTTCAGAGTTCCGGGAAGTTCGTGGTTCCAGGGTGTCCAGGATTAGCGATAAACAAGCAATGTAGGGGGGGGAAGTCCAGGAACAGGAAAAAAGGCAAGAAAGGAAGAATGAGGATCGAGGAAGCAAATTTAGAGAGCAAACACACGTCGGGTCACTATCGAAGATATCGTTGAGACGCGCGGACCCGCAAGGGCGTGACCAATTTATAGTACGTGCTACGACGTGAACGCTAGTGCGTAACACGGAGCTTGGTACGGCCATGTTGGGAGGAACAAGGAGTACAAGCCCTTCGTGATAATGACCATGAGGTCCAGAAGGGGCAATTTCGCCGGGTCATGACAGCATGCCCCCTCCGAAGACTGGTTCCTCCAGGCTTGCCTGGGTGAATAAGATGGAATCTTCTGAGCAAACTAGGGGTCTTTAAATTAGAGACTGGTTCCCATGTTCTCTCGCTAGGGGGTTAGCCTTTCCACTCGACCAGATATTGTAATCGACCCCGTCTATACCTGGAATCACATATCCTGGACACCTCATATTCCAACTGGTCGTCCACAACAACAGGTGTGGGTTTGAAGGGTTTTCGAGTAGAACTAACGTAGGGTTTCAACAGGGAAGTATGGAAGACTGGATGTATCTTCTTCCAGGAATCCGGGAGCTTAAGTCGGAAGGAGACAGGATTGATGATCTCCTTTATAGAAAATGGACCATAATAGCGAGGAGCCAATTTGTTTGGTCGTAGATGTCGAGATAACAGTTTCGAGGCTAGCCAGACTTGATCGCCAACTGAATAGGAAGGTGATGGTCTTCTCTTAGAGTCTGCATATCTTTTGGCTCGAGTCTGGGCCTGTTCTAACTGATCCTTGGCCTCTCTTTGTAAGTCGATCAGCGTCTGAATCCAAGAGTCAAGGGTAGGTACCGGAGTAGATTCTGGAAGAACTGATGGTAAAACAGACGGGTGATAACCTTGGCTGCAATAGAAAGGGCTGATCTTGAGAGCTGAATGATCTGAGTTATTGTAGGAGAATTCGGCTAAAGGTATAAGGAGAGACCAATCATCTTGAACCTTGGTGGCAAAACAACGAAGATATTGTTCCAGGGTATGATTTACTCGTTCCGTTGCCCCATTGGTTTTTGGATGATAGCCTGAAGAAAGGGCACGTTGGATTCCTAGAACACGACAGAGATGTTTCCAGAATTGTGAAATATATTGAGGTCCCCGATCCGAAATAATCTTGGAAGGGAGGCCATGAAGACGAAAAATATGTTCCAGGAAAATTCCAGCAAGTTCTGGGGAAGATGGTAGTTTATACAAAGGTGTAAAATGAGCTAGATGAGTGAACAAGTCAATGGTTACCATGATGGTTGTATATCTTTGGGAAGGTGGTAATTCAACAATGAAGTCAGTGGCAATAACTTCCCAGGGTCTGGTTGGCAACGTAGGTTGTAGAAGCAGACCCGCCGGCCTCTGATTATCGTATTTGTTCTGACTACAAATTGCACAGGTCTTGATGTATTGAACTACACTGGACTTCATCCCTGGCCACCAGAACTGTCTTTGTATAAGACGGAAGGTGTTGGTTGCCCCTCGATGGCCGGAGTGAAGAGTATCATGGCATAGATTCATTACCCTCTGTTGAAGTTCTTTTGTCGGAATGACCACTGAATTGTTCTTGAATAAATATCCTTCCTTGATTGTCAAACGCCAGGCATTTTTCTCGGATATGTCCTTCCAGAGTTCAGATGATTGAGTCTATACTCTGATTTCTTCCAGGAGATTGATCGCTTGAGCTACAAAGATTGTAGGTGGAAACATTTTAGGATAGATCTTATCCTCCAAGGGAACGTAGTCGGGACGCCGAGAAAGGGCATCGGCAATCATGTTTTGCGGTCCAGGAACATGTGAGATTTGAAATTGATATTGAGCAAAGAAGTCGGCCCATCGAGCTTGTCTACTGTTCCTGCACTCCATGGATTGTAGGACCTGAAGATTTTGATGATCAGTACGGACTTGAACTGGATATTTAGCACCCAGGAGTAGATGTCTCCATTCAGTGAAGGCATGACGAATGGCCAATAACTCCTACTCCAGAACTGAGTAGTGAGTCTCACTGGTAGTCGGGGTCCGTGAAAGGTAAGCAATGGGATGTTCCAACTTATCATCAGATTCTTGTTTTAAAACTGCTCCTATGGCGTAATTGGAGGCATCTGTTTCCACTAGAAAAGGACGATTTATGTCAGGTTGGGCCAGGATGGGGGCCTGAGTGAATTCTTTTTTCAAGCGTTGGAATGCCTTGTCTTGTGGTATAGACCAGTTGAATGGAACATCTTTCTTCAGGAGATTAACAATGGGTTGAACAATCTCAGAAAAGGTGGGAATGAATTTCCGGTAGAAATTGGCAAGCCCCAGGAAGGACTGTATTTGCTTTACAGATGTTGGGGCGGGCCAAGCCAGTATGGCCTTCACCTTTGAAGGATCCATACTAATTCCTTCTTAACTAAGGACAAACCCCAGATAGTGAACTGATGTAGCATGAAACAAACATTTTTCTGGTTTGGCTAAGAGTTGATTTTCACGGAGACGTTGAAGTACTGCCTTTACATGTTCTTCATGTTTCAAGGAATCCTTTGAGAAGATCAATATGTCATCCAGGTAGACGATAACATTGAGAAATAACATGTCAGAGAACACCCTATCCATAAAATGCTGGAAGACTGCGGGAGCATTAGTCAGACCAAAGGGCATGACTAGGTATTCAAAGTGACCAAAGGGTGTTCTAAAGGCTGTTTTCCATTCGTCTCCTTCCCGGATACGGATCAAATGGTAAGCACCTCGGAGATCCAGTTTCGTGAATATCACTGCACCTCTCACAGCTTCAAGGATATCCGAGATCAGGGGTAGTGGGTATCTGTCTTTCAGGGTGTGTTGATTTAGGCCCCGATAGTCCAGGCAAGGTCTGAGCTCTTTGGTATCCTTTTTAGGAACGAAGAACAATGAAGCACCAGCTGGTGATTTTGAAGGTCTTATGGTGCCATTCTCAAGATTAGTGTCTAGGTATTCCCGGAGGGCTCTTTTTTCTGGTTCTGAAAGGATAAACATCCTGCCAAAGGGAATCACTACTGAGGGTTCAGTATCTACGGCACAGTCTTCGGGTCTATTTGGAGGTAAGGCTTGAACGATGGCAGTAGAGAATACATCAGCATTCCCTTGATAGATCTCTGGAACTTGTACAATATTGGAAACCATGAGTGGTGTCTCTGGACACCTTGGTGGGCTTATAGGGGCTGTGAATGAGGTATCCAGGTTTAAACAATGGTTCATACAGAACTCCGAGCCCAGGAATAAGGATCCGGCTGTCCAGTTGATATATAGATTGTGCCTTTGTAACCAGGGCTTGTCCAAAACCAAGGGATAATGGGCTGATTTTATAATGTCAAACACAATTCTTTCTTGATGATGATTTATGGAAAGATGGATCTCCCTTGTTTGCAGACTTATGGGTCCTGAGGAAAGCGGTCTTCCGTCAATCGCTTCCACTGGCTGTGAAAAACGTATTGCTTCATACGGAATGTTATGACTTCTGACCCAATCTTGATCAATGAAGACTCCCATTGCTCCGCAATCCACCAAGGCCAGTATGGGGTAGACCTTGTCTTTGGATGGCGATAAAAAGGCCTGTAATATCACCAATTTGTTTTGTCCAGGAGAGTTCAAGGATGGAATTGATGTGGAGCAAACATCGCTCTCCCGAAACCTTGCTCCATTTAGGATCGGGAGCTGGCGTTTCCAGAGCGTCGGGGAGGAGCCAGAGGACACACTTTAAGTATTCTTCTTAACCTATCCTGCGGGGAAATTGGTCCACGAAAGGCTCCAAGTTGCATGGGTTCAGAATCAGTGCTCGGACTCTTGGTAGATTTTGTCCTAGTAGTATTCTCTAGGGCAGGGGTCCCCAACCTTTTGTTAGCAATGAGCAACATTTGAGCATCAGATGAAATGGTGAGCAACTTCAGTACTTTGATGTAATTTATCGCATTCAGTCGGTGGTAAAATGATTGGAACTAATCATAACTGTACTAAACTCAATACTGCTGATAGCACTGTTAATTGTCAGTAATTAACAGTAATCTCATTCAGGTGTAATCCTAGTCCAGGCAATTCATAATGGCCTTACACATCATTTGATATTAAATTGGTATAGAAATACAATGTTTAGTAAATGAAGTGGCAAACAGTACATTTCTAGGTGCTATCCCAGCAAAACTATTCAAAAACATTACAGGATGCAACAAAATATTTGAGTGCTTGGAGTTCTCTCCCAGGAAATTTTCAAGCGATTTAATGGCAAATGTGTTTTAAGCACGTTTCCACAGTAGCATTTACTCCAAAAAATAAAGGCTTATTTTGGTGCTACCCCGCCCAAATCAAAAGGGATTGTCAGGATCTTTAGGGGCAAATTGTACATTATTAGAACAGGATGAGTAACATTGGACAGAATATGGTAGAATGTAAAGATCATTTCAGCCATGCCTTGTGTGAGGGGTTATCCACCCAAGAAATCTAGTGGAAAATAGTGCTTTTTAAAGCACTCAAGGTCTGTTACATTGAAGACAAGTGATTAGGAATAAAAAACATTTTTCTGATGGATTTTGGGTACTCTTTTTCCCAAGCAATCCCCTGGGAAGAACAAGTTACTTACTAAACTGGTAATGTTCTTTCGACTGGATGTTCCTCCAACGTATTCCACATCTTTGACATGTAATTTCCACAGCTGTGCACTTCGGAAACTTTTTTGTCAGAGGGCGTCCTGCGTCGATGATAAAGGCCTCCGTCGAGGGCGACGTCACTAGATGTTATTAATAAGACGCACAGCGCCCGTAGCCTCAGTTTAAGTTTTTTTCCTCTGAACATGTGGCACCAGTCTCATGCCTGCTTGACTGAACTTAGCCTTGTGGAAACGGAAGCTGCAATCGCATAGGAAATTCTCCAGAGGGGCAGCCTGGCAGGGCGATGTGAAATACGTTGGAGGAACATCCAGTCGGAAGAACGTTACCAGTTTGGTAAGTAACTTGTTGGATTATGTCCTCCAACTTATTCCACATCTTTGACAGACCCCCAAAGCCGTACCAGTAAATGGAGCTGGGAAAAGAATTGAGTACCCAATTAGATTGTGGAATAAAGAACCGCCTTCCCAAAGGCCATATCCTGACCATGGATCGTATCCCGGGAATAATGTTTAACAAAGGTGTGGATGGAAGCCCATGTAGCGGCATCACAAATATTCCTAATAGGAACATCCCGCTGGAGGGTGGTGGAAGTAGCCACGCCCCTAGTGGGATGAGCTCTCAACCCTTCATGAGGGTCCTTACCCGCCAATCGGCAACACCCCGTAATGGTAAGGATAATCCACCTGGAAAAGCTCTGTTTGGTAACAGCCTGGCCCATTCGGTGTCCAGCATATCCTACAAAGAGTTGATCATCCACTCTGACTCTGGTCATCCTAGAAATGTAAAAGCTCAGAGCTCTCCTAGGATCCAACCGATGGAGTCGCTCCTCTTCCTTACCAGAATGAGGAGGAGGGTAGAAAGATGGAAGAACCACCTTTTGACTCAAATGATATTCAGAAACTACCTTAGGTACAAAAGCGGGACGTACTTGCAGTACAACCCTGTCCTTGTGAAACACAGTAAAGGGTGGCTTAGATGAAAGTGCCTGCAATTCACTCACTCTGCGAGCGGAAGTAACCGCAACCCAGAACACCCGCTTGAAGGACAGTAATCTCAAAGGACAAGAGTACAAAGGTCAAACGGAGCACCCATGAGAAATTTCAAAACCAAATTCAAATCCCAAACCGGCGGGAATACATTAGTCGGTCCTTTAAGAAACTGAGAAATCAAAGGAATGTTAAAGTAAGAACATTCTTCTGATGAGCGCTTAAAGATAGACAGCGCCGCCAGGATTCCTTTAATGGTACCCACTTGAAGGCCCCTGTGGGCCAAAGAAAGTAAGAAAGACAAAACCATAGGAATGGAGCACTGAAAAGGATCAACATTGTGATCTTTGCACCAGTCGCAGAACTTACGCAAACGGCAACGGTACAGGGATTTTGTTGCAGGCCGCCTGCCCGAAAGCAACACCTCCATCTCATCATCTGGGAGGTCCTAATCCTTATACCTCAACCTTTCAGATACCAAACGTGAAGGTTGAGAGTCTTGACCACTGGATGGAGAACCTGAACCCACCCCTTAACCTCCCCCACGCGAGAGCAGATCCTCTCGGTAGGGAAGACGGCGTGGAGGGCAGATGGACATTTCTAGAAGGTCCGGCTACGACGCTTTCCTGGCCCAATCCGGAGCATGAAAATCATGTGGGAACCGAACCTCCGCAACACTTGAGGAATGACTAGGCCTGGAGGAAATGCGTACAGCAGTGGGAATGACCAAACCACCACTAACACGTCTCCTAAGGCTCCTCTTGGAGGGAATTCCCTTGAGCAGAATCTCTCGCACTTCCTGTTGACACTGGTGGCGAAGAGATCCACTTGCGGGGTTCCCCAAAACGCGAAGATCTCCTAAAGGACTACCTGAGCCAACTCCCACTCGTGGGAGACCGAGCTCTGCCTGCTCAGAGCGTCCTCCGCCGCATTTTCGTCTCCAGCCAGATAAACTGCCGAGATCGAAATCTCCTGCTGGATGGTCCAGAATCAGAGGTGCATTGCCTCTCTGCACAACAGAAGTGACCCTACCCCACCCCTTTTTGTTGAGGTAATGCATGGCCACTGTGTTGTCCGTCATGATCAGGACACCCTTCCCCTGTACAGAGGGCAGAAAAGCTATCAGGGCTAGCCTGATGACCCTCAGCTCTAACAGATTGATGTGGAGTCTGGACTCCGACGGAGACCAATGACCACTGGCGGTCAAGTCGTTGGCATGAGCACCCCATCCTGTGAGGGAAGCATCCGTCACTACCGTCACCTCCGGCCACGGTTTCCAAAACTGTTACCCCTTCATCAGGTTCCCTTCGTTGGCCCACCACAGAAGATCCTGGGAGACCGAGTGTGGAATCTGAACGCGATCCGACATCTTGCCAGAGAACTGTGACCACTGCATCTTGAGAGCCCACTGCAGGGATCTCATCCGCAGCCGGGCCTCTGGCACCAGAAAAATGCAGGATGCCATGAGGCCGAGCAACCTTAAGAATTCAAAAGCCGGGAGACTCTGGGCGTGTTGAAACTTGTCCACCATCTGCACAATGTGATGAGCCCTTACCTTGGGAGGCAAACATTTCCCCAAGGATGTGTCTAACACAGCCCCGATGTACTGGAGCAGTTGGGGAGGTGTCAGAAGAGACTCCTTGATATTCAGGGAGAAGCCCAGCTTGTGGAGGGTGCGGCAGGTGACACCAAGATGATCCAACGCTAGCTCGAGAGAGCGCGCCTGGTCAGCCAGTCGTCCAGGTAGCGGTAGACGTAAATCCCCCCTCGCCTGAGGTGCGCTGCCACCACCACCACCATTAGCTTGGTGAAGACCCTCGAGGGCGGAGATCGATCCGAACAGCAGGACCCAAAACTGAAAATATGAGTCGCCAGCCACAAACCTCAGGTACTTCCTGTGTGCTGGATTAATCGGCACATGAAAGTAAGCATCTTTGAGGTCCAGAGACACCAACCAATCCTAAAGTTGAAGGGCCTGGAGGACTTGAGAAAGAGTGACCATCTTGAACTTTAACCAACACAAGTCCCTTATGGGTCCAAAACCCCTTTCTTTCTTAGGGATAAAAAAAATAAGGGGAATACCATCCCTTGTTCCTCTCCGCTACAGGCACCAGTTCTATAGCGCCTTTTGCCAGCAGGGACAAGATCTCCTGCGCAAGGAGCGGATCCGGAAGCTTCAAAGAGAGTTTCCCCGGTGGATTGGCGTGAGGCCGCTGAAGGAAGGGAAGGCAGTAGCCGTGGGCTATGGTATCCAGAACCCACGCATCTGAAGTAATAGCCCGCCATTCTTTGAGATGCTGACACAGTCTGCCCCAACCGGCGAACCATGGGACATGGCCTCATGACTGTTTGGAAGCGGCTGCTGCAGTGCCTGAAGGCAAAGAGGCAGCTGCCTGAGCGGCTTTGGCACCATGATTTCCCCAACCACCACAGGTACTTTTTGCTGGCCCCTTTGACTGGCGGCACCTCTCGTTCTACCAAAGGAGGAGTAGTAACGAAAACACCTCCCCTCCACTGCTGTCCCCTAGGACAAAAAGGCAGAGGTTGATTCACTGCAGCGCTCAAAGATTTAGCCGCAGCTTTTGAGGTCTGCAACCTCTCAAGGCTCTCCTTGCTGCCAAACAAATGTGCGCTATCAAAGGGCATGTTCAGAAGACAGGCCTGCACATCTGCAGCAAACCCCCCGACTTCCGCAACCACTCAAATCTGCGTACAACGGTGCTTGCAGCCATGGACAGGCTAACACTGTCGGCCGTATCCAAACCCGACTGAAGGGATTCGCACATGGCATCCTTGCTGTCCTGCACAAGAGCAAGGAACCCATCCCTTTCTTCCCCCTCGGGAATATGCTCAGCCGCCAAAGAAACACAATTCCACAGAGTGTGTGAAAACCTTGCCAAGGCACACGTGGCGTTGGCCGATTTCAGGGCCATGCTCCCAGCAGAAAATACCTTCCGGGCCCAACCGTCAAATCGCTTGTCGTCCCTATCCGGAGGGATGGTAGGGTACACCTCCTGCCTCGAGGTGGCCGTAGCCGCCTGAACCACCAAACTCTCAGGAGTGGGGTGAGTAGATAAATAGTTGGGGTCACTAACGGAAGGGCGGTATTTCTTGGTCAAAGACTTATTAACAGCCGGATTCTGGGGACTGCCGAGCAGTTGTCACCCTTTTCTGCAAGGTAAAATGAAATGGCAAAACAGGGTAAGAGGACAGACCTTGATCTAAAATGTCCATCAGATCATCCTGCACAAAGTCTTTGGGAGGACTGGACCAGCCGAGATACTCCGAGACCCTCGCCATGAGCCTCCTGTATGAAGACTATGCATGAGCCCCAGGCTCAGGCCTACCGAATTCCACTTCCGGAGAAGTGTCCAACCCACTGGCATCATGGAGGGTCTGCCGCAACTCCTCCAACTGACTGTCTCCAGAAAAAAGTGGAGCATCATCAAGGTCACCAGGTTCCTCAACTTCAGACCTTTCTTCCTCTTAAATGGCGCCTCCCCCAAAATTGGGGGAGGGGAGTGTACCAGACTGGGAACTAGGGTGCGCGCCTGACCTACTTTTTTCATTTTTTCTACATGAGTTCCGAGGCAGCAGCACCAGGGTTACCATGCCCCACTATGGAGGACGACAATGCTGGTACTCTCCCCTCCCCCAATTTTGGGTAAGAACTGTGTTTTGGAGGGGTGTTGGTTCCTGGCCACCTGAAATGACTGAACTTTGTTATCACTACATGTACCAAAATCCTTTGAGATTGAAATCATAAACTAATTAGCAGCACCTGAAAAGGTTACAGCCTCCCTGAAGAATGTTTGATACAGGAAAGTACTAGGAGGAGAAAATCAACAGAAGAATTGGAACTGCAACACATGGGATTCAAACCTGTTATTCTGCATCATGGGATTCAACCCTGTTACTACTGCATGTTGTTGGGATTTAACCCAGTTACTGTTTGCATTAAGAATTTTTGACTGGGAACTAGGGTGCACGCCTGACCTACTTTTTTCATTTCCTATACATTTATGGTTGTATACCTCACTTGTTAAGTGCACTTCCTTGACATGGGGTCAGCCTGCACTTCGCAAGTTCCAATGTGTGGAAGGGTTGACTTAGCAATTAATTGCTCGAGGTTGATGAATTCAGTACATTACATTGGGTAATATCCGTTCTTAAAGAATTTAGAAGCGGGAAGAATCTAGCAAGAAACACTATGCTAAAGTAAAAAGAATTACTATATCACTAAGAAATTATTTTCAGTAAATTAAGTGAAATGTAATTGGTAGCTACACTAAATTCATTCCCCTTACCAATTCATTAGTTACATGCCAGATAAGCAAAGAATCCTACAGTATGAAGTTTCCCACCGTGCTTTGCAAGGCAAGTAATATCTAACAGGTTTGCAAATTAAGATGCATGGGCCACGCAAACACAAACTTCACATGTAAAGAAATTGGCATGAGCCAATTGTTTAAGAAGGAATGTTTGATCATGCATGCCACTTTGTCCAATATGCAGTTCCTGTTGTATAAAGACACAGAAGTTGGCAATTGTCGCCAGAACAGAAACATGGGCATTTGGTACGATTATCTTTTCCATTAAATCACTTGCGTACTGGAAAGAAGAATCAGAAGATGAAAATGTCTTAACAAAGATTATGCAATTAATGTGAAACATTTTGGACCAAGAAATTGCATTTTGGCAACAAATGCAAATCATACATTTACAAAATAAGCTTATTGGAACTTCCTTGACAATTGGGCATTCAAGTCACTTCTTTTCTTACTTATTTTCGCACTGTTCGGCAACTAACCCTTTAACTGTCCACCTAAGTGCAGCAGGGGAAGGCTCAGTTGGCGGCAACATTATCTTCGTATATTGTGTACTTGATCCAGACAGTGATGCACCTCAAAGTGTACCAGAGCTCCAAGTGACATAGTAATTTTAGAATGCTAAAACAGGGATTGTCTCAATAAGGGAGGTTTTTTTTTTGGTCCTAATTACAGATCAATACAGCCTAATTTCTGTGCGTTGGTTCTCTTCAATCACTGGGGTCTGTCTCATCTGAAGCCCCAAGAGATTAATTTATGTAGCCAACCTCTTGCTCCCTGCACCGATATAGCCTGCCCCCACTCAGTTCTACTGATGCCTCCACAACTAATGCTTCAACAATTAACAGTATGTCATGTAAGTCAAATAGAGCAGACTGATTGGCTAGCCTTCCTGCGCAGTTCTGGCTCAGGTTACACTGCCATTGATGTCTCATCCCTGAATGATGTTCTTCTTAGCCACCACACAATGGCCCAGAGCAACTGGCGAGCAACATTTTAGGGTCAGGAGAGGAACATGTTGCTCGCGAGCTACACGTTGGGGATCACTGCTCTAGGGAGTATCTTTGAATTGATAATTTATTCTTTTTCTTTTCGGCCTTTCTTTCTTGGATTCTAAATGCTATTTGCATAGACAAGTCCAGGAGGGCCTGGAATGAACTAGGACGTGCCACCCTGGCTAGCTCGTCCTTAATCTCTTCATTTAGACCTCTGCGAAACAAAGTAAAACTGGCTTCCAGGGGCCAGTCCGCCTCTTTGGCTAGCTGTTTGAATCTGGTAACATAGGTCAACATGTCTTGGGATCCTTGTTGGAAGTCAAGTAGCTTTTCTTGAGCACTGTGAACCAGCTCTGGTCGTTCGAACATGGTCTTTAGTTCCGCGATGAACCCTTCATAATCATCCAGGAGAGCATCCCCTGAATTGAGTAATGGAGTGGCCCATGTAAGGGCATTACCGGAAAGATGCAATATTATGAAGCCAACCTTAGCCCTAGGAGTTGTGAAATAGTAGGACTTGAAGGTAAAATGTACCAAACAAGAATCGAGGAATCCACGTAAGGTCTTTGTTGAACCGTCATATTTATCAACCACTCCTCCCAATAATACGATGTCCTTGTTCGCGGAGTCGCGTGACAAGACGAGCTGTCTTAGCGCCGCATTCTCGGCTTTTATATTCTGCATCTCTGTGGAAAGTTCTTGCATTCCGCGCATCAGGTCCTGAATAGTATTCTCCATGGTAGAATCCGTATTGATCGTTTGGCGTCTCAAACTGTCGTAAATCTCCCCCCGTCTCACCTGTGATCGGGATCTCCCTTGTTCGGCCGCAGGACTCTTCCTGTGGGTGGTTCGGGTCTTGAATAGGCTCGCCCGAGCCTCGTCAGGTTGCAGAGCGCATTCAGAGTTCCGGGAAGTTCGTGGTTCCAGGGTGTCCAGGATTAGCGATAAACAAGCAATGTAGGGGGGGGAAGTCCAGGAACAGGAAAAAAGGCAAGAAAGGAAGAATGAGGATCGAGGAAGCAAATGTAGAGAACAAACACGTCGGGTCACTATCCAAGATATCGTTGAGACGCGCGGACCCGCAAGGGCGTGACCAATTTATAGTACGTGCTACGATGTGAACGCTAGTGCGTAGCACGGAGCTTGGTACGGCCATGTTGAGAGGAACAAGGAGTACAAGCCCTTCGTGACAATGACCATGAGGTTCAGAAGGGGCAATTTCGCTGGGTCATGACAACTTCCAGTACAGACCCTGGGCTCTCCCCACCCTACTCCCACCACTATCCCAGTGTTGCCACCCATCCTGCTCCCACCACAGTCCCATAACACAAGCATACACATTTAAATAAAAAAGAAATCTCCATAAACGTACCTCGCGTGGTTGCTAAAATGCCCCGCTCCAGGTTGCTCTGCCCGTATGTGCAAGGAGGCGCAGGAACACCCCCTCGCACATACATACATACATGCAGTGCCCCAGCCAGCATTTCCAATGAGCTATGTAAGGCTGGCGAATCAAAACACCCCAGTGTTGCATGGCTCAGTGATCATGTGCAGCTGGGGAAATAAACTGTCAAAGGCAAACAGAGTTTCCCTTTGACAGTTCAGCCAGCCCAGTAGCACTCCCTCAGCTGGAAAAAGCAGCTGAGGGAGTGCTCAGTTTTTCACTGGGCTGGCTCTTCGGCTCCTCCATAATGGGTGAGGTGTCCAGTGCGTGGACGCCCCCTCACCCATTATGGATAAGCCGGCAGGCTTGGACTGGCCTATAGGGCAATAGGGAGATGACCGTACCAAAAATGCAAAATGCTAGTGTAGGCCAGTAAAAATTGGCCACTTTTTTGGCCAATGTGGGCCAGTTTGAGGAGTTACTTCACTATGCATCTAGTAGTTTTGACCATTGTTGCTGAATAACTATTCTTTAAATATCACCATTTGTTTACATTTGAACAAAAAACAACCCCTTGGGTACTATTCAAACAGTCTGTGACTAAAAACTGAATATCCATTTGCAACTGCTGGCCATTTTTTCATTGGTGCCTAAGACCGTTTTATGGCCCAGTCTGACCATGTGAGCTGCCCCTTCCCATTTCCTCCAATCTAAAAAAACCCCCCAAAAAAAACAAAAAAAATTACATTTCATTCTGGACTCTGGCGTCCCCCCCTGGGATGCGGCCGCGCCCCCATGGGTGGGCGCGCCCCACAGTTTGAAGACCTCTGATCTAAAGCATAGTCACATGCCTTAGGAATAGCCTCTTCTGGACATTCATGTGTGACACAGTCATGTACCTCATCATCATTAGTAATAGGTTCAGTCAAAAAGGTTGCTGGGTTCACTGTTTTACAATGAACAATGTGAATGGACGGGCTTGAGAGTATCACTTTGTATGCTGAAGCCCTTTGGGTAGTCAGAGAAGTTTTGAACCTCTGTAGTATTGCAAAAACCGCATGCTCCATGACGTACATTCCATGACGATGGTCGCAGACTTCTCAATAGCAAAGGCAGCAGCAGCCAACGCTTGTTCGCACAGGAACTGCCCTTGCATGACAGAATCTAACATAGCACTGTAATAGGCCAAAGGTTTATGCCCCATTGTGCTGCGTTCTGTCAGCAAGGCAGTCATCATCTGGCCATCAGAATGTGAAAGGAGATAAAACTCTTGCACATAATCAGTAGTAGCCGATACTGGTGGTGGGAGAAATAACATCTTTAAGTTCCTGAAATGTAGTAATCATTTCATCTGTCCATATCATAGTTTTTATTGTCCACTGAGCTTCTTTGAGGGCCTTGAGCAATGCTTTTGTGTATGACGTGTAGTCGAAAATCCATGCTCTGTAATAATGACATAACCTGAGAAATGTCTGCATATCTTTTATCGTCACTGTCTGGATGCTGCTGCCGCACGTTCTGGAGTTACTCTTTTACCATTCACTGAAATCCTAAATACAACACCTTTTGTTGACAATTTTGTAATTTTGTTCGATCCACCTTGTACCCTTTATCAGCTAGCAATTGTAACAACACTACGGAGTCCTTCCTGCATAAGTGTTCCGTACTGCTAGATACCAACAAATCATCCACATATCGAATGATCGTACTAGGGACAGTGATGTTACCCAAATCTTTGTGTAGCACCCTATTAACAATACTCAGGGACTCACAGTACCCTTGAGAAGGCCTAGTATGTTGAAATCAGCTCCCGGCAAACATAAACACAGTCAGATACTGGGAAGCAGGATGCAAGGGTACTGAGAAAAAAGCATTTTTGAAATCCACTACAGTAAAGTGGGTGGCTTCAAAAGGTATGTTTCACAATATTGTAGCAGGATTCAGAACTACTGGGAGCTCTGTCTGTACATGTCATTAAGAGGGCATAGATCTTAAATCATCCTCCAACTAGCGCCTTTCGATTTCGTCACTGGATAAATAGCCGTGTAACAGGATGAGTTTGAAGGCACTATAATGCCGTGATGTAAAAGGGCCATAATAGTATCGTAAATGCCCTCTTTCGCGGCCTTCGATAGAGGATATTGTTTTACTCCCAGTAACACAGCGCTGGGTTTCAGGGTGATGCGTATCAGTGTGACACTTTTTTAGAGTCACACATTGTGGATTGCTTGTCCACAGTTTGTTGGTAACTTGAGCCAAATCTGCAGAGGTGATTGAAGGAGCAGTTCCTATTAGCAGCATGGGAAAATGACATGTCTCTACTGTATCATTATTTTACAGAGGACACATACTTCCAGTATTCTTTTTCCCTCGTTTTCTCAGTTCTCAAACAACTCCTCATCTGAGACATTTTTCATTGATTTTGTACGATCAATTCACAGAACCATGTGCCTCTCCCCCTTGTTGAAATCAACTGCTATCAAAACAATCTGGTTTTCTGCCACTAGAACTCCTTTAATATCCAGTTCAATAATGGTACCTGCGACTATCTCCTGGGGCTGGGCGGGCCTGAACAGAAACTCAGAGGGTGCTCGCTAGTACTGGTTTGCCACTGGTATGCCACACACCCAACACCTAATGCATGCAAGGTCAAAATTACCCTGAATGCACACATACCAGGCGTGGAACCCACCACACCCCTTTCTGTAAACGAGATACTCATGTTGAGCTTACTCACAATATCCCTTCCCAACCAAGTGATTTGGGTAGCAGTGGAATATAACATGAGGGCTCACACCTCTCTGCCCCGGATTTTGATGGGTATTTTCTTTGTAAATGTAACCGATTTAACTGCCCCAGAGAACCCCTGTGTTTCCATAACCTCACCTGATAAAAGGAATCCTCCTCACTAACACATGATTTAGTCGCACTTGTATCTACCATAAAAATGAATGGTTTGTTTGATATCTCCACGCCTACTAAGGGTTCCTCTTCTGGGTCTGCAGTGACCGATAGAAAAGGCCACGCTAAGGCTCTCTGTGGACTGTCCTTATCCGGGTATTTGTTTGTCCCCGAAAAAACAAATGGGTTTCCTCCAACCACAGTGGCTCCCTGATATTGGGTCACTGTGCCGTTTGGAACAGTGTTATTGCTCAGGATGTGGGGGCCCTGTTGTTGCCCCTGATGTACAGCATATGGTGGCACATTATTCGATCCCGGGGCAGGTAACTGCTGAAAAATTGATGGCGGAGCAGGAGGCGCCGTAGACATTGGCACACCATAAGAGGCTGCCAGAGACATCTGTCCATGTGACTGTGGGTATAAGACTGGACCCTCCTGAGAATAAGTGTATGTCTGTTGCGGGGGATATGCATATGCTTGTCTGCTCCTACATTCTCTTGAAAAATGGCCCATGCATCCACACGTCTGACATTGGTCTACACCTCCTCCTCCCCACCGCCTCTTTCCTCCAAAATCCCCTTGCCCTCGGCGGGCACCCGAAAATCCCCTCTCCTCCTTTGAAACCCACTTGGAAAACCCTGCATGATATTGAGGATGGTACCCACCGTTAAATCCTTGTTCTCCTCCCCACCCAGGTGCTGCATGCACATCCGCCTGGATCGCCCTTAAATCTGTCAGCCTTTCCGTCTGCGCCTCCAATGCAACTTTCGCTAACTTCTTTTGAACCAGTTTGCTTCCTCTGGTTGTGCCTGCTGTGCCATTTCCTTCTCCTTTTCTTTCAGCCATTTACAGTGGTGAATAATAACCTGAATTTCAACCCAGCCTTTTGCCTTGATCCCCACTATCTTATCGAGTGCCTTCTACGCCTCTTTCGGGAGACGTCGTTTAACCACAAAATAAATCTCTTGTATGTGTAACATTTATTGGGCAGGATCCTCTTCATCGCATATTGTTTGTTGCATAATCGACTGAAGATTGGGTGTGTTTGGGTACCTAACTTCACACCCAGTTACCCTGCTTTAACCCATATGTCATTAGCCGATCTCCTAGTATTGACACAAACAAACTTTTCAAGTACCATACAGCCAAAGTTGTACCAGCTGTCTGCTTTTTAAATAGTATATCCACTTTCCCGCCCCAGCTTTGAGGGACGTGGGTACCTTTTGAGGTTATTTTTGTCCATGTGTGCCCATGGGATATCCTGTGCTCTCCTGGGACCTTGTGTAACAACGGGAACTGCGCTCCTACCGTCTTCCTAACTTTCTTCCTCCCCACTACCGACCTCTTAGCTACTGCCATTCGTCCAAATCTATTACGTAACCAAGGTTCCCACAAGCTTTCTACTCATGGGGATATCACAGTTGGCTGCTCTGCTCCTTCCAATTTGTCTACCTATCCCACTCCTCCTCTTCTTGTTTATGTGTATAATCGTACTCCTCTGACCTGGCCGCTGCATAATCCACATCCCCCTCTTGCCTCCTTCTATCTTCACGTTCCTTTTCTCTGTGCACATCTTTGATCGCTGTACTATCTATGCAGAACAAAATGTCCCCTGCCCTCCATTCATCCACTACTATAGTTGTCCGCTGTCCATCCCGTTGTTCTAACTTTAGCCATGCCAACTCGCCCTCCACTTTCCTTAACGCATCCACCAATTATTTTTGTGGCTTTGCGTCATCTCCCTCTGGCCCTTGACCCCTCCCAGCCACTGACCTGGTGGGGTTAGGAAGGGGTTAGGAAGATTCTGATAGTATGCCGACGTGGGTGGTGGGGGTGCCATAGTGGGCAATAGGACATACATGGGATTGGTGTATCCTGACGCAGCACGTGTAGGATAGCATCCTAACGGAGGACACCTGTCTGTTTCCACATGGCTAGGCAGTTGTTGACACAGTCCTGGGACCTAGTGTAACATGATTAGATTACACCAGTGGGGCACAAAGGATAAGGTAAAAACAAATTTATTCTAGAAAAATAGGAAAAATGCAAACATTTTGACAATTACATTTATGTTTAAAAGTTCAACCACAATGTCTATGATACGGAGGCATAGCATAAAACCAGTTAGTAACATTTGTTTATACAGTGCTCAAAGCTTCAAAATTAGTGATGAGCTTTTATTCTATACCTCCGTATCTTAGACATTGTGGTCGAGCTTTTAAACATAAATGTAATTGTCTAAATGTTTGCACTTTTCCTATTTTTCTAGAATAAATTTGTTTTTACTTTATCCTTTGTGCCCCACTGGTGTAATCTAATTATGTTACACTAGGTCCCAGAACTGTGCCAACAACTGCCTAGCGCTACTAGGGAGAGGTAGCCTTTGACTCAATCTTTGTTCTTTTTCGATATTGTTAAAACCCTCATGAGTCGGGCCTCCCATCACCACAAAAGAGGCTACCAAAGCCTTTGTCTTGTGTCTGTATCCACAGGGGCCACAGAGGCGCTTGGGACAATACCTGCAGTAGTAATAGTACTGCATGGAGTGACCACCTCACATACTGCCTTGGAGGAATCAGTGGGGCTATTGTCCAAACCTTCCACAATTCCAATACTTCCTTTTCCTTTTTTTTTTATTTTTCTTCCCTTATATTTAGCTGTTAAAAAAGTATGCATGTGACTTGATATCTCTCTATTATTTGTGCCCTGGTCTGGCCATTGCTTAAACATCCCTACCTTTGTTTCCGAACACCATTCTCTATGGTATTTAAGAATCTTATCTCAATTCAACGAAAGGGCCTTGCACATGTAATCAAACAGTTATTGGCTCCATGATAGCTACCCTTCCCCATCAGTAGTTTTACAATATTACCAATACCCTTATCCTGCCCCAACTCCCTTCTTATACCCCAGCCCTCTTTGCTCCCACACACAAACACACATACATCGTATACCCTTCCTACAACAGAACTCAGTCAATCCTACATCAAACACTACTACCTACAACACAAAATATAACCCACAATAAAATCACAATAAATTCTACTTTTTTGTTCCAACACCCCAACTATATCGGGTGAGGAGATACCAGGCCTCTAAAGACCTCTGCCAGAACTACTTGTTCGTTCTCACACCCCTCGCCCCCTTATATCATACAGAGAGATCCCAGACTCATTAAATATACAGAGAATGTAGGGCAACTCCCTGTGGTTAGACCAAGTATACAACCCGGTAGGGAAAAAAGCTAGGTGCACCCTTTTTCGAGAAAGACGAGCGATTTATTTTGTATACCAAAAGGAAAGTCAACAGGTTATTACAAATTTCTTGATGTTTAAGCGCCTTACAAATAACCAATAAATAAAATGAATAAATGCACTGCCAAAGAGCTGTCTGATGTCTTTCTTACAGAATTCAGGTTATAAACACACAAATCATCACTCATGACACACTCAATAAACAGGGATAATCCCCCACCCTCATTGGCTACTGCCTATATACATGCTAATAATTACATATAGCCCACTCTCTGATTGGTTCTGCTGTCATCTCGCTTCTCTTCACCACACGTGTGTAACATCCTTGTCCATCATGAAATGCTAAAAAAGCAATTGGTTTACTTCTATTAGCATCACCCTACCTTCGATCCTAACCAGATGGCATGCACCTGGGTATCAACGTGAATTCAGTGGGCAACCTCAGGCTAGCCTGGTCATTGCGAACAAAGCATCCCTTTTCTCATCCCAGACATGCTTACGCCCCCATCATGCCCTCCACACATTATGGGCATCATTCTTATGTCTCCTTGGCACAAAACCTAGATCATGTCGTTCTCTGCTTTTCCCTTTATCAGTTCCCCTCCCCAACGGTAAACCTGGTGTCCCACTAATCAATCCAGTTCTCGAAGGATTTAAAGCCCATTTCTCTGCAATCTGGTAGTTCAAATAAAGTGACCACCGTTCTGGTGGGAGCTAGTGTCTTAAATCTTGGTTCATGTATTGGCATCCCAAAACCTCTACCTTGTTCCCAGGATTACGACCATGGTACTTTGACTGCACACATTCCTATCTAATTAGTTTAAAGGCCTAACTGATGTGGGGGCATATGCCTATTCCTTTACCACACCTGGGAATCGGGATGCAATAGTGAGGCAAGGAATAAGGCCTCATTGTTCTGTGTTTCTGACAAAACACGGCCTGCAAGGTTTCAGGCCTACTCGTAAAAGTGATGTTAGTTCAGGTTAATTCTGTCATGTATATATGTATACTACTTCCTACATTATTAAATCACAACACTACTGAATAACTGTCCCCTACATGATTACCCACTCCCGTCAATTATCCCCACTCATAATACTTCCCCCTACACCGTCCCATACTCGTAGCCATATGTTAATATATTTTTTGCAATCTAAATCGTTCAGGAGGGGGCGGTGGTCTGAACGTGCATTCCAACACCTCACCCTCTACCGCTTGATCTCAAACCTCCTCTTCCCAGAGAAGATCATTGAAAAACCTGTCCCTACAACTGCTTAAGCAAGTAGACCAATTTTAGATTCAGATGTCAACATCATAGACAAAGGGATTGTATGCAGCATCATATACCATCGTCCACACAACACAACTCACACTTGTGGTCACACGAATTGGGTTCACAGATTCCTTACTTGACTGGTTTGCTTCCACCTGCTAAGACGGACATCATTTGGTCCATATTAGGAGTTCATGACCACTGCTCCACGCAGTCACCACTAGGGCCCTGCAGGGACCATCCTGTCATTGGTTATTATCAACCTATACATCGAGCTGCTAGCAGCTCTGCATAAAGATACTGACATCTCAATACATCAATACGCGGGCAACGGTGAGATGTGTCCACAGATCAGCCGCATTAAAAACCTTTCACAGCTAAAACACTTTTTGGGACTCATTCTCTTTTAAATAAATAGTACATAAACGCAGCCCTAACAACCCGAGTTAATCCTGTCATCCAATCATTGCTAGCCACAGTGACTCTAGGAAGGGTTCATGCTGGGATTGATTTTGAGCGCCAAATTTCTGGGTTTTACCATGAACTGGAACCTATTGTTCAAGCAGAACATCAAGAAAGAAACAAGGTTTGGTACCAACTATCCCTCATAAACAAAATAAAACAACTCCAACCACCCGCTGACTTAAAGATGGCTATCCATCCATTAGCACTTCCTGAGCTACATATGGAAACACACGTCTCTTGAAAAAATGGTGGAACATACCGCACCTAGACTGATCATCAGAAAGTTTGACAATAGTTCTGCCATGCTCGTTGAGCTACACTGGCTGCTGATACAAGTTTGTATCAGTTTTAAAACAACTTGAGTTACGCTTAAATTAGTATCAACCCAAGCGACACCTTACCTACCAGGATAGTTGGCAATTTCTGTGGATGAGAACAATTCCAGAAGCGACAGTATCATGAGACTGTAATCCAAAAAAAGCGGCAGAGTGACTAGGAAATGGGTCTATTCCTGCTATGTGCCCGCACAGTGGAAAAAGAAACCATAACATATTTGCACGACTTCAACAGTACTTCACTTCAGGAAATAACTGAACCGTTCAGAAAGTTACAAAATATCATACAGCACGACAACTTGCACAACAATCTCTAGTGCGCGAGCAGCGTGCTTACTCTTGCTATCCATGGAATACTGTAACTGAAGACTTATCTCACTGTCCACAACTCCTGCCCACATTGCAGGATTACAGATGCTAGAATACATCACATGTTCTCTGACTGCTCAGCGCTAGCATGTTTTTGAAATAATGTTGCTTCGGAACTAGTTGAGATCTTGGAATGTGATGCAACTGAACGAGAAACATTTTTTACACAAAAGATGTATCTATGATTGACATACATTGAATGAATCACACAACTCATTATAAACAAAAAAATGTTCATTTTATCAAAAGGCCATATGGAATTAGGCCAATCCCCCTAAACACAAATGTGTATACGTGTGATTTAAATACATCAAAACTAATTTTCATACAAATGATTGAGATACATCAAGACAGTATTGGTCCCAATCAGAAGACAGTTAATCCATAGCATGTGCTTCATTTTATTTCATCAGAGAGACACCATACAGAAATACAAAACAATAACAAACACAAATCTAATTCTTATTGTGTCCACACTTCAAAATGATGGATACTCAAACAACTTTATAATCTATTTAGTTGTAAGGCCAACGCTTCAAAAGGATGCAAAAAATCGGGTAAATCTGTTCCTTTCAGCAATAATGAACGAGGCGCAGTTCAAAGAGGTTTTATCCTCCACACTCACCCGCCTTGTTTCCTCGGATTCAGTCCTTTATTTGGGTAAATCCCAGTACAGTTTCCACCAGATCCAACTTCCAGATTACAACTGTTTAAAGGACAATGAAGTGAAACGCTGCAGACGTTGTACTGTCTAGTTTAAGGCACAAGATAAACTCTGTAATATTTTGCGCTCTGTATGCGTTATCTGTATAACTGAAGCAAGTTAGCAACGGTTACTTTCAGACCGCCATTTGCGTTGTGGTGGATTGGCCTAATTCCATATGGCCTTTTGATAAAATGAACATGTTTTTGTTTACAATAAGTTGTGTGATTCATTCAATTTATGTCAACCTTAGATGCACCTTTTGTGTAAAAAAATATATGACCAGCCCTGGTATTTGAAGTTGTAAATTGGGGCACACCTACCTGGTTTGTTATATATGAATGAGAAGCATGCCATCTTCGGAGGGAATTTATTGTTAGAATTTTGGTTGCCAAATTTTGGAAAAGCTCAACTGCACCATGCAGATCAGAGTGGCTTGACGTGCTAATGTGTACCAATTTTGTCGACTAGCGATTTGTAAAACTGGCCCTCATTATAAGTTGGCTGGTGCGGTATTTACGTGCTGGTATAACTGTATACCGGCACGCTACCGCACCGGCAAACTACGAGTTTGCCAATGAGGTGCCTGAATACATCCAGCTTAAAGCTGGAGGTAATTCGGGCCCCTTACCAGCAGAATTCGCTGGTATTGAAGACACCAGTATTAATGGTGCCGGTAATACAGGCAAATCCTTCCATGGAATAATACCGCCGGACCGAGTGCCACTAACGATAATACAGTTTGGTGGTATCCTGTCGGATTTACCTGCGGGATACCACTAAACTTGTAATGAGCACTCTTTGTTTCTTAAGGAAAGCGATATTACGATGAACGTTCTATATTTTAAGATTGCTCCTATTGGTTGTACCGTGGTTCATCCTAAATGTTTTAAATGTAATCATGTTAGCGAATAGACAGTTGCTTTGTGGTGTACTTTCCTTTTAAATTTTGCAATTTTCAAAATACAAACTGTTAGCTTTATCCTCGTTACCCAGGCCTTGTTGCAAAATTCCTAATTTAATCAAACTCGGTTCAAGCACGTAGAGGTGTACATGACTGTTCAGTAATGATTTCTGAAACCGTTTTTTTCTTTTTCTATATTATTGTTATTATTATTAGTTATTTATTGAGCATAATCTAGCTTGAGGGGGCAACAGAGCACTTTACAAGTCATAGGGGGAAGTATACCTGAGCGAAGCAAATCCCAAGATATTGAAGGGAGCGAGGAGCAGGGGCAGACGGGGCATGAAATGGTCTTGGCCACCAATGAAATAGTGGCCCACAGTCGCAAATGGCAATTCATTCCTTTTGTGACAGACTGTTGGAGTGAAGGGGGAGGTTTTTGATAAAAGTGATGCAAACTGTGCATGTTAAAGAACATTCAGTAACACTGGTAAAAAGTACTAGCCACATGTTGAAGTAACTTATATAACTGTGGCCCACTGGACCCAAATAACTGCCCCACCATAGTATTTTCCGTTTTTGGTTCAGGCATTGCCCTATTTCCCTAAATGCCAGCCTTGGCCTGGCGAGGAACGAACAGCGGGGCACAGGAAGGGTGGCCCATTTTTCAGCAAGGAATCTACAAGCAGCCACGGGAGAAAATGGGGGTCAGAGGGGCAGATTGGCCAGTCTCGGGATAGGTTGGGAGTTAAGCGCATGTGGACCTAGGTGTTAAGGAGACATACCTTGTTGAACATGAATTCGACATTATAGATTTTGCATTCAACATTTTCACCAGTTGCCGGCCTAAACCAGTAAGTGTGATATTGGTTTTCAGTTCATCAAAGCATTTTTAAGAAGTAATCAGAGAATATGTGTGTTTCTATTTACAGTACAACCTGTACTCGAACGAAAAGCAGTTTGACACACCAAAAGAGCCACAGCTTGTGACATTTAACACAACGTTTGGGAAGTTCGGCATTTTCACATGTTATGACATCCTCTTCCACGACCCCGCTGTAGCCTTGGTCACCAATCTATCCGTGGATACTGTTCTGTTCCCGACCGCCTGGATCAATGTCCTCCCATACATGGCTGCTATTCAGTTACACTCAGCCTGGGCAATGGGAATGGGAGTCAATCTGCTAGCAGCCGATACTCACAGCACC
This sequence comes from Ambystoma mexicanum, assembly GCF_040938575.1. Taxonomy (NCBI): domain Eukaryota; kingdom Metazoa; phylum Chordata; class Amphibia; order Caudata; family Ambystomatidae; genus Ambystoma; species Ambystoma mexicanum. The sequence goes on from NC_090927.1 coordinate 1,090,010,776, forward strand.
TTCCTGCATATGACAGGCAAGTATTTTATTGGACTCATAAATATAAACCAGTATGTGTGTTTTTAATACCTCTTAATTTTAAAGTAAACTACATTACTTTGTATTCCTGTTTCAGCACAGTTCCTATAATTATAAGACATTTGTTTATGTTTTTTATTTCCTGTGAAGGCAAAAATGAGTTTAAAAAAATTGATTAGCAGAGTTTGCCTGTCAAACCGTATCCCTAGAACATGTTATTTTACCGTAATCAATCCCTTGATTTTTAGCTACCTAAAGGAGTGGCTGGGTGGGTGTTCGTCCGGGGCTGCAAAGAGGACAAGTCTCTGCAGCCCATGACCTTTAAGCGTCCCCCTGGGCCCAGAGCCGGTTCAGACTGGCCCAGGGAAAGGCCCCTTCTGCCTCCCTTGGGAGAGGTGAGGCGATGAATACCCGGGGTGGGGGGGCAGAGGGGCAACCCGCTATGCTGGCTGTCCCTCTAGCGCCCCCTATGGGGGGTGGCCATCCACTTAGCGGGGCCATCCCCTACCTTCGCCCTCTATCCCAGAAGCACAGGCCATATACATTTATAAGCTAGACCACAAAGAAAATCATATTTTTGGAATAAACAGATCACATTTTATTGGAGTCAGCAAACAAAATCGAGGGGCAGTCCCAATCTCCTTTAGCGTAATGGCCTACAACAACTTTTGGGTGGCCCTTTCCAATTCTCAGGCTTTCACCAGTATTTGATTGTCCTCGGGTGACCCGTGTCGCTTCCGGTTATTACATAGCAGATGTCCGCCTCCGGTTACAAACTGCCAGGCAGTAGCTCCCACGCCCATGCCTGGAGCGAATAAACCCGGGACCACTGCATTCAGTTGACGAGGAGTCTCAACTGTCCGTAAGGTGGCCAGTGCCCGTAGAACCCCACACCTGGCTAATGCGCGACCAACGGGTGCTGCTCGTGGCCAGAACCGCAGCAAAAACTCCTTCCCCGGCTAGAACTGCCAGTAACTCTGCTACGCTTTGGGGGTGGCCCCCACTGCCCCCACCTACTTCAGACCTTATCCTCATGCCCCGATACTCACCATGGCTTCTTACGCACATTCTGCCCTTTTTAGAGCTGTAAATACATCCAAGAGGAAAACCTTGTGCCGTATGTTACCACAAATTCCTGTCCTGAGAGCCTCTGGTATCCGACTGCCAGTTCAGTCACTCCCATAACCTTTGTATGGATCACTTCGGTATGCGTTCTTACGAGAATGTCCTGCCTCTGGTATCCGACTGCCAGATCAGTCACTCCCATAACAATGCCCGCACCAATTTCAGGCCAGTCTACTCACAATGGTTATATGTGATTTTACCAAATGGAAAAATAACAGACTTTTTTAACTAAACATATTTAATGGAAAAAATACTGATTTCTTTTTTTTTCTCTTATAATTTGGGGGGGCTCTCCCCAAGCCCCCTGTTTCCATTAGTTTATAATCCATTCCCAACCCCCTCCCCGCCTATTTTAACCCCTTACCTCCCCCCAAACCTCCATATATATATTTAAAAGTTTCATCACCTATATGCCCATGGGATTGGTGTGCTTTATAAGTGTCAAAATAAGTAAAAATAAAAAAAATGCGATATTTTTTTATTTAAAATGTTTAGTTAAAAATGTTCGTTATTTTCCATTTGGTATTTTCCATTTGGTAAATGGCATCATTGTGGCCTTGTCCATGCAGGCAGGTAGTGAGGACGGCTGCACCAAAGGGTGAGGATAGCGCACCCCGGAAGGGATCAAGATCTTGGGGCAGACGCTCCCAATAACTGAAATTGTGTGGCAGTAGGTAAAGGGCAGGATGTGCCTAAGGAGCTATGGTGAGTTGTATGAAGCATACCTATGCACGCTATCCCTCTAGCGCCCCCTCTGGGAGCTGACTATCCACTAAAACACAAATTGACAGAGTTCTACTTTGTACAGTCAGAGCAGCATAAGGCCTGCAAATACCAGGATTCAGCATTTCCAGAAAGGCCAGCCAGAAAGGCCAGCAAAGGGCTGAGACCAATTGGTTGCAATGCCTTACTCGTTTAAAACTCTAATGTAAGTTATTTAAACTACACATTTCTTTCCCAAGAAGGTTTCCTGCTAGACCTGTGAAGCTGATCACGGGGTGATTACTGGTACCAAATACTGTGCTCTTGGCCTCTGATTTGCATGGTTTGCACTGGTAGTCAAAATGTCAGGTAATCAAACAGATGCTATGCGGTATCAAGCTTCGTGCTCAAAACTAGATGGCCTCTATCTGGCTATTGAGCCATAACGTTCTTAAGAAAAACTACAGCATCAGTGTTGTGCCGAATTCCTGTTGCTTCTGCCACATGACTGCAGGACATTTCCTACATTGGGGATTAGCTGCTAGGGGTGTCATGTGAACGGACGTTGTGAATGATGGGAACACTACCCATGCAGTAGCGTTTTGTACAGAAAATGTGATGAAAGACAACATTTGGTGATCTAAAAAAAGCTTGTGACTATTTGCTTGTTCATTGCTGCAGTTGATCACTCTAATTGTATACACTGGGCCATAAAGCCTTTCATCTTAACACAATAAGTCGTGATCACAATTGACACGTGTGGTGTGTTTTTTCAGAAATTCAACAGCGATCTCAGACCAGGTCACCAAACCACTACATCAATGTTGACACACAAACACGGTTGATGCCAGTCTCTGCCAAGAGACCTATATAAAAAGACATCTGCCAGGTATATCTGGTCTCCCATCACGACAGGTTAGATATGCTTTGCTTAGTTATTTGAATACTGTTGAGGGAAGACCTTTTGTTTTGAAAGCCATCAGTTGAGCATCATTAATGGTTTGCACATTTATGTTCACCCTGAATTTGCATGGACATTTAGGGGATCAGTTCAGACGGTGTTCTATTGCAAGCGTCTGTAACCTGTTTCAAAAAAGTGCTGGAAGACTCACTGATGTAGGCCATGGTACAAGGGGTTAGGTCAATATGAGAGAGACTGGATACTCTGGAGTCTCTTCTGGGGAAGAATAACAATAGCACTCAAGAGTAAAGACACGCCGAACATAGTCACCCGAAGTAAAGTGGACTGGCAGGGGAGTACTCAGACCTGGAAGGGGTAGCGCTCTTCAACTCCCCCGGGTCAAGATGACAGGGGTATGAAACGAACACCAGAGGTTGCTGACGCATTTGGAAAGCTAAAAGAAGCATTTCTTAGGAAATCAGCTGCGTCAAGACTCTGACCCCCTTTCTCTTCGGTATCCATATTATCTTCCACAGGAAGATAATATGAATACCGATAATACACCAGACACTGATGCATTGTCAATAGACAATAGGCATGACAAAAAAGCTGAACTCACACCGGCGCACGGTAAAAAGAGAGCCAGGAAAGAGAAGCACATCGAACAGCCAGAGATGGAAGGGTCAGATATTTTCGACCTGGATAGTATTAGGAATCCTAGGTCCACAGACTGGAAGCTGTCACCTAGAGTGGCCTTGTATATGACCCAAAGGATGAGGAAACCTCTGGAGAAGGAGATGAGGCTCTGTATGCGCTCTGAATGTCCACAACCAGATTTAGCAGGAAAGGTAGCGCAGACACCAGAGCTGGACACGCGCATGGTAACCTTTGTGACTAAAGCATCCAAACACCTGCGCTTAGGAATGGCAGATCGTGGAAGAGCTGTCAGGAGAAGCTCTTAGATTTGACAGGACCAATCGCCAAGATCATAGACCTGGCTTAGAGAGCCAGGGACACCAGCAACTAGTAGATCCAGATGTGCTTGCCAGCTGGGCTCAAAGGGCAGTCTGCCTACTGAAAAACACTAGCTGTGCCCTATCTTCCAAAAGGTGTAGGGGCCTACTCCTCAAAATTGATTCCAAGGTAGCAGACCTAGCATTGTACAAGGCAGGAGAAGCAGCACAAGGGCTGCTGTTAGGCGAGGCGTTCGCCAAAGAGATGGGCACATTTGTTGGGACGTATTAGGCTCTCGAGATGCTCAATCTTCTATTAAGAAAATGTTCCCAAATAGAGTTTTTGCTGGGAGAGGTCATTACAGAGGTCATCTGACCGGTCATCACACCTATTACATAATACCTCAAGGTGCCAGGGCCCAGAATTGGGAGTCGCTCCAGCAAGATTCGTTCTTCACGGTAAAAGGGGAAGAAATGCAAGGGGTCATAGAGGAAGAGGTTACAGCAGTTTCCAGTGCAGCCAGGTGAAAGAAATCCCCAGGTCTTATTTGCCAATAGGGGGAAGAACCAAAGGGTGTATACACAAGTGGCACGAGCCAAAGATGCTTGGGTATTGCAAACAGCGACGGGATTCCGTATGGAGTTCATAGAGATGCCCACGCAAGCATGTCCCCTTCCCGTCATTCACACATCCATAGGGGAAGCTCAGTAGCTAGAAAGCGAGTTGCAGCAACTCGGCTAGAAAAGAGCCATAGAGTGCTGCGTCTGGGGGGAAGCAACCTTCATCAGCAACATGTTCCTAGTTCACATGAAAGAGAAAGTGAGACCCGTTTAAAAAAACTCAATGGATGGGTGATTTACAGACACCTGAAGATGGGGTGCATCCACCTACTCGGAGATATTCTCAGGAAAAATGATTGGCTGGCCCTTATAGACCTGAAAGACGCTTACCCTTACAATTTCAGTGGCACAAGAGCACAAGGCATGGTTGAGCTTCAGATTTGGGATCAGCTTTGGCAGTTCAAGATGCTGCCATTTTGGTCTTTCCTCAGCACCATGGGCCTTTACCAAATTGATGAGACCCATCACAGCAGTGAACATAGAGAGGTGTATCTGAACGATGGTACACCTAGACAATGTTCTCATCGTGGTGGAAAACAGGGACAAACTAGTAGAACAGACACAGTGGGTAAGAAACCTCCTAGTATCCCTGGGAATTCTAATAAATCTAGAGAATTCAGATTTGACACAATGCAGGAGGATGGACTTCCTGGGGTTCATTTTAGACACCAGGAAAGCTATCTTGGAGCTTGAGGGATATCAAGAAAGAGATAAGAGGGTGCCTCAGGAACCCAATGATATTGCTGCGTACACTAGCGTGTATCGTAGGATTGTTAGCCTCCTCCATTCAAGCCATATTACCAGGGCCATTACATTACAGGGCCCTTCAGAGGCTAAATAACAGACACCTACATACAGCAGTTACTGAAGTATCACTAGATGATCCCCTTAGATCAGGAGGACAGAGCTGGAGTGTTGGCTCCAGAATACGGAAACATGGAATGGCCGGGCCATCTTCGGGGACATGCCGAAGTTACTCATAGAATCGGATGCCGGCAGAGTAGTGTTGTGACTCACAAGACACAGGTCCAAACCAAATCCTGGTGACTACTGGATGCAGGAACCTAGACCGCTAGGTCTAGGTCTCCTCACAAGGAGGGAAAACTGCCTATTAATGCACCCCTCTGTTATCAAGAATTGCACTAATAGAGGGATTAATTAATCGAAAGAGCAGGACGGAGATTAGAACACTGCAACGGTTGCTAGCTGTAATGAGAAAAAGACAACAATCAGGGGCATGAACAGCAAACATGAGGTACACATAATCAGGAGTGAGAGTGTCTAACCTTTTAACGGGGGGATGATAACTCCTGGGTAGTAACTGTCAGCGATGTATTCAGGAAGGTGGACGTTACCAAGGTGTTTTCTGATAGGCCTGGGATTTGTAGGGAAACAAAGCAATAGGGGTAAGATACCTGTGATGGAGCAGTAAGGTTAGTGAAATACTGGGTTATGGTGAAGCCTTACTGGAATTAAGGATGAGAAGGAGACCAGGTGAGCAGAAATGTCCAGGTAACCCAGCTGAGGAAACGAGAGCGGAAAAGGATGGTTAAGTGAGTGTGTAAGTGGCACCTACTTCCCGAAGGCACATGGACACACTAACGACCGGGGTGGTGCACAATGATCAGCAGAGAATTTCTAGTCCTGTGCACTGGCTCTGTAGTGAGCCGCGAAGCAGTCCTTGTAACAAAGGATAATCAGCAACGTGCGGGCAGCAATACAATCCAAACAGCAGGAAGGCACAGTTCTGTAGATGAAGCAGAGGGTCAGCATTGTCGGGCAAAAGGATGCAAAATGAGAAGCAGGCAAGTCCGTGTGCGATGCTGGGTCAAATATCTGGACGCAAGAAAGCAAGGGTAAGACATGAGGCAAGTCCAAAAGCAGAGCCGGGTTCGATAACGCAGTCAAAAAGCTGTGGCGAAACAGAGGAATCTGGATCGATAAGCAACTTCAATCAGAAGCAGTTGCGTCCGGGTTTACTTGCTATTTACACCGATAGAAAGGCAGGACATGCTGCGTCATAGTGGGTCACATGACTGTGTGAACGGCTGTTCCCCTTGGCAACAGTATACACAGACGAACGACGCTGTCTGCAATGAAGGTGTCCCCAGCGTTGCCAGGGCAACTTCCAACATTGGATGAACGGGGCACTGTTTATGTGCGGAAAGCGGCTTGGTGAGGGACAGCAATGAGGTGCAATGATTAGAGCTCGCCGATCACGTGGCGGGTAGCTGACAAGCAGGCTGAAGATCCAGATCTGGGTCCAAAGAGACAGGCAGAAAATGGGCCTCGAAAGAATCAGACCTACATATCAACTGTCTCGAACTGTTAGCTGGGTCCTTCGCCACCAAAGCATTTACAAGAGACAAAGTAAATTGCAGCATTCTTCAGAAATTGGACAATGTGTGAAAAGTATGCTACATACATCATTTAGGGGACACAAGGTCCAGGTTACTAGCAGTGTTGGCAAAGGATTTATGGCATCACTGCCTAGACTACAGGATATCAGTCACAGGGGAATATCTCCCAGGGGCAATGAACGTAGTGGCGGATTGAAACTCCCGGTACCTGACAGATGCCTGCGACTGGGAGCTGGACAGATGAGTGTCCTGGAAGTTACGGAGAGTCTGGAGTCACATGACAATTGATCTCTTTGCCTCCAGACTCAACACTCAGACTCCCAGGTTTTACAGTTGGAGGTTGGATCCAGATGCTATGGGGACAGACGCATTCCTTCACAGTTGGCGGAGGAACCTCCAATATGCGTTTCTGCCTTTCCTAATGCTGAGCAGAATATTGGTGAGGATTTGCAGGGAGAAAGCAGAAGTGGTTATCGTAGCCACCGCCTGGAAGTCACAAGCGTGGTTTCCAGCTCTGATGGAACTTTCTTTGGATTTTCCTTTGAGCTCTGCGCAAGATCAAGATCTGCTCACAGACCCAACTGGGAAGTTTCACCCTGTGAGAATGACAGGGAACCTTCTGTTGTTGGCATGCAGGGTGTCAGGAGACGATGAAACATGCCAGGCATTTCGAGCCAAGCTGCACAGCTTATCAAAGAATCATTTATTTATTTATTTATTACATTTGTATAGCGCACTTAACCCTCAGGCATCTGGGTGCTTGAGTTTAAGAATACGGTTACATTTCAAAGACTTGGTTTCAAAGGAATACGGCTACATTTCAAAGACTTGGTTACAGATGCAGATATAGCATCTGTACACTATTGTTACCAAATGCAAATATAGTATCAACTTGTACAGGTACAAATATAGTATCGGTAAGCAAGGTTGCTGAATGCAAGTATAGCATCACAACTTGAGCAAATGCAGTAAACATGTGTGAGTGTTCAAGATTGCATTTGAGGGTTAGTCATCTATTTAGTGAGATCATATGCAGAAAACAGTATCCAATTTATCTTGTGCTGAGTGGGACTTGTTTATCCTCGTGAGCAGGGGGAAACCTAGAGCTCAGTTGGTGGATTGGGGTTGGTCCTTGGTTGAAGAGCCAAGTTTTTAGTTTTTTGTGAAAGGACCATAAGGACTGGTCAGTCCTTAGTTCTGTAGGCATGGCATTCCAGTATTTAGCTGCAATAACACGGAAGCCAGACCCTCCTGCTTTTTGTCTTTTGTATCTTTGTGTATTCAGTTGCCCTAGGTAGGCTGAATGGGTAGGTCTGGCTGATTGAATTTTGGAAATTAGGTTTGAGACGTAGCGTGGAGCAGTGTTAGATAGGCATTTATGGTTCAGATAAAGTACTTTGAATGTAATATGGTCTCTAACTGGTAATCACTGAATGTTTCTTCTGGTTGTGGTTATGTGGTCCGATTTCGGGATATTGAGAGCCACTCTGATTGCCTTGTTTTGTACAATTTGGAGCTTCTTAATGTTTTTTGTAGCTGAGCCTGTGAAGATGGCATTACAGTAGTCGATCCTAGAGAGGATTAGTGCTCTAGCCAATGTGACGCGGTTCTCAACAGTAAGGTAAAGTCTGCATGCAGTCAGTTTGGCCGTGTGATGGCAGAGGTAATGGCGTTAACTTGTCGGGAGAGGGTGAGTGATGAATCAAGGTACAGCCCTAGTGTCTTGACTTCTTTGGCTACAGTGATGTTGTTTCCATCAATGTTGAATGTTTGGTAGGAGGGTGGGAGGTTTTTGAGTTTCGCTGGACTGCCTATGATCAGGATCTCTGTTTTATCGTCATTAAGGCAGAGTTCGTTTGGAGCCATCCAAACTTGGATAGCGAGGTAGATGGCATTGAGGGTTTTGGAGTCAGTGTCATAATCCCCAGTGATTGAGAGTAGTATTTAAGTATCATCAGCATAATTTGTATATGTGACGCCCAAATTGTCTAGTCTATCGAAGAGAGGTTTTGTGAACACGTAGTACAGTGTAGGGGATACGAAGGATCCTTGAGGGACCACACAGGTGACCGGAGTAGGGCGTGCAGCCGCCAAGGATGAGAAGACTCTCATGGATCGATTTGAGAGGAATGATTCAATCCAGTTTATGGCGTTGTTGGAGAAATGTGAGTCGCTAGCTAGGTGGCGGCATAAGATGTTGTGATTCACTAAATCAAAAGCCGCTGAGAGGTCCAATAGGAGAAAGATGGCTAGGTCACGCCTGTCTCTTATATGATCCATTTGGATTTTTAGATCTACCAGGGCCGTTTCTGTGCCATGGCCTGGGCGAAAGCCTGATTGGCGTAGGCCAAGAAGGTTATGTGATTCGAGGTAGTTTTGGATTTGCACATAGAATACCATGTCTAGTATTTTTAGTAGGAACAGTACCGTAGTGATAGGCCTGTAGTTGGTTGGCACATTAGGGTCTAATGTTGTTTTTTCAGTTAAGGGAGTACCCAGGCTTCCTTTAAATTTTTCGGTACTTTGTTGGAGGTGAATGAATTGTTTATTATTGAGGTGATGAATGGCGCCAGATTATCTGCGCAATCTTTGATTAGCGTAGCTGGACAGATGTCACCTTGACATCTCGAAGGTTTTAGGCCTTTTATAAATTTATGGTAATAGGTGAGAATTCAAACCTAGGGAATGGTTTTGGTGGGTTCTGTTCCAGAGTAGGTTGAACAGGAGAGGTAAGTTTCCGTTTTTTTTTATTAATCTTAAATTGGAGGGATAACCTTTTGTCCATAAGTGCTTTTTGTATGCTTTTGCACCAAGATTGGTCCTTATTACATAGGTCTGGTGTCTGTAAAGGTGATTCTAGTTCCTGCAAGGCTGAGAAGAGCTCTTTATTACCAGAGTTGACATTCTCTATGTGCATGTTGTGTGCGTTGCTCTTTGCTAGAAAGGTGGCTTCTTTGTATTCTTTGGCTAGTGTGGTTTACTGTTGTTTATTATTGCAAGAGGGTTTTTTTTCAATTACTTTCTGCATTTCTTTTTTTATTCTGTAAGTTTTTAAGTTCTGGGGTGAACCAATGGTTGATATGGGATTTGGGTTTAGCTTTACAATTGCCCATGTGTGCGACTTTGTTGATTGCAGCCTCTATTGTTTGGTTATAGGTGGCTACCAGGGAGGATGGATCAGCAATGTTCTCATTGAGTGTGATGAGCGGTGCGAGCAACTGTAGCATGTTATCATGCGTGATGTTCCAGTCGTTACAGGTCTGGGTCGCAGGTGCAATAATGGTAGAGGTGCATGCTTGTGTGCGAGTGTTGATTGAGAATAATATTATGCTATGGTCTGTGGTCTGACCAACAGCATGGGTTGCTGTTGGTGATGTGTGTGGTGCAAATATGGTCTGCTAGCCAGTCAAGCGTGCAGCCTTTAGCATGTGTTGGGCCAGCTGTGTGCAAGGTGAAGCCTTGTGTTTCTATGGTATTGGCCCAGGTGGTAGCTTGGGTGTCAGTGCTGTCATTAAGTCCTAGATTGAAATCTCCAAGGATGAGGACTTTGGATATAGGGTTTAGATCAATAGATAGTAGAGCGCCGATGTCCTCTTCAAAAGAGGTGGTCGGGCCTGGAGGCTTGTAGATGAGATGTAAAGTTAGGGAGGCTGTGGCGGAGATGGTGATTTTAGTAGACAGTAATTCTCCTGATGGGAAGGCTGAATTGGGGATTTCTCGTATGTTGAGGTTAGTTTTGGAGATGAAGGCGGTACCGCCTCCTTTTGCAATGGTTCTATCTTTTCTAATGATAGAGTAGCCATCAGGTAGTGCAAGGGCAAGGGAGGGGCCAGCTGCAGGATGTAACCAAGTTTCTGTTATAGCGATGAAGTCTAGATCGTTGGTAGTGATGAGATCTGAGATGTCCAGGGTGTGTGCTGGGAGAGATGTGGCGTTGATCAGGGCTCCTTTGATAGAGTTAGGTGTGTCGCAGTTTTTATCCTTGTTGGGTGTCGTCATAGTTTTAGCTGGGGATGGCTTTCTCATAGGCGTTGTTAATTTATTTTTCTTAATCTGGCTCAGCTGGGCAGTTGTGTCCAGTACGGCTGAGTTCATTTTAGTTCTAGAATGGATATGGCTGCTCAAGGAATGAGTAGCTTTAATTAGATTTTGGTTTCTAGGGGAGTTTTTTGTCTTGTCCCTTAGCCTTTCGTTTCTCTGACGAGTGGCAAGAGTGGTGGCTCTTGAAGAGTCATTGTGCTGTTTTGGGGAGGTTAAGCGTGAGGATGGTTTGGTGGTGGGGTTGCAGATTAGTTTGGGTGTAGTATTAGAGGTGTTATTTGTGCATGTTTTGAACTGTAACATTTGTGGGAGGAATGAGAATGGCAGGATGGTATTGGAGTTGGGCAATACTTTGGCCATACCTAGAGTTTGAGTTAGGGGGACAGGTGACGTTGCTTTGTATTGTGGGGCTGGCACGTCGCCTGCCATGACAAATGCGTGGTGGGCTCTCAGAAGTAGGGTAGTGCGTTTGGCTTAATCCAATACCGATGACAGAGCATAGAGGGTTTTGCCCACTATAGTGAAGCGACAAGCATAACGGTCCATGTACGGTGTAGTGGGTGAGGAGATTATAGGGTGCCCAGGTTAATCTGGGCACGTGCTATGTAGTCGGGCACCGGTTGGGCAGAGAAATTAGCAGAGTAGCATGGCAGGCGTACTATGTCCTGCCCAGGATGGCTGACTGGGCCACCCAATGTAAATCGCAAAGTTGGTTAAATGCCACAAACTGTGCGTTTCACAGAAAAAGCTAAATGCAACATGCTATGTATACAATCAAAAAAGCCTAAATCCAACATTCTGTGTGTTTCATTGATTTGGCTGAAGGCAGCACACTATGTATTTTACAGGAAAGGCTGAATGCAACACGCTATGTATTTCAATCAAAAATGGCTAAATGCAACACGCTGTATGTGTCATGACCCTTGCCCGTCGCCCTCACTGGCAAGTCAGCCTTCCAGTTAGGGCCAGGTCAAAGGCCTTAAAACCTCATCCAAGACTCACTTGGAGTCCTGGTGCCTTTGGCACCAGGCTCATAACCATCATGAAGACCAACATTAGAATGGGACTATTTACTTGGGACTATTTAACTGGGGGGGTTCAGCCAACATGGAGGCACACACATAGCTCAGTTACAAGGAACTGAGCTATGCGGTCTAGTCTTTTGGGTGTGGCAGGCCTGGGACTACTTTACCTGGACTACTTTGGGTGTGGCAGGCCTGGGACTATTTTACCTGGACTACTTTACCTGAGACTATTTAAACCGCACCCAAACAGCAGAACATGCTTTGCATTATTCTGCTGAGGGCAGCGTAACGCTCACCGTGTTGAGTTCTTTGATGCCAGCTTACCTGAAACCAATGACCTGCAGAGAGAGAAAGAACACTACGAAACTTACCTGGAACAGTATCCTGCATCAATCCATCGCTGACTTCAGTTCCACTCACCTGAAGGTACGAACTCCATCATCCGGCACCGCATGCATCCTGGAATACCATAACCTGAAAAGAGGAGAAAGAAAGACAGCATTAGTAAGCGTTTACTCACGTTGAATGAGGAAAGCCACACAATTCTTACCTGGGTAGTCATCTCCTGGTCAGTATCATTGCTGGAACATTACGGTGCTCGGCGAGGAACATCGCAACCTGCAAGGAGAGAAAAGACACAGGTTAGCAATATAAAAGGCGAAACAGCGCCGCGCATCGCGCATTACTCAACGGACAGCATCGCGCACACCACGCTTTCGCCTACCGGCCCCTGCTCTTCTTCAAACTGCATGACAACACCAAAATATCTTTCCATACCTAAAAGGAAAGAAGCAAGACATTATTTTTCTAACTAAGAGGAACATAAGAACTGCAGAAAAAGACTGTAAAGCAGCAAACCTACAGAGTCGCAGCAGGCCTGGATTCCCACAGGGGGGCTTGCACCAGTGAAGTAACTCGCCCCTCACATCTACGCGCCCCTGCCACAAGGAGCAGGACGGAGAATCCACCTTTTACAATATTAAAGTAAGGAGAAGGCGCAAGGGGGAGGAAGGAGTTGAGGCCAAGAGATGTGGGAAAACATAAAGACAATCTGGTATTGAATCCAGCTCTCCTATATTGCAGATCCATCTTTAACCAGAGGCCTTACCAAGGGACCGGCAGAGGGTTCGAGGGTACAAATCATCCAACCAGGGCTGGGTGGCGTCCTCGTGGATACCAGGTGAGCGTAACAGTATGTTTCTTAGAATTAGCTAAATGCAGCATGCTATGTATTTGATAGGAAAGGCTAAGTACAACACGCTATGTATTGCAATCCACAATTTCTAAATCCAGCATGCTATGTGTTTCATAGAATTGGCTAAAAGCGACACGCTATGTATTTCACAAGAAGGGATAAGAGTGGCGCACTTAGTTCACCCGGGATGGGTTTTATCTGCACATAATGCTGGTGCAGGTGTGTTCGGATGAGCACCAAAGTTGGGCACGTGTACCAGAGCCAGGTGCCGAGGCGGTAGTGTGTTTGCACACGGTCGACTTGCGGTCATACAGTCTTGGTCCTAATCTAAGACAATTGTGAATCAGGAAGTAAACTCCGATCGAATATGGGCTGGAGATGGAGGGCAGTAGCTTGGATGGAGTCGTGAGGATGGCAGACAACAGTGCGTCTGCTGGCAGGCCTCCAATGTAACACGTGGAAGGGAAAAGGAAACAATCACAGGAGGTTTGGCAGAACAAGCTTTAGAACGTGTCAGGCAAGCCGCTTACCTTGGCCTTGTGTCTGCCAGTCTCCACGGTGAGACGAACAGCGCCTTGAGTTTGGGCCTTTGGTGGGAGGCCAGCGTTCGCCTGCCGGCTTCCTTTTGGGTAGCTTTTGTTGGGCGATGAGCCAATGGCGACGGTGATCCAGGCACAACAAGAAAGTTCACTGTCCAAACCACTGCGTTAAGGCCGGGCAACCATTTCAGAGTGCAAACTATCCGTTGGGGCGAGCGTGCCAGTAGTGGAAATTAAACAGAAGGCACTTAATGAGCTTGTTTCTGTGGGCAGTTAGCTGGCAATACGAAATGTAGGGATTAGCTAGTGAAAGCGCTAGACGTTGTCGTGTTTTTCAAATTATTTAGAATGGAAGATAAAATTCTCTTTCTGCTCGGCGGTATAGCACCAGTAGGCTTACCTTACTGTTGGGCTATTGGGAACCCTTTGTGGGCCTCCCTGTCCTTGAGCGGCGCTTGTGATCTCACAGCTTCTATGTGGGTGTTGTCAATGAGGAGATGCAAGACGATCACAGGGCCTGAGTGTGGGCCTTTGGTGGGGTGCCGGCCTTCGCCTGCCGGCACCCTATTGGGTAGCTTTTGTTGGGCGATGAGCCAATGGCGACGGAGATCCAGGGCACAACAAGGAAGTTCACCGTACAAACCACTGCGTTAAGGCCGGGCAACCAGTGAGGAGCCAGGAATGTGACACGGACACATATAGCTCATAGTTTTAGCTATAAACCTATATTCTAAATAAAAAGGGGTTGGGCAATGCCTCGCTGTCCCTGTTCCAGGAGGCGTTTCCCTACCTCAACCAAAAAAGGGATGTCAAATGTCAAGATATCCAAACCAAAAATTGACTGTGTCCGAAATATTTTTCTGGCCCTCACACTCTAAAATTAGCTTTAATGTGAAAAGTGTAAAGTCTTTGGTCTTGAAAGTACAAGTTCAAAAGGAAAGGTGTAACTCCAACACAAAAGTTCCCAATGGATAAAGTTCCCAGTTCCAGGGGATTGCTCCCTTGCCCAGGTTTTTGCTTCAAGATACTTTAAACTCCTAAGGGTATGGGTCTTCCTTGGAATTCTCTGATCAACAGCAAAACAACTTGTATGGAAAACAACTTGGCTGTTAGTCCCAACTTTGTGGGATACTTGATGTACTCCCTTGCCAGGTTTCTTCTCCACTTTAATATAATTATTTACTCACAAGCTTGGCTTTACCTGGTGTACACTCCTACCAGGATTTCCTCATGTGATTCACTTTACACACTTGCCAACTTGACTTTGCCTGGCATACTCTCCGTCCAGGGCTTTCTCATGTGCTGCACTTCTCCAGCATGGGGTCTGGCATGAATTCACATGCTCATGAATATTCCCCGTCGTCAGGTTGGGAATCCTCTGTAAAAGAAAAACCGGTTTCACTTTCAGTTTTTAACTGGATTTCTCCTCTAAACCAATTACTGTCCTCTGGGTCATACTCCCCCCCATCCAATGACAATCCTCTCCCTAAGCGCCATCCCTGGTGGCCATCTTCAGGCTTTTACTGCATGCTTCAGTGTTGGGAGTCCTTTTCATGCTCTGGAAGCTTTTTTTCATAATATTTTGAGTTTTTGGTAACGTTTGAAAGTTTTGACCGATTTTTTAATTTATCGTTCGACCGGAGGTCGACTACCTGCAGCAGGGATCCGCTGTCAGTGAGGATTAAGCTTCATCGAGGATCTTCAAGACAAGGCCCATGACAGAAGAGAAGAGATGCCTCTTCAAACTCTTCACGAAATGTGGACACCACTAATGTCTTTACTACCTGCATCCGGACAATGATGAGGTGGGATGCAAGGTCTGCTGTGGTTTTTCAAAAAAGACCAAGAAGGACCCCTACAGCAGGCTGGCTGCATGGTTAAATATCGGTTAAGGCCTCTGACCCGGCCTCTGGGCATGATTAGCCTCCCCTAGTGCTGGCCGGTCCCACGATCAAACTCCCTTGGATAAGAGGTTGAGGTCCTTTGAGGACGCCCCACCTGCGGGGGTGCAAAAGAAGCCAAGGCCACATGCCACGGATCCCACTGAGTTCGCTTTTGCTGCTGGTCCTGGCTCGGGAAGGACAAGGTCGCCATCACCGGCCACATCCACAGTGAGTCTACCGGCAAGAGTCATGCACTCAAAGAGAAAATCCCCTTTGAAACTCTGCGTACCATCGACGGACAAGGCGACGAAGGAGAAATCCAAAGTGGGCCCTTCTCTGCCTCCACTGACATCTCAACCAGCCAAGACAACACCATCAACTGTGTCATCAACATCTACCTCGACGCCGATGACTGCTGTTGCCACCCCATCAACAACCTCAGCGACTACCACTACTTTAAAGGGTGGGCAGACCTAGAAGGTGGTGTCCACAGTCACAGCGTTGGTTACACTGTGGGTGTCCTTACAGGCACAGCAAGAGGTTACTGCGACAGTTGCAGCAAAGCCCCACCGCAAAAGGGACAGCAGCCTCTTCCCCCATAAGACCTAGGAAAGGGGAGGAAGTGTAGGGTTCTGATGACCCCTAGCAGGGGTATGGAACTAGGAGCTGAACCAAGTGTGCCGGGGCATATTTATACTACCTCGGATGAGGATGACAACCTGCCCGAGGGCTACTATTCAGACCTTGAAGGGGGCCAGGTACCCTTGTTAGAATGTGGGTTGCTGCGAGGTGAACCCTATCGCCTACCTTTTCAGAAGAAGTTTACCAGCCGGGAGACTCCACCTCCCATTCCTTCCACACCTCAACCCAGGGACGTTTTGTTGGACATTCTGACCACGCTGCACATGCTGGTACCAGAAATTCAGCAAAGTTCACAGGCCACAGTGGGCCCGCTCCATCTGGAAGTCCTCCAAGACCGATCCTGGAAGTCCCTCTAGGCACAAACGTAAGTCAAAGGACCCTGCTGGTCCAAGGCATCAACCGACACTACTGCCTCCACCTCGGGATTTTGACCCCAGCAGGGGATCCTGCCAGGGACACAGGCATGGATACTCTGGCTATGGTGACGGGCACCGACAAGGCAGATTACTTTGTGCCAGCAGATAGAGAGCCAGTAGGCGCGGATGAACCGCACAGGGCCACTCCACCGGATGAGGTTGGCTCCTTCCATTCAATGATATCCAGGGCCTCTGAACTCTTTCAACTGGCGCCAGAGGAGATTAAAAAGGAAGGGTTCCTTTATCAACAGCGCAAGTCCAGGTGGAGCACCATCTTGTCCGTTCCTTTGTTGGACGATATCTGAGCTGAAGGCCTAGCACTGTTGACGAATCTAAGCACCTCCCTGCCCAAGCGAGTCAGGCTCATGAAGAAATACTGAGTCCTGGACTCTGCCCCCAAGTGCCTGAGGTCCCAGGCTTCACCTGACTCTTTGGTCTCAGCCGCGGCCAGGAAACGCTCTGCAAATCCGCCATCCTAATCCATGGTACCCCTGGAACAGGAGGGGAAGAAACCGGATGCTATGGAGAAGAGGATTATGTATACGACTGCCAGCACCATTAAAGCTGCTAATGTGCTGGCCATTTTGTCATACTATGATTGGGAACTCTGGTATAAGCTCTGCCCGATTCTTGACTTCCTACCTGATGACAAGAAGGCAGAAGCTCTTGAGTTGTTCCGGGATGGGGAGAAGGCCTCGGACCATGCCGTCACAGTGGCGGTGGACATCAGGGACACTGGATTCTGTCAGTTGGGAAATGGAGTGTCTCTTCGTCGGCAGGGATGGTTGAAAGCCACCAACTTCAGGACAGACGTTCAGTCCAAGGTGTTGGACATGCCATTTGATGGAGAGAACCTGTTTGGCAAGGCGGTCGACGAGTCGCTTCAACTCATCAAGACTGACACAGAGACGGCACGTTTTCTGGGCACCCTGCAGCAATGTCGTTCGACATCCTTTCGTTCCTCAAGGGAAAAATCTGGTAGGTCATCCATGGGTGGCACCGCCCCTTATCGGCAGCCTTCCCATTCCACCGCGCAGGAGGCGTACAGAATCCGCTTGCAGGCATACCGCAGTTGGGAACAGTGCAGGCGCCACCCGCAGGGCAGGGTCCCAGCACCTAAGCAGGCCTGAACCGTCCGTGGTCCCGGGCCCCCACACGTGCACCCGGTGGCAGGCCGGCTGTCGAAGTTCGTCAGCACGTGGAAGACCATCACCACTAACAGATGGGTGCTGGATGCTCTCGGACAGGTGCACACCTTGGAGTTAAAATGCAGGTGTTCTTGTATACCCCCTGTAGCTCGTCAAGAGAAGCACATAGCACAGCTGCTGCAGGAGGTCCAAGCCATGCTAAAAAAGGGGGCAATAGAACTCGTTCCCCAGCACTTCCAGGGCTCTGGAGTGTACTCCAGATGCTTTCTGGTCTGAAAGAAGACCTGCAACGTCTCAACAAGTATCTGAAGTCCCAGAAGTTCAGGATGGTCACATTGCAGCACATGCTCGGCCAACTAGAGGAAGGTGACTTCCTGGTGTTGCTGGACATTGAGGATGCATACTTCCACATCCCCATCCATCGGAAGCACCGCAGGTTCCTGCGGTTTTTGGTCCAGGGCCGGCACTATCAGATAAAGGCACTTCCCTTTGGCCTAAAATTGGCCTGAGGGTCTTCACAAAGTGTTTGGCTCAAGTGGCGGGCGCCTCTTCGCATTGAGGGCATCCACGTTTACCCATACCTGGACGATTGGTTGGTTTGATCCCGCTCCCATGCTCTAGCGAGCTAGCACACGGCAAGGACTGTGTGTCTGCTGAAAGATATGGGATTCTCCATAAATTATCTAAAGTCCTGCTTGGAGCCATCACAGAATGCTCTGTTTTTGGGGGCACAACACAACAGTGACTTTCCTGGTGCCTCCCTTGGAAAAGAAGGTTGTAGTCATCCTAGGGTAGGTGCAGCGCCTGTCGTCGACGCATTCGGCTACGGTGCGGCCCGTCAAGTCACTGTTGGGCATGATGTCTTCCTGCATCAACCTCGTCTGCCTTTGCAGACTATAGATAAGGCCTCTCCATGAGTTTCTGGTTGCAAGATTGCTGCAAGTCTCGGGATCCTGAACAGACAAGATCCTCCTCGACGAAGAGTTCCGTCGAGCAATATAGTGGTCGGGCGTTCGCTCTCATCTCATGCAGGGGGCTCCATTCCAAGTCGCTCCTTACCAGTAGACAGTCACCACGGATGCTTCCCTGGAAGGCTGGGGAGCTCATACTGGGCAGTTACACGCTAGAGGCCTCTGGCTACCAGAAGAAAAGACCCTTCACATCAACTTCCTGTAACTTTGGGACGTCTTCTGGACCCTAAGGTTTTTCCTGACGTCAATGAGGGGCAGTGTGGTGAGGATCTTCACAGACAACACCACCACCATGTTCTACATCTGGAAGCAGGGTGGGACTCGCTCTCCGGCTCTCTCCAGAGGCCCAGGATCTGGGACTGTGCCATTACTCAGGACATGTTTCTCATCCCTTTTCACCTGGCGGGCACCAAGAACACCATTGCAGACTCGCTCATCAGGGTACTACGTTCTTGCCATGAATGGGAGCTTCCCAAGGACCATGTGGATGTTCACTTCCTCCAGATTGATCGCTTCGTGACAGCAATGAATTCAAAATGTCAGAAGTTCGCCAGCAGGTTCCCACAGCTAAGCAGCATGTGGGATGCATTCTCGCTCCCGTGGGAGGGCCTATTCCTATACGCTTTCCCTCCGTTCCCACTCCTTCTACGAGTGACCATCACACTCAGTGTCACTGCAAGACCGTACTAGTCGCTCGAGCGTGGCTACAATAAATCTGGTATCCAGACCTGCTATGTCTGACAGTGGTTCCGTCAAGATGCTACTACTTCCGGACCTTCTGTCCGTAGAGGGAGGAGTGATTCTGCACCACAACTCGGCCTCGCTGAACCTCAGGGCCTGGTTCCTGCAGCCCTAGAGTTTGGGCATCATGCTTTACCGGCAGAGTGTAAGGACATCCTCGCCAAGGCCAGGGCTTCTTCAAAGTTGACTTGCTACGGCCATAAATTTAAGCATTTCTCTGTGACTCAGAAGATTACCCTGCTGCGTGTCACAGCCCTGCAGCTCCTACCATACCTGCTTTCCTTGGCCAAAGCTGGACTGGCTGAAGCCTCCAACAAGGTGCACCTGGCTGCCATATACCGTTACACGAGGGCACTGGGTAGGCCTTCTCTGTGGTCACACAGACTCGTCAATGAGTTCCTCAAAGGACTCTTCAGGACTTTGCCTCCAGTGGATGCTCCTGCCCTCGCTTGGGAACTTAATGTGGTTTTGACTAAGCTCATGGGGGCGCCCTTTGAGCCGATTCATCAGGCCCCGCTCAAGTTTCTATTGTGGAAGACAGCATTCCTCGTGGCAATCACCTCAGCCAGGCGGGTCAGGGAGATCTAGGCCCTGTTGTGCAAACAGCCGTACTTGTTCTTCCACGCTTCGAGGGTGGTACTGTGTACGCACCGCACCTTTATGTCGAAGGTGCCATTGGAGTTCCACCTCAGCGAGCCTTTGTTGTTACCTGTCTTCTTCCTGAATCTTTTGTCGCCAGCGGAAAGGGCCTTGCGTTTGCTGGACGTTGCTCGTGCCTTGAAGTTTTACATAGCACACACAAAACGTTTTCGTCAATTTTGGACCTATGAATAAAGGAAAGGTCTTGTCGAAGGCTTCCATCTCCAGGTGGCTCTCGGGCTGCATCATCCACTGTCATCGGCTGGCCAACAGGCCTCTTCTGGGCCGGCCAAGTGCCCACTCCGCCAGAGCCATCGCAGCAACGACAGTGTTACTCTCTGGTGTGCCCCTGATCAACATTTGCAGGGCTTCACTGTGGAGGTCCACGCACACCTTCACAAGGTTCTACTGTGTCTACAGGGATTCCAGGGAGGACTCCCGGGTTGGCCAAGTGGTGCTATGCGCCCTATTTCACCTGAGGTGAGTCTGTTCCAGGTGTGAGTGTTTATTGCTTATGTTGAGCCTTGCCACCTCCCGTGGTTGTGTATATGTACTGCAATGTAATTGTTATTCATGAATTAATTAATTACAAACTCTGCTAATCAATTTTTGAAAACTAATGCATGCCTTGTGTAACTATTGTTCTCGAGAATGGGTCTGGCATGGATTCACCTGTGAACTCTCCCTCCTTCCCCTCTGTGGCTCTTCTTGGTTCATACTGCCCCGTTAACGTGCTTACCAAATCTGAAGATGGCCATCACGGGTGGAGTTTAGGGAGAGGACTGTTATTGGATGGGGGCAGTATGACCCAGAGGACAGTGATTGGACTATAGGAGAAATACAGTTTTAAAATGAAAGTGAAACAGTTTTTTCTTTTACCGAGGATTCACAGCCGGACAGGGACTTGACTTTGCCGGCCTCCCTTGGCCCCCTTCCTGCCACTACCTGCAAAGCTAAAAACCTCGGGGTCATCTTCGACTCCACACTCTCCTTCTCTCCTCATATTTCCGACGTCTCTAAGAAGTCACATTACCAACTGCACCTCCTCAGAGGTATTCTTCCCTTCCTCTCCTTCCCCCAGAAGCTCACTGTCTCCCGAGCCCTGGTTCTCTCAAGGCTGGACTACTGTAATAGCCTCTATCTTAATCTGCCTGCCTCCACTCTCCGCCCTCTGCAACTTATCCAGAACAGAACTGCGAGACTTGTCCTTGGCCTCAAGCCCAGGGACCGTATCTCTCCAGGACTGAAATCTCTTCACTGGCTCCCAGTGGCTGCGAGGATTAAGTTCAAAACCCTCTGCATTGTCCACAAGGCCTTCTGGGGCCTGGGGCCACAATACCTTCAACTCTCTCTTCCTAAATATCTGCCTTCACGAGCCCTTCGCTCATCCGTCTCCAACTCCCTCATGGTCAGCCGCTTCTCGAAGCAACGAGCTGGGGGCAGATCTCTCTCCGCAGCAGGGGCCTCCCTCTGGAACAGCCTTCCTGCTTCCCTGAAACTTGAGGAGAACCATCTCCGGTTCCGGAAGCACCTCAAAACCTTCCTCTTCGCTTCTGCCTTCTCTCTCCCTCTCCCCTGCTAAACCTGCTTAACTCCCCTCCGAAGTCTGCACTTAACCTGCATCTGGGCCACTCTGTGACCTCGGCCCAGGGCCCAGCCACTCTCCACTTGCACTGCCTCCCTGGCTCCCCCTGCACTGCGGGACTGTCACTGCATCCCTACAGCCCCCTTCCCAGCACTTGCTCTGCACTTACCTCGCACTTGCCACCAGCTGGCCCTTTTATTTATTATTTATTATTTTATTACGCTACTTACCTTGTATTGCACTTTCCCCCCCACCTCCTCCCCCTGCACTTCTCCTTTTCCCCTTACCTCTGCACTTGCGCGATCTGAATGACACCTGGCCTAGTAGGATCGTTTGTCTGTCTTCACCTTGTTTCCCCCCCTCCCTGCCTCGTCGCGCCTTGAAACACTCGTGTATAGGCGCGTTACAAATACCATATCATATCATATCATATCAATATTCATGAGCATGTGAATCCATGGCAGACCCATGCTGGAGAAAATAGTTACAGGTAACTAACTTAAACCTTAACCCACCTGCAGACTTGACTTTGCCCTGTATACTCTCTTGCCGGGGCTTTTTCATGTGTTTCATTGGGCACTCTTGCAAACTCGACGTTGTCTGGTATACTCTCCTGTCAGGGCTTTTTTGTGTGTTTCACTTGACACACTTCCAAACTTTGCTTGGTATACTCTCCTGCCAGGGCTTTTTCATGTGTTTCACTTGACACTTGCAAATTTGTATATATCTTGCATTCATTCTGTTATTCCCCCCTTTGGAAATATTGGATTTCATATTCCCTTTCATGCATTTTATTACTCTTATGTGTCCTTGGTAAGGTTGCTGAAACGCCCTAGTGTACCAGTTTCCAACCTGAGGACTCACCGGCTTTCTGTTTCTCCTTTGGTAAGGTTGCCGAAGCGCCCCAGTGTCCCAGCTTCCCTCCTGAGGGCTCCCCGGCTTTCTGTGGCATTCTTCGGTTCTTCTGCGGTGAATGCGAAGCTGCGCTTTGGCATCCCGATCCCACTATTTGGACTTGCAGACTGCTTGGTGGCTTCTGCATCCTTCGTGGCTCCTGCTCACCTGCTGTGTGCTTCTCCGTGTTTGGGCGCTATGGATACTGCGCTCCGGGTCCCGCAATCACCAGGAAGTCTTCCCTCTTCCTTTTACGGCCTCTACGCGGTAGACCTGCTCCTGCAGTCTTCTTCCTCTGGTCTTCTCCTTGAGTTGGCTGGCTCCATGGGCTTCTATGCATTACAGTAGTCCCTCGGTTGGTACCAAGGGGACTAGGCTTTCCCAGGCAGAGTCTCTCCCCTGCCAGCTGATTAGGGTTTTTTAATGCCCCGGCAGCTATCTTGCCCTTGCAACATCTAGAGCGCATCTTGTGCTTCTCGCCTTTGCTGATCCTCATTACTGGGTTCAGCTTTCTCGTTGCAGTACTTTCATATGAATCTAAATGGTAGTCCGTTCTTGGGGTCTTATGTAAAGAACATTGGAAGGTATTTTCAGTAGCGTCCATGGGTGGGCATGCCATTAAGGCATTGGGAATGGAAGGGGCATCCCTAAAAGGAAAATGGGGATACCATGGGCTTCATTCTGAGTATGCGGCACCTTTTCCGGGCCGGCATACTCCGAGTCTGCCTCTAGGGGCAGTAAACTACAAGCAGGCCTGACCTGCCAGTAGTTCAAGCCCCTACCGGCAGATCATTCATGGTGCTAGTGCTTCAGTGGTTCCGAACCCATGGAGTCCAATGGGACTCAATGGATATGATATGATAGGTTATTCATAATGCGTTTAATACCCAAAGGTTTCTAAGCGCGGACCCGGAGATCAAACCTGTGTTGCTCTGTGTCGTCTTGTTTCCAAGGCGAACATGTTGCCGCTGAGCTATCCTCCCGAGACAATGGATCGGGGAACTTACTATTAGTCCGCCACCCGTAATATCCCGGTAATACCGGGATATTGGGCAGCGGAAACGCTAAACCGAGGTTGCTGGTAAGCCGCTGATAGTACCGGTAGCTTACCGGCAACCTTGTAGTGACCCACCATTTCTCATTCGATGATGTTGTGGCACTCCCTTGAGGGTTGTCTCCCTGCATGTGTTCCTCCCTCATATAGCCGCCCCAGGGTCAGGATCAGGTAGAGGCTGCCGCCCTTTGGCCACATGGGGAGACGCTACTTCTGGGAAAGGGGTGATGACATCATCAGATTCATCACAGGGCCGACAAGTCAAATTGCATTGGCGTTCGTCTCAAGTTGCCCAAATGAGACAGTATTTCGTGGAGTGTTAGGCAGCAAGTGACCTGCTAAGCCTAGGGAAAAAGGAAGATAAGCAAAGGACTACAGGACAGAAAGGACTAACAGGGATTTGTAGTTCCCTGATGATATTTTTTAAAAAAAGAAAAATTGAAAGATTTAAAACTGCTGAAGAGTAAGAATAAATGAAGTTAAAGCATAATGTTTGCCTCTGTGTCTTTGATAGAATGAAGACTACCTGAGCTGTAAGCCTGGGTAATCTTCATTGGCATTTGTGGCTTTGGAACCATCCTAACTACCATGTGTTAGAAAAAGGAAACCAGGCAAATAGTATCTGTAGGTGATAGGGTGATAGAATATATTGCGAGGGTTTGGGTTATTGATTTTCTTTAGAGGGAATACATCTTTTTAGTGCTAATGACAGTTGCATTTGGGTTACCATTATTCTATCATGAGACATGCGCTTTACACTGCAAACATACACCAGGACACACACCATCTATTGGCTGGCTGAAAGGAAAAGTTTAGTAAGTCTTGACTATTTTTTGGTCAACTGTTTTGTCACATTATTTCCTAAATTTACTTGACAATTGTGTCCTAGGTCCATCAGGTCTCCGATATAAGTAGACTGACACACAATATATAAACATTTATGACCCAGAGGGAAGCCTTTGAAGCAGCATAGCAGTGTGCTCTACTACAGATATATTGTGTGAAGGTATCGAAAATAAACCATTTAATTCCTTGGGAACGGCCTGTGATGAATCTAATGGAGTCATCACGGATCTCTCGGCAGTAACCTCCTCCCATGTCACCAGGGGACGGCAGCCGCTGCCTGATCCTGACCCTGGCGGTGGCTACATGTGAGAGGATCACATGGGAGGAGAATGCCTCCGGGGAGATGTCATGACTTTAATGGATGAGACATGGTATCCCCCATTTTCCCATGAAGAAAACCACTTACTACCCAATACCCTAATGACCTATCGCCTATTTTAAGGGAAAATACAGAAACCTTTTCCCAAAACCCTTTAGGCCAAACTCCCATCCCTGGACTAAATGGTAAAAGCTCCAAGGCTGTCTTTTCCAGTTCTAACTATCATCCATGTAGAACTGACTCAGCATTTTGAATCATTGCAAGTAATTTCCCAAGTAACCTGCATGAGGTTGCATCAATGGACTCCATCTCCCACAAATAACCCAAGTATTGGGACGAGGAGGAAGAAAGGAACGATACAGATCGGAAAAAGCCTCAAGCTCAAGTACATGCTAGTTGTTTTCAGAATGCACCTCTGCGTGGTACATTGAAAGATTTAAAAAAACTGCTAAAGGCTGCTGCTGATGTCTGGGAGAAGTCCTCGTACCATTCAAGGCTTGGAAGCATGAACCAGTGTGACAGAGCCGAGTGGCTTGCCAACGGAGAGGTAGAGGAATGTTGCGCAAGCAGGACGTGCCACAGACACGACAAGAGCCAAGCGAAGGCTCCTGGGCGTTCGGCAATGGGAGAAGGCAGTGTTTCACCTATCGGGTCCTGAAGCAAGACAGGCATGCTAGAGTGAAGCCGTGAGAGAAGCCGGAACGACATGAATGCAGTGAAAGCAATTTTGAAACTCACAGGCTCTATGGTTCCTGCTTACTACAGGTGTCGCATCACTCAGGGGTCCTCCTGTGCTGACGTCTGCTTTTCTCTGTCTCTTTAGATTCCTTGAGGTTACGTTATAAGGCGTACTTGTCTCAATGGATTGGTTATTTCTATTTAAAAGGACATAGTCCTTGTCAACAAAATGATGGCATCTCTGTAAAGTTTCTTCATACCAATTTGCAGGTCAAGAGGTTTCTGGAATTTGAGAACATTTCATGTATATCATAGTGTGTGCCACTTTAGGGAGTTCCTCGCAGGAATGGGAGACCTTGTCCCCTAAGGTGGAGCCTCTCCCGGTGAGGTCCCACTTGCCTCTATCACTAGCCTCAGAGGAAGGGGCTCCTCCTTGGGGAGACGGGAGGAATTCCCTCAATTTGTCACACTTCCCAGGACTGGTAGCCCCCTCGAGGCCGGTTGTATACGAATTGTTCGTTTTACAACTGTTCGAATGACAATTGACCTTTTCACAATTGACCGAATTGTGAAGGTCAATTGCACCATATATGTGGGGGGAAACCCCCCACCCAACACCAAACCCCCCAAAACCCATATATATATATATATATATATATATATATATTTCTGATGCTTGTTAATCTGCTTAGAATCACATGCTGTGCATAGGTCCGACATCCAGTGGTCACTGCGGAGTATTGCATTTTGTTTTTCGTAGTCAAAAAGGGACATCGACAAGGCGTGTCTGAAATACTATCCCTATAGTGACGTGTGTTGTACCCACAATCCCTCACGCGTCGAGGTCCCTCAGATTGTTTTTTTCCGCCCAGCTATTGGTCGCCTTTACGCGGAGCTCCTCGAGAGACATTGCAGATTCCATCTCCTCGACCTTTGGTCGTTTTTTCCTGTTTAAAGATTTAATATATCGATCCCTCCCTCAACGCAGTTGTGAAGCTATCTCCGCCGAGCAAGATCTTCGACGGAGGGGACGAGCGGAGGAGATCCTTCGGCGTTGCCGAACAAGTGGCCTGGCCTCGCAGGCCAAATACAGTAGGGAGAGTGGGGTCGTGGGAGATCTCTGATTCTTTTTCTGAGAATGCCTTTCCTTTTCCCCTTCCTTTCCCTTGGGGTAGTTATCACGGTTTATTGCCTCAGCTATGGAGAGGACACCCTTTAGGTTTTGCCCACTTTGTAAGGGCAAGTTTACTTGGAAGGACAAGCATTCACGGTGTAACCGCTGCTTGCCCCTCGATCACAAAGAGGAGGGTTGCTCGGCTTCTAAAGCCAAAGACTCTAAAAGGGCGTAGGGTCAAGAGGTGGGCGGCCTACGCTATGTAGGCTACGCTATGCTACCACCGACAGTGACGAGGAACGTGATAACACGACCTCCGCTACGGAAGTCGTACACCCCTCTAAAGAGCGCTCGCGCTCTTCGTCGTCTGTCCCCGGCCCCGACGGGCTCGGCTCACGCCCTGCTTATGGGGATGAACACCCCGGCGACACTGACGCACACGATACAACACATAAACACACAACCCATAGCTCTTCTTCGTCGAAGACGAAGAAAGCATCAGCGCCCAAGGAGACGCAGGTTACACCGGCGGCCTCCTCGGACCGTTCGGGTTCAAAGCCCCTCTCGCAACCGCAGCCGCGACCAGCGACTGGGCTTTCGGCAAATAAGGGCGCCGCCCCCAAACCATCGGCCGGCGCGCACCAGCAGAGAGCGCACGCCGCCGTAGAACGATCGACACCCGTAACGTCGAAACCACAGCCCTCCGCTGACAAACGAGTCACAGAGAGCTTGGCGAGGATCGTTGTAGCCGACGCCCAGAAGCGTACGCCGAAAGACACGTCGAGCGCTACGCAAAGGTCGAAAGACACGCCGAAAAAGCCCAAAGAAAGACAGGGACTACCCCCTTCAGTCGGGGGGACCCCCAGCACACCGGAAGGCTTTTCGGAAGGCGACGGGACACTTTCCTCGACGTTGTGGGAGAGGTCGAGCCGTTTTCAGCAAGATTACACTAATTTTCCCCCGCTAGACCGCTCGGGGGTACCCCATGAAACCATGGAAAGGCTCCATCTCTGCATGGAGAGAATGGAGAGGTTTATGAACACCCAGAACCCTCCCACTCCCAAGAGAACAAGAGAAGGGCCTCAGGAGGACCCCAGAGCCAAATACCCGAGGCAGGACACAGCCTTAGACTTCCATAATGTGTATGACCTCACTGGTGAGGAACAATACTTAGAAGAGGAGGATGATTTTGTGGACAATGAAGAGGGACAGAACCAAGAGGAAGGTCTGGAAGACAGCCCAGACATGGTAGGAGAAGGCTTCGGAGAAAATCCAGAAGAAGGACCTTCTCATCCCTGGCAATCCCCATCAGTATATTCGGACACTGATGTCCTGAACCTAAATCCTCCTGACAATTCACCTGTTAGAAACACGTCTCCCATTGACGATCAGCCCACATTCAATGCCCTGTTGCGCAGAGCAGCAGCACATTTCGAACTGGACACTGGGGAGATCTCTCCGGAAATAGACTTTGTGGAAAGAGTAATTAAGGAGAAACCCCCAGTCAGCCAGACCATTCCCCTCCTCGCTTCAGTGAAGAGAAGAATCATCCCTTCGCTATCCACACCCGCACTAATCAGAGGAGTTAATCCAAGGATTGAAAAACTTTTCACTCCTTCACCCTCAGACCCGCTGTACATCAGGGGACATTCCATTCCGGATTCCCTTGTAGTAACTAATACAAGGAAGAGGGCAGGGGTGCCGCTGTCCACCAGTGTGGCACCCCCTGACAAGGAGGGCAAGAGGTTATATGCCCTTGCTAAAAGAGTCACATCCTCGGCTGCCTTTTCGGCAAGAATTGCGAACAACAATTCTTTGCTAGCTAGCTACGCGGACGCGCAGTGGGCCAAACTGCGCAAGGACGCCGAAGAAGCGCCGGAACCACTACGTACACGCCTGCTATCAACTATTGGCGAAGGAACCCAGGTCAACCAGAGTATTGTAAAGAACTCTCTGGATGCCGCTGAGACAGCGGGACGTTCCCTGGTTCAGGGAATACTCCTAAAACGCCATGTATGGCTGCGCAACTCGGGGTTCAAACCGGAGACACAGGCGTCTTTAATAAATAAACCTGTTGAAGATTCAAACCTCTTCGGGAAAGCGGTGGATGAGGCTCTGGAAATGGCTAAAAAAGAGTTTGATACTATCAAAACTCTTGACCAGATCTCTAAGCCCACTACCAGACGCGGCTATGGCAACAAACGCTTTTTTCGTGGCCAACGCCAACAGCAGAATCAGCAGCAATAGTACCCTGCCACCAGTTACCAGACCAATAGTGGGCAGTACAGCCAAAGAGGCCAGCGCAGGGGCAAAGGGAGAGGTCGGGGGTCCACCCCCAGAGGCTCCCAAGCCCCCAACAACACCAAGTGACGCGAAGATTTGCGTCCCCTCCCATGCAACACCGGTCGGGGGCCGGATAACATCCTTTCTTCCAGCATGGGAGGGAATAACGTCAGACCGCTGGGTACTTTCCACCGTAGCCCACGGATACTGCATCGAATTCAACAGTTCCCCAACATACAGACCCCCGAGGGGACGACGCATGACACCGGAACACCTTGCCATCCTTCTCCAAGAAGTACAACAACTGCTGGAAAAAGGAGCCATAGAGGTCGTGCCTCTATCTCAGGTAACGGAAGGTATTTATTCAGTGTACTTCCTTGTACCCAAAAAGGATCTAACCATGCGCCCTGTATTAGATCTGCGCCCAGCGAACAAGTTTATCAAACCCCAGAAGTTTCGTATGGTGACCTTACAGGAAGTGATCCCACTGCTATCACAGGGAGATTACATGACAACATTGGAAATGAAAGATGCATACTTTCATATTTTAATGTTGCCAGCGCACAGAAGATACCTCAGGTTCATGATAGAGGGCAAACACTACCAGTTCAGAGTGCTACCCTTCGGCATAGCATCAGCACCAAGGGTATTCACCAAGGTACTGGCAGTGGCAGCGGCCCACCTGCGCAGGTTGTCCATCCCAGTTTACCCTTACCTCGATGACTGGCTCATAACAGGGGATTCTTACGAAACATGCTTCTCCAATACCCAAAATACTGTAGACCTTTTGTTCCAGTTGGGCTTCTCCATCAACGAAAAGAAGTCCAGCCTAGACCCCAGCCAAATCAAACAATTCTTAGGGGCTCTAATTCAAACAAAGGACGGCCTCGTCTTCCCCTCCAACGAGAGGGTCCAAAACATGCTGTTTCAAATCCCTCAATATGTGACCGGTCGAGAGGTGACGGTACGCAAAGCAATGCGCTTGCTAGGCATGATGGCGTCGTGTATTTATTTGGTACCTCACGCGCGCCTGCGCATGCGCCCTATGCAAGAGTGGCTCAACAGCCAGTGGTGTCAGGCCAGCGGATTATGGACGATCCAGTGGTGGTCTCGCAGGCCTTGGTTCTCTCGCTACGATGGTGGACAAAGGAAAACCTGGAAAAAGGGAAACCCTTTGCCACACCCGCGGCGGAAGCCACTCTAACCACAGACGCATCCCTAACAGGATGGGGGGCTCACCTATCCCATCAGACTGCTCACGGAGTGTGGACTCCGAACGTAGCATCCAAACACATAAATCTGCTGGAGCTACTAGGTGTGTTCAAGGCGCTAAAAGCCTTCCAGGAACAGCTACAAGGCAAAACTGTGTTGGTCCTTACAGACAGCACCACAGCCATGTACTACATCAACAAGCAGGGGGGCACCCACTCTCCAGGACTGTCCAAACTGGCCCAAAATATATGGAAGTGGGCTCTCAAACAAAACATGTTCCTACTGTCAGAACATGTACCAGGGGAACTCAATCTGCTGGCAGACAAACTCAGCAGAGATTTCCCCCTGCCCGAAGAGTACGAATGGCAACTGCACGAAGACATCGTCTTCGACGTCTTCACACAATGGGGATTCCCAGAAATAGACCTATTCGCAACCCTGGAGAGCTCACAATGCCTAAATTACGCCTCCAGGTACCCCCAGAACCAATCCAAGGGGAACGGTCTGTCGATGCAATGGTCAGGGAAATTTGTTTACGCTTTCCCCCCGACTCCCCTTCTCAACAAGGTGGTGCACAAGATGCACCAGGAACAAGTAACCATGATACTGGTGGCCCCAATGTGGGCCCGACAGCCATGGTTCGCTCACTTGATGGAGATGTCTCTATCTCCCCCAGTGAAACTCCCCTGCCCGTACAACATGCTGTCACAAGACAAGGGCAGGACTCTGCATCCATGCCCCCAGAACATGAACTTAGCAGCTTGGCTCCTGAGATCATAGAATTCGGACATCTACTGCTCCCGCAGAGATGTATGGACATTCTCAGGGAAGCCAGAAAACCTAACATTCGCCACTGCTACTCTAGCAAGTGGAGGAGATTTGTCATCTGGTGCAGAGGGAAAGGCATCAACCCAATTGACTGCTCTCCCACACATATTGTTCTATACCTGACCCACTTATTGGATTCAGGTCTAGTGTTCAATTCCATTAAAGTCCACCTAGCGGCACTTTCTGCATACACCACTTCCCAACTCAAGGTGTCGTGGTGGAAGATCCCTGTTATAAAGGCCTTCATGGAGGGAATAAAGAGAATACACCCCCCGATAGCTGACCCAGCTCCCGGATGGGACCTTAACGTGGTACTTACCAGACTCATGGGCTCACCTTTCGAACCCATGCACAAAGCATCTCTTAAAGACCTCACTCTTAAGACTGCTTTTTTAATAGCTATCACCTCCATCAGGAGGGTAAGTGAACTACAGGCTCTTTCTGTTCTAGACCCCTTCGTTACAGTTCACAGAGATAAGGTGGTTCTACGCACGCACCCAAGGTTTGCTCCGAAGTTCATATCGAAATTCCACGTAAACCAGTCTATAGAACTGCCAACGTTCTTTCAAAATCCTTCCAACTTGGGAGAAAAAACTCTGCACACACTAGATGTGCGCAGAGCGGTCATGTTCTACATGGAAAGAACCAGACCACTGAGGAAGACTAATCAGTTCTTCGTCTCTGTGGCAGCAGGAAGAGAAGGGGATGCAGTTTCAAAGTCCACTATTTCTAGATGGATTGTTCAATGCATCACTCTCTGCTATACTCTTGCTAAGAGAGAACTGCCCTTTAAGCCTAGAGCACACTCTACTCGAGGCACGGGGGCGTCCATAGCATTAATTGCAAATGTTCCCCTTGAGTCCATCTGCAAAGCGGCTACCTGGAGTTCTGTGCACACCTTTACAAAACACTACTGTCTAGATGCACACTCGAGATCTGACTCCCAGGTGGGTCAGGCAGTATTAAGACATCTTTTCTCTACTGTTCCTTCTCATAACCCACCGCCAACTCCGGGTACTGCTCGCTAGTCTATGCACAGCATGTGATTCTAAGCAGATTAACAAGCATCAGAAGACAATGCATTACTTACCGTAAAAGCATTTCTGATGATTGTATCTGCTTAGATTCACATGCGCCCACCCTTCCTCCCCGCTCGGATGGAAGGAACATAGACTTCCTTTTATATCTCTCTTTTCTGTACTCACTCACGTCTAGAAGGCTCCCTCAGGGCAGAAAAATACAAACAGAGGGACCTCGACGCGTGAGGGATTGTGGGTACAACACACGTCACTATAGGGATAGTATTTCAGACACGCCTTGTCGACGTCCCTTTTCGACTACGAAAAACAAAATGCAATACTCCGCAGTGACCACTGGATGTCGGACCTATGCACAGCATGTGAATCTAAGCAGATACAATCATCAATAATGCTTTTACGGTAAGTAATGCATTGTCATATATATATATATATTTCTGAGGCTCATGCTGTGCATAGGCCGACATCTAATGGAAGCTGCGGAGTATTACAGTTTGTTTTTCGAAAGTCGAAAATGGGCGTCGACACAGGGCGTGCCAGTAATACTATCCCTAGTGTGACGTCCACTGTACCCAAGATCCCTCACGCGTCTAGGATCCTCAGATTGTATTTTTTCTGACATGAGGTAGCATGAGGAGTAGCGTGAGTACAGATAATCCAAGCAGATAGACAGAAAGGTAAGACTACAAGCCATCATGCGCCTTATCTCAGAGAGGAGGAAGGGTGGGTCGCATGTGAATCTAAGCAGATACAAGCATCAGAAATACGATTACGGTGAGTAATGTATCCCTTCTGAGGCTTGTGGAATCTGCTTAGATCACATGCTGTGCATAGATTAGCGAGCAGTACCTGAAGAAGCAGGTGGGATGTGAGAAGGGTCATGAGCAAATAAGTGTCTTAGAACCGCTTGTCCCACTTGTGTATCTGCCTTGGAATGGGTGTCAATGCAGTAATGCGGAGTAAAAGTGTGAATAGAGCTCCAAGTAGCTGCTTTGCAAATGGTGTCAAGGGGTACATTTGCAATGAAAGCCAGAGTGGCCCCAATGCCTCTAGTAGAGTGGGCTCTTGGCGTGAAAGGCAGAGTTCTTTCAGAAAGTGAGTAACACAGCTGGATACAGATAATAATCCACTTCGAGACGCGATCCTCCTCCCTGCCTGCAGCTACGGAGACAAACAGTTGATCTGTTTTTCTTAGCGGTCTGGTTTTATTTACATAGTAGAGGACCGCCCTACGCACATCTAGGGTGTGTAGTTTCACCTCAGCCGAGCTTTGCGGGTCCTGGAAGAAAGCCGGAAGCTCGATGGACTGGTTTACATGGAATTTAGATATAAATTTAGGTGAGAACCTAGGGTGTGTGCATAAAACCAGTTTGTCTTTATGGACAGTAAAGAAGGGATCCTGCACTGACAGAGCCTGAATTTCACTGACCCTTCTTATAGAAGTAATAGCTTCTAAGAAGGCCGTTTTATAAGTCAGGTGTTTGAGACTGCTTTTATGCATGGGTTCGAAAGGGGGATCATGAGCTTGGCTAGCACCACATTAAGGTCCCACCCTGGTGGTGGTTTTGAAATAGGATGAAGGCTTTAACTACTGGTACTTTCCACCACGAAACTTTGCTATGGGAAGTGGTGTAAGCCGACAGGGCTGCCAGGTGTACTTTCAGTGAGTTAAAAACCAATCCTGCATGCAAACTGTAATACTCCGCAGCTTCCTCTAGATGTCGGCCTATGCACAGCATGTGAATCTAAGCAGATATAAGCATCAGAAATACGATTACGGTGAGTAATGTATCCTATATATATATTCGGTCAATTGTGAAAAGGTCAATTGTGACCCTTTAAGTTCGGTCAATTGTTCATTTGAACAATTGTAAACGAACAATTTGGGTAATACCCTAGAAGGCCACATGAGCTCATTGTGATAAGAAGTTAACTTGTGAGCTCTCAATACTATCTATATGAAAGTGTGTAATTTTGGGGAGAGCGGAGGTTAGTTTGCTGTGTGGACGTTTAGAAGGGGACATGATGACTGTTTTTGTATTGCATTGCAATGTAATAAGCTGTCTCTCTTCTGTGCTACACTGCATATTTTATTATGTGGGCTTTGTTTTTTTCCACAGTACTTTATCCGGTCAGTGGCATCATAACTTGCAGTACTAAGGACCCATCATGAGTTATTTTTTGTTAGGGGAGATTGCATTTGCTTAGACCTACTCTGTATCTCTTTTTTGTGAGGAATACTTGCACTGCTGAGGCCAATTTTGTTCCTATTGTATGTAAAGTGGACGTGCACTGTCAAGGATTATACTTTGCCTGTTTTACTTGTTGGGAACTATCTTTGGGAAGCTTGCGCTGCTCACTCCCATGCTATATATACTCTATGAGAGAAATGCTTGCAGTGTTGCTGGGAACTATTTTACTGAAGCTTGCACAGCTCACTCCCATGCTGTATATGTTAGTAGTAGAACAAGCTCCCTTTTCTCTCATGTTAAATTTTGACAGGTGAGTACGCCCCCTGTTTCCACTCTTAGTCCCGACCCTTTTAATAGGCTTTGATATACCCTCAGTATAAATTTGATATAAAAATAATATACAGTAATGTTTGATATCGAATGTATATCAAATGTATATTTTATATAAAGTGGGTATACATGTTATATCATTTGCTATAAGTGAATATACATTTTATATAAAATCTATATAAAGATGGGAGCAGCGGGAGACGGAGTTGCTTGGTCGGCGCTGAGAGGGAATTAAGCTCTGAAGACAGGGATGTGAATTTAGGGTTTTGCATAGTCGCAGTGATGACGTCACAGAGGGGTTCCGCCCCAATGTGATAGGAAGCAGAAAATATCAAGCAATTTTGATATCTTTGTAATATAAACATTAATATAAAATTGATATTTTCTATAAAAAAATGTATATAAAAATAATATAAGAAATATGTTTTGATATAAAAATGTATATATAAATCAATATAAAAAATGATATTTTGTATACATGATTTTTATTTTAAATTTGTATATAAAGTTGCCACTCCCCAATATATGTTTGATATCAATTTTGATATAAAAATGTATATCAATGTTATATGAACTAGCTGTCATGACCCAGCGAAATTGCCCCTTCTGGACCTCATGGTCATTGTCACGAAGGGCTTGTACTCCTTGTTCCTCCCAACATGGCCGTACCAAGCTCTGTGCTACGCACTAGCTTTCACGTTGTGGCACGTACTATAAATTGATCACGCCTCTGCGGGTCCGCGCGTCTCAACGCTATCTTCGGTAGTGACCCGACATGTGTTTATTCTCTACATTAGTTTCCTTTGATCCTCTTACTTCCTTCCTTGCCTTTTATCCTGTTCCTGGATTTCCCCCCCCTACTTACTCGTTCATCGCTATCCTGGATACTCTGGAACCACAAACTTCCCGGAACTCTGAACGCGCCCTGCAACCTGACGAGGCTCGGGCGAGCCTATTCAAGACCCGAACCATCCACAGGAAGAGTCCTGTGGCCGAACAAGGGAGATCCCGATCACAGGTGAGACTGGGGGAGATTTACGACAGTTTGAGACGCCAAACGATCAATACGGAATCTACCATGGAGAATGCTATTCAGGACCTGATGCGCGGAATGCAAGAACTTTCCAAAGAGATGCAGAATTTAAAAGCCGAGAATGCGGCGCTAAGACAGCTTGTCTTGTCACGTGACTCCGCGAACAAGGACAGCGTATTATTGGGAGGAGTGGTTGATAAATACGACAGTTCAACAAAGACCTTACGTGGATTCCTGGATTCTTCTTTGGTACATTTTACCTTCAAGCCCTACTATTTCTCAACTCCTAGGGCTAAGGTGGGCTTCATAATATCGCATCTTTCCGGTAATGCCCGTACATGGGCCACTCCTTTACTCAATTCAGGGGATGCTCTCCTGGATGATTATGAAGGGTTCATCGCGGAACTCAAGACCATGTTCGAACGACCAGAGCTGGTCCACGGTGCTCAAGAGAAGTTACTTGACTTCCAACAAGGATCCCAAGACATGTTGACCTATGTTACCAGATTCAAACAGCTAGCCAAAGAGGCGGACTGGCCCCTGGAAGCCAGTTTTACCTTGTTTCGCAGAGGTCTAAATGAAGAGATTAAGGATGAGTTAGCCAGGGTGGCACGTCCTAGTTCATTCCAGGCCCTCCTGGACTTGTCTATGCAAATAGACTTCAGAATCCAAGAAAGAAAGGCCGAAAAGAAAAAGAATAAAGTCTCAATTCAAAGAAACTCCCCAGAGAATACTACAAGGACAGAATCTGCCAAGAATCCGAGCACTGATTCTGAACCCATGCAACTTGGAGCCTTTTGTGGACCAATTTCCCTGTAGGAAAGGTTAAGAAGGATACACACAGTATTGCATGTATTGTGCCTCAGATAAACATCTAGTTAAAGAGTGTCCTCTGGCTCCTCCCCGACGCTCGGGAAACGCCAGCTCCCGATCCTAAATGGAGCAAGGTTTCGGGAGAGCGATGTTTGCTCCACATCAATTCCATCCTTGAACTCTCCTGGACAAAACAAATTGGTGATATTACAGGCCTTTTTATCGCCATCCAAGGACAAGGTCTAACCCATACTGGCCTTGGTGGATTGCGGAGCAATGGGAGTCTTCATCGATCAAGATTGGGTCAGAAGTCATAACATTCCATATGAAGCTAGAAGTTTTTCACAGCCAGTGGAAGCAATTGACGGAAGACCTCTATCCTCAGGACCCATAAGTCTGCAAACAAGGGAGATCCATCTTTCCATGAATCATCATCAAGAAAGAATTGTGTTTGACATTATAAAATCAGCCCATTACCCCTTGGTTCTGGGCATGCCCTGGTTACAAAGGCACAATCCATATATTAACTGGACGGCCGGATCCTTATTCCTGGGCTCGGATTTATGTATGAACCATTGTTTAAACCTGGATACCTCAGTCTCAGCTCCTATAAGTCTACCAAGGTGTCCAGAGACACCACTCATGGTTTCCAATATTGTACAAGTTCCAGAGATCTATCAAGGGTATGCTGATGTATTCTCTACTGCCATTGTTCAAGCCTTACCTCCACATAGACCCGAAGACTGTGCCATAGATACTGAACCCTCAGCAGTGATTCCCTTTGGCAGGATGTTTATACTTTCAGAACCCGAAAAGAGAGCCCTCCGGGAATACCTAGACACTAATCTTGGAAACGGCACCATAAGACCTTCAAAATCACCAGCTGGTGCTTCATTGTTCTTTGTTCCAAAAAAGGATACCAAAGAGCTTAGACCTTGCCTGGACTATCGGGGCCTAAATCAATACACCCTGAAAGACAGATACCCACTACCCCTGATCTCAGATATCCTTGAAGCTGTGAGAGGTGCAGTGATATTCACGAAACTGGATCTCCAAGGTGTTTATCATTTGATCCGTATCCGGGAAGGAGACGAATGGAAAACAGCCTTTAGAACACCCTTTGGTCACTTTGAATACCTAGTCATGCCCTTTGGTCTGACTAATGCTCCCGCAGTCTTCCAGCGTTTTATGGATAGGGTGTTCTCTGACATGTTATTTCTCAATGTTCTCCAGCATGGGGTCCGGCATGGATTCACATGCTCATGAATATTCCCCGTCGTCAGGCTGGGAATCCTCGGTAAAGAAAAAACCAGTATCAGTTTCGTTTCTGATCTGTCTTTCGTAATAATAACCAATCACTGGTCTCTGCGTCATACTGACCACAGCCAATGACTGCCCTCTACCTAAGCACCGCCTCTGGCAGCCATCTTCAGATTTTTACTGCACGTTCATGTGTTGGGATCCTCGTGCTATTGCTCTCGAGCGTTAGTGCTATTTTTTCACGTTTTTTCTCAAAAACTTCGTTTTTTCGGTCAAAAGAGCCTCAAGCTCCACCGATTCTCCATCCGATCAACGGGGACCCGTGTCGGATTCGTCTGCGCCCCTCAAGGGTGAAGATTTCGTCGAGCTACGCTTTTGGAGGACTCCAGAAGTTTCTCAGGCCCGGTCATGGCCCAGGAGAAGGGGAGCTCGACGCCCGGAAAGCTGTTCAGGGTCTGCCCTGGATGCCAGCTGCAGAACGTCTTCAAGGAGGACGAACACTCTTTTTGTCTTTACTGCCTACATGAGGACAAGACGCACGTGGAGAAGGACTGTGCGTGTTGCGGCAACATGTCGGAGCGGACCATGAAGGACCGCCATCAACGTCTCGCCAACTGGCTGGAAGGGAAGAGCCCGTCCGGCGAGAAGAAGAGGAAGAAAGCCGAGCGGTCTTCTAAGACCTTTGAGGACGCCCCGGCTCCGGGGGTCCAACATAAGGCCAAGCACCGCAAGTCCGCTGGCACCGGGAGCGCCGAACGGTCGGGCTCTACGGGCGCCAGGCAGGGCGCACCCTCCCCGGCACCATCAACCACGAGCCAACGCTCTGGGTCGGGTAAGAGGAAGGCCGAGCTCCCGGCGAAGCTCCTGGAGAGGCTCCGGTCGAGCTCGAAGGCGGAGGGGGAGCGAGGCAGTGTCCCCCCCCTCAAGGATAAGGCAGTGAGCGCACCTAGGGTGGTGAAGGCCTTAATCCATCCGGCCAAGCCCTCTATCGAAACTGTCGCGGCGGCCC
Organism: Ambystoma mexicanum; assembly: GCF_040938575.1. Classification (NCBI taxonomy): domain Eukaryota; kingdom Metazoa; phylum Chordata; class Amphibia; order Caudata; family Ambystomatidae; genus Ambystoma; species Ambystoma mexicanum. The sequence goes on from NC_090927.1 coordinate 1,090,049,183, forward strand.
TGGCTCAGCCTGTGGAGGCTACACCAGTGGTGGCGACCTCGGGGCTCAGAGTCTCCCTGCCACCTCGGAGGGAGTCCTCTTTTGTGCCCATCGATAGGACCCCCGTGAAATCCCCCGTGGGGAAGAAAAAGGGGGGGCAGGGCGTCGTCGTAGATTCGGCCTCAACCTCGGAGGAGGAGCTGGTCGAAGTCTTAAGCCACGGCCTCGGCGTGGAAGAAGACCGGCCCGTCGGGATGGATCCCGACGCAGGTGACGATGACATCGTCGAGGGTACCGACGGGGCCCCTGATCGCCCGTCGGATTCCCCTCTGCCAGCGCCGCGAGACAACTCGGCGGCCATTTTGTTGGCTATACAGTCCTTATGCTCAGAGATAAGGACGAGACTACCGTTGCCGACGGAACCTCTCCCGTCGGGGGACCCAGAACCGGGACCTTCTGGTGTTCCCCCTACCAAGAAAAGAAGGATCCACCCTCCGCCTCCTTTTCAGCCGTCGCGCCCCTTCCAGCCCTCCTCCCCGTCCACCCGAGGGGATGATACGGGGACTGACACGGCAGCGACGGGTACGGACGACGAGGTATACGACGAGGATGTACCGTCGTCGCCTCCCACCAGGGCTTCTCCGCCCGACGAGATTGGATCGTTCCACTCCATGATCACCAGGGCATCCGAGCTTTTCCAACTCTGCCCTGAGGAGAAGAAGAAGGAAGGTTTCCTTTATCAGCGGCGCGAGGCCAAGAGGAAGACGGTCCTCTCAGTGCCTCTATTGGACGACATTTGGGATGAGGGCCTCACCCTCCTCAAGAACCCTTCCACGACGCCAGCTAGAAGAGACCGGGGGGGGTGCGGCCTCCACATCGACTTCCCCACCGGACGGCGAGGGAAAGAAATTGGACGCTATGGGACGCAGAGTCATCTCGTCTGCGGCGACGACGATTAAAGCGGCCAACGCCTTGGCTATCGTGGCCCGCTACGACAGGGAGCTCTGGTACAAACTGGCTCCCCTGCTGGACTTCTTGCCGGACGACAAGAGGGCAGAGGCCCTGGAGATCCTGCAGGAAGGTGAGGTGGCTTCGGACCACGCCATTACCGTTGCGACGGACATCGCCGACACTGGGTTCCGCCAGTTGGGCAACGGCGTTTGCCTTAGGCGGCGTGGATGGCTCAAGGCTACGGACTTCCGTCAAGACGTTCAGACCAGAGTCCTGGACATGCCCTTCGATGGGAACAACCTGTTTGGGAAAACAGTGGACGATTCCCTTCAGGCCATTAAAGCGGACACCGAGACGGCCCGGGCCCTTGGAGTTCTGCAACAACGACGGACGCCCTTTCGGAGCAGCGGAGGCAAGGGCGCCTCCAAAAGTTCCGGCGGCGGTTTCTCCACCTACCGTCAAGCGGCCCGCTCGTCGGCTCAGGAGGCCTACAGAGGACGAGGCAAGTCTGGCGGACCCCGTCGTCGTCGCCAAGGAGGTCAAGGCGGCAAAGCCTCGTCGAAGCAGGATTGAACCGACCGTGGGGTCGGGCCCCCACCGAAGCACCCCGGTTGGAGGCCGGCTGGCGAGCTTTGTCAGCGTGTGGGAGTCCATCTCCACCGACCGTTGGGTGCTGGATGCCTTGGCCCGGGGCCACGCGCTCGAGTTTCAAAGAAGGTGTCCGCGCGTCCCCCCCGTGGCCAGGAAAGAACTTCACGTCCCTCAACTTCTCCTGGAGGTAAAGGCGATGTTCAGGAAGGGCGCCATCGAACTCGTCCCAAAGAGGCTTCGGGGCTCCGGAGTTTACTCGAGATACTTCCTCGTGAAGAAGAAGACGGGGGGATGGCGCCCCATCCTGGACCTGCGACGTCTGAACAAGTTCATCAAGGCGCAAAAGTTCCGGATGGTCACCCTCCAGCACGTCCTGGGTCAGCTGGAGGAAGGAGACTTCCTGTCGTCGTTGGATTTGGAGGATGCCTACTTCCATATTCCCATCCTAAAGGGGCACCGAAAATTCCTCAGGTTTGTGGTCCAAGGGCGTCACTACCAGTTCAAAGCCCTCCCCTTCGGACTGCGGTCGGCACCCAGGGTATTCACCAAGTGCCTTGCACCGGTGGCGGCGCAGCTGCGCCGCGAGGGGATCCACGTCTACCCCTACCTGGACGACTGGCTCATCCGAGCCAAGACGAGGGAGCTCGCCGTGGATCACACGGCAAGGACCGTCCAACTTCTCACGGACCTGGGATTCTCCGTGAACTACGCCAAGTCTCACCTGGTACCCGCGCAAAACGCACTGTTTCTGGGAGCGAAGCTCGACACGGTGTCCCTTCTGGCCTCCCCGTCGGAGGAAAGGACCAGGTCCATCCTGGGCAAGGTACAGCGGATGTTGGTTTCCGACGCGGCCAAGGTGAGGTCCATCAAGTCCCTCCTCGGAATGATGTCTTCTTGCATCTACCTCATTCCCATGTGCAGGCTCCGGATGCGCCCGTTGCAGGAGTTCCTGGAAGCGCGCTGGATCCAAACTACGGGCGGCTTCGAGGAGAGGATCACACTCGACGAGAGTTTCCGCCGAGCGGTCCGGTGGTGGGGCATCCGCGTGCATCTGACGGCGGGCATGGACTTCCAGACCCCAGACCACCAGGAGACAGTGACCACGGATGCCTCCCTGGAAGGGTGGGGAGCGCACACCGAAAATCTGCACGCGAGAGGCCTTTGGCTCCCGACGGAGAAGTCCCTCCATATCAACGTCCTGGAGCTCCGTGCAGTGTTCTGGGCCCTCAGGTCCTTCCTCCCGTCCCTCAAGGGCAAAGTGGTGAGGATCTTCACCGACAACACCACCACCATGTTTTACATCAGGAAACAGGGCGGAACCAGGTCCCCAGCGCTCTCCAAGGAGGCGCAGGACCTGTGGCATTGGGCCGTCGCCCAAAGGATGTTTCTGGTGCCGTTTCATCTGGCAGGGATAAAAAACACCATCGCCGACTCACTCAGCAGGGAGCTGCGCTCGTGCCACGAGTGGGAACTACGGCAGGATCTAGTGGATCGCCTCTTCCGACGGTGGGGCACACCCCAGATCGACCTGTTCGCGACGGCGACGAACTCCAAGTGCCGGAGGTTCGCCAGCAGGTTTCCCCAGGCGAGGAGCATGGGCGATGCTTTCTCGTTCCCCTGGGAGGGCCTGTTCCTCTACCCGTTCCCTCCTTTGCCACTGCTAATCCGGCTCGTCAACCAGCTCAAGAGGTCACGGTGCAGGATGATCCTCGTCGCACCTGCGTGGCCGAGGCAGATATGGTTCCCGGACCTTCTGGACTTGTCAGCGTCCCCGCCAATCAAGCTGCCGGGGGACGCGGATCTACTCTCCAGGGAAGGAGGCGCCATCCTCCACCACGACCCGAAATCGCTGAACTTGCAGGCCTGGCTCCTGCAGCGCTAGAGTTTGGAGGATACGACATACCGGCTGACTGCAGAGAGGTTCTTGCAAAGGCCAGGGCGTCCTCGACTCTTAAATGCTACGGACACAAATGGAAGAGGTTCTCTGTCTGGTGCCACGCACAGAAGATTAACCCTCTACGGATTACGGCTCCCCAGGTACTGCCGTACCTGCTGACGCTGGCCAAAGCTGGACTGGCACACGCGTCCATCAAGATTCATCTTGCTGCGATCTCCCGATACACCAGAACCACGGGCCGGACGTCCTTGTGGTCTTATCGTCTGGTGAAAGAGTTCATGAAGGGGCTGTTTAGATCGTTCCCGCCGGTGAAGGCTCCGGCCCCGGCGTGGGAGCTCAACGTGGTGCTGACCAAGCTCATGGGACCTCCGTTCGAGCCTCTGCACTCGGCCCCGTTGAAGTTTCTGTCGTGGAAAACAGCGTTTCTTGTGGCCATCACCTCCGCACGACGGGTGGGAGAGATCCAGGCCCTTTCCTGCAAGGCCCCGTACTTGACTTTTCACGACACGAGGGTAGTGCTCAGGACGCACCCCTCCTTCATGCCCAAGGTACCGTCGGACTTCCATCTCAACGAACCCTTGGTGTTGCCTGTGTTCTTCCCGTCGCCTTCATCGCCGGCTGAGAGGACTTTGCACTCGCTGGATGTGGCTAGAGCGCTGAAGTTCTACGTGGACCGCACAAAGTGTTTTCGGAAGACGTCACAACTCTTTGTGAACTTTGGACCTGTCAATCGGGGGAAGGCTCTCTCGAAGGCTTCCATTTCCAGATGGTTCTCCGGCTGTATCATGTACTGTCATCGGTTGGCAAACCGACCGCTGCCTGGCCGTCCGAGAGCCCATTCCACCAGAGCGATCGCAGCTACCACGGCGTTCCTTTCTGGTGTGCCCCTGCTGGACATATGCAGGGCTGCTACGTGGAGGTCGACGCACACCTTCACGAAATTCTACTGCGTCGATCGGGATTCCAGGGAGGAGTCCAGGGTCGGCCAAGCAGTGCTGCGCAACCTGTTCGCCTGAGGTGAGCCTGGTGAGGAGGTAAGATGCTTAATGTTGAGTTTGATGTAATGCTTAATGTTGAGCCTTTGCCACCTCCCGTGGTTGTGCATGTGTGTACTGCTATGTATTCTTTATTCATGAGCATGTGAATCCATGCCAGACCCCATGCTGGAGAAGGAACAAGTTACTTACCTGTAACTGTTGTTCTCCAGCATGGGTCTGGCATGGATTCACATGCGAACCCTCCCGCCTACCCCTCTGCGGCTCTTCACTTGGGCATACTGCCACTTCACGTGCTTCCAAATCTGAAGATGGCTGCCAGAGGCGGTGCTTAGGTAGAGGGCAGTCATTGGCTGTGGTCAGTATGACGCAGAGACCAGTGATTGGTTATTACTACGAAAGACAGATCAGAAACGAAACTGATACTGGTTTTTTCTTTACCGAGGATTCCCAGCCTGACGACGGGGAATATTCATGAGCATGTGAATCCATGCCAGACCCATGCTGGAGAACAACAGTTACAGGTAAGTAACTTGTTCCTTATCGTCTACTTGGATGACATATTGATCTTCTCCAAGGACTCCTTGAAACATGAAGAACATGTAAAAGCAGTACTTCAACGTCTCCGTGAAAATCAACTCTTAGCCAAACCAGAAAAATGTTTGTTTCATGTAACATCAGTTCACTATCTGGGATTTGTCCTTAGTTCAGAAGGAATTAGTATGGACCCTTCAAAGGTGAAGGCAATACTGGCTTGGCCCGCCCCAACATCTGTTAAGCAAATACAATCCTTCCTGGGGCTTGCCAACTTCTACCGGAAATTCATTGCCACCTTTTCCGAGATTGTTCAACCCATTGTTAATCTCCTGAAGAAAGATGTTCCATTTAACTGGTCTATACCACAAGACAAGGCATTCCAACGCTTGAAAGAGGAATTCACTCGGGCCCCCATCCTGGCCCAACCTGACATAAATCGTCCTTTTCTAGTGGAAACTGATGCCTCCAATTACGCCATAGGAGCAGTTTTAAAACAAGAATCCGATGATAAGTGTCATGATCTCTGCTTCCAAAAGATCAGGACTTGCCCGACTCCCTTGGAAGCAGACCCATAACCCCGGTTCCGAGTGCCAGCCAGTCCCAATTGGGACCTTTTGGACCCTGTCCTGGCGCCAGTGGCACCAGGCTCATAAAGATGCCCAGTCCCAGCGCTGGAAGCGCCGGGCTCATAATGCTTGGGTGGACTTACCTGCAGCAGACCATGCTGCTTACTTACCTGCCAGTTGAACCCCTGATCCTCTTCTGTTTGGGACTACTTTTCCTGTTGGGTGGGGCAGGAGCCACTCCCTAGGTTCAGAACACTGGAACTCTTCTGGAAAGCAGGAACTCTTTTCTTACCTAGGCGTGGCTGTGGAAGGAGACTTCTAAGCACTACAGGAGGCTATTTAAACCACACCCGATGGATGAATCTTGCTTTGTGTTATTCTGCATTCTCTGCAGCAGAACGCTCATCGTGTCTTCTGCTTCTGATCCTGGGCCTAAGGGAACAAAGGCTTACCATCCTGGAATCCAGTCTTCAGCAGCATGTGTAAAGACAAAGAAAGAACAGGTTAGCACTACGGCCTTCAGTGGCAGCGCATCTCTGACCTGGTCCATCGGCTGACACCAACGCCTCGCGCTGCATTCCGGCATCTGAAAGACAAAGGCTTACCTACTCTTCGCACGCTCCGGAGGCCTTCGGCGCTGCATCCCGCATCTGAAAGACAAAAGAAGGTGCGTTTAAAGACATTGGGCAACTTTATTACTCACGTGCCATTACTCCTTCCCACGCCGAATCCAGTGGGTATTCCAGCACCCTTCAGCTTCTCTAAAGCTCTGAACTTGTACCTGCAAGATAAAAGGGACAGTTAGTGTGCATCGTGAAGCAGGCTACAAGCGCTTACTTACGTGCTTCCAGGCGCTTCTATTCCTCACGCGGGTTCGATCCTCAACTCTCATCAGCCCGCCATCCGCCATCGCCGGAACCCTGCAAAACAAGAGATATCATTACAAAAGACTTTTAAGACATTTGAAGTGCCCAGAACTTACCGTTCGTGCAGTTAACGACGGACAGCAGTCCTCTGAGGTCAAGAGGCCTGCACCCTTATCCAGTGAAGAAACTGGTTACGGCACCCTGCCCCGAGGCAGATGGAGAGCTCGGCGTTCACTTACCTAAGACATCTTACTCTTCAAGTCAGACATACAGTGCACAGAGGTCCAGCCCAAAGAGCCAACCGTGTGTTACACATCACCTTTGAAGATACGGCATTCACCCAGTCAAGACCGGCGCCTCTGCGGGAAACAGGTGAGCGTTACAGAACACAAAGCCTACCGCAAAACTCCCACCCAGGCGCTATGGAAACCTCGGATACCGACCAGCTAGCCCAGTTACTTGGGGAACTAAGAGCAGAAGTGCATGCAGCCCGTCAGGAAACGAATGCTCTAAGAAGGGAACTGATTATTTCCAAGGAGCGAACAGACAATCTCGCTAGACAATTGCTACAGTCACAAGCCGAACAAACTCCGTTACCCGCATCAGGGGCAAATCTTCCTTCAACATCCTCTACGAACCCAGTGCAGATCAACCTACCTGGGAATGTACCTCTGGCTCCGCCCGAACGATTTTCTGGTGACCCAAAGAGGTTTGCAGTATTTATTAATCAGTGCCGGTTGCACTTCTTATGCCGGCCAGCAGCCTTTCCAACTGATCAAGCTAAGGTAGCTTTCGTGCTTTCGTATCTTAGTGGCAATGCGGCAGACTGGTCGATCCCTCTAGTTAATCAAGATGATCCGGTTCTCCATGATTTTCAAGCTTTTCAGCTCAGTATGGAAAAACTGTTTGCAAGACATTCACAGGGGCAGGCCTTGGACAATGAGCTCCTTTCATTGCGACAGGGTAATCAAGACCTTTTGGCTTATATTGCGTCTTTCAACAGACTGATAGTGGAAACTCGATGGTCTGAGGACAAAAGGATTACGCTGTTTTATAGAGGTCTACGTGGAGAGCTCAAAGATGTGTTAGCCCAAGTAGTGAATCCCCCGCTAGACTGTTCGGACTATATTGACTTAGTCGTTCAAATTGACCACAGACTGCAGAACAGGAAGGCCGATCGTTCCAATTTTGATGCTCGAGTATTTTCCAAACCACCAACTCCTACCAAAGGAGTAGACTCCGGGGAACCCATGCAAATAGGGGGCCTGAAAGGACCACTAACACAAAAGGAGCGGGAAAGGAGAAAACAGCTACAATTATGCCTCTATTGCGGAAACTCGGGGCACTTTCTTCGAGACTGTCCGGTGAAACCAGCCAAGAAGGCAGTAGAAGCTGCAGTTACCAGGGTCACAAACTCTGAGCAGGGAAACGACCTCGCCCGACAAGAATAGAGGTCCTCTTGCCGAGCGTTAATACCAGTTCAGTGACCTCGCATTTCGTGATACCTATGGTCCTCATTAGCCCTGAACATCCGGATCGATTACATGCGATTGAAGCTTACGTCGACAGCGGTGCCATCGGCAATTATGTGGATCATGAAATGGTTTTGAGGATGAATCTGACTCTTTGTCCAAAGGCTGTAAAAGACGTCATTACTACGGTGGATGGTACGGAGATAGCCTCCGGACCAGTAACGCATACCACCCAAGAAGTGACGCTAGTAAGTCAAGATGGACACCATGAGAAGATCGTGTTCGATGTGATCAAGGCCCCTCAGTTCCAGATTATTCTAGGAATTCCTTGGTTAGAGAAGCACAATCCTCAGATCGATTGGCGAGCAAGAACGGTTCAGTTTCCAGAATGTGTCTCTACTTGTCACCCTCGACCTGGTGTTGCACTGGCAGCAATTTCCTCGGAGGCTCCCCAGTTACCTCCTGAATACCGAGAATTCCAAGATGTTTTCCGGAAGGATCAGGCTAACTCTCTACCTCCTCATAGGTCTTATGACTGCCAGATAGACCTGATACCTGGATCTACTCCTCCTTGTAGTAGAATTTATGCCCTCACTGAGCCTGAGAACCTTCACCTCCGACAATACCTGGATCAATACCTAGCGAATGGGTTTATTCGTCCTTCCAAGTCCCCTGCTTCCTCAGCTTTGTTCTTCGTTCCAAAAAAAGAAGGGGACCTTAGAACTTGTATAGATTATCGCGCCCTGAACCAGATCACCGCTAAGAATAGATATCCGTTACCTTTGATCCCTGAACTCCTGGACCAAGTCAGAAAAGCATGCATATATACAAAGCTGGATCTTAGAGGAGCCTACCACTTGGTACGAGTAAAAGAGGGCGATGAATGGAAGACGGCCTTCCGCACCAAGTATGGGCTATTTGAATATCAGGTCATGCCCTTCGGACTTTGCAATGCCCCGGCCGCCTTTCAATATTTTATGAACGATGTTCTCAGAGAGCTCATAGATGTGTGTGTTGTTGTTTACATTGACGACATCCTCGTTTATTCTTCATCGGAAACTGAACATCGGAAACACATGAAAATGGTCCTCGAGAGATTGCGTCAACACAAACTTTTCGCTAAGTTGGAAAAATGTGTTTTCAACGTGACTGAAGTTGAATTCTTGGGATTCATATTATCACCTAGCGGAGTGCGTATGGATTCAAAGAAGGTCGATGCAATTCTCAAATGGCCATCGCCATCCTCCGTAAAAGGTTTTCAAAGCATGTTAGGCTTCGCTAACTTTTACCGCAGGTTTATCCCCGAATTCTCTCGAATAGTCCAGCCCATCACCGCCTTGTTAAAGAAAAACAAACGTTTTGAATGGTCTACCGAGGCGGAACAAGCTTTCCAGAATTTGAAGACTAGATTTATCTCTGCACCGATCTTAAAACATCCTCGCCCAGAACTCCCCTACATCGTTGAAACTGATGCTTCGAGCCTTGCCATGGGGGCAGTTCTATCACAAAAGGACCCAGTAACCAATCAGTTGCATCCCGTGGCATTTTGGTCCCGCAAATTCTCGCCGCCTGAAATCAATTACACTATTACTGATAAGGAACTTCTAGCTATCAAGTCCGCCTTTAAGGCTTGGCGGCATTATCTTCTGGGGGCCCGACACACTGTTACTGTGATTACAGATCACCGAAACCTGCAATATTTGAAAACCGCAAAAGCTCAATCCTCTAGGCAACTCCGTTGGGCACTATTCTTTGTCGAGTTTGACTTCATAATTACCTATCGACCTGGTACAAAAAACGGTAAAGCTGATGCCCTTTCTCGGATGGGAGTGGAAGAACATTTGATCAATCCTAAACCTGTACCTATCATTCCCGAACAAAGAATTCTAGGTGTAATCGCCACACAATCCATAGAGGAAGTTAAGGATAAAGCCAGGCTACTGGTAACTCCAGCAGACATACAGAATTGGCATCTGCAGGGAAAGGACTTTACGGTGAAGGACAACCTATTATATTTCCAAGAACGGTTATACCTGCCCAGCACAGATTTACAGAAAAAGGTAATCTCTTGTTATCACGATTCTTTAATGGAAGGACATCCCGGTATGACCAAGACCTCGGAAAAGATCAAGCGCTACTTCTGGTGGCCGTCTTGGAAAAAAGATATCAGAGACTTTATAATGTCCTGTGGAGTATGCGCCCAAAACAAGAGTCAAAAGGAAAAACCAGCCGGCCTCTTACGCCCTATTGACATCCCGCCTCGCCCTTGGCATACGCTTTCTATGGACTTCATCACCGATCTACCTCCATGCTCCGGATACAATACGATCCTAGTAATCGTGGACCTATTCTCCAAGATGGCGCATTTCATTCCACTCAAAGGCTTACCAACAGCAGCAACTCTGGCCCGAGAATTTCTCGAAAACATCGTCCGACTGCACGGTTTTCCTTCAGTTCTAATTTCGGATCGAGGTAGTCAATTTATTTCTCATTTTTGGCGAAGTTGCTGTCGGTCGGCTCAAATTGATGTGAGACTTTCGACCAGCCACCACCCTCAAACCGATGGACAAACCGAGAGGACCAATCAAACTCTGGAACAGTATTTGCGCTGCATGCTACAACAAACTGAAAAAACTTGGAAAGATATCCTTTGGATAGCCGAATATGCCTACAATAACTCTGTCCACTCGGGAACTGGGAAGACCCCCTTTTTTCTTTTATACGGTAGTCACCCTCAAACCTCGGAGTTGGATCCACTCCAAGATCTTGGAACACCAGCAGTAGACCACCTGCATTCTACAATCACCCAAGCCTTTAAGGAAGCCGTTTCTCACCTTCAAAAGGCTAAAGAACAATACAAGAAAGGAGCAGACCAACATCGGAAGGAAGCCCACCAATATCAAGTAGGAGATCAAGTCTGGTTATCCACCAAATATCTACCTCTAAAAGGACCACGCACATTCAACCCAAGATACCTTGGTCCCTATTCCATCACTACCATAGTAAATCCAGTAGCGGTCAAGTTGGACTTGCCCCCTCACATGAAGATACATCCGGTCTTCCACGTCTCTCTATTAAAACCCGTGCAACCTCAAACCCGACTAACTACATCTCCAAAACCTATTCTAGTTGATGGAGAACTCGAGTTTGAAGTCAAAAGCATCCTGGATTCCAAGATCTCCAAATCTAAACTATTTTACCTGATTGACTGGAAAGGCTACGGTCCCCAAGAAAGATCCTGGGAACCTGCAGAATATGTCCACACGCCTCGTCTAATCAAAAGATTTCATCGAACATTTCCTAACAAGCCCAAACCCCTGGAGAAGCCCGGTTTGGGAGGGGCCTTGAGGGGGGTGCTGTCATGATCTCTGCTTCCAAAAGATCAGGACTTGCCCGACTCCCTTGGAAGCAGACCCATAACTCCGGTTCCGAGTGCCAGCCAGTCCCAATTGGGACCTTTTGGACCCTGTCCTGGCGCCAGTGGCACCAGGCTCATAAAGATGCCCAGTCCCAGCGCTGGAAGCGCCGGGCTCATAATGCTTGGGTGGACTTACCTGCAGCAGACCATGCTGCTTACTTACCTGCCAGTTGAACCCCTGATCCTCTTCTGTTTGGGGCTACTTTTCCTGTTGGGTGGGGCAGGAGCCACTCCCTAGGTTCAGAACACTGGAACTCTTCTGGAAAGCAGGAACTCTTTTCTTACCTAGGCGTGGCTGTGGAAGGAGATACCTAAGCACTACAGGAGGCTATTTAAACCACACCCGATGGATGAATCTTGCTTTGTGTTATTCTGCATTCTCTGCAGCAGAACGCTCATCGTGTCTTCTGCTTCTGATCCTGGGCCTAAGGGAACAAAGGCTTACCATCCTGGAATCCAGTCTTCAGCAGCATGTGTAAAGACAAAGAAAGAACAGGTTAGCACTACAGCCTTCAGTGGCAGCGCATCTCTGACCTGGTCCATCGGCTGTCACCAACGCCTCGCGCTGCATTCCGGCATCTGAAAGACAAAGGCTTACCTACTCTTCGCACGCTCCGGAGGCCTTCGGCGCTGCATCCCGCATCTGAAAGACAAAAGAAGGTGCGTTTAAAGACATTGGGCAACTTTATTACTCACGTGCCATTACTCCTTCCCACGCCGAATCCAGTGGGTATTCCAGCACCCTTCAGCTTCTCTAAAGCTCCGAACTTGTACCTGCAAGATAAAAGGGACAGTTAGTGCGCATCGTGAAGCAGGCTACAAGCGCTTACTTACGTGCTTCCAGGCGCTTCTATTCCTCACGCGGGTTCGATCCTCAACTCTCATCAGCCCGCCATCCGCCATCGCCGGAACCCTGCAAAACAAGAGATATCATTACAAAAGACTTTTAAGACATTTGAAGTGCCCAGAACTTACCGTTCGTGCAGTTAACGACGGACAGCAGTCCTCTGAGGTCAAGAGGCCTGCACCCTTATCCAGTGAAGAAACTGGTTACGGCACCCTGCCCCGAGGCAGATGGAGAGCTCGGCGTTCACTTACCTAAGACATCTTACTCTTCAAGTCAGACATACAGTGCACAGAGGTCCAACCCAAAGAGCCAACCGTGTGTTACACATCACCTTTGAAGATACGGCATTCACCCAGTCAAGACCGGCGCCTCTGCGGGAATCAGGTGAGCGTTACAATAAGTTGGAACATCCCATTGCTTATCTCTCACGGACCCTGACCACCAGCGAGACTCACTACTCAGTTCTGGAGAAGGAGTTATTGGCTATTCGTCATGCCTTCACTGAATGGAGACATCTACTCCTGGGTGCTAAATATCCAGTTTAAGTCCGTACTGATCATCGAAATCTTCAGGTCCTACAATCCATGGAGTGCAGGAACAGTAGACAAGCTCGATGGGCCTACTTCTTTGCTCAATATCAATTTCAAATTTCACATGTTCCTGGATCGTAAAACTTGATTGCCGATGCCCTTTCTCGGCGTCCCGACTACGTTCCCTTGGAGGATAAAATCTATCCTAAAATGTTTCCACCCACAATCTTTGTAGCTCAAGCGATCAATCTCCTGGAAGAAATCAAAGTACAGACTCAAATATCTGAACTCTGGAAGGACATATCGAAGAAAAATCCCTGGCGTCTAACAATCAAGGAAGGATATTTATTCAAGAACAATTCAGTGGTCATTCCGACAAAAGAACTTCAACAGAAGGTAATGAATCTATGCCATGATACTCTTCACTCCGGCCATCGAGGAGTAACCAACACCTTCCGTTCATACAAAGACAGTTCTGGTGGCCAGGGATGAAGTCAGTGTAGTTCAATACATCAAGACCTGTGCTATTTGTAGTCAGAACAAATACGATAATCAGAGGCCGGCGGGTCTGCTTCTACAACCTACGTTGCCAACCAGACCCTGGGAAGTTATTGTCACTGACTTCATTGTTGAATTACCACCTTCCCGAGGATATACAACCATCATGGTAACCATTGACTTGTTCACTCATCTAGCTCATTTTACACCACTGTATAAACTGCCATCTTCCTCAGAACTTGCTGGAATTTTCCTGGAACATATTTTTCGTCTTCATGGCCTTCCTTCCAAGATTATTTCGGATTGGGGACCTCAGTATATTTCACAATTCTGGAAACATCTCTGTTGTGTTCTAGGAATCCAACGTGCCCTTTCTTCAGGCTATCATCCACAAACCAATGGGGCAACTGAACGAGTAAATCATACCCTGGAACAATATCTTTGTTGTTTTGCCACCAAGGTTCAAGACGATTGGTCTCTCCTTATACCTTTAGCCGAATTCTCCTACAATAACTCAGATCATTCAGCTCTCAAGATCAGCCCTTTCTATTGCAGTCAAGGTTATCACCCGTCTGTTTTACCATCAGTTCTTCCAGAATCTACTCCGGTACCTACCCTTGACTCTTGGATTCAGACGCTGATCGACTTACAAAGAGAGGCCAAGGATCAGTTAGAACAGGCCCAGACTCGAACCAAAAGATATGCGGACTCTAAGAGAAGACCATCACCTTCCTATTCAGTTGGCGATCAAGTCTGGTTAGCCTCGAAAATGTTACCTCGACATCTACGACCAAACAAATTAGCTCCTCGCTATTATAGTCCATTTTCTATAAAGGAGATCATCAATCCTGTCTCCTTCCGACTTAAGCTCCCGGATTCCTGGAAGAAGATACATCCAGTCTTCCATACTTCCCTGTTGAAACCCTACGTTAGTTCTACTCGAAAACCCTTCAAACCCACACCTGTTGTTGTGGACGACCAGTTGGAATATGAGGTGTCCAGGATATGTGATTCCAGGTATAAGAGGGGTCGACTACAATATCTGGTCGAGTGGAAAGGCTAACCCCCTAGCGAGAGAACATGGGAACCAGTTTCTAATTTAAAGACCCCTCGTTTGCTCAGAAGATTCCATCTTATTCACCCAGGCAAGCCTGGAGGAACCAGTCTTCGGAGGGGGCATGCTGTCATGACCCGGCGCAATTGCCATTTCTGGACCTCATGGTCATTGTCACGAAGGGCTTGTACTCCTTGTTCCTCCCAACATGGCCGTACCAAGCTCCGTGCTACGCACTAGCTTTCACGTCGTGGCACGTACTATAAATTGATCACGCCCCTGCGGGTCCACGCGTCTCAACGCTATCTTCGGTAGTGACCCGACGTGTGTTTACACTCTACATTAGTTTCCTTTGATCCTCTTACTTCCTCCTTTGCCTTTTATCCTGTTCCTGGATTTCCCCCCCTACTTACTCATTCATCGCTATCCTGGATACCCTGGAACCAAGAACTTCCCAGAACTCTGAACGCGTCCTGCAATCTGACGAGGCTCGGGCGAGCCTATTCAAGACCCGAACCATCCACAGGAAGAGTCCTGCGGCCGAACAAGGGAGATCCCGATCACAGGTGAGACGGGGGAGATTTACGACACTGGCTTTAATACAGGGTGTGAATAATGAAAGGTAGTTCCCTTTATAAGTAAAGTGTGCATCCCAAAGCCTGTACAAAAGATCAAACTATTGTCTTTTGACAAGTAAACTGTGCTTCCCATGGCCCATACAAAAGTCAAACTATTGTTTTTATTGAATCTACAGCATCTCATGTGTGGCTTACATGTGTCCCTCTGCTGCTCTGTGACCCACCAAAGAGCTGTGAAGCAACACTGCTGTTTTTCTTTTTACCTACGACAAGGCCTGTGTCGTCCCGGGAATGTGGTGAATCACAGAGCAGCATTCTAGCCACATCAGCAGAAAACACAGATGGTTTTATATTTAGCTTGGAGGAATACAGGACGATTTGTGCCAGCTTTGTAAATACAACCCTAGGAAAATACACATGGACATTGTTTATCAACTAAACCCATCTGACTGATGGCACAGGAAACATCTGTAGGCTGAACTTAATTTTAGATGTTTCCTGGGTCCAGCGCCACTCTCTAATTTTGCAGACTATGCATGAAATAGGATGCTGCGCTTTGTTGATAAGAAAAGGTACTGCTGGCACCAGGAATCATCTATAGGTCTGAGGTTATTTTTAGATTTAACAACAAAAAAGTGGTTGTTCCTAAAGAGTCCTTTAGGAACTCCCGTCCCCTGCACACTTTCTAATGTCTGAAGATCAGACCAAACATTCAAGTAGGTAATCAATAGTTCATATTAAACATTTGGCATAATTGACAATTTGATATAAGAAACTCTCTTTTTCAATATTTCAGTAAAACACAATATTTTATTATACAAATAAAGAAGCCCAACGCGTTTCGAGTCACAAACCTTTCTTCAGGGGCAATATCACAATTCATCAGATTTCTAAAAAGTAGAAAAAAAACATCTTAGTGTAAAATTTCACATTGTAATTCAACAATAAAGTATTCTTTAACACAGTAACTACTTTTTAGCAATTTTTAACAAATCACATATTAATACATACTTAGATCAATCAGGGTCCTCTATATCCTAGAGGTAAATCAGCTAGTGTAGCTATTATTAGAAATGTGGAGAAAAAGAGCTTGGCTCGGCTCAAAATAACCAGAATTCTATCGACTCAATCCGCACATGCAGTCAAGAGAGAGAGATTGCTGTCAAAAGGTCTTAACTTGGTATGGTCGGAAGAAAAGCGGACAGCACTTACCCCAGCAAGTGGGTGTCTAGATAGGGAAACAATCCTAGAGGTGTATGTATTCATGAAGTAAATGATTGATAGGACCCCGCGTCCAACAATAGATCAATATTAAGTCTGCAATACAAGTAATAGCTCTAATTAGGAAAAGAAGTAGAGCCTCGGTGGAATGTAGTAAAAGAAAATAGATAAACACTTACATCAATAATAATGTCCTGCTCAACGGTACCCAGAAGAAATCATAACCGCAAAAAGCTGAAAGTAAGAAGAAAAGGATAAGTGCTAGTTCGAATAACGAGTCAGTCCATGGTACAGGGAAAAGTACCTAAGCTACTTACAGAATTCGCCAAAGATCAACGAACGTGGGAGCCGAGGAGCGACACATCTCACCAAAGTAGGATGCGTTGTTCCAATCGGTGCCTTTTATTTATACTCAAAGGAGTGTAAAGGAGTGCATGCGCAGAAGATTGCGCGTGCGCCTAAGGAAAAGGTCAAGAGCGTCATAAGGCTTGCGTCATATGCGAACATGCGCAATACCCTAAGGAAGGAAAGTAAACACAGCGCCGTGACGTATCAAGAAGGCGTATGCGTTTGATGGAAAGATGTAGGGCGTCATGATAATGATGTCATTTATCATGTGCGAACGCTTAAAAAGTAAAAGTATCGACGTAAGGAAGGAGAGTAGCGTTAGGAAGTAAGCAAAGTGTGGAATACTTATAGCGCCGTCACCATAGTGACACGATCTGCGTCAGAACGTGATGGTGGCTGTAAAAAACTACGGAAAAGGAAGTAGCGTAAGACAGTAAAATACTCATTACGTAAAAGAATAAGCAATGGAGATGATAAAGTAAGTGAAGATCAGTGAAATTGTCAGTCTTCCTACAGGGACTATGTCATAAATGTGCAAAACTGAGGAGTCTTTAGAAAATACATGTACTGCCTGCCCACCTAGGGGCGTACAATCTTACACAGTCACATGAAAAATAGACCTACTACAAAAGAATGGAAATAAAATAGTTACATTTTTTATGATGAAAGGCAGTAAATGTGGATACATGATTTATAAAATTTATAAACAAATTTATAAAAAAGGGCCCAGGTAATAGTCTTCATTCATCCCCAAAAGGGAGAGGGAGTCGAGGCAATGAATCCAAAAAAGTTCTCTCTGGGCTAGTAACTTCTGTAAGTTACCTCCTCGAGGAAGTGGATGTATAGTTTCTAGTATTACAAAGCGCATTTGTGCTACTGTATGCTGATGGTCTCTGAAGTGTCTGTATACTGGTGATTTAATGTTTTTTCTGCGAATATTAGGCTTGTGTTCTGTCCATCTCTCCTTTGCTTTCCTGGTGGATTTGCCAACATATTATTTCCAGCATGGACAGCGTAAGGCATAAATAACATTTTTAGAGTCACATGTAGCATATTGTTTTAGAGGTATCTTTTTGCCAGTATTGCCATGGCGGTTGCGATCGCCTTTAATCACATTTGAACAGTGTTGGCAATTAAGGCATGGAAAAGTCCCATTTTTGGTTTTACACAGCACAGTTTGATTACCAGGTTTCTGTTTTTCAGCCTTAATCAATTTGTCACGAAAGTTTCTGCCCCTCTTGTATGCCAGCATTGGTGGTTGCGGAAAAAGGTTGTTCAGTTGTGGAAAGTACTTTGGAAATGTAGACTACTATTCACATCTGTTGGTTTCCTGTAGATCTGTGTTTTAAGACCCTCATTCGTAATTTCAATGGTGACACCCAGAAAATGTACAGATGGTTTACCTATGTCCATTGTCAACCTAATCCTGTCCTGTTGAGGTATTCCCAGAATTTCAAAAGTTCTTCTTCGGTTCCTTTCCATATACCGAAGATATCATCAATTTATCTAAACCAGCTCTTGATTTTGTCTTTCCAAGCAACATTATCTAGAACATGTGTATGTTCCATTTCCAAAGTACTTTCCACAACTGAACAACCTTTTTCCGGAACCACCAATGCTGGCATACAAGAGGGGCAGAAACTTTCGCGACAAATTGATTAAGGCTGAAAAACAGAAACCTGGTAATCAAACTGTGCTGTGTAAAACCAAAAATGGGACTTTTCCATGCCTTAATTGCCAACACTGTTCAAATGTGATTAAAGGCGATCACATCCGCCATGGCAATCCTGGCAAAAAGATACCTCTGAAACAATATGCTACATGTGACTCTAAAAATGTTATTTATGCCTTACGCTGTCCATGCGGGAAATAATATGTTGGCAAATCCACCAGGAAAGCAAAGGAGAGATGGACAGAACACAAGTCTAATATTCGCACAAAAAACATTAAATCACCAGTATACAGACACTTCAGAGACCATCAGCATACAGTAGCACAAATGCGCTTTGTAATACTAGAAACTATACATCCACTTCCTCGAGGAGGTAACTTACAGAAGTTACTAGCCCAGAGAGAACTTTTTTGGATTCATTGCCTCGACTCCCTCTCCCTTTTGGGGATGAATGAAGACTATTACCTGGGCCCTTTTTTATAAATTTGTTTATACATTTTGTAAATCATGTATCCAAATTTCCTGCCTTTCATCATAAAAAATGTAACTTTATTTTATTTCCATTCTTTTGTAGTAAGTCTATTTTTCATGTGACTGTGTAAGATTGTACGCCCCTAGGTGGGCAGGCAGTACATGTATTTTCTAAAGACTCCTCAGTTTTGGACATTTATGACATAGTCCCTGTAGGAAGACTGACAATTTCACTGATCTTCACTTACTTTATCATCTCCATTGCTTATTCTTTTACGTAATGAGTATTTTACTGTCTTACGCTACTTCCTTTTCCGTAGTTTTTTACAGCCACCATCAGGTTCTGACGCAGATCGTGTCACTGTGGTGACGGCGCTATGAGTATTCCACACTTTGCTTACTTCCTAACGCTACTCTCCTTCCTTACGTGGATACTTTTACTTTTTAAGCGTTCGCGCATGATAAATGACATCATTCTCATGACGCCCTACATTTTTCCATCAAAAGCACACGCATACACCTTCTTGATACGTCACGGCGCTGTTTACTTTCCTTCCTTAGGGTATTGCGCATGTTCGCATATGACGCAAGCCTTGTGACGCTCTTGACCTTTTCCTTAGGCGCACGCGCAATCTTCTGAGCATGCACTCCTTTACACTCCTTTGAGTATAAATAAAAGGCACCCATTGGAACAACGCATTCTACTTTGGTGAGATGTGTCGCTCCTCGGCTCCAACGTTCGTTGATCTTTAACGAATTCTGTAAGTAGCTTAGGTACTTTTCCCTGTACCATGGACTGACTCGTTATTTGAACTAGCACTTATCCTTTTCTTCTTACTTTCAGCTTTTTGCGGTTAGGATTTCTTCTGGGTACCGTTGAGCAGGACATTATTATTGATGTAAGTGTTTATCTATTTTCTTTTACTACATTCCACCGAAGCTCTACTTCTTTTCCTAATTAGAGCTATTACTTGTATTGCAGACTTAATATTGATCTATTGTTGGACGCGGGGTCCTATCAATCATTTACTTCATGAATACATACACCTCTAGGATTGTTTCCCTATCTAGACACCCACTTGTTGGGGTAAGTGCTGTCCGCTTTTCTACCAACCATACCGAGTTAAGACCTTTTGACAGCAATCTCTCTCTCTTGACTGCATGTGCGGATTGATTCGATAGAATTCTGGTTATTTTGAGCCGAGCCAAGCTCTTTTTCTCCACATTTCTAATAATAGCTACACTAGCTGATTTACCTCTAGGATATAGAGGACCCTGATTGATCTAAGTATGTATTAATATGTGATTTGTTATAAATTGCTAAAAAGTAGTTACTGTGTTAAAGAATACTTTATTGTTGAATAACAATGTGAAATTTTACACTAAGATGTTTCTTTTCTACTTTTTAGAAATTTGATGAATTGTGATATTGCCCCTGAAGAAGAGTTTGTGACTCGAAACGCGTTGGGCTTCTTTATTTGTATAATAAAATATTGTGTTTTTCTGAAATATTGAAAAAGAGAGTTTCTTATATCAAATTGTCAATTATGCCGAATGGTTAATATGAACTATTGATTACCTACTTGAATGTTTGGTCTGATCTTCAGACATTAGGAACTCCCGTCCCCTGCACACTTTCTAAGGGACTCTTTAGGAACAACCACTTTTTTGTTCTTACATATCCAACCTAGATGCCAAGGTTGAGCTTTTGCCCCCTGCACCTCAAAACTCCATATAAACATTGTAGAATGTCTTCAACAATACCCTTGCAGGTATTTAACCAAAAGAACCTTTAAAATAGGTGTGCCTTAGTGTTATCTGCTGTTCTTCTTTGTCATGATGCCTACCTCCAAGGAGCCAGGTCCGACCCAGCAACCCCAGAGGCAGGCATCATTTCCCCCAGGGGAGTGCCAGCGGGCCCAAGCTGGGGCCCTTTGGACACAGTCCTGGCGCCTTAGGCGCCAGGCTCATGTTGGACCCCTGTCCTGGCACCTTAGGCGCCAGGCTCATAAAGCTAGACATGTGTTCAAGTGTTTTAATGTGCACTTACCTGATGCAGACCATGCTGCCACATCCAGGCCCTCTTGAGGCCTGAATGGAACTACTTTACCTGTGGGATTACTTTCCACCCGGGTGTGGTCGGGGAAGGATACATACCTGATCGGAGGAAGGATACACACTTGGAACTTCTTCCAAAGCTATTTAAGCCACACCCGATCAGCAACTCACGCTTCGCGTTGTTCTGCTCCTCGCAGCTGGACGCTCACCGTGTCAGCTCCTGCATCTGGACTTCAGCCACGCCTGTCAGCATCCTGGGTCACCTGCAAAGGGAGACAAGAGACCTCACCAGCTAAATCTGCACCACGGAGACATCACCGACGATCCTGAAAGGGAAGACATTATTTTTAAAAGCATTTCGTTACGATCGCTGCAGCGCTGCATTTCACTCACCTTTCCTGGGTTCCTCCATCTTCAGCAGCGATCATCCGGATACACAGCCACTTCCCAGAGCCTAAAGAAAAAGACAAGAATAAGAGGTGAGAGAAGGAAGGGAATAAGACTTACCTGTTGGGTCATTCCCATTTCATTTCGGGTCTTGCCGCTTCCAGGCATTTTCCGGACCCCGGCCCCTATGGGGAAAAAAGACAAAGACATTGAATGAGCATATGCAAAGACAGTTCCCGAGCGCTCATCCAGAACTAACCTGCCATTTACTGGAACTGGAACTGCACGTTTCACTTCGGGTCGGCGCCATATCTCCGGCATTCCGAACCCCGGCCCCTAAGGGGAAAAAGATATAAGCATTAGCGCTTGCTGCAAGAAGACAATGAACATTATTATTAAGCTTGGACTTTTGAACTTGCAACAGAACTTTTACAGAGCCTTACCTGAATAGTCAAGCTTACCTGAACTCCCATCAATCCTCAATCCAGTGAAGTAACTGGGTTTCAACTCGCCCCTGAATCAGAAGCAGGATGGAGAGCTCATCCTTCCTGACCCTAAGGTGAGACTTCACGGGGAATCGTGGAAGGGTATCGTGGAGGGTTGGAAGAGAGTGGGAGGCTTGAGCATAACTCAGTCAGTAGGTAATACTCCCTTTTCACGCACAGGTGAATATTCCTGCGAGCCAGAGAAGCCAGAGTAGAGGGCCCTTCCTGTCCATCTTCAGAGTCCTGCGCTTCACCATTGAAGAAGCATCAGCACTCGAAGCCAGACCTGCGCCTCCGTGGGAATCAGGTGAGCGTTACAGAACGCGAAGCCTACCCACAATTTCCCACCCGGGCGCTATGGAGACTTCCGAGACTGACCAGCTGGCCCAGCTTTTGGGGGAATTACGGGCGGAGGTGCACTCAGCCCGCCAGGAGACTAACGCTCTCAAAAGAGAACTGATCTTATCCAAGGAAAGAACAGATGACCTAGCCAAAAGGTTATTACAGGCCCAGGCAGGGCCCACTCCTTTACCTAATTCCGGAGACATTTCCACATCAATGGGTTTGAGTAACCCGGTACAAATTAATCTACCTGGACACATGCCTTTGGCCCCGCCTGAACGTTTTGCGGGGGATCCCAAGAAATATGCCGTCTTTATGAACCAATGTCGTTTACACTTTCTATGCAGACCCGGAGCCTTCCCAAACGACCAGACCAAGGTAGCCTTTATACTATCTTACCTCAGTGGCAGTGCTGCCAATTGGTCTATTCCATTGGTAAATCAGGATGATCCCATTCTCCAGAATTTTCAGGGCTTCCAGGCCAGCATGGAAAGATTGTTCGCTCGACACTCTCAAGGACAGGCCCTTGATAATGAACTGCTATCCTTACGACAAGGTAATCAGGATCTTCTGTCCTACATAGCCACCTTTAACAGACTGGTTGTGGAAACTGGATGGCCAGAAAGCAAAAGGATCACATTGTTTCATCGAGGCCTGCGCGGAGAGCTTAAGGATGTTCTAGCTCAGATAGCAAACCCACCCCAGGTCTGCGCAGACTACATTGACTTGGTGGTTCAACTTGATCACAGACTTCAAAATAGAAAAGCAGATCGGTTCAAGTATGAAAACCGAGCACCGATCAAAACCCACGCTAACTCCAAGAGTACCGACGTATCTGAACCTATGCAAATCGGTGGTGTTAAAGGACCATTAACGCAGAAAGAACGAGAGAGAAGGCGGCAAATGCAACTTTGTCTGTATTGCGGGACTTCCGGTCACTTTCTTCGAAATTGTCCAGTTAAACCACTTAAGAAGGTGGTTGGAGCTACTGATAACGAATTAGTGACACCTGATTCGGGAAACGACCTAGCCCGGCAAGCGTAGGGGTCCGCTTGCCGAGCTTGAAAACTAACTCTTTGACCTCGCATTTTGTCATGCCAATGGTGCTCGTGGACCCAAAACCGCCTCAGCAGTTGCATGCTATAAAAGCATACATCGACAGTGGAGCTATTGGAAATTACATAGACCGTGAATTGGCTTCCAGGATTAAGCTTCCTCTCCACCCGAAAGTAACCCAAGATGTCATTACTACAGTAGATGGAACCGAAATAGCCTCAGGGCCTGTAACGCATTCCACTGTTGAAGTGACACTGGTGGGTCAGGATGGACATCGGGAAGCAATCGTGTTTGATGTGATCAAGGCTCCACAATTTCAAGTAATTCTTGGAATTCCTTGGTTAGAAACACATAATCCCAGAATTGACTGGCGAGCAAAGAAGATAAGTTTTCCTGATTGTGAACCAACTTGTTATCCAAGAAATCCAGCTATGGGTCTAGCCTCAGCAACTTCCACCCCTGTACAGCTACCGTCAGAATACCAAGAATTCCAAGACGTTTTTCAGAAAGAACAGGCTAACACGTTACCTCCCCATCGGTCTTATGATTGCCAAATCGATCTGGTACCCAATGCTCAACTACCTTGTAGTAGGATTTATGCTCTTACGGAACCTGAGAACCTGCATTTGCGTCAGTATTTAGATCAGTACCTAGCCAATGGTTTTATTCGCCCGTCCAAGTCTCCTGTCTCTTCAGCTCTGTCCCTCGTGCCGAAAAAAGAAGGCGACCTTAGAACGTGTATAGACTATCGCGCCCTAAATCAAATAACGATTAAGAATCGTTATCCTCTGCCCTTGATCCCTGAGCTTATCGACCAGGTGAAAGACGCTTGTGTGTACACCAAGTTAGATCTCTGAGGAGCTTATCACCTGGTGCGCATAAAAGAAGGCGACAAATGGAAGACTGCATTCCGCACCAAGTTTGGGCTCTTCGAATATCAGGTGATGCCCTTCGGTTTGTGCAATGCACCTGCCGCCTTTCAGTACTTTATGAATGATGTTCTTCGGGAACTTATCGATGTCTGTGTCATTGTTTACATTGACGACATCCTGGTGTACTCTTCTTCAGAATCTGATCACAGAAAACATGTTAGGGCAGTTCTTGAGAAACTGCGCCAGCACAGACTATTTGCAAAACTCGAAAAATGCGTTTTTCATACCACAGAAGTTGAGTTTCTCGGATTCATCCTGGCACGTCAAGGAGTCCGAATGGACTCGCGAAAGGTGGACGCCATCCTCAAATGGCCATCTCCAAGCTTGGTGAAGGGAGTTCAGAGCATGCTCGGCTTTGCCAATTTCTATCGAAGATTCATCCTGGAATTTTCCCGAACAGTCCAACCCATCACCGCTCTCCTAAAGAAAAACAAACGCTTCGAATGGACTCTTGAGGCCGAACAAGCCTTCCAGGACCTGAAAACCAAATTCACCTCTGCACCTGTATTGAAGCACCCGCACCCAGATCTCCCGTACATAGTGGAAACCGATGCATCCAGTTCGGCCATGGGAGCTGTCCTGTCGCAAAGAGACCCAAAAACTAACCAACTACACCCAGTGGCCTTTTGGTCCAGAAAATGTTCTCCTCCTGAAATCAACTACGCAATTACCGATAAAGAGTTACTGGCCATCAAATCTGCTTTCAAGGCTTGGCGTCACTACCTTCTCGGGGCAAGACACACCATCACCGTAATTACGGACCACAGAAACTTACAGTATTTAAAAACGGCCAAAGCCCAATCTTCACGACAACTCCGCTGGGCTCTATTCTTTGCGGAATTTGATTTTGTAATTACCTATCGCCCTGGCTGCAAGAATGGAAAAGCGGACGCCTTATCCCGGATTGGCATGGAAGAACCTAATTCGAGCTTAGAACCTGTGCCCATCATACCTGAGCAAAGAATCTTAGGCTTAACCTCATTGCACACTATTGAGGACATCCAAACGCAAGTAAAACAACTTCTAGACTCTTCAACCTTACTGGAATGGAGTCAGAAGGGTCCTCATTACACCGTTAAGGATGACTTACCCTACTTCCAGGAGCGGTTGTTTCTGCCAAGTAAAGAATTGCAAGAACTTGTTATTGCCCATCATCATGAATCTTTAATGGAAGGACATCCTGGTATCGCTAAAACGGAGGAAAAAATTAAACGTCACTTCTGGTGGCCTTCTTGGAGAAAAGACATAAAGTCTTTTGTTCTGTCTTGCGGAATTTGCGCCCAAAACAAAGCTCAAAAGAAAAGGCCAGCCGGCCTACTTCAACCCTTGGATATTCCACCGGCGCCATGGCACACCCTGTCAATGGACTTTATAACCGACCTGCCGCCTTGTGCTGGTTACAACACAATCCTTGTAACTGTGGACCTATTCACCAAAATGGCCCACTTTATCCCTTTAAAGGGTTTGCCTTCTGCTTACACCTTGGCCAAGGAATTCCTGGAGAATGTAGTTCGCTTACATGGTTTCCCTTCCATATTAGTCTCGGATCGTGGAAGTCAATTTATCTCCCATTTTTGGAAGAAGTGTTGCCAACTAGCCCAAATAGATGTGCGGTTATCCACCAGCCACCACCCCCAGACCGACGGACAAACCGAGAGAACCAATCAGACTCTCGAGCAATATCTTCGGTGCATGTTACACCAATCCGAGTTAAATTGGAAAGACATCCTTTGGATCGCAGAATATGCATACAACAATTCAGTGCATTCTGGAACCGGACAAACCCCCTTTTATACTTTGTATGGTCACCATCCTCGGACCTCTGACCTAGATCCACCTCTGACCCTGGAAATGCCCGCAGTAAATCATCTGCATTCCACAATAACCCGAGCCTTCAAAGAAGCTGCAACTCATTTACAGCAAGCCAAGAAAAAGTATAAAGAAAACGCAGATTTGCACCGGGGTAAATCTCTGCCTTGCCAAGTAGGAGACCAGGTATGGCTAGCAACTAAACACTTATCCCTCAAGGGCCCGCGAACCTTCAATCCCAGATTCATAGGACCTTATCCCATCAAGGCTATAATCAACCCAGTGGCCTTTAAACTGGATCTACCGTCCAACATGCGTATACATCCAGTTTTTCATGCATCACTTTTGAAGCCCGTACAACCAGGAACCCGATTGTCCAAGCCTCCAGATCCAGTTCAAATTGAAGGGGAATTAGAATACGAAGTTAAAGACATTTTAGACTCCAAGGTGGTAAAGTCGAAACTCTTCTATCTTGTTGACTGGAAGGGATATGGACCTCAGGAGAGATCGTGGGAGCCTAGTAACCATGTCCACGCACCTCGATTAGTACAAAGGTTTCACCGAAGATTTCCGAACAAGCCAAAACCCCCGGAGGGAAGAACCTTGGGAGGGGCCTTGAGGGGGGGTACTGTCATGATGCCTACCTCCAAGGAGCCAGGTCCGACCCAGCAACCCCAGAGGCAGGCATCATTTCCCCCAGGGGAGTGCCAGCGGGCCCAAGCTGGGGCCCTTTGGACACAGTCCTGGCGCCTTAGGCGCCAGGCTCATGTTGGACCCAAGGCGCCAGGCTCATAAAGCTAGACATGTGTTCAAGTGTTTTAATGTGCACTTACCTGATGCAGACCATGCTGCCACATCCAGGCCCTCTTGAGGCCTGAATGGAACTACTTTACCTGTGGGATTACTTTCCACCCGGGTGTGGTCGGGGAAGGATACATACCTGATCGGAGGAAGGATACACACTTGGAACTTCTTCCAAAGCTATTTAAACCACACCCGATCAGCAACTCACGCTTCGCGTTGTTCTGCTCCTCGCAGCTGGACGCTCACCGTGTCAGCTCCTGCATGTGGACTTCAGCCACGCCTGTCAGCATCCTGGGTCACCTGCAAAGGGAGACAAGAGACCTTACCAGCTAAATCTGCACCACGGAGACATCACCGACGATCCTGAAAGGGAAGACATTATTTTTAAAAGCATTTCGTTACGATCGCTGCAGCGCTGCATTTCACTCACCTTTCCTGGGTTCCTCCATCTTCAGCAGCGATCATCCGGATACACAGCCACTTCCCAGAGCCTAGAGAAAAAGACAAGAATAAGAGGTGAGAGAAGGAAGGGAATAAGACTTACCTGTTGGGTCATTCCCATTTCATTTCGGGTCTTGCCGCTTCCAGGCATTTTCCGGACCCCGGCCCCTATGGGGAAAAAAGACAAAGACATTGAATGAGCATATGCAAAGACAGTTCCCGAGCTGAACTTGCAACAGAACTTTTACAGAGCCTTACCTGAATAGTCAAGCTTACCTGAACTCCCATCAATCCTCAATCCAGTGAAGTAACTGGGTTTCAACGCGCCCCTGCATCAGAAGCAGGATGGAGAGCTCATCCTTCCTGACCCTAAGGTGAGACTTCACAGGGAATCGTGGAAGGGTATCGTGGAGGGTTGGAAGAGAGTGGGAGGCTTGAGCATAACTCAGTCAGTAGGTAATACTCCCTTTTCACGCACAGGGGAATATTCCTGCGAGCCGGAGAAGCCAGAGTAGAGGGCCCTTCCTGTCCATCTTCAGAGTCCTGCGCTTCACCATTGAAGAAGCATCAGCACTCGAAGCCAGACCTGCGCCTCCGTGGGAATCAGGTGAGCGTTACATTCTTGTTATTTTTAGATTTACCATTAACTCATAGGAAGTAATATGCATGAAACAGAAGGCTGCACTTTGTTGATAAGAAACCCCATTTCTGCAAACTAAGCAGAAATATGTAAATCTGTGCATTGTTGATAATGAAACAACATAGAGGTTTAACACTTTAAAAGGGCCCTTCTGACCATTGAGGAGTACAATTTGCCTGGATTGATGACCCCTGCCGGCACCAGCTAATTGACCTGGGACACTTCATTGCAACTCAGGAGGGGGGGGGGCTTGCTTCTCAGCTGGATTTGATCGTGGGTCTCTGGACACTGGGAGAACCCCCTGTAAAGCTGTTGATTGGAAACTGGGCCTGCTGTTTATTCAGAGTTGGTTTCAACAACATCAAAAAGTTGTGCAGTGGGGTATTTTAAAAAATGTGCTTTAATGTATTGTTTTTGTATTTCCTAAAAATGTACAATTTATGTGGTCTTATTCAAGCTTGATAAGGCTTTTTTAACTGTATTTATCGATAGTCAGATCCTTTTTGAGACAGGCTGTGTGTGAAGAAGTGCTCTAAGGCACTAGGCTGTGCATTTTTAAACTAAACAGCTGTATGCCTTTAATGACTTGTTTATAAATGTACAGTTTTCTTAGAATGCTCTGTGGTTTTGCATGTCAGCCAGGATAACGCTGAGGTGCTGTTAGCGCCAGATTGTATATCTGTGTGTGTGTGTGTTTGTGATATCACATGGGCACAGAGCTTATGTTCTAGAACTGTTTTGAGATTTTGACTAAAGCGCTTGGGAACAGGTTGAAAAAGTGTAGCGGGTGTTAGGTAAGAATTCGTGCAGTCCAACTGGTGTGGGACTACACAAGACTTATCTCTTGGTATTAGGAAACATAGGCCTGTAGTTGTTCCAAATTAGGTAGTATGCTTTGGTCTGTGTACCTTCCAGCATAGTGTTGTGTTTTTATAAATGTGGTTATATATAATGTGATAGTACTTATTTCCCCCAAGATTTATCTGGGCCTACTTGTATTAATAAACCATTTATTTTTACAATGCATGGTGTTTCAGTGTTTCTTTGGACCATTTGTATTACAAATTCATTTTTACTGATTCTACAGCCCTGGCTGCTCTGTCTACGCTACCCTGAACTCGGGTAGTATATGATATGATATGATATGGCACTTATAACGCTCCTATACACAAGTGTTTCAAGTGAGGCAAGGGAGGAGGATCAGGGGAAAGACAGAGACAACGATGTTACTAGGCCAGGTGACATTGAGTTCGCGCAAGTGCAGGGGAGGGGGGGGATGGAAAAGTGCAGGGGGAATGGGGAGGCGGCATTGCAGTACATAGGATAACAGTAAAATAAATAAAGACAATAAATACAATAAATAAAAAGTGCGGCCAGCTGGTGGCAAGTGCAAGGGTAAGTGCAGACATTGGGTGTCAGGTGCTGGTATGGGGCTGTAGGGATACAGAAACAGTCCCCGAGTGCAAGGGTTGCCAGGGGGGCAGTGCAGGTGTGCACTTGGCGGAGAGGGCACATGGGCCTGAGATCAGAGGGTAGCCAGGTGACCAGTGCATATTCAGTTTCAGCCAGGAGATCAGCAGGGGAGAGGAGGAGATAAAGCAGAAGCAAATAGGAAGGTCTTGAGGTGCTTTCAGAACTGTAGATGGTTCTCCTCAAGTTTCAGAGAGGCAGGGAGGCTGTTCCAGAGTGAGGCCCCCAGCAGAAGAACGAGATCTACCACCAACTCGTTGCCTGGAGAAGCGACTGACCCTGAGGGAGTTGTAGGCAGATGAGCGAAGTGCTCGAGAAGGAAGATATTTAGGAAGAGAGAGTTGAAGGTATTGAGGCCCCAGGCCCCAGAAGGCCTTGTGTACAATACAGAGGGTTTTGAACTTAATCCTCACCGCCACTGGGATCTCAGTCCTGGAGAGATACGATCCCTGGGCTTGAGGCCAAGGACAAGTCTTGCAGTCCTGTTTTTGGATGAGTTGCAGAGGGCGGAGAGTAGAGGCAGGCAGATTTAGAAAGAGGCTGTTGCAGTAGTCCAGCCTAGAGAGAATCAGAGCTCTGGAGACCGCGAACATCTGGGGGAAGGAGAGGAAAGGAAGAATACCTCTGAGGAGGTGCAGCTGGTAGTGTGACTTCTTAGAGACGTCAGAGATGTGAGGAGAGAAGGAAAGTGTGGAGTTGAAGATGACCTCGAAGTTTTTAGCCTCACAGATGGGAGCAGGAAGAGGGCTAAGAGAGGCCGGCCAGAGAGTGACAGGAAAAGAGGGAGCAGGTATGCTGATGAGGAGAATCTCGGTCTTACTGGCATTAAGGCAGAGATCATTGGCGCACACCACTCCTGGATAGCAGACAGACAATCAGAGATGAGAGAAGGAGAAGAGGTGGCGGAATGGAGCCTGAAATGAGTTGTGTCATCCGCATAGCACTGAAAGTTGGGGCAGAGAGCGGCAATGCGATGGGCAGGAAGTGCCAGGTATTGGTTGAACAGCCACGGGGAGAGGTTAGACCCCTGGGAAACACCACAGGAAGAGATAGCGATAGAGGAGAGGAAGGACCCAAGTTGGTCCTGGGAAGGTCGATTGTAGAGGAAAGAAGTCGGCCAAGCCAGGGCGTGATCAGTGATACCCATGTTATCACAGAGACGGTTGTGCAGGATTGCATGGTTGACCGTATCAAAGGCAGAAGAGCGATTAAGATGAGGACACAGGGGGGTGTTGGAATCAAGGTTGGAGAGCAGGTCTTCACGGATGTTCAGGAGAGCAGTTCTGTGCTTCTCGCAGCTCTGAAGCCAGACTGATAGTCATGAAGACAACCAACAGATCCAGTGTGAAGATTAAGCTGGGAGATGGCCAACTTTTCCAGGTTTTTGCCCGTGAAACAAGTGATGGAGATCGGGCGATAGTTAGCCGGGCAGGAGGTGTCGGCAGAGGGTTTTTTAAGAAGAGCGTGCACAAGGGAGTACTTCAGGGGAGAAGGAAAGACTCCAGTGGTGAAGGAGTGGTTGCAGAAGTCAGCCAGAGAAGGAGCCAGGGTGTCAATGTGGTCCTTGATGGTTTTGGATGAACAGTGGTGAGTCTATTTTGACAAGACTTTCATAAATCGGACTTGTCTATAAACCTTGTCTGGGGAGAACAGGGGAAAGACAGAGAAGGAGGAAGGAGAGGTGCCCGAAGAAGGGCCAGGGGAAGAGCAGGGAGCAGGGGGAGAAGAGAGAGAGGACAGGATGTCCTGAGTTTAAGAGATGAAATGAGAAGTCAGGGCCGTACAGAGGGCCTGGGAGGGAACAGGAGATGTAGAGACTGAAGCAAGATTGGCCAGCTCCTTGCAGATTTTAAAGAGTTCGGCCGAGTTGATAAATGCCGCAGAGATGCAGGCTTGGCTGTGGGCTCTCTTCTTGGTGCAGACAGAGAGCCGGTATTGCCTTTGGAGCAGGTGGCAGGCCAGTTTGTCAGAGGATGTACCTGAAGCATGCCATTTCCTCTCAGCCACCCTGCACTTGCGTTTAAGAGTGACAAGGTCTGAGTCGTACCAAGAGTTGCACTTGGCTTTGGGCTTCAAGCAGATCCTCATGACAGGGGCAAGAACATCGAGAGTATTAGATATAGCAGAGTGGTGCATGGAAATGTCTGCGTCAGGGTGTGAGCCAGCTAAGGGGAGAGGAGAGGGTGAGAAAGTGGCAGCGAAAGCCTCAACTGACACACACTTCATGGGTCAGATAACCGAGAAGGTAGGTGGCAGTGCTGGAGTTGGCTTAGCCTGATGGGTAGAGAGGGTGAGCTGGGAAGAAAGGAGAAGGTGATCACTCCAGGAGAGAGGAGTGGTGAGAGGGATAGAAAGGGGAAGGTCTGAAGAGATCAGAACATCCAAAGTGTGCCCTGCCGAGTGAGTCGGGCCAGAGGGGAGAATAGAGAGTGAGAGAGAGTTGCAGGGGTCTTGAAAGAGTCCAGAGAAAGGACAGGAAGCATCCAGGTAGATGTTGAAGTCTCCAAGAAGGAGGAGTTGAGTTGTCGAGACCAGGAGGGAAGAGGAGAGAGGTCCGCCCACTCAGAGCGGAAGGAGGAGATCTGACCAGGTGGCCGATAGATGGTAGCCACAGTAAGGGAATGGCAGGAGAGAGAGAGAGCCTGTAGACGAGGCATTCGAAAGATGAGTAGGCCTGCGTAGGAATGACAGAGGCAGGAATCCACTCAGGGAAGATCGGGCTACACCCCCTCCAGAACGGTTGGATCTGGGCGCGGAGAGGATCTTGTAGCCATCAGGGAGGAGAGTGTCAAAGCTTGTGGCAGAGCTGGCTGTGAACCATGTCTCGCTGAGACTGAGGACGTTGAGGTCAAGCTCCTCCAGGAGGTGGCAGATGTCAGAGGAGTGCTTGACAGCTGAACAAGAGTTTAGAGTAGCAATATGGAGAAGGTTGCCGTCCTTGAAAGACTTCCCGGGAGAGGTGCAAATCAGAGGTATGCCCTGCGGATGTGTAGAGTAAGCCCGAGGGGGGGCAGAAGAGGAAGGAGGAGAGGGCAAGGTCGCCAAGGAGGACACAGTAGTGGGACGCAAGGAAGCCATGGAGGAAAGAGAGGGGACAGCAGGAGAAGAAAGGAAAATGATGAGGCGCGGGAAGCGTCTATCAAAGAGGAGAAGGTTGGCTTGAGGGCCTTGGGCCAAGATGGTACCATTCAAGTAAACATTAATGATGACCTTAGAGGAGTGGAAGGTGGCGAGGAGGGCCTCCCACCATGTGCCACCATTAATGGGAGATGAAGAGAAAGGAGAGAGCACAGAGACCATAAGTAGAGTCCATAGGTCTGGCGAGGGAACAACAAAGAGGATGTCGGTGAGGGTTTGCCTGGAGGAGGTAGGTGTCGGCGATAGGGAAGCCTGGGTTGGAGGCCAGGATTCCCTTTTTAAACTTCTTCCTACCAGATTTAGTGAGGATAGCAGGATAGTCAATAGAGAAGCAGTTAGAAAAGATGGTACAGCCTTATTCTAATAGTGGAGTCTTGTACTGTCTCAGTTGAACGGTTTTACTAAGCCCTTAGTTGGACTTCAGAAAAACTGTCCTAACAGAGGGTTTTGTAAGTGTTTATAGCGCAGCTACACATTCAATCAGACACTTCAATTTTAAAGCTTGGAACGTGTGAGATCGAGACAGCAAAGTCAGCGACCAAGTATTCAGAATCTGGAATTTCACAGAGTCTCTGACAGTGCAAACATTTTCATATTCTGCAAATAATGTTTTCCTAGTTTATTTATTTCTTTTTATGGGCTCACCGCCACCCTTATAGCCATTCCAAACATTAAATTAAACATTGAATAAACCCAGACTGCACTTTTGCTGCACTTGTCTTTTTGTGATGTGACTTATTTGCACGCGTACAATGCAGTGTTCTGGTTTCACAGCGGCGATAACATATTTTTAGTGTGTAAAATATTCAGCACAGAGGAATCGGTATGTGCCAAAGATGTGTTTAATAAAAGAACGCTGGAATTCTGGATTTCTTTAAAAGGGTTGACTGCGTCAGGGTGTTATCCCGGGCTCAAGATGTTTGGGGATGTGTAAAAGTTGGCTTCTTTCAAATCCTGATGACTGTACCAGTGCATGTTTTAGATTGTGCTGGATGTTTTTGGCATTTCCAAGTAGGGGCTACAATTTATTTTATTCTCCATGCAGAGTGGAACAAAGTAAAACAAAATGTGTCCATTCTCTATCTGCAAGGAAAGCCCAGAACGTTGGCCCGCATCTTCACATCTTTTATAGCAACGCTCTGTTAATTGTATGCAAGCAATTTAAAATATGGTTCTAACTTTTGCAATGTTTTGTACAATATTCACACGCCCCAATATGCAGTGGATTTGAGTATGTATCAAAGACCACACATCTGGTGAAGTGGTGTAGCTGCAATTCTTTTATAGGGATGGATTGAAATTTCAATTTCTTAGGGCCCTGTACTTGGTTGTTACATTGGATTTAATATGTTGACCCTCTACACATTTTCAACTTGTTCCCAAGCGCTTTACTCAAAATCTTAGAAACAGTGGTAGAACATAAGCTCTGTGCCCATGTTTTACCACACACACACACACACACATATATATATATACACGCACAAATACACAGACACACACAGACAAAACTAGAATCCGCTGCTACCAGCGCCTATGTGTTATCCTAGCTGACATGCAAAACCGCAGAGCATTCTAAGCAAACTACATTTAAAAAAATGTCATTAAAAGCACATATTTCAAAGCTTTGATATTGAAGTGGCTGATTGTGTAGTCACACTATACACACTTACAAAACCCTGTACACATTTTCAATTTGTTCCCAAGCGCTCTAGTCAAAATCTCAAAAAAAGATCTAGAACATAAACTCTGTGCCCATGTGATACCGCACACACACATACACACACAGAAATTAAATCCAGTGCTACCAGCACATCTGCATTATCCCTGCTGGCATGCAAAACCACAGAACATTCTAAGCAAACTGTACACTTATAAACACGTCATTAAAAGCACATAGCTGTTTAGTATATAAATTAACAGCCTAGTGCCTTTGAGTGCCTCCTCACCACCGGCATGTCTCAAAAAGGGCCTGACCTTCGAGAGATATGGTTAAAATAAAACCTTATTAAGCTTGAATAAAACCACATCAATTGTACATTTTTAGAAAAATACAAGAGTAATACATTAAAGCACATTTCTTAAAATACCCATGTGCTCTCCTTATTGATGTTGTTGAAACCAACTCTGAATAAACAGCAGACCCAGTTTCCAATGAACAATAAATCAAGGTGTTGGGATAGGTCGATGATTGTGGATAAGCTTTATGGGAAAATGAGATATAAAGAATACTCACAACAAGGTTTTTCATGGTGTAGGGTATGTGGATACTTGACTAAGTTGTATGCAATGGAACTGAAACGTTCCATATTATATCTGCGCCTAAACTTATTACCAACCATGGATTGGCTCGTGGCAAAATATCCCTTCTGATGCACACTTATGCAGATTGTCTAACAGGGAGACTGAGACTACTCGCTACATTTTGACTAATTGTATGAAGATGCAAGAGTGTAATGAAGAGACCTCTTTCGATTTTGTCATAAATATTGAGGACATTGCCAAGGACCAATTTTGGTCCATGTTATTTGTGGCAAACTCGATAGTTATGGTAGCAGCTGCTTTTAACATATGGAAGGAAGCATTGAAGACATTTTAAACGTATCGCACATGCATATAGATTTTTTAACTTTCTTTAATATTTAATTATTTTTATGCACCTATATGTCTTATTGGATCTTAATGACATGAGTATTACAATTAAGACTATTTCTTTCTTATTAGTAATCATATTATGTAAATAGATGAATTGTGATTTCTTCTTTTTATTATTTCAATATTGTTTGTTCATATGTGCTTAACATTTTGTAAATAAACTAAATGCACAGTAAGAAAACATCAACAAATATTTGAGTGGTTGGTGGCAGATATGTATGAATGCACATGCTGCATTGTGATGTGTAATTTGCTGAAAGCTAAACATTCTCTGTGATAGTGCTTCTTTTCCTCCACTTTGTATGAAGTGAATTCCTGTTTTGTGTTAAAAACTTTCATTATTGTTATCACTTGTTGTGTTGCTAAGGTTAGTAGTAAACTTGACGTAAAGTGTAATTCTTCATGCTCTTGAATGGTTTTTATTGGTAGGCCTTAAATTATTGAACAGAAAACAGTCAATATAAAGCTTCATCAGAAAGTCCATTTTACGTGTTGTTATGATACACTGTTTTTATGCTACGCAAAATAACTACTATAATGGTTTCCCAGTGCCAAGACTTGTCTGGGTGTTGGTATATTGCGCCCCCTCCAGGGGTGTTCACCGCAAGTCAAGATCTATTACTGTGATCTGCAATCTGCAGCTCGCTAGGTGTTTTGGACTACGGATCAATGCCCCCTCACCATTGACTATGCTGGGTAGCGCTGATAGGTATAGGTCAGAACATCTGGGGAGTCAAAAGTGGTAGGCTTCTGATCTAACAAAGTGTAAAGGATGGGACTGGAGCGGACAAGATTGGCTTAGGGGCAGACACCCTGGCAACTGAAAGATGGACAAGAATGCTACAATTGAAAAGGAATGGATTAGTGGTAAATGGAAAGTAAAATATTACTTGGACCAGACATTATTTGTACATAGTGTAATCTTCTCTGTGCCTTTTGGCAGTCATGCTAGGTAGTTTCCTTAATTATTCTAGGTGATTTGTTTTGGGCTAGTAACAGCAAGCCCAAACAGATTATCCTCCATGCTTCAAGGGTCTGCTTGAGCACCTCTTGAGCCCGTCACACAGCCACCCACCACTTTTAATACTACAAGCTTATCACTCAGAAGCTGCCTTCATGAAAACTGCATTACAAGTATAAACACAAGGCAACTTGCATTCCTAATTGCTGACATTTACCTAGCTCATAATGGCATTACTGCGGCCTTTGGCATGTATTAGCATATGAAGAAACTATTAGGGCGATGCACTAAGCATTTTATGCAGGACATGCGTTTGTGGGTTTATGCCTTACAATATGGTGAATATGGCAGGCATATCATGGTTTTTTGGGGACATCTGGAGCTGCACTTGACACTGGTATCTCGCCTGAAGGCCGCAGGTCTCTCGGGGACCGTCTTGGACTGGTTTGCCTCTTTCCTTGCGAATAGAGGTCAGTCACTTTTGTTGCCTCCCTTTCTTTCCTCTTCTCGCACATTGTTTTGTAGTGTTCCGAAGGGGTCAGCGTTGTCCCCTATGCTTTTCAACATCTACATTCAGCTGCTAATTCGCCTCATCCGTTCCCACAGTTTTCGCTGTTATTCATATGCCGACGACACTCAGATACTGGTGCATCTTATCGAGACCAGGTGTCTGTGGCTCTTGAGTTACGGGAGTGTCTATCGGCAGTTGGTAATTGGATGCGTGCAAATTAGCTGAAGCTGAATGGGGACAAGACCGAAATCTTGGTGGTGGGTTCTTCTTCTACTTCTGCAGCATGGACTGATTCCTTCTTGCCCCCTACACTGGGTGATCTTCCCACTCCCGTGAAGGTGGTCAAGAATTTAGGAATCTTGCTGTCATCTGATCTATCAATGCTGCCTCAAGTCAGCGCAGTCTGTAAGACTGGTCACTTCCTGCTGAGAGTGCTGCGCAGAGTTCTGCCCTTCTTGCCGGAACGTTTGCGACTGCTGGTAGTGGCTTCTATTATCACCAGTCAGATCGAATATTGCAACACACTCTATTTGGCACAACCTCTTGGGCTGATGCATACAGTTGCAACTGTTGCCAAATCTGGCTGCTAGGGTGGCCACGCCCCCCCTTTACGGAGCACATATAAGTCCTGTGCTTCGATCATTGCATAGGCTTCCGGTAGCCCAGAGGCTTAAGTTTAAAGCTCTGTGCCTGGTTCATGGTACCTTCTTTAGGCAGGGACTGGAATATTTGCAGGATACATTTTCTTCCTATATTCCAGGTAGAGTCCTTCGTTCCAGTGATGCCAATCTAGTGGTCATCCCTAAAATCCATTTGGCCCGTGTGGGCAGTCGGGCCTTTTCAGCTAGTAGACTGTGGAATGGGCTCCCACCTTGCCTTAGAGGTCTGGGGAATCACTTTCAATTTAGAAGGGCGCTGAAATCTTTCCTGTTCTAGGGTCACTGTCAAGGCCAGTATTTCTTCTTTTCCTCTCCGCAAGATGCCTTCAGGCGAAAGTGCGTGCTATAAGTTTACATAACATAACATAGCCAAACCTATTGTCTTTGTCAGTGCTTTTTCAATACATTTGTAGAAACCTTTATCTTTGTCATAACACAGATGTGTCGTTCTTTTCAAAGTCATTTCAAAGTCTTTGTCACTAAAGAAAAACAAAAATAGCAATATTGCTAATTTGGGAGCTTGTAACCATTTTCTATTTTAATTGCAGGGAGTGGCATATATGCGCCAGACAGACCCAAGGCATATTATTACAATTCGGAAACTGAGGATGGTCGACTCGTGCTCGCAGAAGTCCTCTCACATCCTCGCCTTACGTCCCTTTCTTCTGTCAGTTGGTCAGAATATGCCAGGAGCATCGCAATATCCT
Source organism: Ambystoma mexicanum (assembly GCF_040938575.1). NCBI lineage: Eukaryota > Metazoa > Chordata > Amphibia > Caudata > Ambystomatidae > Ambystoma > Ambystoma mexicanum. Next base: position 1,090,086,726 of record NC_090927.1, read on the forward strand.
CCTCCAAAAGCAATCAATTTTCAAGCCCAGGTTCCTGGGACAACGTCACATTCACAAGGCTTGACCAAGCTGAAGGGAATCTAACGACTTGCCAGACGACGCTGTGCTGCCACCTCAGCTACAAAATGGTGAAGAGGCAGGACGATGAGCTATTTGTGCTAGGTGCTTATAATGGCCTGCATGGCTCTGTAAGAAAGTACTACATTCAGGTAACAAGTTTTTATTTATACAGCCAAGATAAAATGTTACATTTCGCGATCAGGATCATATGTGGTCTTCTCATTTTCTAAATCTAAAAAGCAACGGTTTTATTCATTACTTCATGTGTTTCGGATTGATTGGGTTCGTTTTTGAAAGTGAATGCAGCCTTTCAAAACTGTAGTTCACTTCCGCAATAAGCAACATGCTTAGAGGTTATGAATCAGATGTAGATGTGAAGTAGCTAACGTTTTTATAAAATAATCTTATCTTAGCCGCTTACTGATATTTATAAAGCGCAACGTATACCATCTCTCGCCTTCACATCCTCGCTTAACCCCTCATGTGCTATAGTTCTTCTATTCCACGTCTTTACAGTGCCTTATGGGCCCTGTCAATTATCTGGCCACAAAACCTTTCTGCTTCTTGGAGTAAAAGCTTGTTTCATGATACAAAATATGCTTCTCAGTGCCAAGAAACATGGTTGACCTGCCAACTCCTTCTTTTACTTGGCGGTTTATATGTGTGTTATGCCCATATTCCAAACAATTCTCATGGCAGGCTGCACCGACTCCTTCCTCTCTCTCCCTGCTGCCCGCTGTCACCCAGCCACCTCCCGCTCCTTTCCTCTTATGATATTTATTTAAAACAATTAAGCATTTTAAAAAACATCATTGCGTCTATGCTGCAACAATTTTCACCAAAGAAAAGGTGCATGTTTTTTAGCTCTGTTTTCTTTTTTGCATGGTGGCCATCTTGCTTTAGGCTTGTTTTATTATCACAAAAAAATTATTGCTCGCAAACTTTTTTTTTTCATGAAAGAAAATCGTTTTTTTCAGTGAAGCCTTTAACAGCAGATATGATTTGCTGTGAAGGTGATGATGATACACACTTCTGGGTTGGGTTGTATCAGCCGATAATGGCTCACAGCCCTCCATAATGGCCTGAGCACATACAAGGTTTTTTTTTATCAAAAAGTAGGACCTTGTTGGATTCCAGAAAAGAACCTGGAACCTGGAATCCAAAAAAGATCCCCATCTCCTCTGCCTCCTTTACTACAGAGCTTCTTACCGTTGGATGCATATCATGCAGCCTCTGCTCTTTGGCATGGAATACCTGTTGTATGCAAAAGTACTGTATCATCATCATAGTGTTTCCTTTTAACAAAGAATACAGAGACGCTGCAACTGTGCTGGCATAATAACGAAGATTTATCTAGTGAGACCTTTTTCCTGGATTCTTGCCATAGCATTGACAATCATAAGAATTAGATAGGAATAGACCCTTGAGACAAACATGCTATTTTCACCCCCTCATATAAACAGCATGTTAGTTACAGCACATCCTGCTCTCCTTCGCTCATTCGCTCCTTGCATCCAACAAGGAATCCTTTTTCACTATTTCTACTCCGTTGGACTCTGCCAAGACCTTCTATTATGAACCTAATTTCTTCCATCTGCTCTCATCCTCACAAGCTACACATGACACTCCAACCCCTGCTTATCCGCCTTGGCTTCGTCTCTTCTCTGTCTTAGCCAACAACTTCATCCATTACTTCTCCAAGATTTGTGCCAACTTGAATCCCCCATTCTCACTAACACATCCTACGTAAATCAGCTTCTCTCTGTCAAACATTCCTCCTTCTACCCCTGCTTTACTGACACTAATCCACATCTCTGTTAACTCATGTACGCCCCTGTGGGTCTCTTCACTGTCCAGACCACCAGTGAACTGGCACTATTGACAAGGATATACATGCCTCCTCTATTCAACCTACCACTTTCCTTTAGTATTTTCCCTGAGAGCTTCAAGGTGCTCCCATTTTTAAATATCTTGAAGAAAGCAACTTTAGACTCCAACAACCCATCCAACACTCTACCCGTCTTCCTTCTTCCCCATTATTCCAAAGTTCAGGATCCTGTGGTCTTCATCCTCATTACCACATTCAAGGAAGGGAACAGGCTCTGCAGCTTGCTCCAATCTTGGTTCCGTAGTGCCATGCCACAGAAACTGCTTTCACCTCTGTTTCCAACTTCTTCACCATGGCTTATCCCTGTCACCATTCATGCATTGTCACCTTGCTTCAGTTTTCTGATGCCTTTGACAAGGTTTAATCATTTGCAGTTGATTTTCTAGAGGCTATCTGTGTTCGCAGTCACTTCGCAATGATCATTCCTCTCTCCTAAGCACCCTGTCTCACCAGGACTCCATGCTTGATTAGATTACTTCTTACCTGAACAGACAACACTTTCTTCATCTGTAGGAAGTCTGATACCTTTTCTGACACACACCGTTCTTGGAATCCCCAGAAGGCCTGTCCTACTTCTCGCAACACTGTACACTTCTTCCTTTGGGAACTTATATCCTCCTTGGCTTTTCATGCCATCTATTTTGTAATTATATTGAAATCTACTTCCTTCATCATCATGGAAGTACCTTTTGCGTCACCAACTTCCAGTCTACCAATTGCCATTGGATGGTGCTATGTTGCCTGATGGTCAGTGCCTCAAAAACAACATTAATGTTTCTCCTGACCTCTAATGCATTACCATCCCTCCTTCTTCTTTTTTGCTTCCAGCCTGATCTCCTTCACAGGGTCCTCTTTGACAGTGTTCTTAAACTATTTATTACTTCCAGAACTATGTCTGCCATCTCAAGTCTGCTGAACATCCAGAGAATATGTCCACATCACATCTCCATTTGATGAAAACACTTACCACCACTGAATGGCTGGATTTCATGCTACAGCCTCCTTGTAGAACACACCTTCTGCTTCTTTCCTCCTTGTAACTCTTTCCTACCTGCACCCTCTGTAATCTCCTTCCTCCCTCACCTACCGCCACAGATTTCATGTGGGGTAGTTATTTGTGCAGATTTGCTCCCTCCTCAGTTTCCTTCATGTCTTCAGATGTACCCATGCACTAACCCCCTACCCTCCTGCTTGGCTGTTGCTCCTCTGGCATGCACATTCTTACACTCATAGTTCTGTTCAGTCTGCACCTTCTCTCGCTTTTACTCCTGCACCCTCCTTGGCCTCACCTTTGGACCTCGATACCCCCACAAATTAAGTGCAGTCACACATTTGGATTCATGATAGCCTTCAAGAACCATCTTCTCTATCTTACGTGACGCAACTTTAATCTCCCTGCCACCACCGTGACCATTGAACTATATATATATATATGTACATGCAAATTCCGATCTAATGTTGGTCTTGTCTATCATTTCTTTCTTTGATAACCCCATGTACTTCCGCCAACCCCTTCCTAATTACATTATGGTTTAATTGCTAACCCATGTGCATTGACTCTATGTAATGCAATTAGCTGTAAGACTGCTCAGACTTTTTAATATACTTTGTTAACAGAATGTCTGGATAAAGTCTGCCAAACTACAATCAAATAAATACAAATTCAAAATACAAACCTGGAACAATTTGGAAAACAATATAGTTGAGAGTCTGTAATCTCTTAGTAAATATAAAAATGTATACATGAATGATCCATTAAATAGCTGACTCGGCTGAACGATGCCCCCCCCACTATCCGTTCATTAAAATATGTGTCATGAACTATCTTTGGTAATCATAGCTACATGACAGCTAAGATCTTGTGGAAGTGGATTGTTGATTTCTCAGATTTTGACTTTGACATCTTTTTTGAACCACAAATAAGAAGCCTAGCTGTGAATAAGGATGTATCATTGCTTATATTAATCCATTGGGATACCACCAAACGGTAATCATGTTACTGCCACTTGGTCTGCAGAAATTACTAGCAGATTACAAGTGTTGGTAACTAGTGTAGTTAATTCCCATTCCAGGGAGTCCCATAAGACTCCATGGGGGGATTTGCTGGTATTACCGGCACCAGTAATACCAGTGTTTTTTGATGGTGAAGTGCTGGAATTACCTCCAGCTGTAAGCTGGAGTTAATTCCAGGCATCCCACCATCAAACAAGAGTATGCCTGTGTGATAACGTGCTGGTAAACTTTATTGTCAGCAAGTTAATTCTGCACCAGTATACTTGTAATGAGGCCTGTAATGTCCTCATATCTTATTATACATAATAGCACTCTCAGACTCATTTTCCGTTACCTCTCCTACATCCACAGAGTCACTGCAATCTTGTCCATTGTCTTCTCCCACCTAGAATACGTCAGCTCCCTCTACCTGGCGCCCCTGCTTATCAATTCATAACGCTCCAAAGGGTCCAGAACTCTGCAGCTAGGCTCCTCCGTGCCCATGGCACCAGAGAGCACAGATCCCCACCCACCTTATCCTCCACTCGATCCAGGTCGGATGACAGACCGCTTTCAAAGCCATGTGCATCACTCACCACACCCATCACAAGACAAACCCAGAATACCTTCAATAGAAAATCACCCGCTACCAACTCAGCAGAAACCTGCGCTCAGGCACTGCGCTTCTCCTTGTGATCTCCACCTTCAAATGGGCTAGAATAGGAGGATCCACTTTCTCTGTCCAAGCCGCCACAATCTGGAATTCAATGCTGCTTAACATCCGACGCATAGAGGACCACCTGGCCTTCCGTAGGGCTCTCAAGATATGGCTAGTCCACCTACCACCCTGACCAATCCTGCCCTCTTGAGCTAGTCAACCACTTCAGGTAGGCCGGAGCAACTAAGAACTTCCATGAAATCACAGATTGACTGTAAGAATAATCGAACATCTAGCAGAACGCAGGAGAGTGTCCATGTGACACCAAACAAACCATGAAGCCAGCCAGAGAACATGGGTATGTATCATGCTGCATGCTTTTGGAAGATAGCCGAAGGCAAGGCCACTCACCTGCACACTTCTGCAACCATGCACCACTCCCATTGATCCATCACACAACATCTCTGCCATTAGAATGCAGCTATCCGCCACAACAAACAAAAATTCAATCTAGCTGGACACATAATGAGTTCTACTATTCTCGCATAGTCTCCTATCAACTTCGAAGCACCCATCCACTTTCCAGCTCGATATGGGTAGCTAGTAAGGGCCTGGCCAATCCCACCCAACTTCGCATTAGCAAAAATGCGCCCATGCATCGATTTTCCCAAACTTTGGACTACGCCCCCCCGAATGCGTTCACCTACAGTGCTTTGAGGCCATAGCAATGGGATAAAGATGCTTTACAAATGACAAATTACATTACGTTGCATAATCAGTGTCCTATTCTATTGTGAATGAGTGTAGGGCCCTTTGGGTATCGTGCATGCAATGGATCGGGATGCAGAATAACTCCTGACCCAATAATCGAACCAACTCAGGAAGATGGCAAACGTGCTGTTTTATTAAAAAATTATCTAAAACGGAGTTTACAATGGACATCAATGGACTTTCGTTCGAGCTCTCAATACATTTCTTTGAAAAAATATCCTTATATGCAGAAAATACGTCAGACGTGACGTCATACTACATGGCAAATGCGTAAAACCTATGAAGGGTTGTGATAGGTTCAGGGGGAACATCTAAGTATACTTTCTATAAGAGGTGGGATTGTGATTGGTTATCTACTGTCAGGTGGACAACTTATGCCCACCTCTAAAACATGTCATCTTCAACATTTATTAAGTACACAGTACATCATTGTCTCTCAAACTATAAGGCCCTTCGTTATATGGCCCTCTATTATTGGTTGGCACGCACATGCCTTTCTGGAACATTCGGCTCACTTAGCAGCATGTAAGCTCAAACCCAGGTGCCAGGAGGTGGACTTGACTTCACCTCCCCACCCAAGTAGCCCTTCATCTCTCATCACCCATGCATTCTGCCATGAAGATTGTGTTTGAACTTGGCCTTGCAATGTATTCTTGTCTCTGGGAATTTATGGGAGTGCAAGCACTCACTATCGTCGTTCTAGAGATCCACGCTGAGCTCTATTTCCATCCTTGGCTCACGTAACAGGAGACCACAATTTGGTCCATTTAGCAGCATTTAAATGTCTTAAATGAATAAAACTTGGCACGCTTGGTGTTGGTTCTTTGCACCTTAACAAGGAATGGTTCAGCTTCTCACGATCACCGCCTTGAAGAATAGATAACCGGCCTTGGCTGCTTCAGCATTGACACCAGGCCAGACAGCCCTGCCACACTCTTCCATGATCTCAGCTCATTCGTGCTGCGACACGATTCTCAGCCTTTCCCTCCATGGGTCCAGGCTTACTAAATTCATGACATCGATGTCCAGCTTCTATTCACTACATATAACCAGCTTCTAAGATTACTTAATCTACTTGCGTTTCAGCATCTGTACAGTTATTGAACGACTTTCATTTTCTGCAGTGTTTTCCACACGTGCAATCTTCTTTTTCACCTATGAAAGTTTACTTGATTCTTAACTTTGTCATCAGTTTCTATACGGTCCACGCATCTTCTTCAGCCAGTATTCTCAGGGCGTCATGCTCATCTTTCGTGACATCACCAGCTCCTCTTTTGCTCCTTCTTATATTCCTTTGGGGAGTTCCTCCCTCAGATTGTCATCTCTTTGGGGATATATTTGATAGGGTTTTCTCAGCGGGTACCTTCTTTCGAATATACGCTGCGGAATTGCAAAACTGCTGGGTTTAAACATGGCACGATGTCAGGCTTCCAACATATAGGAGGTAGGGGGTGGGATTTCCTGCAGAGGCACGTACCTGCTCCTCTACATAAATAAACCAACGTGGTAAATCAAGGAGTGTCCACCCCTCTTGAGCGAATGTCTACTTAGATTTTTCGGACTATACTACTAGTCTTCATTGCCCATGTGATAATTGTTAATGTTAATGTTAAAGGACATTTGTACCGCGCACTATCACCACGGGATTGGTCCCCTGGCGCTCTAGCGGCTCTGAAAGAGGGGAAAGGGAAGGTGAGTTAGTGGGAGGAAGCTGGACAAGTGCAAGAGAGCAGTGATGTACTGTTGGCAGCCTCAGCCCGGTGGGTCCGTTGGCTGGGCCTGGGTTGTTTGCTGCCAGTAGTCGTTGTGTACTGTTGTGCGAGTCTGTGTGTTTTTGTTTTGTTGTTGCAATGTAGTGAGGTTTGTGCGGTTTGCTTGTGCTGCAGGTTTGTGGTTGTGTTTGGTTTGGAGTTTGAGAGGTGTAAGCTGAGGGGGGAATTGTTAGTGGATTGGTTAGTTGGCATTTCTGTCTCGAAGTGAGGTGCTGGGTTAGCGTAATTGCCCTAGGTGGGATGTGGAGGCATTTCTGCGCCTCTGTCCTGGTCTGGACTTGTCTGGTATTCACACTGCCCTGTTCATATCTGAACTTCTTTTCCATCAACTTCCTTCATAAACATGAACCTGAACCTTACCTGGCATCCTTTTCTACTCATACGGCCATTGTACCTGCTAAAGTCCACAACTCAGTTCGAGTGTGGTGATTACTAACGTATAGGAACTCTATGACAGTGTGGAACTTGGTAGCAATTATGGGTGAAAGAGGAAGTTGGCTCGAATTGGCTGCAGTTGTTGATTCTGTCTTAATGGGTGTCACTTGTGTTTTTTTTTACTTGGCATTGCCTGTCTAGTTGTGGTGGGAGTTTCTTAGTCAGTTCTGGGTGTTGTCAGTGTCCTCCTAGGTTTAGCCCTTCTTTTTCCTTTCCGTTGTTTCGGTTTTCAGTTTGTGTCTGTGGTGTTGAAGAGCCAGGTTTTTAGTAATTTCCTGAGTTTTAGGTGATCTTTGGTGTTTCTTATTTCTTTTGGGATGTTGTTCCAGGTTTTTGCGGCTAAGTGGTAGAAGGAGGTGCCTCCAGGTTTTTTCCTACGGTATGGTTTTAGTTCCAGATGGATTTCGTTGCTTGACATGAGGAGTCTCGTTGGCTTGTAGATTATTTTTTTTTGTTGGAATTCTGCTCCTTGTCCACTGATTGCCCTGTGTGTTATGCACATTGTTTTGAAGGTGATGCGATGTTTGCCTGGCAGCCATTGTACTGTTTTTAGGACAGGAGAGATGTGGTCTCTTCTGGAGAGTTTGAGGAGTATTCTGGCTGCTGTATTTTGGATCTGTTGTAGTTTCTTCAGGAGGTATTCTGGTATTCCGAGCCAGAGGCTGTTTGCATAGTCGATTCTTGTCATGATGAGGGCGACGATTGTGAGTGTTTTGTGCGTGAAGGAGAGGAAAGGTAGGATTCTTCTTGCTGTGTGGAGGAGGAAAAAGCATTTCTTGACTGTTGCATTTATTTGTGGTTCTAAGTTTAGGGTGTTGTCCATCACGGCTCCCAGATTTTTTACTTCCTTAGATGCTGATGGTGCGGTTCCCATTTCCGTTGGCCATGGGATGGCGGTTTCGTTCTCTTAGTCTTTGGATATTATCAGGATTTCTGTCTTTCCTGGGTTGATTTTCAGGTTGTTGGCGTTCATCCAGTTGAAGACTTCTTTTAGACACTCGATTAGGGTTGAGTGATCGGCTTGGGTGTCTTCGATTTTGTAGATGATTTGAGTATCATCTGCATAGTTGTAGCATGTAATGTATTTTTTGAAGATTCTGATAACTGGAGTCTGGTAGATGTTGAAGTACAGTGGTGATAGTGAGGATCCTTGTGGCACTCCACAGTCGTTAACACATGCTGCAGAGAGGTCGAGCAGAATAAGGGCTGATGTTGTGTTTGCGTCTGCGTTAGTTTTTAGGTCGTCCCAGATGGATAGTAGTGCGGTTTCTGTTCCTCTTGCGGGTCGGAAGCCGACTTGAGCTTGGTCTAGCAGGTGGTGTTTTTCTACGTGTATTTGGATTAGTTTGTACACGTAGGTTTCTATGAGTTTTGCTGGCTAGGGAATGTTTGAAATCGGCCTGTAGTTGGAGAGGTCTTCTACGTCACCACTTGTGTTTTTTAAAACTGGTTTAATATATGCTGATTTGAAGGTCCTTGGTACGGTTCCTGTTGCTAGTGATAGATTTAGAAGGTTTCTGTAATATTCTGCTGGAATTCCTTGTGCAAGGATTGATTTGAAGATGTCTGGGGGAGAGGGTGTCATGCTTGCGCCATGGGCGCATCCATTTACGCTCAATATGGACTATTTTCTTATCATTTATTTACAACAGACTCCAACAAACTACGTATACCACAATGCACCTGGCTACAAACATCGATTCCTGGCTGTTCCTATTTGTCATCAAAGGAACTACACCCCCCAGAAGCCCTAGGGACTTGCCCTGCTTCCACCAGCCTAGGAACAGAAAGGGAGGTGGCCGATTGCCTGCAGGTGTGTTTAGCCAGGTGCAACCAATTAGCCTGCCTCTGTGCTGGGCTAGGCAGTATAAAGGCTGCTGCCTGCAGTGGCTCAGCCTCTTGCATCTGAGAGTCCTTCCTCCTCCTTTCGCGTCTGTCTACGGATCCTTGTATGCTGTTTACCATCACTCCTGCTTGGACCCTGCCTTGCAGCTTGTTACACCCTGCTGCCTACAGCCCTAGCCTTCTGGGCTCCCTGCCTTGCAGCTTGCTCCACCCTGCTGCCTCCAGCCATAGCCTTCCAGGCTCCCTGCCTCACAGCCCTGCTCCTCTGGGCTCTCCACACTGCAGCTGATCACGCTCTGCTGCCTTCCAGCCTCCGCCCTTGCCCTGCCGGGCTCTCCACATTGCAGCTGATCACGCTCTGCTGCCTTCCAGCCTCCGCCCTTGCCCTGCCGGGCTCTCCACATTGCAGCCGATCAAGCTCTGCTGCTTTCCAGCCTCAGCCCTTGTCTTCTGGGCTCCCTGCTCTGCAGCCTGCCTCACTCCGGCTGCCTTAGCCCTTGTCTTCTGGGCTCCCTGCTCTGCAGCCTGCCTCACTCCGGCTGCCTTAGCCCTTGTCCTCTGGGCTCCCTGCTCTACAGCCTGCCTCACTCCGGCTGCCTTAGCCCTTGTCCTCTGGGCTCCCTGCTCTACAGCCTGCCTCACTCCGGCTGCCTTAGCCCTTGTCTTCTGGGCTCCCTGCTCTGCAGCCTGCCTCACTCCGGCTGCCTTAGCCCTTGTCCTCTGGGCTCCCTGCTCTACAGCCTGCCTCACTCCGGCTGCCTTAGCCCTTGTCCTCTGGGCTCCCTGCTCTACAGCCTGCCTCACTCCGGCTGCCTGCCTTAGCCCTTGTCCTCTGGGCTCCCTGCTCTACAGCCTGCCTCACTCCGGCTGCCTTAGTCCTTGTCCTCTGGGCTCCCTGCTCTACAGCCTACCTCTCTCCGGCTGCCTACAGCCCTTGTCCTCTGGGCTTCCTACTTTGCAGCTTATCACGCTCCGCTGCCTACCCCCTACCTTTTTCCCGCTGGGTCCTCGGCCTAGCAGCCCTCTACAGTCCTCTGCAACCTTCTACGTTCAGCGGCCCTGCCCCTCAGGGTTCACTCCTTACTGCCCGGCCCTTCTGGGATCCTTGCCGTGCAGTCTGCTTTACTCTGTTGCCCTAAGCCCTTTTCCTCTGGGCTTTCTACCTTACAGTCCCACTCCTGTGGGCTTACTCATTGCTTTCCTGCTCCTCTGAGCTCTCAACCTACCTTACTGTCCTCTGCTATCCTATCCTGTTACTCGATTTTCCCTTCATATCCTTCTGCTAGTTTGCTATCATCTCCTTTCCTGGATTTGTCTGTAGTATCTTCTCTTGTACTGTTTGTAGACCCTTTTGTACAGAGCTTGTCTGTTGGTTCCCATCAGCCAACCTCTGCCCCTTCCCTTGTCTCGTTTCTACATCACAGACACCCATAGCTGCTGTTCCAAGTCATGAGCAAATAGCGTGGGCCTCTGTTATAGCAAACTGTGCAGAAGGCTAGAGTATTTCCAAGGTTCGTGGAATACTCTTTTCCTATATCTGCATACACCCCAAGAGGGTATTCATTCTGTATCCTTTCCCTTGCTACTCTTGCCTACTCTTCGCTCCCTTTCCTTTCCGCTGTGTGTGTTCCTATCTGTCCACTTTATTTGGCACAACCACCCAAACCCTTTCTGGGTGTCCTGTGCCGCTCTTAATAGAGTGCCATCCTTGACAGAATGCAAGAGCCAAAAATTTCTTATTCCATTGGCCGGAAAGGCACACACAGACCAAAGATGCTTTCCTTTCGAGTTAAGAAACCTTTGCATAAACCTATGGTTTTCATAAAGACAGCAAACAAGAAACTTAGTCTAAAGGACAGTCTCGCCTTAGTAAACAAAGATTTACAAGCACGGTACTATACTCACTGGCTAGCTGACCCTTCTTCCATGTACAATTATTATGACATTTGCGACTATGATCCGCAGTCCTTATCTGTTGCAGAGCTACAGCAAGAAAATGAATTCTTACAGATCTTGTTAGACCAAACAGTAAAAAACTTTCCTGCTTCTTCTGACAAGCCTTCTAACACCGCAACAGCTAAGGATATATCACTCATTGTTGGAGACTCTAAACCAGAATACGCTGTTGCCAGAGTGATATGCGCAAGATCAGCTTGGCAAGCCCCCCAGAATGCTGGAAAACCTTATTTGACAGGACAAGGCAGTCATTATCCTGAGGTTTGTGCATCTGGTCCTGGGTACAAAAGACCTTACTAACCATCGGTTGTCTAAATGCTTCCACTGTATCTACTAACCACAATAACCCTAAGGTCAGTCTTCCCATTGCTGCAACCGAATTTCCTACCACACCAGCTTCTGAAGCTTTAGATCAAACAAATGATACTTACCTGCTACAAGAACAACTCCTACGCCTTAAAGGAAAGACCGAAGACCTCTATGATGACTTTGTTTATTTGCATTATCAGAATCTTATGAAGGGACACAAGTTACCAGACCATCTGACACTATGTCCAACACCTGACATCTTATCTTTAGAGATCGACATGATAAGGCCTGGAATTGTCACGCAGAAAAGGATACATACTTATACCAAGCAGATGGAAGACCTAAATGTAGCATATGTATCCCTTCTAAAGACTGACACAGCTCTTTCTTCTTCCAGCCACAGTAACTCAGGTTGTTGTACTGACAGAAAAGAATTAACTCCTCCGGTGGGTCAAATCACTCACACAGCCATTACACCACAAAACAAGGGTGGTCTTCTGATTGGAAATCCCTCTGAGTCAAAGGATGGTTCCGCCCTCACCCTTGCCTATTGTCCAGTACTCACACTTACTACCTCTTCTGAAATGACAACGGCAGCTGAAGAGACTGGCACAGTTCACACCGAGCATGCTCAGTTGGCAAGCGGGGCTTGCCAAAGTGTGGCTGTGCTATCAGACAACACTCTTGAGCAATCAACATCTTCAGTTTCTTCGATACCCCCTAAATCGCCAGTGGTTGTGGTACCCGATCTACCAGTAGTTGCAACACCTGAACTGTCTGTGGCTGCTACAGCACCCGAACCTCCAACTGCAATTCATGATCTTCCTGCTGCGGTGGTTCTTAAACTCCCTGTCACATTTGAGACTCCTGAAGTCCCTGCTGCAAATCTTGAGGTTGCTATAGCTACTGTGATTCCTGAAGCTACTGCTAATTCTGATGCTTCCGATGCCCAGATTTCTACTTCCTTCGCAGCTGTGCTCGCTGCAGCAGAATCCTCTGCTACACAACCTGATCCCGCAGCACCTTCTCTTCCTGATCCTACACCCGCCATGCTAACTGTTGCAAAGTCAGCGAAGGGTTTTCCTGTTAAGACTATTGCTCCAGTTGTCCCTGCTGGTGTATCTATAGCACTAAGACTGTCAGACTCTACTCTACCAGTCTCAGGTGCGTTCCAGCCCGCTGGCTCTCTCATGGCACCTACACACCCAGTCGCTACAGCATCGATACTCTCTACAGCCATTCAAGATCTCACCGCTGCTGTAACCTCTGAACTGTCTACTAATCCTGGGGAAACCGCCACTGTGACTCCTGAACTCTCTGCGGCTAACCCTAACGTTGTCATGGCTGCTCCGGATGTCTTGGAAACCCTTCCTAAAGCTACCAACTCTGCTGTACCTATGGCTCCACTTTCCAGCATCATACTGTTGTCCGTCAAAGCAAAATCTATCATGGAGCCTGCAGCAGTTTTTCGCAGTTCCTCTCTTCATGCACACACAGTTGGCGTTTGTGATCCAAAGACTTCGTCTTTTCTGATTTCTACATCTAAAGTTCAGAACATTGGTACTGTCTCCGTCATTCAAGACTCTCACCTTGTAACCCGTTTCTGGTGCTTGATGATGTGCTTTTTCGGATTAAGACTCTGGTACGATGTGACAGACATTCTTCCTCTAGGTCGGTCTTCAGGGAGCCTGGAGAGGGGCCTGGAGAGGGGCATACTGTCATGCTTGCGCCATGGGCGCATCCATTTACGGTCAATATGGTCTATTTTCTTATCATTTATTTACAACAGACTCCAACAAACTACGTATACCACAATGCACCTGGCTACAAACATCGATTCCTGGCTGTTCCTATTTGTCATCAAAGGAACTACACCCCCCAGAAGCCCTAGGGACTTGCCCTGCTTCCACCAGCCTAGGAACAGAAAGGGAGGTGGCCGATTGCCTGCAGGTGTGTTTAGCCAGGTGCAACCAATTAGCCTGCCTCTGTGCTGGGCTAGGCAGTACAAAAGGCTGCTGCCTGCAGTGGCTCAGCCTCTTGCATCTGAGAGTCCTTCCTCCTCCTTTCGCGTCTGTCTACGGATCCTTGTATGCTGTTTACCATCACTCCTGCTTGGACCCTGCCTTGCAGCTTGTTACACCCTGCTGCCTACAGCCCTAGCCTTCTGGGCTCCCTGCCTTGCAGCTTGCTCCACCCTGCTGCCTCCAGCCATAGCCTTCCAGGCTCCCTGCCTCACAGCCCTGCTCCTCTGGGCTCTCCACACTGCAGCTGATCACGCTCTGCTGCCTTCCAGCCTCCGCCCTTGCCCTGCCGGGCTCTCCACATTGCAGCTGATCACGCTCTGCTGCCTTCCAGCCTCCGCCCTTGCCCTGCCGGGCTCTCCACATTGCAGCCGATCACGCTCTGCTGCTTTCCAGCCTCGGCCCTTGTCTTCTGGGCTCCCTGCTCTGCAGCCTGCCTCACTCCGGCTGCCTTAGCCCTTGTCCTCTGGGCTCCCTGCTCTACAGCCTGCCTGACTCCGGCTGCCTTAGCCCTTGTCCTCTGGGCTCCCTGCTCTACAGCCTGCCTCACTCCGGCTGCCTTAGCCCTTGTCCTCTGGGCTCCCTGCTCTACAGCCTACCTCTCTCCGGCTGCCTACAGCCCTTGTCCTCTGGGCTTCCTACTTTGCAGCTTATCACGCTCCGCTGCCTACCCCCTACCTTTTTCCCGCTGGGTCCTCGGCCTAGCAGCCCTCTACAGTCCTCTGCAACCTTCTACGTTCAGCTGCCCTGCCCTTCAGGGTTCACTCCTTACTGCCCGGCCCTTCTGGGATCCTTGCCGTGCAGTCTGCTTTACTCTGTTGCCCTAAGCCCTTTTCCTCTGGGCTTTCTACCTTACAGTCCCACTCCTGTGGGCTTACTCATTGCTTTCCTGCTCCTCTGAGCTCTCAACCTACCTTACTGTCCTCTGCTATCCTATCCTGTTACTCGATTTTTCCCTTCATATCTTTCTGCTAGTTTGCTATCATCTCCTTTCCTGGATTTGTCTGTAGTATCTTCTCTTGTACTGTTTGTAGACCCTTTTGTACAGAGCTTGTCTGTTGGTTCCCATCAGCCAACCTCTGCCCCTTCCCTTGTCTCGTTTCTACATCACAGACACCCATAGCTGCTGTTCCAAGTCATGAGCAAATAGCGTGGGCCTCTGTTATAGCAAACTGTGCAGAAGGCTAGAGTATTTCCAAGGTTCGTGGAATACTCTTTTCCTATATCTGCATACACCCCAAGAGGGTATTCATTCTGTATCCTTTCCCTTGCTACTCTTGCCTACTCTTCGCTCCCTTTCCTTTCCGCTGTGTGTGTTCCTATCTGTCCACTTTATTTGGCACAACCACCCAAACCCTTTCTGGGTGTCCTGTGCCGCTCTTAATAGAGTGCCATCCTTGACAGAGGGATCCATTGGTGATCCTGCTTTCTTGCTGTGTTTTACCAAGAAGGTGAATGCCTCTGCTGATATTTCAGGAAATTTTTGGAGTTTGTGCTGTGGTTCTGATATGATATGATATGATATGGTATTTGTAACGCGCCTATACACAGGTGTTTCAAGGCGTGTGTTGGGTTTGTTTAGTTGTGTGTTGCGGTTGGTTGGTCTATTTTGTATGGTTTGTCGGATGTCGTAGATTTTTTTCTTGAAGTGGTCTGCCAGGTCGTTGCATAGTTTCTCTGAGGGGTTTGGGGTGTTGTCCCAGCCTGGTGGGTTTCTCATCTCTTTAATGATGTTGAACATTTCTTTTTGTGTGTTGGTGGCATTGGTGATTCTGTCATAATAATGTCTTCTCTTCGCCTTTTGAATTTCCTTCTTGTATGCGCGGATTTGTTTCTGGAAGAGTGTCTTTTTTTCCTGGGTTGTATTCTTTCTTCCATTCAAATTCCATCTTTTTGTTTTCTTTGTTCATGGGGCTTAGTAGTGGGGTGAACCATTTTGTCATTGCTCTTTTTTTTGATGAGATGAACGGTTTTGCCGGGGCGATCTTGTCAATTGTATCTGCAATCCATTCGTGTAAAAGCTCTGTTTTCCCGTCTAGGTCAGCTAGCTCAAGTTCTGTTGTTGAGGGTTTGGCCATCTCCAGCTGTTCGAATAGGTTGCTTTCTTTGACGTGTTTCCAGTTTCATTTTGTGATGGTTGTGAGTTTAGGGGTTTGGATGTAGACTTGAGTTGGCGGAGTGATCACAAATGGGATAATGAGATGGTCGCTCCACAGTATTTGTATTGGTGGTGCCATGGTGATGAGTTTTTCCTTGGCGAAGATTGCGTCGAGGGTGTGTCCTGCCAAGAGTGTTGCCCCTTTGACTTGAAAATTGCCCAATTAATACTTATGTGGCTTGCATGCATTTCCGTGTAGTATCCACCAAAGGACCATGTTATCGGCATCCCACCAGCGATTCAATTTACAGCGCACCTTTAATCACACCTGCAAAGTGGCTTTGGAGAATGCCAAAGCCAGTGGCTATGTATATCTGTACATCGGTGGGGAATTGAAAGAGAAGGCAGGACTGACTTGGAAGGGATACAAAATGATAAGGAATGGCAGACATACTCTTACAAAACACTTAAACACCTGATGTCCCATAGTCCTTTTCTCTGTACACTATTTTCTTCATTGCTTAACTTCCATAATACTATTTGCCCTTTCTGCAGTGTTTTGCAGCCACATGTCGCCATTAGTTGTAAAAAAAAGCCAACCCTCTTGTTTAAGCGGTCACCCACCCTCTTGTTTAAGCTGTCACTCTTTAATCTATGCCATGAGAACCATCCTGCCGTGCCCTTTAACATGGGGGTAAGAAGAAATCTGCATAAATGCTGAATGGTAAATGGGTGTCAGTTGAAAACAAGAATTAGACCAAAGAACAGGTCAGAACAAAGAAAGGATGTAGTGTCTGCCCGCCGGCCGCCCCACAGCATTATCTCACTCGTATGACCACAGAAATATACAAAAGAGAGAAAAGCAAGAAATCCTGACATATCCAAACAGAAGTCACTTGTGACTTTGTTGGCACACAGTTAGGGGAGTATGGGGACCTGCTTGTGTCAAGCATTGAAAGCATTCTGTGAAGGTTCTTACTCAGGGAAAATCAAAATCCAATAAATGTTGCCCTAACCACATGCACCTGTGGGAATGCCACTATGCCATTCTACACATTTTACAGATGAAAATCCCAAAGGTGATTGTGTTAAAAATGTATATAAATGCATGGTAAAAGACTGCCCATTCTCCTTTGAAGAGGCCCCCTAGGAGAAAAGGGAAAATTAAGTCAGAACACAACAGGAGAGCCTATATAAAGCTATGGAAACATCAACGGAAATGGGTATTGAAATCACAATGTATAGGGTAAGCCCAACTAGGGAACAAGGTACAAGAAAAGATTCTGCTGCCTAATTCTACCACAACTACTCTGTTTACCTGACTCACCTCGACTCAGAGTTAACTCCCTCCGAAGGTCCCGTGATACAAATCCAAATTATAGCAGACCAGTGTTCCAAACAGTAGGACAAATAAGGGCAAAACAGAGCATCTCTTATAATCTGTACAAATGTATGTGATTTATGTAAAATCACGACTACCAATAGAAAAGCATACAAATAATAATCAAGTATGGCAGACACAGAAGAAATAAATTGCACAAAAGTTCATCCAAAGTGATAGCAAAGGGACCTTCTTGATGTGGCTCATGTTGATGATGGGCTGTTTAACATTTTGGTGACCAACTCAAAAAAGGTTCTACGATGGATTCCAGTAGCCTAGTTTTTCTGGAGCCAGCCACAAGGAATTTCGACCATCCGCACAGTTGGTGTGCGCTCGCCTGGGCTTTTTTTAAATTTTAAATTAAATTCAATGATGTTAGATCAACCTCTGGAAAATGTGTGGGGCTAATCCGCACACCTTTTTCTATACTCATTGCATGACATACACATCGACCTGTGTACTCTGGGTGGACACAACCCGCAGGTGCTGTCCCTCCTGTCATATTTATTTGGGAAATTACAGCCAAGAGTACATAAAGGCATGTCAGAAGGGCAAGGGCAAAACCTTCCTCATGCCTGCCATGGCCAGCCTAATTAACAAAGGCTCCATGGATCCGCCCTGCCCTTTTGGTAGCTCTGCTGGTGGCAACTTCGCATACTTATCAGAGTTAATTCAAATAGGCCCACAGGGGTCCTGGTCGCAGGACTAACAAAAGACAGTAAAACCCCAACAACCTTTGATATGTGTCTGTGTCAACCTGTAGCCCGCCTCTTAGTATCAAGGGCAGTGACCTGTCATATCTGGGACAGCTGTCTACAGTAGTCATCCCGTAGGTGGACCCCATTCAAAAGGTACGAGTATGTGGCTTGGCAGCGATCAAAAGACTGGTTTTGCCACAGCTACAAGGGAAACCTGCCACTTTAATCAGGAACCACAGGGAGCTCAATTAACCAGAGAGACCCTTTGATCCACATCAGACAGGAAGATGGATGAAACTTAGTATTACATGTTTTCACCCCTTTACCTTTTCTGTTGCAAAGCACTCTTGTTATGACCTCATGCATACAGGAGATTGTTGGTGGGGACAAAGGATTGGTTAATTAAGGTAGGCTTAGCCTACACCAATCACTGTGGCCCATTTGGCTTTAAAAGAGAGCTGAGCCCCTCTTTTGGGCAGATGATCTGAAGACTTCGCAAAAGAGTAACAAGAAGAACTCATTTGGACCCTGGCTGAAGGTACAGTCTGCCTTACAGAACCTGCCAGTGAAGGAAGGCCAGCATTTCCAAAGAGGGAAGCGTGATCCCTCCCCTAAACATATCCCAGGGAACAGAGGGAGATACTGAATCCAGAGGAACCTCCAACAGCTCCAAGGCCATTGCCTGCAACACTGTCCTCAGCGTTGGGCCATCCACCTTAAAGGACAACACAAGCCCAGTGAAGAAGCTAGGAGGAGTGCATCGACAAGCATCCACCAGCCTGCGCTTTAAAGGTAATTTTTGGGCCAGTCGAGCCCCTCGAACTGCAACTGACTGCACTGCTTACTGTTGTCACACGGCAGTCACTAACCTCGTCCGAGACACCTCAACAAGTGCTTCAGACCTGCCAACCAGCACTGAGAGAACGATTCTTGACCCTGAGCCGCCATGTAGGCCAGCCTGCTTCCGTTCGTCCATCCTCGCTTGCCTAGCTGGCTGCCGCCTGATGCCCGCAGCTGTCTACCATCTTGAACTCTGTTCCAGGAGCTGTCAAGTACCCTTAAACTGACTCAACCCCGTCGAGCACCAATAACTTCTACAAGCACAAGGTACATTGTGTTTCTGTCCCCTGGTCCTCCTCCAAAAGGCCCCTAATGCCATTTTGTGACCCAATGCTCTCTTTTTGCTGAAACCCAGTATCCTTAAACTATTGCGATTAATTACTTTACCGACTACTCTCATGCCAGTATCCAGAGTGCATTCCTTTTCCTTCTTGAAACTGTCTGTCCCCTGCATTCCTTTACAGGGTGGGTTGTATTTGTTAGTGTCCTAAAACTGTCTGTTGAATAATAATAAAGTAGATATTTTTACACAACCTTGACTGGACAGTCCCTTTTTATCATTGTGTAATAATTGTATTTTCACTGTGTTGCAACTAACCAATGATCCACGACCTTTGCAGAGATAAGCCTGCCGTTCCGTCCACGTTACCAAAATTGGACAGGGAGGTTTATAATTTGCTTGTGTTTCCAATCTGTTTGGATCCCTTCTGGTGTACTAAAGGTGTGGGGCAGATTGATGGTTTAGAAACCGATATTCATCCCTGGATCACTCGTGCCCCGGAAGTTGATTCGTCACACCTGCCTTCCTGGGCCTCTTTTCCTGGTGCAGCACCCTTGCACACCTCAGACCAGTCTTTCCACAGGCATTCTATGCACCCTTCCACCTCACCTGCAATGGCTGCTGCAATATAGGGGACGCTGCTGCCCCTCCCACTTTTCTTCCTCCTTCACACCGCCAATCCACTTTTTGGTCCAGGCTAATACTGTGCCCTGGGCGTCTACTTGCTGCTCACTTATCACGCTTGCCTTGAATCAGGCATATGTGCAAACTAACAGGCCTTGATGCTGCAAAAGCAGCCATTCGGGAAAGGACCCATGCCTAAGCTGGTACATACGCGCACCGAGATGACAAACTGGTAGCACAGTATGTGAAAGCTGGGCTGTACTCTGACAGACATCGCAAACTGACAGCACATTGTGCTGCCCTGGAAACCAAGATGGGAATGAGCCTTAACCAACACCAGCCAAACCCGATGGAGATGGAAGAGAATCTCCTTTTGGTTCATATTCATTCTGAAGTGGATTGTAAAATGTGGCCGAAAACGATCTGCCTCATTTTCCTGCATTTATCAGGCAGAGTTGGGGAGTTGGGTGAACAAACCATGTCCGCCTCCATTACAAGCTCTGCTAGACAAATGTGGGTGTCTTACCTCCAGCATGGATTTTTATGCTAGTTCTAATGGTGTGGAGTCTTTTAGAATCTGCCTGAAACTGCCAACTGGTACAAGTAGAATTTAAACTAGATTTCATAGGAATCCATTCTAAATTCCTGCTGCAATCATTAATTGCGGGAGGCACTAACACATTTCCATAGACATAGTGGTAAAGTGAAAAATACATTCGATTTTGCCTACGTTTTACTCCTCACTTTTCCACATGGTCCAAAATTGCACAGTGGTGACCATTTGCACTAAACTCCAAATGTACATGGTTCCCTCCGTACAATTTATGACTAGAATGAGCATGACCCCATGTGGCCAAGCTTGTTTTGATAATGTAAACCTAAATAGCAAAACAGAAATAAAGATTTCCTACAAAGAACATCATGATCCATGTTTCCCAGCGTACAGAGCTCGGGTATAGCCCACTTTTGCCGACCAACACTTTCACAGAATCACTTTTTACCACAGCATCAGAACTATTTCTTGCTCAGCTAATCAGAAACAGTCCATCTCTACCATACATTCCTATGAGAAACTGAGTCCTGGATGAGTGGGTACCGTATCTAAGGCCCTGTTGGAGTACTGGCTAGCAAGTTCAGTACCCAAATGACTCCCTTACTTTGCTGGTGACCTCAATTTATAGGTAATGACTTCCGAACATGGAAAATACTCTTCTTCTTCTTAAAGTGTACTTATTGTAGCCTGCATAACATTCTACTTACCTTCTCATATGATAAAGTGCTATTTTCATAACTTCTTATTGTTTACATTCCTTTTTTGAAATAACTTCTGTGTTTACATTCCCTTTTTAACTTGATATTTTATACTGCATCTCCACGCTGCTATTTTCCTGTCAGAAAACGGGTTGCTGCGCCCGCCCGCAGCCTATCAAGGATACTCCTGGTGGTTGCCATAGTGTTGGGGGCAGCGTCCCCGACAATCAAGGAAATTCCATGTCTGGCGAGCAAGGACATCATTTCATCACACTCAACCTATCGGGACGTGAGTCTGCGATTCCCTACAGAGAAAAACCCATGAGCAGAAGGTACCTGCGCTTCTCAACTTCTTGATTCCTGTCTGTAGTGTTCTTTTCTACTTGCTGTTTCTGGTCCTGTGGGCTTAAACCCTAGCATTGTCCTGAGGATTTGCTCTTGGATTTCCCCTTGATTTGGATGTTTTGGACTTTGTCCCTTGGATTCTGCCTTGGCTATTCCTGGATGGTTGTTTTGTTCACCTGCACCTTCCATATCCTGTAGTTTCTGCCCTCGTGCCACCAGGGTAGGTCCCTGCGTCCCTCGTATTTTCTACGTTAGATTGTATCTTGTTGGACTTTAGACTGTAATAGATAGTTGTGCCCTTGTGCTGTCTGTGTTCTAGTTAGGAAAGATGTTTTGTGGTCATCTTTCGGTGGGCGGTTTCATGGCCTATGACTTAGTTGTTGGGTAGGTGATCCTCCTAGATTTTCTGTTCTGGCCTTGTGTGATTTCAGGTAAGAGAAGGGTTACTGGGGAGACTATATTAGGTGCATTGCCCTTTGTCAGTAATCAAATATTGATTTCTTTCCTTTACATCTGTAGTGAGGGCCATTTATGGTTTCCCTCACAATTTTCACCCAAACCCTTGACAACCAGGTTTTTTGCGTATTCTCTGGGTGTGGTAATTTCGAGGCAAAATCTCCATGTGGATGTGTCTAGGATACTGAGCTTATCAGTCATTTTATATCAGGGCTGGACAGAACCTGACAGTTGCTAAGAGATGCCTTTGGCTACTCAGCCTGGTGCTTAGCTTGTGTTTGAGTTCCTTTCATTGCCTGAACGCAGGGAGGAGAGAAGACGTCTGACCATCTTGCTGTTAAAATAATTTATGTTGAGGAATTATATGAGTAATAGGTGAGCATCCATCTCCAATTTTATTGCAACCTGCTGTAGTTTTCAGAGGGAAAATCACTTGCATGTGGCTGCTCTTGTCTTTCCGATTGTTCTCACAGGGCTATTTGCTAAGGTTAGAATACTATCTAGGAGTTTAATATGTTTGTGCCTTGCCTTCTTTACATCAAAGCTGCCACAGAGGTAGAAACCAGACTAGTTGATTGTCGCAAAGAAAAGGTAATTTATTAAAAGGCACTATTATTTTCCCTCCTTTCTTTTCTGTTGCGAAGGCTGTAGATGAGAGTGACTTGATTCTTATCACATCTGCAAATAGAGCCTTTCCTCCACCACAAAAGGAATGTGCTAAACCCCCAGAAGGGGTTGTGATACGAATAGAGGTAGAGAAACATAAAGTATATACTTGTTACTGTGCATCAGAGAGAGACTTCTAATGGTCTTCTTCCTCCCATGGATTCCTCATTTATGATATCAAACTCCCACACCATCTACTCTTCGGAAGCCTTTCTGCCGTAAGTGAGCGCATGGCTCTGTGTTGGTTCCACCTGAGGCCTCAACATGCCCCACGCAAGAATTTACGTCGGGGCATTATTTTTAGAGGCACCCCTTCTCCCCAGAGGGGAGCAACCCCCTTTGAGGCTAGGGAGGTGAGCCCGCACAGCAAGAGCCTTCTTAGGAGTCGGGGCAAGTGGGACCTTACTGGGAGTGACTCCCCTCTCGGGGACAAGTACTCCCATTCCTGTAAGGAACTCTCGGTCCAAAGTGCATTATCCACCTACTTGAGAACTGGAAAGACTATTGTTACTTCTGTTTTTGACTCTCCCAAAAGTGACATTTCTCCAAACACTTTGGCTTCGGGTATTGCTGAATCTCATCTGAACTCCACTGTCAAAGACTGGCGACACACCCCTTTTGTTTATGATGACGTACATAAAAGAACCAAGAACCTGGAATGAAAGTGAGAGAATCCTGTGCAGAGGCGGGTTTCTGATGGGAGGACGTCCTGGTGGGGCAGAGTCACGCTAGACAGCGGAGCTGGAGGTAGCGTGGAGAGCAAGTGAATCGCTACACTGATGCCAGAAGGCTGGCGTCCTGACAGACTGATAAACCAGGGTCAAGAGAGAGATGTAGATGGTAAAATGACTGTCTTGCCTGGTGGCACGGCCACACAGAAGCTGTGGTGGGCCTGGATCATAGTAACTGACTCCGAAACCAGACTGCAGCAGAGAGACCAGATCCCCGTTAGAGAATAGGATTTGGACTAAGGACTATTATTTTGGACTTAGTAGTGAACTTCACTCATATCAGCAGGGCCAGATAGGCATTTTTATTATTATTTAAATGAACACCCTTTCAACATGTCAGTACTTAGTCAGACTCCTTCTGATTCACCACAGCGTACTCTGCTTGCCCTAAGCACACTGCTCTTATTTCTTGTTTGGTTTTTTACATCTCTCAAATTTGTCATGATACCGAATCCGATGAGATCCTCGGGGTTAAAATCCTGCATGGATTCATTTAAGACCCTCAGCATATCTGCCTTTACTGCTTAGGTGAAGGCCGCGATCGGCAGTACTGCGCGTCATGCCGATCAATGCAACCGAATACACTTCAAGAGCTTGTAGCAAAATATTTCTCCTTCCTCCACAAGGAAAAGGATGATAAGCAGACCCGTCCGAGGTCACTGGGTGCGGACTGTAGCACTGAGGAACGATCCCCTGTCTGGAAGGACAAAAAGAAGAAGAAACAGCACAAGATGTTGAGAACCCCTGGCGGTTCTTTGCAGCATCATTCTTCTTCATATTCTAAGAAGAGCCATCACTCCAAGGATGGCAGAGAGGAAGAGGCTGCACAGGTACCTTTTCCCACCCAGTCCTCTACCCCAGAGGAATGGGAGGTATTTAGGATGAAGATGCTAGAAATCTTTGCCAAGGCCCTGGTGACTCCAGACCCAATGCCAGCGGTCACAGCATCAGCAATATCAGCTTCGACCCTGCACCCACACCTTCGGCTTCTGCCAAGCCGATGGATCCCACCGTGCTTGGAATAGCTGGCAGGGAGGCCCTAATGAGATGTGACAAGTTCGCAGCAAAGGAGCACAAGTTCTGTCTCCGGAAGTTGGTCCCCTGACTTCTAGTCCCTATCCAGCAGCACCATCGGCACCCACCAACGCCAGCAATACCATAGCCACGAAAGAGTTCCCCTGCTCCTCAAAAGGGCAAATATGTCCCAGTTAGGGGACATTTATGATCAGGTAGGTGATCCTCTCCCTTTTGGACTGGAGCCCTTCAACTCCAGGGAAGTGAGAAACTTCCCAGAGAAGTTCTATGAGAAACAGGGTGACTTGGTGGACCTGGCGGCCAACTTGCAGGAGAGGAGGCAAGTGGGCCAGACACCTTGCAAGAGGTAGACATGATCTCTGCTTCCACCCCTGGCAATCCGCAGGCCACTTTTCAGCAACTGGTGGTGAAGGTGGCCGACACCTTAAGTCTGTCGGCTCCCTCGCAATCAAACGTGCAGTACGATCTGACTGACATCCTGGACAAGGGTCCTAAGAAGGAGACTTTATTGCCTTTCAATCAGGCAGTAGAAGGGCTAGTGATGGAACTGTGGGTCAAATCAGCTTCAGTTCTCACAGTGAAATGCACAATAAAAAATAAATAAAATATTATTTTCTGCCTATGCTTCCCCAGAAAGTCTAGTGGTACAGGCCTCAATGGCAAACCTTACGACCATCCCTTCTCACTCAGTCCTTGCCCCCGACAGGGAGAGCAAGACATTGGACGCATGGGCATGGAAGATTTTCGGCTCTTCGAGCCTTGGTCTCGGATGTGTAAATGCCTCTTGCGCTTTGGCCTATGACCATTGATGGCCGATGTGTCTGAGCACTTCCCTGAAAGGGAGATGCAGGAAGGCTTTGAGGCCCTCATCACGAACGTCAATGAAGCCTTCCATCAGATTTTGCAGTCTGGCCTGGACACCACAGACTGCGTTGAAAGGTTTTCTTGGCTAAGAATGTCTTCGTTTGCTACTGTGCTCCAAGAGAAACTTCTGAACATGCCCTTCGATGACATGAACTTGTTCGGCACCAAAGAAGACGAGTTGCTCCAGAACTTTGAAGCCTCTAAGGCTACCGCCAATTCACTGCGGCAAGCAGTAAGAGTAGCCGTTTAGCCTGACAGGTGGGGGGGGTTTCACCCCTTCGACACTTATGCCCAGAGAAGTAGAGGCCAAGCACCATTGTCCAGGCAAGGATAGCATCGTCCATAGGGGGTAGGGGCTGGAGTGCACCTAGACGAGGCACTTCCACCTCCATTGTGCCCACCACAACCATGGTACAAAGCCTCTCAAAAGTGTCATTCTGCCATCTGTCCCCCCTGGGAGGTACAATATCCCTGTTTGACAAGGAATGGAGAAATCCCACCTCGGACACCTGAGTCTTACAGGGCATCTAGCAGGGACACTGCCTCCCTTTTCCCTCCCATACTCCAGACCACCCAGCATGCCATCAACCCTTGCCTCTGGAACCTTTCCTACTGGAGGAGAGCTAACAGCCTCTGGGAACAGGGGCCATAAAGAAGGACCTGGCTTAAAACAAGGCCGGGGTTGGCACTGAACATATTTTCTGGTTCTGAAGAAGGGCAGAGGTCTCAGACCCATCCTAGATTTGAGGCTTCTGAGCTTTTACTTGCGCAAGGACGACCGAGTTGAAGATGTCACTCTGGCCCAGATCCTTCAGGTCCTGCACCTGAACGACTGTCTAGTTTCTTTAGACCTCTAGGATGCCTACTTCCATGTGTCTGTCCACAGGAAGTACCTGAGATTTAAAGTGGGGAAGTGTAATTTCCAGTTTATTGTCCTCCCTTTCGGCCTTTCTTCGACACCCAGGGTTTTCACCAAGCTGCTAGCAGTAGTGGCGACTCACCTCAGTAGGGAAGCCATTCATGCCTTTCCTACCTGTACGACTAACGCGTCTGAGCCCACTCACCGGATCTAGCGTCGGTACATCTGTACCAGATGTGCCGCCTATTGCACATCTTGGACTTCTCCTTGAACTTCACAAAATCTCAGGTTTCGCCGTCTGAGTCTCTCCGATTTGTCGGTGCAATCTTGGACATTCACCTCAGTTGGGGTTTCCCGCCTGAGAACAGAGTGGTGAACATCTTCATGATGATCCAGGTTTTCCATTCTCAGATGACAGTTCCAGCTGTGTCTTTTTTCTTCTTGCTGGCTCTTATAGAATGATGCATCTTGGTAGTGCCAGAGGTCCGGCTGCGCATGAGATCACTACAGTGGCTTCTGATCCCAGAGTGGTCACAGTTTCAGGGTCGACCTATGGACCTTCTACTGGTCTCAAAGAGAGTGCCCTGAGGCCTGTAATGGCGGTCTGTGAAGGACACCCTACTGAAGGGGTTGATTGTTCATCAACGTTGGCCACAAGTGACCCTAGTCACAGATGCAGGCCTGAAGGGATTGGATGTTCACCTCTAAGACCTTAAGTGAACGGATTATGTTCCCCTACAGAAGTCTGGGAGCACATCAATATGATGGAGCTGAGAGCAATCAGGCTGGCCCTGGTCGCGTTCCACCCCTCTGTGAAGGGCAAGATCGTATTGGTCCTGATGGATAACACTGTAGCCATGCATTACCTCAACAAGTGGGGTGGCATGAGCCCCCTGCCTATGTGCAGAGAATCAATGCGATTTGTGGTTCTGGGCTTTCGAGAACAGCACGTCTCTGACTGTGGCACATCTGGCCAGCAACGAGAGCATACTAGTGGTTTCACTAAGCAGAACGTCATCACCCTCCCACGAGTGGGAGCTCTGCCAGGAATTTCTGGAGGAGATTTTTCTCCCTCTGGGGTACTCCACCGGTGGACCTCTTCGCTTCCAGTGTGAACAGGAAGTGCAGGTGGTTCTGCTCCAGGAAACTTCTTCGTCAGGTGGCTCTTGCGGACACTTTCATGGTCGATTGGGACTTTGACCTACTATACGTGTTCCCGCCGATCCCTGTCATTCCGCTGGTTCTCAGGAGATTCTGTCTATTTGGGTCCATGATGATCTTGATTGCTCTGGACTGAGCCCAGAGAACATGGTACACAGAGTTGCTGGACATGACCATCTGCCCTTCCTGGTGTCTACCAGGGAGAACGGATATTCTCTCCCACTCGGATGTGAGAGTCCTGCACCTGAAGCTCTGCAGTCTCAACCTTCATGCCTGGCAGCTGAAAGTTTGAGGTATAAGAAGTGAGATTTGTCGGAGGAC
This sequence comes from Ambystoma mexicanum, assembly GCF_040938575.1. Classification (NCBI taxonomy): domain Eukaryota; kingdom Metazoa; phylum Chordata; class Amphibia; order Caudata; family Ambystomatidae; genus Ambystoma; species Ambystoma mexicanum. The sequence goes on from NC_090927.1 coordinate 1,090,114,043, forward strand.
ATTCTGGACTTGCTCATCTCTGCTAAAAAACAGGCCACCAAATCCATTATGACTGCAGGGGGCGTAGGTTTTCGAATTGGTGCCTGGAGAGGGATCTGGACTTTTTTACTTGCTCCATGTCCTCTGTGTTGGATTTGCTTCTGTCTTTGGCCCGCACGGGCCTACAGATTGGCACATGTTTGGCAAGTGTTATGCGCCTAGTTGCCCCAGGGCCAAGAGCGCTTTACAAATAAATACAAATATAAATACAAGATTTTTCTTTTGCTTTTGGCAACTTTCCCTCCATAGTTTCTGTAGGGCCCACATCTTTTTGCTTTCTTTTTTAACCTACCTTGATTTTTGGTCGGAAGTAAAGCCTTCAGCTTCACTTCCCTTGCCTTTGCTGGTTTGCTATGGGGGGGGGGAACTGCTCAGTCCTTCAGACTATCAGTACTGGGAAACTTTGTTTCCCTTTTAAATCTTGTAACATTTTAACATTGCACACAGCATCTTACAATGCAGTGCAATGGAGATACTTTTAATTCACCCTAGCTTTTTATGCTTAGAATTTTTGGGTATTTTTATGTGCCTAGAAACAAGCTGGTGGCAGCAGATACCTTATTAGATTTTTTTTGTTATTTTTAGTGTGCACATTCGCGTTTATCGTGTGTGGCTACTAAACGTGGCTAGTGCCCTAAAATGGCTATGTCATGAGATTTCTGCTTGTTCTGTGGCCATATTGTAGTTTGGCCTTCTTCCTGACTTGCCAGGTCAGGAAATCCCATATAAGGGAATGCAATTGCTAGAGAAAACTGCTACTTTTGTGAGCTAATGCTGCCTTTGTGTGTGTGTGACCCAGCAAGGGGGTGGGGACTGTCCTAGGAAGACTTCTACAACCGCAACTGGAAGGATGCCTGCCATCGTTTAAGTGCTGTGGCTGTCGTGGGAACTCGCTATTCCCATCCCGTCCATTGTTTTGAAGAGTCCTGCATTGGTGAATCTTGCATTTCTTCCTCGCCAAGGGTTGCATTCTGAATCTGGACCCGACCGGAATAATCCTTGCACCCGCAGCTCCTGGGCATCTCTCACCGGAGGTAACGGTGAAAAAATTCAACCTCCAGGGACCCACAGTCGACCAATGAAGTCATCTGAGAAATTCAGAGTCAACGGGGTAGGTAAATGCAAAGCATCTGTCTCCCCTATCCTCCATAGATAGCATTGAGAAACAGTCTCTTTTTATCCTACTATTCCACACCACTGCCGTTTGTTCGTCAAACCTGGATAGTATTATCTGAAAGATAAGAACACAATTTACTTCTTGGAACAATCATCAACACCAGTGAAATATTACTTGCCTTTAAAATACTTATTTCTGTGGCTTTTGGGCACAAGGCACCATTCTTCTTGGAGATTGGACTGTTGAAGGTAGGGTAAACCACTTTTTACTTGGTTACATCTTTACTGCAACCCTTTCCTTACGGCCTTTGCTGATTTAAGTCATTGAATGCATTTTAAGAACCATTGATGAATGCATATATGTTTATTGGTGACTATTGTGCGATAGTATCACCTGCTTGTTTAATTCTTTAGTATGTGTTTAAGGGCTAGAATCATTTAAATATTTGTATACATTCCTGTCTAACTTTGAATTATTGTGTGCTTCCCTGTGTGGACTCATTGTGAACCCCAGACCCAACTCACACTCTTCTGAGAATTAGCCTTGACTGCTCTACGGGCTTACCTTTGGGTTTTGGCAATCCTATCGGAGCTCCCTGTTCACTATAACAAGGGTGGCCTCCTACAATCTGTGTATGAGGCCAGATTCTAGAAATCCATCTTAACAGTACAGTGATGGGTTATCTTGCAGCCATTTTCGGTCTTCAAGAGGACCCCGGAGCAGGGCTCCCTTTTCACGATCCCAAATGGTCAATGAATTTCTTAAGGGGCTTTCTAATATGTTTCCCCTATGCCAGTTTGTCGTTCCGGCGTGGGATTTAAATGTAGTGTTCATGTTTTTAACGGACCTTCTTTTTGAGCCCCTGCATTTATGTTCCCTAAGAATTCTGACTCTTAAGTTTATTTTCCTGGTTGCCATCACTTCAGCTAGATGGGTGAATGATCTCCAGGCTTTGTCTGAAATCCAAAACACAAATGTGTGTCCATGACCATTGGCGCGTAAACCAACAATTCTTTCTTTAAGTTTGGTATATCCTTTCAGCGATTAACATTTTATCAACACAACTAAAAGTTATCACTTAGTCATTTGTAATGGTAGTTTAATGTTAGTATGCCAACAAGTGTTTCGACCTTCCCATGAGGTTTTATTCAGGTGTACAATACCAATACACATTCATTGGTAAAAACTAAAACCATACCAGGTCAAATTCATAAAATTACAAAAGAAAAGGGATTCCATCCATTTTTCATATAGATTCTACCACATAGATACAATACAGTACCATATTCCAGCATGAGTTATAGAAAAGAACAAGAGGAGACAAAGAACCAACTGTTATACATATATAACCCCCATACACTCCATGGGCCCTTCACCTTCCACCTTTACCGTGTGTTCACCACAACCAACTAATACTGTTTGCATGCCTGCATCAATAGATTAGTTACGAGTGTTCTACACCTATTGACAAAATCCACAAAGTGCCCACCCGATACTTGGCACCTTGCAAACTAACTATTCATTACTGTTTCTTGGTCCTAACCGTATTCACACTCTATGCGATTTTTTCAAAATCCATGTACAGGAAAAAACACAAAACAACACGCCAAATTCTAGTTACACTATGATCCAATCTGGAACCCCCCTCTGAAAACACCCCTGTGAGGGTAGAGAATGAAGCACCCCATTTCCACAACAATACTGATCACCCCATTACCTTACTAGCTTCATCCGACTATGCATCTCCCTTCTGATTTTCATGCACCTGCATGCTCATGATTCTGAAAGTGCTCTCCAATACCTAGAACGCAATTCAAAAGCGCCAACATTACCTCTAATGCCTGTAACCACTTCCCATACATCCCCAGAGATTAGCCTACTAGGTACTTTAAAGTAACTTTTACCAACACAGAGATGAACATACTTATCGTGTGCGCAGCCTGCCAAACGCAAGCAGCCATGTTCCCCACACAGTTTTGTCCCCTTCAATTCTCGTACTTGTGGTTTGTCCATATATGCCATATCGCACATTACCACATCTCACTTACTAATTGTTGGTATCGGTCCCGCTCCAAGCAGCCCAGTGGCTAGACCTGCAGCAGTCCACACAGCTTCTACTCCTATTACCAATGCTAATGAGAGCGTGCCCCTTTTTGGCTTTGTTTATAGCCTTTGTTTCCATGCCGACACGGAACGCGGCTGTCATGATGCTTCTAGCGTCCCAAGTCCTCCAACCAGGACTCAATAGGTTAGACAACGCATATCTATACACTGCCAATATATGTAACCTTCATAACTCGCCTATTCACTTACCACCATTGCACTCCTGCTCATTGCAGGATTCACCTCCCCGACTGCTCTACTCACATTACACTATTACCATAGCCAATTGGCACATAATTTTCCTACTGTTACTAGACTCCTCATATTTCAAAAACCCTTGCATGTATTGTGCCACCCGAAAACCCGCTCGCTCCTAGCTGCACCCACACCTGTTGCAGCCTACAGCATCAAACCTGACCTCATTATACCTACTAAGGTGAATTCTCCACTACCCCAACCATTTAAAGAGCCTTACACCACTAATCCTAACATCTATTAGGATACCCCAACTCCAAGTTGCACTCATATTTGCTAGGTCTTACACCACTACTCATTTGCTTGTTTTACTTGACAGGAGAAATCTCCACTGTCCATGGCATGCACACATTGAGCCTGCTGTAGCGTTCACATGGAGCCGGTCATTGGTCATCAAAAATCACATACAATTTGTTGATACCCCCTACCACTTCAATATCAGATACCACCCTAGTGGGCCCCAAGTGCTGGCATTCAGTGTCACGACTCGCTCCCTTCGCTCCCGTTCCCTCCACTTGGGGGCATGTTTTGGGGCTTATTCCTTGCTGGACATTTCCTCCGAACCTAATGCCACAGTGCTGTAATGAATTGGGAGCGCTAAATCCCTATTTTCCAAACTACTTCCCTTCCGGATCCATTCCAGGTTTTTGGCAGCCAGCATGCTTCTTTAACCAAATGACTGTGCTTCCCAGAATGCCTGGCCCACTGCTCCACCTCCACCCTTGCAGGACAAGGTTGGGTGGAGGATAGGCAACACCTGTGGCTGCAGGTGCAGCAGTCAGCACACCTGAGGCGTGTGCTTGTTAAACAGCTTTAAAAGCCTCAGTCTCACTTCAGTCCAGCGCTGGTCATCGTTTGCAGTGTTCCTGTTTTTGACTAGTCCCTGGTTCCTGGTTCCTTGCCTTTGTACCTACTTCCTTGTTCCTGTTTTCTTGTTTCCTCCGCCCTGAATTTCGGATTCACGCGCTAATTGATTTCTGCTCCCTTGATTTCCCTTTTTGTCTTCCCCTGTTTGCAGGCAGCAATTCTCAGTGCTTTCCCCTTTTAGATGCAGCCCAGTTTGTCTGTGTTCTATATTTCTTTCACTCTGTCCTTTTGCTGCTGTTACCCATTTGCCTTAGCCTTCCTCTTAGTTTAGTTTCCTGTCTTTTCCTTGGAGGGGTAGGGAGAGTTTGCATAGGTAATTTCGTTTTTCCCTGCTCCTGATCCTTACTTTCTAGAGGATCCATTCCATGTTTTCCATTGCACTTCTGCATCCATTTCCCATTTGATCTTTAGGTGTGGTGTGTGGTGGTAGCTAGCTCCTGTGTGAATGCTTATGTTTTCCCCACTAGTTTGTTATCCCTATTCCAACTTAGGTATTTAGTTTCTGCAGCGGATCACGCTCCGCTGCCTTCCAGTCTCCGCCCTTGTCCTGCCGGGCTCTCCACATTGCAGCGGATCTCGCTCTGCTGCCTTCCAGCCACCGCCCTTGCCCTGCGGGCTCTCCACATAGCAGCGGATCTCGCTCTGCTGATTCCCAGCCTCAGCCCTTGTCCTCTGGGCTCCCTGCCTGGCAGCCTGCCTCATTCCGGCTGCCTTCAGCCCTTGTCCTCTGGACCTCCCTATTTCTCCCATTGCTGTTATAGCCTTTCTGGGTCCCAGATTCATCAACAGGATTCGTGGGCTAGCTGACATTCAAGAGGTGTATCTCGTCCTTGTGAGTACAGTTCCTAAGTTCCCTTATGTAATACCATCAAGAGTGTTAGTACACAGATCCTGTCATTGCTGGCCCTCCACGTGGGTTTAGCGCTGTCAGTACCTGTAACAGCAATTGGGGGTAAGGTGCTTGCCGACTTTCCTCGCGGTCAGGTGCTTACCCCACATCCCTTTTCATATATTGGTTTTGATGTCACACTCTATTTTGCACTCCTGGGTTCTAGCATACCTGAGTCGTTGTTCCTGGGTGCACATTTCCCTTGCCATATTCGCTGCCTTAGTACTCGCCTGACTAATCCTGACATTCAGTTACTTTCCAATTCACAACATATTATGTACAATATACCCCCTTCCACTGGACTTACGTGGCCCATCCTTACAATTTCTACATGCCTGGATATACTCTCCCACATGTATATTCCTAATAACACTGGACTTATGGCAACTAGTAGCCAGAAGCACTGAGTTAGCTTCCGTGGGCTTCCTAAACGTACTCAACATAATTCTATTGTCTTTAACATAGCAGTGTATATCCAAGAAATCTATCTCCAGTGGATGTGAGTGCATTGTGAACTCTATACCAAATGTATTATCATTCAGGTACTGCACAAAATCAACTAACTTGGTAAGGTTCCCCTGCAAAATCATAAAAACATCTATGTAACTGACGCACAGCTTAATACTGGATCTAAATTCTGTCTCAGAATACACATAAACATCCTCAAAATACACCTTAAAGGGGTTGGCAAAAGATGGGGCGTAATTGGCCCCCATCGCCACTTCCTTGTTTGCTTATAAAGATTGTTGTTAAACAGAAAGATGTTGTTACATAGATTAAAATCTAACAATTCCTTCAACATTACCGTGTGTAAGAAATAAAAAGCAGATCTACTTGCATAAATGTACTCCACGGTCTTAATAGCCATATCATGTTTAAGGCATGTTTATAGTGTATAGTGACTTGACATCTAATGTAACCAAAATGAAATCATCCATCCATTCGAAAGTTTCCAGGGTTTGCAAAAACTGCATAGTATCTCTCAGAAACGTAGGCAACTTAGGCACTTCTTTGCTTATAATGCTGTCTATATGTTTTGAATACTTTTCAGTCGCCCAAACAATTCCACTTACAATAGGTCTTCCCTCTGGTATCTCATAAAAGAACTTGTGGTCCTTAGGCAGGAAATAAATCGTTGGAGTTCTTGGTTTAGACGTTGTTAAGAATGTTTTATCTTCACCTCTAAGGGGACCAGTTCTTACTCATTTGAGAATAAAGTATCATTATCTCTGCAATAATATCAGGTTTAACTTTTGCATAACATCCGGGTGCATTCAAGTGTAATTCTGCCATTTCTATATAATCAGCCCTATCCATGATTGCCACATTCCCCCCTTTGCCCGCCTGCTTGATAATAATTGTCTTATCCTCCTTCAAATCTTTCAAAGCTTGTCTTTCTAACTTTTTCAAATTATGACGTACAATTACTGACTCATTTTTGTCGATTAGATCATAAATGTCTCTAATTACAGCTTGTTGGAAAATTCTATTGCATTCTCTGTCCCTAAAAAAGGAGTAAACCGAGATCTATCCTTCATCTCAATATTGGTCAAATGCTTATAATCAATTTGGAGTTCTCTCAACAAATTGATATTGGAAAGCGTGTCCTCCTCTTCCAAGCTCCTTAATAGGTGAATGTCCTCAATATTCGAAATTAATAGATCGCTATCAGGTTCCTGACTATTTCCCTTATATATTTTAAAAGATTGCTGATGAAAGTATTTCTTTAGTTTACGTTTTCTAACAAATTTAAACAGATCAATTTGAACAGTTACCCAATCACTCCTAGTCGTGCGGGCTAATGATAGCCCTTTGTTGAAAACTGCTTCCTCAATAGTAGTTAGACCTCTATATGAAAGGTTCATCACAAGGTTCACAGCTTGACTGGACGTTGCTGTTTCTGCGTCCAAGATCTCGTTATTCTTGCTTGTGGATCTTTGTCTACCTCCTCTGCATCCTCTACCACCTCTGCAGCCTCGTTTGTCCCAGGATTTGTTACAGTACTTGTGACAAACCGATCTCTAAACCTTATCCGCTTGCTGTTTTCCTTGAAATTGCCTTTCTTTATTCTGCTGAGCTGTTCTAAAAAAGTCTTCTTAGACAGGGCCTCCTTACTCCTCCCGCCATCCTCCATCCCCTCAGGATCACTGTCCGGGTCGGAGCGGCTAGGGATCTCTGCGGTGTACTTTCCCTAGACTGATTTGCACTCCTTCATCATATTTAGTATGAAAATTATAGACTCTATTGTCTCTGTAATCACGTTCGAATTGAAAAGAAATTCGAGCTTTATGCAATTTCACCTCATTCTGGTGTACATTCAAAATCTCAAACATCTTTTTTATAATTTTTACCCTCTGTAGCTGGTACTGCAGTCATGGTTTCCATTTCTTTTTTTACTTCGTCTATCTGAGTAACTACTCTGCTATGCTCTCTCGTTGCATGTTCTATCAACAATAGCATCATATCAATGGAACTCTGATTGAGGTTTTATTCCCATTTCTTTGCTATATTAAATTCTTCTGGATTAGAAAAGTCTAGAAAGATTAACACTCTCAATCCCTCTGGGATTTTCTGATGGTCAAGGTACTGTTGCATTGCTGTTTTCTCTCAGATTTGTTAATTTCCTTCTTAGATAAACATTCAAATTTAACGAATTTCCATCTTAATGTTTCAGATCTTGTAGTAGCATCTTTAAACTCAGCTGATACCAAACCGCTCCCAGGTGAGGAATGTATAAATATGTCACTAGGTGTTAGGTTCTACCGCACCAAGCTGGTACCTACTTAAAGTTTAAGTTTTTAAGTTGGGTGGCATATAGCCGCATTGGTCACTGACACATGACTAGAGCCCACAGCTACTGAACAGAGATACAAAGAACGTATGTGTGTCCTTGACCGTGTGGGTTTAAACCAACAATTATTTCTTTAGGTTTATGTCCTTTAAGCATTAAACATTTTATAAACACAACTAAAAGTTATCAGTTAGTAATTTTTAATGGTAATATGCCGGTAGTATGCCAACACGTTTTTCGACCTTGTTTTCTTCAGGGCTACAATACCAATACATATTCATTGTAAAAACAAAAACCATAACCAGACAAATTCATACATTCTCCAGTATGGGGTCTGGCATGGATTCACATGCTCATGAATATTCCCCGTCGTCAGGCCGGGAATCCTCGGTAAAGAAAAAATCAGTATCAGTTTCGTTTCTGATCTCTTTCTCAGTAGTAACCAATCACTGGTCTCTGGGTCATACTGCCCCCAGCCAATGACTGACCTCTCCCTAAGCCCGCCTCTGGCAGCCATCTTCAGATTTTTACTGCACGCTCAAGTGTTGAGAGTTCTCGTGTTTAGCTCTCGAGCTTTTGCTGCGTTTTTGCGCTTTTTCAAAGAGAATTTCTCATTTTTCGGTCAAATAGAGACTCAAGTTCCACCGTCTCTACATCCGATTAACGGGGATCCGTGTCAGATTTTTTTCTACGCCCCTCAAGTTGAAGATTTCTTCGAGTTACGCTTCTTGGAGGATTCCAGACGTTTCTGCGGCCTACCCGAACATGGCCCAGGAGAAAGGAAGCTCAACGCCCGGAAAGCTGTTCAGGGTTTGCCCTGGATGCCAGCTGCAGAATATGTTCAAGGAGGACGAGCACTCGAAATGTCTCTACTGCCTTCATGAGGACAAAACGCACGTGGAGAAGGACTGTAAGTTTTGCAGGAACATGTCGGACCGGACCATCAGGGACTGACGCCTTCGTCTCTCCAACTGGCTGGAAGGAAAGAGCCCGTCAGGTGAGAAGAAGAAGACGTCTGAGCGGTCTTCTAAGTCCTGTGGGGGCACCCCGGCGACGGGGGCCCAACAGAAGGCAAAGCATCACGAGTCCGCGGGCACCGGGAGTGCCGAACCATCGGGCTCTTCGGCTGCCCGGCAGGGGGCGCCTTCCCCGGCACCATCAACCACGAGCCAACGCTCTGGTTCGGGGAAGAGGAAATCCGAGAACCCGGGTAAGCTTCTGGAAAGGCCCCGGTCGACCTCAAGGGATTCAGCCAAGGGGGAGCGAGGCAGTGACCCCCCCCCCCCAAGGTGAAGGCCTCAAGCACACCCAAGGTGGTGAAGGCCTTGATTCACCCGGCCAAGGCCTCTATTGAGGAAGTTGCGGCGGCCCTGGCGCAGCCTGCGGAGGCTACACCAGTGGAGGCGACCTCGGGGCCCAGAGTCTCCCCGATTCTGCGGAGGGAAACCTCTTTCAGACCCATCGAAAAGACCCCCGTGGACACCCCCGGCGGAAAAAGAGGGGGGGGGGGGCGGTGGCCATTGTGGACACAGATACCGCATCCGAGGAGGAGCTGGTAGAAGTCTTAGAGGGCCTGGATGAGGGCGTCGAAGAGGCCCGTCCCCACGGGAGGGATCCCGACGAAGGTGACGACGAGAGCGACGGTGGCACTGGCGAGGGTCCTAGTCACCCGTCGCTTCCGGAGCCGCAGGATAACTCGGCGGCCATTTTGTTGGCAATACAATCCTTATGTTCGGAGATAAGGACGAGATTGCCCTTACCACCAGAACCAGGCTCGACGGAGGAGCCGGAGCCAGGCCAGGCGGGAAGCCCCCGAACAAGAGAAGACTGATTCATCCAGCCCCGCCTTTTCAGCCCTCGCTGCCTGCTCAGCCTTTACCCACGTCCCCCCTCCCCGGGGATGACACGGGAACGGACACGGCCACGACGGGTACCGACGACGACGGCGGTGACGACGGGACGGAGCTCCCATCGCCCCCAGCCCAGGCCTCCCCGCCCGACGAGATCGGATCTTTCCATGCAATGATCGCCAGGGCATCCAAGCTTTTTCAGCTCTGCCCCGAAGAGAAGAAGGAAGGTTTCCTTTACCAATGGCGCAAGGCCAAGAGGAAGACAGTCCTCGCCGTGCTTCTACTGGATGACATCTGGGACGAGGGTGTCACCCTTCTCAAGAACCAGTCTACGGCGCCTGCCAAGAGGGATCGGTACGAGAAGAAGTACCGGGTCCCCGACGTGGCCCCTTTGTACCTTAGGGCACAACCGACCCCTGACTCGGGTCGTCTCAACAGCGGCCAAGAAGAAAGCGGGTGGGGCATCGGCCTCAACGTCAACTTCCCCGCCAGACGCGAAGGAAAGAAGCTGGATGCAATGGGACGACGAGTTATCCCGTCGGCGGCAACACCGATTAAGGCGGCCAACGACCTTGCGATCGTGGCCCGCTACGACAGGGAGTTATGGTATAAGATCGCCCCCCTGTTGGACTTTCTACCGAATGACAAGAGGGCCGAGGCCCTGGAGATCTTGCAAGAAGGCGAAGTGGCGTTGGACCACGCCATTACGGTGGCAACGGACATTGCCGACACCGGTTTCCGCCAGCTAGGCAACAGCATTTGCCTTAGACGACGAGGGTGGCTCAAGGCGACGGATTTCCGCCAGGACGTACAAGCCAAGGTTTTGGACATGCCGTTCGACGGGAACAATCTGTTTGGGGAAAACAGTGGATGAGTCCCTCCAAGCCATCAAGGCAGACACGGAGACAGCTAAGGCCCTAGGCATTCTCCGGCAACGAAGGCCGTCCTTTCGGAGCACCGGAAACAAGCAGGGTGCCTCCAAGGGATTTGGCGGTGGCTCCTCTACGTACCGCCAAGTGGCCCGCTCCTCGTCGCAGGAAGCCTATAGAGGAGGAGGCAAGTCGGGTGGGCCCTGCCGTCGTCGACAGGGAGGCCAAGGCGGCAAGGCGTCCTCCAAGCAAGATTGAACCGACAGCGGTGTCGGGCCCCCACCGAAGCACCCCGGTGGGAGCCCGGCTGGCGAAGTTCGTCAGCATGTGGGAGTCCATCTCCACCGACCGTTGGATGCTGTACGCCCTGGCCCAGGGGCACGCCCTCGAATTTCTAAAAAAGTGCCCCCGCATTCCACCTGTGGCAAGGAAGGAAAATCACGTCCCTCAACTGCTATTGGAGGTAAGGGTGATGCTCAAAAAAGGTGCCATCGAGCTCGTCCCGAAGAGGCTCCGGGGCTCCGGAGTATACTCAGGGTACTTCCTCGTGAAAAAGAAGACCGGAGGATGGCGCCCCATCCTGGACCTGCGACGACTGAACAAGTACATCAAGGCACAGAAGTTCCGGATGGTCACCCTCCAGCACGTGCTGGGACAGCTGGAGGAGGGCGATTTCCTGTCGTCGTTGGATTTGGAGGTTGCGTACTTCCACATCCGCATTCTAAAAGGACACTGAAAGTTCCTCAGGTTCGTGGTCCAAGGACGGCACTACCAGTTCAAGGCCCTCCCGTTTGGATTGAAGTCGGCACCCAGGGTGTTCACCAAGTGCCTTGCACTGGTGGCGGCGCGGCTGCGCCTGCAGGGGATCCACGTCTACCCCTACCTGGACGACTGGCTCATCCGAGCAAGGACAAGGGAGCTCGCCGTAGATCACACAGCAAAGACCGTCCAGCTGCTCACAGACCTGGGATTCTCCATCAACTTTCCCAAATCCCACCTGGTCCCGTCGCAAGTCGCACTGTTTCTGGGAGCCAAGCTCGACATAGTGGCACGTCTGGCCTTGCCGTCGGAGGAAAGGACGAAGGCCATCCTGGGCAAGGTGCAGCATCCTTGGGATGATGTCCTCCTGCATATATCTTGTGCGCCTGTGCAGGCTTCGGATGCGCCCTCTGCAAGAGTTCCTCGACGCCCGCTGGATCCAAGCGATGGGCAGCTTCGAGGACAGGATCCCGCTCAACGAGACCTTCCGACGAGCGATCCGGTGGTGGGGCACCCGCGCTCATCTGACGGTGGGCACAGACTTTCAGACCCCATCCCACCAGATAACGGTGACGACAGATGCCTCCCTGGAAGGGTGGGGAGCGCACACCGGAGAACTTCACGCGAGAGGCCTTTGGCTCCCGGAGGAGAAGATGCTCCACATCAACATCCTGGAGCTCTGTGCAGTGTTCTGGGCCCTCAGGTCCTTTCTCCCGTCCCTCAAGGGCAAGGTGGTGAGAATCTTCACCGACAACACCACCACGATGTTCTACATCCGGAAGCAGGGAGGAGCCAGATCCCCAGCCCTCCAAGGAAGCCCAGGATCTGTGGCATTGGGCCGTCACCCAAGGGATGTTTCTGGTGCCCTTTCATCTGGCAGGGATAAAGAACACCATCGCCCACTCACTTAGCAGGGAGCTGCGCTCGTGCCACAAGTGGGAACTACATCAGGATCAAGTGGATCGACTCTTCTGATGATGGGGAAAACCGCAGATCGACCTGTTCGCGACGGCGACGAACTCCAAGTGCCAGAGGTTCGCCGGCAGGTTTCCCCAGCCGAGGAGCATGGGCGATGCTTTCTCGTTCCCCTGGGACGGCCTGTTCCTATATGCGTTCCCTCCGTTGCCGTTGCTGCTCCGACTCGTCAACCAGCTCAAGAGGTCCCGGTGCAGGATGATCCTCGTTGCACCGGCGTGGCCGAGACAGATCTAGTTCCCAGACCTTCTGGACTTGTCAGCGGCCCCACCAGTCAAGCTGCCGACGGACGCGGATCTTCTCTCCAGAGAAGGAGGCGCCATACTTCATCACGACCCGGAGTCGCTGAACTTGCAGGCCTGGCTCCCGCAGCACTGGAGTTTGGAGGGTACGATATCCCGGCTGACTGCAGAGAGGTCCTTGCAAAGGCCAGGGCGTCCTCAACTCTCAAGTGCTACGGACATAAGTGGAAAAGGTTCTCTGTCTGGTGCCGTGCACAGAAGATTAACCCTCTACGGATTACGGCCCCTCAAGTGCTGCCGTACCTACTGCCGCTGGCCAAGGCTGGACTGGCTCACGCCTCCATCAAGATACATCTGGCTGCGATCTCCCGATACACCAGAACCATAGGACGGGCGTCTTTGTGGTCCCATTGCCTGGTGAAGGAATTTATGAAGGGACTGTTCCGATCGTTCCAGCCGATGAAGGTCTGTGCCCCGGCGTGGGAGCTCAACGTGGTGCTTACCAGGCTCATGGGGGCGCCATTCGAGCCCCTGCATTCAGCGCTGTTGAAGTTGCTGTCGTGGAAGACTGCGTTTCTTGTGGCCATCACCTCCGCATGATGAGTGGGAGAGATCCAGGCCCTATCCTGCAAGCCTCCATACTTGACTTTTCACGACCCGGGGTGGTTCTGAGGATGCACCCCTCTTTTATGTCCAAGGTGCCGTCGGACTTCCACTTCAACGAGCCCTTGGTGTTACCTGTTTTCTTCCTGACGCCTTCGTCACCGGCCGAGAGGACTTTGCACTCGCTGGATGTGGCTAGAGCGCTGAAGTTCTATGTGGACCGACATCACAGCTATTTGTGAACTTTGGACCTGTGAACCAAGGGAAGGCTCTCTCGAAGGCTTCCATTTCCAGATGGCTCTCCGGCTGCATCATGCACTGTTATCGGTTGGCAAACCGACAGTTGCCTGGCTGTCTGAGAGCCCATTCGACCAGAGCTGTCGCTGCTACCACAGCGTTCTTGTCTGGTGTGCACCTGCTGGACATCTGCAGGGCTGCTACGTGGAGGTCGAGGCACACCTTCACGAGATTCTACTGCGTCGACCGGGATTCCAGGGAGGAGTCCAGGGTCGGCCAAGCGGTGCTGCGCAACCTGTTCGCCTAAGGTGAGCCTGGTGAGGAGGTACGAATTGCTAAATGTTGAGTTTCTGATGTAATGCTTAATGTTGAGCCTTTGCCACCTCCCGTTGGTTGTGCATGTGTGTACTGCTATGTATTCCTATATTCATGAGCATGTGAATCCATGCCAGACCTCATGCTGGAGAAGGAACAAGTTACTTACCTGTAACTGTTGTTCTCCAGCATGGGTCTGGCATGGATTCATATGCGAACCCTCCCTTCTACCCCTCTGCGGCTCTTCACTTGGTCATACTGCCACTTTGCTTGCTACCAAATCTGAAGATGGCTGCCAGAGGCGGGGCTTAGGGAGAGGGCAGTCATTGGCTGGGGGCAGTATGACCCAGAGACCAGTGATTGGTTACTACTGAGAAAGCTAGATCAGAAACGAAACCGATACTGATTTTTTCTTTACCGAGGATTCCCGGCTTGACGACAGGGAATATTCATGAGCATGTGAATCCATGCCAGACCCATGCTGGAGAACAACAGTTACAGCTAAGTAACTTTTTCCTTACCAAAGAAAAGGGATTCCATCCATTTTTCATATAGATTCCAGCACATAGATACAGTGTCATATTCCAGCATGGGTTATAGAAAAGAACAAGAGGAGACACACAACGAGGGCGCTAGAGAGCCCGACCAAGATGGCCGTCTCTTCTTGAGCTCCAATAATTTCTGAACAAAATGGCATCTGGGGCAGCCACAATCAACAGCTCGATGTGCCTGGAGAGTGGTATGAGCCCCCCCCCTCTGCGCCTTAGAATCCGGAGCGGCTGAGAACCCTTCCACACCACCCTGCAGACTGGTCTGTGGCACCGATGGATGGGAGAGGCGGAGGACTACTGTGGGCGCCCCAGGCTGGCCTCTCCTACTGCGTGGACAAGGCTATAACCCTTTAGACATCCAGACGTGGCGGGTGGAGGAACTGGAGAAAAGCACGGTCCGGCCTCCAAACAGCAAGGAGGAAGTGGCGGGAAACAACACAGCCCGGCCCAGGTGCGGAGGCAGTCTGGACCCGTCCCTGAGGCAATAGACAAAGACCGCAACTCCCGGACAGGGAAGGAAGGCGGCCATAATGGCAGTGCGGAGCTGGGGCTCGACCTCTCCCCCCGTAGGTCTGACTGGGCGGTGCCCCGCCACGGTGAAGCGGGATCAAACTCTGCCCGAGAAGGGGCCAGGGAGTAATGCAGCACAGCCGAGAGCGGAGGCAGTTTGGAGCCCGTTCCTGACACCAATAACTTTGGAAGTGCCTGGACGACCTGGTTGGTGAAGTGAGTGGTGGGGGACTCCAGGTGGGCTGCAAGCCTGATTAAGGCCGGAGGGACTGGAGGACAGGTTGCTCCGGCCTGCCATTTGGCCTGAAGGGTTGGCAGTAACACCACGGCATAGCTGGAGAGTGGAGGCAGTCTGGAGCCTGCTCCTGGCATGAAGAAGCCTCAGCGGGGGCTATTGATCAGTGCAGACATCAGGAGGGGACACTAGGGGCAGGAGCACCTGGCCTGTGACCCCTCCCAGTATCCGGACAGCGGGAAGAGCAGTGTCCTTATGAGGTGGATTGAGGGGCCGCTTGGTGCAGATTCTGGCAGACAGCGTGGCTCAGAGTGAAGTGGGGTGCTGGTTGGCTCCAGAGGACGGTACCTGGGAGGACTGGGTCTGGAGGCCGGACTTGCGCAACAGTAGCACCCTGGGGACGGACTCTCCATAAAACTATTAATAATTGTGGCTCCCCTACAGTCTGCCAGCCCTGTGGGTGTGACTCGGTTGCCCTCGTCTCCTTGAGCGGGTGGCCAGCCTAACTGTTGCCTCCTCCTGCTGCTTGGGGCCACATCACTACATTGGCAGAGGCTCTGGCGTCCTGTGATCCAATCGGTCTGCCCTGCGTCTACCTGACTGGAGTCGGCTGAACAATCAGGGACCCTGCTGAGCATCGCGGTGGAAACCCTGATTAACCCAGGCACATCATACGGCCTGGAATTGGCCCCTCAAATGGAACACACCCCTTTAACAGTCTGGGACCCGAGGCGGGTCTCCCTCAATATGGGGAAGTCCGATAGAACACAACGAAAACTCACCCTCGAGGGGGGTACCTCCTCCAGAACACCCAAACCACAGCACCAGGTGGAGACACCTGAACCAGCAGAGGCGACGATGGAGGGAGCCGCTCAGATCCCAGAAGTGGAGGACATCAGGGAAATTCTGCTTGATCTCAAGGCGGGCATTGGAGGTCTCGACTGGACAAACATGGCGACCGCTTAGACGAGGTGGAACAGAGAGTGTCCGGGCTGGAGGATGGATCAGCCTCACTTGCTGCCATGGTGTCATCTCTCGAGGTCCAGATTAAGTTGGTAACCGCCAAGAATGAGGACTTTGAATGAAGGGCCTGCAGAAATAATATTAGTTTGGTGGGGATTAAAGAACGACAGGGCATCTTAAAATGGAGGAATTTGTTGAAGCCCTATGCAAGGAACTCTTTGGAGGGCCCAAGCTCTCCCCTCTATTTGTGGTGGAGAGGGCCCACCGCATACCAGCGGCTCGCCCAATACCTGGGGCGGTCCCCCGCCCCATCATCGCTTGTCTCCTGAACTACAGGGACCGGGACACGATCCTTCATCTGGCTAGAATGAAGGGGGATCTCCAGTACGATTGGGACAAAGTCCAGATATATCCAGACTTCTCTGTGGCAGTGCAGACTTCACAATGATCCTTAGCAGGTGTTAAGCGATGCATGGGAGATTGTACCATTCCGTACTCCATGCTATTCCCTGCTAGACTCTGGATCCAACACGATGGGAAGACACAATTCTTTTCATCACCAGAGGCAGCAAGCGCCTTTTGGATGAAGTCGGCAGGCGCCCTCCCTGAATAATCCAAGACCTCAGGAGGACGATCAGGACCGGGGCCCGGATGGGTCGGAGAGATCCTGGATGATGAGACTCAGAACAGTCGTAAGGAGGGGGGAGGGGCAGTCTGAATAACATCGGGATATACGCTGGCACCTTAGTTTCTTGATCCAGGCTGCTTCAGTTATTCATGTACCACCTATGGTGGTGGATCCTCGCAGGCTTGGCCGTGCACTAGCATCTCGAACACTGCCCTGTTTTTTGTTTATGGTCTGGGGGTAGGAGGTCTTGAACGGGCCGGTTGGGGGTCGCCCGTGGGGGAGGGAGGTCTCAGAGGGTTAATGACAAGGGAAGTCCAGGGTCAGGGGTCTGGGACGGGGTTGGAGGGTTAATTGTGGGGAAGGAGGTTTTGGGTTTGTTCTGGTTGTTGGGAGTCCGATTCTCATCAGTGCGCCTCACCTCTGTATCCTGCAAGGTAGTCAGGTCCTGTTAATCACAATGAAAACTTGGATGGGGGAGTGCTGTCTTCAATGCTTGGGTATCGTGGAGTCAATGGGGTTTCGAGTAGCAACATGGAATATTAGGGGGGGAACAACCCCTCCAAGATCCGGAAGGTCACGCAATCACTTAGAAGACACCAGATAGATTTGGCCCTCATCCAGGAAACCCACCTCACCCCCCCCCCCCACAAACGTAAATGGGGTGCTAATTGGGGATGCCACAGGTACGTCTCCTCTTACTCCTCTTATGCCAGAGGGGTGGCCATCCTGATAGGCAGGGGTGTCAAGTTTCACCTGATTTCAATAGCAAGAGATGATTCTGGGAGGGCTCTACTGTTTATGGTGTCCTCGAGGGTGTGCTGGTGGCCTTGGCGAACTCCTACGGTCCCAACATGGACAGCCCAAATGCATTTGATTGGGTCATGGTACAACTAGCTGGGTGTCAGACCGCCACCATTGTGTGGTGGGGGATTTGAACACAGTGATGGACCCCCTTCAAGATAGGATTGGGGTGAGTCAGGGCTGCGCAACTAAGGCAAGCTTGCAGGTGCAAGAAATATGCAAGACATACAACCTTATTGATGCATGGCGGCACCAGCACCGGGAGGACCGGGATTACACAGATCACTCCTGGGTTCATGGTTCCAGCTCTAGGTTGGACTATTTGTTGGTATCCTGTGAAGGAGGGTTCCAGTTGGGCGACAGTCAAACACTCACAGACTCTATCGCTCATCCTTGTTCTGATATGCACTGGGAAGCCGGCAAGGGTAGCATATGCGACATTGATACAGCCAACAACAAGAGGGGGCATGGCTCTGCCTGAGCTGGAGCGATATTATTGGGCGGTGCAGGTAAATTTTCTTGGACACTGGTACGCTACACATTTTGTGAGGTCGCATGTACAGGAAGAGAGGGCAATAGTGCCCCCCAGCCAGTTGCGGGAGGCGATTCGCAGGGAGACCCGGGCATTGCCCAACACGCTAAATGTTGTCAAGCTCACCTGTGCGGTCTGTAAAAAAATGGCAGGAAGGGCGGGCTTCCCCACTCTGTAATCACCTCTCGGCACGGCACATACTAGTGAGGTTGTAACTAGTGAACGGGTATGTCTACAATGGGCTAGCAAATTGGATACTGAGCCCCTCTGCAATCTGTTTGTGGATAGTGTGTTCTTTACGGTTCAGCAAGCAAGTGAACGCGGGGCAGCTTGGCGGTAGATGTATTTCTTTACTTTCTATTGCAGCATGCGCTTAAAGGGCTCTTCACTACACTCCCGGTGCAGCCCTTGTTGTGGCCGCTACTGCAAGGGGTGATCCAATCACATGGGCAAGGCTGCTTGGCTCACTTGAATCTACAGTGGTTTGGTGTCAGACGCACCGTGGGAGGGAGAGGCCCAGAGGAGGCGGTGAGAGGGAGTTCTGGGGGAACCTTTTGGAGATAAAGACTGGGCCTATGTGCTGTGACAAACTCAGAAAGTGCCCCTAAATTCCAAATACAAGCTAACACATTTTAATTTCTTACATCAATTTTACCATACCCCAGCCAGGCTCCACAAACACTTTCCACCACCCCAGCTGCATGTCTCAGGGGTGCTTTTGCTCCGGCAGGTTTTCTCCATTTGGCATGGGAGTGCCCACGGGTCTCCGGGTTCCGGTCGGAGGTGTTAACCAAAATCTCACTGATAATCGGGGGACCACTGGAACCAGACAATACTTTGGCCCTGTTGGGATGTACAAGGGCCCTGCAGCCCGCAATGAGATGCTTGGCGGGGCTATCGCTTGTGATGGCGCACAGGAGGGTGGATATGGATTTTTGGGAAGGGTCGCCCTCTCAGCGCACAATGGTGGCTCCAGGATGTTGCCCATTGTCATGACATTGAGTCAGCCTTTATTCGGACTGTACCACTACATGCTCATCCTCCAGAGGTTTGGGGCCCATGTTTGTTTATTTATTTGTAGCGCGCGCCAGAGCCGACGGTATCAGGGCGCGAGAACAAGAATACTTTCAGCTTACAAGTTACAGGGTTACATGGTCACATAAGTACAGGCTAATACGAATACAGCAAGTAGTACATATACATTTACAAATACAGATTCACAGTATAACAGCAAGGTCCAGTTTGGTTGCTAAGTCAAGTGTGTGATATAGCTAGAACTTCTAGATCGTTTCCTTTAAGCCACTTGATGATGTTTAATCTAAAGTGTGGGTAGGATTGGTCAGTCCTTAGAGTGGTCGAGAGGGAGTTCCACAATTGTGCCGCTTTGACAGGCAAGCTATTCCCTCTGGTTGTAGTCATTTTGAAGGGGGGAACTGATAGGCAGTTTGTGTAGGCTGCTCTAGTGGGTCTGGATGTGACTCTTCTTTTGAACCTCTCTGTCAGGTAGCTCGGTGCTGAGTTATTTAGGCATTTGAATGTTAGGGATGCACTTTTAAGCTTTATTTTGTCAACAGTAGAGAGCCAGTTGGATTGTCTTCTAATCGTTGATATATGTTCTATTTCGGGGATTCCTAAGGCTGCTCTAATGGCATTGTTTTGCAATACTTGGATTTTCTGAGTAATGTATTTGTTGGATCCCAAGTAAAGAGCATTGCAGTAACCCTTTTTCGATAGTACAAGTGCTCTTGCCAGCGCGGTGCAGCTGGTTGTGGAGAGGTATGGTTTAGCTGATCTGATCAGTTTACAGGTGTAGGAAGTGGATGATGCAATAGTGTTCACTTGTTTTGCCATGGTAAGGCTAGAGTCAAGGTAAAAACCTAGTGTTTTCACCTCCTTGGCAACTTTGATTATATGGCCGTCTATGACAAAGGATGAGTAGTCTTGGCTAAGTTTCTTAATGTTGGGTGTGTTCCCCAGAATGATGAGCTCCATTTTGTCATCATTCAGGCATAGACTGTGACGTGCCATCCATGCCTGGATGATGAGGTATATCCTATTCACCAAGGCCAAATCCTGTTTATAGTCCCCAGAAAGTGGGATGAGAATCTGGGTGTCATCTGCGTAGTTAGTGTAGGTGACACCTAGGAGGTCCAAATCATCAAACAGGGGCTTAGTAAAGATGTTTTAAATGGTAGGGGAGACGCATGATCCCTGGGGTACACCACACGTAATGGGAGCAGGGTCTGCAGCTTCAG
Source organism: Ambystoma mexicanum (assembly GCF_040938575.1). Taxonomy (NCBI): domain Eukaryota; kingdom Metazoa; phylum Chordata; class Amphibia; order Caudata; family Ambystomatidae; genus Ambystoma; species Ambystoma mexicanum. The sequence goes on from NC_090927.1 coordinate 1,090,134,429, forward strand.
AGGTAGAGAAGACCCTCGTAGTTCTTTCACTTAAAAATGATTTAATCCATGCTATAGGTTGGGAAGAGAAGTGCGCCGCTGAATCTAAGTGGTTACAAAGCACTTTGTGGTCCACCAGGTCGAACGCTGCTGAGAGATCCAGAAGGAGAAGCAAGGCAGTTTTTCCCTGGTCTCTAAGCTCGTCGACCTGGGCTTTAAGATCAGTAAGTGCTGTTTCAGTGCCGTGCTGTGGTCTGAAACCTGATTGGAGGGTGCCTAGGAGTTGGTGCAGCTCCAGGAATTTCTGAATCTGTAAATAGGCCACTATCTAATATCTTTAGTAGGAATGGCACCGTAATGATAGGCCTGTAGTTTGTGGATATCGCCGGTTCCAGTGATTGCTTCTTAAGGAGGGGTAGGACCCACGATTCCTTGAGATTGTTCGGTATAATGCCTGAGGAGAATGAGGCATTGATAGGTTTAGAGATAAATGGGGATAAATCTCTTGCAGTGTCTTTATTATTTGTGCCGGGCAGTTATCAACTCGACAGTTTGATGGTTTAAGCAACATTATTTTTTCAACCCCCAGTATGGAGACTTTAGTAAAGTTAAATCTTTGTTCAGGTTTGGCAGTAGTGAGTGGTTTGTCACATTGGGTGGTTGTCAGAGGTATGGTTAATTTTTTCTTTTCAATTTTGACTTGGAGGGTAGCAATTTTGTCACTAAGGGTCTTCGGAATGTTAGAGCACCATGTTTTATTTTTAATACAGTTGTCAGGTACCGGGATAGGGTTCTCCAATTCCTTTAGTATTGTGAAAAGCTCCTTAGTTCCTGATTTGGCTTGCATTATTCTATTGTCGGAGCTATCTTTTTTTAGCTTGCCGTATTTCAGTTTTGTATTTTGTGGAGGAATTAATAAATTAATAAGGGCAGCTTTATTTGCCTCTGATGGTACTAATTTCCAAGAAGATTCACACTTACGTTTTTCTTTCCTTAGTGATTTAAGGTATGGGGTGAACCAGGCATTTAGATGTGCTCTAGGTTTTCTGTTTCTCATTTTCAATGGGGCAATAGAATCCAGGGCATTGGCCATGGCTGTATTGAATTTGTTAACTAGTGATGTTGGATCTAGTGTGTCAGGTAGCGAGTTTAGAGTGGGGAGAATTAGTGCTAATAGCCTGTCTGTGGTTATATCTTTCTTATTCCTTGTTAGCAAAGGAGGTGCTAGTGTATTATCTTGAGGTTCGATGATTTTAGCGTCTATGGAGAAGGCTATAAGAGCGTGATCTGTCCATACTTGTGGGCTGATGGACGTGATGGTTATGTTGCATTTAAGGACTCACAGGATTTGGTGTGCAGGGGTGTTTCTGTTCTTATTGCTAGATTAGTTTTGGCAATGAGAGTTATGCCCTCTCCGCAGGAGTTAGTTCTGTCTTCTCTAAAGATAGTGTAATTGGGGGGCATAGCGAGCATCAGGGCCGGGCCAGCTGCTTGGTGTTGTGCCAGGTTTCGGAAATAGCTAAGAAGTCAAAGTTACCTATTTGTATAATGTCTGCAATTTCTGTAGCATGGGCTATTAATGACCTGGCATTAATAAGTGCTCCTTTGAGGGTAGGGTTTGATATTGTTAACGTAGGTAGGGCGGGTCTGTTGTTTTTGGCTAGACTAGTTCATAGTTTGTAATGTTTGTCTGTTTTATAGTTCTGGTTGGTGTTGGCACATGGTAGTTTTGTTTGGTAGCGTCCTTATGACGATTTCTGCTATAGGCGCAGTATGATACCTGGCAGGCAGTTCATATATTTTTGGTAGTCTCGAACGTAGTTTGGAATTCCTACGTATAAGGTCACATGGGATGTTAGTTCTAATGAGGTTAGGAGTGGGTACCTTTTCTAAGGGATGTTCAATGTCTAGGGTGGTCATGGACAGTCTGGTATTACAGTTCAGCATTTTTGTGGACATGTCTTGTGGAGGTGGGCTTGTTAGAAGCATTATAGACCAAGGAACAGTCAGGTAGAGGAAGATAATAAGCATTATAGCCTAAGGCTGTGTGGCTATTTCTAAAAGCGAGCAGCAATGCTAGATAGGCTAAGTCCATAGGCAAATCTAACTAGGCAAATCTTTCAACATTGTGTTCAATAGGCAGTGCCTTGGCCAGCTATGGTTCAGTTGGAAAATCTCTGAATTAGCAGAGAATGGTTTGCTTTAGGTTTCCTCGATAATAATGCTAACCCGTGTATGGGTTCAATACTCTGGCAGTGTTGGAGACATGTATTAGCATTGCCATTAATCAACATTATCATTAGTATGTGATATACAGTCATACAAAAAGTGGTATACATATATGCAGGTAAGTAAACATTCATGTTACAGTAGACATGTAATAGATAGCGTAGGCTAACCGTGTTTGTCACTGTGAGGAGGCTAGTGCTCTCCCATATCGTTGTACACAAAATAAGGAAAATCACGTAAAGTGTACTAAATCGGGCAAACAGAGAGCAGTTTGTTACAAATGACGGTGATGGTTGCAACAGGATATGTAATTGCAAGGCGAGGTACTCTACGTTGACCATAGGTACAATAGATAATAGGGGCTTGCATGTTAGATTTTTGTTATGGTCTGTGCTTGGGCGTGGAACAGACTCACCTAAATGTTATGGACGGCGAGTATAGAACGGGCAACCTGACGGCGCCTACCTGACGGCGCCTACCCGGCGTAACCTGTAGCGCTCTGTCAGCTAGGTCAGCAGGCCTTCTTTCCTAGGCCTTACTTCATAGGCCGGCTGATAGCCTGCTGGCTATTGGTGTGTTGCTCAAGTTTGAATGGCAGCCAATCCGGATCATAGTAGGACAGGCACACGGTAGGGCAGGGTCAGGAAAAGAGAGAGTTCGGGGCGGTGGCCATCTTTGATTCAGTTTGCCTTGTGTGAATCCCAAAGGAAAATGAGCATGCGATTCATAATATGCACTCAATCTCGTGCATGTAGTGATATTAAGGCATCAAGATTACAGTGGATGCTAGCGCGGATCGGGCGTAGATCAAAGGTGCTTTGAGGGGCTTCAAGGCAAAAAGGAGTCAGAATGCCATCAGATCGCCACTGCACACAGCAGCGTACTAAGACACGGGACATGTCATATATTCAATACCTGATTACAACAGTGGATTAACAATGTTGAAGGAAGCAATGATAACGATTATGTTTCACGTTCTGCGATGGTGCACTTTTAAGTTTGGGTGGGTGGCGGGGAGGAATCGGACTCCATGTTTGTTTTTGTCTGGTTGATAAAACACAAAAATAAAGTATTAAAAAAAAGGAGACACAGAACAAACTGTTATACATATATATCCCCCATACACTTCATGGACCCTTCACCTTACACCTTTACCTTGTTATGTATATGTATCCCCTATACAACTCTTGCCGCTGGACTCGGAATGAATTATCAGTGCCTGACATCCCTGTAACACCGGGGGATTACAAAACCCCGGCGGCTGGGAAGTCAGGCGCCAGCAATTTCGTTAATCCCCATTCCAATATGGGACTCTATGGGAATGGGGACATGGGAGCACCGGTGCTCCCGTGACAAGTCTGCCTAACGTGGCTGCTGCGCCTGGCATGCAGACTTGTAGTTTGCTGGTCTGGAAACAACGGTACCAATAGGCTTACCAGCACCGTTCATTCCGGACCGGCAAACTTCTAATGAGGCCCACTGTATCTATGTTGTGGAATCTATATGAAAAATTTATGGAATCCCTTTTCTTTGGTAATGTATCAATTTGATTTGTTATGGTTTTTGTTTTTACAATCAATATCTATTGGTATTTTAGCCCTGAAGAACACCTCATTGGTAGGTCGAAACACGTGTTGGCATACTACCAGCAAACTACCATTAAAAATGACTAACTGATCACTTTTAGTTGTGTTGATAAAAGGTTTAACGCTTAAAGGATATAACAAACATAAAGAAAGAATTGTTGGTGTACGCGCAAATGGTCAAGGACACACATATGTTCTTTGTATCTCTGTTCAGTGACTCAGGGCTCCGGGCATGTGTTGGTGACCAATGCGGCTATATGCCACCCGTACTGTGAGATGGATATCATAGATGAGGAATCTCTGGGGGGAATGTCCATCATAAAGAACAATACTGAGAAGTAATTTGGTCAATAAACCCCTGCAGTGAGCTTGGTAACCTCCCTCATCCACATTGGATCGATTTACTAACGTCATGTAATTTATAGAGGGACTACTGTTAAACATCCTACCAACCTATTCCTTATCAACAATATACTCTTAGATAATATACTGAAATCAAATAAATGCCCCACACTTAATTCACATGCACATATTTTCATGAATTAATTCACAAAAAAGAACACTCCATGCGCTTGTGCTCTCCTGCAAAGTGCATTTCTGTTTATTTAGAGAAATAAGTCCTAGAAAAACATTGCAACTAGTGTTGTGACTACACATAACACAATCAATATGAGAAAAGGCATTAATTAAAACACTGCTATCATTTTCTATCTCTACGTAAAATGCACCAACCAACCAAAAACACAGTAGCTTCTCAAAGGAAATCTTACGCTCATCAATTCACACATAAATGCCTTATGAATTGAACAGCCTTTTCAATACCTCTCCTCTTTTTCAATGCAATATTTAAAACAGGCAAAACCATCTCTCATAGTCACACCTTTCCTCTTTGATAGTAGAGAGGCGAGAGCTGTCCGCTTGAAACTGGAGGAAGGCTTGAGTTGTACAAAATTCACGAAAGAAATTCAGCAAATCCACAAAATATCAAATCCTATGCCAAAAACCACCTAAAAAGCTATCATGGTCTCTAATGACTATAACAAAGTCTTAAAAGAGATTTGAGGGTCTGATTCACAGAGTGTTTTCCTATGGGATTGCGCCATTGTAAAACGCTTCTGTTAATTCGGACTTTGGTGTCAATTGGATTGACGATAATGCAAACATAACTCAAACCTGAATAAAATGGTTTACTACGACTTGAAGGAGCTTGCGTTCATCGAGCGCTGATGCAACGTTTCACAGACTGTGAGATGCTTCATTGTGGATGTGCAATTTTACCGCTCTAAAAGTAAGGCAATGTTAAAGGTTGCACCATCACAGAAGATGACAAAGTGTTAGCCAAGTTTTGTCGGTGTTGGCACACGCTGGTAATTTAATGCTCTCAGATCTTCAAATTGCCTACCTTGGATATCAACCGCTATTGCATAGCCTTGGAAAGGTAAAGCTTCTTGCTTGGACTGAACTACTGCCTGTACCCTTAAGGCTGACTCCCCTAGCTCACCTGCAGCTGCCGTCCGCCTACTTGGCTGAGTACAAACACACATCTGGCGTGCGAAGAGCATGCAAAGTGTTAGCCAAGTGGTGTAAGTGTTGGCATGCTGTTAATTTAATGCGCTCAAGCCTCCAAATCACCTACTTTGTATCCAGATATCAACAGCTATTGCATAGCCTTGGAAAGAGTAAAGCTAAGCTTGGACTGAACTACTGCCTGTACCTTTAAGGCTCACTCTCCGGTCTGCCCACTTGGCTGAGTACAAACACACTTCAGGTGCGTGAAGCACGTGCAAATCGTTAGCCAAGTGGTGTAGGTGTCAGTGGCTGGTGGTGGTGTCAGGAGTAGTCTCTCTTCCGCTTGATTCTCATCTTCAACAGTGAGTAACGACTTCTACCAATTCCATTGTTTTGGGCTGTTGGAACATTCACATTTTCCAATTTTTCTTCCAGTGTACAGCTGAAGGAGGCAAGAGTACCTTTGGAATGAGATCTTACAATTTAAGAACTAATGCAATGGGTGATGAGGACTGTGTTGGAGCAGAAGCGATTCTGTCTCAAATTAATGAATACCTGGTTCAAGGGAGGTCTGAAGTTGGCCCTACGGGGAGGTGTGGTACTAAACAATGCGTGGTTTGTTGCTGTCTCCACCCCTGTACACGAAGAGCGAAGATCTGATGCTGCTGCCCCCCCGCCCCTCCTCAAATGCAATCTCATTAAGAAAACATCCCTTTTGGGGCATCACCTCACGAGTGCCTAGTGGTCTCGATGACCACCATAATCAATCTGGATTCAAGTAGTTCATGTGTGCATAGGGCATCCTCCCCATTTGTTTTGCCTACTTCCCTGCCATCACACAATTTTGCAGGCACAAATTAGACTGAATTGCGAGAAGTTTGTAAGTATGACATTGTTGCAAGTATGGCTAAAAACAAAACAGCAGGTGTGGCTTGAACAACAATTCCTAGTGACAATCTTCCTTTGTGTATGATGGCAACTCCCCTTGTGTTAGCAATGGTGCAACCGGCAAGTTGATACCTCTTGACTTTGTTGATTGCGGCAGAGATTACTTTTATCTGACCTCTTCTATATCAACAGCCATTGTAAACATTATCAACACTGTACTACACCTACCCATGGAGAATGGGAAAGTTCCTTCAATCAATGCAAAGGAAGTACCAAACGGGACTATCCCCTGCACTGAGGACCCACTGATAATAGAAGAATTGGTGGCAAGGAGCGCCTCCAGAACAACTTCAGCAATCCATGGGGAGCATGCGATTCCTCTGAATAAAACCTTTCATAAGTGTCTGTCTGGTCCATCTTCTAGCCTGTTGCAAGTGGTGAAACTACCAGCGGGGAGAATGAAAAGTGCCCCCATGGAACATGCACATAAGCCTGGAATTGGTGAAAAAACGCCAGAATACAAACCTGGCACTATGAAAACAATGGCTGAATATTTTTAAAAGATGGGCCGTACAACCAGCACAGTCCGAATCTTAGACACACGGCTATTGCCTGGATGGGGGCGGGAGGATGCTAAAACCACAAACTTGTACTTAATCAGTGATCAGAGCCTCCTAGAACTGGGCCGACAGATGGATTGGCCCCCGAAGTTGTAACAGCAGTGGAACAGCCTGCTCTGGCTGAAATGGACGACTGTCTTTCTTTTCTAACAGAACACTTAAACAGTACCTCAGACTCCTGTTTGAGGTACCAGGGATGAGTCCGCTGATACCACAGCAAACCATGCATCACACGCTGCAAGATTTGGATATCCAGATTCGACTAACTGCCCCCCTGAACATATCAGCATTAAACATGGTGCTGAGTTTGTTTTCATCATTATATGACAATATTCGTCTTGAACAGTCCAGCCACACTCTTCAGCTAAGGGAAGTTAAAATCAACCTCAAAACGATTCACAGCTCGGTGTTTGAGCTGTGGGGTTGCTTGAGAAAACACTTGGTACTAACGCACATACTTTGGTGTTAGATTAAGGTGCATCTGTGGCCCCTACCACAGGCTCAGTAATGATGGGTGGCCCTGCTCTAAAGAAGTCTAAAAGAGGAGGAAAAAAGGGGGAAAAGGCCAATAACTCAAACTTGAGGACGTTCCTGAGAAATCTTCACCTGATAGAGGAAGTGGCATGTGCTTCTTGGAAAAAAAACTTAAAAGAATGAGCCCTGGTTCAGTTGGACAATTCTGCAATCCGTGCTGGCAAACTCATGCAAGTAGCAAATGATCGGAGCAGAAATCAAACTTGTACCACGGAAGAAACTGGCTCAGAAATTGTGAAATTAACAGAAAGTGGGATCCAGCATGTGCTACTGTAAGAGGCTGACGAACCCTGCTGCTCAAAGAGCTACCCTATTTGTGAATTGTTTAACCCAACAAATGCTTCTCAATCAGCATCTACTGTAAATGCTCAAGTTTGTGTCACTCAAGATAGTGGTTCGCAGTGTCTGTCTGAGAGCAATGGAAACGCTATTGCACAAGTTCAGTCACAATTGTTTGTGTCATCGAAAACCAATCTAGAAAAACTTCAGAGACTGGGAAACATAAAATGGTCTCCAGTCTTGCCTGGAGATCAAGCTAACAGCCCAACCTCAATTATCAGCGTTCCATTGCTATCCACCCATAAAGGTTCATGAAGCCAAGAGAAACGAGATTGGTGTTCAGTGTTGTCTTGAGGCTGCGTGTATGTCTGATGGTTAGCCTGGCACTGGTCTCCCTGTAAAAAGAGGGGGGCATCTGGCTTTTGTCACCGACAATCTGAGTACTGTGCATACACCTATTTCAGAGATCAAAGAGGCCTGGGCTCATAACAAAGCCGTGAATGTACAATGTGAAATTGCCGGAGCAGGTCGCCGGTGTAGCCAGCCTCTTATATCTTTGCAATTAGCCGATACCCGAATGGGAGCCGACTCTCTAACTAATGCTAAAACAGATTATGAACCCAATAAGAAGGATAAGGGCCTCCAATGTAGCATTGGCCCAGCAGAGAATTTTGAGGGGTATTCAGAACCTGTGCTTTTTCCAGCAAGTCATATTCAACAAGAGGCACCCAATGAGCTAATTGGGGAGTGGGCTGGCCTTCTCCTCTTTGGGGCATGAGAAAATTGACCCCAATGTGTCTTTTCGGGGGGCCTGCAGATTTTGAACAGGGGCAATGGAATGGAATGGGGTAGTGCACAACAGCCCAGTGGTCTGAGGTAGCCAGTGAAGAAGAGTTGTAATCCACAGAATGAAGGGGGTCTTCCACTCCCTCTTCTAGCGGCACCCTTTGTATCCGAGCCGCAGGTTGAAACAAGATCCTGTGAATTTGTATCATCAACAAGAGTTTCTTTGAGAGACTCCAAAACGGCAAAAATTACATTTGATTGAATAGAACAAATGTAATTAAGCTTCTTCAGGAAACTCCACAGATACAGCGGCTTGATACCAGAGACATTGACAGGGTCTGTTTTCCTTATATCGAAAGAACTGACTATGTCAGGCTGGATTTCAAGTTAAATACTCTGATGCAGATGATTATATCAGAAATTCACTCATTGAGGGCCATGTGAAATGATTTGGAGAATGACTGTCGAGTTGATTTGATGGTGACAGATGAAGTGGAATGGTCCGGTGCTGGGCCTTTCTGCTTGGGACGTCGCCTTCATGTGAAGATTAATATTCGGCTAATGATAATGGAATCAGAAGGGTGGAATTTATCCAGCAGGATTGGCGCTGTCTACCTGAATCTCTCATGAGCGCCTTTAAGAAATTGTGAGAACGCAGGTAGGGGCTTTAGTCCATGAGGAAACACCAGTGAAATTAAGAATATTGAGCTGGACCTCACAAGGAGTCAGTCGCTTTTTGGGGTCTGCAGAGACACAACAATTTTTTCAGGAGCCTTTAATGTTTTTTTTTTTTTACAGGAGGTGTGGTTGTCAGAACGCCTCATTTTAGATGGAAATACGGTCTTCCAACAGATGGCAACAAAGGGTTTGGGTGCCCACGCCTCTGGCATACTATGATTACTGTGCAAAATTCTATGCTTGAGGAGTTTGAAATTATCTCTTACTGCATATATGGTCTGATGGCAGTAGGGGCTACTTTTGAAGGGTCTTTCCTCCCTTAAATCTCTGCTGCTGGTAAATATTTACAGCAATCCTTGGCGCAGTGAGGTGGATACTTTTCTGGTAGAACTGTGTGAAAAATATTGATACCAATATGTTACTGGCAGGCAATATTAATGCAGCTGTACTCCATATAAGGATTGCCAACAACTAGCTGGGAAGCAAAGCATTTATTTGAGTGTATTGGTTCAAGAGAAATTATGGGTAGAGTTTTTTGAAACCTGGAACTTGAGGATTGCTTATGGTTCCCCTATTGGCGATATTCCACTTAGGCTAATGTGGAGATCTGGCTAGAAATCCTTGTTTCTGGATTATTTTGCCTTTTCACCAACCCTGTTTGACCTTTATGATGAAATGAGGGTGGATGATACTGAGTTAAATGATCATCAAATGATTAAAATAAGATTGAAATGCAAAGGGCCTAGGGCATTTAATCCCCAGTGGCAATCGCATCACCAGGTACATCAGAAACATCAATATGTATAATAGTTCAATTCAGAAATTTCCTATAACATCTACACTGGAACAAAAGATACATTGCATTAAACCTAATCTATTCCAAGCTATCCTTGATGGATTCAAATGCAAACTTTGGGGTAATAAGATTGGAAAACACACACTAATCCACTTCTTTGACCCCATTATCCAAAATAAAAAGAAAGAGATAAGACGTGAGATACGAACATTGGGGAAGTGCGGTCATGGAGCGGAGGCATACATGGCTAAATATAAACATCCAAAACATACATTCAAAAAATTGCATTAAGGGATACAAGTTCATACAGACTCATAATGAAGGGTCCAAAATGCTGCAAGTTCCGACCCAGTATAATTTCAAGAATTTTGGGGAATTGATTAATGGTATGACCGTAACTCAGGGGCACCAACAGAGTAACCCTATAGGGAGGGTGAGTGTGTGAAGCATTTCCTCCGCGTACATAAGGAGCCTCCTTCAAGAGATATCCTTTGCCCTCCCTGAAACTCCATGGCATTTGTCGTTGTCAATTCAAACCATTGAAGGTTTAATCAGCAGGGCTTTCACCTCGAGGTTTTCTAGCCTAAATGGTTTGTCGAATGCCGGTTTAAAAGATGATCCAGTGGTCAAAGATCTTGGTCATTCTGTTCAGGGCAGTGTTGGCGACAAAAGCCACACCAACTTCTTGGTGCTATGCTGTCATTGTGCCTTTTTACAAGAAGGGAGAGAGGGATCATCCAGGTAACTATCAGCCTTTTTGACAGTGAGAGCAAGATCTTTGCAGCTCTTGAGTTGAATGGGCTGCTGTGTTGGGCCACCTCGATTGGCCATTCACAGGAATACAAAACAGGGCTCCGAAGGGGGCTTGGAACTGAATTGAATGGTCTAGTGGTAGGATGGCTAAAAGAGGAGTCAGAGAGGCCAGGTAGTTTGCTGCTATATATGGCAGCAACTGATTATACACAGTCCTTTGACTGTAACAACCAAAACCTCCTGTGGTGCAAGCTAAGGGATTGGCAAATACCTGGACCCCTATTATCAATTTTGGTCCATTTACACGAGAATACTTTTCTCCAATCAGGCTAAATGGGTACTGTGTACTTGATGGAGAACTTCAGGGTGAGCAGGGGGTCTCCACCAGTGCTGCGTATTGTATCCCTGCCTACTCAACCTCTACTTGTCTGATCTGGCAGAGTTTCTGTCAAATGCCCTATTTGCCCCACCGAGGACCTCTACTCTATCTGCCCCGTACCTTACGTATGCGGATGGCGTTCTCCTCCTTGACAGGACTCGGGTGGGCCTGCAGAGACAATTGAATTTGATACTGGAATACTCGATGTGAAATAAATTAGGCATCAATGAGAAAAACAATTGCATTATTAGTTTTATTAGTGCATCGAAAAGGAAAAATGGGTTATAACATGTTTGGTAATCAGCTATCGGTCTCTGGATGTCCTGCCTTATATCCAAGGTGACCCAAGCCGCTGCTCAGATGAGGACATTTCGAACCCGATACTATAGTTTCTCAATTTGTCCCTTACTATCCTAATATATAAAAATGAAAGTGATACACAAAGCTGCTCTGTGGCACTGAGATCAGTCATGCACTGAAAGCCCTGGACTATGACAAGTAGGAGGTTTGGGGTGCGGAGGTGAGCCTGATACCTACCAGATTGGTTGGCAATTGCTGCAATTAGATTCAAATTGGGTCTAACCTCACTGGGCTTCCAGTTGGATTGGAGAGTTCTGTCTTTGTATAGAAGGCGATTGTTCCCTCTGGTGGGATCTTTATACGAAGACTTAGCAGAAGCTCTGAAGCAAACCACGCTGGGGTCCTTGCCTAACTTTAGGAAATCTGCACCACTGGTGCTAGATAGAATTGAACTATCCTCCAATTACCTCATAAACCATCCGAATGAGGTTGAAAAGACGTTATCTAGATATGGCTGGATGGTAACGATTGCAAAGATGAGTGTATTAACTATCCCAAAATATATTTTTTTAATTCCTGATGGTTACTGGGCCCTTCAATTTTTAAGATAGATTCAACCTACTGCCTATGGGAGGAATCTGTTGTGTTCGATCCTCAAGTGTGGAGCCGGTAAAGGGCTGTGGCTTATGTTAAAATGAGGATGTGATACAGACTAAAGAACATATCCTCCTGAAATGTCAATTTTTGGAAAGACATCCATTTCTTCGGTCGATTTGCACATAATCCTGCACTTTTAGAACTGGGGAATTATTTTGTTTGAATTTCGAGTGGGAAAGAAACTGTTGCTACAATTGCTGTGATTAAGATCCTCCATCAAGCTGGCCTGGTTCGCATCAGGTGGTGAATATGCTGGGCTATTGTTTCTTTGACTGTTTGTTTTTTTTTTTCTGCTAGTTTTTAGGAAACGTGCCCTTTATCTTTGTTTTTTTTACAGAATTGTGATTATCTCTTTTTCTTTGTTAACATGTTTTTTGATATTGGCTTTTTTTTCTTCTCTCTTTCCTTTGGTTTATTGCAATTTTATATGGAAAATGTATGGAAATGTGTAGTTTGTTTTACTTTTGTGTAAGGTTGAGTATGGCCAACCAATATCACAATTAAAAAAAATGTTAAAAAAAAGAAATCGGATGGTTCAGTTGGATTCAGCTGTAGCTAAGGCCTTGATGCCTCCATACATAGCTCAATAAAAAAGGATTGTTTTTTCAAAAAGTCAAAAGCAGAAGCTTTTCGAGCCTCTAGTCCACAATTGAATGTAATGCTGCACAAGCTGCCAAACTCCCAGGTCAGAAAGAGGAGCAATGCCCCCCTTCTTCCTCCATGAGCTAGAATGGAGAAGGTTTCCCAGCTTTCTTAGGCTGTGAGCTCTGCCTCACTCCTCCAGCATCTTGTGGCAAATCCGAACAGCTATGCTCCCCCGTCCCAGATCCTCCCTTTATATAGCTTCTAGTTTCCTTGTTTTGTATATTCCCAAGAATATTTATATACCATGCTCTCCGAGAATATTTATCTCCTGGTACATCTGTCAACATTATTCCCCAGTCGCATTTGGCCTTGCCCAGAAGCCACGTCAAGCTACATCTGGTAACATGTAGTCCATTGGAGTTTACAATTTACTTGACCATCAAAAACTATTTACATAAACAAAACAGCCACTGGATCGCATCCCATAACCTATGTTTATAGTATTCTCCCCATGCACTATCACAACTAATAATCTGACTCAAAGACCAGAGTTTGTGAATACAATTATTATGATGGTATGTATTGAGCGTGGACCTGGCTTTGAGAAGCAATTGAGTGCTTTACAGAGGTGTACAACAGTACAGATGCATAACAGGGCACTTATCAGAAGTAACAAAGGAACAGATATACAGCGTGGGGTGGGATACAGAGGGCACAGAGGACGGGTAGAGCTGTACCAGGTGGCGGGAGGAGAGAGGGGAGTAGCATCTAGTGAGTCAGGTGGCGTGAGGGGCGATGTGATGGCCTTGGTGTTGAGGCTGAGAGCTTATTTGAAGAGGTGGGCCTTAGGTTATTTTCTGAATTGTAGGAGGATGGGGGTGAGTCTGATGCTGACAGGGTGGAGGCTCCATAGTCTTGGGGAGTAGGCAGAGAAGGCTTGTTTTCCAGTCCTTCCCTTTTTGCAGCAGCGAATTCCAAGTCTGCACGTTTCCTGTCTTCTGGTGGTGTGCTGTCTGTCAGTGATGCTGTGTTTCTCTGCAAGGTAGCTGGGTGACTTGATGAGGGGATTTAAGTATGCCCAGGCATAGATGATGCAGCAAAACTTGAAGTTGATTTGTGCGTGCAGTGGGAGCCATTGAGGTCGATGAGGGCTGGGGTGATGTGGTCATATCTGCGTAGACCCTTTATGAGGCATGAGGCTGCGTGTAGGACACTTCTCAGGGGCACAAGGGAGGACGACAGGAGGCCTTTGTGGAGTCCATTGCCCCCATCGAGGTATAATAGGACCAGTGCTTGAATGGTGGATCTAAAGCTGCTGGAGGGAGGACGGGCTTGACTTTTTGCAGGAAGTAGAGCTGATACCAAGCTGTATTTTCTTAGCTATGTGTGTCTTGAAGGAAAGGTGTTTGTTGATGTGGTATCTGAGGGACTTGGCGCAGGAGGTGAGCTCAGGTGTAAATCTTTCAGAGCTCATGGTTGATAGCCAGGTCTGTATGTCTAGGTGTTCAGTGTTGTTGGTGAGGAGTAGGAATTTGGTCTTGGATGAGTTGAGCTTCAAGTATGCAGTGGACATCCAAGACTGGATCAACGAGAGGCAGGCTTTGAGCCTATGGATGTCCTTGATGGAGTGGATCTTGAGGTATAGCTGAGTGTCATCGGCGTATTGGTGGATGTGGATGTTGTGTGTCACTAGGAGGGCTCCCAGCAGCTCCATGTATAGATTGAAGATCACTGAGAGAGGATGGAACCCTGCGGGCCTCCACAGGTGACGGGTAGCATTAGCGACTTAGAGGAGTCCATCTGAACAAACTGCTTGCGGTTGGCGAGGTATGACTTGAAACAGCGTAGGACAAGGTTGCTAACACCCATACCCCGATGTAGGGTATCCATAAGTGCCTTGTGGTCTACTGTTTTGAAAGCAGCCGAGAGGTCGAGTAGAACCAGGAGGCCAGGGTGGCAATCATCAAGGATGTTGGGTGCGCTGTCGACCTCCTGCATGGTTGCTGTCTCCATGCTGCATCTGGGTCTGACCCCGGATTGGTAGGTTTGGAGGAGATTGTTGGTGTCGATGTGTTGCTGCAGTTGTGTGGCTACCGCTTTCTCGATGATCTTACCTAGGAAGGGATGATAGGGTGATAGTTATCTGGGCTGTTGGGATTCAGAGGGGTTTTCTTTAGTAGAGGGAGGATATTTCCTGTTTCTACGGTCACTGGGAAGCTGCCTTGAGTTAGGGAGCTGTTGATGATCTCCAGGTAGGGAAGGAGAGCTTCTGCCGGGAGGGTCTTGAGGATGGATGCTGGCAGGATATTGTCTTTATACGATGTGGCTTTGAGGGCGGCCAGGGTTTATACCAGGTCCTCTGTTGAGAGTGTCTTGAATGTTGTCCAGGGTGTGGAGATTTTGCAAGATGGTATGTGAGGTGGGTCTGTGGATGCAGAGCTGTGGCCAAGGGGTTGGTGAATCTTGCAGATTTTGTCGATGATGAAGGTTTTGATGGCAGTGGATTTTTCGATGGAGTGTGGTATGGCAGGGATAAGTAGCATGTTGATGTAGTGCTTGACCGCTTTGAAGAGGGCTCTGGTTTTGTTGTCAGCTTCTGCTATGGTTTTCTGATAGTAGGAGGCCTTGGCTGTGTTGATGAGTTGTCAGCGGGTTGCTCGAAGTTCCTTGAGGAGCGCCAGGTCCGATGCGGTCCTGGAGCAGAGCCATGATTTCTCTTTTTTCCTGATGACTCTGTTGCCGAGGTTGAGTGTACCAGAATGCTGATGGTTTCGGTTTGCATGTGTGTTGTTTCAGGGGTGCATGTCGGTCGATGGAGGCTAAAAGGGTGCAGTTGAGTGCTTCCAGTAGAGAGTCTCAGTTCGGTTGGGGATGTTTGGTCCATGTAAGGTGGAAGTTGGTAAGGTCTTCCATGAGGGAAGGACCTGAAGGTTTGTCTGATGGGTTTCTGATGGAAGTGCTTGGCTGGGGTGGTGTGCAGGATGTTGAAAGGCATGGCTAGGTTGTCAGACCAGTCAAGTGGGAGAGGAGAGCTGTAGTGGAGGGAAGAAAAAGGCAAAAGTTTTACTAACATGCTGTCTGTGCTTTTTACATTTGTAAATTACGCACAACTTGTTATAATGCTCAACTCTCCTGAATGCATTTTCCTCTGTTCAGCTAAAATACATGACAAAAGGAGATTCCCCTCTGCCCCCACAGCTTCTCTGCCACTCAAGCCAACATGTTCAGGGACTCAATATTATTTAATAACTGGTACGGTTAGGTTTTTACTAAGCTCCTCTAAGTAACCATGCTCAAGTTTTAGTGATGCCCTTTGCTTATCTGCATTGGCAAATTCACACCATGTAATTAAGTACCAACGGTAGCCATTATGCAGAGTTAAAGAGGGCACTAAAGACCTCTGCGACTGGGGATCCAGAGCCTCTGAACTATATCAAGAGTACTGGCTCTGATTCCAGTGCGAAGCATCTGCAGCTGATTGGGAAGGGAAATCTCTGCTCTGTCTTTTCTGTCCACTTTTTTCAAATTACATTTAATTAATTTTTTCAGGTACAAAATATCCAACAATGAAAACGACAAAATAACATCAAAATAACAGTATTTTTTCCCATCAGAGTAAAACACTCTTGTTCAACAAACCCACTTCCATCTGAACAAGAATGACCCAATCAAAGTCCCACAGTAATATGCATCCAGTGGATTCACCCCAAAACAAACTTCTGGGTCATTATTATTCTCACATGTTTGCCTTACACAAAGTAAACAAAATCCCCAACTCTTTTGTAAAAAGAAAAAATATATAAGGATCTGCAATCAAACCACTCAATAATTTGTTTCACTCCCAAACCCCATTTAATTCTTTGATGCAATATTTCTCCTATTCCCCCATGCCCACCCCAAATACCCCATGAATGTGTTCCTAAAAAGTCTATATGCTTCTTTGTAATACACTATAATGACTTGTTCATCCTAGATTCCATGGTGATCATGTAACAGAAAGGTCTCTATGCATATGTTTTTCTGTATTATGCTTCTTGGAGGATCCAAGGTCTGCATATGTTGATACAAATGTGATCCATTCCAACTCTTTATTTATAAGGGATTCATTGAACATGTACACCAACTTTTCCATTCCGTAAATCTCCCATGCTTTGAGCAGTCATCCCTTTTTAATAGCGAAGAAAGGCCTTTTCCAGGGGGATACTTAACAGGCCGTCATACCCAGCAGTAAATAGTGAATCATGTGTGGTATTGAATGTGACCTCTCCTCTTCAGGGAGCAGACTGAAAAGAACTAGAAAGGGTGGCATTGAGCGGGAAACTGCATCAGATCCCTTAATCCATGACAAGTACCTTTCCCCAGTATGCCTGGGCATACTTATATCCCCTCAGTAAGTATAGATTCCTCTCACCCTCACCATATTTTAGGGAACATTTTAGAAAGTCAACTATCGCACTAGAGTAGCTCTAACCAAAATCGCACAGCCCTGAAGGGTTCTTTTCACAAGCCCTGCAGCAAATCTTAATGCATTAATAAGCAAGACTGCTACATGCCTTTTTTTGGATGTTAAAGGCTCAAAACATCTGGATTGAAAGGCATCCCAAAATGTGGTATTGCTCCCACCTCTTATACCATATCTCCTGGATAAACAGTAGATATGTTATTGTTGTGAAATATATTGGCTACCAATGATCTCCTTACTAGGAGAATTTAGAGCCTTCACATTTAAAGTGGCAATCTTCACCCTACTTGTGGGTTTAAACTTTGTCAATCACAAGTGCCAAGCTGCTGTCCACTACATCTCCCTATGTCCACCATATCCACTCGTTAACTGCACACTTCGGATTCAGGATATTACCCCCATGCCTCTCCTCCTCACCCTGAAGATGAAAAAAGTTAACGGTAATCAACACATCTCTAGTAACAACTAATACATTTTCACAGCCTAAACTACCCTACCAGTGAGATACCCAGTAACACCTAGACTGCTAGAATGAAAGCCCCTCGTTTAAACCCAGAGCCCTTTGCAGCTTCCTCTTCAGCTCCTGTACAATGTATACAGTATCATTATGCAACAATAAACTCTTTCCCAATCTTACGTCGATCATCCAAATAGCGGTAGGCAATTGAAATTCATCCTCAAAGCACTTTAATGCTCCCCTCCCAAACAAATCAAATTATTATCACCCTTTCTACAGCAAGTATTGATATGAACTGAGGATCACTTTCAAATCCCTTACATTAAAAAATATGATAATTTCAAATCTAGACCACTGTCCCCTTCATCTCTTAGATGGTGATGGAGTATTCAGTTTCCTGTACTTGTGTGTTTGAACATCTTGCATCTCGCTATTTTCATCATTGGGGATTTCGTGGGTCCATCTGACATACCTGTGGGCCAGCCTTCTCAGACTTTTCTGTTAAAGCTTGAAGCACCAGAGCGATCTCTTCAAAAGGCCAACCAATATTGGATCCCTGCATGTTTGAACATCAATGAAAAAGGGTATCCATCGATAACAGTTATCATTGTCCATATGCCAGGAGGTTAAGTGCTTGCATGCCTGCCGCGGTCATCACTGAAAAATATCCAAAACTTTGCCACCTCAAAGTAAATTGAACCCACTTCTCATTCTCACTAGAACATCCACCTTGTTGTGGGAATAATGTAACTTGAACATTTTTGTGGGCCCCATCCACTCTGTGCTCTTTCAATCACCATATCACCCTTCTTATTATTGTTTTAGGGCTCCTAAAATTCTAAAATTAAAACATTGTTCCCGATTTTGTATATCATCGATGTTCAGAAAAAGCTTTGATTCTCTGATCTTTTACTCAGTGTGCAAAACTCTAAGGACAGATATACAATCCTCTCTGTTTCAACTACGAGGTTGTGTGGACAGTGTGAAAGATAAATTGGAAGCGTTGAAAGATAACTAGTTGTCCACGGATTTATAAGCGCTGAAACATGAAGCAAAACACAGATTTAAAGATTAGAGAATTGTTGAATGAAAATTGCCAATAGGCCACTTTTGCTGAGACACGGTTTGCTGTGTCCAGTTTTTCTGTTACAGGGAATTTTCTTCTTTTCCCCCTCCCCTCTGCCACCCACACCATGTTCCTTCAGTTGTGCGGGAGACACCTTCCGCAGCACCCTTGCACCCACTAATACACCATCCTCCCTAACACCCTGAACCCAGCTCCTTCCTCCCTGTCCATGTACCCTCACTCTATACAAAACCCCTCCTCTTTTCTCGCCAATTCCGTTACTTACCTCTTGATGCTCTGGCTTGACTGTCTCACCCCATAGATGCACGGGAAGTGCATGCAGCAATTCCTGACATGCCATGGTTCGAGCAAAACGTTTTGTTGGGAATTGTGCCATGGGAAAAATTGGTACTTTGTTAATTTCAGCTAGAATGTTCCAGATGTTCTGATGCCACCTGTGAGTCAGTGCTGAAATGTGTTGTAACAAAGACCTGCTTTCCAGCCATATTGCCCTTTCCTGAGTGCTTTCAAAACCTGTGTAAGGCTACAAACCTCTCTG
The DNA here is from genome assembly GCF_040938575.1 of Ambystoma mexicanum. Taxonomy (NCBI): domain Eukaryota; kingdom Metazoa; phylum Chordata; class Amphibia; order Caudata; family Ambystomatidae; genus Ambystoma; species Ambystoma mexicanum. The sequence continues at coordinate 1,090,153,531 of NC_090927.1, forward strand.
TGACCCCTGCTTTCTCCGTTCTGGTTGCCTTAACACACACACTCTCCTGGTTTAACAGGAATTTAAGGTTGAATAAGTGTAAACATCAGCCTACAGGAGCATACAGTATGTTGATGATCTTTATTCAAGGTGAACTTTTGCCACCAGGTAAAAAGACCCTTATACAAACCCTTGTGTCCACCTGATAATTTCTACTTTCTCAAATTTACAGTGCATAATTTTCAAACAAAAGCATTTACTGTAAATGTGGCTTATATACGCATTTGTGTGGTATCTTTACCAATTGAGTCTTTATACCAGTTTATCAATGCTTTCTCATTGGATTAAACATCCTCACATCAGGCCTGTCTCAAGCTCTCCAGCGAGTCTGGGTTTAACTCCCAGTGCCTTCTTAAAAGGCTGCCTCTTCACCCATCTCGCAGGCCCAGACCTCCCTCCCACAACCATGTCTCTTGCCTGCAGTCTAGTCCTTTGTCCTGCCACCAAATGCCACATTGGTGCTTCATGCAGCTCTGGAGTTCTGCCTCCATTTCACCACCAACCTGCTCTGTCACTTTCTCCCCCATGCCTCACCATGGATGCTCTGTTGGTCTTTTACCACTGAGGAAAAAGTCATGTCCCCACTAATGCAGTTTAGCATGCCTTTCGTCGGGTCCCACTCCATTACTTGCCCTCACTGCAGAACACATGGTGCACTGCCTGTGCACCACTTTCTCACACCAACACTTCTCTTCCCCAGGCCAATGTCACTGTATTGCTCTGTCTACATGGCCTGCACCATGCCTGCTCATTCAGGGGCCACCATTACTGGCGTGGCAATCTCAGCCGCCTTCTTCAGTACCAAACACTGGCTGCAGAAGCGGGAAAACACTCAAATACTCAGTACTGTTGTCTGGTTTCAGAGTCCTCTGGAAGATTTTATACCATATATAATTGGTCTAATATGCAGCCATTCTGTAAGGTCGGGAAGGTTTGGAGGAGCAGCTGCATCAGGCATCCATAATGCCCACTTCCCTTAGCGGCTTATCCTACTGTCCATTTTATGGTTCCCCATCTCAGTATGGACCCCACTAAAGAAGATTGGAAACGTTTCAGGCAGTGTAGCAATGGGGTTGATTAGATGCCCATGGGTAGGACATCAGGGTGTTTGTACGTAGAGTGGACTGGAGATCAAGCAGCGTGCTGCATATGTTGAGAAGAGACTACAGCCAGACATCTTGCCAATTCCTTGCAGGGAAGAATACAGTAAGTACATTGTGATGTTGTCCACAATACAACTGGTTTGATAGCATTATTTAATGCAGTGCAGTGCAGGATGCATATCTCTGTTCTGGTAACATACTACCATTGCTAAAAATGTTTTTTCATTATTTTGTTTCATATCAAAATTGCGTCTTTATTGTTTACAGGTCTGCACATTACTCAAGTGCAAAAGCATAGGCATGGATTCATGCGGTGAGAAAACAGAAACCAGTGTTACTATGTTTGAGTTCTTCTCCCTGAGTGGCACCTTCAGAACTTCGTTTGTATTTCCAGAAGTCTTACTCAGTGGCATGCAGTTGGCACCTGGTGACTTTAAGGTACAGTCCTTTATTTGAAGTTTCTGTTTTGCGTCATAAGTAACAAATTAGGCATTTAATTTCATAATTGCAGGAGAATCTGTTGTATGTGACTCACTACATCTATCCCCAGTGTGAAGGCATCATGAAGGACACAGACAACAGATTCAGAATTTAAATTAAATAGTTTTATGAAAGTAAATGTCAGGATGGAAAAAGGCCTATCTTGTCCTATACTGAGGTGGGATTTCCCTACCTAAATAAAACTAAAGAAAGTCTGAGTCAAATAGTTCAACTGAAGAATCTGTCTGCGTCCAAACCCTATACTTGCCCTCACGACTAATGCATACAATGTGTAGGAATGCCAGCAACCAAAAGAAATAGCGTCCAACGCAAAGTCAGAGCTTCTTCCAGCATGCAGCCTCCTTTCAGCTCCCTCCCCCAAGGATGAAACAGTTTTAGTAACAGTCTTAAAGTTACTGCTCTTGAACTTAGAATAATGTAGTGTTCACCAGTTTTCAGGGTTCCTTTTCCCAGAGACTTAAGTTCAGCAAAAGAAATAGAAATAGTTCCAGCCTCGGGGTTCCCTTCCTTCCCCAAGACGTTCCAGCCTCAGGGTTCTCTTCCCAAAGACTTATGATCCGCTACATCAAAATTGTCATATTGTCTCTTTAAGGGTGTTTGCCAAAAAGATAATTCTCTGTAACATGTAGTTTTTGACATCACTTTGAATTCAATGTAAAGTTCAACACTTTAGATTTCATTTCACTCAGTTCGGTATTCAATAAATGTTAATTGTACTTGTTAAAGTTTTGTTCAGTTTAGAATTCACTGGACATGGGTTGCACTTTTAAAACACTTTCGCTTTTGACCCGTATTGTAAATTCGGTGTTCAGTAGGTGCGGTTTGTACTCAACATCTTTGTTATTCAGCCCACTCTGTAATAGTCCTTTAATAATGTTCAATAATCACGAGTTTCCCTCACAACACAGCTGTATAATATTTCTTTATTTACTTCAAATTGAAATGTCCAAAACTCAGAGACTTTCGACAATGTGTTTTTATTACACGACCACTTTGATACAATGTATTTCTCTATGAAAAAGCTCAAAACGTTGCATAATGGTTTCTCATTGGCTAGTGTAAAGAAGGCATGGTATCAAACAGTGAAGACAGACACAAGTAATCTCAGTTCAAAGGTGTTTATTGAACTTCAGATGGTTGAACGCCTATCTAACCTAAATATAAGGATGGGAGCAAGCTACGACCATCAAATAATAATAACGCAGTCCTAGTCGAGTCTTTGTCAAAATAAAAGGGCTTATACTAATAAACCTATTGCCAATCCTTACTTCTAAATGCAAAAGGGTGTGGGACAATAATGTGTGCAACAAAGAAAAGTGTTCAAGAAATATATCAGGATGGTTGAGCAGTTGGCTTCCCTTCCCCATGTTTTCAGCACGGGGCAAGGCGGCACGTTCGAGCTTCGCACACACTCTGGCTTCTCTACCACAAGGATATAGTTCAAAGCATAGATATCAGGGCCGTCTGCCAAAGTCTCTTTTCCAAAACAGTCTTACTGCAGAGGGCCTGTCGTAGCAAACAAATATCAAAGTTCCATTTCTATCAGGATCTTCGCATGCACAAGTTCTCGCTTCCAGTGTTTATCATGGGTCTCCCTCCTTCAGACTTGGACCTCTTGTTATCACAACGTTTACACTTAGTCTCCCTCATTCGGGCTCAGACCATGGATCTCCCTGGTTCGGACTCGGATCCTCTTGATATCAAAATCGAAGACTTTCAAATGTGTGATTGGTTTTGCTTAAACCGTCGCAGGACCACTTTGATTCACTTCACACAATGTTCTTATCAATCTTTTGGCTTTTATTTCTCTTGGTGGGATACGTTACAGAGACCTTTGATTGACCACACTCACGGTGTCAGTGTAACGTACACCTCCGGTACTGTCACACACAGGAGTCTGACTATCACACACTGGTTCCACTTCCTCTGCTCCACTACCCTCCTCCGACTCCTCACCTGTACTGCTGGAATCTGATCGGTAGATGTCTTGTCTGATTCTGTACCCGTACCTTTCTCCGTCCTTCTGCTGAGGTAGTCTGCCCCGGTGGGAAGCCACAGTGGCCACTGGAAAACAGTGGCCCCTGCGGCCCCATCACCGAGACCGACCGCAATGGGGAAAAAGCCGAAGGCAGAAAAAACCCCACGAAGAGAAGATGTCACAGTTGGGGCCAGTTGTTCCGGTAGCGGCTGGATCAGAAGACCAATGGTGAAGATGGTTCTGGTGGATGCTGGGAGTTGAAGTTTCTGAGCAGTCTTGTAGCAGTAATAGCGATGAAGCCAGGTAAGTATGTAACGCTCACCTGATTCCAGTAGAGGCGCCGGTCTTGACTGGGCATATACCGTATCTTCAAAGGTGATGTGTAACACACGGCTGGCTCTTTGGGCTGGACCTCTGTGCACTGTATGTCTGACTCGAAGGGTAAGATGTCTGCCGATAGAAAATATGGGATTAAGGAACTGGGTTATTGAATGTCTCTCTCTTCTTCCCTTTCTCTTCTCCTGTAGAACCCCAAAGGTTAACGCTCTCACCTTAGGTAAGTGAACGCTGTGCTCTCCATCTGCCTCGGGCAGGGTGCTGTAACCAGTTTCTTCACTGGATAAGGGGAGCAGGCCTCTTGACTTCAGAGGACTGCTGTCCGTCGTTTACTGCACGAACGGTAAGTTTCGAGTAATTCTAATATCTTCAAAGTCTTTAGTAATGATGTCTCTTGTTTTGCAGGGTTCCGGCGATGGCGGATGACGGGCTGAAGTGAGTTGAAGATGGAGCCCGTGTGATGAATAGAAGCGCATGGAAGCACGTAAGTAAGCGCTTGTTGCCTGCTTCACGATGCGCTCTAACTGTCTTTTTATTTTGCAGGTACAAGTTCGGAGCGGCTGCAGGGTGCCGGAATACCCACTGGGTTAGATGTGGAAAGGAGTAATGGCACGTGAGTATTAAAGTTCCCCAATGTCTTTAAACGCACCTTGTTTTGGCTTTCAGATGCGGGATGCAGCGCCGAAGGCCTCCGGAGCGTGCAAAGAGTTGGTAAGCTTTTGTCTTTCAGATGCCGGAATGCAGTGTGAAGACCTCCGGAGCGCACGAAGAGTAGGTAAGCCTTTGTCTTTCAGATGCCGGAATGCAGCGCGAGGCGTTGGTGACAGCCGATGGACCAGGTAAGTGAAGAGCTGTCACTGAAGACCGTAATGCTAACCTGTTCTTTCTTGTCTTTATAGGTGTTGCTGAAGACTGGATTCAGGATGGTAAGCCTTTTTCCTTAGGCCCAGGATCAGATGCAGAAGACACGATGAGCGTTCTGCTGCAGAGGATGCAGAATAACGCAAAGCAAGATTTATCCATCGGGTGTGGTTTAAATAGCCTCCTGTAGTGCTTAGGTGTCTCCTTCCACAGCCACGCCTAGGTAAGAAAAGAGTTCCTGCTTTCCAGAAGAGTTCCAGTGTTCTGAATCTAGGGAGTGGCTCCTACCCCACCCATCAGGAAAAGTAGTTCCAAACAGAAGAGGATCAGAGGCTCAACTGGCAGGCAAGTAAGCAGCATGGTCTGCTGCAGGTAAGTCCACCCAAGCATTATGAGCCCGGCGCTTCCAGCGCTGGGACTGGGCATATTTATGAGCCTGGTGCCACTGGCGCCAGGACTGGGTCCAAAAGGTCCCAATTGGGACTGGTTGGCACTCGGAACCTGGGTTATGGATCTGCTTCCAAGGGAGTTTGGAAAACCCTGACCTTTTGGAAGCAGAGATCATGACAAGTATAGACACAAACAGACTCCGATTGGCATGAAGTGCAGAAAGAACAGGATGAGTTCCACGATGGGAAGTAAGCAGCAGAATAAGCACAAGAAGGAAATGACTGGAGCGGGAGATCCGTTCGGCGGAACGGAGCAGGGAGAAGGAGCGGAGGCAGAATGGCAAGAACGGGGATGGGCAAGAAAAGGAAGGTAAGCAGAGATACAAGGAGCGTAAACAAACCGAAAGCAACAGTGCGAAAGCCGTGAAGTTGGTTGCAACGCAGGGAATGCTGGGAGGAAGCAGAATTAGAACCTCTCAGCCACCACAGTGCAGAAAGAAAAGACCAGACCGTTACCAGCACGTTAATAGTAACGTGATGGAACCATTAATGGCGGCCCCATCGAAACCTATTCCAGAGCCTCCAGGGAACTGGCGCATGACAGTATGCCCCCTTCTAGGTCTGGGGCAACCAGGTTTCCCCGGGTGTGCCCGATGGAATTTGGATACCAAGGCAGGGGCCTGTATATTAGGGCTGGCTCCCAAGAATCCTCGGATCGGGGGTAGCGCTTCCATCGCAATAGATATTCTAAACGACCCCTTCTGTATCTGGAGTCAAAGACATGGGATACCTCGCACTCTGAGTCTGTGATACCCTGGAGGTGACTGAAATTGGAAGCAGTTTGAGAGGAAGAGCTTGGAAGAAATGTTTTCAGTAAAGAGGAATGAAAGACAGGATGAATGCGTTTGGTTGGAAGGTAGTTGGAGTTTGAACGTGACAGGATTGATTTTAGCTAGAATGGGGAAAGGACCCAGAAACCGAGGAGACAACTTAGAAGGTCATCCTGGTAGAGATTTTGTGGAAAGCCAAATTTTGGAACCAACCGACCAGTCAGGACACTTTTGTCTACGATGGTCCGCCTGTTTGTATGAATGTGCGGCCGCTTCGAGACTGCTTTTTGCTGATAAGTGTGCTTCTTTAACCCTTTAAGTGCCAAGGGTGAGGTATCTCGTCCTCGACAGTGCACACGCAGTGCCAAGGACGAGATAGCTCGTCCTTTTCGGCACCTTGTTTTGAGCGTTCCCTGCAAGGCAGGGATCGCTCAAAACTGTAATCCAACCCCCGGGCTATGTGAGGGGGAGGTCCCCCCTCACTGCCAGGGGGCTGCATTACCTTCAGTTTCACGTCGGCGTGCGTAATGCACGTCGGCGTGAAACTGGAAGTAAATTCCCGCAGCAGCCATTTTCGGCTGCTGTGGGGAAGACAGAAGGTAAGAGACCTTCTTTGTCCGCCTCAATCTGCGGCTGTATTTCAAGCCGGAGATTGAGGCGGGTATCGTTGGAAAGGGGAGATTCTCCCCTTTACAACGATACCCATTGTGTGGCATTGCTGCCCACGGATCGGGCGCAGGGCGCGCAATCCGCGGGCAGCAATGCCACCGGATCAATACAGATCCGTTTGTGACGCAGGGGGAGAGGGGGTTGCTTACCAGTTAACAGGCCCCCCTCCCCCCGTGGCCCAAAGGCATGGGGCAGCAGCGGCAGAGACCCCTGGGGGCAGATGATCACTGCCCCAGGGGTGAAAAGGGGGAAAAAAATCAAGGGGAGCTGGGAGAGGGTTTGGGGCCCTGGGGCCCACTAGACCACCAGGGATTTGGCAAAAAGTGGTGTCCTTGGAAAGGGGAGCTTCTCCCCTTTCCAAGGACACCACATATATGAGGCATTGCTGGTCACGGATCGGCTCAGAGCGCTCGATCCGTGACCAGCAACCCACTAGACCACCATGGATCCGTTTGTGAGGTGGGGGGGGAAGGGGACTGCTTCAAGTAAGCAGCCCTCTCCCCCCTCCCGGCCCCCAAAGAATGGGGGCACATGCATGTGAACCCTGGGGCAGATGGCTGACCATCAGGCCAATACCAGGGGAATGGTAAAAAAAAAGTGAAATGAGGGGAAAAGTGGGTGGGGGAAGGGGTGAGGGTGGGGGGCCACTAGCCACCATGGATTTTTTACTGAATGAAAGGGGGGATGCCCCCCAACCGAAGTAGAAAGGAGGCACCCCTTGTAACCCTCCCTGGGGGCAGATATCTGCTCCTAGGAAGGGGCATCTGACCCCAGGGAGGGATGCATGAGGTTGCCCCCCCACTATCTGCCCCCAGGGAGGGTTGCATGAGGTGGGGCCCTCCATTTGGGGGGGATTGAGGGCCACCCCCGTTACAGTACATCATTTGCTGCCAATTTAGGGACATTTGGGGTGGGGCGGGAGAGGGCCACCACAAAAGGTGGGGCAGGACCCCCAATAGATGGGGCAGTAGGGTTTGGGCACCCTGGGGACAGATTGCCACACTAATGTGGCCATCTGCACCAAGCAAAGTTGGGTAAACAAAAAAAATAACACAAATTCATAGGCTGCTTTTTAGGGGGGGCTGAGGGGCACCCTACTAAATTGGCAGCGAATTATGTACTGCAACGGGGGGGTGGCCCTCACCCCCCCACCCCAAATGGAGGGCCCCACCTCATGCAACCCTCCCTGGGGGCTGATATCTGCTCCTAGGAAGGGGCATCTGACCCCAAGGAGGGATGCATGAGGTGGGGCACCCCCTATCTGCCCCCAGGGAGGGTTGCATGAGGTGGGGCCCTCCATTTGGGGTGGGGGGTGAGGGCCACCCCCCGTTGCAGTACATCATTCGCTGCCAATTTAGGGTGCCCCTCAGCCCCCCCTAAAAAGCAGCCTATGAATTTGTGTGATTGTTTTTTGTTTACCCAACTTCGCTTGGTGCAGATGGCCACATTAGTGTGGCAATCTGCCCCCATGGTGCCTAAACCCTACTACCCCATCTATTGGGGGTCCTGCCCCACCTTTTGTGGTGGCCCTCTCCCCCCCACCCCAAATGGCTGGGGGGGACACCTCATGCTGCCCTCCCTGAGCCTCCTAGGAAGGGCTGCATGATGTGCCCCCCCCTCCGTTCGGTGTGGGTGAGGAGAGGGCCGCCACAAATGGTGGGACAGGCCCCCCAGTGTGTGGGGCAGTAAGGTTTGGGCACCCCGGGGCCAGATTGGCACACCAATGTGCCACTCTGCACCAGGGCAAGTTTCGTAAACAAAGAAAAAATGGAAAATGGTGGAACGCTTTTTAGGGGGGCTGTGGGGCACCCCAAAGGGTCTGGGAAGTTTCTAATGGGATGGGGCATTGACCCCCTCCCCCCCAACCGCAATGGAGTGGGTGCCATGTCATGCAGGCCTCCCTGGGACCAGATATCTGCTCCTAGGAACGGACGCCTGAGCCCAGGGAGGAGTGCAGGACAGCCCCCCCCATTATCTGCCCTTGGGTAGGGCTACATGAGATGGGCCGCCCCTCCAATTTGGCCATGTGTGGGTTCCCACGGGTGTCCTCTTTTGGAAAATGCATGGGGTTCCCTGTTTTCCTTGCTGGCTTCGACACCCTAGGCCCAAATCTGTAGGTTGCCCACATGAACAAAATGGGCAATGGCGAAAGGCTTGGGATGACCAGTGGGTTACCCTTTTCCTTTTGCGCCCCCGGTAGGTGCACCCACACATGTGAGGTATCGTTTTTATCGGGACACCTGTGGGAACGCGGGATGGTAGGCCATGTGCTGTTGGTGGTGTGTTTCGATGGGTGAGCCAAGCCAAATATGCGGAAAATGCGTTTTTTCCCCCCACATTTCAGACTTTGCGGGGGAGTCTGGGTAATAAATTCTGGGGCGATGTGCGCAAATCATAACTCTGCGGAGTCCCACGGGTGTCCTCTTTTCGGAAATGCATGGTGTTCCCTGTTTTCCTTGGTGGCTTGGACACCCGAGGCCCATATCTGTATGTTCTGCCGGTCGGCAGAATGTCTGAGATTCCGCTCTGAAAACAGACTTGGGGTTACTTGTGTTTTAGGCTTTCCCCTTGGCGGCCAGGTAGGTGCACCCACACATGTGAGGTACTGTTTTCATCGGGACACCTGTGGGAATGCGGGACGGTAGGCCATGTGCTGTTGGGGGCGTGCTTCAATGGGTGAGCTGAGCAAAATGTGCAGAAAAAGCGTTCATTTTCCCACATTTCGGACTTTGCAGGGGTGTCTGGGTAATAAATTCTGGGGCGATTTGTGCAAATCATACCTCTGCGGATTCCCACGGGCGTCTTCTTTTCGGAAATGCATGGGGGTCCCTGTTTTTCTTGGTGGCTGCAACACCCCAGGCCTAAATCTGTAGGTTTCCTCCCCAAACCCTTTGGGGGGGATAGCAGTGGTGTAGCCTTATTCCTTTGCGTCCAGGTAGGCGCACCCACACATGTGAGGTACCATTTTCATCGGGACACCTGTGGGAACGCGGGACGGTAGGCCATGTGTTGTTGGGGGCGTGGTTCGATGGGTGCGTGTTAGGCAGAAACCTGTGAAGTTCCCTTGGGGACCACTGCAAAAGATTTAGGACTACAGGTGTTGGCAGAAAACCCACTTGGTAGCAGTCTGTACCACCCAGATTTACCTGGTAGCTGTGGCTGAGCAGTCAGACTTCCCTCAAGAAGAGTTAGGCAGTATGTAAAGTATACACAATAGGCACTCAGACACAATAGCACAAGCAAACAATGACCAGAGCTTTGGTATCAAGGTATATAATTATTTATTTAAAAACACACTTATTGAAACACTCCAGCACTATTATTGTAAATCACTCTAAACACAGTTACTATTATTATATATACATTCCTTATCAGACAAGTCTTAGTTAACACCACTTATTTCCAGACAGAGGTGAGCGCTTAACTATAGTTGGCACTCCAATAAGTTAAAGAAAAAGGGAGGGAAAAAGGCAGAATGTAGGAAAATACACCACACTAATACTTAGGAACTCTTAAGCAAGGCAGGAAAGTCAAAAGTTACTTGTGAGCCAAAGTCCATAGGCCGGGCCCACTCTTGGAGAGAGCAGGGCATAAATGCACCCAAGATCACACAGTGACAACAGGCTTAAAAAGTCTTGCAGGGAGTTCAGAAGGGTTTTTAGTTAGGCTCAAAAGTTTAGCCAGGGTGTCCCAGGCTAACCCAGGTTCGAAAGCCGGGGGCTAAATCTACCCCGTACAGTCGGTTGCAAGGGAAGCCAGGCGGAACACGGTACCTTATTTTTTTTTTTATTTCTTAGTTTAATAATAAACTTTTTGAAATATACAATTTCTTAATCATTTCCCCATTCTATGAAGAAAGCTCCAGGATTACAGTTCTCGTGTCCGGCCTACAATCTTATACATCGAGCATGTCGATAAAATGTATCACCGCACAAGTTAGAAATACGGAACTCCCACTCAGTATTCTGAACCACCAGTCCTCCATGTTTCCATTTGTCGGTGCATATTTGCTCAGGTGTATCGATCTGATTGAATTCAGTTTAGTGCAGCCAATTACCAAATGTTTTATGGTTTCGGTTTCCTTTAGACAGAATCTGCACCAGTTATCACAGATCATTGGTTCTTTCCGTCTTAATAACACTTCTTTTGTTCGTAACGCATTCATTCGCAAATGAAGAAAGCGGTCACGGTGATGTCTTGAGGGAAACTGAGTGAGATATCTCGGCATCTTATTTATTTTGTTGGTGGTTGGTCCCAATTTGGGCGCCGATACCATTTTTTCCAGACGCTCGATGTTTTGTACCCAAGCCCATTCTTTTAGTTTTTTCTTTGCGAGTTGAGGCCATTTTATCAACATTTCTTTGCTTATATTGGCTGCTCGCATGATGTCATGAATTCTTGTGGTCCAGGTGTTTAAGATCGTCTTCAAAGGGCACACGTCATCTATTGCTAGGATTTCGTAGGCATGTTCTTTCTCTATTATTGTCATCTTTCTTAGTAGTGCTATTGATTTCCAGATAACTGTTGTGTGTAGAGCATCCAAGGCAAGTTCATGCCTAATTATTGAGATTGAAAGGCAGTTTGGTAGCTTTAAGACACGTCGCCAGAAATAGCCTTCCAGTTTTGCCCAAAGATTGTAATCAAGATTCCAACCAGCTTCTGTTCCATAGGTAACACATGGAATTACTTTTTGTAAGTAGAATAGCCGAATTGGGGTCAGAGAGAATTTGCCAAAAAGGTTATGAATTTTGGTTCCTTGGATGGCCAAAGTATTCATGCGACATCCTAAATATCTTGACCAGCTCTTCTCACATATCGAGGAGGATATCATTATACCTAGATATCTAAATTCAGTTACTTCCTCAAGACTCGTGTTTCCAATTTGCCACTTGAAACGGTTTTTCTTTGTTCCTTTTTGCGTTCCAATTTTCATAATTTTTGTTTTTGACGTATTTATATTCAGGTGATTTATATTCATGTATTGGTATAGTTTATGTAATAGTCGTTGTAGGCCGATCGGCGTGGTGTCTATTAAGATTATGTCGTCTGCGTATATTAAGCAGTTTAGATGAAATCCATTCAGTTTCGGCGGAAAGCAGCGCACCTCTTTCAATGCTGATGGAATATCCGCGATGAATAGTTTAAACAAGCATGCTGCAATGGGACAGCCCTGTTTTACACCTCTCTGGGTCTTCATTTTGTCCGATAGAGTCCCGGCTTCATTCAGTCTTATCTGAATGGTCGTGGCTGTGTGCAATGCAATGATGGGAAACAGAATCTCATCTGGGCAATTCCAGTTGTTTAGTTTATCCCACAGGGTTTCCCGATCAATGCAGTCGAAAGCTTGATTCAAATCAATGAATGCCATAAATAACTGTGTTTTTTTTTCCATGGCATTCAACTTGAGTAAGTTTAACAAGGTCAGATTGTTTTCAGTTCCGACGCCTTTTGTAAAGCCTGTTTGTCTAGGATCAGTGATTCCTCTCGTGTCAGCCCACTTCGTTAGTTTTTTTTGCAGGAAGTTCGCAAACACTTTGCCGATGGTGTCTAGTAAGGCGATAGGGCGATAGTTTGCCGGGTCAGCTCGATCGCCTTTCTTGAATATAGGAACTATAATTGCAGATGTCCACGAGGCCGGTATCTCTCTGAGCTTTTTGATGTTGGCAAATAAAATTTCGATCAATTTTGCCCATTCCAATTTGTGTTGTTTAAGCATAACGTTAGAAATGCCATCTGGGCCAGCGGCTCGCGAGTTGTTCAGTTTTCCAATGGCAGATAGGATGTCATCCCTGGTTTCGGTGCAGTCCCAGTTTACAGACCTTAGGTTTCTTTGTTTGATATCTGTTTCATTATTTCCTGAGAAAACCTTAATAAAATGTTTATTCCACTCTGCCTCAGTGACCACGTTTGCCATTTTGATCGCTTGGTTGGCTGAACAATTGTTTAGAATTTGCCAAATGTCTCTGCATTTGTGTGATCTTATCATTGTCAGCATGAGTTCGCCTCTTTCTTGGTCGCGTTGGAATTTAAATGCCTTAGACCAATTACGGTATGTTTGTGTCCTTTTTTTTATTAGGTTGGCGCTGTTAGTACCACCTTGCGCTTTCAGCTTGCGTATGTCACGCTTTAGACGCTTTTTTTCTTCGTTTACTCTTGTGCTCCATTCATGGATATGTTTTTTCTCAGAATTTTTCTTCCACAAGGTCGGTAAACTTTTCAGCGGTAACAGCGATACGTAATCCACATTACACAGAGACAGACGGTCTACTGCATCCAATTTCGCCGTTAGACTGGTTATCTGAGCAGTAGATAATCGTAGCCTGTTTTTTCCGTTGTTTATTTCCAGAGCTTGAGTCGCTATTGCCTTATTTGTTCCTGATTGTATCCTCAGATATAATACCAACGGATCATGGTCACTGGTTTTCGTAGGAGTTACATTCAGTTCATGAAGTAAGTTCCAAGCATGTTTTGAGACCCACATATAGTCCAAAACTTTTGCAGTGCCCATGTTCTGCCACGTATTTTTGGGGGGCCTGTCTCCGTCAATTTGACCGTTCACCATGTCACAATCATACGCCTCCATGATATTGTCCCAGATGATCCTTCTCTTCTGATTTAAGGGGCTATTGGCACGGTCGTTGGATATTCGCGCACCCTTCTCAGAAAACCAGGACAAGTTCATGTCACCACATATTAGTAGTATAATATTGTTCTTCTTATGCATGTACTTATCCAACAGGTTTATTACCGTGCCTATAAATCGTTTGGAGGTGATCATCGCCGGATTCCAGTATATATTTAATACAAGAAGTTGTTGCGGTTTATTCCCATCACGACTTTTTCGTTGCATCAGCGTGCATTGCACAAACAGATTTGGATTTTCACTTTTAAGCACCTTCCAATCACATCCGATTTTCATCATGGTTATCAGGCCAGAGAAAGGACGTCCATGTGAATTTTTTCCTGCAGGGTTCAGCATTGTGGCATAGCCTTCTTTCACAGGAGGACATCTTAGCCATGTTTCCTGTAGACAAATTATGAGATTATCATTCAGCTCAATCGGAAAACTTTCATAGAGATGACGGAAGCCTCTCGTGTTCCAAGAAATCAAGGAAGTCGATTTCATCTCTTTGTCAGAGACTAGCTATTTGGAACCTGCCCCGTGTTTGTTGGTTTCCCAGAGTGGAGCATGGGCGGTTCAATTCTTAATTGTTTTCTTAGTTCACTCCTCCGTTGATCTTGAGAGGGCACTTTATGTCCGGAGCTGTTTGACGGATTTTTTATATTGACTGGTCTATGGCTTACCAAGTCGGACAATACTTCCCTTGTCTCAAAGCCAAACTGCAGAATTTCATCCTTTGCTGCCAGAATTATATTGCGTACTGCTTTGGAAGATATGTGAAGATATACTTTGTCTGCGTATTTCTCAGACATATATTCGATAATAGCAATGTCATTAGACGTCACAATTCTCAGAGCCGGTACCGAGTGTAGGAGGCGCATTACATTCCTTCTGTTCAAGTTCACATCAGGATCATCTTTATGGATGTTCGTGATTGCGATTCGAGGGTTTCTATCGACCATTGATTCATGGGCTCTAGACCTGGTCTTCTCCGCCTGATGTAGTCTTTGTCCGGCTGTACATTTGGGATTTAAACTTCTCATATTAATAGGGCTGCCACCTAAGCCTTGTGTTAATGAGCCCACGTCTGACAAATCGCCTCTGGACATTTTTTGGTTTTTGCAGTCCGATTTGGCCCGATGTACAGAGGCCTTCGAGCAAGATTTGGATTTTAGTATCCAAGGGTTTCCCGCCCTTTTTCCCTTGGATGTATAGGATTCATTTTGGTCAGGAATAAAGGGCTCATTTGTTTCCAGGCTGCTCGTCGAGTTGATTGAAGCGTTTGGATTGTTTGTCTCGCAATCATCTTCTATTGAATACGTTGATAGATTGCAAAGATCGATGGATGAGGTTTGGGCTGGGCTTTCCGCTTCTTCCATTTCCACTCTCTGGCGTTTTTTGGGGTTTCCGTTTTCAACTGTAGCTTCTCCGACATCTTTACTCCTGCTTACGGGCTCTTTAGACAGCATTGATGCATTATTTTTTTGAGTTCTTGAGAAGAAATTCGGTTTGGCTGGAGACGTCAGATTGCGTATAAATGTTCTAGATTTGTTGGTTTGATTGCGAGGTTCACAATGTTTTTTCTTTTCTTTTCGTTTCTTCGGGGTGTTACCAGTGGCCAGCAGCTTTTTGGGTTTCTCGACGTTTTCTTTCTCTAAAGTTGGATTTTTTCCTGGTCCTTTAAAATTTTTTGCAGCTCCAATGAAAATCCCGAACGATGAACTTGGTCGGGTTTGATTGGCACATTTAATGATGTCTTGGGACTTGGGTTCACGCTCCTCTAGTCCTGGCTTAAGATTAGAAGACATAGAAGGTGTCTCCACAGTCCCTACTATTATTGCCACGTCGTTGGACACGACTGGCTCTTTCGGCATCAATTCCATTGTGTCGGAATGGGGTGTTCCAATGGTTTCATTTGCTTTAGGAGTCGGTGTTCTAGGCTCCATTGGGCGCATCGATCTCATTAACGTGATTGATTGCTTTAGGCAGGCAGCAATCGATGTTATCAAGTCATTCTTTTCCTGATTTCCTTTTGCCATACCTTCATTTACTTGCTTTTGGAACTCTGACAGCGCTGTTTTTTCAGATTCAAGGTTGTTTTGCAACTGTGCAATTAGTTGTTCTTGTTTGGCTAATTTTTCCACAATGTGGGAAAGTAGCCCTCCATTTGATTGCAGCGCCTCATGTAAATTTTCGTATAATTTGGTGAAAGGTAGTAGAGCAACCGATGATGCGGCTAACACATTATTATGAATTTGAAGAGCGGCGGCAGCCGACAGATTTGATTTGTAGGCTGCGGCCGCATCACCGTCTGTGTTTTCATCAGACGGGATCAGTAGGTCCTTTTGCTTCTTTGGCCCCATTTCTCCAGGTCCCATCCTTTTGTTGCTCGTAGGTTTAGAGTTTGACGGGGTTCTCGGGATGGAATGGGTAGATACGGTCTTCGTCAATGAGTTTTGATAGTTACAGGAGACACAGTCCCCCCCTAGGTTCTCTAGCCGTGAGAGTCTATTTCTCTGATAGCTTGAGACTTCATCAGCATTTCTCTGCGCCTCTCTTGATACGTGATGGAACATTTGAGGAGGAGAGACCATTGCGACATTATAGAGGCCGACAGGGCGAGGCTTCCTATTGTAGTTGTCAAGTGGCTCCATTTCAGTTCTTGAGGAGCCTATAGACAAGCGTTCTTTCATTATTTCGAAGTCAGCTTTCAGGCGTTCCGCAAGTCTAGCTTCACATCCTGCTAGATCTAACACCTGGGTCGAGTTTATGTTGTATGCAGGGGAGTGTGCAAGCGAGTTTTGCAACTCAGCAGTAGCACATCTCTCTTTCCGAATCGCTTTGGCTTTAATCAAGTTATTCGCAATTTCAGCGCTTGATCTTGGTAGGTATCTTTGTTCGAAAGTAGACCTGATCTCTCTTCCATGTGGTTAGAGGGTTCGAGGCTCAATTCCGCCTCAGGTGTTTGATAGTTACTAGTGTTTGCAGGGTTCGTTAGTTCGAATGTTCCAGCATCAGTGGAAACCAACACCATTTCTTTCTCGTACTCAATGAGTTCGAGGTCCGTCACATCGCACTCATGCAACGGTCTTCCCCTTTTTCCTTCATTCGCATGATGAGAGGCGTTCATGAAAGGGACAAAGGCGTTTCTCTTCAATTCGTTATGATCGTTGGTTATAATGGTTGCACAGACTTCGTCATGCGAAGTTTCCTCCTGGCCGACCACAGGGACAGGTGGAACTGCCACGGACAAATCCGTCGCTTACTGTGTGAATGACGCGATCAACTGAGGGGTTGCACCCACTTCCAGATCTAATAGCGACACTACAGGATCGCTCGTTAATTCAGGCGCTGAGTCAGGAGTTAGAGACTGACGCCGTGATGTAGCGGTGCTGGGATTACAGGAGGTACTATGGATACAGCCAGGCGTCATGGGGTTAAATAGCGAGTGTGGGTTTGATGTATTTATGGAGTGGGCAAAGCTTGAACATGGGGTAAGGAGTGTTTTGCTCACCGTGAGAGGCCCACTCGACCTCTGCTGTTCCCAGTCCTGGCTCTTTAAGGCTCCATCTGACAAACCCTCTTTAGTCAAACAGTCTCTCTGGGGGGGAGGATACAGTCAATGGATTCAATTCTTGAGAGACCGCCACATCCAATGGCTCGGGCTCGGGCTCATCTGGATAAGCGGACAGGGAGCCTTCCGCTCTAAGGGAGACCAACTTGCCATTAGATTGTAAAGTTTGTCTGGACATGGCACGAGTCAGGGGCCCTAACTCAGCCATAATGACAGGTTTCTTACCTTCTCTCCGGCAGGGCTCCGGCTCCAGCCTCAGCTGCGTGCGGCGGCGTACGGCCGCGGACTGCCGCAGACTGAACTCAGCCCGAACTCCGCGCGCGCTCCGTGGGAGTTTTTAAAGAGAGTTGGGCTTCTTTTTCTTAAAGAAGAAGTGGTCCAAAGCACAGGATCTCCAAATCTCCAAATCGCTGGGTGTAGCAGCAGCTCCTCACAGCGACCAACAGGACCAGTGACTGCCGCAGACTGAACTCAGCCCGAACTCCGCGCGCGCTCTGCGCTCCGGGGGAGTTTTTAAAGAGAGTTGGGCTTCTTTTTCTTAAAGAAGAAGTGGTCCAAAGCACAGGATCTCCAAATCTCCAAATCGCTGGGTGTAGCAGCAGCTCCTCACAGCGACCAACAGGACCAGTGACTGCCGCAGACTGAACTCAGCCCGAACTCCGCTCCGAACACGGTACCTTATGTGGAAAGGATCCTCCAGCGGGGGCAGTTGTTCCTGGCAGCGGGTGCAAGTCGCGCGTCTTCCAGAGGAAGAGAAGATCTCGACGTGGAGGAAAGATGAAGGTCGTTCAACTGCCAGGGAAGAAACCAGCCGCGGAGTTTTCCGGTTAAAGGTACTACCCTTTGATTCGCGGTAGTGGTAAAACGTGGTATCCCGGTTGCCGGGGTGCTTGGCACAGGCAAGGCGGCCACGAGATGCTCCAGGAAGCGAAAAAGGAAGCAGACTGGTTATCCCCACCAGTCGAAGGAAGAAGACTCTCTGGGCTGGAGTTCTCCTCTGTCGTTGGGAAAAGTGGTGAGACGGCTCAGCAGGGCTCCACCGGTGGTGTCGTCATAGCAGGTCGGCTCACCTTCTCCCTCGTCGAGATTCTTAAGTCCTGTGGCGACTTCTGAAGTTCCAGTCCCCAAAGCCCTGCTTTTATGCAGAAAACCCCCATTCACTCAGCCTAGCTGTCAATCAAACATGCTAAGTGGTGAGCCGGCCGGCTCACCACTTGGGCCAATCACACAAGAGTGCGACTTGAGTTACCAAGGTAACTCAGTTCAGGGTGCCTAAACCCCCTCCCACACTCCCTGTGGTACCCAGACAGAGTGGCACCACTTTTGGAGGCTTCTGTGGGGAAGCCCGCCAAAAGTGGAACAAAGGGCTTGACTTGGGTTGGAGTCACAGAAGAGAACACAAACGCCATTTTTGAATCGAGTTCTGGCAAAAAATACCAACCGGCGAATTAATATTAAATAAACCGGCGGTATGTTTGAGGCTATGAGAATTAAATAATTAAAGTTGGTAGCCTCGAACAATGGGAAATCCCATAGAGATATATTTGCGGTCGAATATAAAAAGTAGTATCCACTGCCACCAGCCAAAACTCGATCAGGGGGGACGGAGACGTGCCCCCTCGACTAACAGACCCCGGGGCAATCGAATTGCCCCGGCCAATACGTCCACAATATGATGGTTGGAACTGGTTCTGTTCAGAATTTGAGACTAGTAAAGTCAATGGTGACTTTACATGCCCTGGGAGACAGTAGTCAGTCCCAGGGTATGGAGTTTATTTTGGGGGGTCACTATGACACCCCTGTGTTACTGCACTGAGGGTGCTGTGTAACACACATCACAAAAACACATGAAGCCCTATGGAGTAAAAGACCCCATAGCCCATTAAACACATCTAGAGTCAAAGAAACACACTCAAATCATGCCCAAGAGTGAGGGTAAAAGAGTCTCACTCTTGGCAGGAGAAAAAAACCCCAAAAATCCGGCAAAGCTGCTGGGGGACTCACTAGGTTAGGAAATTTAGCCTAAACCGAGAATTCTCCCTAAAAGTGCGCCAAGCGAAATGTGTGGAAAAAGCGTTTTTTTCCCCACATTTCGGACTTTGCGGGGATGTCTGGGTAATAAATTCTGGGGCGATGTGCGCAAATCATACCTCTGTGGATTCCCACGGGTGTCCTCTTTTTGGAAATGCATGGGGTTCCCTGTTTTCCTTGGTGGCTTGGACACCCGAGGCCCATATCTGTACGTTGTGCCAGTCGGCAGAATGTCTGAGATTCCGCTCTGAAAACAGACTTGGGGTTACTTGTGTTTTAGGCTTTCCCCTTGGCGGCAGGTAGGTGCACCCACACATGTGAGGTACCGTTTTCATTGGGACACCTGTGGGAACGCGGGACGGTAGGCCATGTGTTGTGTTTGTGTGGTTTTCATAACGTTTTGACCCATTTGCTGGTGTCCTTTGTCTCACAACCCTTTCATTTCCCAAATGTAACCTACATTTAGTCGCTGCTTTAGCCACCATACACTTTTGTAACCTTCACAAGTCACCTACCCTTGAAAAGGTCTGCCTGTGCTCTTTCAGAAAATGTATTCTTGCCATTCCTCACCACATTGGTTTTCCCGATTTACACATGCTAAGTGCGTCTGGTCAGGCCGTGAGCGTAAAACTCCTGTGTACCATGGCTCAGTGTTTGGCTTGTGGTAATGCTTGTTTTGTAAAACACTACAAAAAATGTGTGCTCTCCTAACTACAAGAGTCGGGGGAATGTAGTGAAGCATTGCTTTTCTCAAAATTCATAGAAGCCATTGCCGTACCAAGCCAACCATGTCGAACACATACCTTTTTATTCGGTCATTTTCCCGCTTTTCCCCCAATCGATGGCAGTTTCCCCTACCTAGTTGTTGCCTGACCTACGCAAATCACTGCTTCCTAAACTTGGAATTTTGTCTACTTTTTAGAAATATATGCCTTTCTGTCCTCCAATTCGGCTTCCCTGCCCTTTTCTTCCATTCCGTCCATGCATGTCCAATTGGCAAAAATGGCCAAAATCGCCTACCTCTCACAAAACGGTTGATAACCACATCAAAATATTTTTTTTCCATTTCAACTCAACCTGTTCTTGAAAGCCAGGGAATTGGGGAACTCAGCACAGCAAACCATTTGTTCCTAGCTCTTACAAGGAAAAGACCACAGGCTTCTTTGTACATCATTTTATTGGCATTTTTTTAAAAAACCCAAAATGTTCGCCCTTTTTGCTTATTTTCTCTCACCCCCCTACAGCAACCTGGGATTCCTGGTTGGCGTTACGACCGCCTACATGTGGGAAAAAAAGGAGCCAAATTTGGCCGAGATATCTCATGTAACAAAAAAGTTACAAGCCATTGAATGGCCACATACCGAAATCACCAAAAAAGGCCCTGGCACTGGGGAGAAATACCCATGGCACTTAAAGGGTTAATCTTGTCCAAAACTATCTCAATAGTCGGAACATTAGATTGTTTATTGGTGTTTGGAGTGATGCTCCGTGGATAAAATTCATAATTACAGTAGAACGGTGACATGTTGATGGCGGAGTGTTTGTCATTGTTATAGGAAAATTCTGCAGTGGGGAGTAGAGTGACCCAGTCATCCTGCGGATGGTTACAGTAACAACGTAGGTACTGTTCCAATGTAGCATTGCCTCTTTCTGTCTGTCCATTTGTCTGGGGGTGATGACCAGATGACATTGCTCTTTCCATTCCCAGAACCCGACAGATTTCTTTCCAGAATCCTGACATGTATTAGGTATCTCTATCAGATATGATTTTTTGGCAACCCATGAAGGCGAAATATATCCTTAACAAACACCCTGGCCATCACTTCTGCTGTGGGAACCCTTGGTAGAGGAGAGAAATGCCTCATTTTAGTATAGGAATCAATGGTGACCATGATGCATGTGCATCCCTGGGAATTTGGGAGATCCACAATAAAATCCATGGAGATAATTTCCCAGGTAAAGGTAAGGAGGGATGTTCCAATAACCCAATGGGTTTGCCTGGTTGATGTTTGCTTCTGGCACAGACAGGACACTTCTTGGCATATTCTGTTACATCTTGTTTGAGGTTTGGCCAATAATAAGAACGTCTCACTAGGTCCAGTGTACCTCTTTGCCCTCTATGTCCTGCTGTTTGATTGTCATGACACCAATCGAGGATCTTATGTCTTAATGGTTCGGTTGGTATATAAAGACTGTCTTCTTTGAACCAGAAGCCTGCTTCCTCTTTTAAGCCGTGCTTGAGTACTGCTCTGTTACTATGGCTTGTTTGACTTGTTGTAGGAAGGAATTGACAAGAGCTACCAAACGGTTCCTAGGGAACATTCTTTCGGGGGTTATGGCCGGTTGGAGTTCTGACTGTCTCTTTCTAGAAAGAGCGTCAGCTAAAGTGTTGAGAGAGCCAGGTAAGTATGTTATATGAAAGTCATATTGGGCAAAATAATGAGCCCACCTCACTTGCCGTGAGTTGATGCATTGCATGGTTTCTAGTACCTTTAGGTTACAGTGATCCGTGCGGATGGTGAAAGGTTGAGCACTACCCTGTAGTAAATGCCTCCATTCCTCGCAGTTCTGTTTCATTGCAAGCAGCTCCTTTTCTAGGACAGAATAGTTCTGCTGACTGGGACTGAGGGTTCCTGACAGGTACGCGGTGGGATGTTCAACACCTTCCTCTTGCTGTAATAGCACTGCCCCTATGGCTGCTGCTTATGCCTCTGTTTCCACAACAAACAGTTTGTCCTGATCTGGCTGTTTAAGGATTGGAGCCGAGCAAAACAATTATTTGAGATGTTGAAAACTCCTCTCTGCCGCCTCATTCCATTTGAATGGTTTTTAACTCTTTTTTAGAAGCATGGTGATAGCCTATACTACCTCTGAAAAATTGGGTATGAACCTGCAGTAAAAGTTTGCCAGGCCTAAGAACCTTTGTATTTCTTTGACCGAGGTGTGGGTTGGCCAATCCAGAATAGTGGAGACCTTTCCTTGGTCCATGGCTACTCCTCTTTCCGAAAGGATATAGCCCAAATATGGCATCGAAGTAACCCCAAAACACACTTTTCAAGCTTAGCCAGGAGATTGTTTTCG
This sequence comes from Ambystoma mexicanum, assembly GCF_040938575.1. NCBI lineage: Eukaryota > Metazoa > Chordata > Amphibia > Caudata > Ambystomatidae > Ambystoma > Ambystoma mexicanum. The sequence continues at coordinate 1,090,175,545 of NC_090927.1, forward strand.
TAAAGGCGTTTGAGGACTTCCAAAACATGTACTTGGTGTTGGGTAGAATCAGATGAAAAAATCAAGATGCCATCAAGGTAGATGATTACAGAGGGAAACATGAGATCTGAAAATAATCTGTCCATAAAACGTTGGAAGATGGCTGGGGCATTTACAAGGCCAAATGGCATGACCTTGTATTCATACAAGCCAAAAGGTGTTCGAAAAGCCGTCTTCCATTCATCTCCCTCGCGGATCCTTAGCAGATGGTAGGCACTGCGGAGGTCAAGTTAAGTGAAGATTTTTGCGCCTTGAACTGCCTCCAAGATGTCTGAGATAAGAGGCATGGGGTACCTGTCTCTTATAGTGACCTTATTGAGTCCTCTGAAGTCTATGCAGGGCCGTAATTCAGAAGAGTCTCGTTTTGGGATGAAGAACAAGGGTGCCCGGCTGGTGATCTTGTGGGTTGGATGAGACCATTTTGTACGTTCTTGTCCAGATATTCTTTGAGCGCTTTCTTTTCGGTAAGAGACAGCGAAAACATGCGACCAAATGGTACCAATGCATTGGGGTGTAAGTCGATCGCACAGTCCTCTGGTCTATGTGGGGGAAGTTCCATGCATGTTTGTTCGGTCAATACCTTCTGGTACGTAGCATACTCTGGAGGTAAGGCATGTACCCCAAGGACCTTTTCTTGTTCTGGTGCGAGCGCTTGGACTTGACTGTATGTAGGCTGAGATAGGCAGGATTGTTTGCAATAATCCGAAATGAAGCTCAATTGGTTCTTTGTCCAGTTGATTTCCGGATTGTGTCTCCTGAGCCAGGTGATCCCCAGAATGATGGGGAAATGGGCAGCTCGTATTATGTCAAATTGGATAGATTTGTTCTGTTGAAAGATCTGAACCACCAGTTCTTCTGTAGTATGTGTTATGGGACCGGAGGACAAAAAGGTACCATCGACCCATTCCACCTTCTGATCCTCCTTTCTTTCGAGTCTGTTGATTCCTGTTCTTTCTGCCTATAACTCCCATAACTCCGCAGTCTAAAAGTGCCAAAGCTTCTATCCATCTGACAACGGATTTGACCTTAACGGTAAGAACCATGAGTCGTGAATCTTCACTCTCCAGTAGTAGGGGATACCGATAGAGAAACATAGGGACTAGAACCAGAAAAAAACCCTCTAACACTTGTCCCTGCTATGTTCGAGGGCATTCGTTTCCCGGTTTTCTGGAGGGTATTTCAGTACACTCCCGTATAGAGTGCTTTCCTGAACCACAATATGCGCACAGCCCATTTTCTCATCGACGCCTTCGTTCCTCAGCTGTAAGGGGTCCACGGGCCGAGCCAATTTGCATGGGTTCTTCGCGAGGGATGGGTAGTGGAGGTGTGGTAGCGAATTATGATGTTCCCCCTGATGAGAACTGGCCACGATGTTTCTTTCTTTCATTTTTCCTTTCCTGAATCCGGTGCTCAATCTGAAGAACAGAAGAGAACAAATCAGAAAACGTAGAAGGTCTGGTGGTCCGGCTAACTCATCCTTTATCTCCTCTTTTAGTCCGCATCGGAAGATGGCATATTGGGCTTGCTCCGGCCAACCTGCCTGCGCGGCAACATTTTTGAAAACCAAAATGTAAGAAAGAACATCCATAGTACCTTGATGGGCGTCAAGAAGTTCCTCACAAGCAGTATATGTTATTTCTGGCCATTCGAAAGTTTGCTTTAAGAGGGTTTTGAACCCCTCATAATCTTGTTATATTGGATTATTACCCGTGACCAAAGAAGAGGCCCAAGCCAAGGCATTGCCTGTCAAATTGGAGATCAGATACCCCACCTTAGCCTGACTAGACGCAAACGTGGTGGGTCTGAAGGTGAAATGAACTGTGCAGACATCCATCCTTCTTTGAGGATCCATCAAATTTGCTCGAAGAGAGAGGCATGAAGGGCAATTTGGGAGTGGGAAGAGGTTCCCGTGTAGCCACCATCTGTTTAAGAATTTGGTTCTCGTTCTTTAAGGTTTGTACCTCTTGGGTAAGACCGTGGACTGCCCCTAACAGTTCCTGTATTTGTTCAGGCGTAGCCATTATGTCTAGGCATTGCAATCTGTAACGTACACCTTCTGTACTGTCACACACAGGAGTCTGACTATCACACACTGGTTCCACATCCTCCTCTCCACTACCCTCCTCCGACTCCTCACCTGTACTGCTGGAATCTGATCGGTAGATGTCTTGTCTGATTCTGTACCCATACCTTTCTCTGTCATTCTGCTGAGGTAGTCTGCCCCGGTGGGAAGCCACAGTGGCCACTGGAAGACAGTGCCCCCTGCGGCCCCGTCACTGAGACCGATCGCAATGGGGAAAAAGCCAAAGGCAGAAAAAAACCCACGAAGAGAAGATGTCACAGTTGGGGCCAGTTGTTCCGGAAGAGGCTGGATCAGAAGACCAATGGTGAAAATGGTTCTGGTGGATTCTGGGAGTTGAAGTTTCCGAGCAGTCTTGTAGCAGTAATAGCGAGGAAGCCAGGTAAGGATAGACACAAACAGACTCCGATTGGCATGAAGTGCAGAAAGAACAGGATGAGTTCCACGATGGGAAGTAAGCAGCGGAATAAGCACAAGAAGGAAATGAAGGGAGTGGGAGAACTGTTCGGTGGAACGGAGCACGGAGAAGGAGCGGAGGCAGAGCGGCAAGAACAGGGAAGGGCAAGAAAAGGAAGGTAAGCAGAGACACAAGGAGCGTAAGCAAAGCGAAAGCAACAGCGTGAAAGCCGTGAAGTTGGTTGCAACACAGGGAATGCTGGGAGGAAGCAGAATAAGAACCTCCCAGCCACCACAGAGCAGAAAGAAAAGACTAGACCGTTACCAGCACGTTAATAGAAACGTGATGGAACGATTAATGGCGGCCCCATCGAAACCTATTCCAGAGCCTCCAGGGAACCGGCGCATGACAGCCAGACCACTCTGTTAATGGTCTTGTATCTTTCCTTCTAAAGTTCAAACATTCATCAGCAGTTTAGCTTTATTTGCGTCTTTCATCACATGTGCTTACCAGTGTTCATTCCAGCACTCGTTATATAATGTTGCAGCTTGCAACCTTGACTTCAACACAGACTGGTTATGCATCGGTCTCCCCAACTCACCGGCTGTGTTGATCTCTCTGGTGCTTCTTTGTTCTTGGAGCCAAGGACGATACCCCGGTGGCTGCTGCTCCTCCCCACCTTGGTCGGTTACGCGGGAGGGCTTTCGGTATCTCCGACATACAATGCAGGATTCTTGTGTCTGGTTTCCTGGCAATATGCTTTCTGCCTCGAAGGTTTCTTTAAAGTAACGGTTTCTTGCTGAAAAGGTCAAGGGTATTTCCCCCCTTGCAAACCCTTCTTGGTTTCCCGTCTTTCTCCCCTCGTTCAGCTGCCGACTCAAAACTGCTGTTCCTTTGTGTGCTTTGCCTCACTCAGGTGTGCTCTTATCTCAGCCTTTTATCCGTGTGGGGAAGTTTAATGGAAGTCAGGTGTCAGTGATTGTCAGTAATTGCCTAACTTGGCCTGACCATAGTAGCAGGACATGTCAGGTACACTGTTGGGGTGTTAGTCTGTTTTCTCCCAGAGCGGGCTGTCTGTGTGAAAGTCGAGAAAGCTGTCTTTTCCTTATTAGGTTCATGTACGGGAACCTGCCAATATCCCTTGGTTAAGTCTAGGGTCGATAGAAAGATGGCACTTCTGATTTTATCTATTAATTCATCGTATGCGACATAGGATAGGCATCGAAGGCAGAGATGGCGCTAACCTGTCTGAAGTCTATTCAAAACCTCCAGAATGACCCCTCACCCAGGGGATTCTCCCGCACTGGTCCACCCCTCAGAGTCTGGATCCAAAGGCGATGCCCATGCCCTGGCCACCTGAGAGAGAGATCCCCAGGGACAAGCAGGTGAGACACCTTCTGGTTTCTCACACTAGGAACTCGCCAGTTGTGTTTAAGGACCTCATAGCAGTGCAGATCGTTCTGCCCTCTGCTTTCCACATCAGCTTCCAATTCCTACCCCTCAGACACTTCTGTGTCACCGTTTGGACACAGGGGAACGAGCACTTTGACTTCCAGGAAAAGGGATGGCCTCTCCACACAGCTTCCTTACTGATGCTGGATCTGCTCCACAGGGCTTCAGTTCTCACGCTGTGCTTCCATTGGCCATTGTTCATTTCTCTCGACAGACCTCAGCGTCTCTGCATGCCTCTCCGCCACGTTTCCTTGCTGCTTCTCTTGGTCTGCTTCCATCTTCTCCCTCACACCTTGAATTTGGCTCCTTTTTATACACCTGCAGCCCTTTGACAAGCTGTAGGTGCGAATGTTCAATTAGCCCTATCTGACCACAATTAAAGGGACATGCCTGGCCCTTATAACTCTCAGCAGGCATCTTCTTCGTCCCAGCACCAGAGTGGTAAAAGAGCATAGTCTTTATTGCTGTTGCTTCTTCTTTGTCCCAGTACTGTCATTGTCATGTGTGTAGAAATAAGGGGAACTGACTCGCGATAACCCATGAAGGTTGAGGAAAGGTTGGGTTGGTTGTCAATAGAGAGTGGGGGATACCATGTCTCGGCAAACGGAACCCCACTCCAATTTCCCACGGATCCTCCACCCAAGTGATCCACCCTTGCTTCTCAACTCCCACGGTCGGGATCCAATAGCGATGGCCTTTCCTTGGCCTCCTGCGCAGAGAATCCAAAGGGTTTGGGAGTGAGACTACCCTCTGGTTTCTCACACCAGTCATTTCATGATTTTTGGATTAAGTGCGATATGTACCCTTTTAAGAGGCAATATTTTGGCTTCATCGAAAGTATTTATTAGCAAATTGCAAAGTGGGTTTTAAATCTTACATTTGACAGGTGCCTAAAGTTAGTCAACTTTACTCATGTAGAATTACAAGATCTGAAATGGATGAGATATATTTTGGAATATAGGTCAAAACTCGTTTTGGTGAATGTTGCCTGACCTCTAGAGATACCAAGAAATACACTCTGTGCCATGGATACAGATGTACACACTAAAGTAAAGTTTTCAAGTGCCTTTGCCAAAAGTAAATAAAGCCATGGCTTAGTAATAAAGCAGACCCAGGTGCAGTATCAATGATGCAGGCTTTGGAAACTGTCGGATTCCGACAACTGAACAATATTGTCACACACATTGGTGGTAATTGCTTAGGGTGGGTCTTAAAATATTTGGATATTCTTTGCCCTATCACTGAGCCATGTCCTTGGTCATACCACTTCTCGGTCACATTTGATGTAACGTTGCCCGGAGCTCTTGCCCGGGTTGACTCTAACGCGAGAACTCAGCAGAGTGTTCTAAATTTTAAAAACCTGACACCATTAACGATTGCCCCCTCGGTTTTACCCACTCTGGCTGAAATAACACATAGTTCAGGTGTCAACACTTTTGCAGAATATATCCAGCAGGCTTTAGAAGGGGCGATCATTGCTCTTGCGCCTATCAGAACTAAAGTTATAAAATCGGAAACCATGAAAACCGCTTGGTTTAAGGATAGCATTATCAAACTTAGGGAAGCTAAGAGATAGGCAGAAAGAGCCTAGCACGATAAGCCAGGCGATGAGTCACTGAAAATCTACAGAATGCCAGTAAACAAATGTAAGCAGGCCATTGGTACAGAAAGACGTCTGTATTTGGATGAGGCAATATGAATTATTTCTAACCATAAACCTACTTGATGTGTGGGTGATGTTTGTCCAGCTCGAATCATGAACGATTGCCTTGATGTCCTGCTTCCCCACATTACTCAGTTGATTAATGCATAATTCCAGGAGTTTGTTGTTCCTGAATCCCTTAGAGTAGCTTGTATATTACCAATGCTAAAAATAAAGAACATCTGGATCCGGAGGTGGCAAACAATAACTAATTATGAATATGCCATTTTGCATGAACATTTTGGATAGAGTTGTATACATACAGTTTCAGGAATTCATTGAGAGTCGCGATACACTGGGACATCGGCAATAAGGTTATAGAGCACGATGCGGGACTGAGTCAGCACTATTGGATTTAAAAGCTAACATTACCAAGATTATAGATGATGGGTAGACGGCGGGCTCCTTATACTTTTAGATTAATCAGCAGCGTTGGATTGATCACTCACTTCTGGCTACAAGATTGGCAGATGTGGCCAGAAGTTCAGAGAATTCAGCTGTTTCTTTCAAATCCTTCTTGAGTCCGCGGACATACGAGAGTGGCTACGGCTGCTTCGTAAGCATGTGCTGTCTCAGTCGATTGTGGGATCCCCAGGACTCATGTCTCAGTCCCACCCTTTTTAACATTTATATGAGACCTTATTTTAACCTGTTGGATGACATTGGTGTGGTAAATACTAATTATGCCGATGATTCCCAAATTCTTTTTAAATTAACAGGAGACTACGATTATGATTGGGGAGAAATCAATACAATGAATGCCATAGTGCAGCGATGGATCGCTAATAATTCACTTGTGCAAAAACGATGGCAAGCCAGAGCTCCTTATTGTAGGTTCTGTGCCACGATTTTAAAAAATGCACTTGAATTACTCAAATGTTAACATTGCAGGCTGCAATATTCAAGTGGCACCTTTAAGGAACTCATGGTGGCAACAGTAAAGACAGACACAAGTGATCACAGTTCAAGGGTGTTTATTAAACTGAATATGTGGTTTGGAAAAACACCTAATCTAAACCTAAATCTAAGATGGGAGCAAATAATAATAGGGCAGTCCTAGTGGCGTCTTGTCAAAATATAAAGGGCCTATACTAAGAAAAACCTATTGCCAATCCTTATGCTAAATACAAACATAGAGTGTGGGATAAGGTTCATAAGAAAGAAAGAAAGAAAGAAAGAAAGAAGTGACCACAAATAATGAGTCAGGATGCGGTAGTCAGGGTCTCCCTTCCCTACGTTTTGAGCACGGGACAAGGTGGGACTCCTGAGCACAGCACACACTCGAGCTTTCCCAGCACGAGCCAATAGGTCCGCTCTCAGCTATCAGAGCCTTCAGTGGTTAAGTCTGTTTTCTACAAAAGCTCTCTTGCCTCTGAGGACCTGATGTATTCCAAAATAACAAATAAAAGTTCCTTTCTGCTTGTACGCTGGGTGATGCCTGGATCTCTCTCTTCCGGGCTCACATCCACCCAAAAAATCTTTGCAATATCAGTACCTTCGGTAGTAAAATTTCTTGCTTCTGAGGGTCTGATGGGTTCAAAATAATAAACAAAAGGTTCCTTCCTGATTGTACTTGAGGTTATATTTCTTCACCGCTAGGTCCCCCTCTTCCAGGCTCAGACCTCTCTCGAATATCAGCCTCCCTCTGTCAGGTTTGCCTGGACATGTATTCAAAAGATTTCTCTGTTGCATTCACGTTTCGGTGGGGTGATGGCTTCTCACCCCTGGAATACCCCTCTTCCGGGCTTAGACCCTTCTCGAATGCTTGCCTTCCCTCCGTCGGGTTCACTACGGCCTTTTTAACACAATCTCATCTGTGACATTCATGAATCTTAATGTCTTTTTAAACATTTCACTGTGGACATCCCTTCGTCGGGTTCACTCTTGCCAACTTTGTCAATCATACAGTTTTGAACAGTTCTTACGATGCAGGATTCACTGCCCTTAGCTTCACAATCATCTGTCGGTCAAAAACGTTTGACTGTACAGATGATTTTACTAGACCCCTGTATGACCACTTTGACCCCTTTCGTGCCTTTCCCAAGGCCTTTTGGTATCGATAGTTTAAACAATAGGGTAGTCATCCAGAGTTTCCTGAGTGAGCACCCACGTGATGCCTGACTCATCTGTAGCTGGTTTTCCCCTCTCATATTAACAGTTCTTTGTACTTTCTTCAATTAGCCGCCTGTTACTTTCGTTCAACACAGTTTGGTTTCTTATCGCCTATCCCCTCGACTCACCGGCTGTGATGAACTGCATGGCTTTTCTTGTCTCTGGAGTCGAGGCCTGTACCACAGTGGCAAGTGTCTCTCCCCGGCTTGGTTATCAGCGGAGAAAGGCCCTGTGTACCGTTGACATCTGCTGCAACACACACTGGCTATTGTTTGTGTTCTTACAATTCCTTCCATGGAGGTTTCACGGACCTAGCTTGGAAAGGTCAAGGTTGCTTCTCTCCTTGTCACCCTGTCAATCCGTGCTGTCTTTCTCCTCCTCTTGAACTGCCATGCTAAATTAGTCCACTCATCATGCGTTCTGCTTTGCTCGTATTGTGCTCTCGTGCTCCAATTTTTATCCCTGTGGGGAAAGGAAAGGGCTGTCAAGTGTGTGTGATTCTGGTCAATTGCCTGACTCTGCATGACCCTTGTGGTGGTACATGTCAGGTAAACGGCTCTGGTGTTTGGCCGTCGTCTTTATGGTGTGCGAAAGGGTTTGTGTCTTAAAAAGGGGCGGGGCTAGAGTGTCTCAGTATCCTACAGGGTAGGATGGGGAAAAGGTGTTATAAGAAGTGGAATACTGCATCTAACCCTTGTGTGTCCGACTTCCACTCCCCGAGGACCCCCATCCAGGTGATCCTCCCGCACTGGTACACCCCCAGGAACTGGATCCAATAGTGATGGCAGTGTCCTGGCCACCTGAATGACAGATCCCTGGGGACTAGTAAGTGAGACACCTTCATGTTTCTCACACACCCCACGTGAAGACACAACCATTAGCCAACCTCGTTTTAAACAACTGACAAGATACAGAGCCACACACTTTGACACTTGGGCTCAGAAGGCATGGAATGAATTATCTTTTGCATTCCATGCTCGTCCAGGTATCTCGAAATTCAAAAAGGATTTTAAATCATATCTGTTTACTAAAGGGATAGATTAAGTCTTTCTTTTGAAGGCGGGGCACTGTGTTTGTATAGGCTTTGTGTTATGTCTTGTTTCATGGCGCTCTGATGCCTTCGGGTTTGTGGCGCTTAACACATATTGAAATAAATAAATAAATAAGGCCTGAATGCATTTGTTAGTGAAACTCAAACAGATTAGAGAACAGTTTACTTAATATGGCCCGGAACAAACCAAAGAAAATGTCCTTAGATGATACACATTTTCTAACATGCACTTCCAGTACCTGTCTCGGGATGATAGCGAAGGTGCAACGTGCTTGCCTTGGCAGCAAGACAACACGGAGCACCAAAGGTTCGATTCCCGGGTCTGCGCTTAGAAACCTCTGGGTATTAAGCGCTTTATAAATAACCTATCATATCAGTAAGCAATTATGAAGAGATGTCCAAAAAAGTATTTGTTCTGATTCACCAGTTCTGACTTTGTGAAAATTATATTTTGTCTTGCTGACAAAGCCCACTTTAAATCTTCTGGTAATAACGATTAGTTCTAGCATTACCGGTTTGCCAAATGCAAATATATATTTTGTAATGACATCTTCAAACAATGTATTTTCATATGGTTAAAAAGTGTAAAATAAAAAACGATATAACAGAAGTGTTTAAAATAAACAATATAACGATATAACTTACAAGCCACTCAAAAATGAATTTTTCTTATTAATCACTATGCTTATAAACATATATATTATGATGCAGAGCACGCCACACTATAGATAAAGGTGAGTATCACGTTCCATAGGAAACCAGAAAATTGATTTGCCAATACATTTCGACTTGCATGGAGATCTGGCTGATATTTTACTAAAAGTTTCTCAAACCCCAAAAGTGCAGTTTGTGATCAGCCATAGGCCGAAAATCTCTATAAACAATTTGGGCACAAAGCATTGACTTAAAGGCATGGTCTAGTAAAAGATATTATTTAAAAATTAGATAGGCAACATAAAAAAAATAATACTAGCATTCTCTTTTTTAAAACTTCCTATGTAAAATTTTGAGCTATTCAAGCTCAAAATTCGCAAAAGCAAGCACATGGGCGCATCCATTTTGTGAAATGGATGCCCTCCTGTGCTGGCTTTTGCTTTTGCGGCACTAATGAAGGAAAAGCCAGCCAGCTGTAGTAAACAAAAGCTACCGCTGGGTGGCTTTCCCTTCATTAGTGCTGTCCGCGGAGGACGGGACCGGAGACCAGAGCAGGAAAGCTGCAGCTGAATCTCGGTAAGTGCTATTTTTTTTTTTTTAAAAATAAGCACTAGCTGCGGTTTCTTTTCTAAGTTTTCCGGGCTGGAGGAGCCCGGAAAACTTAGAAATAAAACTGCAGCTTTAAAAACATTGTATTTATGTTTGCGGTCGCTTTTGAAGCGACCGCAAACATAAATACAACGTTATTGTGTTGGAAAACGCTGAGGTTTTTCTTTCCGAGTTTCTCAGGCTCCTCCGAGGAGCCTGAGAAACTCGGAAAGAAAAACCTCAGCGTTTTCCAACACAACCGCGTTGTGTTTCTGCCTGCTGTGGCTATCACTTTGGGTCTCCGGTGCTCCCAAGGGAGCACCGAAGACCCAAAGTGAAAGCCACAGCAGGCAGAAACACAACGCGGTTGTGTTTACATGCCGCGTAGTATTTCTGCCTACAGCTGATTTCCCATTTGGGGCTCTCGGGCTCCCCGTGGGGAGCCCGAGAGCCCCAAATGGGAAATGCTAAATGCTGCATTGTTTCTGCCTGAATCTGCTTTCCCATTTGGGGCTCTCGGGCTCCCCGTGGGGAGCCCGAGAGCCCCAAATGGGAAAGCAGATTCAGGCAGAAACAACGTGGTTGTTTTCCGCAATGCTGCGTCGTTTCTGCCTGAATCTGCTTTCCCCTAGAGCCCCAAATGGGAAAGCAGATTCAGGCAGAAACAACGCGGTTGTTTTCCGCAATGCCGCGTTGTTTCTGCCTGAATCTGCTTTCCCATTTGGGGCTCTCGAGCTCCCCGTGTGGAGCCCGAGAGCCCCAAATGGGAAAGCAGATTCAGGCAGAAACACAACGTGGTTGTGTTGGAAAACGCTGCGTTTTTTCTTTCCGAGTTTCTCAGGCTCCTCCGAGCCGGAGCCGGAGGAGCCTGAGAAACTTGGAAAGAAAAACCGCAGCGTTTTCCAACACAATAACGTTGTATTTATGTTTGCGGTCACTTCAAAAGCGACCGCAAACATAAATACAACATTTTAAAGCTGCGGTTTTATTTCTAAGTTTTCCGGGCTCCTCCAGCCCCGAAAACTTAGAAAAAAAAACGCAGCTAGTCCAGCCCGGAAAACTTAGAAAAAAAAACGCAGCTAGTGCTTATTTTTTAAAAAAAATAAATAGCACTTACCGAGATTCAGCTGCAGCTTTCCTGCTCTGGTCCCCGGTCCCCGTCCTCCGCGTACAGCACTAATGAAGGGAAAGCCACCTAGCGGTAGCTTTTGTTTACTACAGCTGGCTGGCTTTTCCTTCATTAGTGCCGCAAAAACAAAAGCCAGCACAGGAGGGCATCCATTTCACAAAATGGATGCGCCCATGTGCTTGCTTTTGCGAATTCTAAATTTTACCTAGGAAGTTTTAAAAAAGAGAATGCTAGTATTTTTTTTTTATGTTGCCTATCTATTTTTTAAATAAAAAATTTTACTAGACCATGCCTTTAATTTCCTTGACTGGTTTGGGATAAATACATGTGGTAGATTTAAAAATATTCAACAGACATGGGGGTGCACCCCTGTTCCTTAAAAGCTTTATATATATGTGCCTGGCTGCTTTGCAGCAGCAATGCGGAGAGGATTTTCAGAAATGAAATCTGCCTTTTTTTATTTTTGCACGGTGCAGGTGATTCCTGCGATATTAGAAGCTGCAAACGAAAGAACCCAAAACACTATTTGCAGAAGGAAAAAGGATGCCATCAAACATTGTAGTGAACTCCCCCACAATCTGAAAGAGTCTAGTAACATTCTCAACTTCAGAAAGAGGCTCAAAACTCTTCTGTTTATGTAGCCACTCCTATGGGATCAGTAAGGGTGCAGAAGTAAGGCTCGGACACAATGGTGGCATGTTTTTGAGTATAAACTTTTATTTAATAATAAAAGGTTGGAAAAATGTCTTTCTGCCACTAAAGCGAAGAGGGGTTTCCCTGCCTCAAAGAAAACAAGTGAAATTGTCAGGAAATCACAAACTCCAAAGCGGAGTGAAGCATGAGTGTTTCACAGCGTTGGTGTTAGTGTTGGCAGAACAGAGGGAGTCTTTCTACATTGACTGCTGGTGTTGGGTGGAGCTATCCCTTAAAACTCTAATCTCTTAGCGGAGCGAACATGGAGTGAAGCGTGAGTGTATCACAGTGTTCCTCAGGGTTCGGAGGGGAGAGGAGCCTATGCACAGCCATCTTTTGCATTGAGGTAAGGTGACAACAGCTGAGCTCTTGTATTCTAGTATTCCCCTGCAATAACAGAGTTGGAGAGTTGGAGAAGCGTCGCTCAGCACTTCATATACACTGCCATTGCTTGTGAGGAGGAAATACAAATAATTACCACACATAGTGAATATGCCAGGCAAAGTAAGAGCAAAGACACATAATTATAAATTGAGAAAAAATCCACCTTATTAAAAGGATCAGGCAAACTAGCAGTTCACACGCTCGTACAAAGGGAAGTAAAAGCCATCTACAAGTGACCAGCTCTCCCCGCAAATCAGTTGCTGGAACTATTACAGATTACATTTTAAAGGGGGCAGCTATACAGCTTGCCAACTGCCTGCAAATAGACTGTTCGAATTTGACACAGAAGGAGGGTGGAGGAAACATTAACATTAACAACTTGACTGACCCCTTGTTCTCAGCCATGGGCAATAACGCCTCCCTGCTAGAACTATGCTATACATTAAGAGATACTCTAACAGCTGTTTAATTGCATGAAATTGACGTGAATGAAGAAGAGAGGAGAAAGGAGCAAAGCGGAACCAGGAACAAATCATCAAACCCTATAATAACTGCTCTAGATGTTGAAGTTGCTACACCAAGATGATCTGCCAGGCCTAATCTTTGCCCGCTGGAAATAGTTCCAGACTCCTCAATTAACGCCCCAGCTGCAGAGGTAGCATATGGAGACATACAGGCACTGCAATCAGTGATCAAATTCGCTATGAAAGTCCTAAGCATAAATGGCAAAATCTTGGAGGAAGTAATACGCGGGCCTAAGAACAAAATCACCCCACTGGGAGTAGAGGGTGACAAAGATCTGGATGAATGAATCACTGCAGAACTTGATTGATGCAACACTGCAGCACAGCAAGAGAATGTTCTGGCTACCATTGTTAGTAACACTAATGTAGAAAGTTTGGATAATCGAGGATACTGAAAATGACACGAGTGAAATTTCCATTATTCACTTAACCACGAAACAACATAGACAACAGAAACGCCTGAGGACACGAGTACCCCAAAAAGCAAAATACAGCTGGTGGCCTTTGAAGACCAATTAAAGAAAAAGAAAAGAAAATGAAAGAAGAGAAATTGTGCATTAAAGGGTACATTAACAAGCTGGCTAGTGAATGAGCAAAGCGCAAGTGGAAATGTAGGGAATGAGACCACTGACATCAGTACTTTGTCAATTCATGATCTGGCTACTGTGAGTGTGCATGCCGCTCAGAAGGAGGGAGCAATCCCGGCCAAAAGGAGTGACCAGCTGCAATTAAATCTGCCAGATACCACTGCCACTTGTAATAGGCTTTCTGCAAGAACAGTGGTGAGTAATGGGCCGGCATTCATTATAAAGTGCACAAAGAAGGTGGCCACGAAACAAAAACCCCACTTTAATAGAGCAGATTTCTTAAAATTATCCACAGAAAATGTTGCCTTTAAGAATACTAGCTAATTATTTTGAACCTATTAACATTTCCTGGTAGTAATGCAGTAGAGTCCACTGCACCTCAACTGAAACTGCAAATCTGGTGAGACTATACAAATCTAAATACCAACGAATTGGGATATGAATTGAATGCAATGATAGAAGCATTTCATCCAGTGGCTACTGTGAGCCCACAAGCAGAGAGCCTATGGGAAGTACTAAAGGTGTATTAGCAACAGGGAGGTAAAGAACAGTACAGTACGAATACACTACAAGAAAATATTAAGCCCTAATTCATGGAATGATTTGCGTGGAAAATGGGGGGCTTCCGCGCGAAATCACGCACAAGTGCCAATTTGTGTATTCATGGAACACAATGCGCAGGGTTTACCAGGGACATGTGAGGAATCCGCGCCCGTCCAACACGTCACTGCGACACCGCAAATGCCTTGCCCGAGACTCATAGCGAAGGGCGTTGGGTTCTGCGCAGTCACCTAAAAAGGGGGCGGAACACGTGAGATGAGGAACAACAAGCGAAAACATGGCCGCAACTAGCGATGTACCAAAGTAAAATCCTCGCAACGCCCATACGTGCGCAAAAAACCTGTATTCATGGAATTGAACAGGGCTCGCCGGCACACGGTAAAATACATGCACATCGTGAAAAATGTACGGCATGTGATAGCTGGCCGATACGTAAACGCGCACAAAAACAAATGCATAAAAAGCCAGTGCGATCAACAAACGCGCGTATACAGCTACGATGAATGTACCATTCGTCGCAGCAGTGATCGTGGGACCCCTCAAGAGGAGGATGGCCAGGGCGCAGATTTTTCGACCTTCGACCAGCCTTTTTGGGATGCCTGATGACTAGGTCTATGGCAGGTGTAGGTTTCCACCTCTTATCATATTAGACCTGGTCACGGAGTGGGAGGATGACCTTACATCACCCACCCTGTGCTCCTAAGCACTGAGCCCCTTGGAAAAGGTGCTCAATGTTCTGCATTTTTTGGCCACTGGGTCATTTCAGTGGACAACTACCATAGTTGGGGGCATTTCACAGCTCATGCAGTCACGCTGCCTACACCAGGTGTTGGTAATAATGACTGCACACCCCTCAGTCCGCAGGCACACCTACATGCCCGGAACACCTGCAGAAAGGCAGACTGTGGTCCAGGATGATTTTTATGGGGTGGTACACTTCCCTAGGGTGCTTGGTGCCATCAATTGCACCCATGTGGCTCTGTGTCCACCTAGGGCGACAGAGCACATATATCGCAAGCACTGGCATTCCATAAACGTGCAGGTTGTATGTGATGCCAAGGGTATCATTACTTCTGTATATGTAAACTATCCAGGGTCCACCCATGATAGTTTCATATTCAGAATGTCACCCCTACACACATGCTCATTGGTGAGTATAAATGCCCGTACACATGTATACATGTCACATACACACAAATACACACCAATGATAAACTTCTCACCTGTACAGGGGATAGTACCTACCCTCTGGGCACCTACATGATGATGCCAATACAGAATCCGGCCACACCATCCAGGTAAGATACAACACAGCCCATATTGCAACTCGTGGCATAGTGGAGTGCACATTCGGAGTGCTCGAGTCATGTTTCCGCTCCCTTGACCACTCTTGTGGTGAGTTGCTATATGTACCACCACTAGTGTGCAGGATCATTGTGGCAGCATGTGTCCTGCACAATGTTGCAACACGGCGAGGCGTACCGGTGGGCATGGTGGTGCCCCCACACCTGCAACCACATGCACGCCGCTTGCGCATGGCAGGTCAAAGGGCACGCAGCGAGGTTGCCCGTATCCAGCTTCTAGCTACATCATTCACCTAAAATCCAACCCCTGTGGAGTGCACACAGCCCTGGCATATTCCAGGTGCCATTCAATGATGACAAAGGGCCAATCATCTGTGCCCACCAAGCCACCCTGAGAATGTGTCCCTGGAAGTGCAACATTGTGTGCATCCTTTAGAACTAAAACTAATTTCATTTTGTGTTTCCAAAAGAAACACATAGAAGAGGGACCATTCCACGACCACCATGCCAAACTAGACATCCAATCGCCTGTGTGTCACATAAACCATCCCTTATGTCATGTTAAATAATCGACGGACTGTGCTATGGTACGTAATGGCAAAGGAGACAGATAAATGGCCAATGCATAATACAGGTGTCTCAATGTACTGAACGATGCATGGAACAAGTACTTAAATAACACCCGCTCATAGAGATCCATAACATCCTGTACAGGAACAGTAATTGCATACTAAACTGTACTATACTATCAACAGTGCATGTAACAGTGAATCTGTCAGACAGATTCATCATATTATCACAAGTGCATCAATATGCCATCATGCAGGGACCAAGGACAGGGTGGTATAGACAGACACCGTACCTGCATGGTGCAATCGGAAGGAGCAAGTGCATAGATGTTCAGAAGGGTGTGGTATCCGGAGGGTGGTAACAAATTCAGGGGTGGTTCATGTGCATCCAGTCAGTGGATGCTTGGGTAAGTGCAAAGAGATGCAACTCTCTCTGGTCATTCCCCAAATGCAGTGATGATGACACTAGTCCACGTCACGTAGGCAACTGCCCCACAAATTGCTGGGCTTGACTGGGGCGTGTGAGACCTTGAGGCACATTAAGCAGACAGTCATCAAGCAGCCAGGACAAAAGGAATGGAGACAGTGAGAGAGCAGAAAGATTGCTTAGCAGGGAAGAGGGAGATAATTGAATTGAATTGATTGTTTATTTGTATAGCACCTATACATAACGTGTTTCAAACCACATTCAAGGAGGGAGTGAACATGGGAGAATACAGTTACATTCTTACAAGTCCTTGAAACAATTCAGAATGTGAAAAAAAAACTATCTCAATCAGCCTGGCAACATTTCAGATAGTGCAAGGAACAATAAGGGAGACGGGGAGGAAAAATTAGACAAAACAAGTGGTTACATTACAATGCCTGACAACAATTGATGTAGTGCCGGAATATTAACAAGAGAAGGGGGGTATGGCGTGAGGGAGAAGGAGAGGAACAACACAAGTGACTATCATACTAGGTCTGACGACGATTCAGAATAGTGCTGGAGGGGGAAGTGGGAGTAGAAGACAAGGAGGGAAGGGGGGAGAGACAAAGAAGCTGCTATCACAAAGGTCATGAGACAAATGATAAAGTGCTAATGAACAGTAATAGGGAGGAGAGGAGGAGAGGGCAGGTGGATGAGAAAGACAGGCGGCTGCAATTACTATGGCTGACGGCAATTGAGGTAGTGCCGGAATTTAACAGTAGAGGCGAGGGGAGGAGGGTTAAGGGGTGAGGGAGGAGGAGGACAAAACAAGCGACCAACGTACTAGGCCAGACAAACTTTCAGAGTAGTGCTGTTGGAAAGGAGGGGTAGGAGAAGAACAAATGAGGGGAGGGACACAGACAGGCAACTATCATACAAGTCGGGGGCAGGTATGAATATCAAAGTGCCAGAGAACAGATAAGGGGATAGAAGTGGGGGTAACGACACACCATCAAGGGAGACCAGAGGGTGGTGGGGGCACAACCAACCATTACAGGGGGTAAGGGGGTGAGGGGCACACACACAGCCATCGCGGGGGCACACACACCCATCCATTACGGGGGGCAAAGGGGTTGAGGAGCACATACACACCCATCACAGAGGGTGAGGGGCACACACACAGCCATTACGGGGGTGAGGGGCACGCACAGCCATCATGGGGGTCAAGGGGGCTGAGGGACATGCACACAGCCATCACGGGGGGCAAGAGGGGTGAGGGGTACACACACAGCCATTACAGGGAGTAAGGGGGCTGAGGGGCACACACACATCCATCACGGAGGGTGAGGGGCACACACACAACCATCACGGGGAAGGGGGTGAGGGGCACTCACACAGTGTGCCGTTCCCATGCGAACACCACCAAAGTGTCAGCAAATGCCATGTACTCACCTGTTCTTGGAACTCACCTGCCTTGTATACAATGCACACCATCGGGAGATGCTCTGCCTACATGGAATGCAATGCAGAGTAACATTACAAAATACATGCACATACATGATCACAGTTGACACCAGAAAAAAAATATGCATACAACACAGAGTGCAGGAGCAACACAGTGTGACACAGGGTGAATGGCCATTAACATTGATATGCACAAGGGTACAGTGTACCACACAGGAGAGAGGGATAGAGAGAGTGGCACAGAGAGTGAATAACAAGGAAATGACACATCAAGGAGTCCATGGCCTGGTTTACTGATGTATATAATAAAGAAGGGATACCTGGTATTGATCTATGGTCCTCCAGGTGAGTATACAGATCAAACAAAAATTTGACAGCTGACAAGTGTACGTTGCCTCTAGGGTGGATAGGGTGAGCCCTGTGATCTCCAATGGTATTAGAGGGGGCGATGAGGTGTTAATGGAATCAGTCCTAGTTTGGGTTTTGTCTCGTAGTGCAGGAAGCTCTACACATTCTTAATGGTGAGCTAACAGTCTGTCTAGCCTTCTGTGTGTGGATCGATGGAGGTCCCAGTCTTAAATGCCAGATGTCTGTGTCTTCTGAATGAGAGACTTTACAATAGTGTACTTCGTTCGGAATGCCTTCTCGCTGCATAAAGCTCTGAATGCTTCTGTGTCAGATGCTTAATGCCTGAGCTTGCGCTGGTTAGAACTACTGCTCACATCCACACTAGAGGCAACGTACACTTGTCAGTTGTCCTCCGTCCTGATGAAGGTTGGCTAAACTATCTGGGCAAGGTATCATCTGCCCCCAGTTAACTACAACTGAAACACGTGTCGACAGACATACATATCTCCTGTAAATAATACAGAGAGACACATCTGAAAAACAAATGATTTTGAATTTGTGGTTTTATATCATGTTACGGTGACAATAGACACCTATGTTAGGAATATTTGTTGGAATGACTATGGTAAGTATGAGATGTGAATGAGTTTGAATGATAGGGAAAAGATGTGAGCTTTTTGTTGTGATTTGCTAACAAATTGCTTATGATCAGAAAATGAAATAAATATCATATATTGTTACTATTTGATAAAATTCACATAGTATCCTGTCATATTTTATCTATTGGTCCAATTTTTGTTTGACTGGTTTACTGATGTACAATGACATGCTGCACAGCACAGTCGGTGCGTCCATTGAGGTATCCCCATAGTAGCTTACACAGTGACATGAGCTCCAAACAAATTACCACAAAGCCCTGTGAGCATGCAAAGGACATACAAGAGAACCGACACATGCAGCAAAGATGACCAACAATGAAGCATGCCCAACATGCAAGACAGTGCAAATGTTTACCAGATAAATGGGTCTGAATATTGTGGTTCCATGTCATTTCATCGCAGGATGTTATTTCGCTGGCTTTTTTACCGCAGATTTTTTTACAAAAAAACTCATTGAATTAATTTTTTTACATTTTTGGGGGGTTCCCCCAATTCCCCATCCCCTTTAATTGTATATATATTCCCAAACACCCACACCCAATATATATATTTGTCTAACACCCCCAAAAAGATTCAATGAGTTTTTTCGGCCAAAAAATCGCGTTAAAAAAGCCTGCGGAAAACATACTGCGATGAAAGGACCAATATTGAAAATCCCACATTACCTTTACCAGTAAGTGCGTTTCCTAATTTGTTAAAGGAACGACATTGTCTGGTGGAGGGCATGCGGAGTGTGGACTTCGAATGGTGCAGGATGTCTCACCCGGGACAGCAGTCACTGCCACATTATTGATTACTGGAACAACACGGACAAACGTATTAAAACACCCATTGTGCAGCCTAATTGACACAGCACACCCATGCCGTGGAAAAACAAAGCTATGATTACCTGCACATGCCATCTGGTCCACCCCCATGCAAACATGCTAGATGAGTTCACTAGGCATGCCTGCATGTACACCACTGCACATGTAAAATCCCTGAGGAGTTAATGGCACACCTCAAGGGCAATCAATGCAAAAAATGACAAAGACCACAACCAGGAAAGGGCAACACAAAATATGACATGCCAACATCTGTCCAAGGGGAGTGGGAAAAAAGTAATGTCCATCTTGGACTGGAAGGGTCCACCTCAAATCCAGGACCCACAACAAGGCCGTGTGCTTCCTCCAGGCTGGTGCCGAACGGGGGGGGGGGGCACAGGGGCGGATGCACACCACTGACATGCAGGTCCTGGAGAAATTCTACCCAGCGCTGCACACACAGATCTGCGATTTTCAGCACCGTCTGGAGTCATCAGGTGAGTGTCCATGTGTTGCTGGCCTCCACTGTGCATGTGCATGTTGATGTATGGTGGGAGTATGCACCTTGGCCTTACAGGAAGTATGCCTCTTGTACGAATGTCTGTGTGCATGTCCCAGACTGTGCTCTGAATGTGTTCTATGAACCTTGTGTAATTTCAGTGGTCTTACTTTTGCATTGTGTGTTGTACTGCAGCATTTCACGACGTGCACGTGGTTTGTCACATGTGTCTGATACATGCCCGTGTGATAGGTGTGACAGATGGGTGGTGTTGTCAACATCATGAACATGCATGGTGTTCATGTGGATGTGTCTAAAATGTGACTGGCCATCACTCCTGGATGGATGTAACAGGTGCATGTCAATGTGTGACCTAGTCTTGTTGCGTGATTGCTATTGTGGGGACTCTGATGTGATAGCTTAGGGCAGTGCTTGAGGACAGTCAGGTGATGTGTTTGCATGACATGTGTATGGCCCATGGTACATGTGTGTGTAGCATGCACAATTGATAGGTTGTGACAGTGCCATGTCCCCAGATGGAATTGTCTGGTGTGAAGGACCTACATGTATGTGTATGTATGTACATTGTATGTACCTGTGTGTTGTGGATGGTGATGATAGTTGTACCCTTTAGCAATGTACTTCGTGCGCATATTTTTTGTCCCAAACGCACATCGGTGCAGTCCCCTGATGTTGGTGTTCTATGTCTCCTTAACCACAGTTGCTTTGGAAGAAGAGGGTGTAGAAAGTGCTGTGGAGCAAGGCAGCAGGGATGCCTCCAGTGGGCAGAGACGCAGGGCCCAGTCACGCTCCCTGGACACGACATCTTCGGGGAGCGAGGAGACTGGTGCCGCGTCTCAAACATCGGCCACAGCTGCTGAGGGGAGTTCCAAGAGGGTGAAGGTGGATGTGGACTCCTCAGCAGCAGGGGTGGGGGGGCAGGTGAGCACACACAGGGGCCATCCATGACGGAAGATGCTGGGGAGACATCCAGGTTGGTGGGTGAGGAGTAGTAGGAGTGGACCCTATTAGCCCAGCCCATGGGGCCCGGCAGGGGTGGTGAGGTGGGTGTGACTGGTGCAGTCCTGACCCAGGGGCATGAGGCAGAGCAGGTCACCGTGGAGGGGCCTGTGCCAAATCCTGTCCCCGAGCCAGCACCTGCATCAGTATGCACCTGCCGGCATTCCTCAGGCTGGACCCATCCGCAGGTGTTGGTTGTTTCCACCCAGACCGACACCCCACTGCCTCCACATGTTGCCATTCGAGACAGAGTGGAACCCCTGCTAGCCGGTATTGCGAGGCGTACAGCCATCATTCGTGATGATGTGCAGGCTTGCTACCGTGGGCTTGCACATCATCACAATGATGTCTGGGGTGTCCTGAACTCGCTAGGAGCATTCCTGTTCTCCAATTGGATGCGTGGGCTGGCCACTTATGCGACCCCCCCCCTACTCGTCTTGCTCCTCTGTGCGCCAGTCGTCCTCCCGGGTGCCTTCCAGCCCAGATACACCAGGGTCCCCTGTGCACCAGTCCCAACGATGTCGGCCCATCTGGTGGAGCTAACATCCCTGCTTGAGTTGGGAGTCACCAATGGAACAGCTGAAGTGGTCACCACGCCGATCCAGGGAATGACAGCAGCAATGGCAATGGAGGGAGAGCAGGGACCCAGGAGCAGGGCACGGTCCCGGCACCCACAGGTGATGTCATCAGCCCAGAAGGTGTCCACAAGAAGAAGGCACCGGGCAATTTGGCAGCAGCAGACGTGAAGTAGGAGGCTATTGTACTCAGGGCATCCCATCTCAAGGAGACAGGTATCTGGCATCAGGCAGGACACAAATGTGGACCTCCGAACTAAGATGTCTTCCGTGTTTGTGCGATACGGGCAGTGAATCCGGGCAGAGAAGCAGCAGGCTTTGGAGGTGAGAGTCACCATGGCCAGGGCGGAGATTGCACTGCGTCGGGCAGAGGCAGGCTGACATCCTCGAGGATACTTGCAGGGAGTGGGAGGGGATGGAGAGGTCCATGCTGGAGTCCTTGCAAGCCCTTGCGGAGAGAGCGGAGGCCCGTCTAAGGGAAGTGGATGCAGTCTTTGATGATGCCCTGGCCGAGACATTGAGTGAGATCGGTGATGAGGAGGACTAGCCCGCTGCCTTTGTACATAGTTTTGTAGATATAAGTTTCCTTTCTTTTTTCATGATTATTTGCAGCTTTGCTCCCGGACATTACTCCATTTTTTTGTACATAGTTCTGTAGGTGTAAGTTTTCTTTTATTTTTTATTTGTTTTGGAGTGGAATCTGGACTATCCTCCATGTTTTCTTGTATATAGTTTTTTGCTGTGTTTGAGGTATTTTATTTGTAATTTTATCGATTTTTTTTTTATTTTTTTTTTATTTTTTTTTTTTAGTGTAAATGTTTTCTATGCACATGGACATTTTAATTTTTCTATTTTTACACGGACCTCTTTTGAGATTTCGATTTCTGATTTCTGTTTTAATTAACAGTAGCTATGCTTCTAATACAACTGTTTAATATATTTATTTTTCACTCCCACAGTCATTGTCGGTCACAGTTATTTTTGCAGTGTGCCTGTTCGGTAGTCCATTTAGTAGCCCTGCCCATTGTTAGTGATGTGTGTGGTTGCTTACTTGCATGTGTTATGTTCGGGGTTTATTTGCGGGGTGACTATACACATGGGGCGGCCCGGTGGTGGTGTGTGAAGTGGGATTTTGTGTGTGCACTGTCAAATGGCATTTCTGTTCACATGTGCAGTATCACTGTGCATTTGCCCTCACTGTTTTTGTGAGTGGGCTGGGTGGGGTGACTGTGAGAGTGTTACATGTTCAGGACATTTGCACATGATTTGCTTGATACTGTGTAACACACAGGTGCTGCTTTCTCCTTCACCAGCATGTGTTTTTACAGTTATGATCATCTTTGGTGTTGGTCACCCTCTCGCACTGGGAGACACTATTAGCATTTCTTAGTATTTACACATTGGCTGCCCATTGCAGCTGTCTCGGTGCCTGGCGCACTGCCATGTCCTTCACACATGGGCAAACCAGTGATGTGTTCATTAGGGATTATCTTCTAGGAATGGCAGCTGAATGAAGCTCAGGCTTTGGGACACCTGGCCAGTGTTTTTTCATGGGGCAAACATTGAGGGTGGTTTGGTATCTGTCATTGGTGAACAATTTGTCCCTGGGGATTGGTGCCATGACATTGTCACATGGCCAGCAGGCCCTTACTTTTGCATTCACTTGTTACATGTGTATGTTGGGAGATGGTTGGGGACAGCTATTCTGTTTGCACAGCTGCTACACTCATGGATGTGGCCCAGGTGAATGCATTCATTTTTGTTTGCAGGATACATGTTCCAGTGTATGTCCAGGCTGATGTCACTACATGGCAGTCAAGGTGCACGACACACACTCGATGGCGTGATGATGTGTCAGTATGTCAGGGTTCATCATGCAGGTGATGTCCCATGTAGAGGGGGCTGCCTGCAGGGTGGGGGCACGGGTGATCGGGTCTGGGGTATCCCATGTGGAGGGGGCTGCCTGCAGGCTGGGCTCACGTCACGGGTGATGGGGGCTGGGGTGAGGGTGTCCCGTGTGAAGGGGGCTGCCTGCAGGGTGGGGGCACGGGTGATGGAATCTGGAGTATCCCATGTGGAGAGGGCTGCCAGCAGGGTGGGGGCATGGGTGATGGGGGCTGGGGTGTGGTTGTCCCATTAGGAGAGGGCTGCTTGCCACGGGTTGCGAGGTGCAGACACACAATTTGGCTGGGGTGCGGCCGGGATCGCGGGGTGTTTTCGTGGGATTATGCGGGGTGCGCCCAGGGATCTCGGGATGTTTTAGTGCGATTATGCTGGGGTGCAACCGGGGATCGCGGGGTGTTTTAGCACGATTACACTGTGGTGCGGGCCGGAATTGTGAGATGTTTACGCGTGATTTCGCTGGGGTGCGGCCAGGGATTGCGGGGTGTTTTTGCGTGATTACGCTGGGGTGTAGCTTGGAATTGCAAAGTGTTTACGCATGGTGAAGCTGAGGGTCGACCGGGGATCGTGGTGTGTTTTCACGTGATTTTGCTAGGGGGGCTGTATGCTGGCCCAGAGATGGCCTGGCGGCTTGCGCCTTATTGGGCATTTCACTTGCTTTTTACTGCGCTTGAGGACGTGCTGGCGGCGTTACTCGCCCAGCTTGCTGTTCCTTGCGTAACAGCTACTCATCCCTCGGGAAATCCATGAATACGTGTGGCGCACAAAGATTTTTGTGTGCCTCGGCTGGCGCAGACTCCTTCTCGGTGCGTAGCCCTTGCGCCTTTTCTGCACCAGATTCTATGAATCGGGCCCTAAATGTCTTAAACTGGGTTGTGTTGAACAGCACCCAAGACGCTGTTAAAGCTAACTGGAATTGGTTGCTGGGATCCTGGAACACTGAAAAGAAATTATGGAGGCCTCATTATTGGAGTCAGAAACGCAATACAGGTCATAAGAATTAACTTGGAGGAGTGCTCACCTTATGTTCTGGCAGTGAGAGTTATCTTCCCTAATGCTGTAATAAATACTATCATCATAAATGTATATGATATTCCTGGTATGACAAATACCACTTCCATCATGGAATCAGTGGAAGAAATTATATGTCAAATAACTACCCTTTACAGAGGTGATCAGATCATACTGGGAGGGGACCTAAATGCAAGCACTTGTAAAATAGAACTGCTAGAAACTGATTTTGTGAACAGTCTGCCTGAAATGGGTGACAACTCTTTCACTTCGAAAGGGAAACTATGGGCTGAAGCATCACGGGATTGGGATTATTATTGGCTGAATGGCCGCATGACAGGAGATAGACCAGCCAGAGACACTTGGAAAAACAGCCAGAGGGTAGCCAGGCTTGATTACATCTTCTGTAACACCAAAATGATTCCCTTGGTCAGAAAGCTAGAAGTAACAGCAAACGAATTTAGCGATCAGACTATATTAACACTGACACTTGTGGGCAAGTCACCAAGGGAAGAGGTGGGGATGACCCGTGACCTATATGTAAATACGACCGGCAATGGAAGTTGGGTACACAGAAGGGCTGGTACTCATTAATATCACAACTAGATACTAGACACAATTATGATAGAATCATAAGAGCGAAAAAAAATCAATGAGAGCAGAACTTTGTACTATAGAATAAACTGGCCTGTTTTTTCCCAACAAAGAGCAGGTAAAAAGCAGGTGAAAAATAAATACAGGACCTGGGTCAGAGGAAGATTGCTGGTGGGTAGAAATGCACAATTGCAATATTTTCTTTCGGTATTTAAAGGTAAAGACAGAAGGAAAATGTGGAAATTGTTAAGAACGTTTAACGCACCCAAAGCAAAACAAGTCATTTGTGGCATAGGAAAACAAGCCTGGGGTGAGTATATTAGCAAGACCTTTAAGGCATCTGCACCCAATGAACCAGAACACTGCCGACCAACAGCAGATTTTGGGGTGACCTTTGACCTTGAAGATATAGAAATTAAAATTGGGCACCTAAAAGAATTTAGGGCGCCCGGTCCCAACGGCCTCTCGAACGCTGTGCTGAAAGGGTCACCAGACTTTTGGGGAAAATTGTTGAAGATACTGTACGCAAATGTATGCACAGAAGGGATAATCCTGCATTCATGGCATAGAGCTATATTGGTACCTATCTATAACAAGGGTAATGGAGCATTACCCGAGAATTTCAGACCACTTGCCATGCTGGATGCTGGATGTTACAGGCAAGATTTCTGTATCCTTTATATTAGTTGCCCTTGAAAAGTGGACAAAAAGCATGAATTTGCTTGAAACATTCCAGGTAGGCTATAGGAGGGGATCAGGCACCATTCATTGCCTCTGACTCATGGGCCTACTTATAAGGGAAGCTAAGATCAAGGGCAACTCTTCATTGTACATTGCCATGATCAATTTTAGAGTCAGCTTTTGATACCATTGATCGGCAGAAACTATGGACAAAGATGAAAGGTTATGGTTGCCCAGGAGATTTGTTGGTCACGGTGCAGGGACTTTATGAGGTGCAGGGACTTTATGAGGAAACAGCTGTGCAGGTGAGAAGGGACAGCACTGGTGCCATCACGCAGCCAATACAAACATATAGAGGGTTGAGGCAGGGCTGCCTGCTGGCCCCACGCCTCTTTAATATTTATTTGACTGATTTGCCAGGCTGTTTGTGTAGAGTTGAATTCCTGTCCTCCAAGAGTGGCTGGTGAGAAAGTTTATTGCTTGGCATATGCATTTGACTTGGTTGTATCTGACCATACCTATTCAGGCTTGATAAGATCCTTGAATTTGGTTGAGATATTTGCGATGGACCATGGCTTAAAAAGAAACTATGGTAAAACCAAATTGATGCATCTTACAAGTAAACATGCATCTAACTAACTGATGGAGATAGTAGGAAGACAACTTGAATACGTGGAACAATTCAAATACTTGGGTTGTGAATTATCGACTAGAAGCGATTACGCTGCAGTAATATTAGATAAAAAGCGCAAAGCAGTCGCCTCTACGCTGATCATACGTAGGTGCATCCACCAAGTCTCTGGCTATAGCCTGCATGGAATACTGGTGTTAGGCAGAAACCTGTGCAGTTCCCTCTGGGACCACTGCAAAAGGTGTTTGGCAGTAAACCCACTTGGTAGCAGTCTGTACCACACAGATTCACTTGGTAGCTGTGGCTGAGCAGTCAGACTTCCCTCAAGAAGAGTTAGGCAGTATACAGAGTATTCACAATTGGTCGAGAGCACACAATAGAACAAGTAAACACTGACCAGGGCTTGGTGTAAAAGAGATATAATTATTTATTTAAAACCACATCTAGAAAACACACAGGCACTAATAGTAAGCAATTCAAAAACACGGTCACTGAAAGATATACACTCCCTTAAAAGAATATTAGACAAGTCTTAAGTAAAGCCCCACTTATTTTCAGACAGCGGTGAGCCCTTAACGTAGATGGCACTCTAATAGTTTGTTTTAAAAAGGGAGAGAAAAGCAGAGAAAAAATTGAAACAGATCCAAACACTTTTACAAGAACATAACAAGAGAGGAAAGCAAAGTAAAACCGTTAATTCAGAGTCAGTAGGCCGGATCTGCTTTAAGAGGATCGAAACGACATGTGTCCAAGGTCACACGGTTGCAGTACACAAAAGTCTTGTAATGGTTCAAAAAGGAGTTAGACCAAAGAAAGGGACCAGTTAGAGGGTCAAGGCGGCCAGCCCAGTCCAGAAGGTTAAGGAGTTACCTTGTAGCAATCTTTAGAAAGGGAGGCCTGGCAGACACGGTACCTTAAAGTGGTGAGAACACTCCAGCGGGGGCAGTTGTTCCTGGCAGCGGATGCAAGTAAGTGCTTCGTCCGGGGGAAGAGAGGGTCTCGTCGTGGAGGAAGACAGGAGTCCGTTGCACTGCCAGGGAAGAAACCAGCCGCAGAGTTTCTCAGGTACAAGGAGCGGTCCGTCGATTTGCGGTTCAGTGGTGAGTGGTTATCCGGCCGCCGGGGTGCTTGGCACGGGCAGTTCGACCACAAACCGGTCTGGTGTGCGAAGAAAGAAAGGTAAACTGGTTGTGCCCACCAGTCAGGGGAAGAAGCCTCTCCAGCCGGGAGATCTTCTCTGTCGTCCGGAAGTGGTGAGTCGGTTCTGCAGGGCTCCACCGGTGGTGTCGTCGTAGTAGGTCGGCTCAGCTTCTCCCTCGTCGGATTCTCAGGTCCTGTGGCGACTTCTGAAGTTCCAGTCCCCAAAGCCCTGCTTTTATGCAGCATACCCCCATTCACTCAGCCTAGCTGTCAATCAAACATGCTAAGTGGTGAGCCGGCCGGCTCACCACTTGGGCCAATCACACAAGAGTGCGACTTCAGTTACCAAGGTAACTCAGTCCAGGATGCCTAAACCCCCTCCCTCACCCCCTGTGATACCCAGACAGAGTGGCACCACTTTTGGAGGCTTCTGTGGAGAAGCCCGCCAAAAAGTGGAACAAAGGGCTCAACTTGGGTTGGAGTCACAGAAGAGAACACAAACGCCATTTTAGAATCGAGTCTTAGCAAAAAATACCAATCTGAGAATTAATATTAATTAAATAAACCGGCGGTATGTTCGAGGCTATGAGAATTAAATAATTAAAGTTGGTAGCCTCGAACAATGGGAAAATCCCATAGGGAAATATTCGCGGTCGAATATAAAAAGTAGTTTCCACTGCCACCAGCCAAAACTCGATCAGGGGGGCGGAGACGTGCCCCCTCGACTAACAGACCCCGGGGCAATCGAATTGCCCCGACCAGTACGTCCACAATATGATGGTTTGTACTGGTTTCTGTTAATAATTTGGGACTAGTAAAGCCAATGGTGACTTTACATGCCCTGGGAGACAGTAGTCAGTCTCAGGGTATGGAGTCTATGGTGGGGTGCCACTATGACACCCCTGTGTTACTGCACGGAGGGTGCTGTGTAACACACATAGTAAAAACACATGAGACCCTATGGAGTAAAGGACCCCATAGCCCATAAAACACATTACCAGTCAAAGGAATACCATAAATCATGTCCAAGAGTTGGAGAAAGAGTCTCACTCTTGGCAGGAGGAAAAAAACAAACTCCAGAAATCCAGCAAAGCTGCTGGGGGACTCACTAGGTTAGGAAATCAGCCTAAAGAGAGAATTCTCCCTAACACTCATCCCCCCCCCAGACTAAGGGACAGGAGGATTTAATCCACTCCTGGATGAATCTCATACCTCTAGTCGATGACATACATCCTAGAGAGACCATCAGCATTTTGGTGGTGACACCTTGATCTATGTCCTATGGTCAAATCAAAGGTTTTCCTTTGTAAGCTATATGACCTACAAACCCTTTGAGGAACATCCGTCTTTTTAAAGTTATAGGGGATCTGGTTGACCAGTCCCTCAGAAGTTGTTACAACTTCTGAACCTGTTTAAGGCTTTTTCAAGGGGTCCTTATAAAGGATTCCCTTAGATCTAGAGGGGCCTCCAGAGGTCCTCACCACCTCTGTTGGGAGAAGGTTGGGTTTTAGGCCTCTTGGTTGGAGGGGATGGAGATAAGCAAGGTACATGCTTCTCCTTCCTCTTAGATCTACCTTTACATACTTTAGGAGTTTCCCCCTTAAGTCTAGGAATTGGGTTGGAGTCTTCTGTGGAAGGTTCAACAGTCTGAAGGTTTTTGGCCTTAGACTTTTATTTTCTGTTTTTCCACCAGCACTGAGAATTACCAGTTCTCTTAGGCCTAGTTAGGGTTCCAGTAGGTCTATCCACCTCTTCATCAGAAGCAGGGGGAGTCACAGACTCTATAACTGGGGGAACAATGATGGAGCTTGGTTGGGGCTCCCATTTCCCTAACATGTTAGCCTGAAATGTGCCTGCGTCAGAGGTCAACTTACCAACACCAGGGCTTGTAGTGGGGTTCTCAGTAGAGGTTCCCACAGGCTTAGAGTGGCTCCTTAAGGTGGCCTCTCTAGCCAATTTGGTTTGGTTCTGGGTCTCCATACTGGGAGGCCTGGGGGTACTGGATACTACTCCTAGAGTTCTTACATCATTCCCCAACAGGACTCTCCCAGGCACCTCAGTCTGAACACTGACAGGAATCAACACTGTCATGTCATTACACTGAATGAGGGCTGGTAGAATTGGAACCATTTGGACAGGCCTCCGGACATCTTAGTGGGACCTTTGGGTGCCTTAGCAACATCCTCAGGCCTGAAAAAGCTTTCATCCACTACTGTTCTGCTGGCCCCAGAGTCTCGCCTGGCAGGAGTATCCTGGCCATTGACAAGAACACTGTCCATATAATAAATTCTGGTATGGAGTTGTACACACTCCTATTCTGATCACTAACCAGACCCATGGACTCTACTGTTACACTTGCTTGAAGACCCAAAGGTTCTTCAGCAAAGACTTCAAAGTGAGCACTAGCCATTTGGACTTCCTTCTCAGGAGTGAAGGCCAATGAGACTGTGCTGATCCCTGTAGGTTTACCCTTACATCTGGGATCTCCTTTGATGTGGTCAGTTGCCCCACAGAGATAGCATGTTCCAAATGCTCTCTGGAAGGGTGGCTTGGCCTGACCTCATTCTGGTTTATGACCAGAAGGTACACTAGCCTGTTGTGGTTTACCCTGGGGCTTACCCTGGTTATTTTGTTGTTTGGGGCTCTCTTTGGGTTGGGAGGTATTAGAATTCTTTTGGTTCCCTTTTGGTGGCTGCTTTCCCTCATCCTTTTTCTGAGTGACCCCTGAATCCTTGTGAGTGGCCCTGTTGGCAACCCACAAGTCAGCAGCCTTAGCTAGCTTCTTGGAATCTAATTCCTTTGAATCAGCCAAGTGCTGTCTGAGCTCAGGAGAGCAAGCATCATAAATTGAGTCCAGCATAACAAGATTTCTCATTCCCTCATAAGTGTTCACCTTGTAACCCTTAATCCATCCCTCTTAAGTTTTTCAAACTTTCACTCACCCAGGTAGCCCAAGGGGTACCATCATGCTTTTTGAGGGTCCTAAACCTCTTAAGGTACTGGGAAGGGGTCTTCCCAAATCTAGCTATCAAAGCTAGCTTCACACATTCATTTTCCTTCTTATCCACCTCCCCCAACTCCATTACCACATCAGTTGCAACAGGGGGAAGCATAGAGAACAATCAGGGAAGTAACTCATTCCCTGTGATGTCCTGGAGCCCATGATTATACTCAAACATTTTCAACCAATCCAACACATCCAATCTAGGTTCATACATACCCACTAATTCTTTAGGCATCCGGGGTCTTTTGGGACTGGAACTCCTAGAAGAACCAGAGGAGAGAGAAGCATTTTCCACAGACAAGTTTTTCATTTCTAATTCATGATTAAGCTCTATTTCTCTGAGTCTTAACTCAGCTTGCTTCTGCTCAGCCTGGGCATTCATTCTTCTGAACTCTAGCTCTTGGTTTCTTTCAGATTGAGCAACAAAACGTTTGTACTCTAATTCAAGTTTCATTTTTTCAAGTTCAAAATAAGCAGGGTTACATGTAGGACCTGGTATAGGCCCAGTAGGTACAGTAGGTAAGGCAGACAGAGGCTCAGAGTGGCTAACTTCATTAGGTTCACTTTCCTCTTCTGACTCATTCTCAAGACTTTGATTCAGATCAATACCATCACTGTTTTCTACATTTGCTGGGGGGTGTAGATTCCTCTGTACCACCCATACTTTGATTTTCTAACAATCTTTCTATAAGTTCCATTTTCTTGCCCTTCTCAGAGAGATTCTTATGTCTACACAATACTTTTAAGCAATCAGTAGTTTTGGCAGACAATGATTCTAGGGTATAACTCTCCATAGCAGACATAGTTAGAAAATCAGCTTTTTAGTGCTAAGCTCTGTGGTTAGTTGTCCTAAAGTGTTCAACAAGCACTCTAAAGTGTATACTCAACACAAATTCCACCGCTGTACACCAGTGTTAGGCAGAAACCTGTGCAGTTCCCTCTGGGACCACTGCAAAAGATTTAAGACTACATGTGTTTGGCAGTAAACCCACTTGGTAGCAGTCTGTACCACACAGATTCACTTGGTAGCTGTGGCTGAGCAGTCATACTTCCCTCAAGAAGAGTTAGGCAGTATACAGAGTATTTACAATAGGTCGAGAGCACACAATAGAACAAGTAAACACTGACCAGGGCTTGGTGTAAAAGAGATATAATTATTTATTTAAAACCACATCTAGAAGAACACACAGGCACTAATAGTAAGCAATTCAAAAACACGGTCACTAAAAGATATACACTCTCTTAAAAGAATATCAGACAAGTCTTAAGTAAAGCCCCACTTATTTTCAGACAGCGGTGAGCGCTTAACGTAGATGGCACTCTAATAGTTCGTTTTAAAAAGGGAAAGAAAAGCAGAGAACAAATTGAAACAGATCCCAACACTTTTACAAGAACATAACAAGAGAGGAAGGCAAAGTAAAACCGTGAATTCAGAGTCAGTAGGCCGGATCCGCTTTAAGAGGATCGAAACGAAATGTGTCCAAGGTCACACGGTTGCAGTGCACAAAAGTCTTGTAATGGTTCAAAAAGGAGTTGGACCAAAGAAAGGGACCAGTTAGAGGGTCAAGGCGGCAAGCCCAGTCCAGAAGGTTAAGGAGTTATTATTACCTTGTAGCAATCTTTAGAAAGGGAGGCCTGGCAGACACGGTACCTTAAAGTGGTGAGAACACTCCAGCGGGGGCAGTTGTTCCTGGCAGCGGATGCAAGTCGGTGCTTCGTCCGGGGGAAGAGAGGGTCTCGTGGAGGAAGACAGGAGTCAGTTGCACTGCAAGGGAAGAAACCAGCCGCTGAGTTTCTCAGGTACAAGGAGCGGTCCGTTGATTCACGGTTCAGTGGTGAGTGGCTATCCGGCCGCCGGGGTGCTTGGCACGTGCAGTTCGACCACCAACCGGTCTGGGGTGCGAAGAAAGAAAGGTAAACTGATTGTGCCCACCAGTCAGGGGAAGAAGCCTCTCCAGCCGGGAGATCTTCTCTGTCGTCGGGAAGTGGTGAGTCGGTTCTGCAGGCCTCTACCGGTGGTGTCGTCGTGGTAGGTCGGCTCAGCTTCTCCCTCGTCGGATTCTCAGGTCCTGTGGCGACTTCTGAAGTTCCAGTCCCCAAAGCCCTGCTTTTATGCAGCATACCCCCATTCACTCAGCCTAGCTGTCAATCAAACATGCTAAGTGGTGAGCCGGCCGGCTCACCACTTGGGCCAATCACACAAGAGTGCGACTTGAGTTACCAAGGTAACTCAGTCCAGGGTGCCTTAACCCCCTGCCACACCCCCTGTGGTACCCAGACAGAGTGGCACCACTTTTGGAGGCTTCTGTGGAGAAGCCCGCCAAAAAGTGGAACAAAGGGCTGGACTTGGGTTGGAGTCACAGAAGAGAACACAAACGCCATTTTAGAATCGAGTCTTAGCAAAAAATACCAACCGGAGAATTAATATTAATTAAATAAACCGGCGGTATGTTCGAGGCTATGAGAATTAAATAATTAAAGTTGGTAGCCTCGAACAATGGGAAAATCCCATAGGGAAATATTCGCGGTCGAATATAAAAAGTAGTTTCCACTGCCACCAGCCAAAACTCGATCAGGGGGGACGGAGACGTGCCCCCTCAACTAACAGACCCCGGGGCAATCAAATTGCCCCGACCAGTACGTCCACAATATGATGGTTTGTACTGGTTTCTGTTAATAATTTGGGACTAGTAAAGCCAATGGTGACTTTACATGCCCTGGGAGACAGTAGTCAGTCCCAGGGTATGGAGTCTATGGTGGGGTGTCACTATGACACCCCTGCGTTACTGCACGGAGGGTGCTGTGTAACAAACATTGTAAAAACACATGAGACCCTATGGCGTAAAGGACCCCATAGCCCATAAAACACATTACCAGTCAAAGGAATACCATAAATCATGTCCAAGAGTGGGAGAAAGAGTCTCACTCTTGGCAGGAGGAAAAAACAAACTCCAGAAATCCAGCAAAGCTGCTGGGGGACTCACTAGGTTAGGAAATTCAGCCTAAAGAGAGAATTCTCCCTAACAACTGGCCCTGTATAAACAAAGTTTTTGCCCCACTATATTATATGGGCTTGAAGCCTTGTGCCTTGACGACATATCTTGCTCAAAGATAATAGAGGGAACATTTTGGAGGAGTTTTTACTCTGTTTGGGCCCCAGTGCCCACATAGTGTTAATCAGGCTGAAAAAGGGGATAGGGTCGTTAACTATGTTATTGAAAAGACGCTGCCTATTGTATATCAAGTCACATGTACATCCCACCTGCCCACTGTTAAAACTGTTGGGAAAAGAAAGTGAAGTTCACCCGAGAGGTAGCTCCGCTGCCCTAGTTAATAAGACCTTCATGGATATTGACTGAAAGCCAGATTGGGGTGATGATTTCATTTTGTTTAAAAAGGATTTCTCCCTAAAACTGGAACGTTGGGATTGGGCTAGGAATTACACACAAATGGCTACATTTAAAAGTTACAGCCATGTGATGCCGTACTTAGTACATACATTTAAAACCCCATAAATATATTTGAGAATCTGCCAATCACCAGCTTTGCGACGATTCCTGTCACTTCTCAGGTTGAATAAGCTCCCATTGCTGGAAATGATCGTGCCAGAATTGAACATCATTAAGGAAAATAGAATATGCTGTTTATGCAGCATTAGGGACAAAAAGGAGTCAGCACGACATGTTCTAACTGAATGCCGAGTGCATGGTCCTCTTTACATCCGATTTTTGGCCACATAAGTAGCAAATGTGGACAGTATAAAAGGTGCCTCTTTTTGGCGCTACTGCCTGAACTCAGACAGTAAACAATTGCAAATAGCATTATTTCATGTGTGGAAAGGAGTGTGTGCAACTGGGAAGCTAGATAGACCCCTGATTTGCTGATTATTGGGATTTGTTTTAATATGTGTAATTTTAATATATTTAATTAATTTGTCACTGATATGAAATTAATTATTATCACAAATATGTATAGTTTTAGAATAGGCACATGGAAATGCCACAGATATCTGTTTGATGACATTTCTTTTCTTCTTTTATTATATTTTGTTTTTATTACAGTATGTTAACGTTCTTTGAACTGTATACATAAAATAAAAAATAAAAAAGTCTGTCACTGTCATGTCTCAAACCTGCCTCTGTCCCTAACACTAAAAATCTAAGGTAACTGTGCAAGGATGGGCGCTCCTCAACGTAAAACGTGCTCCTTCTGTTTTCAACCAACAGAAATGTTCCCAGCCTCTCTGGTAATCAAAAGTGATGGAAAATAATGTTCCAAAGAATGCTAGCATTGTGCTCCTTTCCCCTAGACTTCTTATTTTATACTCATTCGTATATGGTTCCTGGGCCACTTTTCTCTATGATAAAATGTCTCTGGGCAGTTCACAAGGTAAGGCATCTTGTGTTCGTGTTTCTTTATCCTAGCAACTTGGCACAGTTTGCTATCAAGAGCAGGATTGTCAGTTCCAGGGTTCTTTACCCTCTTGCTTTCAATCTCTCATGTGGGTGCGAGTCCCAGACTTGAAATACTTTACATGGCTTGGTTCACTCTCCTACCAAGTCAGTGTTTTCTCATGTACTGTCTCTCCTTCTTCTCATAGGGTCCCAGATCCTCTTTCTCTCATATGAGTGCAGGTCCTAGACTCGCACTGTTGCTTTGTGGTTCACTTTCCTGCCAAGTATACAACTCACCCAGGGTCCCAGACCCTCTTATTCTCATTCTTACTGTGGTGCAGATGCCAGACTCGCACTGCTGTGTTGTACACGCTTGGTTCACTCCCCTGCCAAGTATACAACGGTTATAGGTCAAAGGTTTGGATCAAAAAGTTCGAAATACAATAGGTTCGAATCAAAAGCACCAAAAACAAAAGGTTCCAAATCCCCCCCTAACCTCCGTTTTTGTGGTTAAAACCACTTTTTTTTACCTATACGGAAACCCAAAATAAAATGTATAACTTAAAAAAAAGTGAACCTTTTGTTTTCGATCCTATTGACTCTCACCTTTTGCATTCAAACCTTTTGTATTCGATCCTTTAACTGGACACCGTATACAACACAGTCAGGGTCCCAGACCCTCTGCTTCCAGCTTTATATTCTTCTCGTTCCTTCCCCAGACCTCCTGCAGCTTCCGGACACCCTGTGTACCTGTTTTCTTCCTTCTTACAGGTATCAGTGGTCCGGGTAGCTGCGTCCCTCTGCAAGACTCCGGTAAGCATTCAGGCTTCCAGCAGGGTCTGCAGTGACTCAGCAATGTTCCGACGCTGACCGGCTGCGCATTCTCTTTCTCACACACTTCACCGAGGCCTGACATGCCTAGAGGATTCACTTGGCGGCAACCCGAGTAGTCGTATGCTGGCGGAACAACTTCGGGTTCTCCCTTTCCTGTGCGTTCGGCTTCCCTTGCGGCTTGCGAAGGCTGCCTTCCTGCACTGCTCCCGCTGTTCCTCCTAAGAGGACCGCTCTCTCTCGTCGGTATCCCAGCTGATCTCCTTTGAAACTCCCACGTGGGATAGTTGTACTTCTTTGGACCAATCACTTGTGGTAAGAAGCTAGACCGCTCACTCTGTTTCTCCAGAATCATCCTCGCACTCCCTGTCCTCCTCTTCTTCACAGTACCACTTTCCAATTTATATATACTTTGTACTTTTGGGTTTCTCAGTCTTGTCATGTGTGGTGGTTTGACTGACTTGACAACAAAATACATTAACTTTATCTAGAGGGGGAAAGGGGATTTAGGGTTGAAGAAGGGTTTAAAGGGTTTGAACCGCGTTCTCCTATGATGTTCATCCAGAGTCCCATAGATGGATTCCATTCCCATGTGATCCTCCCCCCGGTGCAACACCCCAAGCCCCCAGGGGTACTATTGTACTGTGGATGCCCCACGAGAAAGGTCTTCCCACAGGGGAGGAGGGTTGACACCCTCAGATTTATCACAGAACATTGATTGTTTTGATCCACAGCGCTTAGAGGGCCTGGCCGTCGGCGCTATATAAATAGCAATAGCAATAACATCAGGCTAGAGGTTGGGAGTAGGAAATAAGACACCATGTGAATTTGAGATTTTGGGGGTTGGTTGGGAAGCCAGTTACGGGTAGTACATTTTTGGTTTATATGGGGAAGACCACAGCAATCTCACCAAATTCAGTGAAAACCCATCGGTTAAGAAGAGATTGTTAGGGTGATCAGATTTAATGCAACCGTCCCCTGAAATTCAGCCCTCACATTTCAATCAAGTCCACCACAGAGAACAATAATGCGTCACATGAACCAAACAGCGAGAGGGGGGTAATAGCCAGGAGAGGGCGAGGGAGGAAAAAGGCAATTGAGGGGAGTGGAGGGACCATTGAAAGAGGACAGGGGCACTTGGTGAGTGCCAGAGCGGACAGGGAACAGTTTAGGATTTTCAAGCATTATCGGGGGAATCCTGGAGAATTCCTGCAGCCATGGGTAGGTCAATGCTGCTGTATGTCTAGTCTGTTGCCATTATCGGGGGGAATATTGGGGGAATCGCGCAGGAATGGGGAGAGAGCATGGCTAGTGGGTCCTATAGAAACCTATTGGTGAAATATGTACAGAGGCCTCTGGCCATGGCCAAAGGCCATGACTAGTGGACCCCAATGAAACCTATTGGTGCAAAATGTACAGTGGCCATGGCCAAAGACCATGCCTAGAGGGCCCCAAAGAAACCTGGCCATGGCTAGTGGACCACATAGAAACCTATTGGTGCAACATGAACAGTGCCCACGGTCGAAGGTCATGGCTAGTGGGCCCAAAGAAACCTATTGGTGCAACATGTACAGTGTGCACGGTCAAAGGCCATGGCTAGTGGGCCCCAAAAAATCCTATTTGTGCAACATGTACAGTGTCAACGGCCAAAGGCCATGGCTAGTGGGCCCAAAGAAACCTATTGGTGCAACATGTACAGTGGCCACGGCCAAAGGCCATGGCTAGTGGGCCCCAAAGAAACCTATTGGCGCAACATGTACAGTTTCCACGGCTGAAGGCCGTGGCTAGTGGGCCCTGAAGAAACTATAGTATAACGAAACTCTTGGAATTCAGTGAGGAGAGTTTAGGTAATAAGATTTACCGTGAAAAATACATAGCAACAAACCTTTGAAATGCTGTGAAAAAACCTTGGTTAAGAGAGTGTTAAGGTGATCAGATTTAACGCAACAAAACACCTGAAGTTCAGCAATCACATTTCGAGCAAGTCCACCTTAACTATGTGCGCCCCGTTGCGCGGAGTATGATGACATCAAAGATGACATCACTGATGAGATCACTAATTACATCATACACAACATCACTGATAACATCACTGATTATGCCACTAGTTTCATCATGCATGACATCTCTGAAGTCACTGGTTTCATTAATTACATTTTGAAATATGGGCGGAATCGAAACCCCGGCTCCAGCCGTAACGTCCGACCTCGAACTTTTTACCTGCAGTCAACTATTTCGCGTTTGACTTTGACGGAGAGGACAGCGCGTGACTTTGGAAGAGACCAAACCGGATGGAATTAATAATATTACCTACATCAAAGGAACCATCATATACATGAACAAGATTTGATATTTAGTTATCTTTCCATTTGCCTATCTACCTACAAATTCCTCCTGAAGAACCGCCATAAACCATGTGGCGGAGAAACACGTGTTGAGGATAATATTACCTAGTGAATGAGGATAATATTACCTAGTGAATTAAACTAGGGCTTCGCAATTTTCGAGCAACAACGTGAAGACAACATTGACTAAACTTTGAACCAATTCAAATTGAGGCCAATACTGCCTAGTGAATTAAACTAGGGCTTCGTAATTTTCTAGTGACAACGTGGGATACAGCAACTTAGTGAATTCAACTAAAAACTTAGAACCAATCTAAATTTTGAATTCTTTTGTCTCTCCATCAACCCAAATGTCGAGTGAATTATACTAAGGCTTCGCAACTTTCAAGTGACAACGTGGGACACAGCAACTTAGTGAACTCAACGAAAAACTTTAAACCAATTTAAATTTTGCATTCTTTTGTCTTCCCATCAACTTATATGTTATGTTCAAGATGTAAAAAGGAATCCCTATTTGTTTACAGCACAATAGAATTCTGAATAAAAATGACAAATGGAACCTAAAAACGAGAAAGTCTCTATATTATAACATTTAATTTTGGAGAAGCGCTAGAGGAGGGCTTCTCTTCGTTTTAGTTTTGTCCAAGCCCAGGTCAACCTCTGTGGCATCCCTCCATTTGCAGCATCTCTACTTTTTTTCATATTCAATTTAGCTACACTTCTCCATCAGAGCGCTAACACTGTTTCTAAGGTTGAAAAAGTCTTTCTCATTTTGAAATATGACAAGTCTGTTTTTAACATAACATATATGTACATATTTCATACTTACACAGTACAATGTATTATACCCTTATTTCTTTAAATGTATCATGCAGTATACAATTGTAAGTACATAAAGACATTATTACAAAGAAGTAAGTATTTAGGTACTTTGTAAGGTAATTTGTTATATTGGAATACAAATTAATCATTTATTTTCCAAAGAAATGACAAAAAAATATTAGTAATTTGTGAATCAGAGACACTAACATGCATAGTGCCATTCAAAAGCTGTGTTCGTCACACTAGAAAGACACTCTTTCTAATAGAATATTGCTGAAGAATACACAGCATTTACAAACAAGAGCTTGGGCTGCACTGATGTATCCATGTCTATATGAAAACACATTTTAAAGTTATTTATCACTGTGATGCACCTGATGTGGGCAATTTACTAGCCCTGGTTCACATGTCACATACCATGTAATGATCAGCACTAAGCTGCTACAAAGGAGGTTGTAAAAAGGTTTTGCTTTTATCTGTGTTTGAAATAAATATTACATGTTTGTTGAACAAGGTTGAGATTGATGCTTTTTGAATTTTTGTGGGCATCAGCGTTCCATGTTTAATGAAAGTGGGTGCTAAAGGGAGGAGTAGTTGGTTGTCACCATGCTGTTTGTTGGTTACTTCATCCCCGTATCTGTGACACCGAACCCCTATTAAGACAAAATTGGGGAAGTTTGATTTTGTTTCCTTGCTTTAATCCAATTATTATTTACTGCACCAAATTTTAATCCATAGAAGGACTTGTTTTATTTGAGTTGCGTATCTGATGCCAAATTGACCAAGCTCCATTCTAACTGCAGCACTTGAGGTACCAAGTGGCAATGATAAAGGTTTTTTGTGGAATGTATTTCTGTTAATAATAAATTTATCGTGTGCGTGGCTTTGTGCCAAGAGTAATGGCCGCCTAACCACCTATATCCTGCCCATACTTGACCTAGGAGACTTACGTTACCATGGTTCTTCGCAAATGGTGCTGAAAAAGTAAACAAAGGTCTGCTGAATGCAACAGAGTGGAAGCAGTGACAGGCTCTCACTGGTATCTGCTCTCCTTTAGCCGTGGATGGAGACTGATACAAACTGTGGTGCATAGCTCTGACGTTGCCAGATCACATGAGAAGGAGGCCAGGCTGACGTAGCAGGAACCTCTGCTTTGAGAAATGGAGATCCTATCGAGGGCCATCTAATGGTTGCTCAAGAAGTGACTCACGGCAAGACTGCATATACTAAGAACTACGGTTTGAAATACCATTTCTCCAGCATGGGGTCTGGCATGGATTCACATGCTCATGAATATTCCCCGTCGTCAGGCCGGGAATCCTCGGTATAGAAAAAAAATATCAGTATCAGTTTCGTTTCTGATCTGTCTTTCTTAGTAGTAACCAATCACTGGTCTCTGGGTCATACTGCCCCGAGCCAATGACTGCCCTCTCCCTAAGCCCCACCTCCGGCAGCCATCCTCCGATTTTTACCGCACGTTCAAGTGTTGAGAGTCTTTGTCATGATCTCTGCTTCCAAAAGATCAGGACTTGCCTATAACCCCGGTTCCGAGTGCCAGCCAGTCCCAATTGGGACCTTTTGGACCCTGTCCTGGCGCCAGTGGCACCAGGCTCATAAAGATGCCCAGTCCCAGCGCTGGAAGCGCCGGGCTCATAATGCTTGGGTGGACTTACCTGCAGCAGACCATGCTGCTTACTTACCTGCCAGTTGAACCCCTGATCCTCTTCTGTTTGGGACTACTTTTCCTGTTGGGTGGGGCAGGAGCCACTCCCTAGGTTCAGAACACTGGAACTCTTCTGGAAAGCAGGAACTCTTTTCTTACCTAGGCGTGGCTGTGGAAGGAGACACCTAAGCACTACAGGAGGCTATTTAAACCACACCCGATGGATGAATCTTGCTTTGTGTTATTCTGCATTCTCTGCAGCAGAACGCTCATCGTGTCTTCTGCTTCTGATCCTGGGCCTAAGGGAACAAAGGCTTACCATCCTGGAATCCAGTCTTCAGCAGCACCTGTAAAGACAAAGAAAGAACAGGTTAGCACTACGGTCTTCAGTGGCAGCGCATCTCTTACCTGGTCCATCGGCTGTCACCAACGCCTCGCGCTGCATTCCGGCATCTGAAAGACAAAGGCTTACCTACTCTTCGCACGCTCCGGAGGCCTTCGGCGCTGCATCCCGCATCTGAAAGACAAAAGAAGGTGCGTTTAAAGACATTGGGCAACTTTATTACTCACGTGCCATTACTCCTTCCCACGCCGAATCCAGTGGGTATTCCAGCACCCTTCAGCTTCTCTAAAGCTCCGAACTTGTACCTGCAAGATAAAAGGGACAGTTAGTGCGCATCGTGAAGCAGGCTACAAGCGCTTACTTACGTGCTTCCAGGCGCTTCTATTCCTCACGCGGGTTCGATCCTCAACTCTCATCAGCCCGCCATCCGCCATCGCCGGAACCCTGCAAAACAAGAGATATCATTACAAAAGACTTTTAAGACATTTGAAGTGCCCAGAACTTACCGTTCGTGCAGTTAACGACGGACAGCAGTCCTCTGAGGTCAAGAGGCCTGCACCCTTATCCAGTGAAGAAACTGGTTACGGCACCCTGCCCCGAGGCAGATGGAGAGCTCAGCGTTCACTTACCTAAGGTGAGGGCGTTAACCTTTGGGGTTCTACAGGAGAAGAGAAAGGGAAGAGGAGAGAGGCACCCAATAACCCCAGTTCATTAATCCCATATTTTCTATCTGCAGACATCTTACTCTTCAAGTCAGACATACAGTGCACAGAGGTCCAGCCCAAAGAGCCAACCGTGTGTTACACATCACCTTTGAAGATACGGCATTCACCCAGTCAAGACCGGTGCCTCTGCGGGAATCAGGTGAGCGTTACAGTCTTTGTGCTGTAGCTCTCGAGCTTTGCTGCGCTTTCGCGCTTTTTTCAGGAGATTTTTCTCATTTTTTGGTTAAATAGAGCCTCAAGCTCCACCGTTTCTACATCCGATCAACAGGGATCCGTTTCGGAGTTCTCTACGCCCCTCAAGGGTGAAGATTTCGTCGAGTTACGCTTTTGGAGGATTCCAGAAGTTCCGAGGCCTACCCCGGACATGGCCCAGGAGAAAGGAAGCTCGACGCCCGGGAAGCTGTTCAGGACCTGCCCTGGATGCCAGCTTCAGAATGTTTTCAAGGACGACGAGCATTTGTTATGCCTCTACTGTCTCCATGAGGACAAGACGCACACGGAGAAGGACTGTGCGTTTTGTGGGAACATGTCAGAGCGGACCATGAAGGATCACCACCTCCGTCTCGCCAACTGGCTGGAAGGGAAGAGCCCGTCAGGCGAGAAAAAGACAAACAAGTCAGAGCGGTCTTCTAAGTCCTGTGAGGGCGCCCCGGCGACGGAGGCCCAACAAAAGGCTAAGCACCGCGAGTCCGCAGGCACCGGGAGCGCCGAACGGTCGGGCTCCTTGGCTGCCAGGCAGGGCGCATCCTCCCCAGCGCCATCAACCATGAGCCAACGCTCTGGCTCAGGTAAGAGGAAGTCTGAGAACCCGGCGAAGCTTCTGGAGAGGCCCCAGTCGATCTCGAAGATTCCGGCAGAGGGGGAGCGAGGCTCGGACCCTCCCCCCAAGGTGAAGGCCCCAGGCGTCCAGAAGGTGACGATGGCCTTAATTCACCCTGCTAAGACCTCGATTGAGGATGTCGCCGCGGCCCTGGCTCAGCCTGTGGAGGCTACACCAGTGGAGGCGCCCTCAGGACCCAGAGTCTCCCTGCGACCGCGGAGGGAGTCGTCTTTCAGGCCCATTGAGAAGACCCCCACAAAGTCCTTGTTGGAAAAGGTGGGGGAGGGGCTGGTGGCCATCGTGGATACGGACACGACCTCTGAAGAAGAGCTCATCGAAGTCGTGGAAGAGGCTCAGCCCATCGGGAGGGATCCCGATGACGAGAGCGACGGGGTCGCCGACAAGGCTCCTCAAGAGCCCTCGCGTCCGTCGTTTCCGGCGCCGCAGGACACTTCGGCGGCCATTTTGCAGCGATTCAGTCCTTATGTTCGGAGATAAGGACAAGGTTGCCCCTCCCCCCGACGGAGGTACCTGAGCCAGACCCGACGGGGGAACCGGAGCCAGGACCTTCACAAATTCCACCGCATAAGAGGAGGAGGACGCATCCTACGCCACCTCTCCCACCTCTGCGGCCTGCTCTGCCTCCCCCCGGTCTACTACCCACGGGGATGATACAGGCACGGACACGGCTACGACAGGTACAGATGACGACGGAGGCGATGACGGGACGTGTCCCCCGTCACCCCCTGCTCGGGCGTCCCCGCCCGACGAGATTGGATCCTTTCATGCCATGATTTCCAGGGCATCCGAGCTCTTCCAGCTCTGCCCAGAAGAGAAGAAGAAGGAAGGGTTCCTTTACCAACGGCGCGAGGCTAAAAGGAAGACGATCCTCGCCGTACCGCTTCTTGATGACATCTGGGATGAGGGGCTCGCCCTCCTCAAGAACCCTGCCACGGTGCCGGCAAAGAGGGACCGGTACGAGAAGTAGTACCAGGTCCCCGACGCTGCCCCCTTGTGCCTTCGGGCACAACCTATCCCGGATTCGGTTGTCTTGGCGGCGGCAAAGAAGAAAGCTGGGGGGGCATCGACCTCGACATCAACTTCCCCGCCGGACGGCGAGGGCAGGAAGTTGGACACGATCGGACGGCAGATCATCTCATCCGCAGCGACGACTATCAAGGCGCCAACGCCCTGGCTATCGTAGCCCGCTACGACAGGGAGTTGTGGTTCAAAATCGCCCCTCTGTTGGACTTCCTTCCGGACGCCAAAAGGGCTGAGGCCCTTGAAATCCTACAGGAGGGTGAGATTGCTTCGGACCACGCCATCACGGTGGCAACGGACATCACCGACACCGGTTTCCGTCAGTTGGGCAACGCCGTTTGCTTGAGACGACAAGGATGGCTCAAAGGCACGGATTTCCGCCAGGACGTACAAACCAAGGTTTTGGACATGCCCTTTTGACGGGAACAACCTGTTTGGGAAGGCGGTTGATGAGTCCCTTCAGGCCATCAAGACAGACACAGAGACTGCCCAGGCACTGGGAGTGCTCCAACAACGACAGCCGTCCTTTCGGAGCTCCGGAGGCAGACAAGGTGCCTCCAAGGGATCCGGCAGTGGCTCCTCCATGTACCGCCAAGCGGCAAGATCTTCGTCCGAGGAAGCTTACAGGGGACGCGGCAAATCAGGTGGTGCCCGTCGTCGTCGACAGGGAGGTCAAGGAGGCAAGGCGGCCTCCAAACAAGATTGAACTGACCGTGGGGTCGGGCCCCTGCCGAAGCACCCCGGTGGGAGGCCGGCTGGCGAGGTTCACCAGCATGTGAGAGTCCAT
The DNA here is from genome assembly GCF_040938575.1 of Ambystoma mexicanum. Taxonomy (NCBI): domain Eukaryota; kingdom Metazoa; phylum Chordata; class Amphibia; order Caudata; family Ambystomatidae; genus Ambystoma; species Ambystoma mexicanum. The sequence goes on from NC_090927.1 coordinate 1,090,219,882, forward strand.
CTCCAACGACCGTTGGGTGCTGGACGCCCTGGCCCAAGGGCACACCTTCGAGTTTCAGAAGAAGTGCCCTCGCGTTCCACCCGTGGCCAGGAAGGAAAATCACATCCCTCAACTACTGTTGGAAGTAAGGGCGATGCTCAAGAAGGGTACCATCGAGCTTGTCCCAAAGAGGCTTCGGGGCTCTGGAGTTTACTCAAGGTACTTCCTCGTAAAAAAGAAGACAGGAGGATGGCACCCCATCCTGGACCTACGACGACTGAACAAGTACATCAAGGCACAGAAGTTCTGTATGGTCACCCTCCAGCACGTGCTGGGACAGCTGGAGGAGGGCGATTTCTTGTCGTCGTTGGACTTGGAGGATACGTACTTCCACATCCCCATTCTAAAAAGACACCGAAAGTTCCTCAGGTTCGTGGTCCAAGGGCGGCACTACCAGTTCAAAGCCCTCCCATTCGGATTGAAATCGGCACCCAGGGTGTTCACCAAGTGCCTCGCACCGGTGGCGGCGCAGCTGCGCCTACAGGGGATCCACGTCTACCCCTACCTGGACGACTGGCTCATCCGGGGAAGGACAAGGGAGCTCGCCGTGGAGCACACTGCGAAGACCGTCCAGCTGCTCACGGAGCTGGGATTCTCCATCAACTTTCCAAAATCCCACCTGCTTCCGTCGCAAGTCGCCGTGTTTCTGGGAGCCAAGCTCGACACAGTGGTGCGGCTGGCCTCGCCGTCGAAGGAAAGGACCAGGACCATTCTGGGCAAGGTGCAGCGTCTGCTGGCCACGGACGTGGCCAGGGTAAGATCTATCAAATCCCTCCTCGGGATGATGTCCTCCTGCATTTATCTGGTGCGCCTTTGCAGGCTTCGGATGCACCCCTTACAAGAGTTCCTCGACGCCCGCTGGGTCCAGTCGACGGGCAGCTTTGAGGACAGGATCCCTCTCAACGAGACGTTCCGTCAGGCAATCCGGTGGTGGGGTACCCGCTCCCATCTGTCGGCGGGCACGGACTTTCAGACCCCAGCTCACCAGGTGACGGTGACGACGGACGCCTCCATGGAAGGTTGGGGAGCGCACTCCGGAGATCTTCACGCGAGAGGCCTTTGGCTCCCGGAGGAGAAGTCTCTCCACATCAACATCTTGGAGCTCCGCGCAGTGTTCTGGGCCCTCAGGTCCTTTCTTCCGTCCCTCAAGGGCAAGGTGGTGAGGATCTTCACCGACAGCACCACCACGATGTTCTACATCCGGAAGCAGGGCGGAACCAGGTCCCATGCCCTATCCAAGGAAGCCCAGGATCTGTGGCATTGGGCCGTCGCCCAGGGGATGTTTCTGGTGCCCCTTCATCTGGCAGGAATAAAAAACACCATCGCCGACTCACTTAGCAGGGAGCTGCAGGGAGCTGCGCTCGTGCCACGAGTGGGAACTACGCCAGGATCAAGTGGATCAACTCTTCCGATGATGGGTCGAACCCCAAATCGATCTCTTCGCGACGGCAACGAATTCCAAGTGCCGGAGGTTCGCCAGCAGGTTCCCCCAGCCGAGGAGCATGGGCGATGCTTTCTCGTTCCCCTGGGACGGCCTATTTCTTTATGCGTTCCCTCCGCTGCCGTTGCTGCTCCGGCTCATCAACCAGCTCAAGAGGTCCCGGTGCAGGATGATCCTTATCGCACCAGCGTGGCCGAGACAGATCTGGTTCCCGGACCTTCTGGACTTGTCAACGTCCCCACCAGTGAAGCTGCCGATGGATGCAGACCTTCTCTCCAGAGAAGGAGGCGCCATTCTTCACCACAACCCAGAGTCGCTGAACTTGCAGGCCTGGCTCCTGCAGCACTAGAGTTTGGGGGGTACGACATCCCGGCCGACTGCAGAGAGGTTCTTGCAAAGGCCAGGACGTCCTCAACTCTCAAGTGCTACGGACATAAATGGAAGAGGTTCTCTGTCTGGTGCCGTGCACAGAAGATTAACCCTCTGCGGATTACGGCCCCTCAAGCACTGCCATACCTACTGTCACGCCTCCATCAAAATACATCTGGCTGCGTCCTTGTGGTCTCATCGCCTGGGGAAAGAATTCATGAAGGGACTATTCCGATCATTCCCGCCTGTGAAGGCTTCTGCCCCGGCGTGGGAGCTTAATGTGGTGCTGACCAGGCTCATGGGGGCCCCATTTGAGCCTATGCATTCGGCGCCTTTGAAGTTCCTGTCATGGAAGACAGCTTTCCTCGTGGCCATCACCTCCGCACGACGAGTGGGAGAGATCCAGGCCCTATCTTGCAAGCCTCCATACTTGACTTTTCATGACACACCCCTCCTTTATGCCCAAGGTGCTGTCGGACTTCCACCTCAGCGAGCCCTTGGTGTTGCCAGTTTTCTTCCCGTCGCCTTCGTCGCCGGCCGAGAGGACTTTGCACTTGCTGGATGTAGCTAGAGCGCTGAAGTTCTACGTGGACCGCACAAAGAGTTTTCGGAAGACGTCACAGCTGTTTGTGAACTTTGGGACTGTGAATCAAGGGAAGGCTCTCTCGAAGACTTCCATTTCCAGATGGCTCTCCGGCTGCATCATGCACTGTCACCGGTTGGCAAACCGACCGCTGCCCGGCTGTCCGAGAGCCCATTCGACCAGAGCGATTGCTGCTACCACGGTGTTCCTGTCTGGTGTGCCCCTGCTGGACATCTGCAGGGCTGCGACGTGACCCCGACTGAGAAGGTATTCCGTTTGTGAGTGCTTTTTAAGAGTGGTCTTTCATTTATTCACCAAGAGAACATAGTTCTAAAGAATGAATTCTACCACTCGTGAATGCACAAAGGGTCCCTTACCCTCGACATTTTGCTAAAATAAATCACATTAATCCTTGCAGTGGCCACCTCCCATTTATACTACTACAAGTGCACTGATTTAGGGTTTGGCTGTATTTCTTTTGGAAATACCACCACACTCAATGTTATTTATACATACATATTTTTACATTTGTTTCCATAAGTATCTCTAGAACCTTTTTTTTTACCAGTTTTAGTATTCTTGAATGAATTGTAATGTTAGCTTGACCTTTCTGATTTCCGCTTGAAAATACATTCCATCCTTATGAAGTTTCATTTGGCTTATTGTAAAAATTAACTTTCATTCTTTTTCTTGTCTATTTTTTCATTAGGTATTGTCTGATGGACGCTTAGTAAGTCAGTCCAGTATATCATCTAGACCACTATTGTCAGCAACATTATTCGGTCGGTGGTACCAAAAGGACCCTCCTCCAAAAGAAAATGCCATAAAGCAGCAATGCAGTGTTTAAGGAGATGTCTTATCATTATACCTATTGAAACAGAATTTCAAGAATTTCCCTTGGCCTTTAAACGTGTGGTACCACAGTACAGTATAGTGTTCCACTTAATGTTCTAGATATGCAACACTGTTTAATAATGTCTAACAAGTATTTACTTCAGTTCATTCAATTGTTGTGATGTGATTGATAACTACCATTTATTTGCCTAATACTCGTCTAATTCTTTCTGTTTATGTAATTATGGAAGCAAATTGTACAAATAAAGAAATTGATCAAATATATTTAACAATGCTGTTCAACAGGACTACCTGGCTCTATTTGGTCATTAAAAAAAAAATGCTTGTTTCTTTGCTTAGGGGTCCAACGTGAGTATTGCGTCAATAGTAAACGCATATGTTTTGCTTAACTTTTCCTGGCATATTTACTGAATGTGGCAGATAGCAAGTACAGCATGGGGTCAAAACACATTTACTCTATGCAGTATTTTGTACGCATTGCATATGGTTAAAAGCCAATGTGATTCTAGCTCATAACCTGATGGTATTCGAAAAACATGTGGTATTTAAAATACCGTCAACACCATAGTTGTGAGGAAGTTGTTAGATGGAAAAGAAACAGACATTGGGCCTCATTACAAATCAGGCGGTCCGGAAATAACGGTGGCAGTAAACCCGCCGCCACCGTTGTTTCTGACCACCTGATCCCGACTCCTGCAGGCGGGAGGTGATGTTCCCGCCAGGTTTGACCTGGTGGGTTTAATACCGCCCGCCTGCAGGCAGACGAGGAAACACCGGCAGCATTACGAGATGCTGCCGGTGTTTCCATGATGGCCATTCCCTTTGTGTCCCATAGGACTCGATGGGAATGGGGATTAACACCATTCCGCCTCTGTGATTCCCGGAAAACCGGGGTTGTAATTCCGGGAATCACAGAGGCGGAATGGTAATACGAGTCCGGCTGTAACCAGGTGGTTTTACCGCCTCGGTTACCGCCAGACTAGTAATGAGGCCCATTGTCTTTCGGACATTAGTAGTGACTTTTTGTCATAACTATGACAGCACGTGCTTTGTTTCTGATGCCTCAGATATCCTTACATTAAATAATAAGAAACTGTATGTTATTATTTGCCAAACATAGCCCTTGTTCTTGTACAATGCAATTTAGGCAAACAGCACATCCATTAAAACCTACAGATGTTTAGTTATTTAAACGTCTACCATTGCAAAGATAACTTTGTGTTGGCAATGACCACTGCTTCAGCTAAGCCCTCTATGGATGCTTGTAATTTCAGAAAAGGTACAAAAAACCTGAAGGAAAATGTATGCTAGGAAGTGTAAGACTTTCAGGGATATTGCACAACGCTTGAAATATGATTTTAGATGAGTGCCACTGAATTATTCTTAAACATGTTTTTTAAAATTTTCCTTGAACATATTGTATTGTTTCTCATTGCAATCGTTTCAATCAAATTCTGATTGACGGCCCCATCCTCATCCTGAATTGTGGTATGTTTTGTTCTGTTTTTTGATTACTAATGCTTTGTATTGTGCATTTTGTATCATTGCGAATAATGTATATTTTAACACACAATGTTGATGAATCTGATTTTGTTTACAACAATGAATCAATAATCTCGGTCTATTTGATTATGATTATGACTATGATGATCAACAACTGTAGCCTTGAAAATGGCCGATGGGTGGAAATACGTGTCGGATGTTTGCGATTTGAATTAAAACTTCACAAACTATTTGATATATACTCAGGATTTTTCTACTGTCTTCAGCGTAGTCTCCAACAACTGAGTATCATCGGCAAAGTTTGTAAATCTTGCCCCAACTTTGTCCAGAATATTACATAAAGGGCGCAAATAAATGTTAAAGAGTGCCGGGGAGAGACATGCACCCTGCGGAACTCTGCAGTTAGATGGTCTTTGGGTAGTGGATGCCTGACCCCAACAGACTCTCGACATACTGCCTGACAAAAAGGACATCATCTACTTCACGGCTGGTGGGGAAAAGTGACCCACGAAAGATAGGGTGCCCAATAGTTTTTTTATGATCCAGGAGGTCAAACGCTGCTGATAAGTCGCACAGCATCTGCAGGCCAGACTTACTCCTGTCCCTACAGTCCAGCATTTGGCTCTGAAGGTCAACTAAAGCACTCTCAGTGCCATGATGTTCTCAGAATCCAGATTGTCTAGGAAGAAGAATATTGGCCTCCTCAAGATGTTTTTGCAGCGGCATGGTGGCTACCTGATCCACGACCTTCAAAAGAACCGGAACATTAGTAATAAGACTGTAGTTACTAAAAATGTTTGAGATCTAAACCTATCTTTTTTCACAGGGGTGTGACTACGACCTTCTTAACCTCCTCCGGGATAATTCCATGATGAAAGGTAGCATTAGTGAAGTGTGTGAGGAATGGTGCAAATATGTTAACATTGTTCAGGATAATTTTAGCCGCCAGTGTATCTCCGTTACATGAGATAACATCTTAAAGCAACAAGTTACAAAATCAATGTTGCCGCTTGTTGCTTAATGGTATGTTATGTTAATATGCTGTTATACTGCGTAAGATCACTGCTGTAGTGTCAAAGTTAATAACTTGTCTGTGAAGTGGCATTCTATGCCCCTGCCAGGGGTATCCAGACCTTAATATGCTGTTATACTGCGTAAGATCACTGCTGTAGTGTCAAAGTTAATAACTTGTCTGTGAAGTGGCATTCTATGCCCCTGCCAGGGGTATCCAGACCTTAGTCTGCTGGGAAAAAAGACAAGAATTGTCAAAGAAAATAGTTTTGGCGTTTACAGTTCTTTATTGTATTTTACAGTTGTAGGTAAGAGTGCAGCACATACTTGGCCTCTACTTACCAAGTAATTTCAAACATGTCTGCAAGTTAGTGTTTGCACATAAATAACACGAGTAGACACTGTAGAAAGACTTCTCTTCACAGTGGTATACAGAAGTCGTTTTTACCATGTTTATTACTAATGTTATGTGTCAGCAAACCAGCTTGTAGACATGTTTGGAACTTTTAAAGTACACATGGTGATATTAAGCGTGAGTTAGGTTGGCTGGGATTAGTGGTAAGCTAAGGGGTGACCTAAGGTGGGAGACAGTAGGCTGTAGGTGAGCATGTTAGATATGGATGAGCTAGGATGAGTTGGAGTGGGCACAGGTGAGCTAGGGTGAGTGGGTTGGTGGAGATAGGTGAAAGAGGTAGGGTGGGTGTACGGTGGGTATGGTAGGGCAGGAGTGAGGTAGGGAAGGTGGGGATAGTGTGGGGTGAGTTTGTGTGGGTGAAGTGGGGTACAGTGTGGGGAGGTGGGCCTGAGGGGAAGAGAGCGGTATGTATAGAGGAAGGAAGTAGAGTGGTGTGAAGTTTAGAATGACCAGGGTTGAGCCTGGTGGGAATAGAGAAGTGTATGCAAGGGTGGTTGGGGGTGCAGAGGGGTGAGTAAGGGTAAGAGTAGAGTGTGGATGGGTTAAAGTGTGGGTGATCGGGTGGAACGGCAGTGGCGTGGAGAATAGAGCGTGGCACTTTTAAGAGGAGGTGGGATAGAGTGGTGTGGTGGAGTGGTTTCTGGAATGGTGGCATGAAATGGTGCTGTGGAGTGATTGTTGAGGGTATTGAGGTGGTGTAATTATGTGGAGTGGTAGTATGGTGCCTTGAAACATAATGGTGTCATGGAGCAATTTAGAGGTGTAATGGTGTGTAGCTGGGGTGTGGTGGTGTGAAGGTGTGGAGTGGTTAAGAGTGGAGGTATGGAGTGATGGTGGTATGGGGTGGTGGTGGTGTGGTGCGGTGATGGTGTGGAGGTATAGGGGTGCAGAGGTGTAATGGTGGTTTCTGAGGCTTGTGGATCTGCTTAGAATCACATGCTGTTAATAGGCTGACATCTAGTGGTAGGTGCACAGTATTGCATTTTGTTTTTGAAGTTCGAAAAGGGATGTCGACTGGGCGTGTTAGTAATACATCCTTCTGTGACGTGTATTGTACCCTTGATCCTTCATGCATCAATGTCCCTCAGATTGTTTTTTCCGCCATAGTGGTCGGCCGCTTCATGCGCAGTTCGTAGCATCACTACTACATAGATATTGCTGTCTAAGATTATCGTTATCATCTCAATGGTTATTTCAATGAACGGTTCCTCAACGACTACCGTCTGAAGCCTTCGGCAGACCTAGTTCTCTCGACGGCTGGCTCCGGGCTTTGCTCTTTTGCAGTAGGGAGAGCGGGGGGTTTGACACTTACATCCTTTCTTGTAGAATGCCTCTTTTCGCTTCCCTTTCTGTTATTCTTTGTCTGGCTGCCGTTACTTTTACATATAATAATGGAAAGGACACCTTTTAAATTCTGTCCTTCCTGCAATCAAAAATGACCTTAGAAAAATAATTGTGTAAAAATAAAAGTGTGTAATAATTGCCTTCCACATGATCACTTGGAACAGCAGTGCAAGTTCTACAAACTTTTTAAGCCTATAGCGCTTAAAGAAAGGGGCACTAAGCACTGGGTGGCCTACTCCATGCAGGCCGAATGCCATTCTCCCACTGGTGCTATTGCCTAAGACGAGGTAGAGAGGTCGACAGCTACGGCTCCATTTCGGATCCCGAAGTCATACAGGAGGAGTCTTTTGACTGCTGCTTGTCTGTCCCCAGACCCACCGGGCAAGTCGAAAGCTCTGCTGCAGGGAAGTCCTTTGGCTACAAAGACACACACGTGCATACAGATAAGCACACAGACCCAAGCCAACCTTCGACAGGATCATCAAAAGGGAATTCAATGGCAAATACACTTTGGTCAAAACATCCATCGAAAGCTGTCGAACCTGCGCATATGAAACCCTCTGCACTTTCGCACTAACCGCTTAGCACATGGTCGTAAAATGAAGGAAACACACATTGCCACACATAAACCCCAATTGACTGCCGTTTCCTATTCATCGAAACAGGCGTCAAAACATCATTCTAAGTCCAGATATGGGGAAAAACACACAAAAAACACGAGAGCTACCTATACACAATTCTATGGGCCTCATTACACGGACGGCGGTAAGGGTTAACGGTCACCGTTAATGGCAACGGTGACCGTTAACCCTTACCGCCGTACTATGAGGTCCCTTAGCGGGTTGGTGCTTTAACGCCTGCTTTTTGCAGGCGTTAAAAACCAACCCGCTAAGGGACCTCGGAGCTAATTACGGCACCGCAAAATTGCGGTGCCGTAATTAGCGCCTTCCCCATTCCCATAGAGCCCTATGGGGCAGGAATGGGGAAGGGCAATGGCGGAAGGGGGATTTACCGCCCCACCAACGTTGGAATGGGGCGGTAAATCCCCTTTCCGCCAAGGCGGTGCCGGTATTTTACCGGCATGAGCCATGGCGCTAATAGCGCCATGGCTCACCGCCTTCCGTGTAATGAGGCCCTATGTCTCCAGTTACTACACCAGAAGCTTCCTCTGAGTATACCAAGGCAACTGAGACATTGTCCACATCGCTGCTTCGCAAAAGAGCAGTTGACCCAGAGGCCATTATGTTTCCCTTTCCTGAGACCCCAAAGACAAGCACATGGACTAAAGACAGATTTGCACTAACACTGGACAAAGTGTCTGAGTTCGTCACCTTTATGTAAAAATACCCAGTAAAACAAAAGACACTTATTTTAGAAAAGTAGGAACCACTTCCTAAATCTCCCCGGCTTCACAAATCTCCTTTACATTCTTTTATTGATCATACTGGAGATACTTCCAATATATTTCAGGACGACCAGGATGATCTATATCATCACCAAGGCGATTTAGATCAAAGTAAATGGCAAGGGGGCACTGATCAATATGCTTGGTCAGCTACCCCCACTCAAAATACTTTAGATGAGCCAGACATTATATTTAGGCACGATGATCCTGTAGATCAGCCCAGCGACTCATCTCTCATAGATGATCAGCTTCTCTTTAATAGTCTGCTTAAAAAAGCACCAGACCACTTCCGAATTCAAACTCAGGAAACGGATTCAGATCCTGATTTTGTGGAAGACATTTTAAAAGAAAGGCAAGCTGTTAGCCCGTATTTCCCCTTATTAAGTTCAATTGAAAAGAGAATTGCATCTTCCCTACTCACACCATTCGTCACACAGGTGGTTAACCCAAGGGTAGAGAAGATGTTTTAATAGGCACTAACTGACCCTCTGTATGTTTGAGAGTATGTGACACCCCACTCCTTGGTAGTAACTACAACTAGAAAACATGCTGGAGTACCCTTATCTTATGAGGAGGCACCTCCACACAAGCAGTGCAAGAAGTTTTATGTTTTAGGGAAAAGAGTCAATCTCGCAGCCGCCTACTCCACACGCATTACCAATAACATCACTATTTTGGCAAGCGACAACGTTGTTCAATGGGGGTTACTTCAGAACAATCTAGATAGCATCCCTGAGCCCACCAAGTCTCAGGTACAAAAGATTGTAAAGGAGGGTAGACAAATTACGCATAATATCTTAAGCAGTACCCTTAAAAGCAAAGACAGCGGGTAGGTCGTAAAACAGACCAATGGGAAACATCCATACCACTTCAAGGTGGGAGAAAAGGTGGCACAGGGGATTTTATAAAAGGCCTTATTCCCCAAAATTGTAGCAGTTACCAAAACTGACAAGACTGAAAGGGGAGAGAAAGGATTTGGGGAGGCATATGAAGATCCTCCAACCCCACCCAAGGTTCTAAAAGCAAAACCCAGTGATGAAAAAAACAATGTTATCCCAGAGTTAGCATTTACTCAATGCAACAATCCTACCTTAGCCGAAGCCTTCCGCCATACCATCTCAGAGGAAGACGGGAGAAAGAAGGAGGGGCCATTTTTCTTTATCAGGCAAGGTCTGCTTTATAAAAGTGACACCAGTTCAGAAGGCACCCCTCGGTCTCAAATTGTAGTCCCCAAAAGTCATAGATGATGCTGTTTGAAATTTTACATTCTCACCTGACAGACAAACATTTAGGAACAGCTAAAACTCAAAGACAAGTAATAAATAGGGTTTGTTCACCCAGTTTCTGCACCAATGTGAAAAACTGTGTTCTTACCTGTGCCTTGTGTCGGAAGACCAGTACCCATATACCTTCCCCAGCCCCACTCCAACTTTTACCCATTATTGATATATCTTTTTCCGTATTGGTATGGATATAGTGGGACCTCTTGAACCATCTAACCCAGGGAATCAGTATATTCTGGTAATTTTAGATTATGCCACCCGATATCCCGCGGCCTTCCCTTTAAGAAACAATACCTAACAGCAGATAGTAAAATATCTGATACCTTTTTTTTCTCGAGTTGGCTTCCCTAAAGAGATCCTTACGGATCAAGGGACCACCTTTATGAGTAAATTAATGGCTGAAGTAAAACAGGTCCTTCAAATTAAAATGGTTCGAACCTCAGTATACCTCAGAGTAATGGATTGGTTGAGCGTTTTAACAAGACTAAAAAATGTTCTTGGGAAACTGGTAGACGCCAACAGGAGGAATTGTGATGTTATGATACCTTGTGCACTTATTGCCACCCATAAAACCCCCCAATCCTCCGTGGATTTCTCACCCTTTGAACTTCTGTATGGAAGAGAACCACAGACATACTGGACATGTTAAGTGAGATGTGGGAGTAAAGAGAAGAATCTTTATTACCACTATCTCAGATGGCACAATGTCTGAAAGAGCATATGGCAACTGTACGATCTATAGTTCATTCCCATCTAGCCAAAGTTATAGAACATCAAAAATCCCTCCATGATAAAAAAAAATGCCACACTTAGAGCCTGATTCACAGAAGCATTTTTTAATGGTGCAATCCCATAGGAAAGCGTTCTGTGAATCAGGCTGTTAGATCCTTTACCATTGGTCAAAGGGTTCTCGTTTTATTTCCAACCTCTGAGAACAAAATGCTGTCTAGATGGCAAGGGCCATATGAATTCCAAGAGCAGATAGGTCCTTGTAACTGTCGGGTCTCCCAACCAGATGGATGAGCAAAGACCCAAACATATCATATTAATCTTTTGAAAGAGTGGATGGAAGATCCGGCAGAGTCCACGTGTGTGATAATAGCTAGTCTTTTAATAGAAGGACCAGACAAAAATAACGTAATACCCTCAAATCTTTCACAAAATCAGAAACATGACCTCCAAGACCTGCTGGAACAATTTACAGACGTTTTTAGTAATGAACCTGGAAGGGTAAAGGGTTTTTCATTATTTTGTACACCCCCAGGGAAGGCTATCAACCTGAAACTCTACAGAATTCCTGAGACCCGAAAAGAAATAGTCATACAGGAGGTGGAGAAAATGGTAGACTCTGATATAATAGAACCATCTCGGAGTCTCTGGTCCTCTCTGATAGTCCTTGTGCAAAACCTGATCAATAATGGAGGTTTTGTATCGATTTTCAAAAGGTAAACGCGGTGTATCAATTCTACAATTATCCCATGCCAAGGATTGATGACCTGATTGATCAGTTGGGCCCTGCTGTCTACTTGTCCATGATTGATCTGATCAAGGTCTGTTGGCAGGTACCAGTAAACACAGAGGACCAAGAAAAAACAGCCTTCTCCACCCCTGTAGGATTAATACTTGTTATGTTTTATTTGTTATAGCTGAACAAGCAGCCTTTCAAATATACAACATCAATATTCACATTTAAAATATTTAAATTTACAACAAAGTTGTTAAACAATTCATTTTCATGTCGATATAACATATTATAAACTTCACAACACTATTAAAACAACGAAATAGGCCAGATCCATATCTCACTGAAAATATAAATACAAAAATAAACAACTACCACAGTATTGATTCCTCAATTCTATCTAATGCACTCACAATTTAAGACCTCAATTCTAGTATTTACATTGTAGGCAATTCATAATGAAATTACTCTTTCAAGCCATATGTGGATTTGTTTACTTCCAGCAAGTTTAAGGACTGCATAAATCTTAACATGGCTACGTTCATTCTTAAGCTATGGCTATCAAAGAGAGCCCTCTGCAGTGTAATAGTGTCCAACATTTGACATCCTATAAAAATATGCTGAAAGAGTCTAACTCTCAGCGAAATTAATGAAGGGCATTCAGCAATCAAGTGTTTTATTGTCTCAGGTTGAGAATCGTTAGAACAAAATCTACAGCAATTATTTGGACTAAGTTTTCGTCTGAACAGGATCTCATTAATGTACCCTAGATTCATCCTCAATCTCATATACAAGAGCAAAACCTAAACATTGGCACAGTATGTGCAGATATGCAAATCCTGGTTGTGACACTTTATTTATAATGGGGGCAGAGAAGTCAGAATACAAGAGTTCATTAACTGTTGCACAAAATATTTGGTATACGCTATCATTTGTACCTGCCAGAAGATCTACGTGGCAAGTACAATACATGAATGGCACATTCGAATTAGGGAGCATATATGAAGCCTACATAACCAAGACATGAGATTACCATAGCCAGTCATTGGCAAATGACACATCAAGTTGAAGATAAAACCAACATTAGATTAATTGGATTGTAGAAAGTGAAATGTTGTAGCTGAGGGGGCGATCAAAAGTTGCTCCTTAGACAAATGGAATCTTGAAGGATCTGTAGATTACGGTGTACCACTGGTGATTTAAACATAAAACATGAGATTTTTTTATTATAAAGTAGTGTTATATATTGATGTATCTGAATTTACAGGATGGCTGTTTGCCAACAAAATGATAAGAACTGATTTGCAGATTTGTACTATATGAGGAAGCTGAACCCAACAATATGATATGTCAGATTCAGTGTGATCAAGACCAACTATATTATATGAGATTTCAAAACACAATAAATGAATCTGTTTGTGTGACAAACATATATTTCATACATGTTAATATCTGGTACAACTTTGATCGGAAATTGAGGGAATGCTAATTTCAGAACTAAAAACATTGTGGATGGCTCTGTATATATGTATGTCATGATCACAGCACAGGGGCCACTACCTCCATCATCTAAAGGGTCCAATTGGACCCAGTCCTGGTGCCTTTGGTGACAGGCTCATGAGAAAGTGTGCTCTGCACACTTCATTACTAGGGCATGTGTTACTTCCTCCTCAGCCGGCTCCCCACATGCATCCAGGCCGGGCATGGCCATAATGAAACATTGGGGTGCACGTGCAGCAGTCTCTGGGAGTGGCAAGGTGGGGCCACAAGGTGGAGCCATGGGGGCATGGCTGGGACCAGGCTATTTAAGCCTGCCCCACCTGCATGCAAGTGCTTCGCGTTAGTCTGCTTCTTGCAGCGTAACGCTCACCGCCGTCTGAAGCGCTCTTACCATATTCCAGCACATCATCTTCAGCATGCATCTTACCAGATTCCAGAAAATCATCTTCAGCGCGCATCTTACCTGATTCCAGTACATCATCTTCAGCGCTCATCTTACCTGATTCCAGCAACACCATTGCTTGAAGCACTGCTTACCTGACTCTGGTACATCGTCTTCAGCGTGCATCTTACCTGATTCTAGCAATACCATCGTTTGAAGCGCAGCTTACCTGATTCCTGCAATTCCATCGCCTGCAGCGCATCTTACCTAATTCCATCAGTCATCGCAGTCGAGGTGCATCCTCACCTGTTCCGGGCATCTAACTACGCGGGAGCTCTTCTCGTCCAGCATCCTCACAGAGCCATCCCTCCAGTAACCGCCGGCAGGTCTTCAGATATCGGTCTCCCGTCCGATTTCGCCAGGCCACCCCTGTAGGAAGAAAAGGACACACCAAGGTTAGAAACTGCATAAAGATCTTACGCTAGGTCACGCACCACATATTCCTTGCGCTCAACCTTATAAACCAATTTACCTTCTAATGGGAACCTCGTTAACTCCTCTGGCACCAACTTGGACTCGCTGCCAACACCGCGACTCCGCTGGGCCTTCTTCACACCTATCGGAGAGAGGAGAGACATTACAAGGGTTACGGACAATAATCACGGAAAAGAGACATTGCAAAAGAATACAGACAATAATTATTGTTAAGAACACTTACCTTCAAGGTGGTTCAGCCACAGCCGGTCATAAATAAACAGGTGAGAACATATGGGTAAACGCATGCTCACCTCTTCCTGGGACGAAGGGATCGAGGGAGATCGCAGTCCAACTAAAGCATTCTCACTGCCTCTTGTATTCTCACAGGAGCAGTGTCAGCAGCCAGAGCAGTCCACACTACAGAAGCTGGGGAAGAAGTCTGATCCAGGGGAGCCAAGTCCAGGTAGGGCTACAACCATGCCCCAACGCCCCCGCAGAGACCAGGTGAGCGTAACAATGTAGCCACCAATGTGCAGAATACCTACAACATGTTACGGATAAGCAGAAGCTGTGATATAAGGAATGGACGTATTGTAATAGGGAAGCTGTGCAGCCGGACAACCGACTGTTCACACATATATAGTATAAAGGGAACCATAGACTCAATAAGAAGATCATTCAAACGGGTAAAGAGCATTTTGTGGAATTTAACACAGTTATTATATTAACAAGACTATTCTGTGTACTATGCATCATGCCTCCAAGTGGATGATGGCTTTAAACAAAGATGTGTATAAAAGGATATCAATAATTGAAGATATTAGTGGTCAGTACTGTAATAATATTGTCACAGTCCAGAGAAAACTGCACTTTTCATTATTTCCAGTGTGATTGAGTTTTGCATATGTGGTACATTCAGAAAGCAAATTCTCCTACTAGTTTATACAATAAGGGCATGATAATTGGAAATGGATTGCACAATTCGAGCAATATTGAGCATATAATATAGCTATCCCGCGAGCACGACAACACTCGGTTGTTTGTAAATATGACTGTCAGTGACGTCATGCATTGCGCATATGTGAAGTCACATGATACAATATGAACAAAAAACAAAATGGCAACTGCGTTTGCACACAAAACACTGCTTTGACTGTGGGTGATTCCTGACAGGACACCAAATCGATATAAGGACCATGTAATGAGGCATCTAACAGGTAATTCTAAAAGTTGCTTCATTGTGTGCAATCTATATTGCATATTAAGTACAATAGTGAATATTTGGTTGATACTTCCCCATTTCATTTCAGCTATAAAACAAGACCATGATTCAAGTTTAATCTCATATGGATGTCAATCAAGGATTTAGAGTATGTAATGACAAATATTAGTTGAGTTAAGAGCCTGCATATCACTTGATGTTACTAATAAGGAATTCCTAACAACAAGATGTTTAGGATTATCACCGGACTTTATGGAAATCAAACCAAATGACAATTTGATCGTTATATATTTTCCTAGATATGGAGTCCAGCAACAACAGTTGCAATAGATTCAAGCAAACAATGAAGGCATTTAGGGTGAGTGAATCAACTGGCGGATCAACATTGTACCCCATTAGGTGATTGTCCATTTAATACATGGAACGACCCACTTGCCAGTATTAATACTAACAAGGGATCTATGGTCACTATTTTGCATGGATGATGCACATAAATGCAGGGGATTTAAATTTAATTAGAGGGTGTCTTACAAGCATGTTGCAGGACAGGTGGACATTCAATTCACGCGACCTACCTGGGAGTGCGAATATACAGCTTCTCTAACTAGGATTTTGCTGTAGATCTTTCTATTAAACAAACCCAATGGGGACAAATTGCATGTGACACAAGAATGGTGATGCTAACTTAAAGCATTGGATTAAGTCCATGACAATTTGATGTGATAAATACTGCTGGAATGCCATATTTTTTGTGAAAATGTTCTCTCTGCCTTATTTTTCTCTCTGTTTTTTATTTTTCTCTCTCTCCATCCTCCCAATACCTCCTTTTCTGCTCAATTTGATTGAATGTTGTGACACAAATGCCAATGATAATTTAGTCATGCATGTTAATTTGACTCAATGTGTTTTGTTTTACACCTGATTATGTAATCATAGAATTTTGTTAACTTGTTTTGAGCCTAGTTTAAGCCTTGATAAAGACCGAAGGTCGAAACGCGTGTCGGCTGGGGCACATGTGAATCAGATATACATATTGTTATCTGTGCAATAGGAAATTTGGACACAAATAGATTCAATGTAAAAGTTCAGCAGAAGCTGATTCAAGGAAATCACCTTGTTTTGCTATTAAATACAAATTTTATTGGATCACAATGTGTAGCTTGATAATTGAACTGCAATAGATTGTGAGAGGAGAAGCACACTCATACATAATTACTATTATCTAGTTTGTAATTTGAATAGGCAGGGGCATAGTGTCAGCAAACCAGAGAGTGCAGCTATCCTAAATTTGAATTTAAATCTGCACACTAGTAGGATCATTAAGTGATATTATCCAAATCCAAGTGCACTGGTGACCCGGGTTAGCCCACAACTTTGTAACTGGTCAATGTACTGTCAGTCCTGTATTTCTTTTCAAAAGGCTCCTTCCAGATCACCAGTGGCATCATGGGCGTGTTATCATAATCCTCACAGTCACAGGCCCTACGCAAGGCCTTTAAAATGAGTGTTACATCTACAAGTTTATATACAGGCATGCCTGATTTCCCTAATGCCTAAATATTTAATGGCATGCTGTCACTGTAAGACTCCCTCTCCCAGAATTCCCCCAAAGTGCCAAGTATGAAGATCATTTTAACAAACAAGAGAATGGTACACAAGGGGTCAGGAAGTTAATATAACTTCCAGTAGTTATGATTTTACTTTAAGTTTAGATCTTAAACCCAAGGGAAAAATATTGACTCCTTTAAATCCCTCCTTTAAGTGAAAACCCTCTCAATCATCCAATCAGAATGGATTAGTTAATAAAAGAACAAACAAGAACATTATGGACTTCAAGTCCATTAATACTCTTAGTACAGAGACGGGGAAGAGGGACCCAGAGCTAGTAAACTATGGTGAGTGGTCTAGTTGTTGTAATGACCAACACCTGAGTGGGACCTTTAAACATTTAAGGTCCTTTCAGGTGCGGGCGAGGAAGAAGCAGCAGGGAGAAGCCGAAGCTGAAGTTGCTGGCGTGGCAGCAGCGGGATGCTGTGCAGAAGATGTGGCAGAAGTTGGGACTCCTGATGTATGTAGAGGATACGCAGTGGGAAGCAGTAATGAATCCAGCCACTGTGTGAGAGAGAGAAGCTCTCTACACTCCTTGAACTTCTGCAGTAACAGATTTATACTGGGGAGTGCACAGAGTTTAAGGTCAGCGTGAGTGGCGGCATCCCGACCGGAGCTGTCAAAGTCAGAGGAGATCCCGAAAGGTGAAGCAGGAGGTTTACCGGAGAGTCAGAAGAGGACACCAGTTGCCCCTGGGGTGATCCGAGGGACACTGATAGGTAATAATACAATTTTTTGTATTAAGGCAAACTGGTTACAACTCTTCTACTGAGGGATTCCGAATAGGAGAACATTGTAACCCGCATTGGCAAAGCCAACGAAAAGTGATAACAAGGCGACTGGGCGCAACTCTCCTATTAAGGGATTTCAGATAAGAGAACATTGTAACCCGCATTGCTAAAGCCAAAGAGAAGTGATAAGAAAGCAAAGTGGACACAGCCCTCCTAGGTAGGGTTTCAAATAGGAGAATATTGTAATCCACTTTGCCAAAGCCATAGAAAACTGATACATAGACAAAGTGGGCTCAACTCTCCTAACCAGGATATCAATTAGGAGGCTCTTATAACCTACATTGTCAAGTCAAAAGAAGGGTGATTCCCAAGACAATTTGGATTTGATACTCATAGAAAGAGATCTCCAGAGAGAGAACGTTCTAACCCACATTGCCAGCAGCTAAAAGGTTTTACAAGTAGAAGTCAGAGACTGCAGAAGCAAAGCCCTCCTTGTAAAAGGGATCGGGGGGGGGCTGTAACCTGCATTGCCTATGGCAAACAGACCAACAAGATAAACATTGCCCTTTTGTGAAATATCCATTTGGAAGAAGATGTAATGCAATTATGTTAGAAGTTCAAAGCCTGATCAGAGAAACAGTTGTTGCTTCAAATCTCCCCATTGATGATTGTAGTGTGGGGAGTTTGGAACAAGCCTCACCACAGAGTACAAGTTGTAGCAGTAGGAGGAGATTTATCATGGCAGGCAAGTAAACCAGGAAAGGGACAGATTGTAATTAGTCCTGGCAGGTGAGTGTACCAGCATGAAGATGACTTAATGTACTGTGTTTGTGACAAAAAAAGGTTGTGGCGGAAAAGAAGTGTCAATGCCACCACCGTGCTTTGATTAACTGTTGCATAACCGAAAGGGAATGTTGAACCAGTCTGACTAAAGTATTTTCTTTTGAGTAAACCATCCTGAGCGAAACGTGTGCAGCTCATAGGATGCACCATCAAAGGCCCACTTATTTGTATCTCATGCTCCACAATTTCTACACCTTTGCAAACCAGGCACTTTATTTGGTGTTTTCATTGTGAATTTGCCATTTCCGGTGAGATACCCCATGCTGCAGGTGCATCTTCTCACCATGGGGCAACTCACTGAGATGCCCACTCTTTTGAAAAACTGGCCCTTTGTATTCATGTGGTTAAAACGGAATAAAGCAAAACTTAAAACGAAAAAGAAAGATGAGCAGGGCACTGAAATCTCCATCCCTAGTTTACGGAATGGCAATAGCTTCCACATGCTGCTCAACGAGTGGTCCTTTGACCTTTCATACTTCCATGCATACACACCAGGATCTGTCAGGGTTCTGCCTCGGTGTCAAGAGGGAGCAGCAGGAAAACCTGCGCATATGACACACCTGTTAGTCACTATATTACCAATGAAGCAAAGATGCAACAAGATATTTGATTACGTAATTTAGCTGAGCCCTGACACAGACTACTAAATTAATGATAGCACTTGCCGATTCTGTAGTCCATACAAATGGCCTCCAGCCACTGATCACATACACATGCCAGCTCCACTTGAACACACTGTCAAGATATTTTGTCTGTTTTAATTGTTCTTCACTAAGAGGATATCCCTAATTTAACACCTCTTCTTTTCCAGTACGAGCATCCAGATGTTACTGATCGTCGGCTGAGATTTTGGGGAGGTTCAAAGATTGAGTATATGCTTGCCGAGATGGGGAAAGGGAGGCCAGAGCCAATTATATCAGAGCAATAACGCTCGATCTCTGACTTTCCATGTTTGGTATGATGTGCCACACCCTCTGTATCCATCAGTCCCATTACAGGGCCTTAAGCAAGCCTAACTGTGCGTGTAAAGTTTCAGGTTTAAGAACCTCAAGTTCAAGGGCTTACAATTTTTGGTGTATGCAGCGTTATGCGGTATGAATTCTCCTCTAATAAGAGCATTCGTAGTGTCCCAGAGTACTGAGCCCGAAACAGCGGCACTGGCATTTTCCTTAAAGTAATTAACAATAGCATTGGTAAAAACATCCCTAAGGGCCATGTGCTCGAGAGTGGAATCGTAAAGTTTCCATGGTGGTTTGTGCGGTGGGGAGAATCTATGCACCTGCATATCCAATTCTACGGGAGCGTGATCTGAAAGAAAATGCATTTCAATTTGTACAATAGGAATATATGGGACCAAAGAGGGGAAACTAGTACCATATGAATTCTGGAAAAGGTCCATTGACCATGTGAAAAATGAATGTAACGGTGCTAGTCATCATGCAGGATTCGCCAGACGTCGATTAGATACATTTCCCTCATAAGACTCAAAAAGGATAGAACATGTTTGAAGTCAGTCATAAAAGCGAGGGTGCGATTTGTCAAATGTAGGATCAGGCACAAGGATGAAGTCTCCACCCAAGATTAATTAGCCCTCAACAATGGCCTCATTTCTGCAAGGGAATTGGCAAGAAATACGTTCTATGTGTCATTCTGGGCATACAAGGACACAATTGTGAACAAGTGTCTGAATAAGAGGCCCTTGACACCCACAACCTGAGTCATATTTAACTTCCAATTCAACAAAAGGGAATATTGAGTGCCAATAACTAGTTGCTATATATATTGGCATAGGAAGTGTCTACAGCACAATCTACGTATATCAGGAGGGCAGAAGAGAGTTTCCTGTATCAGGGTGATTAAGCGATCTTTGTCTACCAATCTCTGTAGGATCAATGTGCGGTTGCTAGGGGAGTTCAGCCCTTGAACATTCATAGTTAGAGCCCTGAGACTCAATGGGGGGGGGGGTCTACCACACGGTCAGAGTTGACTGTTTTTTGGGTAATACTGCATCAATCAACACTGTGTCCACTTAACACCTGCTAAATACCATAGTAGCCCAGTGGGTTTCTGTAATCAATGTTCCCTCTATTTTTGCAAAAGATTCCCTTCTCCCCCAACCCATAATGTGTAAAAGAGAAAGAACCAAAAAATAAAGCAAATCAGAACGATTTCCTACATAGCTCAAGGCTAATGCTGGCAGGTGCCGTCCCGGAGTGCATGGTCCCAGCATATTATCCCAATGGGTGACACAGTGTCCCGGTCAGCAAGCAGTAGGACCTGACCTCAGTGAAGGGCAGTTGCAGAGTCATCCAACTAGAGCAAGACATAACATAAGTTCCAAGATGGGATAGAAGAACTAGACATGTTCACCACATCTGTTACCCCAAGGTCCATAGGTTTACGAGATTTCCCAGTTTTAGACCAGAGTTTCCTTTGGGATTTGGGGATGCTTTGTTTCAAAGAGGCTGGTGAGTGAGAGGTCACACTCTGGTTTGGATCAACCGACCAATGGACCAATGAGTCTTCAGCTTTTTGCAGTGATTTGATTGCCCACTGCTTGGCCTTACGGGTAGAGATCAGAGCAGTTGTGAAACCCCACCTGTAAGGAATGTTCTCCTTCCTGAGCCAGGTGATAAGTGGGCAAAGGGCTCTGTGTTTCTGGGCCTTGACGATGTCTATGTCTTGGTATACCTGGAGTTTGGACCCAAGAAAGGTCACATGCAGCCTCCATTATTTTCTGTGTAAATGAGTGAGTAGAAGTGGACCCGGCTGAGGACATCGGGTGAAAAATTCGATCCTTACCCAGTAAGCCCTTGAAGGCGATGTGTCTAGTTCAATTGCAGTATCATCAATAAGGTCGAGCAAGGAACAAAAGAGGACTTGGACATAATCTCGATGATCACAGCAGATAGACTATCATTGCACTGGCTCAGGGTTGAAGAGCGTATCAAGTTCAAGGCCCTCTGCTTGGTGCACAAGTGCTTCTACGGCTCAGCGCCGGTATATTTGAAAAAGAGCCTAGTGCCCTACATACCGAGGAGAAGTTTACGCTCGGAGGGAAAATGTTTGCTGTCAGTCCCTAACTTCAAGCTGAAATCTGGCTTGGGCAGATCATTCGTGGTGATGGCCCCCAAATTATGGAACAGCCTGCCCGAAGTGCTGAGGTCAGAGGTGAACCACCTTACTTTCAGGAAGCACCTGAAGACATACCTCTTCAGATGAAGAGCCTGGGGAAAGCAATGTTTCGGGGTCCTTAATAGGCCGCAGTGTTTGTTACTTTATGTCTGTCTTGTTGTTGCTGTATTGTAAGTGCAAGCGCCCTGATGCCCACGGGCTACCGGCGCTATATAAAATAAAATACAATACAATACAATACAATCTTTATCCCCCACCAAACGGGGTATAACCCTAAGTCTGATATTATTGCATTATGAGCAATTATCATGTCTTCTTGCTTATGGCCCAGGCCTTCACATCTGCTCTCCAAATCCAAACTGCATTGGGACACTATAGAGGAATCTAGCGTTTCCTCACAGACGGAATCTTCAACCTCACCCATACTTTGGTCTGCCTCCTCAACCCACTTGCTGAGTGCAGCAATCTTTGATGTAAGTTTTGAAATGCTACTATTGTGAATCACCTTTTCAGTTTCCCCCAAGTAGAGTGCACTAATCCAGTTAAATGGCTCATAAGGTCGAGTTGTGCCCTTTATTAGCAGAGCAGTGTACCATTGCCAAGGTGATTCAGCTTGTTTGGACTTATCCTGCGCATTGAGCATGGTGGCAATGTCACTATTTCTGGGGAGGTCAGGTCAGGGCCATTTTAAGCACTTTTGGGGCCCTGGGCGTGGACATCTTTGGGGCCCCCAACCACCAAATCAAAGTAATTAAGTGATCAAGAATATCTGGCCGCACCCCCCACCGCCCCCCACTGCCGCATTCACAACCCATGGGTTGATATGCTGCCTCACATCATTAAAAATAAGGATGTTTACTCCTTTCAAGTCCCCTTACCCTCTTCATTGTTGCTCAAATCAGAATGATAAACAAGTACCATTTGAAGGTCAACATTATCAGTCTACGAAGTGGTTACCTATGTTCTAGCATAGATTCAGCAGACTTTTTATCAATAGAATCCAGGAAGGTATGCAGCCTGTAGTATTAATGCAGGACTGTATGTAAAAGGTACATGTAACCCAGAATAGACGGAGAACTCACATTAGCTGCCTCACAGAAAGCAAACGTGCTCAAGCATGGATCGAGGAGACCAATTGGTAAGAAGGAGAACGCTACACATACCATAGCATGGATAGTGGATGCAGATTAGAATCTATCAGGAAGGTGCCTGTATCCAGACAGACTGAGATTATAAGTGGTACATGGTTTTCAAATAGAGTTAGCCATTAGAGATCAAAAGAATAAGGTGCCCGTGGTGTGTAATATATCAATGCTTACTATTATAGTGGAAGCAACACTATAGCCAGTGAAACCATGAGTGAGGCTGTTTTGAAGATTATACTCTGAGAAGGAAATCTCTCTGAAGGGCTGACCATTTTGAAAGGTTTAGGGACTGACCATTTCGAGAAGCTAGGCAATACAATATTAAATTAGATGCCCAGCATTACACCCTCTGGTTATGGGGTGAATGTGAGATTTGTGCCAACTCTGTAATTACTGCATTTGAACACTTTCATTACCAGTTCTTACCATGAACTAAAATAATCTTATTTTATAAAACTGACTTGGAAAGTACACCAATCACATTACCAAACATGACATTTTTTTAAAACAAAATATTATAGAAGGGTGTAACACAGAATGATTCTAGCTTAATTCTCTCCATCATCAAGAGAAGTATATAAGTACCAGCATACCAATCAGTGTGATTGAACAGATTTAATATGGGGTGGTCTTTTGTGTTTTAAAGCTTTACATAGTTCCAAAACACTGGCTTGTGAAATTGTTATTTATAAACGTGCAGAAAAACCTTTGCCTTTTACCAAAATGGCAAGCTTTTTTTGTGTCAAACAAGCAAACTTTAAAATATGCTTGCCCGAGTCCCGCACCATCTGGTCCGCTCCTTTCTGTCTACCACCCCTTCCACTCAAATTGCCTACATAAGAAGAAAGATCAAGTAGTGGGCTAAACGATGCCACCAGCATGCGAGGAGAAAAACTTCACAGAAGACAGTACAGTAATGTATGAGAGTGAGGAGTTGACCAAGATCACTGTATTGTCTGCTGGCAAAGCCAAGATACAACCATGAATGATTTGGTTCCAAATTTGGATACTTATTCATCTATTGGACTAACAGTTTATGCTCATCCTTGGAGGTGATTGCCTAGGTTTTACAACACCCCATCTGAACAAACCAATTTCTAGACCTTCACCATAAGGATGACATGTTTGTTTTTATAGCAACCCCTATCTGGGGCACGTACATTGCTGATAATAGCACCTGTGTGTGCTGCAAGACCAAGTACATACGCGGGCAGGTTTATAAACTTCAGAAATAGGAAAGGTTCAGCCAGCAGTATAGGAATGTGCTATTCTAATCTTGAATAGGAACACATATCTCTGCAATTAGTGTTTAACACACTGAGCAAACTTTTGAACCATTGTGGCACTCAATGTAATAATATGCATTTCAAATTTGGCTATTGCACATGATCAACATAATTCCTGCAGGAAGGAAACAATGCTGTAGGAGTTGTGCCGCATGGAATGAACACACAAACTATATATACTACCGTGAACACAGAAATCATTACATGATTAATTGTTCGAGGCAGAATGTACTTCCCAAAACACACAGGCAATAGGTTTAGAGCCTCAGCACCGTACCATAAAATATCCTGATGTGTGCTATTTAAGTCTAGTAAACAAAGGAATTTTACTTCCAATAGGGGTGGGGGGAGGTAAGGAAACCCCGGCAACAGCGATCTACGGTGATTCAGCGTGTAGGCGAGAGGTTGGTACCGTGGAGATTTTAATGAGGGAGAGGTGCAAGACAAACTCCAGCGGTAGGGAGCGATTGCAGTTATAACAACAGCAGGGACCCAGAACCTCAGCAAGCAGAGGGCAGCTGTACTTTCAGGCAGTGTACCACATGGCTCTCCTTATGCAGCAGCGGACATTTAGTAGATCTATAGTATGCAGATCCATGCCAGAGGTTGCAACTGGTTGGCTATTGTCTTCACGGTGGTTCCAGACACAATACACTGAGATCCGGGGTGCCGCCATCTGCTCCTGAAGCTCCTCACCTTCAGGATATGTGGTGCCCGCAACGACTTTCAATCTGCGAGGTGGAGCAGGGCACTCCAGAGATTGGTACTGCCGCCAGGCATCTGCCTGCGCCTCTATATCCTCTCCTCTCAGTATACTGGCTGCGGATGGATAGCCACGCATCACGTGGGTGCCATCTTGAAGCCG
This sequence comes from Ambystoma mexicanum, assembly GCF_040938575.1. Taxonomy (NCBI): domain Eukaryota; kingdom Metazoa; phylum Chordata; class Amphibia; order Caudata; family Ambystomatidae; genus Ambystoma; species Ambystoma mexicanum. The sequence goes on from NC_090927.1 coordinate 1,090,244,786, forward strand.
ATGATGCACCTACAGTCCAGCAAATAAGCCTGTAGATCAGTGTCACTGCAGCATCTCCGGTGTCTCCCAGCTGGACGTTTTGTGCTGCCAGACTTCCCCTCAAGCCTCCAACTTAAAAGTGTGCTCAAGATGCAATGGGGCTGTGGTAATCATGCATTGGATTCGGCGCTGAGCAGAGGCTCTCAGAAGGCATCTACTTCCGTGTCTCCCCAGGCTACACACCCCAACAAAAGTTGTTATTCAAATAAAGTCACTTGAGAGGTGGTTCCCGAACTTTAAACTGGAGAATTAACCATGGTAACATTTATATAGGCATTGATAGCTAGTTTACAGAAATAAGAACTAACCTGCCTGTGAAGATCTGACTAAGAAACCGTGCCCACATGTAGTCACACAATATATCAATTATATTTCTAATTCGACCTAGACAGTCTAATTTCTAAAGAACACCATGCAATTCCATAATTACATCGCTGCTGATCGCCCTGTGTGTTTCAAAGTTATTTTCAGGGACGTAATTTCATCAAAATGCCAGGGGTAGCGGAAGTGACATCACATAAACCTTGACCCCCTGATGACATTACAGGAAGAAATGTCATTTGACCCCCAGCCCGGAGTGACATCACGGAAAGCGATGGAACACGGCCGTTTACCCCTTGACAAAACAGGAAGTGGCATCATATAGAATTGTTTCTAAGTACACTATGAAAAATTTGGTTACAATATCACTGTAACGTGATATACATTTCATACAAGAATGGATCACCATATGTATTGGCAGAAATAAAAAAAATTACTGCAACTTGCGGAAAGCACACTTCTACCTGCGACCGTGCTCGCCATTTCCCTCGTGGCGTGAGCGGGTTGCTGTGCTGCCCAGACTCCTTAGGTAAGGCCCTCCGGGGCCTTTATCTTGCTGAACAAACTAGCTATCTGGTGCCCCCTGTCCCCTGCTCAGTCTCATTCGTTGTTAGTTCCCGTGTTGTCTTCCTCCCGCCTCCCTGCTTGCCTGCCCACCCACCCGCTCCCTGATTGGTTGATTTAATTTCCTTGTGTTGGTGTGCCTGTTCCCCTGCGACCGCGCTCGCCATTTCACTCGTGCGTGAGCGGGTTGCTGTGCTGCCCAGACTCCTTGGGAAAGACCCTCCGGGGCCTTTATCTTGCTGAACAAACTTGCTATGTGGTGCCCGCTGCCCTCCTGCTCAGTCTCCTTCGTTGTTAGTTCCTGTGTTGTCTTCCTCCCGCCTCCCCGCTTGCCTGCCCGCCCATCTCCTCCATGATTGGCTCTTCTTTTCCTACTTACAGGCCCTCCCTGGGCAGCCCCCACTGCCCGGCAGCCCCATGGCTAAGACCTCAACGCAAAGGGCGGCTCCCCCTGTAAGTGTCTGCAGGTGTCCACAGGGGATCGCCAGCTGCAAGTCACCTTTGTACCCCCTACCACCTGTTGGTAGCCTTCCCATCGTGTGTTTACATGCAACTGTCTAAGTTCCTAAAAGAATTGCACTGTCAAACCTAGGCCTTTTTCCCACTATATAGGATTCTCAAACTTAGGCAGCTTTTCCACTGAGTGTTTACATAAGTTCCTAAAATTATTTTTTTTTTTGAATTGCATTGTAAAACCTAGGCCTTTTTCCCACTATTGAGTATTCTCAAACTTAGGCGGCTTTTCCACCGTGTGTTTACATGTGACTGTCTAAGTTCCTAAAAAAAATAAAAATAATTGCATTGTAAAACCTAGGCCTTTTTCCTACTATTTAGGATTCTCAAACTTAGTCGATTTTTTCCATTGCGTGTTTTATATGTGCATTCTGGGATCCCTTAATCCTGAGTGTTGTCCTGTCCCGTTGCTCAAGTTGCCTGCCTCTCGCTGTCCTGTCTGCCTGCACTAGTTGACCTTTCTAGTGTCTCCCCCCTCTCTCCTCCACCTCTCCCTTCCCCCACCTAATCTATGGTGCTCTCTGTCTCCTATCTTTTCCAACTGCTTCTCTATTGACTATCCTGCTCTCCTCACTAAATCGGGTAGGAAGAAGTTTAAAAAGGACATCCTGGTCTCCAACCCAGGTCTCCCTATCGCTGACACCTACACCAGTGCCTCCTCCAAGGAAACTCTCACCGACATCCTCTTTGTCGTGCCTTCGCCAGACCTATGGACCCTTCACATGGTCTCTGTGCTCTCCCCTTTCTCCTCTTCTCCCATTAATGGTGGCACCCGTTGGGACGCCCTCCTGGCATCCTTCCATTCTTCTAAGGTCATCATTAATGTTTACTCTAATGGGACTGTCCTGGTCCAAGGCCCTCAGGCCAACCTTCACCTCTTTGATAGATGCTTCCTGTGCCTCATCAACTTCCTTTCTTCTGCTGTCCCCTCTGCCCTTTCCATAACTACCTCGCCTCCCCCTTCTGCCTCCTCCTTGGCTACCTTGCCTTCCCCTTCCCTCTCTGCCCCCTCTCGGGCTCCTTCTACACCTCTGCAGGGTGTACCTCTGATCTGTACCCCTCCTCAGAAGTCCTTCAAGGATGGTAACCTCCATATTGCCACTCAAAACACGCGCTCTGCTGTCAAACACTCCTCTGATATCTGCCGCCTTCTGGAAGAACTTGACCTTGATGTCCTCGGTCTCACCGAGACATAGTTCATGGCCAGATCTGTCACAAGCTTTGATACACTCCTACCTGACGGCTACAAGATCCTCTCAGTGCCCAGAGCCAACCCTGATCTTCCCCGAGTGGATTCCTGCCTCTGTCACTCCTACGCAGGCCTACTCCTCTTTTGAATGCCTCATCTGCAGGCTCTCTCTCTCCCCTAGCCATTCCCTTACTGTGGCTACTATCTATCGGCCACCTGGTCAGATTTCATCCTTCCTCTCTTAGTGGGCGGACCTCTCCTCCTCACTCCTGGCCTCAACTACTCAACTCCTCCTTCTTGGAAACTTCAACATCCACGTGGATGCCTCCTGTCCTAACTCTGGACTCTTTCGCAACCTCTGCGACTCTCTCTCACTCACTATTCTCCTCTCTGGCCCGACTCATTCTGCAGGGCACACTCTTGATGTTCTGATCTCCTCAGACCTTCCCCTCTCTGTCCCTCTCACCACTCCTCTCTCCTGGAGTGATCACTTTCTCCTCTCCTCCCACCTCACCCTCCCTACCCCTCGGGCCAAGCCACTTCCATCACTGCCACCCACCTTCTCGATCATCCGACCCATGAAGCGCGTGTCAACTGAGGCTTTCGCTGCCACCTTCTCACCCACCCCTCCCCCTTGGCTGACTCTCATCCTGACACAGCCCTCGCCACGCAACACTCTGCTATATCTGATTCTCTTGATATCCTTGCCACTGTCATGAGAATCCGCCTGAAGCCCAAAGCCAAGTGCAACTCCTGGTACGACTCAGATCTTGTCACCCTAAAAAGCAAGTGTAGGGTGGCCGAGAGGAAATGGCGTGCTTCATGTACGTCCTCTGACAAACTGTCCTGCCGCCTGCTGCAAAGGCAATACCGGCACTCTGCCCTAACCAAGAAGAGAGCCCATATCCAAGACCACGTCTCTGCGGCATCTAACAACTCGGCTGAACTCTTTAAAATCTGCAAAGAACTGGCCAATCCTGCTGCAGTCCCTACCTCTCCTGTCCCCTCCCAGGCCCTCTGTACGGCACTGGCTTCTCACTTCATCTCTAAAACTCAGGACATCCTGTCCTCTCTCTCCTCCTATCCCCTCCATCCCCCCACTCCCTGCTCTTCCTCTGGCCTTACTGCAGTCACCCCTCCTCCCTCCTTCTCTGCCTTTCCCCTGTTCTCCGCAGACAAGGTTTCTAGACAAGTCTGATATATGAAAGTCTTGTCGAAACAGGTTCACCCCTGTTCCTCCAGAACTATCAAGGACCACATCGACTCCCTAGCTCCTGCCCTGGCTGATTTCTGCAATCACTCCTTCACCACTGGAGTCTTCCCATCCCCCCTGAAGCACTCCCTTGTGCACCCCCTTCTTAACAAACCCTCTGCCGACCCCTCCTGCCCGGCTAACTATCGCCCAATCTCCATCACTCCCTTCCTGGGCAAGCTCCTGGAGAAACTAGCCGTCTCCCAGCTTAATCTCCACACTGAATCTGTTGGTTGTCTTCATGACCATCAGTCTGGCTTCAGAGCTGCCAGAAGCACGGAAACTGCTCTCCTGAACATCCATGATGACCTGCTCTCCAACCTTGATTCCAACCCCCTGCGTCCTCATCCTGCTTGATCTCTCTTCTGCCTTTGACACTGTCAACCATACCGTCCTGCTCAACTGTCTCTGTGATAACCTGGGTATCACTGGTCAGGCTCTGGCGTGGCTGACTTCTTTCCTCTCCGACTAACCCTCCCAGGTCCAACTTGGGTCCTTACTCTCCGCTATCTTTTTCTCTACTTGTGGTGTCCTTCAGGGGTCTAACCTCTTCCCTGGCTTTTCAACCAATAACTGGCACTCCTTGCCCACCGCATTGCCGCTCTCTGCCCCAACTTTCAGTGCTATGCGGATGATACCTAGCTCATCTACAGGCTACCCTTGGCCTCCTCCTCTACTTCCCTCATCTCTGACTGTCTGTCTGCTATCCAGGAATGGTGTGCTGCCAATGATCTCTGCCTCAATGCCAATAATACAGAGATTCTCCTCATCGGCACACCCGCTCCCTCCTTTCCTGTAGCTCTCTGGCTGGCCTCTCTTGGCTCTCTTCCTGCTCCCACCTGCAAGGCTAAAAACCTCTGGGTCATTTTCGACTCCACACTTTCCTTCTCTCTTTACATCTCTGACATCTCTAAGAAGTCACTCTACCAGCTGCACCTCCTCAGAGGTATTCTTCCTTTCCTCTCCTTACCCCAGAAGCTCACTGTCTCCAGAGCTCTGGTTCTCTCTAGGCTGGATTATTGCAACAGCCTCTTACTAAACCTGCCTGCTTCCACTCTCCGCCCTCTGCAACTAATCCAGAGCAGGACTGCAATACTTGTCCTTGGCCTCAAGCCCTGGGATCGTATCTCTCCAGGACTGAAATCTCTGCACTGGCTCCCAGTGGCAGCAAGGATTAAGTTCAAAACCCACTACATGGGGCCTGGGGCCTCAATACCTCCAACTCTCTCTTCCTAAATACCTTCCTTCTCGAGCTCTCTGCTCATCTGCCTCTAACTCCCTCAGGGTCAGTCGCTTCTCCAAGCAACGAGTTGGTGGTAGATCTCTTTCTTTGGCTGGGGCCTCCCCCTGGAACACCGTCCCTGCCTCCCTGAAACTTGAGGAGAATCATCTTCGGTTCCGGAAGCACCTCCAAACCTTTCTCTTTGCTTCTGCTTTTCGTCTCCTCTCCCTTACTGACTTCCTGGCTGACACTGAAACTGCACTGGTTACCTGGCCACCATCTGATCATGGGGCCAGGTCCCCGCCCCGCCAGTCGCACTCCTGCACTGCCTTCCTGGCAACCCCTGCACTTGGGGAATTGTTTTTCTGTATCTCTATAGTCCCACTAACAGCCCCTGACACTTGATGTCTGCACTTACCCTTGCACTTGCCACCTGCTGGCCGTACTTTACTATTGTTTATTTATTTATTTTTCCCATGTACTGCACTGTCCTCTCCCCTTCCCCCCTCATTTCTCCCCTTTACCCTTCCCATGCACTTGCGCGATCTGATAGATACCTGGCCTAGTGGGATCGTTGTCTGTCTTCCCTCTGTTCCCCCTCCCTTGCCTCGTCGCGCCTTGTAACACATGTGTATAGGCGCGTTATAAATGCCCTGTCAACTCATATCATATCATACATAGTCCGAAATTGATGATTATTCTAAATTTAATTCATTTTGGAGGATTTTGTCTGCATTGTGAATTTGAGGTGTTTAAGAACAGACCAAATCAGTGACTCACCCAATGAAGTGTGCCTGAAATAAACCTTTAATGAGTCTAGCAATTATTGGATAGAATTCCAGAAAGACAAATTATTTGTTATACCTATTCTTTCTTATTTAGGGTCACTGCTCAATGTGTTAAACTTGTGGAACCACCTGTTTTTTTTCTTAAAGAAGCCTGAACAAGAAAGCCAGCCACTCCAGAAACAAAGAGTCATGACTTTGGCCACAGCCCTTGAGCATCAATTTGTAAACAATAAATAAAAAAAGAAAGGAATTTTTTTCTGTTCTTTTTTTTTTAGGGGTAGCAAGGGAGACCACAGGGGTGGGAATGGAGACCTCAGGGGTCTCAAGGGAGACCCCTGGCGACCCCTAAATTACGTCCCTGGTTATTTTTCTGCATGGCAATTGAAAACATTTTGTTTTATTTTCTCCAATATCAAAAATAAGTATTGGCATCAGAGAAATGCTGCTGAAACACATTTTAAAGGAATTCCCCTTCTGAATAGTTGTGAATGTTTAGCCCAAGTCCCATACTGACCATACATTCCTTCGAAGGTAGATAACATGTCGTGTGTTCTGCTGTCCCACCACCACATACATATCGATGTAGGGAACCTTGGGCCAGGATAGCACAGTGATCCAAACAAATAAATGAAAATAACATACATCCACAATTTAACCCGTTATTGACTGCGACAAGGAAGAATAAAGAAGTGGCAATGAATAAGCCATCAGAAACGAAACAAAGTATTCAAATGGAAGCAAACACGTTTTGTTTGCGCAAGTAGGCGAAGTTTTGTGACCCGTGGTTGGCTAATACTGTTGCACAATGATATTTATGCAACAGGATAAAGGAGTTGGACTTTGCTGCATAAAAAGCCAAACACGTTTCTGAAGGCAACAGGCAAACACTTATGTCTGAGACACAGTCGGCGACAGTCATGGCCGCCGTTCAGGCCTGTTTCTGCGTTTTACTTTCTGTCCTTTGCGTCGGTAAAGTCTGCGCCTTGGAGAGCTATGTGGCGGCTGTGTACGAACACGCAGTTATATTACCCGATGCCACCTTGAAGCCCGTCACTCCTGCCGAGGCCTTGGCGCTGATGAACAAAAATATGGACATTTTGGAAAAAGCGATCGTAACAGCAGCGCAAAAGGTAATGTCTTTGGAAATACAATCAGAATAGATAAGCAGTGAAAGCGGCATGTCTTCCAGCTGTCGATTCTTGGTTAGTACAAAAATCCTCATGGAATAAACACTGGAGCAAAACGTGATTGCTCGGCTCGCTATTAGGCCAGCAGCAAGTCGGTGCATGCACGCACGTTACCTGCCCGAGTTCCTCCTTCATGGAGCTGGAATACTTTGACTATTCAACAGTCGTTGTTTTCGTGGGAGCATTCCCAGTCATCCTATGCAGACTTGGTTGCTGCATACATTTTTACCCCCAGCCTAGCGCTGGTTACAAAGGGGTTAATTACTCCCACCAGATTTTCAAACTCCTTGAAGACTTCAGATTCCGACAGCCCCTCCTTGCAGATATTCATTGGGTTTGGTAAAATAACCTCGTAGAGCCTAGGCCTACTGTCACGCTCTAGGAGTGAAGCCCATTTAACTACTATTCGAGCGTAACCCACTATGGAGATAGCCTGGGTATACTATGGGGCGCTTTCGACGCAAGAGGGATTACAGGACCATGATTGTTAGCAGTCTATGGCCACCATTATGTTTATCTATCACCTAAAAGTTGGGAATCCAATTCCAGTCTCTAGCTGAATTAAATGCGTAGTCTGTAAAAGTGGAGCCTTATGGTCCAAAGAACCTCTTTCTAGCAGGTTGATCTGTGGGAAATCGTCCATTGCAGGCCCTTAATTCTAAAGAATAAAACGAGCAGGCAATGTTGACTGAGAGTCTATGAGCCTTTTTTGGCCTCGAAGCAGCTAATAGAGGAATATTCCAAGCTATATCCTGGTCCTCCCAGAGACCTTCTAGCCCTAGCAGGGGCTCCATCTCCAGATTAAGATCCCCAGCGACCACGGTATGTGTGTAGTTTAGGGCAAGTCCTTCCCATGTCTCTATTAGGTCAAGCAATTTATCTTCGACAATCATAGAGCTCGACCTGTTATTTGTGGATGGCTGTGTTTGTAGCAAAGAACTGTCCATTATACAATTCTACACTGTTTCACCAATCTGCACCAAATTGTGCATAGTTACTTGATAGGACCCTCTTGACAATACTGGCTACATGACATTTGGACACCTTACCCCGTTCCTCGGATTTCAGCGCAATTCAAAATGTGTGGGTTTGTGGCTTAGTAAAATGTTGTTCCTTATACAATTCGACACTGTTTCACCAATCTGCATCAAATTTTGGATAGTTACCTGTTTGGATCCTCCGGACATGACTGGCTACATAACATTTGGATAGCTCACCCTTTCCCCATATTTCAGCACCTTCACACATAAGAAGGTTGCCTGAAATCGGTGAAACCTCAATGTGGTCGTAGAAGGACTGGTCGCGACACGAGGAACAAAACTAACCATGTTTCAAAGCCCTACGACACACGGTTTCTGAGATATTTCCACTGCAATGCACCGCAATTAACTGTACCACGCTAGGGGGAGCCGACAGTGGTGAGAGGGCACAGTAGGTCCTAGTATGCAGCAGCACACCAACTCTCGCCTCCCCTAGCATCTGCTCTGGGGTATGTCAGCCAGACACACTCGCCCATTTTCAGTGTGGTATACTTCATGGTGCAAAGCGCATCAAGTGATAAGCGAATCGGAAAAGCAACCTACAGGATCATTGATTTTCAACAATTGATGAGAGTGTAATCATGTCTGTCTACAGAACCCGTTTGGAGAACGGGTACTTTTTGCTAGTACACATTAAATAACAATAGTTGGTGTTCCTTGAGAGTTGTGGCTGCTAACTGCTGTAAATCTGAAGAGCCTGTTTCCCGGGAGGTCAATTGCTAATTCAAAGCTGGCTCAATCCATACAATCAGGCCCTCATTTGGTCTGCCCTCGAGGACCCTCTGTGCAGGAATCTGAAAGGACTGGAATCCCTGAAGTGCTTCCCAATCAGTAGCCCATGTCTCTTGGAGGAAAATAATTGGGAATATCCTTATGAACTGGCACCAGCTTGGTTCGTGAACATGTTAATTTTCAATAAGTTCATTTTCCCAATTGTGCCAGTGCCTTGATACTACTCGAAAAACCTATAGTGATACAATTTAAGAAACAGCAAAGCAAATTGCTAGATATCAAACGCCAGATATCTTAATTACAAGCTTTTCACAAAACTTGTATTTAATTTGCATAGGCTAAGCTGACATGTGTTTCGATCTTCACTTCCAAGGTCCTCCTCAGGGCTAATAGTGCATTCTGTCACAGCTCATGTGGAAATTCATGTATCTTCCAATAAAGGATTATCTCTCTAAATTCCAAGACAAACTTCTAGTTTGCTGCGCACCAAAGACTTCAATAAGTCAATTCACAGTCTTCAGGAAAATCCTGATTCAATTTTGTTGCAATCAATTTGTAGCACAATGCTTGTACTGATTACACAGCTTCCCAATCCTTCTACATAGCGTTCCATGTGGCGCGTAGCATATAGGCACTGGCGCAATTGGGAAAAACTAACTTATGTGCCTTTTTCATAGCTTTATAAGGCCCCAAGCTATCTACCTTCCACTTGTTTTGCAGCCTATCAGTGGTAAACCCATATAACTGAGTGTTGGATATGGGTAAACGTTGGACAGCACAGTGAGAAAAGAGCCCTTTTTGTTTTTCCTAACATGTTTACTAACACCTGCAATGTTCCAAGAAAGTAGCTTGCATGAGAGCACCAATAAAAAGCCATTGCCACTCAAGATCGGTCAATCTACTGCCTCGCGTCCATGTTTTATATTTAAAATGGGACTCCCTAGAACGACTCATTCTGGCTGTTTGCGCAGTTGTTATTACTAAACCTGTAGTGCCCATTTCCTTGTTCTGACCATGATTATGGCAGTTTATTTATTTATTTATTGGTCACTCGTTAGGCGCTTATTGAATTGGCGGAACTGTTTCAAAGCGCCCACAGGACAGCAGGGTGGGGACAGGGGAAGGTAGACAATAAGTTACAGCAAAGATACCATTTTTTATTGAGCGTTCAAACAAATCAGAAGAATAACAGGGAGGGGAAGACAAACCTACTATGCCTTGTGAGTGTTCAGAACGTACAAGTGCAGAGGGGAGGAGGGTAAGGGAAAGGTGCTGGGTTGCTCATGGAGAAGTGCTCAGGGTGAAGTGCTAAGAGGGGAAACACGTAAGTGCAACCTCAGTGGAGAGGGTGAGCTTAAGCAAGTGCAGTAAATAGGCAGCAGCGAGGATGAGAGATGTGGTGGGTAGGGGTATTGAGGACACATAAGGGCCCCGCGCATCAGTCATGCTACTGTATGAATAGCAGGGAAGAGCAGAGGAGAAGGAAGAGGTAAGAGGTAAAGAGAAAGGTCTTGAGGCTTTTCCGGAATCTAAGGAGGTCCTGCTCAAGACGCAGAAGGAGAGGTAGACTATTCCACAGAAGGGAGCCTGAAGAGGAAAGTGATTAACCACCAGCTCTCTGTTTAGCAAACCGCTTCGCGCGCAAGGGGTTGGTGCCAGAGGATCGCAGGAGTCTAGAAGGCGAGTATTTGATCAGGAAGCATTCAAGATAGAGTGGTCCCCGGTCCCAGATAGCCTTGTGGATGATACAGAGGGATTTCAATTTAATCTGTGCTGAGACGGTAGCCAGTGTAGGCTTTGTATGGCAGGAGAGATGCGGTCCCTGGGCTTGAGGTAGCACACAGCAGCAGCAAGCAATTGGCCGAGCACAGCGTTTGTTTTGTTTTATTCGTATTTATATAGCGCACAATAGCCCGAGGACATCGTGGCACTTGTTACAGTACAAAGCTTAGTTACTTAGTTACATGGTCATTAGCAATATATATACAGGTTGCAATATAGTTACATAGTCATTAGCAGTATATATACAGGTTACAATATAGTTATACTACATTTGTGTTATATTACAATATACATTGCAGAAGTGGAGGAGGCAGTTCTCCACTTGCTAGTTGAGGAGAGTGGCCTTGAGGTTGTTGCGGAAGACAGAGATGGAAGTTTCAGCTCTAAGGGTGGCAGGGAGTGAGTTCCAGAGTTTCGGTGCAATATAGGAGAAGCATAGACCTCCCGCTGTGGCTCTCTTTATGCGTGGTATGTGTAGCTGGTTGGTGTACTGAGCTTTGGTGGGGCGAGTGGATGTGGTCCTTGATATTGCTTCAGATAGGTATGCTGGAGCGGTTTTGTTGATGCACCTGTGAGTGATGGTGAGGATTTTCAGAGTAATATGGTCTTTGACCTGGAGCCACCGTGCTTTACGTCTGGCGTGGGATATATGGTCTCTTCTAGGGATGCTCATGGCGGCTCTGAGGGCATTGTTTTGTGTGGTTTGCAGTCTGTGAAGTTTTTGGCGGAGGTGCCAGCTAGAAGGGCGTTGCAATAATCGAGTTTGGCTCCTATAGTTGCTCTAGCTATGGCCAAGCGGTTGGGGGTGGATAAGTAGGGTTTAATGGCATTGATGAGTTTGGTGCTGAACGCTGATGCAGAGGCTATGGCGCTCACTTGTTTGTTCATCGATACATTTGCATCATCGATAGATTTGCATCGATGTGAACACCTAGAGTCTTGACACAGGATGATACGGAGATGGTTGAGTTGTCTATGTTGAAGTTGTTGTAGTGGGGGCTTAGTTTCGATAATGTGTTTGTCTGGCCCAGGATGAGAATTTCAGTCTTCTCCCCGTTAAGACAGAGGCCATTGATTGCCATCCAAGCTTGGATAGTGGCATAGATGTTGTGAAGGGCCGTGGCGTCTTGGTGATAGAGTCCAGATAGGGGTAAAAGTACTTGAGTGTCTTCTGCATAGTTTGTATATGCAACACCCATGGAGTCAAGTAGGTCGAAGAGGGGTTTTATGAAGAGGTTATAGAGGGTGGGGGCTGTACAAGATCCTTGGGGGACACCGCAGTTTATAGTGGTTGGATCTGCGTTAGCTGTGTCAGAGTAGACCTTCATGGCTCTTCCTTCAAGGAAGGAAGTGATCCAGGATGCTGCTTGATTAGAGAAATGGGCTGCATGAGTGAGGTGGGTGGTGAGTGTTTGGTGATCTACCAGGTCAAAAGCAACTGATAGATCGAGGAGGAGGAGTAAGGCAGGTTTGCCTTTGTCCATGATCTCTGAGATTTGATTTTTTAGGTCTAATAAGGCGGATTCTGTTCCATGCCCGACACGGAAGCCAGATTGTCTTTTGCCTAGTATGGAGTTAGCTTCTATGTATGATTGGATCTGGATGTGAGCTGCTTTGTCCTGGATTTTTGGGAGGCACGGGACGGCCGTTATCGGTCTGTAGTTGTTGGGTTGCGCTGGGTCAAGTGTGGCCTTTTTTAGAAGTGGCCGCACCCAGGCTTCCTTGAGATTGTTTGGGACAGTTCCTGTTTGGAAAGATGCGTTACTGAAGGCAGTAATCAGGGGTGCTAGGTCATTGGCGCATTCTTTGATGATTTTGGGAGGGCAAATGCTTTGCAGAGGGATGGTTTGAGGTTTTTGATGAGATTAAGGACCTCAGGTTCAGTGACGTTTCTGAAGGAGAATTGAGCGTGATTGAGATTACTACACTTGTCTTGTGTAGGCCGGTTGGCTTTTTGGTTTGGGAGGGCTTTGCAGTGGTTTTGGATTTTGTTCTGGAGGAGTTTTATTTTGTTGAGCATGGCGGACTGAATGCTGGCACACCAGGCTTTGTCTTTAGTTATCTCGTCAGCGGTAGCCGGAGGAGTGACTAATTCATTAAAGATTGCAAATAGTTCTTTAGCTTGGGAGTTGGCCTTTGAGATCATATCATTGAAGGAGTTGGATTTTGCTGCTAAAATGGCTTTTTTATATTGGAGGGCTATTTGTTTGAAGAGGCTCTTATATATTGCCTGAACAGTGCATGGATCTTTGGCTGGAGGTCTGTTGTATTAATGGGTGGAGATGCATGAACCAATCCTCATAAGCGGGAGGAAACTTCACTTTAAAATGCATTACTGAAATCCACTTGTCGTGATGGCAGCAGCTGTGGCTGCAGGTACACTAAATGATCAACTTTCAAGCTACTGGCGTGGACATTGAACTCATTGCTTTCTGATTGGCCACGAGTGTTTCTTGATGCTTGTAGGTACAGCATACCTGGCGGAAGGGGAGGGGTGGGCTTCATTTTTTACCTTCAGTTTATACCCGACTGTAGGCAGCTAACCTGCTAGTTTGCAACGTACATACGTTTGCCAACTAACGAGCTTACAGTCTACACACTTACACTTTCACTACTGATTTTGGTACTTTATCAACATTGGAAGTTGGAACTAGAAAAGGGCTGCTGAATCCCTAACCTTTTTACTATCATTCAGCCTGCCTTCTATCCGTATGCGTTCCCTTTTTAATTGGTGCATTTCTTGATAGTGTAACTTTTGCTTTAATTATTTATTTGGCGAATCCTCTCTGCTCTCTGGATACTGATGGTGGGGGTCTTTGGTTGATCCGGCTTTCAACATTGACCAACCCAAGACCCTCTTAGTGCCACAAACCTCAGTTTTATCCTGTAATAAGTCTTCACGTTCCCATGTGACCATAAATGCAAGGGACCCGGTCCTATTCCGTGATTTCAGTCTTTGATGTCATGCCAACTAGGCTATGCTAGGATGATCTTCACATTCCTCTCTGCATTTCTTCATTCCAGTAAGAAGAAATGTTAGTTACTACGGCTAGCTTTGCTTGCCAGCATGCTGCTAACGTATGCAAGCAGCGCCATCATAGGTCGAGCCTTATGTACCAATGGATAATATATGCTGATCTTTCCACATATGCTATAAACCACCACCATTGTATAATCGAACAGCGTCAAATGGTAATGGTCAACTTCACAGGTGCAGCCACACATGCAGCATGTATAATTCAGAGACATGGCTATAACCTCTTGTCAATACCTACAGGCTTTTGTGCCAAAATGTACATACTCTTACAGCATATGGCACCACATGCCTAGGTTTGTCTTTGCTGAATTATGCAGTGTATTTATATGCCAGCATTTCTTCAAATGAGTTTCTTCCATGCTGTGATAACATTGTTTTGGGCATTTTAATGAGGAAAATTGGCATGAGGGAAGTCAGCAGTAGCACCTGCTACTTTCTCTACATTATTATAGTATACACAGCAGCAGTGCAGGCTTACTTCACAAACCGCATGGGTCCAGCGCAAGCAGGAGTAATGCAAAGTTCCTTTTTCCTAGACCTGTACCGCAGACAGTTCTCAAACTGGTCCAGTATTGGTAGTGTGTAGTGGGAAGACACACGGTCGACTATTTTTTGAGCCTAAAAGGGCCGAGTGTAGTGTGATGTCATTGCTGGCAAGCCAAAAGGCCCTGCAAACTATGGACCAAAGGGGAGGGAAAGAAGTCAATTTAAAGGGAGGGTGGGGGTCGGAAGGCCTGAAGGTGTTAGGGCAGATGCCATGGTATGTCAGGATGAAAGTGTGTTGTTGTCGTAGGCGGGTCTGCCAGTGCCTGGATTCTGTGAGAACCCAGAGGCTTCACTCGGTCTCTGAGCAGTGAGCACATGGGTGCAGTGAGTGTGCTGGGCTCCTGGCAGAGGCGGGACTGGACTGTGTGCGTGGTGTGAGTATCTCTAGGCCCAAGGGAATGGCTTGCTTGCGAGTTTAGTGTTGTTGTGCTCCCTTCAGTGCTGAGGGTGATGGGAGCCCGAGTTTGAACCCACACCCACCCAACCATTCCAGGAGTCAGGTATAATGGTATTACATTGCATTCTTCTTAGTACATCTACATTGGCTTACATTAATATCAATAATGCTTTCCCTTCTATGAGGAAAACATATATCTGTAAATGGATACGTTCATTTCCCGTGACTAGGCACATCTACAATGCATTCTCTGCCATCGTGGCTCTTCGCTTCTTCATTCTCTGCCAACCGGTTTCATCATTTCTTGCATCACAACCCCTCTAACACTTCTGAAATGACGGGACAGTATTCAGTTCACCTTGGCCCTGCTGACACTTGCAGACTTGCCAGCATTCTGCCTTACACGACTTGTAGCAAATTCAGTCTGCAGGTTTGCGTATTTGTGGCACGCAATCACATTGCCAATAAGAAGTGTACCCCGGATATTTTGGCAGTTCAGACTGGTACACTATTTTGCATTGTAACTTAGGCGCTCTTGAGATAGTACCCACATGCTAAGTGAAGCAGTCAAGCAGAAACTTTTGTAATAAAACACGGCGGCAAATACATTACTTGTGGCTCATTTAAATGCATTTATCATGACATACTTTGTTTTATCTGTTCACCTATGAAAAAAAAAGTGTTCTATTGATTTATGAATTGTTGATGCACCCTTTGGGCTTTTGTGTAGGCATGCCCAAGGCACTTGCCAGGCACAGTCAACTTAGTGGTATTAACTGCCCATTGATGGTAGCAGGTGCAACATGGTGTGAGCAAGTACCTGGGAATATCATAATGTAACAGGCCCATGAATCCTCCATGCGTAGCATTTTCTGTAAAGTCGTGAATTGATGTGATTCATGGATGATGGTTTGAGGGCCACTTTTTTTGAGGCGAGGGGTGGGCCACTTTATTTTTGGTGTCCGGGCCTATTTCTTGTCCCAGTCCGAACCTGGCGATTAGTCTCTCTGCTCTATTCTCGGTTAGCTGGAGGGGTTGCAGGGTGGACGAAGGAAGATTAAGGAGGAGGCTATTGCAATAGTCTAGCCTGGAGAGAACGAGAGCACAGGTAACATTGAGTCTCTGGGAAACGGTGAGGAAGGGTAGAATTCCTTTGAGAAGGAAGAGCTGAAAGTGGAACTTCTTTACAATGTCCTGAATATGAGGGATGAAGGAAAGGGAGGAGTTGAAGATGACTCTGAGATTCCTGGCTTCAGAAGTTGGGGCAGGGGGCGAGGCCATGAAGGAA
The DNA here is from genome assembly GCF_040938575.1 of Ambystoma mexicanum. Lineage (NCBI taxonomy): Eukaryota > Metazoa > Chordata > Amphibia > Caudata > Ambystomatidae > Ambystoma > Ambystoma mexicanum. The sequence goes on from NC_090927.1 coordinate 1,090,260,683, forward strand.
GGCCAGAGTGCAGAGAATAAGTAGAGTGCAGCAGACCTAATAGGGAGAATCATTTTTTGCTGGCATTGAGGCAGAGGTCATTAGCAGTGCACCAAGCCTGCAAGGCAGAGAGGCAGTCAGAGATGAAGGAAGCTGAAAGGGCATCAGCAGGAAGTTTGAAGAAGAGTTGTGTGTCATCAGAGTAGGACTGGAAGTTTGAAGAGAAGGAGCAAATGAGGCGTGCCAGCAAAGAAACGTATATGTTAATGAGCCAGGGCGAAAGAATGGAGCCCTGGGGGATGCCACATGTGGAGGAGGAAGTAGAGGAGGAGAAAGAGCCCAGTATGATTTCGGAGGAATGGTCAGTTGGGAAGGAGGTAAGCCAGTCCAGTGCCCACTCCGAGATACCAAAGGTATCATGGAGCCTTTTTATGAGAATGGAATGGTTCACTGTGTTAAATGCAGAAGGAGATCAAGCAGGATGTGACAGAAGGGGAGTTGGAACCAAGGGATGTGGCAGTTCTCCACAGGTGTTCAGAAGAGCAGTTTCAGTGCCTCTGAATGACTGGAATCCAGACTGGTGGCCCTGCAGACCACCAACAAGTTCAGTTTGAGAGTTGAGTTGGAGAAGGGCCAACTTCTCGAGCAGTTTCCCCTCAGAAGGGAGTGATGGAAATGGGGCAGTGGTTGGCTGGGCAGGAAGGGTCTGCAGAGGGTGTTTTAAGGAGGGGGTGCACAAGGGAGTGCTTGAGGGAGGAAGGAAAAGAACTAGTAGCAAAGGAGAGGTCGTAGAGATCAGCAAGAGCAGGGGTGAGAGACGAGATGTTGTCCTTGATGGTTCTGGAAGAACATGGGGCAACCTGTTGGACGAAACCTTTATGGTGTTGACAACTCTGGTGACTTCTTCAGGGGAGACAGGGGCAAAAGAGGAGAAGGAGGAAGAAGGAGGGTGAGTGGTTGGGGTAGGCAGAGGGGGAAGGGTTGGGTTGGAAGAGTGTGTGCAAGGCTGTTCAGTATGTCCTGAGTTTTGGAAGTGAAGTTAGGGGCGAGTGCATTGCAAAGGGCCTGGGAAGGAGTAGGGGCAGAAGATACTGCAGAGGGTTGGCAAGTTCCCTGCAGATTTTGAAGAATTCAACCTTGTTGTTGGACACATTGGACACTCGTGCCTGAACATGGCCTCTTTTCTGGCAAGGATGGAGAGTCTGTATTATCTCTGGATCAGGCAGCAGACCAGTTTGTCAGAGGGTGAACCTGAAGTGTGCCACTTCCATTCAGCAGCCCTGAACTTACGTTTTAGTTAGCAGTATTTTCCTGCTGAGGTGGAAACGCTCTCAACATTATTGACAAACCCATAGGTGGTGTGAAGGCATCATGAAGTAGACACAGACAACAGAAATGAAGTTAGAGATATAAATCTTTATTCAAAGTAAAAAGGGTTGGAAGAAGGCCTAGCTTGTCCTACGCTAAGGTGGGATTTCCCTACCTAACTGAAACTAAGGATACTCTATGTCAGGAAGCCTAAAATAAATGTCTGTCTGTGGCCAAAATCTATAATGCCCTCACATCTACTTGTACAAAAGTGCAGGGATGTCAACGTCTAACTAAAGAAGTGTTCACATAACTTTTCAGAGCTTCTTCTAGCTCTAGGCTTGTGAAGGGGTTCCCTTCCACGAGCTTCAAGACAGTTCACAATGCCCATGCGTTCCCTTCTCCAAGCTTCAAGACAGTTCACAATGTCCAGGGGTTTCCTTCCCCCAAGCTTCAAGTCTTTCAACTTCTTCCAAACACAATATCCTGGGATACGTCCCTGCTCCTCTGGTTTGGTTACTCTTCACCAGTTTCACAATGAAAGTTCCTACAAAGCTTAACACAATTCTCACAAGGTAGTTTGCGTTGCTTTTCAATAGGTAGGGGTCCTCGATCTAGGCACATTTGTCAGACCAGATGGTCCACCCATTACAGGACATGCAACCGACACACCTTTCTTGCCCCTTTTCATCCATTCCTTGTATGCCCTATGCCACCACTTTACTGGTACAGTGGTGCCTGTTTTAATCTCCTGCCAGGTGAAGGGCATCTCTCATTTCACATTCTTATGCTGCTTTACCATGTTTATCTTGCCACTATTCACAGGTTGCAGTTCATGGGTTCATATGGCTCTTTCCAATGCTTGCTAGCTTCTCAAATCACAGTTTCAAATGGCTCTTGCCAACACTTGTTTGCTTCTCAAAACACAGTTCCAAATGGCTCTTGCCAACACTTGTTGGCTCTCATGTATTTCTCTTTGTTGCCTGTTTATATTATAATCTTGTTCAGGACTTTGTCGATGTTCATCTGCCTCTCTGTGGTTCCCAATGTTTATGATCATCGGCTCACAGAATCTCAGAGGTTGATTTATGCAAGCAGTGCACGGAATGAAGCACCCCAGTACCCTGTATCCCTGGAAAGGCTCATGGGTTATTGCTGGTAGCTTTGTCGACCTCCTTGATGGCTGTAGCGCTTAGCTGTTCTCCGACTCGGCAGCCCGGCATCCCCACGACTCCTCCTGATCTTGCCAACCTACTCCACCACTAGCCTGCTCGACCATCTTTCTGGTAAGCACCTGCATCCATGTCATATTCCAGTTTTTCCTGCCTCAACGTCATGCCCCGCAACCCTGCATTAACTTCTCCTATACCTTTGCCCTACCTCCTTCCTTCCTTGGTACCACCATAAATATGTCCAATGAACATGCTTTACTATGTACTATTGATGATTACCTATGAATTTTAATGCCTTCTTGTATATTACAAATCACCACAACTCACCCCCCACCACTTTTTTGGATACGCATTTCATGCTGATGAACTTGCTAAACAACCTGTTATCACCTATGCATCTCTGTGACAAACCATGATTGACCAACCTGACTATGTTGCCACCACCAATGTTGTAAATCTGGACAATGCCACTGCGCTGAGCAATTTCTCACACACCTATCACTCCAAACACCTCACCCATCACAGCCTTGATAAAGACTACGGTTGAAACGTGCGTCAGCTTTTTTGTTTCACCCCACATGCCACAAGATGCCAGAATTGTCATGCTGTATCGGAACATTAAAATACCATGTACAACAATAACGCAAGACTGAATTGTGAATGGCTTTCAATAAGTATCAAGAGTATCAAATATTGGACCACCAATAACTGCCAGCGCCCACACCAAACAAGGATTTGTCACCGCACCTAGTACCAAACCTCTCGGGAACCCTGGAGTTTTGTTCCCAGACAAACCATGTGCCAAGCTGCAGGCAAGACCCTCACCATAGACTGAACGTGGGCGCAGGGGACCGGCTGTCCCGACACAAAACTCCAAACCCTTTCGTATTAATGAGTATCATTTAGGGACCCATTGATTTAAGGTCTCCCCAAACAATTTCACATTAGTATGGTACCCCAAATATAAAAGGGTTGTTGAGTGCTCCAGTTTAATACCATCTATTGACCATGAAAATATAAGAGGTCTTCTTTTATTCATGAAAACTACGGTTTTTGACTTTGCCGCTTTTATTTAATTCCATTCAATGCTATTCATGGCTATTAAAGTAACTGTAATTGTAATTGTTTATTTATACAGTGCTTATACACAGGTGGAGTGCTTCAAAGCGATTCAAGGTGGGAAGGAAACAAGGGAATACAGTAATCATTCTTAGGCCTTGAAATTTCTGAATGATCTAAACAGAAAAATTAGCATACTAGGCTTGACGGCATTTCTCCTAGTGATATGATATGACATTTATAACGTGCCTATACACAAGTGTTTCAGGGTGCGGCAAGGGATGGGGAACAGAGGGACGACAGAGACAGCGATCCTACTAGTCCAAGTGTCATTCAGATCACGCAAGTGCAGGGGAAGGGGTAAGAGGAAAAGTGCAGAGTGGGAGGGTGGGGTGGGGGCTGTGCAGTACATGGGGTAATAGAATAAATAAAACAGTAAGAGAAGTAGTGCCAGCTGGTGGCAAGGGTAAGTGCAGACATCCGGTGTCAAGTGCTGGAGGGGTACTGTAGGGATACAGAAAAACTTTCCCCAAGAGCGGGGTTTGCCAGGAAGGCAGTGCAGGTGTGTAACTGGCGGGGGAAGGGACCTGGACCCGAGATCAGAGGGTGGCATGGTAACCAGTACAGTTTCAGCCAGGAACTCAGCAGGGGAGAGAAGGAGAGAAAGCGAAGCAAAGAGCAAGGTTTTGAGGCGCTTCCGGAACCGGAGATGGTTCTCCCCAAGTTTCAGGGAGGCTGTTCCAGAGGGAGGCCCTAGCAGAAGAAAGAGATCTACCACGTGCATGCAAGTGCATGAAGTGTAACAGTTGCGACCAAGCTAGGGAGGGGGCCAGAAAAAGGGTTGGGGGAAGGACAGACAAACGTAATAGTCCTTGTACTTTTAGGTAATGCATGCGTACAGACGGAGGTGAGAGGAAGGGGGGAACAAACGCATCCAGTCCAACAGGGCCCTGGGTTAAGGGCAGAGAGGTTGCCTCGCTCATGCAGCATAAGCTGAAAGTACGGTAATGCTGAACCTAGTGCAGTGGCCCAGAGGCAAGTGCAAAGACTAGTGGGGGGCCTGGGACCTGTAAGGCTCTGGAGGTCAACCAGGCAACCAGGCAGCAAAAACTGAACAGTGTAGGGAGGAGAAGGAGGAAGGGCGGAGAGAATAAGAACATAGGTTAGCAGGGGAGAGGGAGGGAGGAGGAAGAGAAGCGGAAGGTCTTGAGGAGTTTCCCGGGCATCAGGTAATAATGTCCCCATGCATTATGTCCCATATATAATGTCGCCGGGAAAAGCCATTGGCAACATTATATATGGTGACTTTATTTATGGGGACGGGTTGCGGGGGTGTCCCCTGCGCCTCTTGTAAAAAAAAAATATAAAAAATCAGGGGTTGCGGGGGTGTCCCATACATGTTCAATGTAATAATGTCTCTGCGAAAAAGTGAGACTCTTTTGTCAGGAGACATTTTTGCGGGGATATTATTACATGGAACCGTTTCCGGAACTTAAGGTGCTCCGGCTCAAGACGGAGAGAGGCAGGGAGGCTCTCCAAAGTTCAAACATTGTCACCTGTATAAGTGGGCTGCACTAGTTTTGTATGTGTTTGATCATAGGACTATGCCAAATTGCAAGGTGCCACCTTTCGTAGATATACAATGTCTCCCCATTGGTTCCTCTGCATTTTGGAAATAGTGAGCTGTATACCATACCAAGAGCATCATGCTCTGACTCAGAAAACCATTTGGAAAAGGAAGCACTAAATAGCATCCCTGGTACTTTCAAACTGTGAACACCTTTCTGATTATAGAAGACATTGGGCCTCATAACGAGTGCAGCGGTAAGGGGTTAAAGGCACCGGTAAGGATGCCGGTGCCGTTAACCCCTTACCGCCGCATTCCGAGGTCCCTTAGCGCTTATCGCTCAGGGACCAGGGAGCTAAATTACGGGCCCGTTATTAGCTCCCTCCCCATTCCCATTTAGCCCTATGGGGGCTCGAATGGGAATGGGGAAGGGTTTTTTGAATGAGGAATTACCGGGTCCTCCAAGGTTGAATTGACCCGGTAAGTCCGGAGAACCCGGACACGACTTTGGAGGGAGCCATGGTGCTAATAGCACTATGGCTACCTCCAAACTCGTAATGAGCCGCATAGCCTATGAGTTTTGATTTCTTAAAGGTTATGCAGGTGCAGTCCATCACTCCGATAGCACTTCTGTTGTATTGTTTGCGTAACCTTAATTGTTCTTCCATGCCTTCGGTGGGGTTCTCATATGGCTATTTAGACATTGCTTTAATAATCGAGAGGGCAACCTTAGGTCTAAAAGATCACTACGAGGGCTGCTTTAATGTTGTGGAACAAAAAAAGTGATGCTATGTCAGCTCCTGTCCTAATAGGTTGCAACATTCACTTTTTTAACAGGGTGCTCACATAATGGTGACTCCAGAAGATGGAATATATGGCTGGAATTTTACGAGAGCAACTCTTTTCCCATATCTCGAAGATATCCCTGATCCGGAAGTGAATTGGAAGCCATGTACTGATCCTCAAAGGTATGAGGTTGGCAAAGCAACAACAAATGTCAATAAATGTGTTGTATTGCTTTCAGGAGATTTTAAACATACACGAAGAATAATTACTGTCACAGTTGCGATTGGTGCTTGGTACTGTAGTTGTTTCTCTCACACAAAGAAAACCCCAGCAGCATATTGACATCTCTTCAAGATATCTTTGCTTTTTCTTTTTACAAAAAGGAAGGTTTCTTTATTAGTTGCAGATCAAAGTAAGAAGATACAAGCATGAGGGTTAGGCAGGCACATCTTCTCAGGTTGGGTTGCCATGCTGCATTCCCAAATGCCATTCCTGGAACTCCCAAGGTGCCTGCCAGTTCCACATTCCATATATCCCGGGAGGATAGCTTAACGGCAACGTGCGCGCCTTGGAAGCAAGATGACACGAAGTAACACAGGTTCGATCCCTGGGTCTGCGCTTAGAAACCTCTGGGTGTTTAAGTGCATTATAAATACGCAACTAAGACAAAAAAAAAAACGATTACGCAACTGAAAAAACAAACAATTCCTGTAACAGCGCCTCGATGCCTGCGGGCTGTCTGAGCGCTTTAAAAATGCAAAATAAATAAAATATATCTTGCCTTTTTATCTGGTTATGCTGCTGTCCGAAACAAAAGCGGGGTCTCTATCAAATGCGCATCTGACAACACAACTCTTGGCCGCACAGAGGCAGACGGGGGGGGGGGGGAGAGAGAGAGAGAGAGAGAGAAGTCCACCGAAGCAATAGGGAGCGACAACGTTCATAACTTTATGGGTAGAAGGAGTATAAGGGAACAGCAAGGAGTAGAGTTGAGCAGCAGTCTAGTTTGCTGATCATCATTGTAGAGATCAGAGTTTAAGCCAAGTGCTGAGTAGTTACTTTTGCCCCTTAGAGCAGTGGCTGTGATGAACCGATAGATTTCAAGGTCACTATCCAAGAGGATCCCAAGGCAACAAGCCTGGGGTAATGGAGTGAGGAGGTCAGGAAGGAAGGAGATGGATGAAAGGAGAATCACTTACCCTTGGAAGCTGAGAAAAAGATGACTTCTGTCATTGAAGAGTTTAACATTAGGCAGAGTACAGCCATCCAGCGAGATTATGGAGGGGAGTTAGTACAAAAAAGAAGGTGGGTGAGGCGCGCACTCCCGGTCCTGGTCAATTGAACCTGTTGTAGAAAATAAGTAGCTGGGTCAAATCCCAAAATGGACAAATATTCACAGGGTTAGATCCCTTCTGCTGCAAATCAGGTATTCAGTATTAACAGGGTTAGATCCCTTGCTGCAAATCAGGTACTCAGTAATAACAGGGTTAGATCCCTCGGCTCCAGTTCTGTGGTCTGTAGTTGTTCTCCTCCGAGCGCTTTCTTATCTCAAATAATCATCAGGGAGGCTGTTGAGCAGGTGTGTCTAATTAGACTCAAGGATTCTGGTAGCTGTAGTGAAAACGTTTTTTTCTGTTCAGGTGACCAGCAACCGACACCCCTCCAAAGCACAAGTCCTTCCCAAATTTGGGGGAGGGGAGAGAACCATCTTTATGATTCTCCAAAGTGGGGCACAGTCACCCCGTGGCGCTGCCTCTGGAGCCCGGGACTCCCATAGCATTCAGTACAAAAAAGAAGGTGGGTGAGGCGCGCACTCCCGGTCCTGGTCAATTGAACCTGTTGTAGGAAATAAGTAGCTGGGTCAAATCCCAAAATGGACAAATATTCACAGGGTTAGATCCCTTCTGCTGCAAATCAGGTATTCAGTATTAACAGGGTTAGATCCCTTGCTGCAAATCAGGTACTCAGTAATAACAGGGTTAGAACGTTTTTTTCTGTTCAGGTGACCAGCAACCGACACCCCTCCAAAGCACAAGTCCTTCCCAAATTTGGGGGAGGGGAGGGGTGTCGGTTGCTGGTCACCTGAACAGAAAAAAACGTTTTCACTACAGCTACCAGAATCCTTTGAGTCTAATCAGACACACCTGCTCAACAGCCTCCCTGATGATTATTTGAGATAAGAAAGCGCTAGGAGGAGAACAACTACAGACCACAGAACTGCAGCTGAGGGATTTAACCCTGTTATTACTGAGTACCTGATTTGCAGCAAGGGATCTAACCCTGTTATTACTGAGTACCTGATTTGCAGCAGAAGGGATCTAACCCTGTGAATATTTGTCCATTTTGGGATTTGACCCAGCTACTTATTATATTTTTTGCAACAGGTTCAATTGACCAGGACCGGGAGTGCGCGCCTCACCCACCTTCTTTTTTGTACTGAATGCTATGGGAGTCCCGGGCTCCAGAGGCAGCGCCACGGGGTGACTGTGCCCCATTTTGGAGAATCATAAAGATGGTTCTCTCCCCTCCCCCAAATTTGGGAAGGACTTGTGCTTTGGAGGGGTGTCGGTTGCTGGTCACCTGAACAGAAAAAAACGTTTTCACTACAGCTACCAGAATCCTTTGAGTCTAATCAGACACACCTGCTCAACAGCCTCCCTGATGATTATTTGAGATAAGAAAGCGCTAGGAGGAGAACAACTACAGACCACAGAACTGCAGCTGAGGGATTTAACCCTGTTATTACTGAGTACCTGATTTGCAGCAAGGGATCTAACCCTGTTATTACTGAGTACCTGATTTGCAGCAGAAGGGATCTAACCCTGTGAATATTTGTCCATTTTGGGATTTGACCCAGCTACTTATTATATTTTTTGCAACAGGTTCAATTGACCAGGACCGGGAGTGCGCGCCTCACCCACCTTCTTTTTTGTACTGAATGCTATGGGAGTCCCGGGCTCCAGAGGCAGCGCCACGGGGTGACTGTGCCCCACTTTGGAGAATCATAAAGATGGTTCTCTCCCCTCCCCCAAATTTGGGAAGGACTTGTGCTTTGGAGGGGTGTCGGTTGCTGGTCACCTGAACAGAAAAAAACGTTTTCACTACAGCTACCAGAATCCTTTGAGTCTAATCAGACACACCTGCTCAACAGCCTCCCTGATGATTATTTGAGATAAGAAAGCGCTAGGAGGAGAACAACTACAGACCACAGAACTGCAGCTGAGGGATTTAACCCTGTTATTACTGAGTACCTGATTTGCAGCAAGGGATCTAACCCTGTTATTACTGAGTACCTGATTTGCAGCAGAAGGGATCTAACCCTGTGAATATTTGTCCATTTTGGGATTTGACCCAGCTACTTATTATATTTTTTGCAACAGGTTCAATTGACCAGGACCGGGAGTGCGCGCCTCACCCACCTTCTTTTTTGTACTGAATGCTATGGGAGTCCCGGGCTCCAGAGGCAGCGCCACGGGGTGACTGTGCCCCACTTTGGAGAATCATAAAGATGGTTCTCTCCCCTCCCCCAAATTTGGGAAGGACTTGTGCTTTGGAGGGGTGTCGGTTGCTGGTCACCTGAACAGAAAAAAACGTTTTCACAACAGCTACCAGAATCCTTTGAGTCTAATCAGACACACCTGCTCAACAGCCTCCCTGATGATTATTTGAGATAAGAAAGCGCTAGGAGGAGAACAACTACAGACCACAGAACTGCAGCTGAGGGATTTAACCCTGTTATTACTGAGTACCTGATTTGCAGCAAGGGATCTAACCCTGTTATTACTGAGTACCTGATTTGCAGCAGAAGGGATCTAACCCTGTGAATATTTGTCCATTTTGGGATTTGACCCAGCTACTTATTATATTTTTTGCAACAGGTTCAATTGACCAGGACCGGGAGTGCGCGCCTCACCCACCTTCTTTTTTGTATGGAGGGGAGTTAGTTGGTTATGCACTCTGAGATGGCAGGGTTGAAGGTGGGAGTGGAGGGAAAAGAACGGTGTGTCATCATCATATGAGGTGGTAGTGAAAGCCAAATGATGAGAAGAGTTTGTCCAGGGAGGAGGTGTAAAGGGTGGAGAGGGGTGGGATTGATCATTGGGGAAGGATGACTTAAAGGAGTGTGGGGATAAGGTGTAAGAGTTCTAGGAGACGGAGAAGTAACGGCCAGATAGTAGGCCACCCATTGAAGTGTGTTATTGTTAAAGCAAAGGGAGGAACGATTTGGAGTAGAATGGGATGGTCCACAGTGTCCAAGGCTGAGGAAAGATCAGGTACAATGAGAATGGAGGTGAGTGTAAAGTTGTGGGCAGAGGTCAGAAGGTTGGAGACTTGGGTGGGAGCATTTTGTGTGGATGTTTCCTCTAAAATCCTGATAGGAAGGAGTCACCTAGAGAATGTACCTTGAGGTAGTTGACAGTGTGGTTAAAGACAACTCTCTCTCTTTCGGATTTCGGAGTGGTGGGTCAGGAAAGAAGCAGGTCTGCAGAATGAGAAATTGTAGGGATTTCTTCAGCACGGGTATGACATGTGATGTAAAACTTCAAGTCAAGAAACATGTGAATTGTATACAATACTAATTGTCTAAGCACAATTAACATATGTAAAATCACTTTGCATCTTGAAGAATATTAGATATATTATGTATAATTTGGTTTACTCCAAATATTACAAAGAGCCTTATTAGAAACTCAGCTATCATTAACGAAATTTCTTTGCCAGTACGTCCAGAAAATTATGAGTTGCAGGCTAGCAATGTAAGGTGACATTTTGGACTCACTTGGGACTCCACTGGAGTTTGGAACATTAGCTGTGGCCAGTAAATCCACCTGCGGTAAAGCCTCTATTTTTCTTCATGCTATATATATATATTATATTTCCTTATGCTATCCTCCAAACTAATATTGTGGCGAGTTAAGCATAGTGGTACTTCTGTTACAACAACAACAGAGGAACGAGGTCCACAAGCAAAACAGGCACTTGATTCTTCTCCCTTTTCTTGGAAAAATGAAAACACCATCTGGAGGTAGAAATGACGTAGCTGTAGAGAAAATTTAATAATCTGACTCTATGGCCTTTTATGATTGTCCTTAGCATATTTATTGGAAAACATTTTTGGGGAGTAAAGGGTATGATATGATATGATAAGGCATTTTTAACGCGCCTATACACAAGTGTTTCAAGGCGCGACGAGGCAAGAGAGGGGGAACAGAGGGAGGAGAGACAATGATCCTACTAGGCCAGCTGTCATTCAGATTGTGCAAGTGCGTGGGACAGGGGGAAGGGACAGTGCAGTACATGGGAATAGATAAATTACAATAAGTAAAAGTAACAGCCAGCAAGTGGCAAGTGCAAGCAAGTGCAGACAGCAGGTGTCAAGTGCTGTTAGGGGGACTGTAGGGATACAGAAACAGTCCCCAAGTGTGGGTGTTGCCAGGCAGACAGTGCAGGTGTGAGAGACTGGCGTGGGAGGGACCTGGGCCCGAGATCAGAGGGTGTCCAGGTAATCCAGCGCAGATCCGGTTACAGCCAAGAGGTCAGCAGGAGTGAGGAGGAGAGAAAGCAGAAGCAAAGAGAAAGGTTTTGAGGTGTTTCCGGAACCAGAGATGGTTCTCCTCAAGTTTAAGGGAGGCAGGGAGGCTGTTCCAGAGGGAGGCCCCAGCCGAAGAAATAGATCTACCACCAACACGTTGCTTGGAGAAGTGACTGACCCTGAGGGAGTTGGAGGTGGATGAGCGAAGAGCTTGCGAATGAAAATATTTAGGAAGAGAGAGTTGAAGGTATTGTGGCCCCGTGCCCCAGAAGGCCTTGTGGAGAATGCATAGGGTTTTGAACTTAATCCTCGCAGCCACTGGGAGCCAGTGCAGAGATTTCAGACCTGAGAGATATGATCCCTGGGCTTGAGGCCAAGGAAAAGTCTCGCAGTCCTGTTCTGGATTAGCTGCAAAGGGTGGAGAGTAGAGGCAGGCAGACTTAGAAAGAGGCTGTTACAGTAATCCAGTCTAGAGAGAACCAGAGCACTGGAGACTGTGAGCTTCTGGGGGAAGGAGAGCAAAGGAAGAATACCTCTGAGGAGGTGCAGCTGGTAGTGTGACTTCTTAGAGATGTCAGAGATGTGAGGAGAGAAGGAGAGTGTGTAGTCAAAGATGACCCTGAGGTTTTTAGGCTTGCAAGTGGGAGCAGGAAGGGGGCCAAGAGAGGCCGGCCAGAGAGCTACAGGAAAGGAGGGAGTGGGTGTGCCGATGAGGAGAATCTCAGTCTTACTGGCATTAAGACAGAGGCCATTGGCGGCACACCACTCCTGGATAGTAGACAGACAGTCAGAAATGAGAGAAGGAGAAGAGGTGGCCGAAGGTAGCCTGAAAATGAGCTGGGTGTCATCCGCATAGCACTGAAAGTTAGGGCAGAGAGCGGTGATGCGGTGGGCAAGGAGTGCCAGTTATTGGTTGAACAGCCAGGTAGAGAGGGTAGACCCCTGGGGAACACCACAGGTAGAGAAAAAGCTAGCGGAGATGAAGGACCCAAGTTGTACCTGGGAGGGTCGGTCAGAGAGGAAAGAAGTCAGCCACGCCAGGTAGTGTAATAAACTGGACATCTGGAACCACAACGTATGCCAAGTCCATGTACTCAATGTTAACCAATTTTATAAGGGAGTGTGAACAGGGGAAGGACCAAATTAAAAATAAACAGGATTGTCCCAGTGAAAATAACAAAATAACAGGGTCTTCTTCCTTCATTGTCTCTTGTGATGGTTTTCTCAATGTCAGGATGCTAGTTCAAATGGTCAGATTTCAGCTACTGTTTCCAAATGTCTCAGGGAAGTTACCTCACTCCCCAATCTAATATTTTGCAAACTATTCTTCTGCTCCTCTAAGCCTAGTTGCAGGCTTTCTGGGGTCCCATACCTCAAGACTAAACCAGTCCTTAATGTTCTGTCGGATCTTCAGGGGTGGTTTAGGGATCTTGTTGTGGTCAACTTGGAGAGCCGTAAAAGTGCTACTCTGTACTAACGTTCTTTCTTGCCTTGGTTCTTTCCACCAACTCTCTGAGCTGTCACTATGCTCTGTGACCACAGTTGGAATTATCCTTCCTCCTAGTAAACCTACCTATGGCCTGACCCGACCCTCTGGAACCTCCTACTTCTAAATACCTAGTCTGTCTCTGGCTCCCTTCCTCTCTTTTCTGTATTTTGCAATCTACTCATAACCTCTTTTCTTTACAGTTCTATTCTTTCTCTCCCAAAGCTCATCAACTTCTAAATCATCCTCTTCACTCTGATCAACTGAATTTGTATCACTCTCTGTTTCCTCACTTTTGCCCACACTCGCCTCCTGCTGATTTCTCAAGGTCTCCTTACTACTACTTTGGCCTTTTGTCAGTGCCTCCCATGCCACTTTGTGTATTATTTCTCCCACCGACCTTCTAATACTAATCCATCCTTCAATTCCACTTCAAGTTTTATTTCCTTCTTTTGTATTGTTCCTTCTGTCTTTAACTCCACTCTGGGGTTTCCTTCCCCCTTTTGTGTTATTCCTACTTCCCTCTTTAACTGCACTCCAGGGGTTTCCTCCCACTTTCTGTCCTCTGTTCCTACTACTGATTTCCAACCCTCTCTTGGGTTTACTTCTTCCCTGTTTTCTTATGTTACCACTATCAATTTAGAATACACTCTGGGTTTTGCTTCCACCCTTCAGTCCTCTATTTTGAGTACTGGCCTACAAGCCCCTCCTGGGTTTGCTTCACTACTTCTTTCTTCTATTTCAGGTACTGGCTTATAATCCCCTCTTGGGTTTGCTTCGCCACCTCTGTCCTCTATTTTGGGTACTGGCTTACAAGTCCCTCCTGTGTCTGCTTCAGCCCTCTTTTCCCCCTTTCTCTCACCTTTAAATCTCACCACTTTCTTCTCTTCTGTAAGGATCACCTCTTCCTCTCTCCTGCTGCCATTTCTCAGCTCCTTTCTCTGGCAGATGCCTGTCTCCAGTCTTCAAAATCTGGAAGGGTCTGCAGCAATCATCCTTTTCCAAACAGGAGCCACCTGCTCTAACACTAGACTGGGCTGCTGAGCTTATATAGCACCACTCCCCCTGATTGGAATTAGGGCTGCTAGTCTGCAGCTGTGATCTTAAAGGGTGTGAGTGTTGGCATTGTCTGGCCTCTCTCACTTCCTGGTATTCAGATTGAGGCTTGGAGGGTTGGGCTGACTCTGCAAAATCCCTGGTGGCCATTTTTAAATTCTGTATACAGGGAGAAGCTGAGGGGGCAGCTTGCGTGACAGAATGACTGCTTGCTGGGCTGCTGTTGGGCAGGCAAGTGGGCTAAGAATTCTCTAGCAGTGTTTAGGTTTCCCCTAGTTCCCCTAGGGTCTCCCTGGTTTTGAAAGGTTTCCCAGTGACCTTCGGCTCCTTAAAGGGAGACTTTAATGTCCCTGATCTGTCCCAGGTTTTCTAATTGGGGAAGAAGAGCACTGTGGGAGAGGTAATCCCTCTCAGGATGGTTTGTCTGCTTGATTTCGATCTTTGAGTTCTGTGACGGGCTTTTTGGTATCGTGCCTGTCTTCAGTGAAAAGACTGGGAGGTTTTCCAAGCTTAATGTCTCCCTAGACCCTAATTCTGCATCCGAATTCTGTTTCGAGTTTTTTCCAATACTGGCTTATATGAGTGCCTGGTTCTCTTGTTTTATGGCCACTAGACAGACGTCCCGGAAGGTGACTTTGTCACAGTAGCAATAACATTTTATTTTCTCATCTAAAAGAAAATATTTTGCATGGTTTGAAATGCAAGTGCACTGAGTGTTGTTTTTGTCCTAGTGATCAATATATTGCCTACAAGCCTGTTTCTTAGCTATCTGTAGGCATTAAATGTTGCTCCTGCACAACCATAAACAATAACTCATTCAATATTGACAATGCAGCGGGTTGGGGGATACAGGCATCCCTTCGCATGTGGGTATTGATAAGGCAATTCATATTTTGTTGGCTGTATTTTTTAAAAGTAGAATGAACTGGGCAGCTCAAGACAAATGAGAGATACACAATAGTGTTCCATTCCGTGACAAATGTAAACTTTTCAAAAATCCCTTTTCTTATCCAAACACATCTTGGATAAGGACTCTCTCGAATGCAAATGAGTGGCACCAGGGTTCCTGGCATGTGCTAGCAAACCCTTAGACCACAGTCATAGAAAATCCGACATTTCCAACACAGTAAGATGTAGCCGAACATCTAACATTTTTCAAGCCAAGCATCTCCTAGTGAAAAGAAAATTCCTTGGAAAACACATACATTTCTTGTATCCCTCACCCCCCAAAATTACTTTCCCCAAATAATTAGGTTTCTGCGTGCCCTCGCAATACTAAGTATGACAGTGGCTATTGTAGCGAGAGAGAGCTGGAAGAGGGGAGAGAGGGCAGAGTGAGTGACACATGCACGCTCTTTGATCATTCGGGTTGTGTAGGGATAAATAGGAACACATTTAGCTTTTTTTCTCAATTGCCTTTTTTTTCTCTTTTCTTTTTTCTCTTTTTGCTTTTCTGTTTTTTCTTATGTTTTGTAAGTGGCTAAGGTTTAAGATTAAACCAATTGCTTGATAAAAATAAAAAAATAGGAGCACAGCAGGAGTGGACCGAGCTGAGGATGGGTAAGAGTTCATTGGAGGAGCTGAGACAGAATTGGGGTGGTGGTAATGAGGGGTGACGAGAAGGAGGAAGGGGATGGGAGAGATAGAAGGGGATAGAGAATATTTCGGTGATTTGCGAAGAAAGGTAAGGGGCAGAGTCATAAGCAGAGCAACAGGAGGATATGGAGTGTTATTTAAGGTTGGAAAGCATGGCCTGGGGGGATCATGGATATTTTCTGAGGTTGTGAATAGAGAGGGGAATATAATATTGTAGCAAGAGAAGTTGTCAAGAGTGATGATGAGTATAAGGAAAACAACTTTACCGGCATTAACAAGTCTATGAGAGTGATCTTTATGCCATCAGTATATGTAGAGGTGCATAGTTATCAGATGGCTTGGGAGATCAAGGGTTGTTGGTATGGGCAGAAGGGGTGAAGGAACCGGCAGGATCATGACGGTTTAAAGGGGCGGTGAGTGTGCTATTCAACTCACTGTTAATGAGTTCTATAAAGTGAGCATGTGAAGTACATAGAGCTTGGTGGGAGACCTTGACATGCCCAGGTAAGGTCACAATGGAGGGGGGCTTGCATTTTCTTTTGATGATAGATGAGGAAGGCAGAGTGAAAGTAGAGGGGGCACAGAGACAGGGAAATTGATCCTTGAGTAGTGAGTGAGTGAATGGTCCGAGGGAGAGGGCTCAACAGTGATAGCAGAGGAGGTGAGAGCGGGAGGATATGAAGATGAGATCAAGGATGTTATCTTGGTTATGAGCAGGAAGACAGTGTAGGTTGACCAGGGAGTGGCCAGAGAGAGGAGTCTAGCTGTTATTGATGGGCCTTGATCCAGGGGGCAGGTTGATGTTGCTCATGATGACTATAGGGACAGCAGCCAGGAGACATTCTAATAATATGTGGAGATCAGAGAAGAAGAGAGTGAAAATGTTGGGTGGGTGGTAGATGAACAGGGAAGTGAAATGGGTCAGAGAAAGAAGTTGGACAGAGATGTGCTCTAAGGAATAGGCGGTATAGTCAGCGGAAGAAAGAGGGACCAATGGTGTGTCCTTGTAGATCAAATACTAATGCCACCTTCTTTGGTTTCGTTCTCAGAGGGGAGTAGTAAAGTTTCTGTAGAGGACAGCCTAAGAGGCAGTGTTATGAGGGGGACCCAGGTTTCACTGATGGCTAACGCAGAGTTTTTGGGTGATATGAGTCGAATTGGTAATTGACAAAAGAAGACTTTTGAGGAGGCATCAGGCCTTCTAGAGGACCAGGGTGAGAGAAGTAAGGGCAGGAAGAGGGCATGGTGAGAGAGATTAGCGACAAGGATGCTATTTGGACAAAGGAAAGAGGATAGAGATGGTGGGAAATGGTGGAGTGGTAGGCGAGAATGGTGGGAACGATTTTGGGTGTAGGCTGAGGCCCTAAATGAGAGGAAGGGTGATGCCAGTGAGGAGGAGCAGTAGGGGTGGCAGGAGCATGGTGAGCTGAGTGGAGCAAGCTGTTCACTGCAAGTGGATGATGGCAATGATCAGACAGAACGTAGGGTGGTGCTGCTTACACGTAGGGTGTTAGCCACCGGCCCACTAAAAGCAGTAAGTTAAGCACCGATAAACGCCATAGAAAATATTTGCATGCCGTAAACTCCACAATGAGCAACCACACAGAAGAAATATTCGCGTTCTTCAAGCCCGGTAATGACTAACAAATCAAAATAAATATTTTCATGCAGTAAGAATTGTAGCAACCAACAACACAGAAAAAATATTGGCTGATAACAACAACAATGGCTAAGCAAGAGGGTATCCTGGTAACCAGAGGATGGTAGGTGTGATAGTGGGCCATGGGGTAGGCACATAGTCCCTAACAGTGCCAAACATATGATGCCGTTATTTTGCCTGTTCTTAAGGTTTGATGCCTAGCACAGAGGATGCATGAATGATGCACGTATCTGAGGGTGGGGTGGACACAGGGGGAAATGGGACGATGGGGTCCGACAGCACTTGATGGCTGCTCCCTGATGGCTTGTGACTGCAAAAGGTTCAGGGGAGGAAGCACCTACTCAGAGGATGGGCCTGCAGCAGTGCGGCAGCCGGGATGGGGCTTGACCTTACTCTTGGAAGCGGCTAAGATATCGTGGTGGAATAGATGCCTCAGAGCTCATGGAGGTAGGAAAGACTCAGCGGCCATGGAAGTCCTGCCGAACGCGTCATGTGATCGCAGCTGATTGTGTCGCTGCTTGACTTTCAGTGACTGCGAAAGGTTCGGGGGAGGGATCTAGCCAACCAGATGATCGGCTGGTAGTGGAAGGGCAGCAGGAATGGGGGCTGAACGTTACACCTGACACAGTGATCTTGTGGTAGAGCGGGGGTCTCAGGGCTCATAGATGCAGGAGCGAGTGGACGGCTATGGCAGTTCTGCCAGCCACTTGGTAAGATGGGCGCAAATGTATACAGGTGACTCAACCTGAACTATAGATTTCTGCCGCATGACTTTCTGTGACTGTGGTGGGTTAAGGAGAGGGAGAAGGCCACCCAGATGATGTGGCTGCAGTGGTGGAGTAGCAGGTTAAGGGGTTCAACATTACAGTGTGTGAGTTGCTCATGTACCACATCCTTCCTGCTCTACTATCAATATTCCTTGTGTGACATTTGGCACTAATGTATTCTACAGTGGGTTTGGGTGGTCATCAACATCTTGTGTGCTTTCTGCCTCTTCATCATTCCATTAGTCAGCTGGGCTGGGGCCATGCTTTCTTCTATTCTCAAGGCACACTGATCAATATGTGTGATGGGTACTTTGCTCCATTCAAAAAATGACTCACTTTAGAGTACCAGGTTATTAATGGGGATGAGTGCAGGACAAGAGAGGTACGATGACACCAAGCTTCATCAGGTGCGCACACTGTAGGGATCTTTTACAACCCTGCAGAGGGAGATATTCCAATAACAATACACATCAGATCAGCTTAACAATAGGTTAGTGGAATCCTAGCTCATTAGTTCGAGCCCTAGCTTTCTGGCTGTTGATTATAACTCGGGCATGTTGCTAGTGCCTTGCTGGGCTTCCAGGGATCTTCTTGGCGTCTCAGGTTCTTGGGAAGGTTGTTCCAAAGCAGTGGGACGGTTTTAGCCAGGGATTTGTTACATAGTATTGTTCTCCAATCTTTCATAGTGTCATGAATTCTACTGCAGCACTAACCACCTTTAACATTGACTTTGGAAAATATGCATAAGTCATGTCCTTATACTGGTACATACTTCCAAGAACATGATGTGCACATCCTTGACACTTGAGTTCTTAGGTTCACTGGCAAAGCATTCTGTGGTGCCTGGCATATTTATTTGGCATGTGTGCATGCAGAGTGAATGATTTATGTGGGTTGTAGGTCATCTGGTCGAAAACAAAAGGATCGAATGCCTTTTGATCGACAGTCAAATGGTCGAAAAAAAGGGTCGTTTTTTTTTTTAATCGGGGGGTTCCCCCCCAACCCCCCGTTTTCTTTATTAAAAACATTTTTTTTACCAACCCAAACAAAAAAATATATATAAATAAATAAATACAAAAAAAAATTCCACCATTTGACTGGACAGCATTTCAGTGTGGGTCATCTACCTTAGGAATGCCAGAGGGAATGCAGGGTGTGGTGTGTGCTGGGATTCTAGAGATGACCGTTGCTGCACTTGCAGATGGGGACCAGCGCTAGAAGTAGGCCTAGCCCTATCTCTCCCCTGTAACCTTCTACCTTGAGGTCTAAGCAAGAAAGCGCCTTTCCTGTTTGTACCCGACTGAATCCTGCGTGATCCTTGCTGGATGGCTACTTACCTGCGTTCCCAGATACTTCACATTCCAGATTCCACTGACTGCAAGGTGGAGTGTTTAGCTTGTGCTAATGGTTATCATAGATTTGCACATCCAAAAGCCCTTTATCAACACTTTGCACCATTGCTCACCCCTCTGCACATTTACACAAATGAGGAGCGTTGCTATGCATTTTGAAGCAGTTCCGGAATTCACAAACAGGATTCCGTTATAACATGTGCAGAGATGAAAGACATCCCCTTGTGCCTGCTTGGGAGAGGCACAGTGGATGCACATTGCATGTCAGCATTAATTCTGACCCTGTTGCATTTTTGTGAAAGTGGAACAGTGCTGCCTCACTTGTATTTCTCTTCCTCAGACAGGGATAGAAATGATTGTTTCTTTTCTTTTGCATTGCACAGTGACGGCCCCCTCTGGTGCTCCCCGCCTCAGGTGTAAAACATGATGGTTGTCAGCACGTGCCCAACACTAATGTATGCAATGGGGCTGGTCAGTGCATCTTTTGTGCTTCTGTACGAACCTTCTGAAATGCTCAGATCACTTTTGAGAATCTGGTGAAATTATTGCAAATGAAAAAAAAGCACACCCTCTGAACTTTTTTCATTTTGCGTTCATTTTTGAGAATCTGGCTCATAGTGTCTTAAAGTACATTTTCTTCAACTGGGAACCAAAGGAAGAACTTCAGCATTGGAGCCATGGGTCTTTGTGGTCTTGTTTCTCAGACAGTTTAGGACTCAGGCTGCACGTCTTTGAGGGAGCTGCCACGTCATAGAAACATGCACTACCAAGGTACGGTAAGCGCACAACCCAGAACACCCACCAAAAAACCTCACCACACCATCAACCAAGAGGGGAGGCAGCAGGTGACGGAAATGATCACAAGTCGAATCACACTGTTGCAAAAGTAAGGTGCAGGGGAGAAAGGAGCAGGGAGACAAAACAATCCAAGCAGCCAAGTCAGCCCCGTAGGTTCAAAGCGACTATGCAAGCACAGACAATGGATGAGTTCCGCGCACAAACATGTCTGCCCAGATACTTAGCTAAGAATTATTGTGAGGATGGCTAGAGTGGGAGGGTGGGAAAAACCTCACTGCAGCTGTTGCACGTTGGTTCATTTCTGAATGATTCAACATTGCCAAACATGTGATTCTCTCAAAAGAAGCTTCAGGGTACATTTCATTTAACTACGATAGCGTCTGTAATGTTCCCTTTTAATTTGCTAGACTATTCAGTGAGCAGATATGGACTCTGTAAGTTCTCCAGATACAACCTTCCATGAAAAAATGAGATTGATCGCGAAAGAGCGTCCAGCTAGGTTAGGAGCCAGTAAAAGACCCATTAGGCTGACCAGGCAGTCCTACGATTTCTCAAGATGAGTGGGGGAGGGGAGCATTAAAGTATATAGAGTGCAGTATTCATTACAAAGAAGTCCTCTAATACCATGACAATTGATAACTCAACGTACTGGTCTGCGGAACTATTTAAGAGGGCATGCACCTAATTCATCCAGAGTGTGGGATCGTTTGCCTTGCTTCAACTGAGGAGCGCGCCAGTGAATTCCATATGTTCTTTGAGAATAAGACTAAGTGCATCCAGGCTGGTTTGAACTCTTAGTCCTATCGTTGAACTCAAATCAGCTCTTGTTTTTATCGCCGATTTCAGCCTTGTCAATGCCAGCAAGTGCCTTCTATTGGATGGGGTATGAATTGGAATACCTATTACTGGGACCCGTGCCCACCATTTCTCCTCACGGAGACCCTTGGTGCTACATGGGCTGGTAGAGATCATCAATTGGTTGCTTTTGATGGATTGGTCCAAATCCCTTTAAGAAGGCACTGGTTTGAGCCCTCTTTAAAACTATATACCTTGATGTGGAAGTCCTTCGCAACTATCGTCCTCTCACCAATCTCCACTTATTGAGCTCAGGCCGGTGATGGTGGCAGGTATTGCTGCCAGGAGGCACCAGTCAAAACCATATCACTACTTTGCAAAAGTCAGGTGGGGGTGGGGGCTAATTTTCTATAAAAATGTAATTTGACAGCAGGGAGCCATTACGTGTACACTGTAAAGTTAGCGGCTCCCTGCCGCATAGTTTTCATCATTTGCACTGCTGAGTGTGTTTGCCGCCTTTTGCCCTTCACATTTGCACTCCGCAGTGCAAAGTGAGTAAACACTGCTTGGCATGCCAGGTAGCGTTTCCTTTTGTTTGTGAGCAGGGCTTGTCATGCTCGCATGGCAAGCCCCGCTCACAAAAGAAATGAAACCTTCACCGACATGCGTGCCGGTCTGGGAGGGTTTCCTTTCAACTGGGAGCACTACTTTCCTTGCGCACATCGTAAGCAGTGTTCTCAGTTGAAATGTAACGCTCCCCGACATGCTTGCACTTCTGGGAGGGTTTAATTTCAGTTGTTCATGCCCCCTGCCATGCTTTAATGGCAGGGAGCATGTATAATGGATCTCTTTGGGGTCAACATGCTTAATGCTAGTGCATAAAGCAGGCGGACCTGATTGGGATCTCCAGCATCTACGCCTGCATGAAAATCCATGTTGGAGCATTTCTGTGACGGAGAGGAAGAGAGTGGCAGGAATGCAAATTGTGTTCCGCCCCTCTTCTGTGCCGTATGCTTGAAAACGAGGTGTGGCGTGAATGGAATGCGTTAAAGCCTTACTGGAGGCTTTTACGCCTTCCATTCATGCTACGGCGCAATTGAAAATGAGCTCCAGGGTATATGATACAAACTGTTTTCTGTGGTGATGCATGATATCCGTGCATATTATCTGATGGTATTTCAAGCGCAAATAAAAAAGAAAACTATGGGCCTCATTACGACCCTTGCGCTCCCAGAATGAAGGGGGCCGGTACGGGACCGCCTCCCTTCATTCCGGGAGTGCGTATTACGAGGCTCCCTTTGCGGGACCCAAACCAGACGTCTGGTAAAACCAGACATCTTTTCCGGGTCCCGCTAGGGGAAGAGGGAGGTAACAACGGGACACTTATAATGTGCCCGTTGTTACCTCCATCCCCATTCGCATTGAGCCCTATGGGCAGTTGATGACCCCTGGGTATTTCTAAATGTGGGTGCCCACGGACATCCAGTGGGACCGGACCAATCAGGGGCTGCAGGGCCCATTTTAAGAGCCACAATCCAACTTGTAGTCCCTTGGCACAAACACTTGGGTCCAACATCTGAGGCTGCGCAACTCGATATGCAGCATCCTCAGATTCATCGTGCAGGTCCCCAGGAGGCCCAATACTTCGACCCCCAACAGTAGCACTCTGTGCCGGTCTAGCCTATCAAGTATACTTCCTTCCAGTAGATCTTTCAACGCCCCTAGTCTAGTGGATTCAGAAATATGGGGGCTATTATAAAAATTCAGAATCAACAAATCACCTTGGGTCGGGGCCATTGTGAACAATTGAATATAGTTTGAGTGAGTGTCTATTACCTTAATATTATAAGCGGGGACTGAGGACGACACAGACCTATCCAACAGTAGCTCCTCAATGACCCATGTTTCAGTAGTAAGATGACATCATATTACTCATAAACATCAATGTATCATGGTCCCGAAATTTAGATCTCGCCCCCACTATTATCGAGCTAAGGATGGACACAGTATGCGCAGCCCTAAGACTAATAAAATAAATAAATAAAAATAATCGGATGTGGTTCTGAGTGGTGCCCGCTAGTGTTAGGTGCCGGTGAGATTGGACTTGGATCCTCGGATGGGGCGAGCCCCAGTCAGTCTCATTCGTCGACAGTAGGGAGGGCTTCAAACTGATTGGAGGTTACAACCACACCCTCCTGCCCTTGTGGGTTTGGCTAGCAGATCTTTTTCCTCTAGAGTTTAGTGCAGTGACCAAGTAGCTTAATGCCGGAGTGGCCACCTGTAACAAGCACACAATCCACCTTCACTGTTTTCGTTGTGCGACCAACCCATGACACTCTTCCGACCGTTAAGATGGACCTGGGATTAGTTTTAGGGACGACCAAATGGGTATTGGTCCAATGGCTTGCCTTGTGAATCAAGGAAACTGTAGATTCTTCTTGCTCACCCACAAGTACTGGGATGTCAATAATAGCCCCAACTAGTGGGGCTGCGGCTGGTGGGACATCAATAACTACCTGCTTCCCCAGGAGCCCTTTATTTGTTCTGTTCAAGCTTGGCTCTGGGCTGGTTGATAGCGGGGCCATACTGTGTGGGCATGAATCAGATTTCACACAAAGTGGCTTTATGTTAGGCTTCACAGGTTCCTTTGCAGCATTCCCAATAGTTATCTGTTTCTTCCCAAAGGTTACAGCCTGAGTGTTAGGGGTGTTAACAAGCCAGGGATAGCCAGTTTTAACTGCAATACATCATTTTTTATCCCCTAATTATATCATCTATGATTGCAAAAGAGGTAATGAATGAGTTTTTAAGGGAGTGTGTTCCATCTATTAGGGGAAACATGTCCTATCCTAAACCTCTTCTGGGAGCTCGATGTCACTACACACAGAGGAAGAGCTGTACTTGGGGATACAGTACAATCTTCTTCCTCTTCTATGTTCCCCTTCCCCTGCATCAACTGACCCAGATGGTAACCTGTAGGGGTAACCTGTAGGGGTGAGTGTGCTACCTAGTGGAGGTGTAGCACACACTTGCTCGATAGCCACTTCTAATTCCCCTCAGGGTACCAGCTGGCGACAGTATTTGCCAATGAAGGGACAGTAATGGTACCAGACAAAACATTAGCCACTCCAATGTGAGGCTGCTTCAGTTGCCCTCGATGTGACCAAGATGCCGGCCTCAATGTTACCCGCCGTCTGCTTTAAATACACATGGATTGTGGCGCTGTATCATTATTCTTCCCCCGAGTGTTCTGTATGTTCTTGATCTTTTTGACATTCCTGTTGAATGACTGGTCATCTTTCGCTGTGCGTTTAACCATTATTCCACAGAAAAAATGCAATAAAACTTTTAACACCGGTTGTGTTAACCAGCTGATAAAAGTCGATGAATCTTAAAATATAAAACACCACTGCGCTGCTGCAAAAATCAATGTTCAAGTTCAAAAGCTCAAACCAATTGATAAAACTAGATAATTATTGAAAGAGCAAAACAGACTTAAGACAGCCTGCGCCCTTTGCCTTGCAGGCTTCTCCGCGAGGGCAGCTGCCCTCTGATTTTATGGAGCCCCCTCCTCTTCCCCCACCACCATGGTACCAGGGGGCACGGCCAAACTGCAGCACGGCTTTGGCTGCAGAGCAAAACAGACTCAAGACAGCCTGCGCCCTTTGTCTTGTGGGCTTAGTCGTGAAGGCAGCTGCCTTCTGATTTTATGCGAGAGTGGCTACCCCGTGATTTTATGGAACCCCCTACTCTTCCTCCATCATCATGGTATCAAGGCGCATGGCCAAACTGCAGCGCGGCTCCCGCTTCAGAGCAAAGCAGCCACAAGACAGCCTGCGCCCTTGGCTGCGAGAGTGGCTACCCTGTGATTTTATGGAACCCCCCTACTCTTCCTCCATTACCATGGTTTCAGGGCGCATCGGCAAACTGCAGCGCGGCTCTTACTGCATAGCAAAACATCCACAAGACAGCCTGTGCCCTTTGCATTGAGGTCTTCACCACGAGGGCTGCTATCCTCTGATTCTATGGAGCCCCCTACTCTTCCTCCACCACCATGGTACCAGGAGGCATGGCCAAACAGCAGTGCAGTTCCCGCTACAGAGCAAATCAGCCACAAGACAGCCTGCACCCTTTGTCTTGCGGGCTTTCCAGTGTTTAATCTGTGCCCGTTCTTACAATGGGTTTTTTGGTGCCACACCCGGTATATCACTGAACACATAGGATATTTCTGAAATCCCTTTAGGGTTGGGGCTGCTAGGCATGGGAAGGGAAAGGTGTTTGAGTTTGTGGTGTGTGACCCATGTCGACTTGCATCATGCATGTTCAGAAGGATAATTTGGGAGTGCAAACTCTATACCCATTTAATCCTTTGTCTCGCTGATGAAAGTGAAAGCAATGGGCAGTACTATACTATTAAACTTCGATCCGCCGTTCAGAAATCTCCAGGTAAATGTATAGCAGCAGATATGATCTATTTAGTGTCTACTGCTTTACCACACCACAGTGTCTCTCCCACCACCCATCTGTTCTCAAATCGAGGTGCCACTGCATTCAACCGTTCATTGTTACCCCCCTCATCCCAAAATCCAGATTCTAAAGCACCTTTCTTCCTACTGTAGTACCCTGCGTTAGGTGCGCCCTCTCCCCCTCCACAAGGGCACTCCACAACAAACTTTCATCCTCACAGTTGTCCTCCTTCTCCCCCTATCATCCTCCTCACCCACCACAGGCTCCCCCCTCTGGGACTTACCCCGCTGTTCAGACCTTTGCTCCAGAGAGACCACGAATAACGAGACCATGCCGTCCACTTTGGGCAAAGAAAAAGAAAGCTGCAGCCGAACTGCATCAAAGCATATAGTACATATACCTTACTCCATATCTGTGGACACAAGCTGCAGGCAAGGCCATCCATCCATGCACAGCAGAATGCAACTATGGCTATGCCATTCCAGTCTAGCAGCACACATAGCCATCCAAACTGAAACCCCTGACGTACCTCAACACCTCTGCCACTAGCATACAGTGGCTATCAACAAAGATAAAATTTGGTATAGCTGGGCACACATCGAATCTTCAGCAAATGCACTCTATCCTAAACCACCAACAGCGCCTACCCACATGCCTGACCTCTGGGCTGCTTACTGTAGCATAGCCAGCCACCTAAGTCCTAAAATGCACACAAGCATCTCTTAGTATAAGATCTTAGAACCACCTACACATTGACTGCGGTCACCGAGGGCGTTCCAACCACTAGCGCATTGAGGCCATACAAATGGGGAAAGAGCGCTATATAAATAACGAATACAATACAATATAATGAAAAGTATAATGGCTACACATTGAAATGCTGGTGCTGTGCTATTAAACAAACAGCAGCCCTGCTGCAAAGTTGAATACTGCTTAAGAACACTGTGGATGTCCTTCTGGCCAGTGACTGTACAGTCCAATTAGAAGTATAGTACTCCTGGTAAGAAGTGTCACTGCATCCCATATGAGAGGACATGGCGCCTGTAAGCCATGCTCCAGAATGAAGGAATGGTGCCCAGCCAACCTTGGGGACTTCTGCTGCTTCAAACACACAGAGTATCCCACTACTGTTTCTGTGTACTAGGGTCAATCTGATTGGACAAAATGGCCCAGAAATGGCTGGCATTTACGGTAGTCAGATTGACTGAAATCCCTACAAGACCACCATTTGCTGGATGTGACACATTGTGCCTCATTACGAGGCTGGAGGTAGTCGACTGCCTCCAATAACGGTACCGAGTCCGCCCTGGTTCAATGTGGACTTACTGTTCTATTCTGACCTTTGCGGGACCGGTAAGTCCCCATTGAAAAAG
Organism: Ambystoma mexicanum; assembly: GCF_040938575.1. Lineage (NCBI taxonomy): Eukaryota > Metazoa > Chordata > Amphibia > Caudata > Ambystomatidae > Ambystoma > Ambystoma mexicanum. The sequence goes on from NC_090927.1 coordinate 1,090,287,437, forward strand.
GCAATCACCATTCCCATTTGAGCCCCCATAGGGCTCAATGGGAATGAGGAGGGAGCTAATAACGGTACCGCAATTTGCGGTACCGTTATTTGCTCCCTGGTCCCTTTGCGGCTCCTGCTAAGGGATCTCGGAATAGGGCGCAAAGGGATTACCGGCACCAATGTCCTTAACGGTGCCCGGTATCCCTTTGCGCCCACCTCGTAATGAGGCCCATTGACTGCGGTCACCGAGGGCATTCCAACCACTAGCGCATTGAGGCCATACAAATGGGGAAAGAGCGCTATATAAATAACAAATACAATACAATACAATGAAAAGTATAATGGCTCCACATTGAAATGCTGGTGCTGTGCTATTAAACAAACAGCAGCCCTGTTTACGGTAGTCAGATTGACTGAAATCCCTACGTGACCACCATTTGCTGGATGCGAAAGCCAATGCAATGGACGTCAAAGCCTGCTGTTGGGTGGAAGAAAATGGGGAGGCCGAGTGGACCAACTTGTTAATTGGTGTGCTTTCAGCTGAAGCATTCCACCCAGACCTACTGTAAAAAGGACCGTACTCTTGCATTATCAACACCTATAGATGCTTTGATGGTCTAATGTCGTATTTGGAACACACCACAATACTGCCTGATCAATCCTCACTTAGGAGAAGTTATTACTTTCGAAAAACAATGTATATCCTATTATATATATTCCAATGGACTCATTTTTTAAACATGACTTTATTCTATTATTTTACAGGTTCACAAGGACGAGTGGTTTTCGATCAACAGTGCAGAAATACTTTTTTTAAACATCTAAATGTACATTGATTCCTAAAACTTCGAAGTAAAAATACTGTATCATACATTCTCACTTCCAAACTAATCGATCAGTCTTATTGCATGTATCCCGACATGCATCATTCCTTCCATCCGTTCTCTAAAACCAATTTATAAGGAATTTCTTCAGAGGAGCACTGTCCGCCTTTCCGCAGTCCCTTTTCTATCCACTCGTTTTTCACACTCATACATATTGTTTAGGAGGCTTGTTCCATCTGTTAAGCTTCTCTCTGAACTGATTACAGCATTTCTGTCTTTAATATCCCGTGCTCAGGTATAATCTTGTAAAGTGGTGTTTCAATTTCAACGACTAGGCAATATCGCTAGCTCTGATATTTTTGAGGGTACAGGCCCGGCGCTTGAGGCCTCTTAATTCTACTACTAGGCTATGCGTGGGTTCATACAGGCTCTTTTTTGTTTTAATTCTGGGTGCCCGCTTCAGGAAGGCTCCTATATTTCTTTTATGTACCCCCAAATCGAATGGCTCTTCTTTGTTTGCCCGTGACCTAATTGTGTCTCAGTATGCATCTCTCAGGGTTTAGAGTTGTGCTCAGGGAAGACTTCTCCAGCATTGATCCCTGCCCCATTAAGCTACTAAACAATGTTGGCCAACAGACCAGTGCCTCTGGAAACCTGTAAGGCTTGGAGCAGCACCACTGATATGAAAGGTGTTCTTGGGACGACTCCAGCTCTGGCAGCCCCTAAGAGCCATCTTACATGGACATTAGATTTCAAAACTGTGTGGTTCTCTGGAAAGGAAATAATACTGACAGAAGATCACCTAACCTTCAGAAAACGACTGAAAACCTGGCCGTTCAATTCGCCCAGACAAGAATAAAAACAGGCACCCTCATAACTCAAACCCAGAGCCAAGGCACTCATTGGACAGCACCCCTACAATAAAACAAACACCAACTACTACCCATCCCCTGCTCCTGGCTCCTCTCATGCATACCTCCCATGTACGTACAACACGTGCCCAAAGGGTTAGTCAATACTAAACACAAAAAACACAAGCTACACCTCCATCTCAAGAACAAACAAGAAACAACTTAAACACTGGACATTACCCCTCTGGAAACAACAAGCCCAGTTCACACAACCCAAGCACACTCAGAAAGCCGACACTCTCATACTCCATTCCCTCCTGATTCTGCAAACATGAACAGAAGTGCACAACTGTTATCCTAGCCCTCTTCCCGCACTAACCTACCGCACCCACTTTCTTACAGAGCCACGCGAGCGCCTGGAGACCATGCAAAGGGCAGCGGTGTGCGGTATAAATCAACAACACATAACAAAGCCTAGCATAGTGTTATAAGCAGAGTGATGTCCCACAGAGCAGAGCAAACCCTGCACAAATGTCTTCTTATGTGATAGAAGAAACGAGACACTGTGCCCATTCAATACGTTTGATGTGGCTGTTGCATTCAATCCTTTGGTTCTCTGGGGAGGCTGTTGAGAAACACTGGTACTGTCCCACAACACTTCAAAGAGACTGTCCTAGTAAATAGACATGCCAAGAATTGCTGTTCCTGCTAAAGTATAACCTACCATAAGCATTGTAGATCTGCTTAACAGTACGTGTACTCTCATGAAATGCTAGCACTGTGCCATTAAAGGTAGAGCAGACATTCTGAAACATGCATGCGCAGCCCCCTTTCAAAACGACCCTGCTAAGAAGTGTCGGCATTGCTGTATTAAGAAGTACCGAGGAGGGCTGTCACTGTGCGTTAAAAGTGCAGCCTCCAGCCCTGTTGAGAAGGACTGTTGCAGTTCCATGACAAGTGCCCCAGGCCTGCATGAAGGCCTGCTTACTTCTCACGCTGCTCTGTTAGTGCGGGGGCCTATGTGTTGTGGAAGGAAGCTATGAATGCTGATGGCTAGAGTGCATGGGGGCATGCATGGAATATTGGGGTGGAAAGCTGAGTGGATGTTCCACAGAGTGACAGTTACAGAGTGAGCTGACTGGGGTGTGGATGGTCCAGTGGTTGTGTGTTCTTGTGTACTAACCTAATGTAACCAATTGACTTACTGAAACAGGAATACACCAAGGTCTCTACGTACCTTGGCTCCAGCGTGTTGTATCTGCATAACCCATCACATAGGCCTACTGGATGTGGCCTCCCTTGGGTCGATATGGCAATTGGCATGCAACAAAGAGATCATCCTCAGATTATGTTGGCAAATAACAGATGCGCAGTTGTATTCCTCAGCACTGACAGGGCGTTTTAGCATGAATGAATACTTATTGAGGAAAATATTCGCCTCAATGAAAATCAAAAGTAACTAAGCACTTGCTTTAAAAACATGCACTCACTTAGTAGGACACACAATTACTCTTGCACTGTAATGTCCTCCCCTGACGCGATTTGCATAACACAGTGAATTAGTGTTAGCCAACTGGTCTACACAGAACCGCACCTAATATGGCTTACGTCCCTCTAACCTGATTTGTACCCAATGTACTTCGTTGCCAAGAACATTCCTGAAGACTGAATCCTTCTGTAATCCTCCACAGAGGTAATACATTGCACAACGCCCTCCCATGTATTTTGGAAGTCGCTCAACTTCTGACTTAATATTCTTTTAAATAGATGTTGGGAAGTCCTCTGCATTTTGAATAATTTATGTATGAATTTTGGCTAAAGGGCGGTGCTCAGGTTTGTGGATTTCAAGCAATGTTTAAGGACACGATTCATGGAATTATCTGCGTGGTAAATCCGGACTTTGCGTGCCAACCTGCACGCAAAATCCCATATGTCGATTCAGGGAATCGACTGCACAGCACTTTTTCATACATTGCAGGGACTTCACGCAGGCTCTGCATGTCTGTGGGCAGCCGAGGGCCTTGCTCGAGACACCATGCAGAGTACGGGCGTGGCTAGCGGAGAGGGCCTGGAAGGGGGCAGAACTTGTAAAACGAGGAAGAACAAGGGAAAATGCAGGCATTACGAGGGACGGTCCTCAGGCAGTCCATTGCACGGCCACTATTGCGCGGAACGCTCCATTTCATCGATGCAACCACGCAACCTCTCGGCAGGGAAATGGCCAAACAAAGCACTCATACAATCCGCCACCCAAAGGCAGGTGTACCTTTATATAAATGTATGAATCGCACGCATGTTGTCGAGATGCAGGCCTGCTTGCGGGGACCCCACGCACTCTTTCAAAGGTGCATGTATTTGCGCTGGGGGAGCACGCAAAGGTAGCTTTTTCTGGCTGTTTTGGCTTTTCGTGGGGGCGTTTCGTGGGTGTTCCGGCCATGATTTGCGTATACGTTTCCTTTGTGCGAACAATTACATGAATACGTGGAGTGCTAAGAAAATCATCCGCGTGCAAGCTCGCACAGAGTCGATCTCGGCATGCAAGCTTTGCAGGATCTCTGCACACTTTTCCATGAATCAGGTCCTAATCGTATTATAAAGAGCTTGCACAACCAAAGGCTTCATGGCGCTAACCTGTAGAGCAGGAGAACAAATTAAACAAAGGAGGAAAATGAAATGCAAATGCAGTCTCAGCCCAAATTTGCATGTTACCGTTCTTGTTCATCAGCAAAATCAGAGAAAACAAGCATTGGCAATGCCAACAGTTTGGGCTTTTGTGTATGCATGTGAAAGGCACTTGTCAGGGACTGCTGTAGTGGTATTAACTGGACATTGATGTTAGCAGGTGCAAAATGGTGTGAGTACCTGGGCATCTGATATCAGTGCCTGGAAAATTCCTGATACTTACACACAAGTCAAAACAGTTTTCTTTGCCACTGCTTGTTTATAACAGGCCTTTAGTGAAGGACACACCTAGTGCTTGTAAATCAAGTGGTTTATGGCAGACCTGGCCAAGACATTTTTATTAGATCAGTAGCCTGTTGATTTTGGTGGGATACCGGGGTACTTCCGTACAGTCTCCGCCACCTGATATCCCTGTATTACTGGTGGCGGATACTAAGGTAAAATCCACATTCCCATAGAGTCCAAGAAGACACCATGGGATGGGGATGCTGCAATCACCGGCATCGGTGTTACCAGTGCCGGTGATTGCAGCAATTCTCTGCTGGTAGGGGTCTGAACTACTGGCAGGTCACACACTTGGAGTTTGCCGGTCCAGAAAGGTGCTGGTGCACGTTGTCACTCGCACCTTATTTCCAGACCAGGAAATTCATAATGACCCCCATTAATGCTCAGAAAACTTCTTTTAAAAAACACTATCAGGTACTTCAAGTGCAAAGGTTGATGTTAAGGCTTGATTAAAGTGAGCTCAAAGAATTGTCATGAGGAGGTGTTTTGGGCAGGAACTGGGTGGGAATGGCCATAGGTACTAGCTTGCCCATGGGCAGTCAATCGGTGGGCAAGTAACCAAACAATACCTACAAGCTTTTGTCCCTCATTATATGCCATTTCTCACTATCTGTACTATAATGCAATAGTTTCGGATTATAGGTGGCGCATTAGCACCATCTAATAGCCCAACCTAAAAGTAGTTCTTAAGCCCAAAGCAACTGTCGTTCAAACATAATTTGAGTTTTTTCAGATTCCTTTCGTGAACACCCTTTCTCTGACAGTTCACTGTCAATAGTGGGAAAGAACCTGTGTGTTTCCGAGTATTTTTAGTGCGCTGCTTTGACATTAATTTCCTGGAGGAGTTGGCCAAAGTGCACATGCTGTCTCTCTGTCTGTCTTATTTCCACCGAGCAGATTCCAGATTGATTAGGAATGGGATGCAACCTTGGGCCTTGTTTCGCAGTAACGCCACGGAACTCCTGAGAGACTTACAATAGTATTCTTACACCATGAAGTATGGACTATGGAATAAGTAAGCCAAAGAATCATGGGGAATGAATGGAAGGCTGTGTCGCAGTAGAATCGTAGGTTATTGAAGCTGCTTTGGCAGGCTGTCTGGCCTGAAGTCAAGAACTCAGAAGTCGAAGTCACCTATCTACACTGAAGAAGAGCGTTTGTGCGCAGGATGAATCCTCTCACGTTAATGTGCAAGAAAGTACACAAAGGATGCCAAGTCTTAATTAATTTAAAACATTTAAAAGCCTGCAGAATTAGCAGAATCGTGGTCTCTTGTCACGTAAGTCAAAAATGGAAATAGGGCTTGAACTTGAAGTTCCAGGTACAGTAGTGAATGCCCACACTCCCGTTGCATTCCCTGGACAAGAATACTCTGCGAGGCCAAGTAGAAAGAGAATTTCATGGCAGAAGGCATGGGTGATGAGAGATGCTGGGCTAATTGGGTGGTAGGGTAGTCTCATGTCTTATCTACTTGCACCTGGGTCTTGGCTTACGTGCTGCTAATTGAACAGAATGTGCCAGACAAGGCACAAGCATGCCAAACCAATTGTATAAGTCCGTATAACGAAGGACCTTATGTAGGTATACGTTGTCCACCTGATATCGGACAGCCAATAACAAACCTAGCTCCTATATGATTGTATATCTAGATGTGTCCCTTAACCAATCTCATCCCTTGATAGGTTTTTCACTATTGCCAGGTAGTATGACGTCACTCTGACTGAGAGACTGACAGAGAGACTGAGCGTATGTCCGTTGATGTTCGTTGTAACCTCCCGGTTTTAGATCATTGTTACTAAAACAGCAACTTGCCATCTTCTTGTGTTTGTCCGGTTATTTGGACTCAGAATTATTCTGGTGTAATCCCATCCAGCCATAAATGCACAGTCCAAGGGCCATAAGATCACTGGTCTGGCTGGGGTGGGTGGCACCCCCTGTAATGGGAGGGGTTAATAGAGAGGGAGTCGGATCCTGCACAGAGAGATGGAAGCATCAGGGCGGTCTGGTGAGGGGTGCCATTCATATCCGCACTAGCAGAGAACAAGCCCTGGCAATGCCAACAGAGGTCGGCTGTCGTAGATGAATTGTTGCCTCAAATGCCCCAATTAAGCCACTATCTGCTTCCCCACAACTATCATGCTTTTGAGTATTTATTATGGACAGTGTAATTCTACGAGTCAGTGTCATTGCAGACCTACAGACACTCTATGATAAACGAGTGCTGCCTCGAAAAGAGGGACTGCAGCATCCTAGTTGCTAGTCACAACCTCATCCAGTCCTCTTGCTGGGCCGTGTGGGAGAACAACAACGTGTATATCGCTCCATAATAGAAGCTTTATGCCTGCCAAGTGTCTCTGTGTACAAGAACCGAACCCACTTTTGTGTGGCGGAGGCAGGGGCTTCTGGCTGCTTCGCGTGCACCGATATTGGGGCTGCAGCCCTGCATATTGGTAACGGTAAAAATGTTGACAGCAAAAATGATATTAGGACAAAACGAATATGCTTGTGAACTCGGTAAAGCCAAAGGGACTATTAAAACAAGCACGGGGCAATGCTACAAGGCATGGGACTCACACCCCACGAGTGAGACTTTTACTCTCTGGGTTGGCAACTTGCTTCCAAGTTCCCTCCTGAGCCGTCTGCTTTTCTCAACCTTCACATGCAAACACTACAAATATAGCTAATGAGATAGCTCGGTGTGTGTGAGCATGGACTGCATAGCTGACTTGACCTTCCACATTCCAAGATGCATTACATGAGCTGGAGAAAATAAAAAATCTTCTGAAATCAGCCATAAAAAAACCTGTTACATAACCTTAAAGTAAGCAATAAGGATCTTCATCTTAGTAATTTGCAAAATATTCTTCCATTTTATTTATTTATTTGTTTATGGTTTAAAAATTAAACCTTTACAAAAAACATAGAAATAAAATTCTCAATGCATAATTCTAAAATCATTTTGAATAAAGAACAATTTTATGTAAAATATAGTTTTAGGCCAATAGGTGTGATGCTAAAACAGAATACATAATGTACATAGTAATATTCAAAATACAGAATAGTATAAGTTAGAGGTCCAAACGTAATCATACAAAATATGAATGCAGCGAGCTTCAGAGATACTGATTTCCCATAGAGTATATTCAACCAAAAATACTCCAATTGTACCCGTTAAATATTCGAGACAAACTTTCCAAAGTGCAACGTGCGGTCTGCCTGGAGTCCCGGGCATATTATCAACAAATGGTGAAGGGTTTCCTTTTTGCTGTTATTATGACAGTGCCTACAGGTGAAGGTTTCCCTAGGATCACAGCTTCTAATGGAAATAATTTCTTTTGTAGGTAGCACATTCATACGAATGCGCATAAAGTTATTCCTAAATTTTTCCCAAGGGAACTTTCTTAAATACAGTCCCATGCTACCCACACCTTTATCATGAAGACTGCGATCCCTGTACAATGTAGATTTAGCCACAGACTCTCTGGTTGTGATCCAATCAGTTTGTTGTAATTCTTTCTTCACCTTATTAGGATTAACAATTAAAGTTTCCAAATTTAAATCTAGGGAAAGAAACAACTGAGCACAATGGGAAAAGAAAACATTCATGGCATCTTCATGTCGCCCCTCTCTGTTCCTGATTATGGCATACATTTGTTGGTTGGGAGCAATATGAATTTTTCTGTACAGCACTAATTTTCTCCACCATGCAATGCCTTCTAAATAGAGGACACCCAATTCAAAGGCAATTGCTGAAATAGAAGTACTCTGAGCTTAGATGTATTTATAAACCAGGAGAAGGTCGTTTTTTTCCTCTTAAAAAATTTCAAAACAACTATTGGGTTAAACCTTAAATTGTTTTCAGTAACATAGTGGCAAAAAGCATCAATAGGTTTCTGCAGACCTACAGGAGTACGATCCAACAGTATAAAATCGTCAGTATAAGCCAGCCATGAAATGCTAAAGTTTACAATTTTCCCTGGGACAAAGGATGCTCCTCTGAGGGTCCCCCAATATCTGAAACATATATGTTAAAAAGACAAGGGGCCAAAGTGCAACCTTGCCTGAGGCCTTTGAAGGTAGGGATAGGGGCAGACGTAGTTCCCTCAATATATAAACATACGTGTACAGAAGTGCCCTCGTGTAAATATACCAGGATTTTTAACAAACAGACGGGACACCCGAGACTGCTTAATTTATTCCATAAGGTTGCCCGATCCACAAGTTCAAAGGCCAAATATAGATCCATAATGACTGCATAGAGGCAGAGCATCATCCTTCCATGCCAGATTCTGTACGTAAGACATTGAAAAACCTCTACAGTCTGTTCCCATATGTTTCCGTAAAGCAATTTGGGGCCTCTGAATAATATTAACTGATACGCAGCAATCCTCCAGCTTCTCTAGAAGCAGGGCAGAGAAAATGTTTGAGTCAGCGTCTAAGAGGGTTATAGGACTACAATTTAGTAGGGATCATTTATCTTCTTTTTTTATAAATGGGAATGATATAGGCCTATTTCCAAGAAGGAGGAAAGGATCTAGTAGTCATAATATCTGTAAACAAAATGTACAAGTTACGAGCCCATAACCAGATATCATGCTTATAGATCTTATTGACCAAAGAATTTGGCCCAGAAGCACGAGAGGTGCTAGCCTTTTTAATGCACCTTTTTATGTCCTCTATTGTAAACAGCAAAGACCAATCATTATCAGGATTCACCCAACCCACTGAGTTTAGGCATTGCCCCCCATACAGCTCCACAACGTGTGCAGTCCAAACTTCTTCAGATATCGGGTTACTTTGTACCACTGCCTGATTTAGCTCCAGATTATTCATCATGTTCCAAAAATTACTGGAATTTTTATTACCTAAAGCATCCAGCATCGTTTCTCCATCCTGTTGATACAACATAGGCCTGTGGTTTTTTGACTGATCCTTACATTTTTGTTTTGTTAGCTTAATCATAGCATAGCGAGCCTCAATATCTAGGCTGTTATTTTTCAGTAAACCTCGTATAGTTTGGCGTGCAGTTCTCTTCAGGTGGCGTACATGCAAGTCAAAGTTATGGGGATGACTTTGTTTCGTCAAGCTCTTCGTATTACTATTACAATACAGACCCCATTGTAGATTCAATTACATGCTTGAAGGGAACAATTGAATAAAACAGGAACTTGGATACATATGTGGAGTTCCTAAAATTATGTGACATCGCCATATTGAATTTGTTAATATTTCATTCATGCCAACTCAGTCTAGTACATGTCATATTCACTGTCGAAGATTGGGAAACAATTATATGTGAATGTTTCAGATCTAAAGAAGCAAAATGCGAGGTTAACATGTTATGGTCACTTGAAACATTCGGGACCATATCACATTTCTTACATGATTCCAACAGGATATGGGTAACAAAAATAAACTCTATAACAGATGACCCATCCCTCCCATGCTATGTGGGGTGTTTTAAGCCCTTATCCTCCAAGCTGTCATTTAACACATCTAGGCCTCACATTTTCAGGGTTCTGCGCCATTTCCTCAGGTGCAAAGCCTTTCTTCCTCTATCCGTGTTTCCGGTGATTAACTTGTGATCCATATCTGGTGACGATAGTAGAGGAAGTGCAGTTTGCATTCAAATCCCCACCCACAATCACATTTCCGCCCGGGATCAATCATTCTTCTAAAATAGAATTAACTTGCTGCAGAAAAAGATTTAGATCTGTGATGGGATTCCGATAAATGTTTAACAATAATATATTTCAGAAGGTTCTACCATTTTACCCTTTAATAAATACTGCTAGAATACCCTTAGAAGGGGACAGGTGTCGCATAGTGCGATAACCCAGGTCACTACGAATCACTACCAAGAGGCCCCTTGGGTAGCAGGGACGTCTATGATGGAATACCCATCCAACACTGGGGAATGGACCAGCCACGTCTCCTGCAACAGAATAAAAGAAAATGCTCTCATAAAACCACACACAGAAATGCCCGACGGGTGAGTGGAGAAGCTTCTGGTGTTCCAAGAAATTAATGAGAGACCTTCTCTTCTTCTAAAAGGAGCCTTTTATTTCTTTTAATTGAGTAATGGAGTATCTCAGCGACATGGCGATGCAACCCCATTCCCCTTCCTCCACTTTAGGGAAATTTACACTTTTTGGGATCTTCAAATGTTTGGATATTTCCGTTCCATCCCACATGGGAAGAATCCTTTTCCATTGGGGGGCCCTTTCCACGCCATGGTCTCACAGAGGCCTTTCACTAGGGAATAAATCATAGCCCAATCTATTAGGATTCCAGGCTTCTTTTAGATGTGAGACGGTGTGAATAACCTTACATGGTCATATCTAAGTGGGTGATTAGGACTCCATGAGGGGATTTGCCGCCATTACCGGCACCGGCAATATCGGTGCAGGGGTAATGTCGCCTTTTTTTGCCAGTGGAGCACCTGTTTTACCTCTAGCTTTTAGCTGAAGGTAACTGAGGTACCCCACCAGCAAACCTGCAGTCGGCCGATCCGGTAATGTGCCGGGATTCATCAATAGCAGCACTTTATTTCCGGACCAGCCGACTTGGAACGCGGCCCTGTGTATTTATTCTATCCGGATTTAACACTTAGGAATCCATTGGTATTATTTAGTAGTTTTAAAGGGAGCTAACCCTCAAAATGGTGCCATCATGCCCATTCCCCTGGCTTGCGAAAGGCAGCAGTCGCACCGTGCGGTGTTCATGGTAGCAGAAGCTTGTAAGGCCCTGCCTTCCGCTGAGGGGAGGCTGCGGCTCTGCCTGAACAAACACCTGTACACACGTTGCTGCCCTTTCCCAACGGTCCGGCCCACCCTCTCCTGCTTCTTTCAGGAATTCCACTCTCACAAGTACTACACACAGGCACTGCAGGACCTGGGGCACTCTATCTAATAATAGCACCTGTCTGCAGGAGCAGCAGGGCGAGACCAGAGGCGTCTGTGGGTGGGGGCCGAGTGGAGTGGGGGACACTGGCAGGGCTCGCCCGACACAGAGGCACAGTAGCCACCCGCCCCACTGCACGCCTCGACTTCACTTCACAGTCAGACATGCACATAATGCACCCGCACCAAGGCCCGGTGCAGGCTGGGAATTGTGGTTCACCAGGAGAACTACCTCATCAATAGCTGTAACCCCTCCCCCACCAGAACATCTCCCTTCACTAGATTTAATTCACTTAAGACACTGACGGGAAGGACATGGGTTTTGGAGTCTCTCTCTTCTCAGTGACTGACGAAAAAATAGAAGATCATCAGAAATTAAAACGGATTGAAAAGCAATAGTCCTTTCAGCCTCTTTTGCTGCTGCCTGCTATGTAGGAGTCGGGGCTTTCAAACCAGGAGAGGCGGGAGTGAAAGCAGGAAGTCATCCCTCGTATGAACCCGGGGGAAGGAGACAAAGCTGTGGGCAGTGGCATAGTTAGTCCTTCTGCTGCCCTAGGCCAAAGTGCATGCCCTATCCCAACATTCCTCCACACCTTTGCCAGGCTCCAGCCCTTTTCTAGGCCCACCCCCACGTAACCTGAAGACATAGAACCATAAATATACTACATCGGAATGGATAAAACATGTTATCCTGCACACTTTTTCTTTTTCGTCTTTTCTCACCTCTGTGCTCAGAATCTTTTGACTGTATTTCTTATTTATTTGCTTCAGTTATACAAGTGCTGAGTTGCCCTAACACATGTCAATCAACCTCCTTGACACTTTCTGTTCACATGTGAGCAGGGACCTCACACCGAGGCTTAAACTGTGTTACTGGGCAGTCACACAGCTTACATGTCTCCATTTGCTTCATAGTTATATCATGCAACTTCAGGTCTTTCTCGTAGAAGTTGCTTTTAAGGAAGATTAAATGAGTTGCACAGTATTACACACTTTAGTTAAGTGGTAAATCTGGGATTTGAGGTCAGTCAACAATTTCAGCATTTCGTCTAAACCGCATTATTTCCATATTCTTGCAGCACGTTGCAATTAGTGCAGAATGTTTAATTTTTAAGAACTGAAATAATAATCTGTATGTCGACATGGATTTCTAAAGTACCCAGATCACATAATCAACTAGACAGTAAATGGCTGGGAGCTGAAATTCTGAATTCTTCCCCTTCATCACTCGCGCCAGTCTCTGTTGACTTACCATAACATTGCCCCTCCCTTGTCTGTGTAAGGGTTAGAGGTCCATTAAATGCAAACCAATCATTGTAACTCTATGCGGCCTCGGGGGGGGGGGGGGGGGGTGTATTTGTCGCCGGGTGATAAGAACAGCAATCTGAAGTCCCACACACAGTTTTGGTTACCTACTCAAATCTGTGCCTTTGCTCAAAATAGTTAAACTGAATCGCACAATATATCCAAACCACAACTTCATTGAACCACAATTATGTATGCTCGTTCGCACACACAACCGTCTTTTTTTGTGTGTAGAAATTCAAATTTTCAGAAGAACAATCTGCAGCCCTGCACCAAACATTGACTACAACCAGGTACCCTATATTGCATGTTGTACATATTGTCTCAGCTCTGGTAGTTACAAATATGTATTTGTCAGTTTAGTGTATGTGATTTGTGAACTTTTCAGGTTATAAAACAGAATTATGTTGGCTCTTGACAGCCAAAGATTAATACATAGTTGTACCAACCACAGCTGAGAAGATCTGCGGCCAAGTGACACAATTGCGGACAGCGTCACTGGCTTCACAATTTAGCCAAAGTGTGTGAACCTGGGGAAATCATTCTATCTCATAGTGCCTTATCTGAGAAGCCTCAATAGCGAGAACCTAAAAGTTAATCGTTTTCACAGTGTACGCCATTCAAACAGCTCAACCATGGATACATATACTGTGGTTTAAACCCATACATAATGATCACAGTAACTATTCATAGATTGCATGCCACCCCGTTAATTGTCCCTGGCAACGTCTTGTAAAGTAACTTCCCATGATACCCTCGAGTAACACAGATTGATGACACTTAATGTGATTCTACTTTCAGGGATGTCAATGCACATGTAAATTAGGGGGTCCTGCATGCCATGTGCAGCACAGGGCCACGTGAACCCTAGGACTAGTCCTGGTGTCCACACACAGTGCATGTTATGATGAGGAAAGAAGCAGATGGCTACATTATTGCCACACACATATGTTGAAGTTTGGAAACGCCTGAATGCAGTATGCAGTGACTCACAGGGCAACGCAAGTGCAACAGGTGTTTGGAAGTTCTGAAAGGTGTGTGGGCACTTCAATACGGCAATGCCACATTGCCAGGCATACCTATTTCTCTGGCAGGAAATCGGATGAGATGCCCAGAGCCCAGCAAGCATGCACTGCAGAAGAAGACTTCCCATGAGCAGAGGGGAGATAGAAGGCAAATCTATCCATGAATTTAACAGTAATAGGCCCAGTTAGAAAGAAGGCCTCTGCACTTTCATAAAGCATACCTTATGTGTCATTGAAATGTGTTTCCTTATTGGGTGTAGCATGTCGTATTTTTACTGGGAATGCTTGTGGGGCGGATGTGCTTTTACATTTAATTTACAATTGTCTGCAAATGCCGAGCTCTAACAAGCCCTGAAACAAACAGTGAATAATTCATAGCCTGATGGTCAGGGGCAGCACTTTAAGTGGCATGCAAAATCGAGCCACGTCCCTTGCGGGTGTGTGACCAAAAACGGGTGTGGTCTGGCAGGGCGTTGGCGCAGCAACTAAGAGTCAACGTTTATCTGACCTGAATGTCTCCTGTTAGGCCACGCCCTTTTTCAGTCATGCACCCGTAAGACCTTGCTCGATTTTGCAAAAGTGGCGTGGCATTCAGGTCAGGTGAGTGATGCCTAACAGGCAGCATTCAATTCAGGTGAGTGATGCCTCTTAATTGCAGGAGGACTTTAAGAGATCCCCGCATGGCTCCATCTTATAAACAATTCTTGGAGACGAGACTACCAGGACTCTGCCCCGGCTAGCCCTTGCCCACTTTAAGCCCTGGTAGGGGGTGCTGTTAACACTGACCAAAAAACAAATTACAGAAAAGAAATCCATTATACAGTGAACGCCTGAAAAGCCCAATTTCCATTTTAAAAGACATGATTTGTATAGATTCCAAATCATTAGTGTAAAATGTACTTGCAGAACTTTAGGCCTTGTAATGGCATATGCTGTGCCTGGGTCCTTTCCGGTGTTTGCTCGTCCAGACAGTCTTCCTCCGCAGTCGGGAAAAGCCAGCCCAGGCCTGAGCACAAGCTTCATGCATCTTCCCTTCGGTAGGAGATCACTCCCCTGCAGCGGCCGCTGCATTTGCTGCTTCTTTAGGCTGCTGCCGGTTCTCTAGTAGTGAAGAAGATGTCATGCCTCGTGACGTCACTCACTGACATGACAGCCACTGAAGGATCTAGAAGAGATTATGGATTTGATGTATTGTCTTTCTATTTTAAAACAAATTCAATCCATCTTAAAATAAAGGTGAACACAAATTGAATAAAGATGGCGCCTCACATATAGCCTGCCGCCCTAGACCAGGGCCTAGACGGCCTTATTGGAAGTACGTCACAGGGAGTGCCACTCGAAACCTCCCCCTGCTCCTCCATCCTGTGCCAGTGGAAACAAAATGTGCACTTTTGAATCAGGATGTATGCATGTAAAAAGAAGAGAAATCTATTTTTATAAGTTACAAAGAGGGTTAATCCGTTTTTTAACATTAATTAGTGTTCTTGTGGAATCGTATATTACATATTTTTTAAATTCATTCTACATATAAAAGGAAAAACTGTGGTAATCAGCCGAAAATGTACCATTTTCTTTGGAAGATGCACAGTATATTTCCCATTCCAAGAGGCTGCTAGTTTCAGATATTATGTTTTTTGGAGAGCTTCCTTAGAGACAGTCATCCAAGATGGTCAGTACCATGGAAGAGCTCAGAGCTGAAAGAGTTCTGTGTGGAGGCGCGGAAAGGCAGGCAAGGGTGGGCTTAGCCATAGGGATTTGCATGGCTAGGGGCAGGCAATGGGGGCTAGGGGGCTCATAATCAAGCAGCACCTAATACACTGTGTAACCCTCCTCAAATGTCAATCATGTGTGTCCCTTGTCAGAAACCCTTCTCCCTATGTACACATGAATCAGTATTTGAGTGCAATAATTTGGGCTAATAGCCCAGACTAAAGATGAGAAGCTCTGAACTGTTACCAAAAGTGTTGTAAAATAACGTGAAACAAAATTATGCTTCAACACATGTGTTACAGTAACACTGACAAAGTCACAAGAAAAGGCATCTGTGCAAACGAGCTGTCAAGCCAAGCACAAAATATGATAGAGTCTTTGATAACGCTGACAAACCAGCTCCTGAGTGTGCTCCTGAATCAGTTATTCTTTGAGTGAGTAGAGGGGTCCTCAGAACACAGACCCTGACTTCTGCCAGCTGCCCCAGTTAAGGAGCAACGCCTTTGCCTGCTTTGCAGATACACTAAATGAACAGGATGGCTCAGGCGCTGTGACAAGCATTCTTGTCTGATGCCACAGGGTGCTCTTTGCTGCAGGGCCTGCGTTTCCTGCCTTCCTTATCCTAGAGCGGTGAAGAGGGCAATCTACAATGCCCCACAGAAGAGTAGGGCACCCAATAATTAATCCAAGACTTTCTTAGCAGAGAAGTTGATGATTTTCAGAGTGATTCAATGTGCCGTGTCACTGGGAGACACTTGCACTACCTGTGTTCTGAAGGAGAAACACCATTGTACTAGACACAAATTAAACCAAGTAGTGGTCGTTGCTTGGCAGCGGGACCCTCTGATGTGGCCAGCCTTGGCTTCAAGCTCACTGTGCCTACTTAACCTTGTTGAAATATCCTTTAGAATGTTTAAACTGCGTGGAACAAGTCAAAACTATAAACTTTGTTTGCCACACGTGATTACTGTGCTGGTTGCCAAAAAATCCTTTGAGGCTATCCAATCCACCTACTATATAAGACGCTGCTGTGAGGCCAAGGGAGTGAGCAGACCGCAAGTCCAAGTGCAGTGGACCTGCAGGGGGCGTATTGCAGAGAGGGTTGGGGGTAGGGGAGTTACCTCCTGCAGAAGGTAGCAAAGGCCACGGCCAGTCGAGTGACGCAGTTCTGGTGTGGAGGCTGAACTTTGCTCGTGGGAGGCCTCTGTTCCGCATCTGAGACCAGGTAAGAGTGAGCATACATACTCCATGAGGAACTCTGCTCTGGTGCTGATCCTCAGGGCTGGACTGGACACCCAGGGGCTGGAGCTCACATGTTGCGAGGGCCTCATGAGTTTGAGTGATATGTCTTGTGTCATAGACCAAGGCAACTCCTGGGGGAGCTCCCTACAACCTTTCATACATCTGTGGCACACACATACATGGCCATGCTCATTCGCTCACACTCACACATGTGCGCATGCACGCCCCTCCCCCCACACAAACACTTGGCAGCACATGAAGGCAAGCAAGCGACAGAGGCAGAATGCCAGGCTTCTATTGGACGGTTGGCTGCGGCTGTGTTTGACTCGCTGTTCCAGAAGCTTCTATTTGTGGCTGTTGAAGGCAGAGCGCCGGGCTGGTTGAAGGTGGGAGTGGGTCGCAGCAGGCTGGAGTAGGCTGTAGGGGGTTGGTTGGGCATATCTTAGGTCACGTTGTGTAAAGGAGTGCCAAGTAGAGGGAGCAGGGTCTGGGTGTGGTGGGACCTGATTTGTGGGGTTTCACAACAGAATGAATGAAACAAAGAGCGAAAAGGAGAGGGACCAGGAGTAATGACTGTGGCTCACAGGAGAAGGCACGGAGCAAGCACATGCTCACAACTTACAAGGGTAGGGCATCTTCTCGAATACTAATTCTTGATTGGCAGACATTCACGAAAGCAACCTCTCATCAAGTACCAAATGTAATAATTTGGCAGGCGAATAACGATGTTTTGGTGGGTTGCTCAGAGTGATGGCAGAGGTTAAGATTAATTCTAAAGCTTCCAACCACCACCTCTTTCGTTTT
This sequence comes from Ambystoma mexicanum, assembly GCF_040938575.1. Taxonomy (NCBI): domain Eukaryota; kingdom Metazoa; phylum Chordata; class Amphibia; order Caudata; family Ambystomatidae; genus Ambystoma; species Ambystoma mexicanum. Next base: position 1,090,305,048 of record NC_090927.1, read on the forward strand.
GCTGAAGTCGCCCCAAGTGGGACGGGTATATGCCCAGATGTGGGTGCCATACCTGCTGGGCCTGGAGACTTAAGCTACTTCTCACTGATGACACCCAATGAGGCTGAAATATGCCTGGGGTTGCCTGTGTTCGTGTGCAAGAAGGGTTGTGACCAAGCAGTTTGAGCTGAACTGCCACTTTTGGGGTGGGAGCAATACTGAATTGCATACGGTCTTTCCCCTTTCTGTAACGGCTTGGCAGGCGAAGAACGGTGCTCTGGGGGGTTGCCCAGAGTGATGCCAGGGGTTAAGATTCATTTTGATCTTTCCAGCCATTACCTCTTTTGTTTTACTGACACCCCAAAATAAACACACTCAGGGCTTTGGACAGCACATGCCACAAGCATTGTTAACCGGATATTACGCTTCCCAGCACCCCTTTCTATCTCATCTGTAGCAATTGTTTTCTTTTGGCCCTTTGGTGGGGCTTTACACCAACATCATAATTTTTTTAATGAATTATGAAATGAGAAAACAGGAAGGACTGAGAAAGAGGGAACAGGTTTAGTTTAAAATGTAAGGTGGATGTGTCATGTATAAATGTCTACACAGAAACAGTAACAGGTTGGGCAGGAGCTTTAATCCAGTTATTATGACAGGCCTAATTACTATAGTGTATGCAACTGCTGAGTCTGCCCCTGTACCCAGAAAGGGAACTCTAAACAAGCCTGACAGTCATCACCCTATTTCCTTGATTGCTTCTTCTGCAAGCTTCTGCTTGCCCGGCTCGATGATTGGCTGTAACTAGGAGGAATAATGATCCCCACGCTGGGGAGTTTTTCAACGTCTCTCGGGCAATGCGACTGCGCATAAGATTATCCCTGTTAGAAAAGGATACGCACAGTTAAAACGGGGGAACCCCTTGATAGGATTTGGGGATTTTAAAGCTGACTTTGGCTCTCGGGTTGGGTAAGGCTGTTTATGAATGTGTGTTTTGTGATGTGCCGCGTGCAGCGCTCGAGTCCTAAAAAAAGCGTGGAGACTCTGGCATATGCAGTGGGGAGTGGCGTTAACAGGCAGTGAACGTACATTTAAAGACTTTTGCATTTTTCATTTTAAGATGTGTTTCCTAAAAGAAAGTCCACAGGACAAAAAGCATTTCCCAAGAGAACATGCTTTCTTAAAACATGGCTTGCAAAATAGAACATGTGCGCACATTTTATATCTTAAAACGTGTAAGAAAACCTGTCCTGTACAGCGGAAAGTCAATATGACTGTTTCACAAGAGTGTGATCACAGATTCTTGAGGTCTGGTGGTCAAGTTTCTTGTGTCGCAGCTGCGCGACCCGGGTTCGAAGCCTGGATTCAGCGCTCTGTTATCAAGTGAAAGTAACACTTGTTTTATTTAAAAAAATGAATTAATTGAAAACACGAGGACAGCGTCCACTCCACCCGCGTGTTCACTCGACTTAAGCCCTTGCCACTTGCAAACAAAAGGCCTGATTCACAGAAGCGTTTTATTACGGTGCGAGGCCATTGGAAAATGCTCTGTGAATCAGGCCCTTAAAATGTTTCAGACCACTCTGGGGCTCCCCGCGTAAAGCAGGCATGAAAGAAGCTTAATCCACGGATTTGAAAGACCCCATGAAGCTGCCAATGGTAGAGCTTGGTTTCAGCCTGATGGGGAATGCAGTGCACAGACAGCTTTCCATTGGCTAAGAGTGGAATAAGGAGGGTGTAGTTAGCTCTGACCCTCTTGATCTCTTTATAAATAATGCCAACGATTGGCTTTTGAGGATCGGGCTGATTCCCCCCAAATTGTCAGCATCAAATTCCTCCTTTAATTGTATTCAGATAATGGGCTACCCTGACACGGGCCTAGAGAGGACTCATAAATCTTGTGAAGGGGGGCTTACTATGTCTGCAGAGCAAAGGGGCGTACTATTAACATACCCAGAATAAAGAGTACTAGCTGTACCCACTGTATCATACTCGGATCTAGCTCTTTCTTTCTTTCTTTCTTTCTTTCTTTCTTTCTTTCTTTCTTTCTTTCTTTCTTTCTTTCTTTCTTTCTTTCTTTCTTTCTTTCTTTCTTTCTTTCTTTCTTTCTTTCTTTCTTTCTTTCTTTCTTTCTTTCTTCCTGTGCCATCTTTCTCTCTGACTCTCCCTCTTTCTTTCTCTCAAACTCATTCTGTGCTTCCTTTCCCCCTCCCTCTATTGCTCTCACTCTCTCTCATTCTCTCCGTTTCTGTCCGTGTCCCTCTTTCACACAGACACCCTCTCTGTGTGCTATTTCTCTCTTTCGTTCACTCTGTGTCTCTGTCTCTTTCGATATGGGTCAGAGTCGCATTGTCAGGTGCACGTTGGCTTGATCCACCCAAGTCGTTGCTGGCAGCTGCGTGACCAGAGGAAAAAAAACCGATACTGACAATTACAAAACGAAAAAATCTAACATTGTAAATGTTCTCTTTTGAAATGTTTACAAAGTTAATTTCCAATGATCATTTCCATAATATATTTTTGTCATAAGAAAATTACAGTTACCTCACTAAGCAAAGAACATTATCAACACCTAGAATTACCATAGAAATAATTTTTTGATAGGTTATCATTCCATGATGCACATTGCGGTACATTCGTAATGCACACTCTACAAATATTCCTATGAGAAATAGGTAGAGGGCAAATAACACCAATGAGGGGTTCTGGATGCTTTGCATAAAGTCAAATAAAGTTTTGGGGGACATAAGACTCACCACAGAACTAACTATGAAAAAGGGTTGTTTGATTGAATTACAAAGTACATAATGCAACCTTGGCCCAGTGTTCATTTCATTTTTTATAACGCCCACCACAACATTAAAATGATTGTAACATTGAACCATGTATACTGAATCAGCCAGCCTTTTGGTGTGGCTGTCAGTGATAATAGTGAATTGTTCTGACCCCTCCCACCCCCCAAATAGTGTTAATGGTGTCACTGTGAAAATTAAAACACAATTAGGATCATTTAATCAAGCCCATGTATTGCAGAGAGGACTGCTTCTGATTTATATAAAAGCCGTCACCTCTGCTTATGAATGATTCTGTATGTGGGTGTAAATACCACACATAAATCTGGGCAGACACAAGTTTCCATGTTGTAACTGTATCCATTCACAAATGGAATAGTACATGGCACATTCTATAACTATGCATAGAAGAGTGCATTGATATTATTCCCCAGATAAAAAACAGGGTTTATTACATGGCAAACCAAGCAACTCTCCCTGCATGAAATTCAGTGTCGGCATGGATGCATGCAGCTCTGCCAATTTTATTTTATTTATTTATCATGCGCCGTAACCCGAAGGCATCAGGGTGTACAAAAAGAGATATACATTCAACATACTAGGGGGGAAATTGAATCTGATGGGCATCTATCAGTTCAATAATAAGGTTTTTAAACACTTGCGGAAGGTTGTTAAATACCTTCCTTCAGCAATTCGATTGGTAGTTTATTCCAGGCCGGGGCTGCCTGACTGGAAAGGAGTGGCCATTTCCTCTTACACATTTAACGTCTCGTGGTTCATGCTGATTGATGGTGGACAAAGCACTCACGTAAGTATGAGGGAGCCAGCCCATCCAGGCATTTGTGGGTCAATATATTGACTTTGAAGCAGATCCTAGCTGCGACCACAGCCCGTGAAGGTCCCCTCTATGAGTGGCGATGTGTTCTTTCCTAGATCCATTTCTGATGATGCGAACCGCATCATTCTGCAGAATCTGGAGATTTTTAATGCAGTTTTTGTTGGCGTCACTCAGTAATGCACTACAATTATCGATCCTGGGTATTATGATTGCTTTTACCAAGGTCTCGCAATTTTTGTAAGAGACATATATCCCAACTGATCTTAGCAATTTTAAGTGGTATTGGGATTTCTTTAGCAAAATATCCACTTGAGGTTTTTGGCAAGCAGCATGCTACTTTAGTGTAATGACTATGCTTCCCAGAATGCCTGGCTCACTGCTTCACCTCCTCCCTCGCAGGACAACGTTGGGTGGAGGATAGGCAACACCTGTGGCTGCAGGTGCAGCAGGCGGCACACCTGAGGGGTGTGCTCGTTAAACAGCTTTAAAAGCCTCAGTTTGCTTCAGTCCAGTGCTGGTCATTGTTGCAGTGTTCCTGTGGTGACTGGTCCCTTGTTCCTGGTTCCTAGCTTGTGTGCCTAGTTCCTAGTTTCTGTTTCTTGTTCCTCTGCCCTGGATTTCGAATTTATGTGCTTAATTGATTTCTGCTTTCTGGATTTCCCTTTCTGTCTTTCTCTGTCTGCAGGCAGCCTTTCTCTGTGCTTTACTCTTTGATGCAGCCCAATTTGCCTGTGTTCTCTGTTTCTTTGACGCTGTCCTTTGCTACTGAAAAACTTGATGCATTAGTCTTTCCCTTTATAGATTTAGCTTCCTGCCTTTTCTCCTTGGATGGGTGGGAGAGGATTCCTTTTGTGATATCATTTTCCCTGCTCCTGATCCTTACTTTCTATTGGGATCCATTCCATGTTTTCCATTGCACTTCTGCATTTATTTCCCATTGATTATTAGGTGTGGGGTGCTGTTGTAACTAGCCCCTGTGTGAATGCCTTTTGTTTTCCTCACTATTCTATAATCACAATTCCTACTTGCCTCTTGACTTGGGTCTTATGTGTTTAGTTATCCTCCACCCATTGCTGTTATAGCCTTCTGGGTCCCTGTTTGATCAACTGGGTTTGTGGGTTTACTGACATTCAAGTGGTCTTTCCGGTCCTCGTGAGTACTGTTTCTAAGTTCCTTATTCAGTATCATCCAGAGTGTCAGCTCACAGATCCTGTCCTTGCTTTCCCTCTACGTGGGTTTAGCGCTGTCAGTATCTGTAATAGCATAGTGGGTAAGGAGTTTGCCGACTTTCCTTTCAGTCATAGGGAGGTTCTAAGTGCTTACCCCACATCCCTTTTCATATATTGGTATTATTGTTTCACTCTATTTGCACTCCTGGGTTTTAGTATACACGAGTCTTGGGTATTGTATGCACGTTGTTAGATTCAAAGTTGTTCACTGTGCGATTCCGTGCACATTTCCCTTGCCATATTCATTGCCTTCCTCCTTTCTTAACAGCTTCGCAGGTCTGCTTTGTGGGCATAAACATCTCTCATCTTGCCACCTTCACCAGCACTAAAATGAGTACAAAACAATATGTTGACCCTCATTGTTGAGTTCATCAATTTACTCATGGTTTACTTTTGTCTTCCTATAACCACCTAGATATGGCCGGGCGCCTGTACTTGAAAGGCTAAGCTGCATGGCGAAGAAGAACGCCATCTATGTGACTGCAAACATCGGAGACAAAAAGCCTTGCAATTCCAGTGATGTTAAATGCCCAGAAGATGGGCACTACCAGTACAACACTAACGTCGTGCTTGATTCCGAGGGTAAATTAGTTGCACGCTACCACAAGGTAAGAAATACAGGCACTAATTAGCCATTCAGGTTTCAAGTTCACTGCATGTGTAATTTCTCAGATGCATGTGGTAAGGCTTTATCATTGTAGCATGTCATAGCATCTTGTGTATGGCTTTGTCAACGGTGTCCATTTCTACATGCTGGGCCCTACTCCTGTTCGGCCATTATTATATATATCATAGAATTCATATTCATCTGCCATGATGTCACAGTAGGGAAATAGGGCTTTTTTTGCTGCCTGGGTTTTTTTTGGGTGTTTAGGGGTGTTGATATGGAGTGAAGTATGGGGGACATGTTAGGGCATTTTGTGCTGCCTGTTTTTTTTGGGGGGGGGTTAGGGAAGATTGATATGGAGTGAAGTTTGGGGGACATGTTGTAATTAAAGTTTCATATAGTTATAATAATAGAGGAGGTTGATATGGAGTGAAGTTTGGGGGACATGTTGTAATTAAAGTTTCATATAGTTATAATAATAATACATTTCCTATATAGCACTACACACCCATATGTCTTAGAGCACTGCAAAAACCAGAAGACCCTGCTGGGATTCAAACCTGCCACAGCATATTTCAGGGGCGTGCTTAGTTCACTGTACTATCTGACCAGCTAGTTCTCTCGAACCTTCCCTCTCCCGCTCCCTTGAAGACTGGCCTCATGGTGACAGCGTTGCGGTCCATTTTCACTATACAGTTATAGATGCGTACCTTCCTACTTGCAACAGGTAGTATTCCACGCCGGAGTTCCTGTTGAAATAGTAGATGTTGCCTGGAACCCTTTGGTAGAATATATACACCCTTAGCTGATAGCTAACCACCCAGGGTTCTATCTATTTCCTGTCTAAAAGGCATGCTCTACTATATGTAGGCATTGCACAGACTCTGAAATGAACTTTGAACTTTAGAAGGTTTGCAAGGCCTTGTAAGATCAATAGTCTATTAACATAGATAGATAGAATGTTAGCAGGATTTACTGCTTCTAGTTTGTGAGATTTGGATTTATAAAACGATGTGCAGCCTAATTCAAAGGCTGGCCTTTTTGAAAAGCTATGTTTGCTGGTTCTTTGGATAGAGGTGATGTGATTTGCTCTCACTTTCATACTCCCAGAAAATGAGAAAGCACGAGAGGTCAACCTAATCCTCTCCAGAGGTTTTTGCCTGTGACTCCCATGTTTCCTCACCACTGATTATACTTGTTAGAGCTGATGGAAGTTGTGAGAAAAACACCTGGCGAGCCGCAGGAGCATTGTACGGACTACATGCCATGAACGCAGAACAGGGGCATGGCATTGGCATGGGAAGCCCGGAAACTATTTTGTAGGCTATATCTTTCTTTCTTGATGCTCCCCACCGATGGAGATAAAGACTCAGTGCCTACAACCAGGCCCCTAGCGTTGTCCACTTGCTGTCGAGAAGACGGAGCATTAGGCGTGAGACATTAAGAGTATCTCATGTGTCTGACTCCAAATGCTGGGCTGAACTCCACTGCTATGGATTTCCTTTGAGGACCCACAACACTCTAAGGGCCTCATTACGACCCAGGCATTAACCATGGCGCTATTAGCGCCATGGTTGACGCCTGTATTTTACCGATTGCGCCATGGTGAATGGCAGAATTACCGCCCCATTCCAAGGTTGGCGGGGCAGTAATTCCCCATTCAAGATTGGCCCTCCCCATTCCCAGTTTTGCCCCCACAGGGCTCAATGGAAATGGGGAAGGCGGTAGTTACGGTACCGCAAATTGCGGTACCGTAAATACCTCCAAGGTTCCTTTGCGGGTCCAATCCTTAACGGCTGGTAAAAACCAGCCGTTAAGGTTGGGACCCGCAAAGGGACCTCGTTATTAGGCGGTAAGGGGTTAACGGTGCCGCCACCTTTTACGGCGCCGTTAACCCCTTACCGCCTGGGTCGTAATGAGGCCCTAAATGTCACAAAGGCTGCATTCTCACCTCTGCAATGATTGCCATTGCAAACCTCTCCCCAAGAGTATCCCCAAAGCATAGTCTGCGTCTTGCCCCTAATGATTCACAGTCGTCTCAACAATGAGACGTGGCCCATTTCCTATCTAATGCTACCTCACCACCTGTCCAGAAACGGAACTTTTTCTTTTATTTCTCTTTTAGTTATGAGGAGATTGCGGAATGAAAAGACTTAAGCTCATTCTCATGCTTTATCAAACAAACAGCTGTGCAGTATTGGACCTAAAGCACACAAATTGGGCTAACCTGGCACAATTTAGGAATTGCTGTTAGTAACTCCAATGCAAAAGTCAGTAGCCATGATACTGGTAAATGTTTCCTATGTTTAAAAAAAACTTTAGACACACCTAGTCTTGATGATGTACTTTGCAACAGACTCACCGAGGGTAGCGCCAATAGGCCACTTGTGATAGTGCGCTTTACATATAACTTCATTCATTCCCCTAAGGTTGAGAAGTAGCCACTTAATCGCACCCCCATTCTGGAGGAGGCTGGCAGCAACTTGGGAGAGATTTCAATGATCCCTTTGGGAGCTCAAGCACAGGGAAGCAGATTAGCATCACTGGGACCAATACCTTTAGCAAGTGGCTTGAGGCGAAGGTAGTGAAGCAGTCCACTGGAGAGGCATTGGTTGAGTTTTGGAAGGTTTCTTCAGATGGCACAAGAGGGGTACTGTGACGCTGTAGCCAGTGACAATGGCTCCCCAATTCGGGAAAAATGAATACATCACATCATTTAGGATGCCAAAGAAGATTGATAACCCCTCCTTTGCATATTTATTTACTCCAAAGAATGTTGGGGAAGAACTGGGAATTGCCCGTTAAATTAGTGTTGCAATAATTAGAGATAGTCTGATAGGCACATGGCTCAGAACTAGCAGTCAGTAAAGCTGTATCTCACTTCGTTTGACAAAGATATGTATCCTCCTATTTTGACCTTACAGGCTCAAGCAGGCATAGGACATTCACGACCACATTGTGGTTGGATCTTATTCCTTTGAAATCCATCCAGGCCAGGTGGGCTAAACAGGAAGATCGGGCCATTTGTACTATCTGTCATTGTGGCGTGACCCTTAAGGATTCTAGAGGCACGTTCTCGTGTAATGCCATTGGCACACCAATATAAAACCACAGCACATTGATCATGTATTAGGAAATTCAAATATTCATAGTTATAGAGAGGCTGAGACATTCATGCTGAATTGGGTTCACAGGTACATTTATATATGCTTGCCACATTTATTTCGGTGGTATTCAAAATGAGACGAGAAGCAGAAGGGTGTCCTTTGTATAATTTACTGTTGTCGCTAATTAAATTTGCTCTTTTTTGGCTCTTTGCTTGGGGTAGACATTGTTTGCACTTTTGCACATGGAAATATTGTGGTTCGTCTGTCTGATGCTCTTGATCACATTGGATGTTTTGTAAGTGATGATGATGTTTTTTGGTATACAGCCCTTGTATTGCCTATTGTATATTTCTATTTATACAGTGTGCTGTTTTAGAAAAAATATGTGCATGTGCCATTTAAATGGCAATAACAGTCTGTGGGAAACAAGTCCTTGATTGCCTTTTTGCCGAACACCGTATGAGCTATTTTGAATATCCCACTGGAAAAGGTAGGGCTTTTTGGGAGATTTAATAAATACAGCACTCGGCAATACCCCCAAAAGGGGCCTTGCATGGTACTTCTTTCCAGAATGTGCTTGCTCGTTATTAATAACTTCATTAAGTTAGAAGAGAAATCAGAGATTCATATTATACTGGGAGAAGCCCCAGAAGTCGAATTGAAAGCAGCAGGATACTTATCAGCCCTATACAGTATAGGCGTATCCAAAACTGTAAACAAGCTTTAACATTCATGGTACAAATCTACATAGTTTTCAGCAACATTTGTGAACAATGGTTGTGCTAATAATCCTTAATTGAATTTAAATTAATGTGTATGTCTTTTCTGGCACCACTGCTCCATCAATGCTTGGGTCTGTTCTTTTCAGAATTGAGTTTATCATTTCAATTTAAGGGTTTCCATATATTTCCCAGGAATAAACGAAAGGAAAACACAACAAATAGTAAGATGGGAGTGCAAAGACACTATTTATTCCCAGTGTGTCTGCGGCGGTGGGCTGCGGTGACCAATTGTATAATGGCCTTCTGCAGGAGGCAAACATAGCTTCCATTGGTATCTCTTTTATTAGTTTCTTCAGACTTCCGTGGGCCCTCTGACTTCTTTTCTCTTTTGGAATCATTGGTGATGTATTAATGAATGAGGACATAAAGCAAACCAGAAAAAAGGTTTATTGGGTGATTGGCCACCACATAGAGCAGGCTTACTTCCAGCTTGTCATCATTTCCCACTCTTGACCTCATCGTGTTCTGGTGATGAAGTCATCCTTCAATCCTGGTGATCGTGTTGTATGACAACTCAGACCCTCACATCACCCTCCCCCATATCCTTGAACAAACAGTAAGCAAATGGAGAACAAGAATGAAACTGGAACCTCTACCCGATGCTGGGCAAAAACAGATATCCGTCAGTATATCTCATAATCCTCCAAGCGAATCGGCACACTCAATGCCCAAGCACTGTGCTCCCCGTGGTAGTGAAATCCATGTTCACCTCCAGGTTTGCCTCCAAATGAGACCATGTGCTAGAACTAGAAATTGGGGGCTGTTCCCAAGGCTCTAGCATTGTCACCAATCACATCTCCCACACTATCCTCAGAGGCATCTCCCACAACTGCACCAGTTGCCTGGCAGGTGGACTTCCCCTGCTCGATCACTCTCAACCTGTGTCCTGACTTCCCCTTAGTTGCACCCTCACCTCGCTTTCCTCCCTGCGTCCCTTCTTCACCTCCCACATAACCCCCCAATTAAGGTTCCATACCATTCACTCATCCACTTGGATAACTTTGGGAAATTTGTTCTATATTAAAATGGGCTTGGTGAACTTAGAACGTCACTTTGCTACATTTGTGCCTTACTTGACTTTTACACAGTCCACGCGCTAAACTTCTTTATTCTTAGCTTCTGCCCTTTTGACTTACACTGATTTGTTTTTAGCCTTCCTCTTGCCTGTCCAGGTCCACAACATATATGGTGCCATGGGGAGCAGTCTGGATGCTCCACAGCACCTCCTTATGGGCAAATGACTGCTGTGTGGCCCATTCTGTGGCCGCCATTGAAGTACTCTACCAATCCATTAGTCTGCGGGTGGTACACAGCTGATCATTGCCATGCAATCCCTTTGTCCCGGCAATATTTCTTCACCTCCTTGTACCGGAACTGGAGGCCATTGTCACTGAATGCAACCTCGGAGTACTCCTCTAGTCTGAACACACATTCCAAAACGCAACCACTGACTTGCCTGTGGCCTGCTCCACCATCTTCACCTCTAGCCACTTGGTAAAGTTATCACAGTGATAATAGGCTGCTTCCTTGTCTTTAAGTTTCCATAGGGACCCAAGACATCACTCCCAAGTTGCTGCCAACACCCCTCCAGAAAGGGGATGTGGTTAAGTTGCTAATCCTCAGTCTTAGTGCTCTTGCCCAGATTAAGACAAGCCCATAAATCCCTGAACTCTTCTCTGTTTGAGAATTCATGCAGGCTACCAATAGCTACATCTAACTTTCTATTTGGTGTCCATAATTCCACGTGCCCCTGATGTTCCAATTTTATGATCCTAGATCATAGTCTTGACAGTTGAATCTGCAACAGTCCTCTCTCAAGTATCCCATTTTCAACAAAGGACTCTCTGATCTTGACATATTACCAGGATTCCCTTTTTTAATAGCTATCCCTCAAGTGTCAACCTCACAACTTCACGGTTTGATCTTTGGCAAGCTCCTACATCCACTTTACCCTAAATATGGTGGTAGAGTCCCCTTCTGTGTATTCACCACAGATATTATGTACTCCACCTCCCTATCACTGTGTTCCCACCCCTTTGCAGGCAAAGGCATCCTAGACAGAACATCTGCAAATCTGTTTCTTTGCCTGCAACATATTGCATTGTGCATTGAAATTCCTGGAGCCTCATACTCAGCCTTGCAAGTCATGGCATGGCTCTGCATAGGCCCTTTAATGTTAACACATTAACCAGTGGCTTGTGGTTGGCATGGAATGGTCCCCTTTTACACCCAGAGGAACTTCCGGTAGTACACTACTCACCAGCAACAGGTTAGCAACTCTCTCTCTCTATCTCTCTCTCGCTATGACTAAGTACCTTGATTTTGGCTCTTTAACTGCGCTTGCCAAGTATGGGATTACTCTCTAAGTGCCTTCAACTTACTGTGCTCCCCCCAACACCTTTAGGCTGCCATCAACTTTGACCATCGCAGAGCAATTTACCTCGGGCACACCCAGGTTGGTGCCTTGGTAATTCCCTCCTTTATCCGGCCCACAGCGTCCTGACACTCTGTACTCCAATAAAGCCGCACCCCCGTTCTTCATGAGTTGCGTAACCACATACATTATTGCAGGAAACATGCATAAGTATTTGATAAACAACTCTGCCAGGCAGAGGACAGACTTCAGGTGCATTCTTCACAGCATTCAGGAGTTTCCCCTTCAGTTTGTAACCATCCTTTCCGACGGTGTCCCAAAGATGGTCTACTTACTATGTCATAAAGCGGGATTTGTTCTTTTCTATGGTGAGGCCTTTCTCTTTTAGTCTCTGTTGCACCTGCTCTGCTTTCTTATCACATTCTACTTTCCCTCTCCCATAGAACAACATATCAACTGTTAGACAAGGACCCCTGGGAGTGCTCAAAGAAGGTGTGTCATGACACTCTTGAATACTGCAGCTGCAGTCTGCAGTCCAAACAGCATCCTTCTGTACCTGAACGCCCCAAAGGAGGGGATGAAAGACATTAGATCCTTGTTCTTCTGGACCAAAAAGTTTTTGATGGTTTGCCCCTGAGACGTCTAGAGGAGTAAACATGTCCGCCTCCTTTATAAATTGAGAATCTCAGCTATAATGTTACATAGTTCTTCCAATACTCATTGTGTCCTACCCATGGTATTGCAAGCTCCCCTGGGGAGGCGAGAAAGCATTTGATGGGGAGATGGACAGATATTTTTTCAGTGGGGAATGTGCAGTTAACAGATTCTAGGGGGGCAGAAGCACTGAGTCAAGTAATTCTGGCCAGCGTGTGCGGGGCATCCTGGGGAGAAACCCAGGGCCCCTTAGCCAGAGCTGCATTTGAGGGGTGGGCCAGACCAGGTGGTGCGGCCATGCGCCATGCCTCATGTTGGCCTGACCCGGGGCAAAACCGGCTGGGTCCAGATAAGAGTCCTGCTGGGTCACAAATGCCAGAAGTGGCCGGGAGGAAATTGGAGAGCAGCGTGCAGTGGCTCAAGCCCGCCAAGTGCCCAGGCTTCCATGCACTTGGGAGGAGCAATGCAGCGTGTCGCAGCTTACAGCAAAAGAGAATGGTCCGCTCTTTGAACCTCGCCAGCTCAGAAGAAGAAGGGGGTAGGCTACGCTCACTGTAATTATATGTGGGTGTTCCATTGTTACGCAGCTGTGCCTCGTGGTGGATTGGGCACTGAATGATGAGGAACAGTAAATTGATTGTGCCAGCGCTTGGGAGCCAGTTGATGGGGGCAGGCCTAGCCCCATTTCATATGTGAAAAGGGACGAGGTACTTTGAAGAGCCCTGTGTGCAGCGGTCTGCAGCAGCCACACCACTGTCAATATTATGGATATTTATTTGCACTATGATAATGTTAATGTTACAGGACATTTGTACTGTGCTCTATCACCACCGGAGTGGTCCCCTGGTTCTCTGGCAGACCTGAAAGGTAAGAGGGTAGCGTGGGCTAGTAGGGTGTAGCGGGATAAAGGTAGTGGGATATTGCGGCTGTCCTGTTGGCAGCTTCAGTTCGGTTAACACTGTTCGCTGAGCATGGGTGAGGTTTATGGATCAGTAGACTCCCATGTGCTGTTGTGCGAGGCTATGTGTGATTTGTTTTGTTGTTGCAGTGTAGTGAATTGCATGTGGGTTTGCTGTGCGAGAAAGTGGTTGTGTTTGTTTAGGGTGTGAGAGCTGTAAGCGGAGAGTTGAGGATTTTAGTGGATGGGTTAGTGGGGTTACTTCATTGTTTTGGACATGTGTGTTGGGCGTCTCTGCCCTTGCTGTCTGCAGGAGTGTTCCATTGGCAGTTCATTTGTCTGGTTCTGCCTAAGGTGGTGGCATGCCTTTGTAACTGTATGGTGATCTGTGGGCGGGAAGGTGATGGGGACCTCCCCTTCCTAGGGTTGAGAATGCTAAGGGTGTGGGTTGCTCTTTCGTTGACAGTGGGGTCTGCCTGCCCTTGCCTCCTTGAGCTCCTGGGCTGCGGTCTCCTCCTTCCGAATCCTAAGGGCTCCTTCTTCTGTTGGGTGCTGGTTAATGATTAATGATTAATGCTCCTTTGTCTTCAGCTACAGTCCCTGACCCTTGGGCTTTTCCTAGCAGAGGGTTTTGGCCTGGGGGAGGGGGAGCTTGGGAGAGGGTGAATCCTGGGTTTTCTCCTTCACCCGATACTTCTTGCCACGCGTGCTTGTTTCTGGTGCGTTCAATTTCCACTGGCGTCTGTTAGTTGATTCTGTCCAGTTCTGAGACGAAGAGCCAGGTTTTGAGTAGTTTCCTGAATTTTAGGTGGTCCTTTATATTGCGTATTTCTTTCAGAAGTGTGTTCCACGTTTTTGTTGCCAAGTGGTTGAAAGAGGATCACCCAAGGGTTTTTTTTGTATGGTTTTGGTTCCAGGCGGATGTCATTGCTTGATCTGAGTGTTCTTGTCAGTTGGTAAATGGTTATTTTCTTTTGTAGGATTTCTGCTCCTTGGCCGTGGATTTGTCTGTGTGTTATGCACATCATTTTTAACGTGATTCATGTTTGATTGGCAGCGAGATTAGCATTTTTAGCTCTGGGGTGATGTGGTTCCTTCATGATAGTTTAAGCAGGAGTCTGACTGCTGCGTTTTGGATCCGTATGGATAGTTGAAAGGTATATAATTGGTGTATGTTTATGGATAGGTGTCTAGTTGTTTATACATGTATTTAAGTACATATGTATTGTTTATTTATTTATGCATATAGACAGGGTCGTAATTTGGGGAGGTGGGTGTTAGATAAGGTGGTTTAGGTTAGGTTAGTATTTATAGGTACCCTGGTGTGAGATAAGAAAGGGAAGTGGCAGTCTGTCAAAGGACACCCATGGGATGGGACCGCTAACTGGGGCCAACTCCTGGCCCCCCTCTACAGTGGGCCCACCCTAAGGATCTACCTTTGACCCCTTTCAGGGAGGGTGGGATGATGGGACAGAACCCTTACAGGGAGTTCACACCAGAGGACGAAAGGGATAGGCACGTAAGTAGGGTAGAGTTTTAATGGTTATGTATTCAGTGTGTTTTCATTTTAAAATAAAAAAGGGTGCCCGTTGTGATCCCTTAAAAAATCCACTTTGGTGTTGGTGTTACTGCATTGGAGTAAGGTACGGGATCAGGGCGTATCCCATCTCCTGTGGGACTAACATCTTTTATTGCAGGTTGCTTAGATGTCCTTCTTGTTAAGCTTGTCTGGGGGTAGGGGGGTTCCAGTGGGGTCCATCCCTGGTCTCGAGAAAAGGATGGGCACCCTTGCCAGGTCCAGAAATATGAGGGCTACATATATATGCAATTAGATGGTCTAGCAGCAAAAATTAAATTAGTCTAGCTGCCGACTGTTATTATCTGGTTGCAAAATTCGTTACTTTACTAAGATAAATAAATTCTCCGCTGTCAGTCAGGAATTATTCTTACAGCAAAAAAGTGAATCTAGATATGCAATGAAGGTTTTTCCCAGATAGAGATTAATTGGTGGAGCAATTGAGTTAATTTAGGATGTATTACGTGTGTTCGGTGAAGGGGTGGCAGGAGCAGGATGTGGGCATCTGATTCGCGCCTAGAAACACTTGTGTACAGGCGCATTATAATTGACATATCATATCATTAAAAGGCAAACAGGGCTAGCCCATAGCCTTTACTCTTTGTCAGCTGCCGGGGCCTGGATACCCTGGGCAATAGTGTTTTGTGATGTGTTCTGTGTCATGTGACTGCAAAAGGAACACATATCAGGGCGGGAGAGGAATGGAACTGGCGGATGGGTGGAAAAAACATGGAACACTCACAACAGTGGGTCCAGGAAATTAGAGCAGAGCTGGAAGGCCTAAATTGCGACTTGCATCTGGGCATTGAGTTCCGGGGGAGTTCCTGGGGAGGTGACCCTAAGGAACACCTATTGGGTTAGCGAGGATAGAAATAAGCAGGAGGGTCAGGGAAGCAGGTATGGGGCTAGCTGGAGCTGCAACCAGCCCAGATCTTCAGAAAAAGGTGCAAACACCACAGATCACAAGGAAAACAAGAGGTACTCCCCATAGATGGACCTGACAATTAGGGGATAATGGGAACAGGTATAAAGAGCTAAATTGTGACCAAGATCTTGGCACTGTATTGCTGGTCCGGTAACCACAAGAAACACATACTGGGGCTGGTGAGGGCAGGAAGATGAGTGAAGCAGGAAGGGGGGTGGCAAGGGGAGTGAAGAGGCTGTGGGGCTTCAAAAAAGTGTAAAATGTTCACAGCAGAAGGAAAACAATGTAGCGAGTGATGGCAATTTGTGGAGAGTAGAAACGTCACACAGGGTCGCATTTCGACCTTGAGATGCCTACGGAATAGGTAGGTTAGTGTTCACTACTTTGTGAGTGTAATGCCAACTCCCCATTTGGTATTTACATTAACATAGGCAGTATATAAATCTGCCTGAGCCATCGCAGAGAATTGGCTGTGGGTATGACATTGCTGGTAGGATTTCATGGAATGTGGCGTGCTGAAAGGTCTGTGGCCTGTATGTATGGCCCGCAGATTTGCAAAGCTGAAAAAAACACTCTGCATTCGAGTTTTATCATTTTTAATAAAAACTACAGGTTTTAATCATCCAATCATAAGCATTGCTTTTCAATAAAAGGGCATCCAGAATATTTGCAAGGTTTTTGGAAGTTCTTTTATCCTTTCCTATGAACTACCGCTCTGGGAAATTGAATGATTCTTTGGAAATGTATAGTTTTGTTTTATGACCGCAGATGAACTAAGACACCACAGTATGGCTGTGTCGGTGTTTTGTACACAAACTTTTTTGTGGCACACATGTATATCTAGGGCATACATAACACATGTGTTTAATGAGAATGAGTGATTTGATCAATGGTTCATGTTAAGTCTATGGCCCTCATTACGAGTCTGCCGGTAACCCGTCGGTGCTGCCGAGGGTTACCGGCTGACTCGACGTACCATTACTGGTGCCCGATATCCCGGTGTTACTTGATATTAAGGGCACTGGCCAGGGCGGTTAGTTCCCATTTCATGTAGGACTCTGTGGAATGGGAACCACTGAATCACGGGCACCGTTGTGAACAGTGCCAGTGATTCCGTGATTTCTCTACCGAGAGGGGCCTGAACTCCCCGCAGGTCAGGACTGCCAGTAGTTCACTGCCCCTACCGGCAGACTCAGAGTATGCCGGTCTAGGAAAAATGCCAGAGCCGGTTGTGCCGGATGTTTTACCTGCCTATGTCTACATGGTGTCTTCCACTTAGAAGGAAGACCGTTTTTTTTTCCAAACGGATGTGGAGGTGTTGGAATCGCACTGAAGGCCAGAGTGTGAGAGGACCTTGTGGGGGATGTGTTTCATGTTTTATACAGATTCCAATAAATCTTGGACACTATCAGCTGGTTCGAATGTTATCCGCACAGCAGCACATAAGTCGCTCACCAACTTTATTCCCTGGTCTTTTGGTGGGAGACATTTTGTGGGAGACTGTTACTCTGGAGGTGCATTTACATTTGCTCACGTGTTTCTCAACACTACTTTTATCTTCATTTTCCTGCAATTTATTAATATATTTATTTGATTAAATCTGATTACAGTTTAAAATGTATCTTTCTTATGGTAATTAAATAGCCATAATCCATCACGTACTGCAAGTAAACATTTCCTTTCAATATTTCGCTCCTGTATTTTACAAATAGGTTAGTGAAAGTGAATCCCCGGAGTTCCATGTCAGATTACTATTATTATGATTAGGTTATTTAATGAGTGTGGACCTAGATTCAGGAAGCAACAGAGCGCTTTACAATCATAGGGAGAAGAAAAGGTTAGGGAGTTGTGAAACAAGGTAGTGGGGCTCTAACAACAGGGGAGGGAGAGCAATTGACAGCAATGGATCTATAAGTAATCACGGGAGGAAGCAGTGGGGATCAGATCACCTTGTCTCAGGTGGGGAGAATGTCAAATGGGGAGTATCCGAGTTATCGTTCATGTGGGAGTATCCTGTTCTATTCTCGGTTCTAAATTGGATGATCGTTTTTTTCAAGTTGCAGTCTTGCCGAGGTTTTAAGCAAATTAAGTCAATAACGCCCCTGAGACAGGGGAACAATACTACCTTGTACATACGGTTAGACCATGTAGCATCTGTGATCCAAGAGCAGATAGGTACAATGGCCCAGGCGTTTGTTACTTATATCAGCATAGAAAATCAATAGTTCTGCTCAGAAAGCTTGGTTGTTGACATGTATTTCCTCCTGATACTATAATCCATCTGTGTGCTGTCCAAATGAAGCAATAGCCTTAAGGCAACCTACAGGAACTATCTGGCTTTAAGGGACACCGATTGCCAATGTATAACCATACATCCAGCAGTGTGGCTCTGCAGTGCAGCAACAGTGCTCTATGACTATGGAGATTTCAAACAAATCATCATTTTTTATACTTTTCAAATTTCAAACAGGCATATAAAACTGTTATTGTCTCTTATTTTCTCTGTAACGCGGACCACTGCACGTTGGCTCTGTCTTAGCACTCTAACAAGATAAATAAATAAATAGTACCCAGAATTACCAGGGCGCTTTCAACCCATTGTTTCCTCTTGTTTAAAGTACCCAGGTAACTCTAAGTGGCCCATCCAAAGACACAACCTAAAATGGGTGATTCTATGATAGCACAGTGAACCTTATTACATAATGATGGACGATGACCCAGTCTGAATTTAGATAGAGATGGTGTTAGATGGATCCTTTGTGTCCCACCCAAGCTTTGTTTATTGAGATCCATTTTAACACTGGAGCATAACCTTTTCTGCCACACCTCTGAACCGCAACAACATCACAGCGCATATTCTGAAGATGTCAGCTGTCACTTTCTTTATTAAGCCTTCTGAGGTCCCAACATGTTGTATATGGTTTTGTTTTTAGGTCCCTCTTTAAAAACAAATGCTTGCAGCTTGGGTTAGTGGACACAATGAACTTTTTTGAACCGCAACTCTAGAATTCGAGGCCACTCCTTGACAGATGTGACTCTTTAAAATGACCATAGAACCAATTGTTGAGGATGATCACTTAAGACAAAGCTGCATGACCATGGTTTGCAGCGGAGTTCGCTTTTTAAAGATCGTCAAGGCATTTGCTGCTTATGTGAGGGTGGACATCATTTCACTATTAGTGATGCACTTGTGTGGCTTGGCTGTGCATCATCTATCTCTGCCTACCAATGGTCCATCAGTCTTGCACTTTTTAGGTCTGTTGATCCTAATAGGAAATCACAGGATCATTGATGAGAACTTGAACTAGAGCCCCCTTTTCAATTGATGATTCACTGTTTAACCTTCTGTTGCCAGCTGGTGATGTCCGACACTCTTCCTGGAATAGAATAAAGAAGACTGGGTCTGAAATGGGTGAAATCAGTCCCTTGATTATATTTTGATTAGTTACATGCACATGGCTCATTTCCTATACACAATGGCCTCCAAGTCACTGCAGCACACCTCTGTCTTTGGTTGAAGGCCGCACTATGTGTTTTCAGCCCAATTTAGGTCTCATGATGTAGATAAAGTTCCTCTTAAAGCTATGCATGGCTTAGTCTCTTTATATTCCTTCAACATTCTTCAAGAATGGAATAAAGGAGTTGGCTTAACTTTAAGTCCCCTCTTTGTTTACAGAAGAGAGGTCTGTATTATGCCCCCAATGTGATTAATAACATGGCAATTTGAGGGATCACACACCCATATAATACACTTACGGATTGTCCTGAATAAACGCTTTTGCTGTGATTGAGAAATTTGCAACAGTAAAACAGCTCTCATTCCTCTGTCCAACAATCCTCCACTCTGAGAATTCCAGCCTTAAAGAAGTGTTCATAGGAGCTCCCTCCTTCACCAGCTCGTGTTGCCAGATTGTCTGATATCTCTCTACAATACAAATCCCATAAGCAACCCAGGCAGCAAAGGTAAAGTCAGGTTTTATTTCCTGGTAGCTGCGTCCAAAACGGACAGGAACACTGGCAGGGGATCCCAGTTCCAAAATGATGGCCCCTGAGCTCACACACCTCAGGGTTTTTATTTGGTTTTATGCAACAGGTTTCATACAGGAAAGTCAGAAAATACATTTAGTAGGCTAAATTTAACAATACACTTCCGACAGAACATCCTTCGACCTTGGGAAGGCATGGATGTACAACACCATGCACGGCCTGTACAGTTCTGCTCAGCCTACTCACAGGATACCACTTGTGCCTCCAGTGAAGCTTTCCACTTCATATAACCTGGTGACAAGCTCCCACATGAGCCTTTATCTGTTTCTCAGACAAGGAAACCTTGCCATCATTGGTGGCATCTCACGCATCACTGGGAGTACCCATGTCTATAGCACAGACTAAGTCATGGCTGCACAGACCTATGTGCTCATGTATTTGTTCCAATCCAGGGATGTCATTTGGGAGTTGCCAGGGGTAGCACGTGCTACCCCTGGCTTCCCCTCTGCTACCCCTAGACCTGTCCTTGCTACCCCTGAGCCACTGGACAATGAGGCAGTACCAAGAGGAGATATCTCTTTTGCACCTGAAAAAGGTGATTGTAAATGCAGCTCAATGTGCAGCAGCTTTTTTGACCTGAAATCTCAATCTTGTTAGCTGGAGAAATAACAGGGATGCAGGCAAAACCATGAAGCGGCCATCACTAACAGGTTGACAGTCCATTAATGAAGAATGCCTGAATGGTTGGGCTCAGAGTTGGAGCTGTCTGTGCAGCTCATACCCAGTACTATAGTAAATGGAAGGATATTGGCGCCAGGACTAGGTCTAGCTAGCTGGAAAGCAAAAACAAAGGGATGATGGCTGGAAGGTTTAGACTGAATCTTAACCACTGGCATTGCTCGGGGCAACCCTCCAGACCATCGTTCTTCGCCTGCCAAGCCATTACAGAAGAGGAAAGACCGTATGCAGATCAGGCATGGCCCCACCCCAAATGGGGCAGTCCAGCCCGAACTGCTAGGTCACATCCCTTCTGCACGAGACCACAAGCATCCCCAAACATGTTTCGCCCTTATTGGGGCTCATCAGTGAGGAGTAGCTTGGGTCTCTAGGCCCAGCAGGCACGGGACCCACGTCTGGGCATACCCGTCCCACTCGGGGTGACAAAGCAAAAACAAAGGGATGATGGCTGGAAGGTTTAGACTGAATCTTAACCACTGGCATTGCTCGGGGCAACCCTCCACACCATCGTTCTTCGCCTGCCAAGCCATTACAGAAGAGGAAAGACCATATGCAAATCAGGCATGGCCCCACCCCAAATGGGGCAGTCCAGCCCGAACTGCTAGGTCACATCCCTTCTGCACAAGACCACAAGCATCCCCAAACATGTTTCGCCCTTATTGGGGCTCATCAGTGAGGAGTAGCTTGGGTCTCTAGGCCCAGCAGGCACGGGACCCACGTCTGGGCATACCCGTCCCACTCGGGGTGACAAAGCAAAAACAAAGGGATGATGGCTGGAAGGTTTATACTGAATCTTAACCACTGGCATTGCTCGGGGCAACCCTCCAGACCATCGTTCTTCGCCTGCCAAGCCATTACAGAAGAGGAAAGACCATATGCAAATCAGGCATGGCCCCACCCCAAATGGAGCAGTCCAGCCCGAACTGCTAGGTCACATCCCTTCTGCACGAGACCACAAGCATCCCCAAACATGTTTCGCCCTTATTGGGG
The DNA here is from genome assembly GCF_040938575.1 of Ambystoma mexicanum. Classification (NCBI taxonomy): domain Eukaryota; kingdom Metazoa; phylum Chordata; class Amphibia; order Caudata; family Ambystomatidae; genus Ambystoma; species Ambystoma mexicanum. Next base: position 1,090,326,524 of record NC_090927.1, read on the forward strand.
CTCATCAGTGAGGAGTAGCTTGGGTCTCTAGGCCCAGCAGGCACGGGACCCACGTCTGGGCATACCCGTCCCACTCGGGGTGACAAAGCAAAAACAAAGGGATGATGGCTGGAAGGTTTAGACTGAATCTTAACCACTGGCATTGCTCGGGGCAACCCTCCAGACCATCGTTCTTCGCCTGCCAAGCCGTTACAGAAGAGGAAAGACCATATGCAAATCAGGCATGGCCCCACCCCAAATGGGGCAGTCCAGTCCGAACTGCTAGGTCACATCCCTTCTGCACGAGACCACAAGCATCCCCAAACATGTTTCGCCCTTATTGGGGCTCATCAGTGAGGAGTAGCTTGGGTCTCTAGGCCCAGCAGGCACGGGACCCACGTCCCGAACTGCTAGGTCACATCCCTTTTGCACGAGACCACAAGCATCCCCAGACATGTTTCAGCCTTGTTGGGCGTCATCAGAGAGGAGTAGCTTGGGTCTCTAGGCCCAGCAGGCAAGGGACCCACGTCTGGGCATACCCTTCCCACTCGGGGTGACAATAGCAAAACAAAAGAGTTGATGGCTGGAAGGTTTAGAATAAATCTTGACCTCTGGCATTGCTCTGGGCAACCCTCCAGACCATCGTTCTTCGCCTGCCAAGCCATTACAAAAGGGGAAAAACCATATGCAAATCAGGCTTGGTCCCACCCCCAAAGGGGTAGTCCAGCCCGAACTGCTAGGTCACATCCCTTCTGCATGAGACCACAGGCATCCCCAGACATGTCCCAAGCTCATTGGGAGTCATGAGTGAGGAGTAGCGTAGGGTCTTTAGGCCCAGCAGGCTTTTCAAGGGGTGATGTCATGGAACTGCTGCTTACATTGTAAAATACAAAACACTGCAATGTTTTTCTTGTTTTCTTTTTTTTAATTTGTTTTAGTTGTAATACAACTTTTTCAAATGAAACATTTGCTTTCCAAGGAGACGACTTACAAAACATATTCTAATGACCATGACAACACGTAACATAAAACACTCATTTGCATTTTCTTCATGAAATTATTTCATTCACATTCTAAAATGTCTGCAGTTCCAGTTTCTTTAAGTACCTTACGGTTGCCAAGTTCAGAGATGACTTATGTGCAATAAATATTATTGCCACATATCATTCTGTGATAATGTCCGAAAGTCACAAAGATATTTATAGAAATAATCATGTCTTAAATCTTTCAAACTTTCACATTCAACTAACAAATGTTTAAGTGTTTCTCTATTGTCTGTTTTATTACAGAATCTACAAAAAGCATCTATAGGTGTTCGAGATTGCAACGCTAAGAAGGACCTAGTTGGCCACAGGTCGAATCTAAGTCTCATAATGTCTGATCTGAACATCCGGTCAGGGAATTTCATCAAATAGAGAGGGATATTATTCAATCTTTTAGCAACAAAATTTCCATTGTTAAATACCTTGTACTTTAGAACACTCCTCTGTAGTATTAATTTAGTCATTATGCCAACATTTTAGTTTTGCTTTCATAGGATTAAATACTAACAAATCTAAGTTTATATCGGCTGATATCATTATCTCACAGCAAACATTTTGTCAAGTAGCCAAGGGTTTATTGTATTCCATCCCGGAATCAATAGCTGTCAGCAAAGATGCCTGGTAGCGCTCATTAGATTTGCATGTAGCATAAAGCATCAAGGCATTCCAATTTACTATTGCCCGTAAGGATAGTAGTCCTAATTCGAATCTCACCACCTGTATTGGAAAAGATATCGGAAAAAGCCAATAATGCTTTCTAAAAATAACCCTCAAGGAGATTCCAATCTGGCTGGCACTCAGGGAGCTTAGTATGATCTCTGTATGTTATCACTAGCACCACCTTGCCTTTGTAGAATTTGATTACTAGGATGTAAGAATATTTCCCATACTTTGCTTGGAGCAGTTTCGCTTGTTAGACCAGAGCCTGGATTTTATTCCATATATCATTATGATAAGGGGTTTCATTTTTTCATGTCACTGACCACTTGAGCTAGATACTTGTACTCCTGAGTTATCTCAATATTACACCCGCTAGCCATCCACTTGAAAGCATGTTTTGATTTTTTATTGTTACAATGCCATTTCATGATATTCGATTTGCTAATGTTAATTGATAGAATGTTTGCTTCTGCGTATTTGGTTAGATTTTGAAGTTGCCTTTGAAGGCCGATCGGAGTACAATCGATGATGACAAAATCATCTGCATAGAACATATGTGCATGCAGATATATACCCAATTTAGGGGGAAAGGCATGGCAATTGTAAAACATGGCACTCATGTCTTTGATATAAAAATTAAACAGAGTGGCTGCAAATATGCAGCCTTGCTTTAGGCTGCAGTTGGTGGGAATTGGTTCCGATAAGAGTCCCTGTTGTGTCAATTTAATCTGAATCGACGTGTCCAGGTAAAACTGTTGTATGGTATGTAAAGTATAACTTGATCACCCTGCATCAGACAACTTTTCCCACAGTTTTCTTTGGGATATCGGGTCAAACACAAATCTAAAATCAAAAAGCGCTAACTAGATGGGATAATTAGCAACTTGAGCTTGTTTTTTCACGGCAGACAGGATGATTAGATTTATTGAGGTACAAAGGCCAGCAACAAACCCAGATTGATGTGGATGAGTTACTTTAGCAGATACAAGTCATTTATTATGATCTTTAAAAATCACCCTTCTTTTACACAGGTACACGGATTGAACGTTTCCATGAAATTGGAATCTGCCCTGTTATTTTAATCCTTTTAAACACTACGTATAGAATGTTGGACCATATTACAGGGTTTGCCTTTAATTATGCATTAGATAGCCTGACAGGGCCTGGGTCCCTCGACATACTCAATTGTTGAATGAGCAGTTTTATAGCCACATGATCAAACTTAGGAAAACTCTGCTCATCCTTCAGTGACAAGATGACAGGTGTGTAGCCAGTGTCTGCATAGGTAGATGCATAATATGAAACCTATTCCTCTTCAGATATCGAATTTAACATCAAGGTTGAATTGTTTTTGTTCGGGTCATCATTCAACAATATCCAGATCGAGCTACTGGATTTGGTTGCCAGTGCAGCTAAGATGTTTTCCTTATCAGCCTGGTTATTCAAAGCTTTATATTGTAGGACAAATTTCCTATGCTTAGTGCGTAGGTTTACCGTAATTTATTTAGCGTCCTTGTGCGATTTTAATTGTCTAAGATCCTTTTGTAGCTTCTTTTGGTCTTTTGTATTGTCTGATCAAAAGCATATTTATGTTTGTGTTGGGTGTGCATCCCTTTCTTTTTAGTTGCAGCAAATCACATCAGTTCATGGGTATAACCAGGAAGATCTTCAATTCCCAATCTATTTTCATCACTACTGAGCTAATCTAATAAACAGTTAAGCATGCACGGGGTACATCTAATTCTGCTCTGTCCTGTATGAGTGCAACCTCATGCCTATAGGACTGTCTCAATTACTGTGGCTTGCAACACATCCTCCAACACATCCCCTTTGTCTCCCATCTTACAAAAAGAAATGTGAGTTTCTTACCAAATAAGCAAAACAGAAAGGTGATAGCTGGAAGGTTTCAAATCATTCTTAACCACTGGTACATCTCTGGGCAACCCTCCAGACCACCATCTTTCAGCCTACCAAGCAACTACAGTGGGGGAAAGACCATATGCAAATCAGACTTGGTCCCATCCCAAAAGGGGCAGTGCAGCCCGAACTGCTAGGTCAGATCCCTTCTGCACATGACCACAAGCATCCCCAGACATGTTTCAGCCTCATTGGGTGTCATCAGTGAGGAGTAACCACTGGCACAGCTCTGGGCAACCCTCCAGCCCATCGTTTTTCTGGTTGGTCTTGTGTTGGTCAGTTGCTGTTTCTAGTCTGTGGCCAGGGACTTGGCAGGCACTGAATGTCGGTGCTTTGGGTTTAGGCCTCTTCGAGATGCTCTGTCAGTTTATAGTTTCGTCCCAGTGATGTACAACTGCCCAGGCTGTTGTGTTAGGTGTCTGTTTAAATTAAAAGTAATTTGGTAATATGGGCCTATACGCACTGATATTAACGCTACATACAGTGATCCATTCTTGTATGAAATGTATATCATATTAAAGTGACATTGTAACCACATTTTTCTTAGTATACTGAGGAACAATACTATGTGATGACACTTTCTGTTTTGTCAAAGGGGGAAAGGTTGTGTGCCATCACTTCCCGTGATGTCACTTGGGGGTGGGATAAAATTACATCACGTTATGTGATGTCATCAGAGGTCAAGGGTCATGTGATGTCACTTCCGCTACCCCTGTCATTGTGGTGAAATGACATCCCTGTTTCAATCAATCATATCTTCTTAATGCTCTTTCTGTATCACTGACTCTACTATTGCTGTGCAGGTCTGCACTTACTGGGGTCTTTGAGAAACAAAATACTGCAGGCTAAAATAATCTACAGTTTCATCTCTAAGAGAAAATGCATCACACATAGAAAACAAACTGTGATGACTCTGTCTGACTGTGCTTGTGGATGGTGTGATTACCAAGGGTTCCAGCCAGATCCAGCACAAGGTGTGTGATGCTGGGCCTGCGGGTGGCATATGGTAATCATCTGCCTAACCCAAACATGCCATGTTCTAAGGGCAGGGGCTTGTCACAGTGAAACTGTAAAGGCTCCGGCCCCTTTAAGAGAATGGATGGCCCACGGAGCTGGCCAGGCCTGTAAACTTTGCTCCCCTTGCACAGGTGCAGAAACTGATCTTAAACCTACCCAGAGAAAGGGGGGCTTGAGCTAGGGCCAAGGCATCCCAGAGAAAGTTGGCCATTTCTCATACAGGGGCTCCACACTCATACAGTTGAGAGATGATTGGTGGCGTACATCTACCCCAAGGGCCTGGCTAGAGTGTGACAACCATAGAGAAGACCGTGCAATGGGAGGGACTAGCCAGCCCCATGTCCCACCTCAGACCTCTAAGACATCCTCACAGGTTGAATGCACCAGACAGTCTCTGTCCATCAGATACTAGAGACCCACCAGAGCCACAGAACTATGACTACCAGGTTTTGTATACTAAACCTGCACATATACTTTCCCTTAACCCACAGATTGCCTGGAAAGTAGTGCCAGTGTGTTGTGGGCAGAAAGAAGACCACCCAAAGGAAGGGGCAAGCTAATCCCAAGGCACACACCCGAGCTGTAAACCATCCACAGGGGTGGATTCAGACAGCCAATCCCCATCCCATCTGCTGCACCTGATTCCCCTCACGCACAGGAGAGAGACTGGAAGAGGGGACCAAAGGTCAGTAGTTGGCAGATACAGGAGGAAGATTTGTTTGTTGTGGTCTGGAGATGTGAACAACACACGCTAGAGAAGAAGCTGGAGCAAGCGCTGGAGTAGTCCTTGAGATAGGAGATTGCAGCCTGCGAGAGGAGGACGCATGAGGCTGCAGGGAAGGCCTAAGAGGCTGGAGAGAGAAAGAACCTGAAAATGGGGAGTTTAGAGACCCATCGGGCTTGGAGAAGAAAGAGCCAGGGGGTTGGGGCACCATTACATACGAGGTGCCCAAAAGGGTGAAGAAGGTGTGCCCACAGGGGTTTAGTTTAGTTTAGTTTAGTTTAGTTTAATATTTATAATGCGCACCAGACCCAGGAGCAACAGGGCGCAGCAGTAAGGATATGTTAAACTTAGTTACATGGCCAACAGGCCGACATATATAATAACACATCAGTATATACAGAGTAAATTACATAATCACAAGAGAATGCACTGAGATTACATGGGTACAGGAAATACAGGACAAAATAGACAGTGGCATATCAATATATACAATGTAGGTTGCATGGTTAGGTGGCGTAGAGTAAGGTGGACGCAGTACATTAGGAGAGTTGTCCAGGTGGACTTGGTGCAAAATAGGTGACTCCATAGGCAGAGGATAGGAAGCAGAACGTCGAGAGGGTGTTAGTCCGAGTTTATTTGTCATTTTCTTTTAGCCAGTTGGTCAAAATCTGTCTGAATTTGGCATAAGGCTGGGGGGCTCTAATACCTGGAGGTAGGGAGTTCCATAGTTGCGCGGCCTTGACTGGGAAGCTATGATATTAAGAATATGGAAAGAGTCGTAGACAACTGGAAAATACTGATGATTAATGGATCCAAAAGCAACAGGCAATGGAGGAAAGAAGCAGAGTTGGTGGAAGAGTTGTGAATGAGGTGGCGGCGGTGAAGGAAGAGGTGATAGAAATAAAGTGAAGGGAAATGTTGCGTAATATAAATGAAGTGGATGAGAAAGTAGTAGAAGCAGCTGAAGATCTGAAGTGGTGGACCATTAAGGTCTAGGTGAGGAGGTGGTAGGAAGAGGCGTTGTGTGGAATATTAACAATGCAAGTGGTGGAACCCAACACCAAATAGGGTACACGAAGAAAACAGACAAGCAAGTGCAAAGCATTGCGAGTGCGGGACCTGAGGCAAAATGCTGAGGAATACAGATACATTGGGGCAGGTGGTTGGAGGAGCAGAAGCCTGGGAGAGATGGAGGCACTGAGGAAAGTAGCAAGAAACCTATTCCCGCTCAAGGCAGCCTCCTGCTCTCCTGTGGGTTTATTTTCGTTTTGGAAGCCCAGCCACGCTTGGCCCAACCAACTAGGTCTGCCAAACAGGCTTGCTCATGAAATTAACTGTGGTAAACAGGCAGCAGGAACTCCTGAGCCTGGGCCTGAGAACTAAGGAGAAGAGACCCAGTGAACTGTGGGGAAATTATATGGGAACTCGTCAGAGCAATGAGAAGTACTCAAAAAAGGCTTCCGGAGATTCTAAAGCCAGGAACTGTAAGATCACTGGCTATTGGAATGATTTGCTTGGGGAGACTTGGTCCCAGACTTGCTAAGAACTTGTGAGAACATTATTTGTGTGCCTTTTACTTTCCAGAGAGACAATTTTCTCCAGTGGTCCCACAGCACTACCCCACTGAGGAGGATAACCACCTTACCAAATCTTTAGTTTAATTCAGACCATACTCATTTGATATTTTGACCTCCACTAGAACGGATTTGTTAATAAAGCCTTTGGGAAGCATAGTCCCATGACTGGCCTCTTTGTAATCAAAGTCCGTCAAGTGACAGGTGTAATGCCTGTTATGCTGCTTTTCTGGTTGATCACATGATGGATTTTGTTTTCCTTATGAAGACTTTAGTCAGGAGCAGAAACAGCTTCTTCCATCTTCTTTGTCACCGCTCTCATGTATATCCTCAGTTTGACCCCTTTCCTGTCCCACTATTTATTCTGAGTATCAATTCCTGCCTTTCTTGTCAATTATGTCTGAGACAGATATTATTCTTCCAAGAGAGTGCTTTTTGCTCCTTCCACCATCTTTTTGTCTCTGTTCGCACAGTCTCTAATTACAAGATACGAGGGCTGAATACTTTGAGCTCATTTTGCCACAATATTCTTTCCGACGCCATGTATGTACCAAGATAGTGTAGATCGTGAACACCCCTCTCCTGCCCTACCACAGATGTGAGGCAGCAAGGAGGGAAAAGTTTGCTGGGATTTCCCAGCCATCATTTTCTGAACTCCCAGCTGCCACTGGACATCCACAACGAAGTAGCTGTACTGCACTGCCGATGATCACCTATTAGTACCTAGTGTGGGACAATCAGCTTGTTACAAACGATCTGATTAGCCCTAGCCAGGTCCTTCAGATGCACCACCAAACGGTGGCAATGCTGGCCCCCCATCAGCGCAACCCCAAGATTTCCAGTGATCTTATCACGTCACCCCTATGAAAAATGTCTGAGGGCGCCACTGGGGTCCTTACCAGCCTGACAAAGCACCGGTCGCAGCCGCGCCCCTTAGTGTTCTGTTCACAACTAGCCACCATGGAAAGGGAGAAGGGACCTGGCGGCCATTATTTTTTATATTCACATTTCAATAGCCGCCATGGAACGAGATAAGGGACTTCATCTCCTTTGTTTTCTTTTTTTCCCCCTTTTGCTTGGCCACCATGGAATGGGAAAAGGGACTACATATAGTCCCTTCACCCCGCTCCATGACGGTCATTTTTTTTTCTTCTTTTTTTTCAGTTGCGAAACGCCACAGTTACACAACTAAAATAAAGAGACTATTAGTACCCTGGTCTAATGGGCCTGTAATTAAGGCCCCGGGGCATTACCTGATGCAGTAATGCCCCCCGGCTCTGGGCTTATTGCTTAATTATTCACCACAGCCATCTGTCCCTTAATACTAGTAAATAGGACAGCATTGCCTTCTGAGCCATTGTGGAGCAGAGGCAGTGGAGTGCTGACTTGCCAGAAACATGACTTGCTTTAGTTGAAATGACGGTGGCCAAACAGGAGACCCATCAAGCCACTGCAAAATAGCACATTTCACCGCATTAGAAAGGCTGGATAATTACAACATAAATCGTTGACTATGATCATCACATTGTACTGCCCCCCTATAATACAATAGCATCATTAAATATCTTCCAGAAACCTACTCACTGCTTGAAACACATGGTAATGGGGATTCAGCATCACAGCAAAGACCTCAGAACTCTGGCAAACACCGACACATTTTCCAAATATTTGGAAATGCATTTTTTCAGACAATAATTGAGCACTCTTCTGGAAATATCGAGCAGGATGACCACACCTCCACCCCACTAAATTACTAGTGCATCTGCAGCTGTATAGGCTATCGTCCTCATGCATGTGACCCAGCAGGAGGCTGTTTGGCAGTGCTTGACTTTCCAGAAGTGGAAGGGTGGACTGGCCTATAGCGAACTCTGGACATCTCCCTGTAGGCTCCTGCACCCTGGGCCTCTTTTGTACATTTGTTCATAGGAGAAGGGTTGGGCTTACTGAAAATGTATAATTTGGGGCCACTTGGAAAATTCTGTCCAGGGCCTTTTTTGGTTCCCAGTAACTCCCTGTGGAATGAGCAAGGACGAGTAGCAAATTTTTGAAATCCACTGGATTGTTTGAATGTTCTACAGTATTGTTTATATTAAATTGCATAATTAGGGTTTTAAAAGCGAGTGGTTAGGGGATAGGACAATTACCTTGGTCGTCCTTTCAAAACCCTGCTGGTAGCAGGATGAAACAAGCATCTTGCAGCCAACATTCCCTGCATAAGGATAGCCTGATTCCTAAAGGGAACTTATGCTGAATTAGAACCCTGGGAGGGTGAATAACCCTTCCCTATTGGTCAATTTGCAGGCTTTAACTCGGTTTTCAGGGCCTATAACTCCCAGTACGGCCCACGTGCGAGGTCTATAAAGCTATATCAAAGCCTGGGTGTGAATCTACGTTTCGGGTGTAAGCCCAACGCCTTGGTTTGCATTGGACACTTGCACCCATGTGGTGGTAAGCTTGAACAGCCTGCTACCCATCAAGGTGCTAGTTGCATATTGTCAGCAGTAGGCTTTAAATGGGCAATCGCTGGCAGTACATTTTTTTACATGTTTAGTCTTTTTTCAGGGCTGGAAATGTAAACAAATTATAGAATCAATTTTTCAATGCATAAGCATACATTTCTGTTATGGGCAGAACAATGCAGGCAGAGGTCTGAAAAGTCGTTTGCACTGTGTTTTCCCCCTTGCTCAGCCCTGCAACGGGGCACACCCGGTGCTTGTGGAAACCTGGAGAAGAGGTAGATACCAGGACAAGCATCTTTCAGACTTGCGATGCAGTAAAGGATGCATCTACCAGGGAGGAGGCCCATACGTCACAAAGTTTTCAGTGTATAAAACCGCAGGGCAAACAGATTAGTGTATGCAGTTCAGTATTTGTGAATCGGGCCCCTCGCAAAATGCGGTTATATTTTCCACCTGCGCGTGACACTTGCACGATTTCCAAAAATGCTAGCAGCCCATCTGTTAAAAACTCAAATTTAATGAAGTCATACTGAACAACATTGAAAAAAGGATGTTTTGGGTATGTTTTCCTATTGAGCAGGAGGTGCATGCTGTTTTGTAAGTCAACATTTTCACAAAATACTAGTTGGACAAAATAAAGAAGAGATTTATTTCACTGTACGGTAAGAACAAAAAAGGTATAGGACAGTAATGAGAAAATATATTTGTTTACATTTGCAGTACAACCTCTTCCAAGGCGAAGTCCAGTTCGACAAACCAAAAGAGCCCGAGCTTGTGACATTTAATACACCTTTTGGGAAGTTTGGCACGTTCACGTGTTTCGACATCCTGTTCCACGACCCCGCCGTAGCCCTGGTCAAAGACCTATCCGTGGACACTGTTCTGTTCCCGACGGCCTGGATGAATGTCCTCCCACACTTGACTGCTATTCAGTTCCACTCAGCCTGGGCAATGGGAATGGGAGTCAACCTACTAGTATCCAATACTCACAACACCAAGAATCGCATGACAGGCAAGTATAGTTATTGGGGTACCTTGAATGCCCACATCTTCATTTCTTAAGCAAGCAGCATCCTGTTTAGGTCTTTATGGAACAAGATTTGCTTGCTGGCATAGAGAGCTTATTTATTTATTTATTTATTTATTTATTGGACATTTGTAAGGCACCTATAAACAGGTGTTTCCTGGAGCCACAAGACAGCGTGCTTTTTAATAATTGTGATTTATGAAATTTTGTATCAGATTGACTGCTTGCCATTAATTGCTTTTTAGAAACATGAATGTAATCCTTTTTAGATTACCATAGTTCAATTGTCAATTGTCATTGCATTCGTTTTTATTATCTTTTGGTGCTTTCACTACAAAACTGACGTATTTCGCCTCCTAGAAGTTTATATTGCATTGTTTCTCTGTTTAAAGCCGCTGCAGGTTCCGGCTCCTGAACTACAGTTCCCTTTGAAGTTGTAGTTCATTTGCCCTTTAGAAGATGCAGCCAAGTGCGTCAGCGTTGGCACATCCAAGACAGTTTGTGCCGACTGTAAGAAGCCTCTCTGTACTCGCTTTTGTTTAGCGTGCTTTTTAATAATTGTGGATTGTGAAATTTTGTATCAGATTGACTGCTTGCCATTTATTGCTTTTTAGAAACATTAATTTTATCCTTTTTAGATTACCGTAGTTCAATTGTCAATTGTTATTGCATTCGTTTTTATTATCTTTTGGTGCTTCCACTACAAACCTGACGTATTTCGCCTCTTAGGAGTTTATATTGCATTGTTTCTCTGTCTAAAGCTGCCGTCGGCCCTTAGTGCACACCGCCGCTTTCCGGGTCCTGGACTACAGTTCCCTTTGAACTTGTAGTTCTCGCCCCCGTTAGAAGACACAAGCAGGTGCGTTTTGTTGCCGGTTAGTGCTGTGAAATGCTGTGTGCTGTCTCTATTGTGCCCTTCCGCCTCGCTGTGGTCCTTGAACTCACAACACCATATCTACATGCTGCTCCTTACTGTCTGCTATGCAGAGGAACCATAGGGTAAGACTCGTCACCTCATTAGAGGACTTCATCCCCCAACCTGCCCCCCAGCCCAGTCGATGGCTGTTGAGAGCGATTGGGTTACAGGATACATCTATCCCTACCTCTCTTCCCTCTGCAATCACGCTCTTGCTGAGGAAACTACTAGATCCTCTCTGAACAAGGAGACACCCTGCATAAGCACTACTGCACATCCTGACCTTGAACCGTCCAAGTTGCTAAACCAAACACGCTTTAAATGCATGTTACTTAACACACTCTCCTTGATTCGCCATGCCATAGAAGTAGCAGACTTTATACTTGAGTTTAAACCTGACATTATGGCCACAACCCGAGACTTGGCTCCATAGCACTGCTTTCCATTTTACACTTCTCACAATCCTTGAGGGATATGAAATTTTTCATATGGACCGGGACACAGGAAGGGGCGGGGAAGTTGCCTTGATATTTTGAAAAAGCTTGAACCTGTACTTTTCCAACAAACCCCATCTCGATTATTGCGAGTTTATGCTAGCCAAACTAAAATTAAATCCTCTAACTACTCTCAGCATCCTGCTTCTATATAGGCCACCAGAGGTCATGCCACTATTTGAAGAACAACTCCTGGCCCTTGTCAGTTGTACAACCAAACCAAACTCTAATTGTTTGGGAGATTTTAATTTATGGGCCAGTAATTCTTCATGTCGAGATGCAGTGTCCCTTTTACACACCTAGGTAATCTCGGATTTACGCAGTATGTCACATAACCCACTCATGCCGACGACAATACTCTTGATTGGATAGTGTCTCGCAGCATGGCGGTTCTTAATGTCAAGTGTCAGACCTGCCCCTGCTCAGGTCATCTGCTGTTTGCCTTTGAGGCTTACATTCCTTCAGTGATGATTAAACCCCCTCCATCTACCACACAAATCGTCACTTCTAGGAACTCCAATGGGGTTACTCTCAAGGCCTTTAACTCCATTGCTCTTCCACTATTTCCCCCTCTGGACAATGAGCTCTCTCTTGACACATTCATGTCTGTCTTCAGGAGGGCTATTAATCAGTCATATGAAATCCTAGCCCCTCTTAAACCCCCTTAAACCCCTCTTAAACAGTGACATCAAAAGAAATCACTGTCTTCTAAATTGTGGTTTTCTTCAGATATTCTCACCGCTGGGCCAGAAAAAAGGAGAGCGGAACGCCATTGGCGTAAACATCCTTCCGATATTTCCCTTAGTGTTTACAACACATCTGTAAAACTCTTTAAGAATGTCTTGCTGAAAGCCAAAGAAGAAAAACGCCAGGATTGAGTCAGCCAAATCCAGGCCAAGGGAATTGTTTAAGGTGTTTTCAGAACTAAAGGCCAGTCCTGTGGATATCCTTCCTGAAGCAGACAATGCATGGTGCCAACACATCCGTGATTGTTTTTCCCGGAAAATTGCACTACAAAATACATCAGACCAACGCAACCTACTTCAATCCCATGATAAGGACACATCTGCTGCCTGTTCCCCTCATGGCTCAACATCTCCCTATGTTTCCTTTCATGAGGTTTCAGAAAGTGAATTACAGGAAGTAATACTTAAGCTGAAACCTACGTCATGTAAAGGGGATAGTTTCCCCGCATTGCTTTTTCAAGAATTCTAGAATTCCCTAACAGCCGGGTAACGACTCTTGTTGATCAGCCATTTGCCGAAGCTTTCATCCCAGATAACATTAAGGAGGCACGGATCGCCACTCTATTGAAAAAGGAGAACCTTGATGCTGGAGATCTGGGAAATTTCCGGCCAATCACCAACGTCCCTTTTTATTGAATATTTTGGATAACCTTGTGCTTCATCAATATCAAAGCTTTTTTGTTCAAAATAACATTTTTGCCACTGGTCAGTCTGGGTTCCGTGAGAATCACAGACCCAAGACTGCTCTTCTCGATCTTAAATCTAACATAGCTGATATAATTAATAAAGGTGGCCAGGCATTGTTACTTCTTTTGGATCTCTCGGACGCCTTTCGATCATGCCTTTCTGGCTGATACACTGATCAAGGTGGGCAGGTGCTCCAATCCTGCAACCAACTGGTTTAGGTCATTTCTTGATCCACAAACTGTTTCTGTAACCAAGCATAATGCACAATCCCAAAAGACGATGCTGACTTGTGGGGTCCTGCAGGGATCTTGGATCTCGCTGCTTTTGTTTAATATCTATATAAAACCATTGTGTGACCTTTTATCCTCACTGGGTGTTTGTTTTGCGATTGTGATAGAATTGTCAGGTCTCTATAGCAAAGATCTAGAGATGGTAAATGCCATTTTTAGTGCTATACAATCCTGGATGGCCAGAAACTCCTTGGCCCTTAACAACAAGAAAACCGAATTGCTCATCCTGGTCACACCGGCAAACCTTAACCATCCTGATTCATCTTATACTAGTTTTTATATTGCTGGTAATATTATTAAGGTTTCTGATCACGTCAAAACATTAGGAGCCTGCTTTGATTCTCACCTTTCATTTAAGAAACATGTTCTCCACCTTAAATCCTCCTGCTCCTTCTACATCCACTTGTTGTGGCAAATTCGTCCATACCTCTCTGAGACCAATAGGGCAATGATCACGGCTGCCATTATTAATACTGAATTAGACTGCAATAGCCTGCTCATTGGTTCTTCTCAGGCAAATGTAAAAAGCCTACGGGTGATCCAGAACAGAGCAATCCGGGCCGTCTGCGGCCTAGACCGACGCACCCATGTTGCGGATGCTCACAGAAGACTACACTGGTTGCCTGTCAATTAAAGAATTAGATTCAAAAGCATCATGTTAGTTGATAAATGTCTGACGGGTAAAGCTCCAAATTACCTGTCAACCAGAATCTCCAGAGTTCCCTTTCGGCAAAATCTTTGTTCCAACAATGACGTCCTTCTTCAGCAAACACAAGTTCTGTTGAAGAGGATTGGTGGCTCAGGCTTTAAGGCCTAGGCCCCAGATCTTTGGAACCAGTTTACCTCTGCTCTTAAGGGTTGTGAGCCAACTGCCCAGTTTAAGAAACAACTTAAAACATATCTTTTTGACATGGACTAGGTTCCCCGCCCCCTGATTGATCCAAATTACCCTTCTGATTACTGCTTTTTGTTCTTTGATGTCATTGTCTTGTGAGCGCTTTGATGCCTATGGGCGTTTGGCGCGACATAATAATCTAATAGATAGATAGTTGGGGGGCATGGAATCAAAAAAGCAGAGCAAACAAAAAACGGTTACATTGGCCTTGTGACAATCCTACCATGCAAGTGCATGACAAGGTGGTAAGTGCAAGGGGGAGGGGGTAGAGGAAGAAGTGCAGGAGTGGGGTACCCCCAAGGATGGGGGTGGGCAAGTGCTGGGAGGGCCAAGGCAGCAAGTGCCAGGGGAAGGGGGGAATGGAGGATGAGTGAGGTGAACAGGGAGGACCAAGGGTGAGCTAGTCTGGGGAAGGGAGCCCAATGGCAAGTGCTTTCAAAGGATGCTGGGGGGACTGGTATGAGGTGGTCTGGACCTTGTATAACTCTGAAGGGACCAAGCTCCAGTAGCATTGGCATATGGAGGGTTACCAACGGAGGGGGAGAGGGAAGGAAGAGGAGAAAAGGAACGTATTGAGAAGTTTCCGGAACTTAAGAAGATCCGACTCAAGTCTGACACAGGGAGGGAGGCCGTTCCAGAGAGAGGAGCTAGCCGAAGAAAGCGATCTACCTCCCACTCTCTGCTTGGAGAAATGTTTGACCTGCAGAGAGTTGGGGCCAGAAGACCGAAGCACTCTGGCTGAAAGGTATTTAGGCAGGGAATGCAGGATGTAAAGAGGTCCCAGGCCCCAGACAGACTTGTGGATGATGGAAAGGGTCTTGAATTTGATCCTTGCAGTCACCGGGAGCCAGTCAAGAGATTTTAGGGTTGGAGATGTCTCACAGTCCTATTCTGGGTTAGCTGAATGGGCAAAGGGAGGAAAGGGGCAGGTTGTGGAAGAGGTTGTTGCAGTAGTCTAGCCTAGAGAGAACCAGGGCTCTGGAGACGTTGAGCTTCTGGGGGAAGGTGAGGAAATGTAGAATGCCCCTGAGGAGATTCAGCTGAAAATTTGACTTTTTCGCAAGGTGCATGATGTGTAGAGAGAAAGAGAGGGAGAAGTCAAAGATGATCACAAGGTTTTTTGCCTCACAAGTGGGTGAGTGGAGAGGACCCAGGGAGTCAGGCCAGAGAGTGGGAGGGGGGGACAAGGAGCCGGTGTCCAATGAGAAGGATCTCCATTTTACTGGCATTAAGGCCGAGATCATTGGCAGAGCACCATGCCTTAATAGCTGTCAGGCAGTCATGTATGAGGGAGGAGGAAGAAGGGGTAGAGAAAGACAGCTTGAAAGAGAGCTTTGTGTCATCTGCATAATACTGGAAATGAGGGGAGAAAGTGGAGATCAGGCGTGCCAGAGGGACCAGGTAGTTGTTGAAGAGCCAGGGCGATAGGATAGAGCCCTGAGGGACGCCACAGGTAGAGAGTGAGGTGGAGGAGAGAAAAAGGCCCATTTGCATGTGGGAAGGTCTGTTTGAAAGGAAGGAGGTTAGCCATGCCAGTGCCCAGTCTGTGATGCTTAGGGTATCATGGAGATGGTTTATGAGGATGGAGTGGTTGACTGTGTCATGATCGTGGAGGCAGCCGGTCATCTCGGTATGGAGGGTCAGTTGGGGGATGACCAGCTCCTCCGTGAGTTTGCCCAAAAATGGGGTGATAGAGATAAGAAGGTAGTTAGCCGGGCAAGAAAGGTCAGCAGATGGCATTTATTGGAGTGGGTGCACAAGAGAGTGCTTGAGGGGTTGAGGGAAGGAGCCAGTGGCAAATGTGTGATTGCAGAGGTCAGCCAAGGCTGGACCGAGAGAGGCAATGTTGTCCTTATGAAGATAAAAACAAGTGAGGGGCTCTGTTTTTAGTCCATGGCTCCCTCATGCATAACCAGTACATCTTGCTGAGTGGTCTGATATAGCAGTGCCCATTTTGTAGAGCTGCTTAAATTGGTGAGAGATTACGATTTCCTTTCCAATTATGTGCTTGCAGACACATCTAGCAGTTAACCGCGAATCTATTTTCATTTTCGTATAGTTTCATACCTTTCCGGAGCGGGCTACAAAGGGATATTCCTCCCCAACTACTTAATAATAATAATAATAATAATAATAATAATAATAATAATATTATTAGGAATAGGAATAATAGAAATAATAGGAATAATACTTCCTGCCCATTCCCATGGCAACACTGGGACAAGAAAGATTTTGGACTCAGGGTAATGAAGATTAAAAGTAAGGAATGAGGGCATTACCTCATCATCCAGTCATCCATGTCCCAGTCCTGTAAAAGTGAGGATGTAGCAAGCCACTGCATAAAAAATCAAAAGCACGAAGCAAAGATTTATGCCAGGCCCCATGAAGGCCGGGCATGCAAGAAGTCATGCAATTTCTCACAAACATCCCCAAACAGTGGCATGTAGGAAGCAGGTAACATCCATGGAGATATACAATGTAATATGCAATCATTTCAAAAAGCACCAGCTACTCTGGCAGGGGAACAACGCCAAGTCCCAGGAAATCTCATAGTGACACATAAGGGGGGGAACCATCACCACTGGCACGGACAGCTGGGATGTCGCTTGACAAGGGAAACAACAAACAATGCCCTGAGCACCATCAAACCAGGACCCCAACGGGTGGCAAACTGAACCAGAACTAAAATCAGCCAATAAATAGGATGCCCATTGAAAGAAACTCAACTTGCAGGGAAACACTGATCGACAAAATGGAGACACAAGATGTAACACTTTCACAATTACGGGGCCTGCCATAAGCGGCTGCTTGCTAGGTCCAGGACGGCCGCAAGGAGCTAACAGCTTGGAGAGATAGCAGAATGAACAGTCCCACCTTCAAGCACCATGCCCCAAAAAAGAATATTCAAAGGATAAATACACTTAGAAGCTGGTAAGTTATTTCTTCATGGAGTGACACACTCACATATCCTACAGTAACAGAACCTAGAGGAGTGCAAACCTCGCATAGATATACACAGCTGCAACGCAGGCGATCCACAGACAAAAACAGGGAGACAGAAAACGTATCTACAAACTGGAACTCACGAAGGCCCTGAGCCCAAAATGAAAAAAATGCCTACTGTCCCTGTAGTCATAACTAACAAGAGCACTGACCAAATTCCGCATAGGCAAAGAAACAGAAAACTGGATGACCCTATCGGTGACAGGGAAGTACCCCAAATATGCAGGACAAAAAAGCCTAATGGGTACTCCAATTCTTACCATCATCCAGTTTAGCTAGCAACACATAAAACAAAGACTATTTCAAATCAACACAAGTGCTCATAAAGTCACTATCTTCCCCTTCTAGAAAGACTCTCCTGTCCTTCTTAGGTGCCACCTCTCCCTAGGAGCCGGTGATGGGCTGCCTGTCGAAGGAAAGGGGATAGTAGGAGAGACTAGCCCGGTCTAATTCCGACACTTTTTAAAAAATAAAACATAAGAAATATTTTTAAAAGCATCACAGTTGTTGGAATTTCCTGACTATGATGTGTGTTGTTAAAAAGTATCTTAGGCGTGTCTTCCAATTCTATTCATGGCACATTTATCTATGTGCTATGCATGAAAAGGTCCACCTGAATCCAAGGATCCAGGATGGATATTACAGAAACCCACTAGGTGTATTATTTATGCAATGCTGTCAATAGCAGATGAAAAAAGACAACATGAATTCGATACCATCCTGTTCGCTATAACCCTGCCAACGATGTGTTATCCCGGGCCGGGAGTACGTATCAAGAAGGATGCACAGCCGGAGGATTACAGTATAACTTTCTTTATTCGCATACATCTACCAACCGGCGCCAAGTGCGCCTTCCCCGTTTAACTCCCCCCAATTTATGTAACTGGTCCCGGCCCTTTGTGGGCGGACCTTCTCCTTAAAGGTGTAGTGGTCGTGAACACCACCCCCAGACAAATGTTCAAACGTCGGGGCTAGCACTCTTCAACCAGACGCACTGGTCTCTTGATCACTTGCTGTGGCCTCTCATGTCGAGCCTCCACTTCTCTGCCAACTTTGGTGTCCTCACCCGGTTCCGTCTCGTCGGCGGTTCCCCAGGTGGAATCCCTAAGTCATCCCGCAGCTCCCATGGCACCGGGGTGCAGGCCAGCGTGCGAGTTTCACTCTCTTCTCTTTTGAGATAATGTTTGAATTGGGAAAAGTTCCTCGTGACAGCTTTGTGTTGGTCCTGCGCCATCACCATCATGCCCTTTATGGCCGTAACCTTCATGGGGCTAGGGGCGAACCTTGAATCAGTCTTTCGGATCATGGGCTGTTGCACCAGGACCTCATCCCCAATCTGAAAGTCTTTGGGTGTTGCTTTGCGTCTTATATCCGTGTCCTGTTTGGCTTTCTCTTTCACCTCTGTATCTCTGTGTGCTACTTCAGCATCGGTGTCATCTAAGGTTGACGAACTTCGTAGGATGCGAGTGTGCATGTCATATCGGATCATTAGCTCTGCAGGTGTTTTGTTGGTGGCCTTGTGAGGTGTACTTCGATAGTCTCTGAGGAGCCGCCATAGTGCTTGGTGTGGATTCACTGCTTCGATGCGGACTCTTTGGGTTGTCTTTTTTATTGATGCCATAAACCGTTCTGCCATGCCATTCGCCTGTGGCCACCGATGTGTTATTTTCATGTGCTTGAATCCTAGGTGTCTTGCTAGCACTGCAAATTGGTATCCGTTGAACGGTGGCCCATTGTCGGACTTGATTGTCCTGGGAATGCCCCATTCACTGAGTACTTCATCTAGCACGGCAGCTACCTGGGAAAATGCCGTGGTGGTTAGTTTCTTGACGATGGGGAACCTCGAGTACTCGTCAATCAGGAGGAGGAAATACTCTCCCGATTCCATTGCTCCATAGAAATCTGCAGCGACTCTTTCCCATGGTCTTTCTGGTATTTGGGTGTGTTGTAGTGGTGCAGGAGGTTCCGCGGGCAACGTGCACTGGCAGACGTGGCAGTTCTTTATCCATTCATCCACCGCTGCATCCAGAAAGGGGACCATATGTGGCACTGCAGTTGCTTTTTCGTATTCTTGGCTCTTCGTTGTCCTTCGTGTGCCGTGCGGACAACATCTGCCCTCAGGATGGCAGGGATGATGATGTGACAGCCTCTGAGGAATATGTTGTGGTCTTTCATGGCCAGCTCTTTGTGCACTCTGGCAAGTCTTTCTATCTCTTCTTTGCACACACCCGGGTGAGCCAGAATCGCGCGTCGGTAGTCTCTCCACTTGTTGGTCGAAGTGAGACTGATGGCAAGTGAGGTTGTGGGGTCCGCTGCTGAGGCCGTGGCAACCATTTCCATCGATAGTGCGGGTAGTAGCGAGTTCGTCACCACATAGTTGATGTATGTGACGTCCCCTCCCCGGGTCAGCGGGGGCCCCACTGGGTGTCTGGACAAGTAGTCAGCAGGGTTCAGGTCGCCTCCTGGGCGGTGTACTATGTCATAGTCATATTCTTGAAGGCGAATGCCCCAGCATTCTATCCTTGGATGCATTTTTGTGTGTGGGTTGCCAAACAGCAAGAGCAATGCCTGGTGGTCAGTTATTAGGGTGAATGTCTTTCCCATCAGGAAGTTATGAAAGTGTTTGCAGGCCCAGACCGCCGCCAGGCTTTCCTTCTCGGCCTGTGAGTAGGCCGCCTCCGGAGGAGACAATGCCCTACTTGCGTAGGCTACTACGTGTCTAGGGTTGATGTCAGGACCACTTCTCTGTGCTAAGATGGCTGCTAGGCCCACCGGGCTGGCATCTACTATCACTTCCGTGTGCCAAGACAGGTTGAAATAGGCTAAGCGATGAGCTTCCATGAGCGCTTGTTTGATGTGCCGAACGCGCGTCAGCATGCTAGGGACCAGTGGAACAACGCGTCTTTCTGTAGGAGTTTCCGAAGCGGTTCTGTGAGTGAGGCATTTCTCAGGGTCGGGCATCATCCCTTCACTCGAGAAGATGTGACCAAAAATGTTTCATTTTGAATTGCTGAACTGGCATTTTTCAATGTTCAGTGTGAGACCAGCAGCTTGTACGGCTTCGCATGTGGCGAGAAGAGCAGCGTCATGAGTCTCTTTTGATCAGCCAAAGATGAGGATGTCATTGCTATAGTTTAAAGCTCCCCGGATTGGTCTGATGATTTGCCTAACCTCCTCCTGGAAGTTTTCAGCGGTGGATGAGATGCCAAAGTTCAGTCTTCGGTATCTAAACAAACAGTTGTGGGTGGCAAATGTCGTTATTACCATGGAGTCGGGGTGTAGTTCCAATTTGTGGTAGCCCTGTATTAATTCGTGTTTGGAGAACATGCAGGTGTTGTTTAGTTGCACTATCATGGCCTTGATACATGGGCCTGGATATCTTTTACGTTGAATGGCTGTGTTGACCACTCACATGTCGACGCATAAGCGTAGTCTGCCACCTTCTTTGGTACGATGACTAGGGGTGAGACCCATGGTGTTGGTCCCGTAGCAGGCTCGATGATGCCATTGGAGAGTAGTTGCTCAAGTTCTCTGGAGACCGCTAGTTGGAGGTGGAACCCGACTCTCCTTGGGTGTTGTGGAACGGGTCTCACTGATGGGTCTATGTGTAGTTTGTTTGGGGGACCTTTAAGTTTCCCCAGGCCCGTGCACAGTTGCGGGAATCGCTGCACGATGTCGGCTTTGGTGATGGGACTTTGGAGAGGTCCGTGCAGAATGGTCCTGACATGTTCCAGTGGGTCCTGCTTAATTATAGTTGCAAAGATTACGTCACCAACCCCCACATGGATGTCGATTGGCCCTAGGCTTGAGGAGGTGTAGTAACTGAGGAGGCACCGGCCCATGGTGAGGGATCAGATGACATGGATGGTGGCATCTACCTGTCTTCCTTTGAGGAGGAGATGGCGAGTGAAATGTCCGATCGTCTGCAGGGAAGTGGCTGCTCCCCACTGGAAGATTCTGGATTGTGCCGGTCCGAGCTTCGGAGAATTCGGGATCTTCAGATACTCCTTCTCACTCATGATGTTGATGGTGGTGCCCAAATCCAACATAAAGTGAAATAGACAGCTGTCCATTTTGATTGGTATTTTCGGGGCTTCTCTGGCTTCTTTGCTGTCAAGTACGAGGTTAACATGCTCATCCTGGGGGTTTCGGTCATAGTACGTGGTGCCAGACGTTGTTGTGGGCTCATGGTAGTATACCTCTTCTGCGTATCCTTCTGGTGGGTTGTCCTACTCATTCGTGACATAGGGTGGTTGTTAGCCGTAACCTTGTGATTGTGGGTATTCTAGGAAGTGGTATTCGTCCACGGCTCAAATATATTGGCGTTGGTTTGGTTGGTAGTATCTTGGTGGTCCATATTGGGCAAATGGCGGGCGTAAAGGCGTCCTGCTGGGTGCTTGCGGTCTCATGATGGGAAAAGTTTTCCCCTCTCTGCACACCGATTGGAAATGACCTTCCCTTCCACAGTTAGTACATCTTTGTGACAGGGCCGGGCAGGACCCTGAGTGTGGGAATGCCATGCCGCACCGGTAGCGTTGCTGCTGTTGTCGTGGTACTTGCAGGGCTTGTGGTCTGTATGAGTAGGATCCCCGTTCACCCTTGCGAGATTGGTGTGGCTGGACAGCTGCGATGAGTTCGGTGGTGTCATGTTTCGGTGCATTGGTGCCTGTCATGGACGCAGCTTGGGTGTCTACCCTCTCAAAAATTTGAGTGAGTTTGCTGACCTCGGGGATTGTGAGGGGCTTCTTCAGGAGTTGCTTCTTGAGTGATGGAGACAGGCAACATTCGATGATTCTCAGGCATATACCTTCATCGAGAGAGAAAGTGTTGAATTGGCAGTGGGCGCCTTTTACTCTTAGGCGAGTGATGTATTCATCAACAGTCTCTTGTGGTTTTTGCGAGCACTGGTTGAAAAGATATCTCTCATAGTCACAGTTGGGTTTGATTATGAGTAGCTTGTCAAGAGCTTTGATTAGTGCTGCAAAGTCATTTTGCTCAGCGGCTGGGATGGTTTTGACAATTGTCTTTATCTCTCCTCCTACCAGGTTGAGGAAAATGTCCCTTATGTGGGGAGAGTCGCCGTCCCCTAATTCCCTTACAAAGTGATGAAAATCCTCCATCCGCTCGGTCCATCGTGGGTCTTGTGGGGTTGTGGTAAACGGCAGCGGCATCCGCAATTGAATGGATTTTGCGGCATGGACCGGTTGGGGCGATGGTGGGTTGCTGGGGTAGCTCATGATGGCGTTGAGGGTCCCTTCCTGTTGTCAGGGGCTGACGGTGTGTCACCCTTGGGTGGCTGGCTGGGCAGGATCTGAGCGTCTGGTGGGTGCGACCCCGTAAACTGTGGCCTGGCTGCGTGGTGCAATGCCTGAGGGTCTGGGACCGTTAACTGTGGATCAACCTTGGGAGGCAGTTTCCTCTGGGCCTGAAATGCCACAGGCTTGCTTATGGCACATCAATACAAATGGAAATGGTGAAACGCAGCGTGTTCAGAGAAAGGAGGGGCTGCTCACCGTGATGTATGCACGTGCTCTGTTGTGTGCAGCAGATCCTTGTTTCATATGGAGGCTTCGGGCCTCGTGGAACTCGAGGGGGGCGGGATACCTTCCTCTCCGGCAATGTGGCGCTGCAGTTCTGCGTGGGCCGTGTGTGGAGACGTGGAGCATGGGGCTGCTGGAAGCAGCTGACATCGGGTGTAGGAGGGGGAGGGGCGCTGGCGCGGTGGGATCACCGGCCGCGTTAGACAGAGGAGGCCTGGCGGGCTGCCAGGGAGCAGGAGCACTGTAGAACTGGCACGCTGCCAGGGATCACGAGCGCTGATGCGATGGGATCACCGGCGGCATCACGGAGGAGGAGACCTGGTGGACTGCCAGGCCATAGGACGCACGGCAGACTGCCGGCAAAGGAGGACTCCGGCATTCTGGAGAAGCACCTCATCACCAGTGTTATTCCAGGCCGGGCCGGGAGTACGTATCAAGAAGGACGCACAGCCGGAGGATTACAGTATAATTTTCTTTATTCGCATACATCTACCAACCGGTGCCAAGCGCGCCTTCCCCGTTTAACTCCCCCCAACTTACGTAACCGGTCCTGCCCCTTTGTGGGCGGAACTTCTTCTTAAAGGTGTAGTGGTTGCTAACATGATCCTGTTCGGAAAGTGTAAACCACTTAACACATACTACCCGTAATTCGGGCTTGTACCCCTAATGTTAGGAACCCAGAACATGTGCTATATATCCAGAAAGCTATCTTACCCATGAACGTGCGAGGAAGGCTAGGGAGAGAAGGATACATGTAACCCGGCATAACCGGAGCTCTTCAACTCTGCACTCATATGTATGCCTATAGTTCAGGAATACTTAAACAATGGGAGAATGACCTGTGGAAATCCGAGACTGGGGCCCTAGTCACTCTGTCTTACCCCACCCAGATCTTCAACACCTGAACAGGAACAGGAAGGCATGAGAGCTTTCCCAAACTCTTTGAGCCACATGAGCAGGCATTTTCGGGTGAGACGATATGTGGGAGTTGCATCTGTAAAATACATAGGTGCTTGAAGACAAAATGGGAGGTCACAGGACTAACCACCTTCACCAGTCCTACTCAGAGCCGCAAGCACCAGTCTCCAACCTCCATCTTGGGGATGGGCAGCAAGGGAGTGGGCCTCACAGCATGACCAAAAAGAATGGCCCAGAGAGAGCGTGGGGCCGCCCAGAAGCCACGGTGGGACAGCATCAGGTGGCCTTCACTGTTACATGAGATCCGTCCAGAGGACAAAACAATCTTACTTTGAGCTCTGAACTTTTACAAAGCCGGCAGAACACTCAAACACAGTGCACATGCTCAGGCACCATGTGACATAGATGTTGATCACTTTACTGGCTTTCAATCACTCACCAGGAGCAGCGCCACCCCTTCCAGTGACGATCTTCAACTGTCCGAACCCTTAGTAAGGACTTCCCACATAGGTTTCTTCCCCTTGGTTCAGGTGCGTGTGCTCCAAAGGCCGCCTTCCCCACCTTACCCTCCAGGAGTTTCTATGCAGAACCCCTTCACAGATGGGAAGGCCATACTTACCAGCATGGACGCCTATATGCAACAGATCAAAAAAACAAGAAGTGGTCGGGGAAGGGTACTCCTTTATAGCCCTGCCTGTAATTGGCAGAGCTATACAAAAATGAAAATACATTATGGTTTAACTGTTTGCCTGCAGAGGTCTCTCTTGGGGCTGACACCCCTCACAGTATAGGACTGGGGTAATGAAGATTTGATGATACGGTAGTGCTAGCCAATGATGTGTCCTCCTTTCATTTGCACTACGTTTCACCAAGAGGATGCAAAGTTGTAAAAACAAAAGCAGGACTACAGTAAGCTTTTGATTTAAATAGAAGAGAGCGTTTCAGCTAGAAGCTCCACCAGGACTCTCAGTGCAAAACTTATACATGATCATAAACATGACCACTTAGTACACCATGCTGCACAGTACCACATACAATCCTTATTGATTCTCATATAAGGATCTTATCAGAATATTATCAGATCTTACATATATCCTACTTCAAACGTATAAGAACTCATTAAGACAATAAAGAGAACATTACTAAGTACTCGATTTTCAAAGGAAAGCTAGTGCAAAGAGTGTAGAGCAGAACTAATAGAATACTGAGAGTCAAGGGTACAAAGAACCCAAATTGACAAATGATAAACAGAACGAAGAGGGGCGAGGTGAGAAGAAGGAAGACCAAAAAGAAGAGAAGAACAGTAAAACAGGCGAGAAAAAAACAAGTGAGGAAATGAGAGGTTTAGTGGAAGGAAGGGTAAGAAGCTGACAAGCTTTTGGAATATTAAATAGTTGATAGTGGCAGCAACTCGAAATAGAAGAAAAAGAAGAAATACGAGTACAAACAGATAATGAAGAATCAAGAATAATGTCAAGATTATGGCTGAGGCAGAAATTAGAAGGGGGAAAGTAAAGGAAGTAAAATGAAAAGGGTAAACCTTAACCCTGTGTACGTGGAACATGAAAGACCAGAAACATGCACAACATTTAAACATTTGGGTATACATTTGAACTCTACCCTCTTATGGGTAGACCAGGTACATATTCAGGCACTGAAAATGTCGCAGGCCAGTGGAGCAATGATATGATAAGTCATTTAATAACGCACATGTGTTTCATGTGTTTCTAGGTGCAACAAGACGAGGGAGGGTACGGAGGGAGGACAAGACAAACGATCTTACTAGGTCTTGTGTCATTCAGATCGTGCAAGTGCCGTAATGCAAACTTCAGGGGAAGGGTGACGGGGAAGTGCAAATGGGGGAATGCAATCAGGCCATCATTGCTCTGAGTAAGTGCAGCCAGGACCGCGGGGCTATGGGTAAGTGCAAGGAGGCAGGGGACTATAGAGGTTACAGTTGGAGCGCCTAGTGTGCGACAGGCCCGGATGCAGTGCAGGGGGGACCGGTCAAGTGGAGCCAGGTACCCAGTGAGATTCTGAGGGTAACCAAGCAACAAGTCGGCGCAGCAGACAGTAGATCAGCAGGGGAGGGAGGGAGAGAAAGCAGAGGAGAAAATGAAGGAGCTGCTTCCGGAACTTCATGTGGCCCGGCTCAAGTTTGAAAGGGACTGGGAGGTCGCTCCAGACCGAGGCACCTGCAGAGGAAAATTATCAGCCCCCTACTCTTTGCCTGGAGAAGCATCTGACCCTCAGCGAGTTGGAGGTAGCAGAGTGAAGGGCACAAGAAGGAAGGTATTTAGGAAGAGAGTGCTGAATATAGTGCATACCCTGGCCCCTGAAAGCCTTGTGGACAATGCAGAGGGTCTTGAACTTGATCCTTGCAGCCACCGGGAGCCAGTGGGGAGATTTCAGGGCTGGAGGGATAAAGTCCCTGGGCTTGAGGCCAAGGACAATTCTTGCAGTCCTGCTCTGTATTAGTTGCAGAGGGTGGAGAGTAGAGGAAGGCAGATTGAGAAAGAGGGTGTTACAGCAGACCAACCTAGTGAGAACCAGGACTCTGGAGACAATGAGCTTCTGGGGGAAAGTGAGAAAAGGAAGAGTACCTCTGAGGAGGTGCAGCTGGTAGAGGGCCCTCTTGGACGTGAGGAGAAAAGGAAAGAGTGGAATCAAAGATGACACCAAGCATTTTGCCTCACAGGAAGGTGATGGAAGAAGGCCCATGGAGGGGAGCTAAATGAGAGAGGGAAAGCGGGAGCAGGGGTCCCGATGAGAAGGATCTCTGTCTTGCTGGCATTAAGGCAGAGACCGTTGGAGAAGCACTAATCCTGAATGGTGGATAGACAGTCTGGAATGTGCGAGAGAGGAGAGGAGGCTGTAGGGAGCCGGAAGGAGAGCTGTGTGTCATCCGCATAACACTGAAACAGAGCAGAAGGTGGAGATTAGGTGGGCCAGATGGGTCACGTAGGGATTGAAGAGCCAGGTCGAGAGGTTAGAGCCCTTGGGAACACCACACGTGGAGAGAGAGGTGGTGGAGAGAAAAGACTCAAGTTGGACATGGGAGGGTTGGTGCAGGAGGAAAGAAGTCAACCACTCCAGGGCCTGATCTGTGATGCCCAGCTTCTCTGAGTCGGTTGATCAGGATGGCGTGATTGACCATGCCAAACGCAGAGGAAAGGTCTAGGAGGGTGAGGACAGAATGGGTGCTGGGGTCGAGATTGGAAAGCAGATCTTCACGGGTGTTCAGGAGAGCAGTTTCCATGCCTCTGGCTGCTCTGAAGCCAGACTGGTGGTCATGGAAACAGTTTCAGTGTGGATAGTAAGCTGAGAGATGGTCAGCTTTTCCAAAAGTTTGCCCAGAAAAGGAGTGATAGAGATCGGGCGATAGTCAGCCAGACAGGTAGGATCGACCGAAGGCTTTTCAAGGAGGGGGTGCTTGCGGCGAGAAGGGAAAGCACCTGTGGCAAAAAAGTGATTGCAAAAATCATCCAAGGCTGTAGCAAGGTGTCAATGTGGCCCTTGATGGTTCTGGAAGAGCAGGAGAGCACCTGTTTGGACGACACTTTCATAGATTGGACTTGCCCAGAAACATCTTCAGGTGTTATCATAGGGAAAGAGAAGAAAGGAGGAGGAGAGGGAGAGGCGGCCGGAGGGGGGCAATACATTGCTTTACATCCAAGATGAATTATTATTCCATTGATGCAATTTTAAAAGTGTATAAGGATAAGGCCTCTTCCGTAGGGATGTATGGTGCTGCTCTTTGGGCATTTGCGGAAGCGGGGATATTAAAAGTGGTACAGAATACGTTTTTGTGTAATATTCTAGGCCTTACGGTAATTTATTATGTCCACTCTGAATTAGGGATGGCTTTTTTGAGTGATATAATTGGCAGGCAACCTTTTTTTGGGATAGTGTTTGGAACCAACACAAAACTTTATTTACCTACCAGTTTCTCAAAAATGTATGTAGAAGCACCTTTGTAAGTAGAATACTGTGGCGAAATGTTGTACCAATGCATTTGCACAAACTAGTTTTAGAGACCCGGTTCTTAAGTCTGGATAGTATCCCCTTAGGTGCCCAAAAATATATTATGGGGATACTTTGGGATAAAATGTGATTGTACCGTGAATGTTCGGCAAGAGACAAGGTTAGCATAACATCCTACATACCTCCGGCACTGCAAATGCCACCAGCAGAGTATTCAAATTGGGTGACTTTAAAGCATAACAGAACAGTACTAACTCGGTTTAGATTAGGACTGCTACCTCTCCGCAGACCAATGAACATATGGGGGACTAGTGACAAAAGCAATAACTATGAGAATATATGCCTATGGGGTTATGGATGTAAAACCTGTATGCACTTTATGGTATTTTGCACTTAATATAAAGACATTGGGAGTACATCATTAGTAAAATATGGACGAAACATGAAATAAGGAACCATAGAGGGTCTTTAACATGTCTTCTAACTTTGACTGATTGATTTATCTGTGTAGCAGTGGCCAGGGTTGTAACCTTGGCGTTAAGACGAATAGAGAATCTTTAAAGGTTACAGGCTATTTATATCTTTGAAGTTTTATGTATCAATCGCAGAGTTATGTTTTTAAAATTGTCATAGTTTGTACATTTTTTATGAATAATGTATGTGTTGTATTTATCTATTTTTATGCGTGCTTTTATCAATTTCTGTAATCCGAAATAAAGCTTTCTTGACTGACAAATGGCCTTTGTTGATGAGCTGGAGATGACTTGGACAAATAGTTGCACTGCGCTTATCTCCACCAAGTACACACACAGGTAATTTTCATGTGAAAAAAATTATCAGAAAGCTCTTTGAGACCCCTTATGCAAGTCTATGTCGTAAATCTCCCCCCGTCTCACCTGAGATCGCTTCTTGTTCTGTTCCGCGGGAGGCGTCCTCTTGTGGACGGATGGGGTCTTGTATGGGCTCGCTCGAGTCTCGTCGGTCTACAGCGCGCGTTCAGAGTTCCAGGAAGGTCGCAGTTCCAGGATGTCAAGGAAGAAAGTAGCGGTCGCTAGGGTTGAGGATTCCGGGAGCAGATTTAGAGGGGGAAAGGTGGAAGGAAGGAAGAAGGGACCAGGAAACTAGGAATAGTGGATTCGCTGAACAGCACACACACGTCTAGTCACTACCTAATGATAGCGTTGAGACGCGCAGGGCCGCGGGGGCATGGCCAATTTATAGAAAGTGCTGTGTCCGATCTAAAGGCTCGTGCGAGGCAAGTCACTTGGCACGGCCATGTTGGGAGTAACAAGGAATACAAGCCCCGTCGCAATAAGGACCAGGAAGTCCAGAAAGGGCAAGTTCTATGGGTCATGACAGCATGCCTCCTCCGAAAACCTGTTCCACCAGGTTTGCCCGGGTGTATAAGATGCGATCTTCTAAGCAATCGAGGGATATTTAGGTTAGAAACTGGTTCCCAGGTTCTCTCGCTAGGAGGATATCCTTTCCATTCAACCAGGTATTGAAGTCAACCCTGTTTATACCTGGAATCGCATATTCTGTACACTTCATATTCCAGTTGATTGTCCACAATCACAGGACTGGGTCTGCAGGTTTTCCGGGTGGATCGGATGTAGGGTTTCAATAGAGAGGTGTGAAAGACTGGGTGTATTCTCTTCCAGGAGTCTGGTAGCTTGAGCCGGAATTAGACAGGATTGATGATTTCCTTTATGGAAAATGGTCCATAGTACCGGGGGGCTAATTTTTTGGGCCGTAGATGGTGTGGTAATAGTTTCGAGGCAACCAGACTTGATCACCAACGGAATAAGAAGGCACTGGTCTTCTTTTGGAGTCCGCATAACGCTTAGTGCGTGTCTGGGCCTCTTCCAATTGTTCTTTGGCTTCCTTGTGTATGTTGATGAGAGCCTCAATCCATGAGTCGAGAGTAGGTACTGGTGTGGGATGTGGAAGAACAGAAGGTAAAACGGACGGGTGAAAACCTTGACTGCAATAGAAAGGGCTGACCTTGACTGCTGAGTGATCGGAATTGTTGTAGACAAACTCGGCCAAGGGCATAAGGAGAGACCAGTCATCCTGAACCTTGGTGGCAAAACAACGAAGATATTGCTCTAGAGTCTGATTTACACATTCTGTGGCTCCGTTGGTTTGTGGGTGATAACCTGATGAGAGAGTGCATTGGATCCCTAGAATACGACACAGATGTTTCCAGAATTGTGAAACGTATTGAGGTCCTCGGTCCGATATGATCTTGGAAGGAAGTCCATGAAGACGGAAAATGTGTTCCAGGAAGATTCCAGCAAGTTCTGAGGAGGATGGTAGTTTATACAGAGGCGTAAAATGAGTCATATGAATGAACAAGTCTATCGTTACCATGATGGTCGTGTATCCTCGGGAAGGTGGTAATTCCACAATGAAGTCTGTAGCAATGAATTCCCATGGTCTTGTTGGCAGCGATGGTTGCAGTAGAAGACCCACCGGTCTCTTCTTATCATGTTTGTTTTGACTGTAGAAAGCACAAGCTTTGATGTACTGTTGTACGTTGGTCTTCATTCCAGGCCACCAAAACTGTCTTTGTATAAGACGGAGGGTGTTAGTTATGCCACGATGTCCGGAGTGAAGGGTATCATGGCAGAGGTTTATTATTCTTTGTTGTAATTTCTGTGTAGGAATGACCAGTGCATTGTCCTTGAATAAATATCCTTCCTTAACTCTTAGGTTCCATGGATTCTTCCTTGAAATATCCTTCCAGAGGTCAGAGGACTGGGTTTTCACTCGGATTTCTTCCAGGAGGTTGACTGCTTGAGCTACAAAGATTGTGTGGGCAAACATCTTAGAATAGGCCTTGTCTTCAGTGGTTACATAGTCAGGACGTCGAGATAAGGTGTCAGCAATCATGTTTTGTGATCCGGGAAGATGAGTGATTTGGATTTGGTACTGGGCAAAGAAGTAGGCCCAACGTGCCTGACGACTGTTCCTGCACTCCAATGACTGTAGAATTTGAAGATTCCGATGGTCCGTGCGGTCCTGAACTGGATATCTAGCACCCAGAAGTAGATGTCGCCATTCAGTGAAGGCTTGACGGATGTCTAACAGTTCCTTTTCCAGGACGGAATAGTGTGTGTCACTGGGATTCAGGGTTCGTGAGAGGTAAGCAATGGGGTGTTCCAGTTTATCCTCAAGTACCTGTTTCAAGACTGCTCCTATGGCGTAGTTAGAGGCATCCGTTTCCACTAGGAATGGGCGATTTATGTCGGGTTGGGCCAGGATGGGGGCTTACGTGAACTCTGTCTTCAATCGTTGGACTGCTTTATCTTGCGGTGTAGACCAGATAAATGGGGTGTCTTTCTTCAAGAGAGCAACGATAGGCTGAACGATCTCGGAAAAGGTAGAAATGAACTTCTGGTAGAAGTTGGCAAGCCCCAGGAAGGATTGAACTTGTTTCACAGATGTGGGAGCGGGCCAAGCCAGTATGGCTTTTACCTTTGAAGGGTCCATACCAATTCCTTCTGGGCTAAGGATGAATCCTAGGTAGTGAACAGAAGTAACGTGAAACAAGCATTTTTTCGGGTTTGGCTAAAAGTTTGTGTTCACAGAGTCGTTGTAATACTGCCTTTACATGTTCTTCATGCGTTAGAGGATCCTTGGAAAAGATCAATATATCATCCAGATAGACAATGACGAAGAGGAATAACATGTCAAAAAACACTGTATCCATAAAACATTGAAAAACTACGGGAGCATTAGCTAGTCCAAAGGGCATGACTAGATATTCATAGTGACCAAAGGGTGTTCTAAAGGCTGTTTTCCATTCGTCTCCTTCCCGGACACGGATTAAATGGTAGGCACCCCGGAGATCCAACTTCGTGAATATTACGGCGCCTCTCACAGCTTCCAGGATATCCGAGATCAGGGGCAGTGGGTACCGATCTTTGAGGGTGCATTGATTTAAGCCACGATAGTCGAGGCAAGGTCTGAGTTCCTTAATGTCCTTCTTGGGAACGAAGAACAACGAAGCACCCGCTGGAGATTTTGAGGGTCTTATGGTGCCGTTTTCAAGATTGGTGTCCAGGTATTCTCGGAGGGCCTTTTTCTCAGGTTCAGAAAGAATGAACATTCTCCCGATGGGAATCACTGCTGAGGGATCTGTATCTATGGTACAGTCTTCAGGTCTGTGAGGGGGAAAGGCCTGGACTATGGCAGTTGAAAATACATCAGCATATCCCTGATAGGCCTCTGGGACTTGTATGATTTTGGAAACCATGAGTGGTGTTTTCTGGTCTGTTAGTGGTTCTTTAGGAGGTGTCGAGGAGGGATCCAGGGATAGACAGTGGGACATGCAAAACTCTGAGCCCAGGAATAGTGATCCTGCTGTCCAATTGATATACGGATTGTGCTTTTGTAACCAGGGCATACCCACTACCATGGGGTAATGGGCTGACTTAATGATGTCGAATGTAATCCGCTCTTGGTGATGGTTTATGGAAAGTTGGATCTCTTTTGTCTGCAGGCTTATGGGTACTGAAGAGAGGGGTCTTCCGTCGATTGCTTCCACCGGCTGCATGGTGCTTCGTGTCTCGTACGGAATATGATGACTAACAACCCAGTCTTGATCAATGAAAATTCCCATAGCTCTGCAGTCCACCAAGGCCAGAATGGGATAGGTCTTATTCTTGGAGGGCGGTAGGAAGGCCTGTAGTATCACCAAATTGTTTTGCCCAGGAGAGTTCAAGGATGGAATTGATGTGGAGCAAACATCTCTCTCCCGACACCTCGCTCCATCTAGGATCGGGTGCCGGCGTTTCCCGAACGCCGTGGAGGGGCTAGAGGACATTCTCTAACAAGGTGTTTATCCGAGGCACAATACATGCACAGGCCTGTGTGGATCCTTCTCATCCTTTCTTGTGGGGAAATAGGTCCACGGAAGGCTCCTATTTGCATGGGTTCCGGATCAATGTCAGGGGTTGGGGAAGGGTCAGTTTTTACAGAAGTCTCAAGGGAGTTCTTTTGAAAGGGTATCTTGGTCTTTCTTCTTTCAGCCTTTCTTTCCTGGATTCGGAAGTCTATTTGCATGGCTAGATCCATAAGAGCCTGGATTGAGCTAGGACGAGCCACTCTGGCTAATTCATCCTTTATATCCTCATTTAGACCCCTGCGAAATAGAGTGAAACTTGCTTCTGAGGACCAATCTGCTTCCTTGGCCAGTTGTTTGAATCTAGTAACATACGTTAGCATAACCTGGGATCCCTGTCGGTAATCAAGTAACCGTTCCTGAGCACTATAAACCTGTTCTGGGCGGTCGAACATAGTTTTGAGTGCCTGAATAAATCCATCATAATCATCAAGGAGGGCATCTCCAGAGTTGACTAGGGGAGTGGCCCAGGTCAACGCGTTCCCTCTGAGGTGCGAGATTATGAAGCCCACCTTTGCCCTGGAAGTTGAAAAATAGTAGGGCTTAAAAGTAAAATGCACCAAGCAGGAATCCAGGAATCCACGTAAGGACTTTGCCTAGCCATCATATTTGTCTACCACTCCACCCAGTAACACACTCTCCTTGTTAGCGGAGTCGCGAGACAAAACAAGTTGCTTTAACGCAGCATTCTCTGCTTTTAAGTTCTGCATTTCAATTGTTAGTTCTTGCATGCCACGCAACAGGTCCTGGACTGCTTTCTCCATAGCAGTATCAGTGTCGGTCGTTTGGGGTCTCAAACTTTCATAAATCTCCCCTCTCTCACCTGAGTTCGCTTCTTGTTCTGTTCCGTGGGAGGAGTCCTCTTGTGGACAGATCGGGTCTTGTATAGGCTCGCTCGAGTCTCGTCCATCTCCAGCGTGCGTTCACAGTTCCAGGAAGGTCGCAGTTCCAGGATGTCCAGGAAGAAAGTAACGGTCGCTAGGGTTGAGGATTCCGGGAGCAGATTTAGAGGGGGAAACGTGGAAGGAAGGAAGAAGGGACCAGGAAACTAGGAACAGTGGTTTCGCCGAACAGCACACACACGTCTAGTCACTACCTAATGATAGCGTTGAGACGCGCGGGGCCGCAGGGACGTGGCCAATTTATAGAATGTGCCGTGTCCGACGTAAAGGCTGGTGCAAGGCAAGTCACTTGGCACGGCCATGTTTGGAGTACCAAGGAATACAAGCCCCGTCGCGATAAGGACCAGGAAGTCCAGAAAGGGCAAGTTCTATGGGTCATGACAGTCTATGCAAATAGGATGAGTATACTCGTCAAATGAATGCTAATAGCTGGCTACGGGGTTATCCACCTGTGCCATGAACAACTTATGGCCAGACCCGCAACATAATGGGAATTATTTGTGCAAAACCACGAGAAGTTTAAATCGGTCCGATTAGGTTTTAACCAGTTCCTAAAAGCACTGAAGTACTAGGGGGAAATTTGCATAAAACGCATGTTGGCTAAAACCGAAGTTGAATATTGGAATGCGCATTTGGAATACGAGTGAATAAGTTCATAAAATAATAAAATGAGCGACAAGGTAGAATTAATAAACAAACTTTAAAGGAAAATGCGCAACTCAATAAGTCAACGTAGCAAGAGAGAATCACCAGGATGGTTGATTGTAAAATACTTTGGGGGCTCTGATGAGGTGGTTGAAAGGAGGTAACTTTGTGAGTCTGTGGGTGCACTGGGCTCTCTCTAGGCATCAGTACAGTTTAAGAAGTGCCCCCCTAAGAGCCCGATACATGGAATTGTTTGCATGGTTCAATGTGACTTTGCACTGTTGAAAAGTGACTTTCCACTGTCGACACAAACCCTGACCCATGGAACTGCGCAAAGTGTATTTTTGCAGTGCAAAGTCAGTGCAAAGTCATTTTTGCAGTACAAATATACACCATATTAGCAAGTCATGCAGTACATCTAATACAAATTGCTCTGCAGCAAGAAAAAATGCACTTATGATAGGTTATTGATAACGCACTTAATATCGAGAGGTTTCTAAGCACAGACCCGGGGATCGCACCTGTGTTGCTTCAGGTCGTTTTGTTTCCGAGGCGAGCACGTTGCCCCTGAGATATCCTCCCGAGACTGATGAGCAGCTAAAGAAGAGGAGCAGCTAGAGACAGGGTGTAATTAAGAGGCTACAGACAGGAAGTTCTATGGACTGCAAAAATGGACTAGAAGAAAGAGAAATTTCGTTTTTCAAAAAAAAAACGAGGGAAAAGAACATGGAAAGTTTTGTTTTTTCTATTTGAAGTGTAGAAACTGCTGAAGAGTAGATTAATGAAGTGGAAGCATAATGCTCGCCTGCTGTCTTGACATAGAATTGGCCCGAGTCAGTCATGGACTCATCCCAGAACCCAAGGTTAGTCTGGCCAGCAGATATGGGCCTAAACGAGCTGCGCTTCACCCCTGTGCGCTGTTAGTATTGTACGAAAAACACTGCAACATGTTTTGCCTCTACCTATATTCTTTCTGTGCTGAAACAAACTTCGAAAAAACATCATTCCTGGGTTTCTTGTGTCACCCATGTCCGTTGGTTCATTTACTAAATGTTTTGTTATTATTTTTGTTTTAATACATTTATTGGAAAACTTGCATAACTAAATGTGTACTGAGTAGCTGTCAGCGAAAGCAGGACTATCTGAATGTATGTATGTGCTGCTTAATGTTAAACAAATTATTTCTAAGGGGGCTTCTCTTTCCCGGGGACTAGCAATGGCAGCTGACTGGATTTCCGGTGGGCTCTTCTTTGATACATCAGATCAAGCATTGTGTGGAGATGTAGAGGGAATCCGCTGCCAACCCACGTGCCATGTCAGTGTCTTCCAGAAGTGGCAGGGGTAGCTTTTGGTGATGTGGTAGGCATGGGAGTATACAGCATTGCAAGAGTGGGAGTGGGGTGGGCGAGGCACGAAAAAAGTCTGGCTACTTCCACCCCAAATGCAGTGTGCGCGATTCCATACGGTATCATTTGCACACGCCCAATCATCTTTTTTGGTAACTTAAGTGGCAGATGGCATGTGAACACATACACATAACAAAAAAATGAATACAACTGCAGAACCATTACAGGTGCAGGAAACTCATCTATTAGAGCTCTGTGGGGGCAACATATATACAAACCTCCAAATTTGCATATGGATTGCACCAATAGAAGTGACTTCACAGAACTGGACATTGCAGGGAGCACCATCAGTCTTTGATACGTGGAGGTACCACAAAAGTGACTTTGGAAGAAGTTGTCATAATTAAGCGAAGTGGCAAATAACTTGGTGTGAAAAATACCTATATTGCTCTATTATATATGGAGCAAATCTTGAGTCAGTAGGCTTTTCTTATGATTGCATGAAGTGAATCAGAATCACTTACAGAGCTGCAAATAAGACACAATGCGATTAAATGATTTGCCCAGCATCACACACTTTGGTTAAATGGTGAAACTGGTATGTGGATAATTTAAGTAACTGTACTCATCGTCCCAGGTTTAGTTGATATAGATATTTATTAAGGTTTTGCTTTGCATTCATGTGCTTAAATTATACTTCATGTATTGCAATGCCTTGGAAGCATACCACATTACATAAAAAACTAGCCTTTCATAATAAGCTAACTTTACACTATACACATCATCATCGAATAATGTTGAGCAATAAGAGTATGGCTTTAGATTTATTCTCCCCATACAGCATGCAAAGTCACAATAGCATCATGCAGATTAATGTGAGCCTAACAAGTCCCTCATGGGTTTTAAAGCCATAGTATTTATTTCATAAAGCACGTATTATTATGCACACTTCTCACTTCTGATCACCCCTATTCAACCCCCATTCAACTTTCTTAAGCAACAAAAGTCCCTGTTAATAATCCCCCTCCCTCCTATCATTTCCTAATGGCCCCCATTGTAATTCTCTGTTGACACAGAACAACATCCCTGTCCCTAAAGCCCTAGCAATAAATGAACATGTGTCACATTTTATTGAGTGTCTTTTTGATCTATAGTCTTTTGGAGCATGGGGAATACTTTTTTTGACACTTGAAATGCGACAAAGTGTTTAGACCAGTTGGTTCATCAGACGAAAACCCTGTTGCAGAACCTACCTCCCTGAATACCCTACCTTCTTTACTAACTGGTAACCACGCCACTGATTCCGCTAACATCAATCAAGTCTATAGCATCATTCAGGCCTGGATGCCGGAACACCATCCATGCCTGAATGATGACAAAACTGAGCTCCTCATAGTAGGCTCCCTGCACTGTCTTAAACACCTTGACCCCGCATTTGCATCATTCTGCATTGACAGAAACCCTACCAGTGTATCAAGCCACGTGAAAACACTGACCGTCCATTTAGATGCAGAACTATCTATGCACAAACAGATCAAGGCCCTTGCCTCCTCAGCAGCCTACACCACTAGACTCATCAACCTCAGCAGGAAATTCCTTTCCACAGAGAACTGCCTAAACCCCGCCAGAGCCATTATAGGCAGCAAATTGGACTATTGCAAAGCCATCCTTCCAGGCACTTCCTCCAAAAATCTTGTAAAACTACAGCTGATTCAAAACAATGCCGTCCAGGCTGTCTCGGGCCTCAAATGTTCGGACCATATCTCTCATGTTAGACGTGATTCCCACTAGTTGCTAATCCAAGCTGGCATTGATTTCAAGATCCTCTCTTTAACACACAGATGCATCTACAGTGCTGCATCTTCCTTCCTCACCCAACGCATTTCTAAAAGAGCTAAACTCCCCAGTTTACGCTCTTCTTCCATCCTGACTTTAACCATCTCTAGGTTCATGAGAAAAATTGCTGGGGTTGCTAGCTTCATGGTCATTGCCCCTCCCTGTGTAACGCCCTACCTCCCCACATCCAAGAGCAATCATTTTACATAATCTTCAGAAAACAGCTAAAAACTTGATTGTTCGATAACTACGACTAATCTGACAATGGGGTAACCTCCCTGGACCCAGCCCTACTGGATATTCTGCTTCATGTACTGTCTTACTTTATCTACATTGTTCTGTCAGTTTTCTTTAAGTTGTACCAGCGCCATGATACTTACAGGTTTGGGCGCTGTCAAAAATGCAAAAAATAAAAGAATAACATGTCAGGTCCTCAGGAGAGCCACTCTGCTGCCCAGAGCTCCGCGGGACATTGTCCTGGCAGTGGGACACCTCTCCCGTTCAACACCCTCATTGTCAATCTTTTAAAGGTTACACGTTCATTTTGTCTTGGAAGTTTTATGTTCTCATTGTAAACAGAGTTATGTTTTTAAAAGTGTCATAGATTGTGCAGTTTTTATAAATGATTGCATTTGTTGTATTTATCTATTTTTACACGTGCTTTTATAGATTGTTATAATCTGAAATAAAGCTTTCTTGGCTGACAAATAACCTTTGTTGATGGGCAGAAAACAACTTGGACACGTAGTTGCACTCTGCTAATCTCCACCAAGTGTCAATGAGGGTGCTGAACAGGTGAGGTGTCCCGCTGCCAAATGTCCCAGTCTGGCTACTAAAAGGGCCACTGGAGGGGAGCTGCCCCCCTGCCCTCTGCTCGATATGACACTTGGGGTGGGTGGCTGCTAAGGGAGCACCTGCATTAGAAATGAATCAAGGTTAGTGGTGGATTGTGAATATTTTCAGTGGAGGGGCCTTACCATCCGATCTGAATTCGCGATGGTGACCGTGCGTAATAAGAGCCCCCCAAGACATCTAAAGGATTTTGGGGTTTCTCCCCATCCAAGAAAATGTTTGCCATAATGGGCTGAAATGGTACATTTTACTTCCCATTTTATGAGAAAAAACTGGGTAAAAAAACATAATTTACAATTTGTTCTAAACAACCAATTGTAAACTGTATTATTTTGCCCAACTTTTACCAAGTAACACATACAAAAGTTCAATTAATGCCAGCTCATTAACAGTACACAGGAGCATTTTACAACATTTTCATGATGAAGATGTCCATAATATATGGGAGCAATGTAAATCCTTTTCATGATGCTGTGCGGTCAATATATGCCAACATTGTCACATTGTCCCAGTAAATCCCTCTCATATGTCAGCATAGAAATTGTAAATGACCTTCACGATGATGCACCCAAATCAATGTAGCAGCATTTTTAATCCTTATCACATTGATGATACAGCCACAATGCATGTCAGTATTGCCATTGTAAATAGTTTTCATGATGCTGCGTCTACAATATATTCCAGCATTCTCCACTGTGAATTACCTGATGATATCACCCACAAAATGTAATTTGACATTGTAAATAACATTCTTGATGCAGGTCCACTTTCTTGTCAGACACATGCATGCACAGCACTTCTACACATTTGGGCAAAAAATCAGTCACACAAACATACGCATACAATCCTACACATGTGAACACCGATGCACTGGCTCATATGCACATACGCTCACTCAAAGTCCTGCCCACGCACATGCACACATAAACACGCACACACAGACATGCAGTGGTCGAAGTGAGCGGGAGCGACTGGGAGCGGTGCTCCTCTACTTTTTGAAATTAAGTTTTACAGCTCCTATACTTTTATTTTAAAAATAAACCGTTCCGGAACGGTTTCGTTTTAAAATAACAGTGTAGGAAGAAGTTGAGACTTGCACTTTCAGTGCACTGCACTGAACGTTTCCTTAAACAACAGGTTCATGTGTTTGGAGGTTTGTATTGTGTGTGGGTGGCGGTGTGTGATGGGGTTTGTGGGGAGTGGGTGCAGACTGGCAGGGAACATAGCTCCACTACTTCTTTTCGTGCACTTCGACCACTGCAGACATGAACTATATTTCATTCAAACATGTACTCCAAAAATGTTTGTTTTTAAACCTACCTCCACACTGTGACAAAATGAGTACTGCTCTGCAGGAGTACAGATGAGTAGTGACTAAAGTGCATAGTCAGCCCCATACTGCTACTAAATTAGCAGTGATCTTACTCATTAAGGTGAAACAGGCACAGCTCAACAGGTATACCTCCTTCAAAGTTTCGGTTAATGCAGGCTTTACTCTTCAGGAGGGGTGTCAATTGGCACAGAAGTAATGAAAGGCAAGAGTCCTCGCTGAGACGTTCCAACAACAGTCAATGTGAAAATCATTAAATGCAAGAAACGCATGCCCTCAGGACAGGTTAATTGTCCACTAGTGTCCAATAGAGGAAAATTAATGCTCGCTCACAAACTTGAATGCGGTTGGAGTGCACTGACAGTTAGACAGTCACAGTGTGTTACGGGTGCTCTACGTGACTGATTTGGCTTGCACGCCTCCACCATTTCAATACTCTGCTGCATCGTGGAAATATTGTAGGCGAGCAGCAATCTACTATGTTGCCTGGGAGCCTTCGGCTCTGCTAGTGCTGCCTACTCCACTCGACAAAACCGCAGCCCCAGAGCAAAGCGCACGCAGACATGAGTGCGGCTGGAGTGCACTGACAGTTAGACAGTCACAGTGTGTTGCGGGTGCTCTACGTGACTGATTTGGATTGCACGCCTCCACCATTTGAATACTCTGCTGCATCGTGGAAACATTGTAGGCAAGCAGCAATCTATTATTTTGCCTGGGAGCATTCTTCTCAGCTCTGCTAGTGCTGCCTACTCCACTCTACAAAACTGCACTCCCAGCGTGAAGCACACGAGAACGTGAATGCGGCTGGTGTGCACTGACAGTTAGCCAGTCACAGTGTATTACGGGTGCACTACGCGACAGATTTCGATTGCCCGACTGCTTCATTTGAATACGCTGCTGCATTGTGGAAAGATTGTAGGCGAGCAGCAATCTACTATTTTGCATGGGAGCATCTGGCTCGGCTCTTGTGGTGCTTTCTACTCCACTCTACAAAATCGCATCCCCAGAGCGAAGCACATGTGAATGTGAGTGGGCTGGAGTGCACTGACAGTTAGATACTTGCAGTGTGTTATTGCTGCTCAATGTGACTGATTTGGATTGCCCGTCTCCTTCATTTGAATACTCTGCTGCATCAAGGAAACATTGTAGGCAAGCAGCCATTTACTATTTTGCCTGGGAGCATTTGGCTCAGCTCTGATAGTGCTCCCTACTCCACTCTACAAATTACACCCCCAGCACAAAGCACATGAGAATGTGAGTGCGGCTGGAGTGCTCTAACAGTTTGGCGGTAAGGCAGTTTTACCGAATATCAGAGAACTTTTGATACTCACGAATTATTCTCTATGTGCAACATACTTGGATTCATTTTAGTCTCTGTAAAAGTTGAGCCTCGTATTTTCTCACCTTATGTACGATTTACACAGCACCAGAGGAATGGTTCAATTTCTCTGGGTGAGGGATATTCGCCATCTATGGGCCCTCAAGACACGGGTGGAGTGTCCTTTTGTTCCATTGATCAACAAAAGCAACAAACTATTATTTTCCCTTACGGCAAGATTACAGACTACTTTCCCGTGGTCTCATCTATCGATATATGACTCCTTCTGCTTGTCTGTTATTGAACGATTTCTTTCCTTTTGAGAGCCACCTGGCGCTGGATGGTAACGTAGTTCTAAGCCCAGACATATCTATAATGCACTCACCTTCTGCTGAATCTTTATCTTCATCCCTCAATTCCTCTCCTGCACAACCTTCCCCATGCAGACTTTCTACATTATTTAAACATGTTGACAATAAACGGGATGCCGGGCAAAGGGATATATTGAAGGAAATTAACCAGGCTTTGTGTGTTTTGGTTTCCCTTTGTGAGGGGATTATGGTAGAAACCAAGACACATTTGGTTATGCTTGAATCATTACTTTGTGCGTTTGAAAATATTGAGGCACACAGTAATCTTAAGGATTTTTTATTTCACAAGCAACAATGAATCGCTGCCTCTGGGAATTTTGAAGGAGTCATTAATGAAGCTTGTTCTCAAAATAGGTCCAGTAGAGTAAATCTAACCAGAGTGACTCAATTGAACTTAGAGGAAGTGTTACTAGACGGTGCATTAGATGGTAATATGAATGCTCATGAACAAACGACTATTGCACCTATGATTATGACCATCCCATCTCTACGAGACAGTGTTTTGACAAAAGCACATCCAAGTAGAGATGACAGCTTTTTATTTGCTGGTTTACCATTATTGCCTGCTGTCCAAATAATTGCTTTACCCCCTGATATTTTAGTGGATATTCCCCCGGGCCCTTCTGTGATCACACCTATTTCTACACGACTAGTGGTGAGGTTAACGGGGTTGGGAGTGCAATGGGGTGAGAGACCCCTTGTGGAAAATTGAATTTTCGGTCAAGTATTCCGATTGTATGAAGTAAAAGGGGAGGTAAAGAATTTAGGAATACAAAAAATAGGTCATTTAACAAGCTTAATAAAGAAGCCACAACATTTTTTTAAAGTTGTTTCTTAACACAACCCTTGGTCAGAAATGTCTTAGATGACATGTCGGTTTCTAAAAATGCACCCATTGATAATGCAGCGAAAAAAAAAGGGTCCGACTATGTTATTATCGAGGAAGTAGCTCTGCCTCCAGTAAGTCTAGCGGTTGATCCAACGCACATTGGTTGGGTTCCTATGACAATTCATTCTTGTATACGACCGCCATTCATGTCTGTGACACAATTGGCCACCTTCAGTAATAGTGTTCCCTTCCACCTCTCTAAATTCATTTATCGACTTGACACAGACTTGACTATGTTGACTATTGGTCCCTATGACTGCGAATTCTTGTAGGGCCAGGAGGATATCTCAGGAGCAACACATTTGTTTTGGAAGCAGGGCAACGCGTTTGTCTCGGAAGCAAGACAACTCATTGGAACACAGGTTGGAATCCGGGTTTCACACTTAGAAACTGGTTTGCATTATTAAGCGCATTATAAAAGAACAATTATGATTATAATTTATGCAATTGCCATCTATGTTAGTGATACAATCAGACATTCCTAGTAACAGTGTCAGTGTACCACCTATTGAATGCAGGAATCACTTTCTTCATTCCAAATAACCAACCAATACACCAGTAAGACTATTTCACCTCTTAGTGCTTTCAGAAGCAGTGGTGACCCCACACGGGACACACCAATCCAAGGTTTTCAGCATATTCAAAAGTTTTTAGGGCATAGAGATTGCAAACTGAGATACTGACCAGCGGTACCCAGTAGGCCCTGATAGAATTAGGAACCCTGATCGAGTTGGCTCTACTCATCTTGTGGGAGATTTGAATTGTGATCAGAACCTTAAAGTCCTGCTGGAAGGA
This sequence comes from Ambystoma mexicanum, assembly GCF_040938575.1. Taxonomy (NCBI): domain Eukaryota; kingdom Metazoa; phylum Chordata; class Amphibia; order Caudata; family Ambystomatidae; genus Ambystoma; species Ambystoma mexicanum. The sequence goes on from NC_090927.1 coordinate 1,090,369,590, forward strand.
TTTCTCCTTGATAACAAACATGTGGTCTTAAATCAACAATCATCTCTCGAGATATCAATACGGTTCATTTCTTTGACCACTTTAGAACTGACCGGGCCGATGTTTATTTTCATTCCATGATGGTCATGGATGTAGTTATGAGTGAATTGAGTACCGTTCGCACGATCGGCTTCGATATTACACTCTGTACAGATAGGGGTTCTAATCGGCACAGAATCAGCGATGGTGGTCAATCTACTCTCTTTCCTGAGGATATTGTGCTCTGTTTGGACCCTGGTCAGGGCCCAGATGATCAAAGTGCATTTCTGCAGTGCAAAGGCAGTGTAAAGTCAGTGCATAGTAATTTTTGCAGTACAAAATGACGTTGCATTGACTTTGCACTGCAAAAACACACTTTGCACAGTTCCATGGATCAGGGTTTGTGTTGGCAGTGCAAAGTCACTTTTCAGCAGTGCAAAGCCACTTTCAACTGTGCAAACATTTCCGTGAATCGGGCCCTAAATGTTTCCTATGGTACAATAGTAATTATACAAACCACCTCAACACATCAGGAACCAAGTGTGATAACATACTAAAGGGGTCATTTTATAAGCCCCTAAGTGCAAACTTGAGCCATAAAACCAAGGGTTTTACGCCTCGCTTTTACACTTCAGGGGATTTTCAAGATCCTTGGGAGCAGAGTAGGAGCATGGAGCAGACATAACTATTCAGCTATGCCAATCCACCCTGTCTCCAAATAGCTCATGTTTTTATGCCTGCGTGAGATATTCTTACAGGCGTAAAATGAATCAATTCCAATGGTATATGCCTATTTTTAGACCCTGCTAAAAGTTGGGGATTCCAGGGGCATCCATAGCAAATGCCGTCTGCCACGAGTAAATAACGGGCATCATTAACACTTTTTGGAAAACAGAGTGTAAAAACAAGGCATAGAGGTGTTTTTTTCCTGTCTGTAGGCTTTGCTGTAGTCCTCTGCTTTGCAAATGTAAGTATTAATGTCGGTGGTCCCTCATGCAATTACCACTTCCATTTCCACTTCCAATAAAATGATCCCCATTGACATGACGATTAGAGTCTATCAAACAAAAGTAAAGTCGATCAGGGGAGCACATTTTTAACTCAATAATTGGTCCACCCAATTTGGCACCTACTTTCCCAGTTCACATGGAGATTGATCTGCCCCATCTAGAAGACGAATTATTGATGGAGCCCACAACACTCTGGTTTAGAGTTTGTTTGAATGGAAGAACTACTCTCATTCATTCTATTCTAAACCATGCAATATCCTCTAGGGATAATTGTCTGGGTATTCCCCTGGTTATCATTTATTAATAAACAGCTGGCCATTGCAAAAAGCACAATTTGTCACTCTAACTGGTTCATTAACTCACTTTCGATTCAAGCAAGGCTGCTAGAATCAATCAAGGAAAGATTGTTTTTGATCTGGGAAGAAGCTGAGTTGAGTAAAATTTCGAACCATGCTATTATTGTTATGTCCGCAAAACAGTATTGCTGATTTTCAAACTTGGACCAATACAGGAGAGATCGAGTCTTGATGTCCATGGCCAGGTTCAGTCGGTTGTCGTTGAAAGATGTCGCATGTAAGTAGTCCACTTGTACAGCCACAAATCCAGCTGACCATTTTTATAATGGGGTACAAAAAGATAGTATGAACTTTTATTTTTTTGTCCCATTTATACTTCCATTAGGAAAAGTACTTTAAACCCGTTGTTGCAACAAACTGGTTTTAGACAATGCAGACCAACCTTGACTTGCTTATTGATGTTTAAAACCCCATTACTGTCCTGGACACTGCTTACTTATTTATGAAATGGTATTAAATGGACAAATTATTTGATGAATTTCAACAATTGACCTGACAGTTTTTATATTTTGTATCTGTTCTGTTTTTATCTTTGTACAGCTGTATTTTTATTCTATCTTGTATAATTGTTTTGTCCTTTGATGGGTTTTTATTCCGAAACAAGTTCATTGACTGAAATGACCCAAAAGGACCTTATAAAAATTTTGTAGTTATGGTTAAGTTGCTGTTTCCATAGAAAGAGCACTTTTTGGGCGGCTTATAACTTCGCTCTCCCTGGATGAATCCACACCAAACGTTGCAAATAAAGTATATGGCTCACTCTGAATTCTTTTGCAAAGTTTGGTGAGGATTCGTCAAGGGGGGCAAAGTTATAATGGGGGTCCCAAAACTTTTTTTTCCCCATAGACTGAATGGGGAAAAAACTTTGCTCGCGCCTACAGCCCAAACTGCTGGACGGATTTTCACCAAATTTGGACCAGGAGTAGCACCTTGGTCCCGAAAGTGTGCTTTTGCAGATTTGGTGAAAATCCGTCCAGTAGTTTTTTTTTAAATGACCAAAAAGTAGGTCATAAAAAATTAGTGATATCTGTGTTCGGTCCGCAGACACACTTCCCTGTTCGCTCCACGGACAGTGTTCTGATTGGCCAATTGGCTTGTGTCATGTTCGCGGACATGCGACGTGTTCGCTGATTGGACGGTGTAGAGCGTGAAGCGCGTCAGATTTTCAGTAGCACCCGCCATCTTGGATTCGCGGACGTCCGCGGACAGTGCAGTGAAACTTGGTTTAAAAATTGTATTTAGCAGAGTGTGTTGGTGTGTAAGAGTGTTTGGGGAGGGTGGGAGAGGATGAGATAGGTTAAATGTTGTATTTTTTTATGTGGTAGAACCTTTTGTTGTGTTCGATTTGTCTGCGGACAACACGGCTGTTCTGAAATGTTCTAGATAAACTAAATGGGGGGGTGTTCTGAGGACGCAATATGTGTCCATGTTGTTCGCAAGCAAGCTGAAACTGTTCTAAGAACACTTGCGGTGTCCTGAAATGTTCGGAAATAAAAAAAACGAGGGGTGTCCTGAGGACGCTGTCCGTATTGTTCGCTGGCAAGTTGAATGTGTTCTAAGAACATTCGCAGTGTCCTGAAATGTTCGTAAATAAACAAAATGGGGGTGTTCTGAGGACGCTGTAGTATTGTTCGCTGGCAAGTTGAATGTGTTCTAAGAACACTCGCCGTGTCCTGAAATGTTCGTAAATAAACAAAATGGGGGTGTCCTGAAGACGCTGTCCGTATTGTTCTCTGGTAAGTTGAATGTGTTCTAAGAACACTCGCAGTGTCCTGAAATGTTCGCAAATAAACAAAATGGGGGTGTCCTGAGGACTCTGTCCGTATTGTTCGCTGGCAATTTGAAAGTGTTCTAAGAACACTCATTATGTCTGCGGACATTAAAAGTTCCCATAAGCCATAGTTAAAATGTTTGACTCTATGGGTGTGATATGCTGCGGTGGTTGTGGCCAGGGCATAGAGTCATATGGCCATGCACCCAAGACTCTATGCCCTGGTCACAACCACCGCAGCATATCACATTCATAGTGGCTTATAACTTTGAGATCCAAAAACAAATTTATAAGGAACACAGTTATAAGCCTCTATGGGTGTGATATGTTGCGATGGTTGTACTTATTATAATATACTTACTGTTTGGTTTGTATTTATTGTTCATTTCTGTGATAAAAGAAAAGATCATGTTAGAATTGGTATTTTGTAACGACTTATTACATTGAATAATCAACATTTTTTTTTTACCCTCATATTTAGTAGATTGCAAACCAGAGTACTGTACAATTTGTTTCTAAAATCATTGGGTCTGTGGGAGAAAAAAAATCCATGTTGGATTTAAAAAAAAAAAATTTTCTGTTATGCTACAGTTTATTTGTTTGTTTGTTTTCAGTGTTCATTTGTTGTTTCTGGCTAATGCTGTATATATTGGCTTGTTGCAGTTTTTTGGAGCAGTAACATATCATTTATTTGTTTGGATATTGTAAAATTTTGGAGCAGTTAGATACCAGTAGGTGTATACTAACTGTCTTTTTTTTTAATATAATTTAGTGATATTGATTTATCAGTCTGGATTTTGTAAAATTTTGTGTTAGTTAGATACCAGTTGGTGTATTCTAACTATCTATTTGTTGCTCTAATTTAGTGGTATTCATTTATCTGATTAGTTGTTGTAGAATCTTTGGGCAGTTAGATACCTTTTGGAATATTCTAACAGTTTATATTTTTTTACTACAAGTTTACTTAAGGTTTCAGTACAGTTTAGATAATTCATTTTGGTTTTAAGAAAATTAAATAAGCGTTTGAAAGATTTGCTGGTAATCTCTGCTTTAGAGTAATGGTACTATCATTACATTCAAACCATCCACATTAATTTTTTATATATGCAGTGTAGTGACCTGAATTGGTTGCGGCTCCTGCGTGGTAGATTATACCTATTGTTGTGAAGGTTTTCTTACCAAGTGATACTTGACCATGTGTGAATCCAGTCAGCTTGCAGTTGGTTTTGGTACCATCTGCATTGTAATGTAGAAGCATTATTATTACGTATTTACTATGTGTTTGTATTAGTAAGGTGGAGCGATTATCCGAATTGCAGGTAGTACATAATCTACCATGGTTTGCATTTTGTACAAGATGCTGAAATGGAATGGATTCACAATTAGGTATTGATATATATACGAAGCGTTCATTGGGGATTTGTTCTTGTGTCACATTGTTGCAGAGAGTGCATGTATGTTTCCACATGTATGAAATCTGGAAGACTTCATTTATAGGTATGTTTTTATTTTCCAGTACTTGTAGTAAGTACATTAAAAATTCTTGTGATCTTTCTGTGAGTTTATACTGAATTTCACCATTCCAGCACAGTAGTCCAATTGTTGTCTTATTCCATAAACACTATATGTGTTATCAGGATTGTGTGTTGCATTTCTGTGAAGTACTAACATTTGCAAACACAATTGGTCTGTGCTGTGTAAGTAAATGTTGTCTACTATTGGTGGTAATTGAAATAGAATATTCATTGCTACATTTGCGTAGCAACTTACTCCAACTATATTTGAGAGTTTAAATGGACCAGGTAGTTCTGTATCTGATTGATTTTTTTTTAGTTTGTCTTCCTTCTTTGATGAAGTACCTGGTTTACTTTCGCTAATGGGTTCTTTTATGTTTGTGGTACTTGATGAAGTTTTAGTTTCTTTTACTCTCTTTGGAGGATTTGCAGTGACATCCTGTTGCATTTCTGTTTGATTTAGTTTTCTTTTACAACGTTTTACTTTTTGTGGTAGAGAATATGTGTTTAGATGAGGGGTGTATAGTGAGTGAAGTCTATTGTATTCTAAAATGCAAGGAATATCAGCGTTTACTTTACTTTCATCAAAGTTGATTAGAAATAGACCGTCAAGTGTACGTAGGCGTGATAGTGCTACGTACGTAGCTCATGCCTTCTTTAAAGACTGTGTTACCAATGTCTATCATTGCTTTGCCTAGGGTAAGACCTTGTGATTTATGAATGGTGACTGCGTATGCAAGAGTTAGAAAAAATTGTTCTCTGCATACATACATGTCTTTGAAGAGAAGGAATCGAGCTGTTGAGCATCCTATCCTTTTTACTTCTGAAAGTTTGTCAAAGTGAATATTGACAAACTGAATTTTGTTGTCACGTGGGTATGTTTGAAAGCCAACAACTGTACCCAGTGCTCCATTAACCAGTCCTTGGTCCACGTCAAGGTTACGTTTCAGCATTACTCTGCAATTTAAGGATAATTGTAATATCTTTTCCAAGCCAGCTGTGTTTGAGATTGAATTTTCTAAACTATTTAGTCTTGTTGTGGCTTGCTCACACATGGGTAGTGTCATACCATATACATCTAGTTTGTCTGTGGCGCTAATTTCCATTATTGGTTGCATTTCTTTACTTAACATTATTTAATTGAATTTGAAACAGCTTGCAAGAGTTGGCATTAAGGCCATACAATTGACATTTTTATGGGCTAATTGTTCCATAACATCTGTAGCACATGCATTATCGCCATAAAGTGCATGAATGTGGCGGGTTTTCAATATTGCTTCTGCTTCTTTAGAAAGTATACCAACTCTGATACTTTTAAGATGTTGGCATAAGTGAGATCTGCAGATTGCCGCATGTTTTCTGTTAATTCTCTGTATTGGAAATGTTGCCAAAGGTTGACATTTCCAATGCTTACAACAGTTTTACGGCAGAGTTTGTGTCCTAATGTTTTAAAAATAGGCTCACCTTTTACTGGTGTCAATTGAAGAAGATCTCCCAAAACAATAATGTGTTTTCCTGCAAAGAGCTCTTCATAGTTTGTTTTGAGTACTTCTTGTAATCTGAGGTGAATCAAAGCCAACATTAGGTTGGACACCATGCTCACTTCATCTATTAGTAGCATTTTCATTTGTTTTAATACTCTGCGTAGTTCCATTGCAGCTTCTGTAGAAAGTTTGTAATAGTCTAATTTGTTTTGGTGTTCTACTGGCAGGAGTAGTAATCGGTGTAAAGTGACACCACCTATGTTGTAGGCAGCTAAACCTGTGGGGGCAGTGACAACAGCTGACAGTTTGTTGTTTGTCAATTGTTGAAGGAACTTACTGATGATTTTGATTAGGAATGTTTTGCCAGAACCAGCTTCACCACTGATGTACAGTAGTATAGGTTTGTAATGTTGGCAGGTGCATTCTTTGTTTTCATGTTGTACACCATGTGCAATTTCTTTTGTTACTTCTTGAAAAATGCTACGTTGCTCATTGTTTAGTTTTGATTGTAGTATAGTTAAGTCTTCTTTATCTTCATACTGACACATGGTGTTCTACTTCTATCATAGCTAATTCTGCCTCATTTCTTATTAGTGGTTCTCCCAGTGGTTCTTGGCTTCCTGTTACAGAAGGTTGACTACTGTCAGGAGTGTCCTTATCTAGTTGGGCCTGGAGTTCTTCTTCATGTTGCTGTTCATTGTGCAACATTGTTTTGTACTGTGTTAAGTTTACATCAGTTATAGTGCTTTCATTTGCTTTGAAAGCGTCTTCATATGAGTCATAGTTATCTAGTATTTCTTCTTCTTTTCTCCATGGTTTAAAGAGTTGTAGCAGGCACATGTAATATACTTCTTTATGTTGAGGAGTCTTTAATGACAATTTGATATGATTAATTAAATTTGGTTTGGTGAGTTTTACTAAGCTGCCTTCACAGTTTGTCACTCTGTATTTACCTTTTTTTCATCAGGTTTTATATTATTTTTGTATGTGTAGCTTTGGGCTATGTGGTATAGACACATGGTTTCCAAAGTATTACTTCTGTTTGGGTAGTATGTGTCCAATAAATTGTTTTTTAAAATGTATTGGCGGTTGGGATCATGTTTGGCTATTGTTTCTATATCTTTCTATGATTTTAGAACTATTTTTCTAGATTCAGCTGGACCAAGACTTAGCCATACTATATTTTCAGATTTACCATACAATGCAGTACCAGTTAAACGATCAGCTGCTTCATATGATCCACATTCTCTATGGGAGAGCATGTTTATTCCCAAGCTGTATAATTTCGGAGACACTGTTTTATCTGATGACAGGTCATTCCAGAGGTCTTGGAGCTCTGTCTTTTCTGCTTTGGTTAAGTATGCTGTGACATATCGTGCAACTGCAGTAGAATTGTCTGCAATGTACTGCACATCTATGTTTGCATTCCATAAGTGGACAATGATTGCATTGTAATCATTGATATATTTTTCTTCTTCTGTTCTTTTCTTTTTATCTAATATGTATTTTTAGGTGACTTACCTTTTAACACTATGTCTAACTGAAGACATGAGGTTGTTCACTTGACCTGTATTTGTAACTGGTGTAGGGAAACCAAATCGGCATTTGGTGTAGTATTTCCCTTTGTGTTTGTGTTTGCGACGACAATATTTGCCACATTTGCGTCTTTGAAATTATAAAATATGTGCATGAAGATCACTATTTGTGGATTCTGTTCGAATTTCACAAGTGACATATTTTTCAATAAACTGTAAAACAGTGGCATCACTGTCTTGACCAAATTTAGGAGCATCTTTAATCCATAAAAGCATGTGGATATGTGGTGCTCCTATGGCTTGGTATTCTTTTCTCCAAAAGAAGTGTTGCACTTCTCCAAGGGTAGGAGCAGTTTTATTACAAATAAAATGTAGCATAGCAATGAAGCGATGGTGAAAATATCTTGAAACATTAACAGGATCCAGAGAACAAAGTTCTCCAGGTGTTAGTATACCTATGTTTGATTTGTTTTTGTTTGATATGCGTAGGAAATCATGTAAATCTTCCCATGCATATTCTGCACAACTTAATGTAACAAACCAAGTGGGTGGGCCAAGGTTTCTGATCATACAACGTACATCTCCATGACGTCGAAACCAGTACTCTTTAGTACCACGCATATTTGCTAATAGATTTGTAATATTTGATTGTAAAACCTCATCTTTTTGTTGCACTTTTTGTAATAATTGTGTAGCTGTCATATTTTGAAAGTGGGATCCTGATTTTAATGTGTGTGCAACACCGTAACATAAAGTTGCTCGTTCACTTTCAAAGAGTAGGTGGAATATGTGTTCCACATTTTGTCTAAATCTGGGATCTTCAGAATACATCCGTAATGAGCGGTATTCTGATGCTGATATTTGAATAGGTCTATCATCGCACCTTCCTCCTTTGCCAGTAGGAAAGAGTAGAGGAAAAGTATGTGCTTCTATACTTTTTTCCCATATGCTGATTGGTGATCCATTTGTTTGACGCATTTGGTACGTTTCCAGTGCATCTTCTATGGTGTCATTAGAGAGCAATCAATGAATTGTATAATGTTCTAAAGTGTTTGATATTGTAGCAGAATCTAGGAGCTCAAATTGACCAGCTTCTTGTGTCTCTTGAATTATTTTAGTTGTATCCTTCAAGTTTTCGTCAATGTTAATTTCTTTGTAATATTCATTATTCTCTTTAAGATATTGTAAGGCTTGTCTAACTTTATGTAAATCTACCACCTGTTGCAAATATTTTTTGTCTTTTGTAGGTACTCCATTTACTAAGATAATTAAAGATTGCTACATTGGACGTTGCACTCCTAGAGTGTGCACATTTTCTTTTAGATCTAATGGTAAATACACTACTTTTCCATGAATACCTTTCACTTATTCAGAGGGAGGTAATTTTGCTGTTTTTGGTTGAAGGCGTATTATTGCTTGAAATGGGTGCACTGTTTGAATTATGATGCTCTCATATAAATTAAGTTGTTGTAGGGGTTTTGGTAGTGGATATAATTCCAAATTATTTGTGATAGCACGTGAAGGAGTTTTGTTGTTGTCAAGTTTTGTAGTGCAGTAACTGCAAAGTATTAAGGGCTCAGTTATTTCGTATTTGTTTTCTGCTATAAGGTAGAGAGCTAATTCAAACCATTTAGAATCTTCTTTGTCTTCTTTTTTGTATGATAGGTCTACAGTTTTTGTCTTACTTTTATAAAAAGTTCTGCGGCAACATACACACACATGGTTTGGTACTTCAGCTGATGTACTTTTAAATTTTAGTATTTCTTTTTTGTATGTGTGTAGTAAAAGGTTGCCATGTGTAGAATTGTTGCTAATTTGGTTTACAGCTATTTCATTCTGTAAGTGGCTTTCACTTCCAAAATATTTTGTCTGGATATAGTCTTCTAGTAGGTCTTTTGCTGTACCATGTAGAAGAATGTTATTTAAATTGGCTAGTGCTAAAGCAGGACTTTTAGCATAGTACAGTTTATAAACTAGATTTCTTATAGTTGAATGATGCATTGATATGCTTTTGATATCATGGAAGGTGGTTTTGCAAGTAGGTCCTGTATGCAGGCCAATGAATGTCCTTGTAGTCCTGTGTAATTGCGCACTGGACAGGTATCCATATTTTGCAGTAGTTTAATTTTGATTTTGTCTTTGCTTTTCACATATTGATTGAGGAATTGGCGTAAAGACTTAAACATTTTTGGGAATGTTACACATTGACGTGTATGGCCATTTGTACACTAGACGTTCTGATTCAGTTGAATGGAGGGGTAATTCTAGGTTTTCAGGGCATATTTTTGTAAGGAGTACTTCTTGTTCCATTATGGTATTATTAACTTTTTCATAACCTCGACCACTGCTATGTATGGTAATTGTATTTGTTTGCTTTTGTTTGTATGCTTCTTCATTAAAGTATGGTTCTGTGCTTGCAGTGTGACTCCATTCACCTCTGCAGATACTTAAGAAGTTCTTTCTGTTGACATTTCGGTTATTGAGAAGTCTTTTTTGTAATTTAGTCATTAGTTTTGTTAGTGATTTCATTGTGTTTAACACTAAAATAAATAACTTTCTTTTGAGAAGAATTGCACTGTCTATCAACGCTTCTAAGATTAATTTCCTATGATAGGTTTCAAGGGTTGAACCTGGTTTCTCTCCTGTTTTCATAAGATTTTGAAGGACTCTGTGATGGAACATTTTGGCTAAAATACTTTTCTTGGTATGCTTACTTTGCACTATATCAAGATTTATAAAAGCAGTTTAATCTGTAGTGATAGCTGATTTTTTGTTAATTGTTTTCTAATTTGTTTTACATTTTGATAGAGGAGGCAAAGTTTTTGTACTTGAAACTTCTTTTGTTTCACTAAATGACTGTATTAGCTGTTTTGTTTCAACTTTTTTTTTTACAAATTCTGCTAGAGATGGATGCTTATTTTGGACACTTATTTTCATTTGCTCTACTTCTGCTTTGCTTTCTACGGACTTGATTTTTGGTAGGCATTCTTTAGGGTCTGTTGAAAAAAATAAACAAGGTGTGGGTTGGGGTGTTCTGCAATGTATGTGTGCTGTGTGCATGCGTGTTTGAGTAAGATGATAAAGATGTATGTAATGGTCTGTGATTGTGCATTGGGCAACTACAACTAGTAGGGATGGGTTTCTTGAATTAATGTGCTACTAAACTGGGGTTCAGATGACAGACAAAAGTAAGCTAGTGGTGTGGAGAAGTACAAATAGTAAATATAATGCTATACAATTAAAACAGTTGTTTGTTCTATAATATCAAAATTCTAATAGCTGAGGTGGGTCATTTGTGTGTAGAAAAATAGGAATTTGTGGGCCATTCTGGCTGCAAATTGCTGTTTAAGAAATGGGGATTTTTGGAGAGAATGGTGCACAATCTCTATTTTTAGGCACAGAAATAGCATGAATTAACTTTACAGTTTGTTTGAGTAATAATACAAATATTATGGGGGTATTCCACTTACTTTTTTTCTAAAATGAGCAGGTTACTTCTTAGTTCTTTGTACTTCAAAATCGCTTGCTTCTTTTCAGGAGAATGGTCTTCACTGCAATAGTAAAAGAAACAAATAAGTAATTTTGTTTGTATATAGCACAGTTTTTAATGTAGACATTTTTTTTTAATTAACATCCTCAGCGCCTTCCTCAAAACCATTAAAACTATCTTATTCACATAAAATACGTCACACCAGTTGAATACATATCATATGTTCTTAATGACTAAACTGTATTGCAATGACTAACTGTAGCAAAAAAAATATCTTTACTATGCCTTGTGAAATTCATAATGTACCACTGAATACCACTATTCCTGTAACTAAGCTCTTGCAAGAAATAGTGCTTCAATGTCATGGGCTGCTTGCGCTATATAAATATAAGTAAGTAAATAAATAAATGTTTATGTTATTGTACAAGTATTGTTGTTTGAGATTTGAACATAGTGTGTGCTTGCAATTTTGTTAAACTATATGCACTCTATACATTTTATTTAAAAAATGTTAGTTCAACATGATTTGAATATGTGTGTGTAAAAAGAAATTAAATAGTATAAAGGTTTGTAACTGACAGTTGATTTTAGGAGATGGAAAAAAAGACAGTAAGTTCATTTTACAGATTATACAAGGTAAAAGTCAATATGCATACCTGTAGTTTGTGTTCATGCATATTGGTATGTATGGAGCTGCAAGTAGAAATCTTGGAGACTTGTATAGTATTTCTTGTAGAAAGTGCTTTCCAATGAAATGACACTTGTACTCAGAGAGATTAACAGTACATTTGCAGTGCTGATCTATGATGATGCAGTTAGATGTAGAGGTGTTCTATGTGATTGCTGGATGGTCATGTGACTTCTTAGCTACATCGAATGAGGGAATGGCACAGAGAGTGAAGTGGAAATGGTAGAAGGGATGTCCATGTTACGATATGTCCGCTGACATGGCGGTAGTTCACGGACATCGAGTGTTACATCCGGGGATTTTTGGGTTGGGAAGCCCTGCAAATGAGAATGAGCATACAAAGGGATTGGTCAGGAAAGTTTAGTGGGTGTGTTGTGCCAGTAGAGAGTTTCTCAGATACTCTTTTTGCTGAGAGAAGAACAGGTAGTTATGGCTGTGTGTTTCAGAAAACAAATTGTTTGGATTTTGGGAGACTCGTGGATACATCGGTTGAAGGTGCATGCAGAAAGCTGTGGAGTAGCTCTAGATCTTGGATTTTCACATGTGGAAGTACACAGGCATGGAGTATGTGGAATGAAGTGGTTGGACATGCTACCTCTTTGTGCTACTTTGGAGACAGAGCAACATCCAGATATAATTATAATTCATTGTGGAGGGAACAGTTTAGGACATGTGTCTGGAATGTCTTTGCAATTTGCAATGAAAGAAACACTTGGGAAGGTCATGTACAAGTTTCCAAATTCTCAAGTAATTTTTTCACGGATTGCGCAGAGACAAATGTGGCTTCGTTCTTTTTCATTTGGTCCACAAATGGAGAAAGCAAGGCGCAATGTCAATAAGACTGTTTGTGCTTTTCTAAGAGATGTTGGCATATCCTCTTTTCACAATGAAAATATTATTTTTCGTAGTACATACATTTTTCGCAGAGATGGAGTCCATCTTACTTATGCTGGCAATCAGATTTTTCTGAGAAATGTACAAAATGCATTGCAACCTTTTTTTAGAATTACAGCATCCATTTTGTATTAGGTGTTGATTATTTCTAATTTTTCAAACACAACCACCACCAAAAGGCTCTTTTTAGAGCCACCACTTCCTCCCAGATAAAGTTGCAATGGTTGTGATAGGGCAGCACTCCAAAATTTTAGATGTCCACGGACTGTCCGCAGACTTCTAAAAAATACACAGGGCCCTGCTTCATTTATTTTCACTTCTATTTTTTAACTGTGAAAGGCGGCTCTGAAAAGAGCCTTATTTTTTTTTATTTTTGTTTTATATTTTTGTTTGTTTTTTTATACAAGACACACTAGTAGAGGAGGGGAAAGGAGGGTAAAGGGGGGGACACCAACCACAGGGATAAGAAAGGGCGGGCTGAGAGAGGAAGATGTAGAGTGGGTTTTATTTGGGTAGTGAGCAGATCTTCTCGTGCTCTGAGACGATAGTCTCAAAAGCACTTCGAAGTCGCTCCCCCCTGCAGAGTACTGCATCGCAGTACATACACACAACTGTGACCCTCGAAAGGTAAGGGTCATCAGCATTGTGTATGGCCTGTGAGGCAGCTTGAGGAATACGCTATCCCAAAGGAGTCTTCCTTGTGGTGACAGGATAAGAAACGGAGGATGAAGTAGAGGAAGTCAACCTGCTACGCTCCTCGCAAGGTACAACCTTGCGAAAGGCCCCAGTGTGGAATGACTTCAGGTGTCGCTTCATGCTAGTGGTCCCAAAACTGTACGAACCAGGCCTCCCGCGACTGAGCACCATTTTGCACTCTTTGCAGGTGACTTGGTTCGCACGAGCCTTAGGACCATTCCCACGAATGGTAAATAACCGCCACACCCAAGACTCACGCCGAGTGTGGGTAGTAGGGAGTTCAACTACCTCATCCTCGTCATCCTCTTCTTCCTCCTCTGCATCCTCACTCCTGTTCCCCTCTTCAGGCCCTTGGGGAGGTGGTGGTGGTGGAGGGGGCGGGGGTGGTGCTGAAGCAGATGCAGCACCAGGTGGCAGCAGTGCAGCCATGGATGCCATCAGGTTCTTGATGGAAATCTGCACTTGGCAGAAAAAATCGCTGTGCTCTGTAGGATAGCCAGAAACACAATGAGAATAAATTCTAGGGCGTGGTCTTTTATAAGGGTGCTTGTACGCGGTTCGCAGACATGTGCGCTGTCCGCGGACAGATCGAACACAAAAAACGGTTCAAAAAGTTTCAAAAAGTATGTAGAAACTCAGGATTACTATGTGGGACTTGTGTCATGGTGAGTTTTTCTGGAAACATATTGTGGATTACTTGAAAATGTACTTTTAAATTGTTCGGGGACACGAATAGTGTCCGCATTCAGAACACACGATCAGCGTGGATGCGGTCACATGATAGCTTCGCGAACATGTCCGCGAAGAGAGCGGCTGTCCGCGGAACACCTAATGCACCGACAATGGTTTGCGCATGCGCGTTGATGTTCTAAGGACACTGTTCGGATCCTGAAGAAATTAAAAGTGCGTCACACGTCAAACAAACAGTTACGGACAGGCGTTTTGTCCTTAGAACAGTTTCAACTTGCTTGCAAACAATACAGACAGACATAGCGTCCTCAGGACACCCCCATTTTGTTTAGTAAGAACATTTTAGGACACAACATGTGTTCTTAGAATAGTTTCAATTTGGTTTCGAACAATACGGACAGGCATAGCGTCCTCAGGACAGCCCTATTGTGTATATTTACGAACATTTCAGGATACATAATATGTTCTAAGAACACTTTCATTTTGTCAACGCACAATACGGACAGCGTCGTCAGGACACCCCAATTTCGTCCATTGATGAACATTTCAGGAGACAGCTTGTGTTCTTAGAACAGTTTCAATTTACGAACGAACAATACGGACAGGCATAGTGTCCTCAGGACTCCCCCATTTTGTTTATTTAAGAACATTTGAGGACACCCCGTGTGTTCTTAGAACAGTTTCACCTTGCTAGCTAACAATACAGACAGATATAGTGTTCTTCAGGATCTAATTTAGTGGTATTCATTTATCTGATTAGTTGTTGTAGAATCTTTGGGCAGTTAGATACCTTTTGGAATATTCTAACAGTTTATTTTTTTTACTACAAGTTTACTTAAGGTTTCAGTACAGTTTAGTTAATAAATTTTGGTTTTAAGAACATTAAATAAGCGTTTGAAAGATTTGCTGGTAATCTCTGCTTTAGAGTAATGGTACTATCATTACATTCAAACCATCCACATTCATTTTTTATATATGCAGTGTAGTGACCTGAATTGGTTGTGGATCTTGCGTGGTAGATTATACCTATTGTTGTGAAGGTTTTCTTACCAAGTGATACTTGACCATGTGTGAATCCAGTCAGCTTGCAGTTGTTTTTGGTACCATCTGCATTGTAATGTGAAGCATTATTATTACGTATTTACTATGTGTTTGTATTAGTAAGGTGGAGCGATTATCCAAATTGCAGGTAGTACATAATCTACCATGGTTTGCATTTTGTACAAGATGCTGAAATGGAATGGATTCACAATTAGGTATTGATATATATACAAAGCGTTCATTGGGGATTTGTTCTTGTGTCACATTGTTGCAGAGAGTGCATGTATGTATCCACATGTATGAAATCTGGAAGATTTCATTTATAGGTATGTTTTTATTTTCCAGTACTTGTAGTAAGTACATTAAAAATTCTTGTGATCTTCCTGTGAGTTTATACTGAATTTCACCATTCCAGTACAGTAGTCCAATTGTTGTCTTATTCCATAAACACTATATGTGTTATCAGGATTGTTTGTTGCATTTCTGTGAAGTAATAACATTTGCAAACACAATTGGTCTGAACTGTGTAAGTAAATGTTGTCTACTATTGGTGGTAATTGAAATAGAATATTCATTGCTACATTTGCATAGCAACTTACTCCAACTATATTTGAGAGTTTAAATGGACCAGGTAGTTCTGTATCTGATTGATTTTTTTTTTAGTTTGTCTTCCTTCTTTGATGAAGTTTACTTTCGCTAATGGGTTCTTTTATGTTTGTGGTACTTGATGAAGTTTTAGTTTCTTTTACTCTCTTTAGAGGATTTGCGGTGACATCCTGTTGCATTTCTGTTTGATTTAGTTTTCTTTTACAACGTTTTACTTTTTGTGGTAGAGAATATGTGTTTAGATGGGGGGTGTATAGTGAGCGAAGTCTATTGTATTCTAAAATGCAAGGAATATCAGCGTTTACTTTACTTGCATCAAAGTTGATTAGAAATAGACCGTCAAGTGTACGTAAGCGTGATAGTGCTACGTACGTAGCTCATGCCTTCTTTAAAGACTGTGTTACCAATGTCTATCATTGCTTTGTCTGGGGTAAGACCTTGTGATTTATGAATGGTGACTGCGTATGCAAGAGTTAGAGAAAATTGTTCTCTGCATACATACATGTCTTTGAAGAGAAGGAATCGAGCTGTTGAGCATCCTATCCTTTTTACTTCTGATAGTTTGTCAAAGTGAATATTGACAAACTGAATTTTGTTGTCACGTGGGTATGTTTGAAAGCCAACAACTGTACCCAGTGCTCCATTAACTAGTCCTTGGTCCACGTCAAGGTTACGTTTCAGCACTACTCTGCAATTTAAGGATAATTTTAATATCTTTTCCAAGCCAGCTGTGTTTGAGATTGAATTTTCTAAACTATTGAGGGGCCGATTCATGGAACAAACGTGCGCCGAAAATCTTGGCGCAAGCAGGCGCAAGCGCAAAAAAAGGGGCGCGCACCCGTGCGATTCATGGAAGTCCCTGCGCGTGTTTACCTCGGGATGTGCGCCAAACCCGTGCATGGCGCACAAGTCACTGCAACATCCCGAAAGGCGTGCGCGACACGCACAGTGAAAGCGCACAACCTCGGCGCATACACCAGAAAGTGGGCGGAACACGGGGCGTAACGCGCGGAATGGGGAACAACGCGCGAAAATAAGGGCGTAACTGGGGATGTACTGCAGGGAAGCAGACGGAACGCACACACGCACTCGAACCACACGTATTCATGGAATCAAATAGGGCAAAGCCACGCACAGCCAAAGACACGCACAAGCTGAAACACGTCCGCCACACGAAGGCAGGTGGTAGCGTCCCTGCGCATTACAAAAGTGGCAACATACAGCAATTGGGCCTGTGCGAGCGGGGCACGTGTATATCGGGGGTGCGCGGGAAGTTACACATGTAATTGAGCGGGGTACGTGTATTTCGGGGGTGCGCGGGAAGTTACACACGCGATTGAGCGGGGTACGTGTATTTCGGGGGTGCGCATGAACTTTTTCACGCGATCGGGCCTGGGGGAGCGGGCTACGTGTATATCAGGGGTTCGTGTGAAGTTTTTCACGCGATCGGGCCTGGGGGAGCGGGCTATGTGTATTTCAGGGGTTCGCGTGAACTTTTTCACGCGATTGGGCCTGGGGGAGCGGGCTATGTGTATATCAGGGGTTCGCGTGAACTTACCACTCACTGAACTTACCACTCACCGTCTGCCTTGCGTGTAGAAGAACGCGTAGCCAACACCCGCTGTGAAGTAATAGCGTGTGAACCCCAACGGATGGAAAACACACGCACCGCACAAAAAGCACGTACAGAGCAGTGTAAAGGCACGCGGCATCTCCAAGCCCTGCCAGGGCAACGCCCATGCGCGAAACGTCACAGATGCGCTTACGCTGTAAGGGCCTTTGGTCCAATGAAATCGCGTACGCGTGCTGACGCGCTTACGCGCTAAGGGCCTTTCGTCAAATTTCACGCTGACGTGCAGGATTTTCACGTGCCAAATCACTCCGTATCAAGCTGGCCAGGCGAAAACACACGGAAGACCACGCTCCTGCCCAGAAGGCCGAATTACTGCCCCCCAGTGCCCCGAGCAGCCTCCCACGTGCCATCTGCTGCTGCCTGCTGCCACCGTGCCCTGCCATTTGGTGCCTGCACATCAGCCATCTGCAGGGGTCCAGTTGTTGTGTCCACCCCTGCTGGAACAGAAGACTCCCGACTCGGATAACATCGCTCCACAGCCCAGCCCCAGGACCCAGTTGCCCACCCACTCCTGCCCCTGGGGTTGCCATGTCGGGCACATCAACATCTGGCACCAGTGGCAACCCCCGGTCAGAGGGGCAGAGGGGCACCAGCTTCACTGCCACCGAAGTTGGTGTCCTGGTGGAGCAAGTGCTGGGGCAATATGATGGCCTCTTCGGATCGTCCCGCGTCAACAAGGAAGGACGGGAGAGGATCTGGGCCGACTGTGTGGTTGCCATCAACGCGGAGGGGGTGGCAACCCGCACCATCCAGAAGTTCAAGAAGCGCTGGGAGGACTTGAGGTCCAGGACCCTCATAAAGGCCCGGTGCCTCATGGAGGGGGCCGGGGCCGCATGAGTTCCATCCAGATGAGGGTCCTGGAACACGTACACCCAGCGCTCCACACCCAGGTCCTTGAGAGGGAGACCCGTCTGGAGTTGAGCGGTAAGTGGCCAAGCATTGCTGTGTGAGACAGGGCATGTTGCAGTGTGCTGGTGTCTGATACTTGCCTGTATGTGTGACATAGGCCATGTACGCATGTATGTGTGCAGGGACATCATGGTAATGCATGTGCGACCAGTAATGTGTGAACCGCACGGTTGTTGCATGTGTTTAAATGAGACATGGGGAGCCCTATGCAGATTGTACACATGAGAGCATGGCAGTCTCTGTTCCTGGACATGGGTGGGGGTGAGGGATGGGTGCTGATGCCAGGTACATATATGGTATCCATGTCTCTGTGCCTGACCTGCGTGTCTGTGACTTGTGAATGCCATGGATGCATGACACATGTCTGTGACAATGTACAGATTCACTGATGCAGCCTAGTCATCCTTGTATCCACTGTGATTGGGGTGTACGGGGCCAGATGAATGTGACTGAGGTGAAGTGTGTGCATCTGATAGGCATGACCCATGATGCATGTGAGTTCCATTACATTGTATGTTTCGAGAGTCCATTGGGCATGTATGGAAATGTCCATGGCATGCACCATGACTGTCACTGTGTGTGTTTTGCCTGGACTGACACATGTGTTGTGGAGGGATATGATGGAAGTGTACTTTGACAGTGGCACTCATCTGCTATTGCTTCCTCTCTAGGGGACCATTGTACAGTACCCTGATGCTTGTGTTCTATGGCTCCCTCTACGCAGCGGCTAGTGAAGAAGAGGGCGGAGACGGCGCTGTGGAGCAAGGCGGCGGGGATGCCCCCATGGCTGCAGCGGAAGGGGTGGGTGAGCCCCCACAGGGGCCTGCTACGGCGGAAGACGGTGAGGAGCCATCCAGGTTGGTGGTTTCCACAGAGGAGGAGGAGGCCGCCACTGAGACGCACATGGGGCCTGGTGGGGGCATCCCTGCTGGTGCAAGTGGTGCAGTCCAGGGGCAGGGGCAGGAGGCAGCACAGGTCACCGTGGAGGGGCCTGTGCATGTCGCTGTCCCTGACCCTGTGGGTGCACCACCATGCACCAGCAGGGATGCCCCGTCCCAGGCCCGTCCACAGGTTGAGGGGATGTCCATGTCATCTGGCCGTATGGAGAAGGTCCTGTTGCGATGCGCACGGCTGTGATTCGTGATGCCGTGCGTGCTTCCCAGGAGGAGCACGCACGTCATCACGAAGAGCACCGTGCCGACGTGGCCCAATTGGGATCGTCCATGTTCGGGGGTTTCCTGCATGTGTCGGCCAATCTGGCGGCCCTCTCCTCCTCTGTGGAGACTATACGCCAGTCGTTCTCCTTGCCGTCTTCCGGCCCAGATGCCACCAGGGCCCCCTGTGGACCTGCCCTGACCAATGCAGCCAGCTCGGTGGGGATCCCATCCCTGCCACAGTCGGGAGTCAGAGGTCCAGCAGGGGTGGACACCACAGCAACTGTACCCCAGCAGATGGAGGATGTGCCGGCATCATCAGGCAGGGCACGTGCACGACCGCGTCGGTGGATTCCATCAGCCTGGATGCCGTCGTGCTGGCAGAGGCAGTGACGTCGGAGGCAGCAGCGGAGTCAACGTGGGAGGCATCATGGCTCGGGGCCATCAACATCGGAGGGGCAGGCATCGGCTGGAGGGCAGGAGGACCCAGGACGGGAAGTGTCTTCCGTGTGGCAGCGGTTGGGACAGCAGATAGGTGCGGAGCGGCGGCGGGCGGAGGAGGCGCGGCTCACAATGGTCAGGGCGGAGAACTCCATGCGGAAGGCCCTGAGGCGGGCCGAGTGCCTCGAGGCAATCCGCAGGGGGTTGGAGGAGGAGATGGCGTCGTCCCTGCGGACCCTCGGAGCCATGGAACAGGACCGCCTCCGGGACATCGAACAGGAGTTCGATGATGCCTTGGCCCGGAACACAACGGAGTGAACCGCTGGACTTGCCCGCCGCCTTTGTATATAGTTATATAGTTAGTGTTAGGTTTCCTTTATTCTTTTTTTTTATTTGGTTGCGATTGGACAATGCGCCACATTTTTGTATGTAGTTCAGTTATTAGTTAGTTGTCATAGTTAGGTTTCATTTGGTTGGGCTCATGGACCCGGGATTATCTTGTAAATAGTTCTTCAATGGATTTTTTCATTTTTTGGATTTTTTTCATCGCCATGGAGCAATGGTTTTTGTTTATCATTTACACTTGGATTACTTTTCTGACTGTGACTTTGGACACCATTTATTTTGATTGTGCTGTGTGTTTTTGATTATTTTTCATGGACATTTATCTTCTTTTGGTTGATTTGCTTTGTGGTTTTTCTCATTTAATTTCCATTCAAGTTGATTTTAAATACATTTTTATTTTCATCCTTCAATGTGTCGTATCATCTCATTGCTTTCATGCATGTCAAGTTGGGTGTTTTAACATTCACTTGCAGCCATTGTGTGTGACAGACATGTGTTCATTTGCATTATTTACTTTGGGTGTGTAACATGTAATTGCCTTTGATATGTGGGTGGATGTGATAGTTGGTTGGGCCTTTTGGCAGGGGAGGATGGCCATTACGGACATGATTGGGGATTGGTGGGACCCAGGTGCAGGGGGGCATGGATGGGACATGGGCGAGGGCCTGGTGGAGGGTGCCCCATGACTGCTGGGGGGTGGGGGTGGTGGGAGACATGTGTGGGGGCCTGCTGGCAGGTGCCCCACAGTGCTGGGA
The DNA here is from genome assembly GCF_040938575.1 of Ambystoma mexicanum. Taxonomy (NCBI): domain Eukaryota; kingdom Metazoa; phylum Chordata; class Amphibia; order Caudata; family Ambystomatidae; genus Ambystoma; species Ambystoma mexicanum. Next base: position 1,090,390,620 of record NC_090927.1, read on the forward strand.
GTTGGGGGTGGTGGGGAACATGAGTTGGACATGGGTGGGGGCCTGCTGGCAGGTGCCCCACAGTGCTGGGGGGTGGGGGTGGTGGGGAACATGAGTTGGACATGGGTGGGGGCCTGCTGGCAGGTGCCCCACAGTGCTGGGGGGTGGGGGGAGTGGGAGACATGGGTGGGGGCCTGGTGGAGGGTGCCCCTGGTGGCTGGGGGGTGGGGGTGGTGGGAGACATGAGTTGCACATGGGTGGGGGCCTGCTGGCAGGTGCCCCACAGTGCTGGGGGGTGGTGGGGGGTTGGGAGACATGGGTGGGGGCCTGGTGGAGGGTGCCCCTGGTGGCTGGGGGTTGGGGGTGGTGGGAGACATGGGTGGGGGCCTAGTGGAGGGTGCCCCTGCACTTCTGGGGGGTGGGGTGGTGGGAGACATGAGTTGGACATGGGTGGGGGCCTGCTGGCAGGTGCCCCACAGTGCTGGGGGGTGGGGGGGTGGGAGACATGGGTGGGGGCCTGGTGGAGGGTGGCCCCTGGTGGCTGGGGGGTGGGGGTGGTGGGAGACATGAGTTGCACATGGGTGGGGGCCTGCTGGCAGGTGCCCCACAGTGCTGGGGGGTGGGGGGGTGGGAGACATGGGTTGGGGCCTGGTGGAGGGTGCCCCTGGTGGCTGGGGGGTGGGGGTGGTGGGAGACATGGGTGGGGGCCTAGTGGAGGGTGTTCCTGCACTGCTGGGGGGTGGGGGTGGTGGGAGACATGAGTTGGACATGGGTGGGGCCTGCTGGCAGGTGCCCCACAGTGCTGGGGGGTGGGGGTGGTGGGGAACATGAGTTGGACATGGGTGGGGGCCTGCTGGCAGGTGCCCCACAGTGCTGGGGGGTGGGGGTGGTGGGGAACATGAGTTGGACATGGGTGGGGGCCTGCTGGCAGGTGCCCCACAGTGCTGTGGGGTGGGGGGGTGGGAGACATGGGTGGGGGCCTGGTGGAGGGTGCCCCTGGTGGATGGGGGGGTGGGGGTGGTGGGATACATGGGTGGGGGCCTGGTGGAGGGTGCCCCTGCACTGCTGGGGGGTGGTGGGAGACATGGGTGGGGGCCTGGTGGAGGGTGCCCCTGGTGGCTGGGGGTGCAGGGGGACATGCGTTGGTGGGCAGTAGTGCAAGTTGACATGTGGGTTGGCTGGGGGGCATGGCCATGGTGGATGGGGTGCCTGCAGGACATGTGCAGGGTAGGCCCCTGTGGTGTGAGCCACCTGCAGGGGCCGTGGAGGGTGTAGAGGGAACACCTGGGAGGACCCACACGTGCAATTCACGTGTGGTGCTCCCCGCGCACCCCTGTAATACACATACCCTGATGGAATCGCGTGTGGGACTTCCCGCGCACCCCTGAAATACACGTACCCTGCTGAAATCGCGTGTGGCACTTGCCCCGCACCCCAAAATACACGTACCCTGCTGAAATCGCGTGTGGCACTTCCCGCGCATCCCTGAGATACGCGTACCCTGCTCACACGGGCCCAATCGCGTGTGGAAATTTCTGCGCACCCCTGAAATACACGTACCCTGATGGAATCGCGTGTGGAACTTCCCGCGCACCCCTGGAATACACGTACCCTGCTAAAATTGCATGTGGCACTTCCCGCGCACCCCTGAGATACGCGTACCCTGCTCGCACGGGCCCAATCGCGTGTGGAAATTCCTGCGCACCCCTGAAATACACATACCCTGATGGAATCGCGTGTGGAACTACCCGCGCACCCCTAGAATACACGTACCCTGCTGAAATCGCGTGTGGCACTTCCCGCGCACCCCTGAGATACGCGTACCCTGCTCGAACGGGCCCAATCGCGTGTGGAAATTCCTGCGCACCCCTGAAATACACGTACCCTGCTGAAATCGCGTGTGAAACTTGTCCCGCACCCCGAAATACACGTACCCTGCTGAAATCGCATGTGGCACTTCCCGCGCACCCCTGAGATACGCGTACCCTGCTCGCACGGGCCCAATCGCGTGTGGAAATTCCCGTGCACCCCTGAAATACACGTACCCTGATGGAATCGCGTGTGGAACTTCCAGCGCACCCCTGGAATACACGTACCCTGCTGAAATCGCGTGTGGCACTTGCCCCGCACCCCGAAATACACGTACCCTGCTGAAATCGCATGTGGCACTTCCCGCGCACCCCTGAGATACGCGTACCCTGCTCGCACGGGCCCAATCGCGTGTGGAAATTCCCGCGCACCCCTGAAATACACGTACCCTGCTGAAATCGCGTGTGAAACTTGCCCCGCACCCCGAAATACACGTACCCTGCTGAAATCGCTTGTGGCACTTCCCGCGCACCCCTGAGATATGCGTACCCTGCTCGCACGGGCCCAATCGCGTGTGGAAATTCCCGCGGATCCCTGAAATGGGGGCGTAACTGGCGCTGCTGCAGGGTCGCTGTGCCACTGTGCGCCACGGCTGGTTTTGGTGGCTGGAATCCATGAATACGCTGTGCGCGGAAATGGATTTTAGCGCACACGGCTGGCGCAGGGATTCGCACGCGCACACTGTGCGCCAGCCGCATGTTCCACTTGTGCGCTGAATTCTATGAATTACCCCCTTAGTCTTGTTGTGGCTTGCTCACACATGGGTAGTGTCATACCATGTACATCTAGTTTGTCTGTGGCGCTAATTTCCATTATTGGTTGCATTTCTTTACTTAATATTATTTAATTGAATTTGAAACAACTTGCAAGAGTTGGTATTAAGGCCATACAATTGACATTTTTATGGGCTAATTGTTCCATAACATCCGTAGCACATGCATTATCGCCATAAAGTGCATGAATGTGCCGGGTTTTCAATATTGCTTCTGCTTCTTTAGAAAGTATACCAACTCTGATACTTTTTAAGCTGTTGGCATAAGTGAGATCTGCAGATTGCTGCATGTTTTCTGTTAATTCTCTGTATTGGAAATGTTGCCAAAGGTTGACATTTCCAATTCTTACAACAGTTTTACGGCAGAGTTTGTGTCCTAATGTTTTAAAAATAGGCTCACCTTTTACTGGTGTCAATTGAAGAAGATCTCCGAAAACAATAATGTGTTTTCCTGCAAAGAGCTCTTCGTAGTTTGTTTTGAGTACTTCTTGTAATCTGAGGTGAATCAAAGCCAACATTAGGTTGGACACCATGCTCACTTCATCTATTAGTAGCATTTTCATTTGTTTTAATACTCTGCGGAGTTCCTTTGCAGCTTCTGTAGAAAGTTTGTAATAGTCTAATTTGTTTTGGTGTTCTACTGGCAGGAGTAGTAATCGGTGTAAAGTGACACCACCTATGTTGTAGGCAGCTAAACCTGTGGGGGCAGTGACAACAGCTGACAGTTTGTTTTTTGTCAATTGTTGAAGGAACTTACTGATGATTTTGATAGGAATGTTTTGCCAGAACCAGCTTCACCACTGATGTACAGTAGTATAGGTTTGTAATGTTGGCAGGTGCATTCTTTGTTTTCATGTTGTACACCATGTGCAATTTCTTTTGTTACTTCTTGAAAAATGCTACGTTGCTCATTGTTTAGTTTTGATTGTAGTATAGTTAAGTCTTCTTTATCTTCATACTGACACATGGTGTTTTCTACTTCTATCATAGCTAATTCTGCCCCATTTGTTATTAGTGGTTCTCCCAGTGGTTCTTGGCTTCCTGTTACAGAAGGTTGACTACTGTCAGGAGTGTCCTTATCTAGTTGGGCCTGGAGTTCTTCTTCATGTTGCTGTTCATTGTGCAACATTGTTTTGTACTGTGTTAAGTTCACATCAGTTATAGTGCTTTCATTTGTTTTGAAAGCGTCTTCATGTGAGTCATAGTTATCTAGTATTTCTTCTTCTTTTCTCCATGGTTTAAAGAGTTGTAGCAGGCACATGTAATATACTTCTTTATGTTGAGGAGTCTTTAATGACAATTTGATATGATTAATTAAATTTGGTTTGGTGAGTTTTACTAAGCTGCCTTCACAGTTTGTCACTCTGTATTTACCTTTTTTTCATCAGGTTTTATATTATTTTTGTATGTGTAGTTTTGGGCTATGTGGTATAGACACATGGTTTCCAAAGTATTACTTCTGTTTGGGTAGTATGTGGTCAATAAATTGTTTTTTAAAATGTCTTGGCTGTTGGGATCATGTTTGGCTATTGTTTCTATATCTTTCTATGATTTTAGAACTATTTTTCTAGATTCAGCTGGACCAAGACTTAGCCATACTATATTTTCAGATTTACCATACAATGCAGTACCAGTTAAACAATCAACTGCTTCATATGATCCACATTCTCTATGGGAGAGCATGTTTATGCCCAAGCTGTATAATTTCTGAGACACTGTTTTATCTGATGACAGGTCATTCCAGAGGTCTTGGAGCTCTGTATTTTCTGCTTTGGTTAAGTACGCTGTGACATATCGTGCAACTGCAGTAGAATTGTCTGCAATGTACTGCACATCTATGTTTGCATTCCATAAGTGGACAATGATTGCATTGTAATCATTGATATATTTTTCCTTCTTCTGTTCTTTTCTTTTTATCTAATATGTATTTTTAGGTGACTTACCTTTTAACACTATGTCTAACTGAAGACATGAGGTTGTTCACTTGACCTGTATTTGTAACTGGTCTAGGGAAACCAAATCGGCATTTGGTGTAGTATTTCCCTTTGTTTTTGTATTTGCGACGACAATATTTGCCACATTTGCGTCTTTGAAATTGTAAAATTTGTGCATGAAGTTCACTGTTTGTGTATTCTGTTGGAATTTCACAAGTGACATATTTTTCAATAAGCTGTAAAAGAGTGGCATCACTGTCTTGACAAAATTTAGGAGCAACTTTAATCCATAAAAGCATGTGGATATTTGGTGCTCTTCTGGCTTGGTATTCTTTTCTCCAAAAGAAGTGTTGCACTTCTCCAAGGGGAGGAGCAGTTTTATTACAAATAAAATGTAGCATAGCAATGAAGCGATGGTGAAAATATCTTGAAACATTAACAGGATCCAGAGAACAAAGTTCTCCAGGTGTTAGTATACCTATGTTTGATTTGTTTTTGTTTAATATGCGTAGGAAATCATGTAAATCTTCCCATGCATATTCTGCACAACTTAATGTAACAAACCAAGTGGGTGGGCCAAGGTTTCTGATCATACAACGTACATCTCCATGACGTCGAAACCAGTACCCTTTAGTACCACGCATATTTGCTAATAGATTTGTAATATTTGATTGTAAAACCTCATCTTTTTGTTGCACTTTTTGTAATAATTGTGTAGCTGTCATATTTTGAAAGTGGGATCCTGATTTTAATGTGTGTGCAACACCGTAACATAAAGTTGCTCGTTCACTTTCAAAGAGTAGGTGGAATACGTATTCCACATTTTGTCTAAATCTGGGATCTTCAGAATACATCCGTAATGAGCGGTATTCTGATGCTGATATTTGAATAGGTCTATCAGCGCACCTTCCTCCTTTGCCAGTAGGAAAGAGTAGAGGAAAAGTACGTGCTTCTATATTTTTTTCCCATATGCTGATTGGTGATCCTTTTGTTTGACGCATTTGGTACGTTTCCAGTGCATCTTCTATGGTGTCATTAGAGTGCAATCAATGAATTGTATAATGTTCTAAAGTGTTTGATATTGTAGCAGGATCTAGGAGCTCAAATTGACCAGCTTCTTGTATCTCTTGAATTATTTTAGTTGTATCCTTCAAGTTTTCTTCAATATTAATTTATTTGTAATATTCATTATTCTCTTTAAGATATTGTAAGGCTTGTCTAACTTTATGTAAATCTACCACCTGTTGCAAATATTTTTTGTCTTTTGTAGGTACTCCATTTACTAAGATAATTAAAGTTTGCTGCATTGGACGTTGCACTCCTAGAGTGTGCACATTTTCTTTTAGATTTAATGGTAAATACACTACTTTTCCATGAATACCTTTCACTAATTCAGAGGGAGGTAATTTTGCTGTTTTTGGTTGAAGGCGTATTATTGCTTGAAATGGGTGCACTGTTTGAATTATGATGCTCTCATATAAATTAAGTTGTTGTAGGGGTTTTGGTAGTGGATATAATTCCAAATTATTTGTGATGGCACGTGAAGGAGTTTTGTTGTTATCAAGTTTTGTAGTGCAGTAACTGCAAAGTATTAAGGGGTCAGTTATTTTGTATTTGTTTTCTGCTATAAGGTAGAGAGCTAATTCAAACCATTTAGAATCTTCATTGTCTTCTATTTTGTATGATAGGTCTACAGTTTTTGTCTTACTTTTATAAAAAAGTTCTGCTGCAACATACACACACATGGTTTGGTACTTCAGCTGATGTACTTTTAAATTTTAGTATTTCTTTTTTGTATGTGTGTAGTAAAAGGTTGCCATGTGTAGAATTGTTGCTAATTTGGTTTACAGCTATTTCATTCTGTAAGTGGCTTTCACTTCCAAAATATTTTTTCTGGATATAGTCGATTTCTTCAAGTAGGTCTTTTGCTGTACCATGTAGAAGAATGTTATTTAAATTGGCTAGTGCTAAAGCAGGACTTTTAGCATAGTACAGTTTCTAAAATAGATTTCTTACAGTTGAATGATGCGTTGATATGCTTTTGATATCATGGAAGGTGGTTTTGCAAGTAGGTCCTGTAATGCAGGCCAATGAATGTCCTTGTAGTCCTGTGTAATTGCGCACTGGACAGGTATCCATATTTTGCAGTAGTTTAATTTTGATTTTGTCTTTGCCTTTCACATATTGATTGAGGAATTGGCGTAAAGACTTGAAAACATTTTTGGGAATGTTACACATTGACGTGTATGGCCATTTGTACACTAGACGTTCTGATTCAGTTGAATGGAGGGGTAATTCTAAGTTTTCAGGGCATATTTTTGTAAGGAGTACTTCTTGTTCCATTGTGTTATTATTAACTTTTTCATAACCTCGACCACTGCTATGTATGGCAATTGTATTTGTTTGCTTTTGTTTGTATGCGTCTTCATTAAAGTATGGTTCTGTGCTTATAGTGTGACTCCATTCACCTCCGCAGATACTTAAGAAGTTCTTTCTGTTGACATTTCATTTATTGAGAAGTCTTTTTTGTAATTTAGTCATTAGTTTTGTTAGTGATTTCATTTTGTTTAACACTAAAATAAATAACTTTCTTTTGAGAAGAATTGCACTGTCTATCAACGCTTCTAAGATTAATTTCCTATGATAGGTTTCAAGGGTTGAACCTGGTTTCTCTCCTGTTTTCATAAGATTTTGAAGGACTCTGTGATGGAACATTTTGGCTAAAATACTTTTCTTGGTATGCTTACTTTGCACTATATCAAGATTTATAGAAGCAGTTTAATCTGTAGTGATAGCTGATTTTTTGTTAATTGTTTTCTGGTTTGTTTTACATTTTGATAGAGGAGGCAAAGTTTTTGTACTTGAAAATTCTTTTGTTTCACTAAATGACTGTATTAGCTGTTTTGTTTCAACTTTTCTTTTTACAAATTCTGCTAGAGATGGATGCTTATTTTGGACACTTTTATTTTCATTTGCTCTACTTCTGCGTTGCTTTCTACAGACTTGATTTTTGGTAGGCATTCTTTAGGGTCTGTTGAAAAAAAATAAACAAGGTGTGGGTTGGGGTGTTCTGCAATATGTGTGCTGTGTGCATGAGTGTTTGAGTACGATGATGAAGATGTATGTAATGGTCTGTGATTGTGCATTGGGCAACTACAACTAGTAGGGATGGGTATTCTTGAATTAATGTGCTACTAAACTGGGGTTCAGATGACAGACAAAAGTAAGCTAGTGGTGTGGAGAAGTACAAATAGTAAATATAATGCTATACAATTAAAACAGTTGTTTGTTCTATAATATCAAAATTCTAACAGCTGAGTTGGGTCATTTGTGTGTAGAAAAATAGGAATTTGTGGGCCATTCTGGCTGCAAATTGCTGTTTAAGAAATGGGGATTTTTGGAGAGAATGGTGCACAATCTCTATTTTTAGGCACAGAAATGGCATGAATTAACTTTACAGTTTGTTTGAGTAATAATACAAATATTATGGTGGTATTCAACTTACTTTTTTTCTAAAATGAGCAGGTTTCTTCTTGTTCTTTGTACTTCAAAATCGGCTGCTTCTTTTCAGGAGAATGGTCTTCACTGCAATAGTAAAAGAAACAAATAAGTAATTTTGTTTGTATATAGCACAGTTTTTAATTTAGACATTTTTTTTTTAATTAACATCCTCAGCGTCTTCCTCAAAACCATTAAAACTATCTTATTCACATAAAATACGTCTCACCAGTTGAATACATAACATATGTTCTTAATGACTAAACTGTATTGCAATGACTAACTGTAGCAAAAAAATATCTTTACTATGCCTTGTGAAATTCATAATGTACCACTGAATACCACTATTCCTGTAACTAAACTCTTGCAAGAAATAGTGCTTCAATGTCATGGGCTGCTTGCGCTATATAAATATAAGTAAGTAAATAAATAAATAAATGTTTATGTTATTGTACAAGTATTGTTGTTTGAGATTTGAACATAGTGTGTGCTTGCAATTTTGTTAGATATATGCACTCTATATATTTTATTTAAAAAATGTTAGTTCAACATGATTTGAATATGTATGTGTAAAAAGAAATTAAATAGTATAAAGGTTTGTAAGTGACAGTTGATTTTAGGAGATGGAAAAAAAGACAGTAAGTTCATTTTACAGATTATACAAGATAAAAGTCAGTTGATCTGTTTATATGAAACTAGAAGAATTGTACATGTACTTTACAGAAAATATGCATACCTGTAGTTTGTGTTCATGCATATTGGTATGTATGGAGCTGCAAGTAGAAATCTTGGAGACTTGTATAGTATTTCTTGTAGAAGGTGCTTTCCAATGAAATGACACTGGTACTCAGAGAGATTAACAGTACATTTGCAGTGCTGATCTATGATGATGCAGTTAGATGTAAAGGTGTTCTATGTGATTGGTGGATGGTCATGTGACTTCTTAGCTACATCGAATGAGGGAATGGCACAGAGAGTGAAGTGGAAATGGTAGAAGGGATGTCCATGTTACGATATGTCCGCTGACATGGCGGTAGTTCACGGACATCGAGTGTTACATCCGGGGATTTTTGGGTTGGGAAGCCATGCAAATGAGAATGAGCATACTAAGGGATTGGTCAGGAAAGTTTAGTGGGTGTGTTGTGCCAGTAGAGAGTTTCTCAGATACTCTTTTTGCTGAGAGAAGAACAGGTAGCTATGGCTGTGTGTTTCAGAAAACAAATTGTTTGGATTTTGGGAGACTCGTGGATACATCGGTTGAAGGTGCATGCAGAAAGCTGTGGAGTAGCTCTAGATCTTGGATTTTCACATGTGGAAGTACACAGGCATGGAGTATGTGGAATGAAGTGGTTGGACTTGCTACCTCTTTGTGCTACTTTGGAGACATAGCAACATCCAGATATAATTATAATTCATTGTGGAGGGAACAGTTTAGGACATGTGTCTGGAATGTCTTTGCAATTTGCAATGAAAGAAACACTTGGGAAGGTCATGTACAAGTTTCCAAATTCTCAAGTAATTTTTACACGGATTGCGCAGAGACAAATGTGGCTTCGTTCTTCTTCATTTGGTCCACAAATGGAGAAAGCAAGGCGCAATGTCAATAAGACTGTTTGTGCTTTTCTAAGAGATGTTGGCATATCCTCTTTTCACAATGAAAATATTATTTTTCGTAGTACATACATTTTTCGCAGAGATGGAGTCCATCTTACTTATGCAGGCAATCAGATTTTTCTGAGAAATGTACAAAATGCATCGCAACCTTTTTTAGAATTACAGCATCCATTTTGTATTAGGTGTTGATTATTTCTAATTTTTCAAACACAACCACCACCAAAAGGCTCTTTTCTGAGCCACCACTTCCTCCCAGATAAAATTGCAATGGTTGTGATAGGGCAGCACTCCAAATTTTAAGATGTCCACGGACTGTCCGCAGACTTCTAAAAAATACACAGGGCCCTGCTTCATTTATTTTCACTTCTATTTTTTAACTGTGAAAGGCGGCTCTGAAAAGAGCCTTATTTTTTTTTATTTTTGTTTTAGATTTTTTTTGTTTTTTTATACAAGACACACTAGTAGAGGAGGGGAAATGAGGGTAAAGGGGGGGACACCAACCACAGGGATAAGAAAGGGCGGGCTGAGAGAGGAAGTTGCAGAGTGGGTTTTATTTGGGTAGTGAGCAGATCTTCTCGTGCTCTGAGACGATAGTCTCAAAAGCACTTCGAAGTCGCTCCCCCCTGCAGAGTACTGCATCGCAGCACATACACACAACTGTGACCCTCGAAAGGTAAGGGTCATCAGCATTATGTATGGCCTGTGAGGCAGCTTTTGGAATACGCTATCCCAAAGGAGTCTTCCTTGTGGTGACAGGATCAGAAACGGAGGATGAAGTAGAGGAAGTCAACCTGCTACGCTCCTCGCAAGGTACAACCTTGCAAACGGCCCCAGTGTGGAATGACTTCAGGTGTCGCTTCATGCTAGTGGTCCCAAAACTGTACGAACCAGGCCTTCCGCGACTGAGCACCATTTTGCACTCGTTGCAGGTGACTTGGTTCGCACAAGCCTTAGGACCATTCCCACGAATGGTAAATAACCGCCACACCCAAGACTCACGCCGAGTGCGGGTAGTAAGGAGTTCAACTACCTCATCCTCGTCATCCTCTTCTTCCTCCTCTGCATCCTCACTCCTGTTCCCCTCTTCAGGCCCTTGGGGAGGTGGTGGTGTTGGAGGGGCGGGGGTGCTGCTGAAGCAGATGCAGCACCAGGTGGCAGCAGTGCAGCCATGGATGCCATCAGGTTCTTGATGGAAATCTGCACTTGGCAGAAATAATCGCTGTGCTCTGTAGGATAGCCAGAAACACAATGAGAATAAATTCTAGGGCGTGGTCTTTTATAAGGGTGCTTGTACGCGGTTCGCAGACATGTGCGCTGTCCGCGGACAGATCGAACACAAAAAACGGTTCAAAAAGTTTCAAAAAGTATGTAGAAACTCAGGATTACTATGTGGGACTTGTGTCATGGTGAGTTTTTCTGGAAACATATTGTGGATTACTTGAAAATGTACTTTTAAATTGTTCGGGGACACGAACAGTGTCCGCATTCAGAACACACGATCAGCGTGGGTGCGGTCACATGATAGCTTCGCGAACATGTCCGCGAAGAGAGCGGCTGTCCGCAGAACACCTAATGCACCGACAATGGTTTGCGCATGCGCGTTGATGTTCTACGGACACTGTTCGGATCCTGAAGAAATTAAAAGTGCGTCACACGTCAAACGAACAGTTACGGACAGGCGTTTGTCCTTAGAACAGTTTCAACTTGCTTGTGAACAATACAGACAGACGTCCTCAGGACACCCCCATTTTGTTTAGTTACTAACATTTTAGGACACAACATGTATTCTTAGAATAGTTTCAATTTGGTTGCGAACAATACGGACAGGCATAGCGTCCTCAGGACAGCCCTATTGTGTATATTTACGAACATTTCAGGATACATAATATGTCCTAAGAACACTTTCATTTTGTCAACGAACAATACGGACAGCGTCGTCAGGACACCCCAATTTCGTCCATTGATGAACATTTCAGGAGACAGCTTGTGTTCTTAGAACAGTTTCAATTTACGAACGAACAATACGGACAGGCATAGTGTCCTCAGGACTCCCACATTTTGTTTATTTAAGAACATTTCAGGACACCGCGTGTGCTCTTAGAACAGTTTCACCTTGCTGGCGAACAATACGGACAGGTATAGTGTTCTTCAGGACACATCCATTTTCGTTTCTTTACGGACATTCCGGACACCCACGCTGTCCGCGGACACCTAAATTGCTTTTTTTTTAAAAAAAACATTAAATGAATTAGAACACAATATAAAAATTTTACTTTATTTAACATGTATGATTAATTTATGACAGAGAAGGTGAGGCAGAAACTGAAACAAAAACAGGAGAATTAGGGGTTTCAACAGGATTTGTATGAGGTGAAGAAGGTATGGAAGTCTCATCAAAACGTTTTAGTTCATGGAGAGGGTTTGGGGATAATTGACTGAGATATGGTGAGGGGGACAGGTACATGTGGGACAATGGTATGTGGTTTTTTGTTTAAAATGATCTTCCACAAAGGTTTTTAAATTATTAAAATTAGCCAACAATAGATCCATTTTTTCTTGTATGCTGTGGGGAGTCTTTTTCTGTAGTACTTTCTATTTTGGTATGCTCTGTACAAAATAATATATATATGTTAAACATATATAAAATAATAATAATTAAATGGTTTATATTGTAAAGTGTCTACCATTAGATTCACTATCTTCTGACATTTCCGCATGTGGGAAATGCTCCTCTAGCCACTCTAGAGTACTAGACATTTCTGTGAGAAAAAAAAACATCATTTTTTTTAATCTAATACAGAAAATGTACAAATATATGAGTAAAATGCAGTAAAATTACTATTTCAGGTAAGGTGTGTTCTGAGCGTTCTGTAGATCTGCTGCTGTTCTTGGTTGTGGAGTGTTTGTGAGGTAATTATGTTGGAAGCCTATCATGGTAATTCATAGAATTTCACACAAAAGTGGCGCACGCGGCTGGCGCACAATGTCCCTGTGCGATACACTGCGCCAGCCACGTGCGATAAAATCCATTTCATCGCACAGCGTATTCACGAATTTTAGCCTCCAAAACCAGCCGTGGCACAGAGTGGCGCAGCGACTCTGCAGCAGCGCCAGTTACGCCCCCAAGAACGCCCTCGCGCAAGGAAAAGGCATCAAAATCCTCAATTCATCGCAAATGTCTGCGCTAACCCTGGACCAGTTCACAGGGCTGCCAAACAGCAAACGCCAAGCGGGGAACGTGTATTTCAGGGGTGCGCGGGAAGTTTCACATGCAAATTCAGCAGGGTACGTGTATTTCAGGGGTGCGCGGGGAGTTTCACACGCAAATTCAGCAGGGTACGTGTATTTCAGGGGTGTGCGGGAAGTTCCACACTTGATTGTCCTGTGTACGTGTATTTCGGGGTGCGCGGGAAATTTCACACGCGAATTCAGCAGGGTACGTGTATTTCAGGGGTGCGCTGGAAGTTCCACACGCGATTGTCATGGGTACGTGTATTCCTGGGGTGTGCGGTAAGTTTCACACGTGAAATCAGCAGGGTACGTGTATTCCTGGGGTGTGCGGGAAGTTTCACACGCAAATTCAGCAGGGTACGTGTATTTCAGGGGTGCCCGGGAAGTTGCGATTCCATCAGGGCACCTGTATTTCAGGGGTGTGCGGGAAGTTCCACACGCGAATGTCCTGGGTACGTGTATTTCGGGGTGTGCGGGAAGTTTCACAAGCAAATTCAGCAGGGTACGTGTATTTCAGGGATGCGCGGGAAGTTCCACACGCGAATGTCCTGGGTACGTGTATTTCGGGGTGCGCAGGAAGTCTCACATGTGATTTCAGCAGGGTACGTGTATTTCAGGGGTTCCGGGGAGTACTACACGTGAATTGGTCGTGTGGGTCCTCCCAGGTGTTCGCTCTACAACCTCCACGGCCCCAGCAGGCAGCCCACACCACAGGGGACTACCTTGCACCCCTGCTCATGTCCCGCAGGCAGCCCATCCACCATGGGCATGCCCTCCAGCCAAGCCACATGTCACCTTGCACTACTGATCAACAACGCATGTCTCCCAGCACCCCCACCCCCCAGCACTGTGGGGCACCCTCCACCAGGCCCACACGCATGTCTCCCAGCACCCCCAACCCCCAGCATCCAGGGGCACCCTCCACCAGGCCCCCACACATGTCTCCCAGCACCCCCATCCCCCAGCAATGCGGGGCACCATCCACCAGGCCCCCACTCATGTCCAACTCATGTCCCCCTGCACCCCCAGCCCCCAGCACTGTGGGGCACCTGCCAGCAGGCCCCCACTCATGTCCCACTCATGTCCCCCTGCACCCCCACCCCCAGCAGTGCAGGGCACCTGCCAGCAGGCCCCCACACATCTCCCAGCACCCCCACCCCCCACCCCCCAGGGGCACCCTCCACCAGGCCCCCACTCATGTCCCCCTGCACCTCCACCCCCAGGGGCACCTGCCAGCAGGCCCCCATACATGTCCCCCAGCACCCCCACCCCCCCAGCATCCAGGGGCACCCTCCACCAGGCCCCCACACATGTCTCCCAGCACCCCCACCCCCCAGCAGTGCAGGGCACCCTCCACCATGCCCCCACACAGGTCTCCCAGCACCCCCACCCCCCAGCATCCAGGGGCACCCTCCACCAGGCCCCCACACATGTCTCCCAGCACCCCCACCCCCCAGCAGTGCAGGGCACCCTCCACCAGGCCCCCACTCATGTCCAACTCATGTCCCCCTGCACCCCCACCCCCCAGCACTGTGGGGCACCTGCCAGCAGGCCCCCACTCATGTCCTACTCATGTCCCCCTGCTCCCCCACCCCCCAGCAGTCATGGGCACCCTCCACCAGGCCCCCACACATGCCTCCCAGCTCCCCCACCATCCAGGGGCACCCTCCACCAGGCCCCCACTCATGTCCAACTCAAATCCCCCTGTACCCCCACCCCCCAGCACTGTGGGCCACCCTCCACCAGGCCCCCACTCATGTCCCCCTGCACCCCCGCCTCCCAGGGGCACCTGCCAGCAGGCCCCCACACATGTACCCCAGCACCCCCACCCCCCAGCATCCAGGGGCACCCTCCACCAGGCCCCCACACATGTCTCCCAGCACGTCCACCCCCCAGCAGTGCAGGGCACCCTCCACCATGCCCCCACACATATCTCCCAGCACCCCCACCCCCCACCCCCCAGGGGCACCCTCCACCAGGCCCCCACTCATGTCCCCCTGCACCCCCACCCCCCAGGGGCACCTGCCAGCAGGCCCCCATACATGTCCCCCAACACCCCCACCCCCCCAGCATCCAGGGGCACCCTCCACCAGGCCCCCACACATGTCTCCCAGCACCCCCACCCCCCAGCAGTGCAGGGCACCCTTCACCATGCCCCCACACAGGTCTCCCAGCACCCCCACCCCCCAGCATCCAGGGGCACCCTCCACCAGGCCCCCACACATGTCTCCCAGAACCCCACCCCCCAGCAGTGCAGGGCACCCTCCACCAGGCCCCCACTCATGTCCAACTCATGTCCCCCTGCACCCCCACCCCCCAGCACTGTGGGGGACCTGCCAGCAGGCCCCCACTCATGTCCTACTCATGTGCCCCTGCTCCCCCACCCCCCAGCAGTCATCGGCACCATCCACCAGGCCCCCACACATGCCTCCCAGCACCCCCACCCCCAGCATCCAGGGGCACCCTCCACCAGGCCCCCACTCATGTCCAACTCATATCCCCCTGCACCCCCACTCCCCAGCACTGTGGGCCACCCTCCACCAGGCCCCCACTCATGTCCCCCTGCACGCCCGCCTCCCAGGGGCACCTGCCAGCAGGCCCCCACACATGTACCCCAGCACCCCCACCCCCCAGCATCCAGGGGCACCCTCCACCAGGCCCCCACACATGTCTCCCAGCACCCCCACCCTCAGCAGTGCAGGGCACCCTCCACCAGGCCCCCACTCATGTCCAACTCATGTCCCCCTGCACCCCCAGCACTGTGGGGCACCTGCCAGCAAGCCCCCACTCATGTCCCACTCATGTCCCCCTGCACCCCCACCCCCCCGCAGTCATGGGCACCCTCCACCAGGCCCCCACACATGTCTCCCAGCACCCCCACCCTCCAGTATCCAGGGGCACCCTCCACCAGGCCCCCACTCATGTCCAACTCATGTCCCCCTGCACCCCCACCCCCAGCAGTCAGGGGCACCCTCCACCAGGCCCACACTCATGTCTCCCAGCACCCCCACCCCCAGCATCCAGGGGCACCCTCCACCAGACCCCCACTCATGTCCAACTCATGTCCCCCAGCACCCCCACCCCCCAGGGGCACCCTCCACCAGGCCCCCACTCATGTCCCCCTGCACCCTCACCCCCCAGGGGCACCTGCCAGCAGGCCCCCATACATGTCCCCCAGCACCCCCACCCCCCCAGCATCCAGGGGCACCCTCCACCAGGCCCCCACACATGTCTCCCAGCACCCCCACCCCCCAGCAGTGCAGGGCACCCTCCACCATGCCCCCACACAGGTCTCCCAGCACCCCCACCCCCAGCATCCAGGGGCACCCTCCACCAGGCCCCCACACATGTCTCCCAGCACCCCCACCCCCCAGCAGTGCAGGGCACCCTCCACCAGGCCCCCACTCATGTCCAACTCATGTCCCCCTGCACCCCCACCCCCCAGCACTGTGGGGCACCTGCCAGCAGGCCCCCACTCATGTCCTACTCATGTCCCCCTGCTCCCCCACCCCCCAGCAGTCATGGGCACCCTCCACCAGGCCCCCACACATGCCTCCCAGCACCCCCACCCCCAGCATCCAGGGGCACCCTCCACCAGGCCCCCACTCATGTCCAACTCATATCCCCCTGCACCCCCACCCCCCAGCACTGTGGGCCACCCTCCACCAGGCCCCCACTCATGTCCCCCTGCACCCCGCCTCCCAGGGGCACCTGCCAGCAGGCCCCCACACATGTACCCCGGCACCCCCACCCCCCAGCATCCAGGGGCACCCTCCACCAGGCCCCCACACATGTCTCCCAGCACGCCCACCCCCCAGCAGTGCAGGGCACCCTCCACCATGCCCCCACACATGGCTCCCAGCACCCCCACCCTCAGCAGTGCAGGGCACCCTCCACCAGGCCCCCACTCATGTCCAACTCATGTCCCCCTGCACCCCCAGCACTGTGGGGCACCTGCCAGCAGGCCCCCACTCATGTCCTACTCATGTCCCCCTGCTCCCCCACCCCCCAGCAGTCATGGGCACCCTCCACCAGGCCCCCACACATGCCTCCCAGCACCCCCACCCCCAGCATCCAGGGGCACCCTCCACCAGGCCCCCACTCATGTCCAACTCATATCCCCCTGCACCCCCACCCCCCAGCACTGTGGGCCACCCTCCACCAGGCCCCCACTCATGTCCCCCTGCACCCCGCCTCCCAGGGGCACCTGCCAGCAGGCCCCCACACATGTACCCCGGCACCCCCACCCCCCAGCATCCAGGGGCACCCTCCACCAGGCCCCCACACATGTCTCCCAGCACGCCCACCCCCCAGCAGTGCAGGGCACCCTCCACCATGCCCCCACACATGGCTCCCAGCACCCCCACCCTCAGCAGTGCAGGGCACCCTCCACCAGGCCCCCACTCATGTCCAACTCATGTCCCCCTGCACCCCCAGCACTGTGGGGCACCTGCCAGCAAGCCCCCACTCATGCCCCACTCATGTCCCCCTGCACCCCCACCCCCCACAGTCATGGGCACCCTCCACCAGGCCCCCACACATGTCTCTCAGCACCCCCACCCTCCAGCATCCAGGGGCACCCTCGCCCAGGCCCCCACTCATGTCCCCCTGCACCCCCACCCCCAGCAGTCAGGGGCACCCTCCACCAGGCCCACACTCATGTCTCCCAGCACCCCCACCCCCAGCATCCAGGGGCACCCTCCACCAGACCCCCACTCATGTCCAACTCATGTCCCCCTGCACCCCCACCCCCCAGCACTGTGGGCCACCCTCCACCAGGCCCCCACTCATGTCCCCCTGCACCCCCACCCCCCAGCACTGTGGGCCACCCTCCACCAGGCCCCAACTCATGTCCCCCTGAACCCCCACCCCCCACCAGTCAGGGGCACCTGCCAGCAGGCCCCCACACATGTCCCCCAGCCAACATGTCATCACAATCTAGATCCCTGGGCCTTATGGGCAGCCTCCAAATGCCAAACACCCACTCGAGTATTGCATCCACCCACTTAGAAATGGCAATTGCATGATACAACCCCAATGGCAAGTTTGTAAATGAACACATGTCCCTCACATACACACAATGGGTGTCAGGGAATGTCAAAACCCATATCATGATATGCATGAAACCAATGAGATGATACTACACATTGAAGTTTGAAGAAAAAATATGTATTAAAAGCAACATAAATTGAATCAAAAATAAACAAACGAAAATGGGAATTAAAAAAAAGAAAGCAGCATGTCCGTAAAATAATGTAAAACCACAAATCATAATCCAAAGGAAAGGTGTCCAAAGTCACAGTTCACAAAAGTAAATCCAATGGAAAATTAAAATCGAAAACCATTGCTCCATGGGTAAATCATAAAAAAAAATAGAAAATCCAACAGTCAACTATATACAGATAAACAATCCAGGGTCCATGATCCAAACAGAAGAAATGCAACCTATCTAATAACACTACCTAATAAAAAAAACTATATACAAAAATGTGGCCCATTGTCCAAAAGGTCCAAAAAAATGCAAAACCAAAGGAAACCTAACACTAACTACAGAACTATTTACAAGGGCAGCGGGCAAGTCCGACGGCTCACTTCGGGATGTTCCGGGCCAGGGCATCATCGAACTGCTGCTCAATGTCCCGGAGGCGGTCCTCCTCCATGGCCCCGAGGGTCCGCAGGGCCGTCAACATGTTCACCTCCAACTCCCTGCGGATTGCCTCGAGGCACTCGGCACGCCTCAGGGCCCTGCGCATGGAGTTCTCCGCCCTGACCATCGTGAGCCGTGCCTCTTCCGGCCGCTGCCGCTCCACATCTATGGCGTGGCCCAACCACTGCCACACGAAAGACACTTCCCGTCCTGGGTCCTCCTGCCCTCCGGCCGATGCCTGCCCCTCCGATGTCAAAGGCCCCGAGCCATCATGGCTCCCACCTCATTGCTGCTGCTGCTGCTGTGCCTGTGCCCGTGCCCTGGCTCCTGCTGCCTGCACATCCTCCACTGGCTGGGGTGTAGTCGTTGATGTGGCCACCCCTGCTGGACGTCCGACTCCCGACTGTGGCAGGGATGCATCCTCCACCAGCCTAGCCGAACCGTCAGAGGCAGCTTCACAGAGCACCCAGGTGACTAATGGGTGGGAAGATGGCACGGAGGACGACTCGCGCATAGGGGGTTCAGTTGAGGAGGGGGTCTGAGCAAGCCCCACAAACGGAGGAATCCGGCTTGGGTGACCTGTCCCAGTAGGCCGACGCGGTCAACGAGCCATTCGAGATGATGTGCAGTCTCCTCATGAAAAGACTGCAGGTCACCTCGCATGGACCGTTGACGCAACGCCACACCAGTCAGGACAGGCTCAACCCGGACCCGGATAGCCACGTCCGCAGGCAGAGGAAGGCCAGTTGTTGTGAGCTCATCCCCTGCCTGAAAACGGGTCTGGACGTAGGCATCCCTGCTGGTGCAAGATGATGCAGTGACAGGATCAGGGACAGGATTGCACACAGGCACTTACGAAGGTGGCCTGTGCTGCCTCCTGTCCTTGATCCTGCACTGCACCACTAACACCAGTGGAATTCCCACCTCCAGATCCCGTCTCTGTTGCTTGCACGGCCTCCTCCTCCTCCACCAAACCCCCCACCAACCTGGATGACTCTGTGCCATCTTCCCCCGTTGGGCCCTGTGGGGTCCCAGCTGCCCCTTCTGCTGCTGAGGAGTCCAACTCTGACCTCCGCCTCTTGGACCTCCCCCCGGCAGCTGCGGCCTGGGACGCGGCACCGGACTCCTCACTCCCCGACGAGATCACAACCTGGGAGGGGAGCCGGGCCTTGCGTCTCTGGCAGGCGGTGCGATCCCTGCCGCTGTGCTCCACAGCACCTTCTCCGCCCTCTTCATCAGTTGACGCTGCAGACAGGGAGAAATAAAACACAGGCATCAGGGCACTGTACAATGGACACATACACACATGACAGTTGTACATGAGTGGCATTGGCAAACCTCAGACATGGCATCACAATCGCCAACACACATGTCATTTCAACTTGCACACATGAGCCATACCACAGCCATATCGCAACTGCCAGTACCATCCATACACATACAACACCATGAGCAGGCAAAGGTGAGCCAGACATCACATGCAACACAGGGAGTGCACTACACATGTACACACACCACCACACTTGCATGCATGTGTACACCTCTGCCAACTGTCGCAGTGTTCATATCGGCATCCATGTCACATCTGCCCATCAGGCTTCCACATCCCGCTGTCACATGAATCCATGTTGCATCACTGTTGCACCCTTGTCAAATACACACACACACACATGCACATGTACACAGTGCTGATACATGCAGCTGAAAACATCCATGTGTGACATCACGAACATGCCTACTTACATACACATTCATCCAAAATGTGTGCCCACACAACTGCATTTGGCATGCAAGCCTACACACACAAGCACCATCCATGTCTCACACATGACAGCCCTCGCATGTTTAGCCTCACGGCCCTGTACACCCCCACCCATACTTGGCCCCATACAAACACATGTGCAACCTGCACACTACTGCCACATCACCACACGCACATCTTACAATCATGATGCATGTACACTTACCGCTCGACTCCAGACGGGTCTGCCTCTCAAGGACCTGGACATGGAGTGCTGGGGATATGTGTTCCAGGACCCTCATCTGATTGTCCAACAAGTGGCCCCGGCGCCCCTTAGCATCCGCTGCCTTCAAGAGGCGCCGGGCCTTGTTGAGGGTCCTGGACCTGAAGTCCTCCCAGCGCTTCTTGACATGTTGGAAGTCGCGGACTGCCACCCCCTCCGCGTTGATGGCAGTCACGATGTCCATCCAGATCCGAGTTCGTCCTTCCTTGTCGGCACGCAAACTTCCGCAGAGGGCATCATACTGCCCCAGGACTTGCTCCACCAGGACACCAACTTCGGTGGCAGTGAAGCTGGTGCCCCTCTGCCTCTCTGGCTGGGGGTTGTCAGTGGTGCCAGATGTTGCAGTGCCTGACATGACAACCCCAGAGGCAGGAGTGGGTGGGCAACTGGGTCCTGGGGCTGGGCTGTGGAGCGATGGAATCCCAGTCGGGAGTCTTCGGTTCCAGCAGGGGTGGTCACAGCAACAGCACCCCTGGCTGATGTGCAGGCAGCAAATGGCAGGGCACATGGGCAGCAGGCAATCAGGCAGCAGCAGATGGCAGGTGGGAGCGTGCTCGGGGCTCTGGGGGGCTGTAATTTGGCCTTCTGGGCAGGAGCGTGCTCTTCCGTGTGCTTATGCGTGGCCAGCTTGATACGGAGTGATTTGGCACGTGAAAATCCAGCACGTCTGCGTGTAATTCGAGGAAAGGGCCTTAGCGCGTAAGCGCATCAGCACACGTACGCGAATTCATTGGCCCAAAGGCCACCAGCGCGTATGCACGTCTGTGACGTGCGTGCGCGGGCGTTTCCCTGTACACGGGTGCATGTTACATGTCCATTGACTTCACGTCAGAGTGTCAGCTCGTGTGATTGGAGGATGGGGCCTTAGCGCGTACACGCGGAAGTGACGCTGGACGTGTGAGCATCTTTAAAAGGTACGTGTAGAATGCCATTTTCTTGTACGTGCTTTTCGTGGAGAGCGAGTGGGTGAAATCTGTACTTCTTGTCGGTTCACAGGCGATTTACTTCATGGCGTTCCTAGTTCGTACTCCGTGTTACCTCTGACAGCTATTTCTCTTCTTGTCTTTTTCCTGGGCCTGTTTCCTCAAACAGCGTTCACTTCTCCTGTTGTCCTGTCTCCTCAGACAGTGTACAATTCTTCTTTTGGCAGTGGTGTTGCCTACGCGCACACGCGCGTATTTTTCACGCGATATTTCCTGGCAGATGGTGAGTCGCGCACGTATTTGACATCTGTGCTTGCCCCATGTGTTGCCTACCCCTTCAGAGGTCAGTCTAGGCTGCGTGTGACACGCATACATTCATTTTTGTGTTTCTGGGTGCCACAGCGTAGTGCAGGTTTTTTTTTCCACGCAGGTGGTCTAGGAGGGGTTGCGTGCACATTATCTCCCTTTTTCGGGGTGCCTGTGCGTTGCGTGACCCGTCATCTTCCCCCAGAGGTCACATACAGCCTTGCTAGAGCACTAGGGTACGAATTCCATCTAGTACCCTACCCCTTTGACCCCCAATTGCCCAGGACAATAGTTTACTGCAACTCCCATACGCACAACAACATCAGTGCCATGGTTGGGAGGGCGAGCACACGGTAAGGGGGGCAAAGGTGGGCGAGCCACAAGAGGTGGCCATGGTGGATACGGTAGGGGACGTGGCCAGGACTTGCAGGGTGCCCCTAGCCCCCTATGTGTGGGTGACCAGTCAGGGACACCCATGCCCCCCCCTGGTTGAGGGTAACGTGGCTGACACCATCCCTGCTCAGCCCTTGTTGGACCAGCCCATTGAGGCACCAGACCTGGCATAGGGTGACTCCATGGATGACTTCCAAGTCAGCAGGTCTAGGCCACGTGTGGCGGTGCACGTTGGTGTCACCAGCCCACATGGATCAGGGGCAGCTATGTCATCTGCTGCCCCGAGTAGGCAGGGTGGGGAGGCTGCAGAGGCAGCTGCGGCTCCATCCACCCCAGCTCTGAGTCTCACAGCCAGGACAGTGTCGGTCCTAGTCCATCCTGATGACATTCCCCCTGACTACATCACACTTCTGCTAATGCCTGCACCAAGTCCCATGGTGAGTGTTCATTCCCACACTCCTAGTCCACAGTCCACCAGGGCTCCTGCCCCTAGTGTCCAGAGCGGCGTAGGACACTCAGTATCACCACCACCTTCCAAGCGGAAGAGGAAGAGTGCTTGTCCAGTACAGGTTGATGCCCCAGACAGGGCTACACAGTCTGGCCCACCAAGGAAGGCAAGCTTCAATCAGGCCGAACTTAATGCACTTGTGGAGTATGTGTCCGCACATGAATGCGAAATGGTGATTACTGCAGGATGCAAGACCACACCTGCACAATGTCAGGCACAATGACAGTCCATTGCGGACATCATAAGTGCCCTTGGATTTGTGAGGCGCACAGCTAATGATTGCTACAAGCGCTGGAATGACCTTAAGCGCAGGGCAAAGAAAAAGCTGGCCTCAAGTCATGCCGCAACTCTAGTGACTGGAGGTGGGTCTCCGGCAGAGGACATAGAACTCACTCCACATGAGTATGTTGCTGGTACCTACGTCATGGAGGAACATATCCAAGGCATGGGATACCTGCCAGATTACGAGGCATTGTCCGGTGAGTGCACATGCATGTGTGTGTCATCCATGTGCATGGTGTGTGTGTGAGGGCTTCTGATTGAGTGCCAGGTGAGGGCGTGTGTGCCTCAGTGGTTTGGGTCACCCATGTGATTCATCCAATACATTCTGCGCACCAGGATTTGGGTGTTGCAGTATCCCTTCTGGCAACAGTAGACATTCAGCCCAACCTCACACCAGCTGCCCTTGAAGTGTCATCTTGCCACAACATAGTTGCATGTTATTCTGTGTCCATTCAGGCTGATTGTCTGCATTCCACCACTTTCACTAGGCATTTCTCAATCCTATTGTCACATGTGTGATATGGCTACGGTACATGCCATCTGTGTGATGGCATGTGTCATGTATGTGTATTGGACATGCCAATCACAGGCCAATGTGTGATGGCACTGCTAGGCAGCATGCAGCAAATTTGTTGTTCTTCCATCTTGGTGTCATCAATGTGTGCTATTTGCCTCCCCTTCATACGCAGTGACGGTGCATCCATGGGAGGGTTATAGTCATGTGGGACATGTGTCAATGAAGTACTGTTTCTGTTGCTTCTGAGCCCGAATTGTGTTCCATGGTGCTAATGCCTGTTCCCATTTCTTTTCTTTCATGTCTTTGCAGGGGATGATGCACTTGATACTGCTGGGGTTGTGGAGATGGTGCAGACCCAGGAGGGGTCTCAGGCCCGACCGGGCACCAGTGAGGGACGTGGTGTGGTGGTGGGTGAGAACCCACACTTGCTGCAGGCCGTCATCTCAAGGGGTGTCTCTGGGTGCACCTCGCTCGAGATCTATTCAGGTGTCGATTCGGATGATGAGACCTATGTGCCGTCGCAGGTAAGTGTTTCTGGGAGGGATTCAGTACTGTCCAACCCACCTGCACCAGGGGTAGAACCATCAATGGGGATGTCAGTGTTGGTAGGTCCACCTTTGGTGGTTACGGATGCAGGGTCACACTCCGCTACATCTGATCCTGTTCCTGGGCCAGCAAATCAGAGGGGGAATGCAGTCCTGCAGCCTCAGGCAGTGCCGGCACAGCAAGGCGCAGTTCGCCTTGCCCCAGACAGGTGTGGTGGCCGCCGACGCGGTGGCCGTACGCCACCTGGCAATACCACATGGGAGCAATCCATATACGGTATGGCAAACCAACAGGCAGCATCAACTGAGATGATGGCTCAGGCCATGGACAGGGTGGCCACTTCCATTGTCCCCCAACAAAGGCTAATTGAACAACTACAGCAGGCAACAGACTCCATTAGCCAGTCACACAGGGAGGACATGTTGGCGTCCAACAGGGACAGGCGGGCGGCACTGGAGACTCTGCGGGAAGCCATTTCTATTGAGTCCCAGGGCCACAGGGAAGCCCTGAGGGTGGAACACCATCAGCTCAGGGCAACACTGGTTGAGCTTGAGGCTTCAGCTAACACGAGGACAGAACAGCAGCTGGAGCGGCACACACGTACGCTCTCAGCTGAGATGCAGGCAACTAGGGAGGAGGTCCGGGCATCCCGTGAGTTGTTGCATGGGGACCTCCGCACAATTATCCTCCAGAACCAGACCTTCCACACCCGCATGCTTGCTGCCATGGAGGACCAGACTAGGGCTTTGCGGGGGCTGCCTCCCATAGTACCACCACCTCCTGATGCAGCTGCAGAGGATGAGGAGAGCGACAGCAACGATTCTTCCACAATAAGGTAGCCGTGCAGGCCATGAGCCCATGGAGGTGTTTTTTTTCGCAAGATCCACACAGGTGGGTTTTGGTGTGCACCCTGTCCTCGGACCTCCGGGGTGGCCTCCCCCACCCTCCCGGGCCCATTCATGGCCATTTTTGATTTTTGATTTTGGGTCAGATGCTTGGGTTTGTGTGACACACACCCCTCCTGCTTCCCGTTTCCATGGGCTTGCAAAGGGTGTGCCCAAGTGACATTGACTTACATGGTGACGTTGGACTCCCGTTTGATGTGTGGGCAGTCTGTAGTCAATACTGTGTATACATTCCTAGTGCATATTGTTGTTGTATTGTACACTGCATGGTGTATTGATATGTGCCTCTGCATCCATCTCATCCTCCTAATTTGCAGGTCCATTTCTCATGTCTTCACAAGGCGGTCTACTTTGGAACTGGAGTCCATGTTGTAAGCAGTGCACGTACACTTTTGCGTGCCGCTTACACTGTATAGTTGGAAGTGTTCAAAGTGCTGGCATTATCGGGTAGTGAGGCTACCATTATCGGGTAGTGAGGCTACGAATTTTTTAAGTCCGTACTGTCATGTTTATGGTAGGTTGGAGGTTGTGTAGGTGATTGGTATTATTGGTAAGTATTTGGTAATGTGTGTTGTTGGTCCTGCATTACTGTGAGCATTTCATGTGTGGCCAGTTTCCATTAGGCACACTGGAGTTGGTGACATTTGGGTCATGTTGTGGGGATTAATTTGTTTGCTCTCACATAGCATGACATGCCATGGTGTGTGGTGTGGCCGTGCCGGGGAGGGGTTGGGTGACATGGCACTGTTCTCATGTTGTATTTTGCAAGTGGGTATTCATTTTTGCTGCATGGAAGTGTGTCTTTTGATGACACTGCATTGGTGGTGTTTGTGTAGGTAGGGATGCACACATTGTGACACTTCCAGATGAACAATCTCAGGCTGCTATGGTTCCGACAGTTGACTGTCCCTTAATTCATCAGAATTGTCAGATTGAGTCATCATTGATTGTCAGGTGGTATGTGCCAGGGCTGTGTGCACTCCGCAGGGGTGTGCTTTCTATGTGAAGTAATTTGCCACCAGCTGCGTATGTGCTGCCTCACCCTGTGCTCTTTCCCCTCCCATGCGCAGCGGGCGTGCATGTGGTTGGGGATGTGGGGGCACCACCATATCCACAGCCAGGCCCCAGCGTGTTGCAACATTGTGCAGGACACATGCTGCCACTATGATCCTGCACACTACTGGGGGAGCGTATAACAGCTGCCCACCAGAACGGTCAAGGGAGCGAAAGCGTGACTTGAGCACTCCGAATGTGCGCTCCACTATGCCCCGTGTTGCAATATGGGCTGTGTTGTATCTTACCTCGGGAGGCGTGATGAGGTTCCGAATTGGCGTCATCATGTGTGTGCTCAGAGGGTAGGCACTGTCCCCTGGGGAGGTGGCGATGGGGATCATTAGTGGGGTATTGGCATTACTCTGTATCTGTCATGCATGCGTGTGCTGTGGCATTTCTACTCACCAAACAGCCATGCATCGCCATGCTGCCCAGCTTCCATGTCCCGGTTTAGGGTTGACATCCTGTAAATGAAGCTGTCGTGGGTGGACCCTGGATAGTTGGCATATACTGAGGTGATGATTCCCTTGGCATCACATACTACCTGGATGTTGATGGAATGCCAGTGCTTGCGGTTTCTATAGATGTGCTCAGATTCCCTGGGGGGACGTAGAGCCACATGGGTGCAATCAATGGCACCTAGCACTTTGGGAAATTGTGCCACCCTGTAGAAATCCTGGCTGACAGCCAGCCTTTCTGCAGGTGTTCTGGGCAGGTATATGTGCCTGCGGACTGATGGGCGTGCAGTGATGATGGCCAACACCTGGTGTAGGCACCGTGACTGCGTGGCCTGTGACACCCCCCCCCACTATGGCACTTGTCCGCTGGAATGATCCGGTAGCCAAGAAGTGCAGTACATTGAGGACCTTCTCCAGGGGGCTGAGTGCTTGGGAGCACAGGGTGGGTGATGTGAGGTCATCCTCCCACTCACTGACCAGGCCGAGTATTATGTGTGGTGGAAACCTGTACCTCCATACACCTGGTCATCAGGCATACCAAATAGGCTGGTTCTGGGTGTGAAGATTCTGGCCCTGACTATCCTTCTCCTCCTCCTGCGGTATTCCACGGCCACTGCTGCTAGGAACGGTATATTCATCCTGGCGTCTGAGCTTGTTTGTTGTTTGCGCACTCTTTTATGCTGCGCGGGACGTGCGCCTGCTTCATGCTGGCGTACGTGTTTCAGGATTGGACCATTTATTTTTTGGCGCGTTGTAGGTGACGGTGTAAATCTTCCCGCCCACCCCAGGAATACACGCAACACGCTCTCCCAGGCCCAGTCGCGAGTAAATATTCCCGCCCACCCCTGGAATACACGTACCCCACTCTCACAGGCCCAGTCGCGTGTGGAACTTCACACGCACACCGAAATACACGTACCCTGCAAATTCGCGTGTGAAACTTCACATGCACCCCGAAATACACGTACCCAGGGCAATCGCGTGTGGAACTTCCCACGAACCCCGTAATACACGTAGCCTGCGGGTATCGCGTGTGGAAGTTCACGCGGACCCATAATACACGTACCGTGATGGTATCGCGTGTGAGACTACCCGCGCACCCCTGGAATACACGTACCCAGGCAAATCGCACGGCTGGGGGGTGGGGGTGCTGGGAGACAGGAGTGGGGGCCTGCTGGCAGGTGCCCCTGACTGGTGGGGGGTGGGGGTGCAGGGAGACAGGAGTGGGGGCCTGCTGGCAGGTGCCCCTGACTGGTGGGGGTGCAGGGAGACAGGAGTCGGGGCCTGGTGGAGGGTGCCCTGCACTGCTGGGGGTGGGGGTGCAGGGAGACCGGAGTGGGGGCCTGGTGTCAGGTGCCCCTGACTGGTGGGGATGGGGGTGCAGGGAGACAGGAGTGGGAGCCTGGTGGAGGGTGCCCTGCACTGCTGGGGGGTGGGGGTGCAGGGAGACAGGAGTGGGGGCCTGGTGGCAGGTGCCCTGACTGCTGGGGGGTGGGGGGCAGGGAGACAGGAGTGGGGGCCTGCTGGCAGGTGCCCCTGACTGGTGGGGGGTGGGGGTGCAGGGAGA
The DNA here is from genome assembly GCF_040938575.1 of Ambystoma mexicanum. Classification (NCBI taxonomy): domain Eukaryota; kingdom Metazoa; phylum Chordata; class Amphibia; order Caudata; family Ambystomatidae; genus Ambystoma; species Ambystoma mexicanum. Next base: position 1,090,418,646 of record NC_090927.1, read on the forward strand.
CAGGAGTGGGGGCCTGCTGGCAAGTGCCCCTGACTGGTGGGGGCTGGGGTGCAGGGAGACAGGAGTGGGGGCCTGGTGGAGGGTGCCCTGCAATGCTGGGGGGTGGGGGTGCAGGGAGACAGGAGTGGGGGCCTGCTGGCAGGTGCCCCTGACTGGTGGGGAGTGGGGGTGCAGGGAAAGAGGAGTGGGGGCCTGCTGGCAGGTGCCCCTGACTGGTGGGGGGTAGGGGTGTAGGGAGACAGGAGTGGGGGCCTGGTGGAGGGTGCCCTGCACTGCTGGGGGGTGGGGGTGCAGGGAGACAGGAGTGGGGGCCTGCTGGCAGATGCCCCTGACTGGTGTGGGGTGGGGGTGCAGGGAGACAGGAGTGGGGGCCTGGTTTAGGGTGCCCTACACTGCTGGGGGGTGGGGGTGCAGGGGGACATGAGTTGGACATGAGTGGGGCCTGGTGGGTTGGCTGGGGGGCATGGCCATGGTGGATGGGCTGCCTGCGGGACATGTGCAGGGGTGCAGGGTAGTCCCCTGTGGTGTGGGCCGCCTGCAGGGGCCGTGGAGGGTGTAGAGGGAACAGCTGGGAGGACCCACACGGCCAATTCACGTGTGGGACTCCCTGGCACCCTGTAACGCTCACCTGATTCCCGTAGAGGCGCCGGTCTTGACTGGGCGTATACCGTATCTGCAAAGGTGATGTGTAACACACGGCTGGCTCTTTGGGCTGGACCTCTGTGCACTGTATGTCTGACTTGAAGGGTAAGATGTCTGCAGATAGAAAATATGGGATTAAGGAACTGGGTTATTGAATGTCTCTCTCTTCTTCCCTTTCTCTTCTCCTGTAGAACCCCAAAGGTTAACGCTCTCACCTTAGGTAAGTGAACGCCGTGCTCTCCATCTGCCTCGGGGCAGGGTGCTGTAACCAGTTTCTTCACTGGATAAGGGGAGCAGGCCTCTTGACTTCAGAGGACTGCTGTCCGTCGTTTACTGCACGAACGGTAAGTTTCGAGTAATTCTAATGTCTTTAAAGTCTTTAGTAATGATGTTTCTTGTTTTGCAGGGTTCCGGCGATGGCGGATGACATGCTGAAGTGAGTTGAAGATGGAGCCCGTGTGATGAATAGAAGCGCCTGGAAGCACGTAAGTAAGCGCTTGTTGCCTGCTTCACGATGCGCTCTAACTGTCTTTTTATTTTGCAGGTACAAGTTCGGAGCGGCTGCAGGGTGCCGGAATACCCACTGGGTTAGATGTGGAAAGGAGTAATGGCACGTGAGTATTAAAGTTCCCCAATGTCTTTAAACGCACCTTGTTTTGTCTTTCAGATGCGGGATGCAGCGCCGAAGGCCTCCGGAGCGTGCGAAGAGTTGGTAAGCTTTTGTCTTTCAGATGCCGGAATGCAGCGCGAGGCGTTGGTGACAGCCGATGGACCAGGTAAGTGAAGAGCTGTCACTGAAGACCGTAATGCTAACCTGTTCTTTCTTGTCTTTATAGGTGTTGCTGAAGACTGGATTCAGGATGTTAAGCCTTTTTCCTTAGGCCCAGGATCAGATGCAGAAGACACGATGAGCGTTCTGCTGCAGAGGATGCAGAATAACGCAAAGCAAGATTCATCCATCGGGTGTGGTTTAAATAGCCTCCTGTAGTGCTTAGGTAACTCCTTCCACAGCCACGCCTAGGTAAGAAAAGAGTTCCTGCTTTCCAGAAGAGTTCCAGTGTTCTGAATCTAGGGAGTGGCTCCTGCCCCACCCAACAGGAAAAGTAGTTCCAAACAGAAGAGGATCAGAGGCTCAACTGGCAGGCAAGTAAGCAGCATGGTCTGCTGCAGGTAAGTCCACCCAAGCATTATGAGCCCGGCGCTTCCAGCGCTGGGACTGGGCATATTTATGAGCCTGGTGCCACTGGCGCCAGGACTGGGTCCAAAAGGTCCCAATTGGGACTGGTTGGCACTCGGAACCTGGGTTATGGATCTGCTTCCAAGGGAGTTGGGAAAACCCTGACCTTTTGGAAGCAGAGATCATGACAGTACCCCCCCTCAAGGCCCCTCCCAAACCGGGCTTCTCCGAGGGTTTTGGCTTGTCAGGAAATGTTCTGTGAAATCTTTTGATTAGGCGAGGAGCGTGGACATATTCAGCAGGTTCCCAGGATCTCTCTTGGGGGCCGTAGCCTTTCCAGTCAATTAGGTAAAATAGTTTAGATTTGGAGATCTTGGAGTCCAGAATGCTTTTGACTTCAAACTCGAGTTCTCCATCAACTAGGATAGGTTTTGGAGATTTAGTTAGTCGGGTTTGAGGTTGCACGGGTTTTAGTAGAGAGACGTGGAAGACCGGATGTATCTTCATGTGCGGGGGCAAGTCCAACTTGACCGCTACTGGGTTTACTATGGTAGTGATGGAATAGGGACCAAGGTATCTTGGGTTGAATGTGCGTGGCCCTTTTAGAGGTAGATATTTGGTGGATAACCAGACTTGATCCCCTACTTGATATTGAGGGGCTTCCTTCCGATGTTGATCTGCTCCTTTCTTGTATTGTTCTTTAGCCCTTTGAAGGTGAGAAACAGCTTCCTTAAAGGCTTGGGTGATTGTAGAATGCAGGTAGTCTACTGCTGGTGTTTCAAGATCTTGGAGGGGATCCAACTCCGAGGTTCGAGGGTGACTGCCGTACAAAAGAAAAAACGGGGTTTTCCCAGTTCCCGAATGGACAGAGTTATTGTAGGCATATTCGGCTATCCAAAGGATGTCTTTCCAAGTTTTTTCAGTTTGTTGCAGCATGCAGCGTAAATACTGTTCCAGAGTTTGATTGGTCCTCTCGGTTTGTCCGTCGGTCTGAGGGTGGTGACTGGTCGATAGTCTCACATCAATTTGAGCCGACCGACAGCAACTTCGCCAAAAATGAGAAATAAATTGACTACCTCGATCCGAAATTAGAACCGAAGGAAAACCGTGCAGTCGGACGATGTTTTCGAGAAATTCTCGGGCCAGAGTTGCTGCTGTTGGCATGCCTTTGAGCGGAATGAAATGCGCCATCTTGGAGAATAAGTCCACGATTACTAGTATCGTATTGTATCCGGAGCATGGAGGTAGATCGGTGATGAAGTCCATAGAAAGCGGATGCCAAGGGCGAGGTGGGATGTCAATAGGGCGTAAGAGGCCTGCTGGTCTTTCCTTTTGACTCTTGTTTTGGGCGCATACTCCACAGGACATTATAAAGTCTCTGATATCTTTTTTCCAAGACGGCCACCAGAAGTAGCGCTTGATCTTTTCTGAGGTCTTGGCCATACCGGGATGTCCTTCCATTAAAGAATCGTGATAACAAGAGATTACTTTTTTCTGTAAATCTGTGCTGGGTAGGTATAATCGTTCTTGGAAATACAATAAGTTGTCCTTTACTGCAAAGTCCTTTCCCTGCAGATGCCAATTCTGTATGTCTGCTGGAGTTACAAGTTGCCTGGCCTTATCCTTAACTTCCTCTATGGATTCTGTGGCGATTACACCCAGAATTCTTTGTTCGGGAATGATTGGTACAGGTTTAGGGTTGATCAAGTGTTCTTCCACTCCCATCCGAGAAAGGGCATCAGCTTTACCGTTCTTTGTACCAGGTCGATAGGTAATTATGAAGTCAAACTCGGCAAAGAATAATGCCCAACGGAGTTGTCTAGAGGATTGGGCTTTTGCGGTTTTCAAATATTGCAGGTTTCGGTGATCCGTAATCACAGTAACGGTGTGCCGGGCCCCCAGCAGATAATGCCGCCAAGCCTTAAAGGCAGACTTGATAGCCAGAAGTTCCTTGTCAGTAATCGTGTAATTGATTTCAGGAGGCGAGAATTTGCGGGACCAAAATGCCACGGGATGCAACTGATTGGTTACCGGGTCCTTTTGTGATAGAACTGCCCCCATGGCAAGGCTTGAAGCATCAGTTTCCACGATGTAGGGGAGTTCCGGGCGAGGGTGTTTTAAGATTGGTGCAGGGATAAATTTAGTCTTCAAATCCTGGAAAGCTTGTTCCGCCTCGGTAGACCATTCAAAACGTTTGTTTTTCTTTAACAAGGCAGTGATGGGCTGGACTATTCGAGAGAATTCGGGGATAAACCTGCGGTAAAAGTTAGCGAAGCCTAACATGCTTTGCACACCTTTTACGGAGGATGGTGATGGCCATTTGAGAACTGCATCGACCTTCTTTGAATCCATACGCACTCCGCCAGGTGATAATATGAATCCCAAGAATTCAACTTCAGTCACGTTGAAAACACATTTTTCCAACTTAGCGAAAAGTTTGTGTTGACGCAATCTTTCGAGGACCATTTTCACGTGTTTCCGATGTTCAGATTCCGATGAAGAATAAACGAGGATGTCGTCAATGTAAACAACACACACATCTATGAGCTCTCTGAGGACATCGTTCATAAAATATTGAAAGGCGGCCGGGGCATTGCAAAGTCCGAAGGGCATGACCTGATATTCAAATAGCCCATACTTGGTGCGGAAGGCCGTCTTCCATTCATCGCCCTCTTTTACTCGTACCAAGTGGTAAGCTCCTCTAAGATCCAGCTTTGTATATATGCATGCTTTTCTGACTTGGTCCAGGAGTTCAGGGATCAAAGGTAACGGATATCTATTCTTAACGGTGATCTGGTTCAGGGAGCGATAATCTATACAAGTTCTAAGGTCTCCTTCCTTTTTTGGAATGAAGAACAAAGCTGAAGAAGCAGGGGACTTGGAAGGACGAATAAACCCATTTGCCAGGTATTGATCCAGGTATTGTCGAAGGTGAAGGTTCTCAGGCTCGGTGAGGGCATAAATTCTACTACAAGGAGGAGTAGATCCAGGTATCAGGTCTATCTGGCAGTCATAAGACCTATGAGGAGGTAGAGAGTTAGCCTGATCCTTCCGGAAAACATCTTGGTATTCTAGGTATTCGGGAGGTAACTGGGGAGTCTCTGAAGAAATTGCTGCCAGTGCAACACCAGGTGGAGGGTGACAAGTAGAGACACATTCTGGAAACTGGACCGTTCTTGCTCGCCAATCGATCAGAGGATTGTGTTTCTCTAACCAAGGTATTCCTAGAATAATCTGAAACTGAGGGGCCTTGATCACATCGAACACGATCTTCTCATGGTGTCCATCTTGACTTACTAGCGTCACCTCTTGAGTGGTATGCATTACTGGCCCGGAGGCTATCTCCGTACCATCCACCGTAGTAATGACGTCCTTTACAGCCTTGGGACAAAGAGTTAGATTCATCCTCAAAACCATTTCATGATCCACATAATTGCCGATGGCACTGCTGTCGACGTAAGCTTCAATTGCATGTAATCGATCCGGATTATCAGGGCTAATGAGGACCATAGGTATCACGAAATGCGAGGTCACGGAACTGGTTTTCACGCTCGGCAAGAGGACCTCTATTCTTGTCGGGCGAGGTCGTTTCCCTGCTCAGAGTTTGTAACTTTGGTAACTGCAGCTCCTACTGCCTTCTTGGCAGGTTTCACCGGACAGTCTCGAAGAAAGTGCCCTGAGTTTCCGCAATAGAGGCATAATTGCAACTGTTTTCTCCTTTCCCGCTCCTTTTGTGTTAGAGACCTTTCAGACCCCCTATTTGCATGGGTTCCCCGGAGTCTACTCCTTTGGAAGGAGTTGGCGGTTTGGAAAATACTCGAGCATCAAACTTGGAACGATCGGCCTTCCTGTTCTGCAGTCTGTGATCTATTTGAACGACTAAGTCTATATAGTCCGAACAATCTTGTGGGGGATTCACTACTTGGGCTAACACATCTTTGAGCTCTCCACGTAGACCTCTATAAAACAGCGTAATCCTTTTGTCCTCAGGCCATTGAGTTTCCACTATCAGTCTGTTGAAAGACGCAATATAAGCCAAAAGGTCTTGATTACCTTGTCGCAACGAAAGAAGCTCATTGTCCAAGGCCTGCCCCTGTGAATGTCTTGCGAACAGTTTTTCCATACTGAGCTGAAAATCTTGAAAATCATGGAGGACCGGATCATCTTGATTTACTAGAGGGATCGACCAGTCTGCCGCATTGCCACTAAGGTACGAAAGCACGAAAGCTACTTTAGCTTGATCAGTTGGAAAGGCTGCTGGCCGGCATAAGAAATGAAACCGGCACTGATTGATAAATACTGCAAACCTCTTTGGGTCACCAGAAAATCGTTCGGGCGGAGCCAGAGGTACATTCCCAGGTAGGTAGATCTGTACTGGATTCATAGAGGATGTAGAAGGAAGATTTCCCCCAGATGCGGGTAACGGGGTCTGTCCGGCTTGTGACTGTAGCAATTGTCTAGCGAGATCATCTGTTCGCTCCTTGGAAATAATCAGTTCCCTTCTTAGAGCGTTCGTTTCCTGACGGGCTGCATGCACTTCAGCCCTTAGTTCCCCAAGTAACTGGGCTAGCTGGTCGGTATCCGAGGTTTCCATAGCGCCTGGACGGGAGTTTTGTGGTAGGCTTTGCGTTCTGTAACGCTCACCTGATTCCCGTAGAGGCGCCGGTCTTGACTGGGCGTATACCGTATCTGCAAAGGTGATGTGTAACACACGGCTGGCTCTTTGGGCTGGACCTCTGTGCACTGTATGTCTGACTTGAAGGGTAAGGTGTCTGCAGATAGAAAATATGGGATTAAGGAACTGGGTTATTGAATGTCTCTCTCTTCTTCCCTTTCTCTTCTCCTGTAGAACCCGAAAGGTTAACGCTCTCACCTTAGGTAAGTGAACGCCGTGCTCTCCATCTGCCTCGGGGCAGGGTGCTGTAACCAGTTTCTTCACTGGATAAGGGGAGCAGGCCTCTTGACTTCAGAGGACTGCTGTCCGTCGTTTACTGCACGAACGGTAGGTTTCGAGTAATTCTAATGTCTTTAAAGTCTTTAGTAATGATGTTTCTTGTTTTGCAGGGTTCCGGCGATGGCGGATGACATGCTGAAGTGAGTTGAAGATGGAGCCTGTGTGATGAATAGAAGCGCCTGGAAGCACGTAAGTAAGCGCTTGTTGCCTGCTTCACGATGCGCTCTAACTGTCTTTTTATTTTGCAGGTACAAGTTCGGAGCGGCTGCAGGGTGCCGGAATACCCACTGGGTTAGATGTGGAAAGGAGTAATGGCACGTGAGTATTAAAGTTCCCCAATGTCTTTAAACGCACCTCGTTTTGTCTTTCAGATGCGGGATGCAGCGCCGAAGGCCTCCGGAGCATGCGAAGAGTTGGTAAGCTTTTGTCTTTCAGATGCCGGAATGCAGCGCGAGGCATTGGTGACAGCCGATGGACCAGGTAAGTGAAGAGCTGTCACTGAAGACCGTAATGCTAACCTGTTCTTTCTTGTCTTTATAGGTGTTGCTGAAGACTGGATTCAGGATGGTAAGCCTTTTTCCTTAGGCCCAGGATCAGATGCAGAAGACACGATGAGCGTTCTGCTGCAGAGGATGCAGAATAACGCAAAGCAAGATTCATCCATCGGGTGTGGTTTAAATAGCCTCCTGTAGTGCTTAGGTAGCTCCTTCCACAGCCACGCCTAGGTAAGAAAAGAGTTCCTGCTTTCCAGAAGAGTTCCAGTGTTCTGAATCTAGGGAGTGGCTCCTGCCCCACCCAACAGGAAAAGTAGTTCCAAACAGAAGAGGATCAGAGGCTCAACTGGCAGGCAAGTAAGCAGCATGGTCTGCTGCAGGTAAGTCCACCCAAGCATTATGAGCCCGGCGCTTCCAGCGCTGGGACTGGGCATATTTATGAGCCTGGTGCCACTGGCGCCAGGACTGGGTCCAAAAGGTCCCAATTGGGACTGGTTGGCACTCGGAACCTGGGTTATGGATCTGCTTCCAAGGGAGTTGGGAAAACCCTGACCTTTTGGAAGCAGAGATCATGACACACCCCCAAAATACACGTAGGCTGCTGGATTTGCATGTGGAATTTGCCGCGCACCCGGAGTACACGTACCCTGCTGAAATTGTGTGTGGAACTTCACGCGCACACCGAAATACACGTACCCTGCTAATTCGCGTGTGAAACTTCCCGCGCACACCGAAATACACGTACCCTGCTAATTCACGTGTGAAACTTCCTGCGCACCCCGAAATACACTTACCCAGGGCAATCGCGTGTGGAACTTCCCGTGAACCCCGTAATACACGTACCCTGCTGGTATCGCGTGTGGAAGTTCACGCGGACCCATAATACACGTACCCTGATGGTATTGCATGTGAGACTACCTACGCACCCCTGGAATACAGGTACCCAGGCAAATCGCACGGCTGGGGAGTGGGGGTGCTGGGAGACAGGAGTGGGGGCCTGGTGGAGGGTGCCCCTGGATGCAGGGGGGTGGGGATACAGGGGGACAGGAGTGGGGGCCTGGTGGAGGGTGCCCCTGACTGGTGGAGGTGGGGTGCAGGGGGACAGGAGTGGAGGCCTGGTGGAGGGTGCCCCTGGATGCATGGGGGTGGGGGTGCAGGGGGACAGGAGTGGGGGCCTGGTGGAGGGTGTCCCTGGATGCAGGGGGGTGGGGGTGCAGGGGGACAGGAGTGGGGGCCTGGTGGAGGGTGCCCCTGGATGCTGGGGGCTGGGGTGCTGGGAAACATGCGTTGGCGGGCAGTAGTGCAAGGTGACATGTGGGTTGGCTGCGGGGCATGGCCATGGTGGATGGGCTGCCTGCGGGACATGTGCAGGGGTGCAGGGTAGTCCCCTGTGGTGTGGGCCGCCCACAGGGGCCGTGGAGGGTGTAGAGGGAACAGCTGGGAGGACCCACACGGCCAATTCACGTGTGGGACTCCCCCGGCACCCCCGAAATACACGTAGGTTGCTGGATTCGCGTGTGGAATTTGCCACGCACCCGGAGTATACATACTCTGCTGAAATTGCGTGTGGAACTTCACGCGCACACCGAAATACACTTACCCAGGCCAATCGCGTGTGGAACTTCCCGCGAACCCCGAAATACACGCACATGCTATTTTTCACACAGCGGGTGTCCGTGTTTGTTGGTACCCCTTTGCACCTCATTTGTCCTAGAGGGCCACTGTATGGACCATTCATCATAGCTGTACATGGGTGCTTTTTGTTAGCGCACATTTTGGCGCACATTTATTTCAGGCGCAGGGACGCTACCGCCTGCTTTCTTGTGGCGTACTTGTTTGGCCCTGTGCACATCTTTCACCGTGCGCTGGTTTGCCCTATTCGATTCCATGAATACGAGTTGTAGGCGAGCGTGTGGGCGTTCCGCGCACTTACCTCCTGTACTTCCCCCGTGATGCCCATATTTTCACGCGTTGTTCCCCATTCCGAGTGTTATGCCCTGTGTTCCGCCTACTTTTGTGATGTGCGCCGCGCTATGTGCGATTTCGCAGCGGCCGCGGCGCACGCCGTTGGATGACCTGTGCGCCGGCGTGCGCCGCGCACTTTTTCAGCGCACATCCAACATTTTCCTCGCGCACGGACTTCCATGAATCGATGTGCGCTGGTTTCCCTGTGATTTTCGCAGTTGCACTGCGAATTTCGCACTTTTACTGCGAATCGCACGTTTTGGCACCTCTGCGCCGGAATTTTCGGCGCACATTAATTCCATGAATCGGCCTGTAAGTCTCTTTTTTTGGTAAATTCCATTTTAGAACATATTGTATTTAAATGAATGGTTAATGTGTTATATATATGGGTTACACTTCTTATGCATTACTACATATAATGTGTATGTGTGCTGGTTTGTGAATTTGTAAAATGTTCATATGTTATTGTATAACAATTAAACATACCCCCCCAAAATTTTTAGGTAGTGATGCTATTGTCCGAACATGTCCACGGACATTAAAAGAGTTCGCGGACATCAAACTCAGTAGAGGAGGTTCAGTATGTTCAATTTTACATGTACATAAAATCAGAGTTATTATTATTAAATTGTGCTACTAAAAACCTATGAAATTCAGTGAAAAAACTTTGTTAAAGGGACGTTATGGTTAAGATGCGCTAGTAAAAACCTATGAAATTCAATGAAAAAACTTTGTTAAAGGGACGTTATGGTTCCAAGTAAAACCGAAAAACTTCTGAAATTCGACAGTTATGGTAAGCTAAGCAACTGTAACTCGCGCCACCACCGTGCACCGCTAAGACTAACACCCACGACATCAAAGATGACATCACAAATGTCATTGATGACATCACTGATGACATCACATATGCATTTACTTTTCATGAAATGCCTGTACAAGGGATTCTTATTATAATGTTGAGAAAAAAGTGTCAAAGATCATTGGAAGAAATATCAAGAGCTAATTAGTGCATTAAGCAATGCATTGATATAAATGGCATTCTATTATGAAGTTCTATGCAGTATACTAAGCTACTCATGCAGAAACATTGGCATTGTGTGCAGCATAAATAATAAAGGTATAATATTCGTAATGTTGATATGTTGAATAATGAAATAATTGTTTTCTTAATAGTATTTTGTGTACTGTGAAATATGTAATAAATAGCTAATAAAACCCATGTATTATATAATTGCATTACTACAGACAAAACACAAAGAGACAAGAACACATACAAATATGGGTATATACAGGGAAAGTGATGTTAGTAAAAAAGCAGAAGTAGTAGCAGAAAGAATTCATAACCTAACTGATTATTTTCATACTAATAAATGATTGCTCTATTTCAAAGCTGCTATTTACCCTATGTATATGTATCACATGATGTGATTGGACCCTAAGGAAAGTAGTGCGAGTACAATGTGTACAAATATGACCATATACAGGATAGTAGAGCCATAAAACAAACAACAGGACTATCAGAAAGTGCTGCTAACTCATTGATTATCTTTATGCACAAAAAGGATTGCTGTCTTTCACGTTTGTGTCTTCCCCTATACATATGTTTCATATGATGTGACTGGACTCTAAGGGAATTACTGTAAGAACCTACTTGAAGGATACGTCTACAAATAAAATAAAATGTTTCGTTTCTGACTGTTTCTGAAGAAAACCATGTGCCCTAGATATGTCAGTAAAGGAAAAAAGAGTGAGCCAGACATGTGATGTTATCAGTGATGTCATCAATGGCATTTGTGATGTCATCTTTGATGTCATGGGTGTTAGTCTTAGCAGTGCACGGTGGTGGCGCGAGTTATGGTTGCTTAGCTTACCATAACTGTCGAATTTCAGGGGTTTTTCGGTTTTACTTGGAACCATAACGTCCCTTTAACAAAGTTTTTTCACTGAATTTCATAGGTTTTTACTAGCACAACTTAACCATAACGTCCTTTTAACAAAGTTTTTTCACTGAATATATATATATACACGAAAATATCACTCTCTATAGCTCAGTGGCAACGCAGAGCAACACAGGTTTGAATCCCGGGTCCGTGCTTAGAAAACTATTCGGTATTAAGCACGTTATAAATAACCAATTATAATCTTTTGTCTACACAGAAGATTTCCTTAAATGAAATAATGCCAATCCAGGCATGCAACCAGGACATAGCCTTCACTCATCTCACATTCATTACACATCTCTCTCACATATGAAACATGCGTTGGAAAAGTCAATAATTTTGGCGTTTACTGCTGTTCTTTGCATTTTGCATTTACAGGCAGTAGGGTGTAAGGAAAAGCGCACACTGATTCAAGGGAGGATGTGAGAAGGGATGCAGGTGTGCATTAGAATGAGAAGGGGAATAGAAAAAGGTAGGAAGCCATTGAGAAAGGGTGCCTTTAATGAGCAAGAAGAAACATGAGCGGAAAGGAGTGAGAGTGGGAGGGTAATAACATTGCACCCCATCCTACTCTGTAAATGATTTGAAAGGTGGCATAGGGAACACTTGCTTTAATAGTGCATGCCATTTGGGAGCGCTCAAACAGACGCTTGACCTACGAGCACTCTGGTGCTTTGTGTGAGTGCCGCCCTGTGTACATATAAATGATTTGAAAGGTGGCAATGGGAACACTTGCTTCAACCTTTCTAGCGCATGCCATTTGGGATTGCTAGAACAGGTGGTGGACCTACTGAGCACTCCAGTGCTTTGTGCAAGTGCTACCCTGTGTGCGCAGCACCGTGCATATGATTGCACAGAAAACAAATGAAATAGATGAAACCAATGTGTAGAAAGAAGAGCAGATCAGGGCAGTGAATCGCAGGCAAGAGGGAAGAATTGAGGAGTTGATCCCCCTTCATCTTGATCCCATCATGAAACAAGGTGTAGGCAGGGCTGGCACTGCAGAAGGGGATAGGAATGGTAGATTAGAAGACGGATGGGGAAATGGAACTGCGAGTTAGTGCATCGAGCCAATCCTCATGCAGGGGCCAAACAGTCTGTGGGAGCAACAAAACAGGTTTCAGGGCAGTGAGGGGGCAAGTACAGAGAGTAAGCGAGTGCATACATGTCAGCGCTATTATGGCACACGCAGGAAGGAGCGAACTCGGTTAAATGAAAGAGGCATTTATTCATCGCTCCCCAGACTGCGAGCGTGAGTTGTATCCAGATGGAAAAGAACACTTGAGAAAGTCACCCAAACCCCTTTATGCCTCCTGCTTCATTTCAAGTACCTGAAAAGGAAACCAATTGGCAGGTATTGGAACTGATATATGCAACCTGCCTAAGACTGGCTTGTGGGACATGCCAGCAGCAGTTGTGTGCACCACGGCATCTCCTGGGCCTTCCCAGAAACAAAATGGTTTACTTGTAGAAACAAAGACACACTGCTCATCATACGGACATCACTCACTGCACAGACAATCAGGTGCCGCTTGCATCAACAACACTGGACCAACACCCCACAAATCACTATAAGAACATTTTGAAAGACATTTTAGACCAAAACGTAACTATTACATTAACTTGTTTATTTTAAATTCAAAATACAATAAAATGTGTAACATAACTTCAAAGCTGTAGTCAATATGTTTAAAAGCATCAATTAAATCAATTAAAATGTTCTTTACTTTAACAAATGGCATCCGCCATTTTAGAAGTACAAATGGCTGACATATTCAGCACACAGTTGAAATACAGGTAAAGAGTGCAAAAAGGGGTGTCTTTTAGGGTGAGATGGATGGGAATGGGAGGAAAGTCATATATATTTCACTTAGAAATGGGTGTTAAATGGGTGGGACACATAGCCAAACAACATAAATCCATCCTCATATGTCAACTGCATTAAAATGCATTAGAGTCCCTCATTCAAAGTCCCTGTTTCAAGCATTCATGTTAAAGCTCTTATTTTAATGACAATAGTTTTGGCTTAAAGGTAGCGCTTTCAGTGCCACCTAAGAGGCAAAACTAAAAACCAAGAACATGATCCAGAAAATGTGTTTACTATTGAATGTCTGTATCATAACATTAAATATACTGGCTCTGCTGATCCATTGTTTGTAATGGGAAGAGATATTTCTATTTTGTAGTAGTAAATAAATATAAATAGGTCGGTGACTTAATACCTCTGGGTGTCTCACACCAACTCTTCCGTACAATATGCAACTTTTTTATTACAACTATAAATTCACATATGCTGCGAATGCATGTTTGTTAATAGTTCAATGCGTTTGTTTTTTGTTGTTCATTTATCCATGAGCACTTTGTTCGTGAACTTTTCCACCGACATGTTATTCACTGAAATTAAAAAAAAAAAAAAAAAAAAAAAAAAAAAATATATATATATATATATATATATATATCTGTTATGTGTGTATGGGAATAGGGAGTGGCAGCTTTGGGATGTGGGGGTTGAGGATTTGGGGTAGAGTGGGGGTTTGGGAGAGGGACCCCATTTAAAATAAATATATCGGTGAAAAGCACTTCAATGAAAAGTGAATGAACAAAGTGCACATGAATAAACTAATGTCGAAAAATAAATGTAGAAAGCTGTGCTTTTTCTGGGACATAGCAATTGAGGATGTTTTATTCTCTCATGTTTGCGCTGTTGCTGCTCTGAAATAATAAAGAGACATCTAGAAAACGTCCGCTTCTGTAACCCTTGTGTATTTTTCTTTGTTGTTAGGCAGTGGCGTATATGCACCAGACAAGCCCAGGGCATACTATTACAACGTGGAAACTGAGGATGGCCACCTCGTGCTTGCAGAAGTCCTCTCACATCCTCGACTTTCCCCCTCATATTCTGCTGTGCGTTGGTCAGAACATGCCAGCAGCATTCCAGAATTTCCCTCCAGCAGCAAACCTTTTTCCAGGCCAGTTTTCTTTGACAATTTCACCTTCACCAGGCTCGAAGGAGCTGAAGGGAATCAGATATCTTGCCAGAAGGACCTGTGCTGCAATTTGAGATACAAAATGGCGGAGAAGCTGCAAGGTGAAGCATATGCACTGGGTGCCTTTGATGGCATGCATGTGGTTGAAGGGGAGTACTATCTACAGGTAACAAACAGTTAATGTCATAAACTAGTGTCAAAATTAGAGCCTCTTAAGAGCTGAAATATATGTTCATATTGCTGCGTATGCTTTGACATAACACCAAAGCAAAGGTTGCCTTTGTGGACTTGAGGCATTGCCCTTATTGGGGTAGGGTCTTTGAGAAGGGATAGAATCATCCAGGCTCATTTGGTAAAAAATGCTAATTGCATGCAGGGGACCGCCAATACATGCTGTGGGGGCCCCTGGAGGCAATTTTAAACTTTCACAAAACGGAGTGGAAAATGAAGGAGTAAAAAGAGGCAAGCTTGCCTTTTACTCTTGCTTTTTATTCTCTGTTTTGTGACGATGTAAATGCCACCTGCGAATGATGCTTTGCATAAAGTATTTACGATGCATTCCTATGGAATCCATATGCATTTAGTAGGTGCTAAATGCAGGAGGATTCTACAGCAATCCATTGGTTTTATGCCAACATGAATATATATTGGGGAGTCTTGTTCTTTATGTCGTAGTATAAATAGCATGAATGAAATGTATGCTTAAGATGTTTGTGCATGCTTTTACGACTCAGCATATTTTTATTGATTTGCATGGCGTAGAGGGGGCACATAATGGAATTGCTATTTCTACCACGCCCGTCCTCACCGTTAAACAAATGCACAACTATGCCTGCATAACATTTTCAAATCCTTTGGATCCCCATGGAATCCGCCTGCTTTTTGCACCAGCTAAAATAAGACAAGTCTGATTCCATAGGAAGCCATTGTAAACACTGCTTGCCATGTTTGAATGGCAGTCAGCATTCACTCAATTTGCACAGTGCAAAATCAAAGGTGTACTTACAATTACGGCAGTGTTTACACTTCTGTTTTGCACTTTGCAGAGCCAATGGCTAAAATTGCATGGAGGCAAAACATTTGAACGTGCACTTTAACTAAAATGATATCTGTGCTGGTGTTAAGCATGTAGTATTTGAAGGACGGAGGAAATATACGCAGCAGACTTATTATATCTGCTTCATGCCTCTACTACACTTTCTAATAAAATGAAAATGTCCCGCAATGTAAATGGCATACATCTTGATTTTTTCTTCACGCCTCACTTTTGCACTTCTGCACTTCAAAAACGAGCCCAATTAGTCCTGGGGAGCTTGAGTGCATCTGACTCACAGTGTGTGTATATGTGTGTGTGCACACGCACGCATGTGCTTGTGCGCATGTGTGTGTGTTCTCCTACTTAACAACATGAAGTTGTATTAGGGATCCATATAAGGCTTACATTGATTCACCCACCCATAGATCCCAGGTTTTAGTAAGCCAATCATGTGATACACTATTTGTATATATGTGATATAGTGCAGACCTAGCTCTTAGGAGCAGTGAATAACTTTATAGAGACCATTCATTGCAGCTGGCGCATCTGTGACATGAGTTACTATGTGGCGGGCAAACTGCGGCCATCGAGATGTTTTGGCCTCCGACTTCCATCAGCACTAGCCGTCCGAGTCAATTGCGAGGAACATTAGAAAAAAGATGATGCCCAAAACAAACGGAGGCCTGTAGGGTGCCCGCCACTGCTTTATATAGGAGAGTAACGCAATTTAGGCTTGCTTGAGGGCATGATAGAGAAGCCAGGATGTGAATGAGAGGAGGGTTGGTACATGGAATTGTGACAAAACTAGGTGACACACTGAACCATTCTTGTTTTACATTTATTAATTGGACAAATGTACTATTTTAAGTATGGGGAGATAGAGTGATTTGCCCAGAATCATAAGATTCTTGGGATTTCTGGGATGCAGGTTTAGAACCCAAATCGCAAGGGCTCAAATTCAGCAGCATAGCCCAACTACCACACCGCCCATCTGGAAAAACTATGGACAGGAAATCATTTTGATTTAAATTCCGTTATAGAAATTATGATCCATATATATCATTTTGGAGGAATCATATCAGATCAGACCCATTTTTTATTAAAGATATGGAACAAAATACGAAAATCCAAAAAGACTGAACAATAGCAGTAAGGCCGCAGACCTCGGTTCTGGTAGCATATCAAGTGTACTCTAATCACCAATTATTTTAAGACCTTCCTTTTGTCATATAAAATGGTTTCTCTACTGCTTACAGGTCTGCATACTACTGAAGTGTAAAAGCACAGACTGGGAGACATGCGGAGAGCCTGTGGACAGCAGCGCAACTATGTTTGAGTTTTTCTCCATGATTGGCACCTTTGGCACTTCGTATGTATTTCCAGAAGTATTGCTCAGTGGCATCAAGTTGGCACCCGGAGACTTTGAGGTACAGTAGGTTTATGCAGCCTATATCTTTTATGTTTTATTACTCACATAACATTCAGCACACTAAGTGGTTGCAGGCTTATCTCTTATTAGTTCCCCCTAATATTCTCCACACTGTTTTCATATCTTGAAGCTTTTCTGTCTGCTAATTTTGGAAATTTGGGATGAAATGCAGTTACTCACCATAACGCAAAGCAACATAATTCACCACAACAGTACCTTTTGTGCATGGCGTCTATACTACAGAGCAAGAATACAAACCTATCGGAGAAACCAGTACATTTGTTCACACCAAAGACATCACATTCAAGAGACGCATTACCTGTAGATGGAATGTCTGTAAAAACAGAATAATATGTACCAGGACAAACCAAAATTCCAATGAATCTACTTGGGCACTAATCTTCTAATAAGCATTTCAAGTAGCCCGTGCAAATACCTTTCTGACATTGGCAGGGGCTCGATAGAGCAAATATGTAAGGCTTTTCTCTGCAACCTGTATTAAGAGAATTCACTCAGTTACAGCCACTACATATAATCTCCTCCTGCCTACCAGGAAATGTAAGACTTTTTCTCTGCAACTAGTATTTGGTCTGGCCACTAAAAGACAACAGACAGTTACAGGCAATGTGCACAATCTCCTCCTGCTTACTAAGCATTATGTAACATTTTCACTGAAACTTCTAAATAGTATTTTCTATTACCACTAAAAGAAGTGCTGCCACTTAAAGCTACTAAATGTAATTGAATCTGCTGCCTAATGCCAAACGATTCTTTGTTGTTACTCTCCTTAAACTAGCAAAAAAGCCACACTCGTTTATGTCATGCAAGGTTGATTGGCAACTGGAATCTAGGGAAGTCAGTTATAAAAAAAGTGACAAAAATATGGCCTGTCCTATTTCAATTTCCTACCTGTCCCGCAACTAAATTCCCATTTCAATGTTCTGTCTGTTCCCCAACTAAATACAATTTGTATTTACTACCTGTTCCTTAAAAAATCTTTAAGTGGTCTACCTGTCTCTCAACTAAACCCTATTTTAATGTTCTTCCTCTCCTTCAACTCACTATTTCTCCATCCCTGCCTCTCCCTCATCTAATTCCTATTCCTTCAACTGCTCTAGCAACCTCCTGCCTCATTGACTGCCTACAAATACCGAACCAAACTGAACCACACCTGCTCTGTTTATTCTACTGTAGCGTGAACCACCCAAACCATGTTTCCTAAAGCACTGTTTATATTCGGAAAAGCTCGACTTCCGTGAA
This sequence comes from Ambystoma mexicanum, assembly GCF_040938575.1. Taxonomy (NCBI): domain Eukaryota; kingdom Metazoa; phylum Chordata; class Amphibia; order Caudata; family Ambystomatidae; genus Ambystoma; species Ambystoma mexicanum. The sequence continues at coordinate 1,090,436,530 of NC_090927.1, forward strand.
ATTTGTAATATTCAGGTGATTCGGTTTATTTGTGAAATGTTTCGTCTACACTTATAAACCACCATTAGCACCAAAGCAAGTGATACCTTTCATCTGGCACCCTTTCAACTTGGTGCTCTTTATGGCTGTGCACCACAGATAGTGGTCAATCACACTTGCATCCAAGATGGCCTCCTCTACTCATTGACAATATGGCAGCTCCACTCCATAAATCCTAAAATGATGTGCTATTGTACTGAAACACTTCCCTTATATGCACCAGCCATACTTGTACGATTGCTATATTCCATCCCAGGCAATCGCAGGAATGCACAGATCTTTACACCAACTGAAAGCAGGGGGATGCCTTTGGAATCCATTGTAAACGCTGCCTTCCAGTCTTACATGGCAGGTGGGATTTACTCAATTTGCAATACGGATTGCAAAAACAAACGTGTGCAGGCGATTATGACTGCATTTACACCTTTATTTTGCACTTTATAGTGAAAATTACTAAAATGGCAGGGACTGGACCTATTTACACATAAGTGAAAACAGCAGGTCCCCTCCAGGCCATTTACGGGATCTTGCAAAACGAGGCTCTGGGTCTTCTCGTTGGGGTTAGCATCACTTGGGATAAGGGCACAGAGCCAGCACGGGCCGCTGAATATCCGTATCCTCACCAAGTGGACTATGCAGCTGGTGATGGACCTGCGCACGCTACGAAACATGTGCCCAACAATGGTGTGTTCTTGTTCCACTAGCAGGTGTTCCTTGATGCACACATTAGGCTTCACTGGGGGCAGCAGGCCATCTTCCGGGAACCACATCACACGATGATAGATATATTTAACCCGCTTCGGAGCTCATTAGAAAGTGCCCAGTTAAAGCATATTTAGTTTAGAAATGTTTGTTTCCATTCATGGTGTTCAATAATTATCCAAATACTGGACTTTGAAGTACCAATCACAGACAGGCTTCATGCACACCCTCACTGAACAAGGCAGTAGAACTGATAACGCGATTGTCTAAGAAACATAAATGATGCGTTGTACTTTGTGTGCTGAAATTGCAACTGAACCACAGTCCCCTCCTTCCGACTTGGGACAGTGGCAGGAAGGTGCCCCTATTAGGGACCTGAATGTAAACATCACAGTTTCCTCCGGTGAACTGTCCCATCTGTGACAGAGATCAGATGACCAGACAAACTCTGTGAATGTGGCGTTAACACCGATCCGGCGGGCAGGACCCGTTGTTAAGGCCATTAGCACTCCGGTTTACCGAAGCGGTATCCCAGGGTGCAAAAAAAAAAAAGGATTTTCCTTCCTACAATGGAACGCGCGTGGCGTGCCGTTGTACGAAGGAAAATCCTTTACCAATATGGTCACCATGGAAAGGGAGGAAGGTGCGGTTGCAGCGGGGAGTGCCACCACAGCCGCAATAAGGTAAATTGGGGGTGGGGGGATACAAAATTTTAAAAAGGGGACGGGGAGGGTCGGGGAAGGAAGATGGCGGTGGGGGGACCCGGCCTTCAGGTGGCTTGGAACGTGTGCTTACACTGGCGGTTCAAGCCCGCGTTCCTAGCCACCTGATTGGCTGGCACTTCCCGCCCGTGTGCTAATTAGATTTTAAATTATTTATTTAGGAACTTGTCCAGTAAGTGGGAGAAACAAAGTATGACACGTAGGGATGAGCGTCAGGAGCAATCCAGTGGCTCTAAGTGGTAGCCATTAAAAGATAAAAGCTAAACAAATAGTTCTCTCCAGCATCATAACATTCTGGGGTTCGATTCCTGGGCTGACAGCTCAGCCTGTGTGAAAGCCTCGAGCAAAAGTCTTGTATTTTCCTAATCTCTGGTACTTGTCTTCTCGCAGGCTTTGGACAGTCCTCGGCAACAATGGTTTCACAGGGATGTCTTGCCTTGTATTTTCCTTTTATTTCTTCTTGTTTTGGTCATCCCCTTCTTCTGTACGCTCGTCACTTTGCAGCGATTTCCCAGTTGCTGTGCAGCAAGGTAGGCCTCCACAGATAATTGCAACTCTGTGGAATGGCAATCAGACAACTTGGCAGAGACGGTGGTACATCCCACATGCCTATGTCTGAGCCAGGCAAGATCAGGAGGAGGCGAGGGTGGCCAACTTTTCTGACCCTTTCTGATTAAAAGCTTCAAAGCTTAGAGTTCTGTGTACCAAGAACTGTTTGATTACTCCAGTCTCATTGGTGCTCAGCGGTGGGATAAGGTCTTTGGGGCTAAGTGTAAAACCATAGCAGTCATCAAATAGTTGTTTGTACACAGAACTCTGGACATCGAAGGCTTTAGGCCTGGAAAAGTTACCAAGCCTATATACCATGGAACATATACTAGTGAAACCATTGCTCTGTACCAGGTTGAATATGTAAAAGACTTGTGTTCAGAGAACGGACTGCCTACTTTGGGTAACAAAATTGACTTTGTGCAGACACTGATGGATCATCACGTATCTAGGAAGAGTGCTTCACCTGCTTATATTGGTATGGGTGATGCTGAGGCAGGGCCTAGCAGTAGTAATGGTTCTGTTGTTGTTGCAACCATAGTGGGTACAAGTGATTCTGACAAGAGAGCTTCTGAATCTTCTGCTTGCTTATGAATATGCTGTTACTTAGGTGCCCCAAAGGTTAAGTGCAAGGGATCTAGTGAGAATCCCCCATGGTGAATGTATATATGTTTTTGATAATAGTTTAGTAGTTAGACTTACCTGAAGTTGTCCTATGTTTCGAGTGTATACAAAGGCCTAATAAGTAATTGCATATGTGTATACATCTCTGTCTAATTGGAATTATTGGAGTGCTCTTTGGGTGTGCCTCATTGCAGCCCTACAACACTCTCACACCCTCCTGAATCTAAGCCTTACATCTCTGCCACCCTACCTTGACTGGATTTGGCTATACTTCAGTGTCTTTTCTGTTCACCATAATAGGGTAGCCTTTCAGGGTTTATTCCGAAAATCCATCTTAATATCCTAAGGACCTTGTGTTAGAGGAAGTGGAGGGGCCAGTAATAAAGAGAGATACATAGAGAAAACTAGATGGTTGAATCTTCCTCCAGCTATGCTGAGCTCCCTCTGTCTACACCAGGGGTGCACAACTGATTTTGACAGTGGGCCGAAAGTACCTTACATGAGGGCTATAGTGGGCCGAAAAGTAAATGTGGGCGGGGCGGTGGGCGGGGCGTGGCAGGAGGCTTTTTAAACCCCCAAGTTGTACTAAACACATGGAAAAAGAATGTTTTTGAGGGGTAACGATTTTTATTTGCAATTCAAACTTACATTTTGTACTACACATTTGCCATTGTTATAATTTATTTCTATTTGGTTATTGTATCTCGCCTGTTTAATTAACTTATATATATTTTATTGACCCTAGATTGGATATGCCGTTATTTTGGACTGCTACAGTTTGCTATTTGGGTTGCCCAAGAGGAGTATGGCCTTCGTTGAGTCAGGTTTCCTCAAAAAGCCAAAGATGAACATCTCCTAACTGTGCCTGTTTTAGCTTTATTATTGGGTTCACTCTTGGAGTGCAACACTATGCCCCATGGACCCCCTTACCCCCAACCAAACACTATGCCTCATGGCCCCCTCACCCCAACTAAACACTATGCCCCATGTCACTCACCCCCAACCAAACACTATGCCCCATGTCCCCCTCACCCCCAACCAAACACTATGCCCCATGTCCCTCGCCCCATGTCCCTCACCCCCAACCAAACACTATGCCCCATGGCCCATTTACACCCAACCAAACACAATGCCCCATGTCCCTCACCCCCAAGCAAACACTATGCCCCATGTCACTCACCCCCAACCAAACACTATGCCCCATGTCCCCCTCACCCCCAACCAAACACTATGCCCCATGGCCCCCTTACACCCAAACCAAACACAATGCCCTATGGCCCCCTCACCCCCAACCAAACACTATGCCCCATGGCCCCCTTACACCCAAACCAAACACAATGCCCTATGGCCCCCTCACCCCAAACCAAACACTATGCCCTATGGCCCCCTCACCCCCAACCAAACACTATGCCCCATGTCCCCCTCACCCCCACCCAAACACTATGCCCCATGTCCCTCACCCCCAACCAAACACTATGCCCCATGTCACTCACCCCCAACCAAACACTATGCCCCATGTCCCCCTCACCCCCAACCAAATACTATGCCCCATGGCCCCCTTACACCCAAACCAAACACAATGCCCTATGGCCCCCTCACCCCCAACCAAACACTATGCCCCATGGCCCCCTTACACCCAAACCAAACACAATGCCCAATGGCCCCCTCACCCCAAACCAAACACTATGCCCCATGGCCCCCTTACACCCAAACCAAACACAATGCCCTATGGCCCCCTCACCCCCAACCAAACACTATGCCCCATGGCCCCCTCACCCCCAACCAAACACTATGCCCCATGTCCCCCGCACCCCCAACCAAACACTATGCCCCATGTCCCTCGCCCCATGTCCCCCACCCCCAACCAAACACTATGCCCCATGGCCCCCTTACGCCCAACCAAACACAATGCCCCATGTCCCTCACCCCCAACCAAACACTATGCCCCATGTCATTCACCCCCAACCAAACACTATGCCCCATGTCCCCCTCAACCCCAACCAAACACTATGCCCCATGGCCCCCTTACACCCAACCAAACACAATGCCCCATGTCCCTCACCCCCAACCAAACACTATGCCCCATGGCCCCCTTACACCCAAACCAAACACAATGCCCTATGGCCCCCTCACCCCCAACCAAACACTATGCCCCATGGCCCCCTCACCCCCAACCAAACACTATGCCCCATGTCCCTCACCCCCAACCAAACACTATGCCCCATGGCCCCCTCACCCTCAACCAAACACTATGCGCCATGGCCTCCTCACCCCCCACCCCATGGCCCCCTCACGCCCAACCAAACCCCCACCCCCCAAATCAGCACACACAAACCAGCACCAATACAGACCCGAACCCCCACTCCCCAACTCAGCACACAAACATGCACCCATAAAGACCCGAACCCTCCACCTCCCCCAACTCCAAACCCCCACCTCAGCACACACTCTCAAGCATGCACCCATACAGACCCGAACCCCCCATCCCCCCAATTCCAAACCCCCCACCCCCCAACTCAGCACACACTCTCAAGCATGCACCCATACAGACCCGAACCCCCAACTCAGCACACACACAAACATGCACCCATAAAGACCCGACCCCCCCACCCCTGCAAATCAGCACACTCTCAAACAAGCACCCATACAGACCCGAACCCTCACCCCCCAACTCAGCACACACACAAACATGCACCCATACAGACCCTCACCCCCCACCCCCCAACTCAGCACACACACAAACAAGCACCCATACAGACCCGAACCCTCACCCCCCAACTCAGCACACACACAAACATGCACCCATACAGACCCGAACCCCCACCCCCCAACTCAGCACACAAAAAACATTCAAATCAAAACATTCATACACATCCGACACACCCCTCCACCCCCGCATCTCAACATACACACAAAATACATTCAAATACAAACATTCATAAACATCCGACACACTCCCCTCACCCCCGCATCTCAACATACACACAAAATATATTCAAATACAAACATTCATACACATCCGACACACCCCCCACCCCCGCATCTCAACATACACACAAAATACATTAAAATACAAACATTCATACACATCCGAAACCCCCCCACCCCCGCATCTCAACATACACACAAAATACATTCAAATACAAACATTCATACACATCCAACACCCCCCCCTCCACCCCCGCATCTCAACATATACACACAAACATAAAGCAAAACAAACCCGACACACAAACAGAGCACTTACCGGAGACGTGCTGGAGGGCTGGAAGGCAGGTAAGCTGGAACGCTGGAATCGTACTACGGCTGGCGTGGTCCAAGGCTGAAATGCCTTCTGGCATCAAGCCTTATGGACCACGCCAGCCGTAGTGCTGGCCCTCCATTGGTGCAGCACACACGCATTACGTGGCTCGTAGGAGCGACGTGGTGCGTGTGTGTGCTGAGCCAATGAGGGCCAGTGTTTTGTCCGGCCCGGAAGACAACAAAGACTTTCTTAATGGAGGGCGGCCGGACAAAAGAGCATGGCGGGCCGCAACTGGCCCGCGGGCCATATGTTGTGCACCCATGGTCTACACTAACTCCACCACCTTCCCTTGTCAATAGCGCCAAAGGGCCTTTTGGTATGCAGCACCCTGGTGTGAGGCCAGTCCCTTTGGGATTGGAGTGCCCTTTGATTCCTGTTTCCCAGGCCAGCTCCTTTTTGGAGGCTGTCCTGCTGGAAAAAGATGTTGCCAGACCTCACAAAGGATCAAACGAGGGTCCCGGTCATTCACTCACCAAGCAGTGGAAGGGCCTGTCTTTCTGACCAGAATACACGCAATCCTTCCACAGCTTGCCTGGGCTCATAGTTCTGACGAATGTATGATATCAATCTTAAGTGGCGTTCTTATGGTTATGTGAATTACTATCCATCGTACCCTAACTAAATTATGGCTTTATGTTTAATATTTAAACTGCCACCAGAACAGTAATTACTCATGACTTTTCGTTTTGGAACAGAGGTACAGCCTTTGAATGCAGCCTCTGTACTGAGGTGACTTGGCTTTCAAAGCAGCTGTCAAATGGGCACCTGTGACCACTGGATCTGCTCTGTCCCACTGGAGAGGAGGCGCTTCAGATCAGGATACTGATCCGGCAGGGCACAGGTGGACACTATGCATTTGGCCTGGCGCTTATGAAAGGGAGAGCTGGGACCATAATACAGAAACTTTGCACCTTTGCAAGTACACATTTGCAAGATATTAGCACAAGGGCAAAGCTTGCCCTAGTTAAAAAAAAAAAAAAAACTCAGGGCCACATTAGAAAACCTTTGCACCAGGACAAGTGCAATTTTGCATGGTATTAGCACTAGGGCAAAAACTGCCTCTGGGCAGGGCCCCTCCCCACCCCTCCTTACCAGCACTGACGATAGCCTTGGGACTACAGAAGAAGTGCTGCTGTCCTCCTCGAGGACGCCAGGAAACCACAAGGCAGCAGCAGCAGCATCCCTGTGAAAGGGTGCTGCAGAACGAGGCAACACCGGCAGAGGACGTGAAAAGGGATGCGTGGCACCAAAGGTGTGCCGCGCTATCCCCAACACCTGCCATCAAAGAAACGCAGCTCCAGCTGGAGATGGCGCAGAGGGCAGCAATTCCACTAAGCCACCAGGGATTTGTTATTAAAAGAAAATGAAGGCCCCATGAAGACCTTGGCCACTATGCCACCAAGGATAATAGCTGTTTTTGGTTTGTAGGCCTTGAAGAAATCCAGTGTCCCTCGACCACTGTAGGGTACATGCTGGGAAAGGGGGTGGGGCTTAACAGCCCTTTTTCAGCCCTCCCATGGCCTTCCCATGTCACACCCCCTGAGGCATGTAAGTGATTGCACAGGGTAAGTAGCCAATCCTGGGAGGGAGTGGGGTATTTAAGGAGGTGTGTGTGAGTGTGTAAGTGTGGGTTAGTTGCGTGAAGCCAGGAGCAGTGGAGGACGTCCGAGAGACTAGTGAATGCGACTGCAATTGGAGTACAGAGGCTATTGTTAAGGAGGAGTCCGTGGAGTGTTTGTGAGAGAAGGAGACTGTGAGTATTAGAAGTAGAGTAGGAGTAGTGGCAGGCTGAAGTAGTGGAAGTGGTGGTGGTAGTAACTGGAAGTAAGTAAAGTAGGTGATGGGAGTAGCAAGTTAAGCAGATAGGTGGTAGTGAGTAGTAGAGGGGTGTGCAGGGCACCATATCCCTGGGTGTCCCCGGGGTCTGACCAGGGCTTAGCAAGAGATGTGAGCAGGGCAGGATATCCCTGGAGGTCCGGTGAGAGGAAGACAGTGGTAGTAGAGAGGTAGTGTTAGTAGCAGAATAGGAAAAGTAGAAGAGACACCCATTCCAAGGCAGATACACAATGATTTGGCAGTAAGTGAGATAGAAATTATAACTAGGGGAATAGCAAGAGGTGGGGAATTAGTGTGAGGAAGAAGGAAAAAGGAAACAACAGATAGAGAGACAGTTGGAGGTACAAGTGAGAGTAAGGCTAAGAGTGTGAGAGTAGTTAAGATCTAAGGGTGGAGGTGGAAAGGCAGAGTGAGAGATTGGAGGGACAGTAACATGGTGGGAGGAGAACAGTTTAAGAGACAAGTATAGAGCAGGGTCAGGCACAAGAGGGCGTAAAATGCGTGAGCGGCACTCTGGGCCACAGAAGGCACCATTCCCTATTCCCTGAGTTCGAAACAATGACAGGAGAGGGAAAGTTAGAAGTTCCCTAAGGAGTTAGCTAGCCATCGTCTCAGGGCAAACACCTAAAGTGCAGAGGAAAAGAAAGACAGATAGGTATTACAGAGCTGAGAGTTACTAACCAGCCGGATAGGGGCCTCCGAGCTAGGGAGGTGGGAACCAAGCCCGGGGAAGTCAAGAGAGGAAAGGGCCGGCCGTAGTGCCAACATCCCAGGTCATTTAGACCCCAAAGAACCTTGCGAATCAACCATTCTGACTATAAAAAGTCTTTAATTAACACCCTTGAATTGATTCTAGGAGTCGGCATGGTTATTTGTGGCAGGCACCCCATCACAATATAGTTTCAATGCATTTTCGCACCAGGGAAAAACTTTGCTCGAGTGCTAATACCAATCTGTATTAGCACTGGTGCATACTTTGCCGTAGCGCAAAATTGCATTGAAAGAAGGGGTTTTTGCCCAAAAGGTAAACTTTGACCTAGTGCTAATACCTTGCACTAGTGCAAAGGTTTTCTAATGTGTTGCAAGTTGTTTTTGCACAAGGCACAATTTGCCCTAGTTTTAATACCGTGCAAAATAGCACTTGCACTGGTGCAAAGTTTCTGTAATCTGGCCCCTGCTTGGTAGATTACCTTTTCGTAAAATGGAATTACCTGCATCGTTTTGGTTCTACATCAAAGCAAATTAGTCCGTGGTAATTTACTTCCACAAAATCACTTCGAATTTTTTTTCCATTTTAAAAATAAAAAATGGGTTGTCTCCTTATTTCCCCTCCCCACCATTACCACCCCCTATACGACCTAACCCTAAAAAACATATACTTGTTTACTTCACAAAGGGATTTTGCTGAAGTAAATGATTATAATGATTATTATTTAGTTTGTTAAAACCATGCTATATGATAATTGTATTAATTAATACAAATCCAAAAGGCCAGGAGTCCTACAACCTTGCCAAATGGCAATTCCCCAGGGAGGACCTGTTTGGGTGACCAGGTGTCCCAGTTTATGTTAATGTTAAAGGTATGTGTACAGCGAGGGAGTAGGAAAGTGAGAAAGTATTGTCCTGTTGGCAGCTTCAGTTCGGTTTTCACTGTGCGCTGAGCTTGGGTGTGAATATCAGATCGATGCAAGTCCTTGTGTGCTGTTGGTGCGAGTTATGTGTTGTTTGTTTGTTGTTGCGGTGCAGTGAAGTGCGTGTGGTTTGCCGTGCAAGAAGGTGGTTGTGTGGATTTGTGTGAGTTAAGTATGCAGACATTTGAGCTTTTGGATTAGTGGGTTATGTCTCTTAGTCCTTATAATTCGTATTTTCTGTATCCGGTTGTTTTATGGATTAGGCATATTCTATGGAGGACAGTCCCGTGTTTTCACACCATGTGCCCCTTTCCCATTCTGGTTGGGTCTCAAATAGCCTCGTGTGAGGGATGTAGAGTGCAACACAAGCAGCTCCTGCTGCTGCTAGAAAGGCAGAGGGCTCTAAAACATGGAAAAGTAAAAAGAGAAGAGACAGCTGGGATTGGGATAGAATGTAAAAGATAGGCAAGTGTATGATGAAAAGAGAAAGGAATACAATAAGATGAAGGATGGATTCATGATGAGGAAGGAATGCAAGTGATTGGTGGGAACTCTACCAGGACACTGGGTGTACATTAGAGTACATTGTAAATAGTGCACTCCTCTGCTCTGCAGGGGAAAGAAATCCCCCTGAACAGGATTAAACTTTTCAATAACTGCTGTAGTAAGGCTACAATGACACAGAAAGAAGCTAAGGGGAACTCAAAAAGCGCAGACATGATTCAAGCTCCGATTTATCCATTATTCTGTAGGCTTAGCCTTTCTGATCCATCATGCTTTAGGGCTCCACCTTGGGCATGCTTTTTCTATGATTAACTTTGCAAAATTGTCCCGGTGTTTGGTTTGGAAAATATGGTCACCCTACTAAAGCCACGAGCAAGGGCAGTCCCCTCTGAGCAATTTGTACTTCCAATAACTTGAGCCCCCTCTGTGCTGTGAGAAGATGCTTGTTTTTAAACACAAAAACACTTTCAGGAAAGAACATCTCTGAGTCTTGTTTCTTTTCACAATAAATGTGCAACCTACAAAAGTCCCTAAGCAGAAGATCACCCCTTCCCTGTCTGGGGTGCCTGTACCTAGGTAGGAGGTGATGTACTGCCTATCTAATAGGGAAAGAGGAGAGTGCTATCCCTATATCTACAATGTATGCTCTACAAGTATGCATCTTGAGGAGTCAACAGGTATTAATCATATGGCTAAACCACATCTATTTTCATTTCGGTGACATTTCTAGGAGGAACTATTTCTTTGGGGCCCCGGGGCCCTACATATCTTTTCTTTATTGACCTTCCAGGAAGTGTGTCCACAGAATTTTATAGATCCCTAGTGGATGATATCAAGAGCTATAGACCACTACCAGCGGACCCTACTCCACTGCTTAGATCTGCGTTTGCACCCATTGTGGAGGAAGCTCTGGTAGAAGGCTATATTAGCAATAAAGAGGCATCTTTCCTTACACCGAAAAGTACCAGATAACCGGTGTTCTATGCACTTCCAAAAGTGCATAAAAGCATAACACCTCCGCCAGGGACTTTGTTAGGTTACACATTTATTCTGAAAAGAAACAAAACTCTAAGAGATGTTCTTTCCTGAAAGTGTTTTTGTGTGTTAAAACAGTTACCTTAACTAACACTTTAGGCCATTTTTGTTACCCTTAATCAGATTCCCTGATTGTGTTTTGTGTATTATCTGTGAGAAGATGCAACTTGAGCCCCAGCCCTCTAGCTTCTTAGTGCAAAATACATGCCACCGTCTCATTGGATGGGCTGTCCAGTGTCCAGCCAGGATTCACAACTTGTTTCTTTATTCTCTTTTCCACTAGGTATCACCTGACGGACGCTTACTGAGCCGGCCCAGCATATCCACCAAACCACTCTTATCTGCCGCGCTGTTTGGTCGGTGGTATGAAAGAGATCCTCCTCAGAAACCGGAAGAAGCTCGCCCATGAAGCTGCTTCGGGAGATCCTCTACCAATTACCCATGTACCACGGAAGAGTCAGTGTCCTGCGATCTACTCACGTCTACACACAAGGGACGGGGAACATTGCGTAGAGGAACATTGTGTGACGACGAGCACATGAGCAGCCATGCACTGCACGTGATTCAATTGTGTCATGTGGGTAACAGTGCAAAGTCTAAATATGATTGTTTTACACAAATATGGAAAGAAAAAGGCAAATAAAGAAATAAACCCTAATTTTTAACCATCCCATTATGTATATTATTTGTATCATTTTGTCAATGTTACTTATGCCTATGTGGTCATTTAGAAAAAGGGCAGTTTGTTTGCTTGTTAAATGCTCCACTCATTTTTAATTGGACAAATATGACGCAACCTTCCAGCGTTTCTGCTGTTACGGGCACACATTAAAGTTCAGCAAATACCTTTTATTCTTTGTCATTTAATATACGTCTGTCAGTCTTTGTCTGCACCCGCAAGCTTTCAGCAAAAACATCACCTGTTAAAACACATTGGGCCTCATTACGACCCTGGCGGAACGGGTTAAACGGCGCCGTAAAAGGCTGTGGCGCCGTTCAACCCGTTCCGCCACATTACGAGGTCCCCTCGCGGGACAAGTTAAGCACGCCTGAGAAAACCAGGCGTGCATACCGGGTCCCGCGAGAGGAAGAGGGAGCAAACAACGGGCCATCTCGTAATGGCCCGTTGTTTACTCCCTCTCCCTCTCCCATTCAGCCCTATGGGGGCTGAAATGAGAATGGGGATGAACCGTGCCCATGTCCTCGAGTGAGGAATTACCGGGCCATCTGAACTCGGAATGCTCCGGTAAGTCCTCATTCCGAGGACACGGACACGGATGCGGTTTTGCCGGCAGCCATGCCGCCAATAGCGGCATGGCTACCGGCATACCTCGTAATGAGGCCCATACTATTTTCTTGAAACGCAGTAACCCCTTGCAAAGTTATCTTTGAACTGGGTGGGGGCAGAATAAGGTTGTATTTCAGAGCGTACTACGCACTCACTGTCACCCCTGTATTCGCAGAGTGCACCAAGTATGCATGCATGCCAACAGTCCTATCAAGTGTTGGCAGCCGGTCAGTAGGCAATGCCTGAGCCAGCCATTCTGACAGAAGTCTACATTGGCCATGCATTGTGTCAGCTTTATGTCAGGTTTTGTATTTTGTGATGATAGTTTATCATTAAACTGGTTACACATAATATTATTTATTACAGCGCTTAGAAATTGAGAAGTTTGACCTGAAGCACGATGTTACAAGTGTATTATTGTTACTGTTGTTATTTATCACACGCGTAATACCTGAGTTTGGTTTCTAAGCGCAGAACCGGGATTCAGACCTTTGTTGCTCTGCATGGTCTTGCTTTCAAGACCAGCACGTTTCCCCTGTGCTATCCTCCGTTCATTATAGAGCAGCCAGTTTCCACTAGGCAGGTTGACCATGCCAGCTACTGACCATGAGGAGCAATGCACAGGCGAGTTTTCATCGGTTCCATGTGATTTATTCGAAAATGTTTAATTTGTGCACCCTCAATCCCCCCATTTCCCTATGTTTTTAATCCCACTCAACCCCCTCCCCACCCATGTTAACCCCTTACCCCACCTCATATATATTTAATTTAAAATTCAGTATTTTTTTTTCGGTGATATAGTTTTGTTAAAAAGTGCCTCTCTGTAAAAGATTTCGAAAAAAAATCACTGGATACCGTTTTCATCTCTGACGAATCTCTGATAGTAGGGGAGTTGCTAGGTCTGTAAAAGATCCGGGGCTATGCTAATGTTGGTACTGTCGGGACTCAGGGCTAGCTTGCATTTTGTTTGTAGCCCCTGAGCTTCTATCTGGGGCTACAACCAAAATACCCGGGGCTATAACGCACTCAGCCCCCCCGCCCCCAGCCATGGCTCTGCCTGATAGTATTTTGGAGCCTGAGGAGAAGGGGTGATACATTTGAGAGTGAAGCCTTGTTAATGGAGAGGTCTCCCGCCAAGACGTTTACTACGTTTACTAGTAAGCCGGTTTAAGGTCAGACTTCAGCTGAGGCAGCAAAGTGATGCTGCTGAGCATTAAAGATACTTCTGAAGTACACTACATTCAGACATTCCGGGATATTGCGGCATTAAATGGCAAATTTTTCAGCATGATATAGCAAATATTGCGGCACAAACCTTTATTTATTGCAGCATTTTTGCGGCACATTTTTTATTAAATGGAGGGTGTAAGATTGCCACATTGCAGGAAAGAGTCAGAGTTCAAGGCTACAAGAGAGCCAGGGTGTCTTTATAATGTATCTTTTTATTGATTTAAAGTCCCAGATGTCTCTGGCTTGGCAGAACAGTTTTTGTTTTGGCTAATTTTTGGTTTTCATGTGCATGCCTATTAAATAGTGTTAACTAAATTGATCATTATCAGTTGTAATGCTGAAAATATTCCCGTTCTATTTTCTCCAATCCCCCAAACACCCACACACCTCTCTCACCAACACACATCGCACATCTCACCAACACCCCTTCACAACTTGCATTCCTGAACCTCTCACTCTGTCATACAAATGCTCATGTGATATATCACACTGTCAAGTTAGAATTTGCACTCTGCAGCCCCTGACACACTCCAAATCATACTCCCAACTCACACCTTACACTCTACAATTCCTTCCGCAATATACAGTCCTTCAATCTTTTGTGCTGCTTCTGCACCTTGCATCCTTTTTCCCATTCTATCGCACTCTTCCCTTATCCTTTTTCCCAATGTGCAGCTCACTGCCTCTTTCCGGCCAACCGCTTCCTCTAAGCTTTCTGGCTCACTGCTCCCCCTACTTTCTGTACCTCTGCTCGCTCTCAGACTTCTGGCCCACCACATCGCTGCAGCGTTTCCTCCTCTGACCCACTGATCTCCCTCTGCTTTCTTGCCTATCATGTCACATCTCACCCATCACTCTCCCTCGCTCTGCTTTCCTTCTCATAGTGTGACCATTTTTTTAATTTTTTCAAAATGTAGATTTTCACCCAAATCTTCAAATAATGGGGCATTTAAAAATAGAGCCGAGGATATGCTATTTTTAGATAACCTGTTTTTGGAAATGAGCAGGTCACCTTATTCTCAAAGGTGACCTGCGCATTTCCACGGGGCTGAGCTGTAGTGCAAATTGTGCGCTGGCCAACTGCCTTAAATAGGGTTCTGGGTTGTTAAGAGTAATTATTTGTGGCGGAATTGACTGTAGTCAATTTCGCTGCAAATTGATTTGCATTTACTAGCCAGGACCCATGCAGAGAAAAGGCTGAAAATTGTGTTGCAGCACGAATAAGCTGAGATCGTGGAAACGAATGGAGAGGCTGCCTGGCCTGTTGTCAATGCTGAAGCAGCCAAGGCTACTTATCTATTCTTGAAGGTGGTGATCGTGCAAAGCTGAATCATCCCTTGTTAAGGTGCAAAGAAACAACCCCAAGCATGCCAAGTTTTATTAATTTAAGACATTTAAATGCTGCAAAATGGACCAAATTGTGGTCTCCTGTCACGTGAGCCAAGGATGGAAATAGAGTTGAGCCTGGAGTTCTAGAACAACGATAGTGAGAGGCTGCACACCCATATATACCCAGAGGCAAGGATACTTTGCAAGGGCAAGTTCAAAGACAATCTTCATGGCAGAAGGCAAGGGTGATGAGAGATATTGGGTTAATTGGGTGGGGAGGTATAGTCAAGTCCACCTCCTGGCACCTCGGTCTGAGCTTACGTGCTGCTAAGTGAACTGAATGTTACTGAAATGGCATGAGCGTGCCAACCAATTATAGAGGGCCGTTAACAAAGGGCCTTATAGTTTGAGAGCCAATGATATACTGTGCACTTAAAAGTGTTAAAGATGACATGTTTTAGAGGTAGGCATACGTTTTCCACCTGACAATAGATAGCCAATCACAATCCCACCTCTTATATAAAGTATACTTAGATGTTACCCTTGAACGTATCACAATCCATCATAGGTTTTTCTTATTTGACACGTAGTATGATGTCACGTCTGATGTATTTTCTGAATATAAGGATGTTTCTATGAGCAATGCATTGAGAGCTCGAGCGAACGCCCGTTCATGCCCTGTTTTAGATCATTGTTAATAAAACAGCACCTTTGCCATCTTCCTGAGTTGGTTCGATTATTTGGTGTTAAAGTTAGTCTACATCCCCATCAATTGCATGCACGATACCCAAAGGGACTTGCGCTCTGTGCCATCTGACATTGGGGACATTAACGTTGAAACGTCCTGGTGAAATGACCAAGCAGTATGTGACGCCGCAAGATGAGGCTGGCAGTTGAACCCTTTGCTCTTTTGGACAAACAAGACATAAACCAATTGAGTGCAAAATCAAACACTCTTCCCCTAGAGCAGAAGTCTTCCAACTGGGGTCTGGCCCCAAAGGGGGCCTTAAAGGATGTCTGGGGGAGGATGGGCAGACTCTTTAAAAGGGATTAAGATGGCTGCTTTTAATATGGATGAGGCTTAAGGTGATTGCTTTTAATAGAAAATATAAGCAGTAGAAAATCAGTTTATATTTCAAATATCCTGAAGCCACCCTGGACATCCCTTGGGCCCCCTTGGGGGGCCAACCTCTGGGCAGTGGGGGGGCCAGAAACAATATTTTTAATCAAGGGGGGGAGGGAACTCAGTATGAAAAGGTTTCAATACCACTGCCCTAGAGCACAGCCGTAACAATAAGAGCGCATGGTCCACTGTATCAATGTTCATAGAAAGATCCAGCAAAAGAAACAGGTTTCCTGACCCCTGTCTGAAACCCTGAAGATATCTTCTGGGAGTGCCATAGGATTTCTTTAGCAAACAGTTGTTTTTGCAAGATGGATCATACCCCTATTTGCAAAATCTATGATATTACGGGCATCACTAAAAATTGTCCAAGTATTCTGGGTTTTCAGGGTCCACCTTAGGTGTAAACAACAATGGCATTTCTTTTTTAAAAAAATCATTTATAAGGGACATATCTATGCATTATGGAGACCCAAATATCTGATGGATTTAATTACTAAAGACCTAGGTATGTTCCTCCAGAGGCCAGCCTGGGATTGGGTCCACTGGTCCTGTGGTGAGTTTGCAAATTTCAACTATTTGAGTGAGCACAAGTCGATGCTGCATATATTGAATACGGAACTGAAAGAATAATGTTATTTGACATAAAAATGATGTACTGAATAGTGAATGAACACTTTAGGTCAAATAAACATATCCAGTGGCACACTGCCAGTAAAGCGCTATATGAACAGAATTAAAGACATGTGGTGAAATTGAAGAGTTATTTTGAGCATTACAAGTGCAAAGAAGAAGAATAAAAATTATCAGTTATAACTGAAAATGTGAGAAAGAGTCATAATTATATGACAAGCCAAGAACTGGTATAAAAGAGTGTTTCAAGGAATACAAGTGTGGAAAGTGAAAACCCAAGTCTATAAGGGGCCCAGCAGCTTTGGGGAGATTTATGGCTGCACGACCTGTGAAGGGTGGACCGTGCGGTCTGACAACTATGCCCAGACCAGAAAGACTCCTAATGTGAAAGTTACCAACATCAAGAATAAAGCCAAAGACAAAGTATAGGGTTACTGCTTGCGTGACCTTTGATGGGTGGGCCGTGTGGTCTGATAACTGCGCCTAGACCCGGAAACCCAGAATGGTGAACAAGCTGCAAAGAATTGTGAAACAATTGGTGGAGAAAACCTGAAAGTGGGTCAAATGGACCCGATGTTTTCTTGTGAACTTTGAACAGATGAAACAAAGTGAATGCTCCGTTAAATTCTTGGGGAAGGGAACCAAGAGAGCCAGACAACCAGAGAACATTATCTTGGGGAAGGGAGTCCCAGGACCTCTGTATTGTGTAAACTGTGCTACATTTGAACTTGGGAAAGGGAAGCCCGGACCTTTGTTTGGTGTAAATTCTGATGCACTCAAACTTGATAAAGGTAATTTCAGACCTTGGTCAAACTCTATTGGAGTGAACCTATATTCGAACTGTATTGAACTTGAGATAGGGAACTCTAGAAGAACTCAAGCTGAAAGTAGCTTAAACTTTATTTTTGAACACTTATATTTTGCTCAGAAGATACCGCCAACATGTTTAGTTATAGTTGTGAGAACTAGCATAGGTTTTGACACAGACAGACTCTTATTTTGGACTTGTAGACACAGACTTTCCTTAGTTTCTTTAGGGAGGGCAAATCGGTTCTGTTATTTCATCGATGGTCGTACTTTCGATGGGTTTTTTTAACGAGTATTTTTTAACGAAAAACTAATTGATATTGATTTTTTTATTTTTGGGGGTTGTCTCCCAAAGCCCCATCCCCTATTGTTTTTTAATTATTCCTGACCCCCCATCCCTTATATACACTTTCCCAACCCCCCCTATATATTTTGATGGGTTTTTTCATTAAAAGATACTTGTAAAAAAACGAATCGTAATTATGAGCGTTGATGAAAGGACGTTATACCGGGAAAATCCCACCTTAACATAGAGCAAGTGAGGCTTTGCACCATCCTAATCATTAATAACGTTTTGTTTGGAACTATACATCTGTTGTCTGTGTCATCTCTCTTGATACCATGCCTGCCTCACGTGAACTTGCTGCACCATAGGGAACCAAGCTGCACCTCACTGAGGAGGCCCAACAAGGCTGAAACATGTCTGGGTTGCTTGTGTGTCCATGCAGAGGGGACATGGCTTAGCAGTTCAAGCTGGGCTGCTACCATTGGTGGCAGTACCTGACTGATTTTGTATATGGCTGGACCCCTTTTGCAATGGCACAGACGGGCTAAAAAATGGTGGTGTCGAAGGTTGCCCAGAGCAATGCCAGTGGTAAAGATTCATTCAAAGCCTTCCACCCATCACCTTTGTGGTCACTGTCTCACATGAACAACTGATAAAACACCAGACACTAAAGAATTTTTATTACAGCTTTATACTGATGGGGAGGTGTCTTTGTAGGAAGTTTACATACATCATAAAACTTGAGGCAGGTGTTAGTGCCATGTACCGTAGTTTTGCGTTGACTGGCGCACTGGCCATCGAGACACACGTAAGTCAACAATTGCGGCTTTTCCATCTGGGCCTTATATAAACTTCAAAGGTGCATTGGGGGGTTGGCTGATCAGATGAGTCAAGATCAGAAGCTGTCAAGACAGACAGGTAGCAGGGGGTGCTATATTTAAATTGAGAAGTTAGCATGTTATTTGCTGGTGAAAAACTTGTCTTAAACTGTGCTGGTCATTTCTTTATTTTCTGATAGATGATCAGTGCGTTGGACAATGTGTTTCCATTGTTGTAATCTTGTTTTATGATGCTATCATGCTGGTCGTTTATTCTTATGATAGATAATTGATGCGTTTAGCATTGTGTTTTCAGTATTGCATTTTACCTTTTCAACGATATATGCTTTTGGTTTAGTTTGGGTTTGGAACATTGCATTGGCAGGTTTACTTTGACCTTAATTGGCATTGAAGCTTTTTGATGTTTAGCTTTTCTGAAGGAGAATTGTGATATGCCCATGTGGCAATGAACAGAGCAGTTATTGTTTTGTGTTGTTGGAGAGATGGTTTTGCGACCCGTGCTCATAAATGAGGTTTGGTAGGAACATGATTTGTACATGAGGATTGATTTCATTTGTTGGTGAATCATTAGACAGCAAACTAAAGGATGGTATATTTAGTATTCTTTTGTGTTACAGTAGTCATTCAGATTCAATGTTCAAACATTGCGTTGACGTATTATGCCACTGTGCCATTCTGTTTTCTTCTCTATCCCTTTCTAAAATATGTGTGCAGGTACAGTGAGTACATAAGGTAAGGTATGAGTATTGTATAATATGTGCCTATGTGTAAGGGCTGGAGGAGATTGCATGCTTTGAGTTCCTATGAGGTGAATGAACAAACTCAATCAAGAATACCATAACAGCAGAGCATACATTGGTGTTGTATTCAGATGAGAAGAGATATTTTCTAAGTTCTGAAGCAAACAACCAATTGCTACTATGTTGCATGCAAAGGTGCTAGGTCTTTACTGCCAACTCAGCTGCATGTGGGATGTGGGGCTTCCTACCCCTTAAGGCCAGCGCTCTTAGTGTAGCCTGGTAGTTCTACAGAATTCACAACAGCATGTACCGTATTCAAGAATTATTCATGCACGTTTAGTTTGCGTAAACCATGTTACTCTTTTAATCACCAAGCCTATCTAATAAGTGTGTCTGTTAGTCAAATCACCCTTTCTTGTGTAGAAAACATACCTTCACAAGCTGCTCTTACTAAAATTCATGACACCGATGTCCTGTTCCTATACAATGGCGGCTTCGCCTGCAGAATATTCACTGCATATTTGTTTGTTTGTTTATTTATTTACATGGTGCACCGGGCCAGAAGGTATGAGGGCGCAAGCATTACAGGTACATACTCAGCTTAGTTACAATACTGTACATTATTTACATTATTATACAAGGGTGCAGTGAGTAGAAGCAGTTACAAGGATACAGAGTAAAATTACGACAGAGTTACAGGTTGAACAATTTTGTAGTAGTTGCAGGGTGTCATTTATTGGTCTTTGTTCTTAAGCCACTGGATGTAGTTACGCCTAAATTGGTGGTAGGTTTGAGGTGCTCTGACGGAGGGTGGTAGTGTGTTCCAGTGTTGGGCTGCTTATACCTGGAAGCTGTTGCCGCCCAGGTGTAAAGCCAGCTTTACTTAATCTACTTGTGTTGCAGCATCTGTGCAGTTATTGAATGGTTTGCATTTGCTGCAGTGCTTCGGCCACGTGCAATCTTCTTTTCGCATATGAAAGTTTACTCGATTCTTAACTTCGTCATCAGTTTCTGTAAGGTCCATGCATTCTCTTCAGCCAGTATTCTCAGGGCGTCACACTCGTCTTTCAGCTCCTCTTTTTTCTCCTTTTTCATAGTCCTTCAGGGAGTTCCTCCCTCAGATTGTCATCTCTTCGGGGATACATTTAAGAGGGTTTTCTCAGTGGGTACCTTCTTTCGAACACTCTCTGCCTAATTGGCACAACTACTGGTGCTAAGCATGGCACAATCTCAGGCTTTCAATATATAGGAAGTAGGAGGGCGGGATTTCCTGCAGAAGCATGTAACTGCTCCTCTACATTCCCCCCTCTGGTCGAGTCATGGACCACCTCTTCACCGGTTTCTACATCTTGATATTTATTTTTGAAGAAGTGCTTCTACAGATGTTGATCCCCCCGTGAGGGTGCCGGCTGATTTAACATGTTCATCCACACTCCAGGTCATGTAGTTGCACTGTCCATTCGGATTACAATAGACCCATCGTCCCACATACTTCTTATTATTCTTTGGATACAGGAACTTTGTTCCTTAAGGTGCTATGATAATGGCCGCTCTATTTTTTCAGACATCTTGATCAGTCAATTCCTTGGGTCCAAACCCTGATTCGACATTGATCATGTTCTTCATTCCTACTGCTTTCTTTGCTGTCTTCTTACATTGGCAATTATTATCCTGATCACACAGAATCCAAACATCACCATCACCAATATTGCTTGTGGAATCCATGAGAATATGGAAGCAAACCAAAAGTAATCTATAATGTCCTCTGTCTCGTCTTCCATCTTGTTATGCAGGTTTGTCAGCTTATATTTCTATTGGTGTCTATTGTTTTCAATTGATTTTGACCAGTAGAACTGGCACTGCTTGTATAGTCTATGATTGGAGCCTATTTGTGTGTTAACCACAGATGGATCTGAGCAAAACTAGTTGTGATGTAGGCTATGTGGAATTCCGAAGGAGAACCATGGCCTTGCTTCCATCGTAACTCTAACAGTAACTTGTTTTTTTTAATACAAAATACATTACAATATGTACCATAACTGAAAAGATGCAGTAAATATTTTTTAAAGCATCAATCAACTGAAATAACTTTTTTATAACATTAAAAAATGGCAGCCGCCATTTTGGAAGGAAAAATGGCTGACAAATCCACCACACAGTAGAAATTCAGTCAAAGAGAGCAAAAAGAGGCATGTTGTGGTTGGAGATAGGTGGGAAGGGGCGTAAAATCCCATCCATTTCACTTAGCTATGGGCGTTAAATTGGTGGGACACATAGTCAAACTACCATGTATCCATCCTCATATGCCAACCGGCATTGAAAGGCATTACAACAAACCTGCATCCTAAGCCCCTGTTTCAAGCTCTCATGTTAAAGCTATTATTTTAATGACAATATTTTCGGCTTTATAGGTAGCGCTTTTAGCGCCACCTAATAGCCAAAAGTAAAAAGAGCACATTCCTGACAGGCTGCTAGCGCTATAACTCTGTTGTGAAACACAATTTTGTCTCGGTAGGGTTCCATGCCAGTTCTCTGCTGTCCTTTAAAAATGCATTGATGCAAGTTGCTTAGGTCTCAGTTTCTCGAGTTAACTATGACCATGAATCCAATAATGCATTATCTTTCTAAATAAAAGCTAAGGATTGTAAAAGCAGTTTCAGAGTTGCACACATTAATCTGCCCCCTCTCCACCCATCTATGGTACCCTTTCCATGAGCTTTGTTATTGTATTATTTATTTTAGTCTGGGTATTGAGTGTGACACTCGCTGTGGAAAATGGCATAGTGCTGTACTTTGATAAGGGTCATAGGCACACATTAGATTCATTGATCTGTATGGGCCTAATTCACAAAAGGTTTTCCAATGGGGTTTTTCCATTATAAAACACTTCCATTAATTAGGCCCAAGAAGTGGCGGATATATAACCTGCATAATCCCTAGATGCAAGGATACGCAGCCATTCCACTTGTAGTCCTGGATTTTCACAGTATAAACTTCGGACTACAAGTCCCAGAATGTAGAGATAAAACCAGGACTGGACTAGAGTCTCCTGAATGGACAATGTGGGCATGTATGTGATGGTGGGGAGCTTTGAGAAGTGGTTTTGGCTGTAATTTAACACTGAACTGCTTTTAGTGTTCATTATTCTCAGTTTTTTCTCGGTGAACATGAACATGCCCACAGTTTTTGCATGGGCATCGTATTGCAAACCATAATAAAAGGGGTTCTATGTTGCTACATTGCCAGCTATTTTTCAATTCGTTTTGTGCCAAATGTCTCCCTCTGTTATTATATACTCCCCATTCCCAACCACCCTACCCCTTATATTCCCTTACGCCCTCTCTGTATTTTTCTATGAGTTGTTTTGTTGAAACATTTTCAGGAAACAACTAATCGAAGAATATTCTGGTGATTAGCAACATACCAATAATAGGCTGCTGGATTTTCTTGTTAGGGCCTTGTTAGGAGCCTGTGGCGAGATAACGCAAGTAGGACACAGATGTAGCCATATATAGTTGTGGCCACTGCCTGCTATGGAGAATGATCTCCACAGTTGCCAAATATATAACTGGGCTTTTATAAATGATGCCTGGATTCAAGCATGAATCCACATCTGGAAAACAATTTCAGGAATAAGCCTGCAAAAGTTGAATTTAGCAGACCCCAGGGATTGGATGACCACCAAATGTGTGTATGGATGAAATCAGAAGAAACTATGCTGATCTCTGCACTCTTCCAGTATCTGTTTTGTTGGCAGTGCTGCGTGGGTGCCTGTTGACGATGGATTTCTTCAAGGCAACTAGAGATAGCAGAGGAACAGGCAATTCATTCTCTTGACTCAATAGGCATCAGGGCCGGCCTTAGCAATTGACACCCCTCTCCCCCCACTCCCTCAAGTACCACTCTGGTCATGGGGAGGGTGCCACATTTTTCAATGGGCTCTGATGCTTTGCATTAGCATCCTGTTGTTATTAAATGCACTCCGCTCCTGAGAGAAAGACTCGCCCAAGCTGGCATGGTGGGGTTTAATAGCAGGGCCCCCTGGGTGGTCGTCCGGGCGGCCCACCCCTAAGGCCGGCCCGATTGGCATAACTGAGTCATGAGATTAAATACCGCTTATTTCAAGAAATCTTTGCTGCTTGTCCATGCTCAGATTCAACAGGAAGAGGGAGTGGCAACCAGCACTTCAAGAGACCTTCGTTTTCTAGCTGCGACAATGACAAAAACGGCATAACTAAAACTCTCAAAGTAACGTTGGGACTCAGCGGAATGCGATTCTTTCCTGTACCACTTCAGGAATCTGCCCTTTAACTCAGTTTCGTTAAGTCTGCTTCTCTTCCATACAACAACGCCAGCAGTGCCTGGGCAGCAGCCTTCCTTCATTAAAGAAGTCCTTCAGCCCCATTGCAGCTTCTGTGCTATTGGCACAAAGCAGCAGCAGCACAGCACCTTCCATTCACTTTGCTGGTGTCATCTATCAGCGGTCAGAAAGAGACTCAGATATCACACCGGCAAGTTATCGAGCACTGTTTCTGAAAAAACGAACCCAAGTGAGGGGCCGCCCGGCCCACTCCGCCCTGCCACCCGGTACAGCTGTACCCCTCCTCTGTGCTCTTCTGTATCCTACCCCCGCTGTATATCTGTTCTGTTGTTACCTCTGAAAAGCACTCTGGTATGTATCTGCACTGTTGTATACCTCTGTAAAGCACTTCGTTATGCATCTGTATTTTTGTATACCTCTGTAAAGCGCTCCGTTATTCATCTGTACTGTTGCACACCTGTGTAAAGCGCTAGTTATGAACCTGCACTGTTGTATACCTCTGTAAAGCACTTCTTTGTGCATTTGTATTGTTGTATACCTCTGTAAAGCGCTCCGTTATTCATCTGTACTGTTGTATACCTGTGTAAAGCGCTTAGTTATGCACCTGCACTGTTGTATACCTCTGTAAAGCACTTCGTTATGCATCTGTATTGTTGTATACCTCTGTAAAGCGCTCCGTTATTCATCTGTACTGTTGTATACCTGTGTAAAGCGCTTAATTATGCACCTGCACTGTTGTATACCTCTGTAAAGCACTCTGTTATCTATCTGTATTGTTGTACACCTCTGCAAAGCACTTCGTTATGCATCTGTATTGTTTTATACCTCTGCAAAGCACTACGTTGCTTCTCAAAGCTATGTCCACGCTCAATAAATACAACAATAATAATAATAATAAGAATAATAAATAATAAAAGTGATCCCAAGGCTCAGTCTTTAATATTGGGTCCGAGGTTTTCCATTGGGCACTTCTTAGCATCAGGGCCAGCCGTCCGCTCAGTCAATCAGAAGCCAGCCCACATGCCCATGGGATGCCTAAGAGAGACGGAATCCAGGTTGAGCCGATAAATGTCAGAAAGCAGAAGCAGCACAGCACCTTCCATTCACTTTGCTGGTGTCACCTATCAGCGGTCAGAAAGAGACAAAGATATTTTGATGCGCAAACATATATTTTAATGCGAATAACAATTGACAATTAGCTCTATTTGAGCAACACAAATCATGTTACTGTTTGTGGATTCAATATAGTTTTCCAATCACCTTTTCAGTTTTCAGTGAGAAAAGATGGCGCATTCATTGTCAAGAGATGGCAGCAGAACAGTGCGCATCTCAAGTAAAGCTCAGGGTAGCCGCTGTTTGGAACCAAGACCGTTTTTTGGATGTTCATATGCAAAACATGTTAGGGGTATGTTGATCACATTTTTTGAATCAGGTAAATCAATGAATGCGGTCATCGTCATGATTTAATGTCATGGTGCAGGTGGGATGTGCCAAAACAGAACGAGCAGTTCCATGAACGCGAAACAGTCCGAAATCAAGAATGTTCCGTCGGCAGTAACGTGCTTCTATCACAGCATTGATTTTGATTCTGCTGGAACTCCCTGTATTCTGCACTTTGTCCGTTAGATGGCAGTGTGTCTCATACAATAGTTTAGCGAACTCTGTTAGGGCATGACTGAAAAGAGCTACGTTTTTTTGTGAAAGTACTTATAATTGGAAACGTCACGTCTCATAGCAGAGTTATTATTTGATTAGCTGGACTGCGACAAACAGCATCTATACTGTTCCACTGTCGTGTTTTTTTTTCAAAATTAGGCGTCTTTTTTCAAAATTAAGCACGTCGACTTTCAGATATAAGATGCACGCGCCTGGAGAGTCTATGCACTCTCAAGCATACACATAGTAATCTGAGGCACTTGACCATCTGTACTCGCCTAGAAGATTAAATCTTAGACCCTGTACTTCTATACACTTCTCGCCAGATTCCTGAAAGTTACGCATATGACCAACATACGTAAAAGACACTTTGGCCTGTCTGTGCCGCCTGCTCGTTAGGCCCGCCTGCCCCCATCAGACTTCACTTCGCTCATGTTTTTGGCGGGAGATTCCATCAAAGTCAATGCCAACCTATACATTTTACGGCTCGTGACAACGGTTTTCATGAGAGGGTGCGCCATTGACCAATATGGAATTTATAGAGCTTTCTATGGGGCGGAATATATCCAGGGTGGGTGACAGCATCTAAGCGAGGGTGAGTTGAGAGATATGCCACCTACCAGACAGTATGGATCATCTTGTGTGGAACTGTGGAGACATGTTGAGGCTGCCTGCCCGTTATGGTGCCAGGAAAATACACTTGCCGTCCGCATGCACCCCCCCTCCTCCAGGGGCGCCTCCAAGGGGAGGCCAAGGGGGGCCACGGCCACCCTTATAAAAGCACGCCCCCCCCCCCCACCGGCCCATTCATTTATGTATGTTTGTTTTAGTGTGCCACCCCAAGAATTCAAGTGTGGCCACCCCTATGAAAAATGTCTGGGGGCGCCACCTCCCTCCTCCCTTCCCCCACGCACACAAGTACACAGTGAGGTAGGAGGAATCGCTGCACTAATAAAGCAATGGGGCTCCTAGTGCACTGTTATTATTAGTGGTGTGCCACTCCTGATCTATAGAGTGCCCCTCCCAGGGCAAAGAGTTCTCTACCATCTAAATGACAGTTCTCCCGAGGCCTAGCCTGCAGGCCCTGCACGTGTGCACTTCCCAGAAGGACCAGTCGAGCTCCTCCTCCAACAGACGAATATGTAGGACACACCAGCTAGCGAGGATGACGGAATGGGAGGCACAGATGAAGAGGCAGTCCCTCCTGCACCCACTTCCACGCCCGAGGTGCAAGCAGACCCAGCTCCTCCACAATACCTATTTCACAGTTTGAAATCTTGGGGTTCCATCCAAGGCTGGCTTTAGGGCAGGGCCAGCCGGGGAACCGCACGGGGTTCCATTAGCCCCCCACCATGCCAGCTCAGGTCAGTCTTTCAAGGGCTCTCCTGAGCTGGCGTGGTGGGTGAGCGCTCTATTGAAATTAAATGTGCCCCACTCTTGTGTTGGAGCCCGGTTTACCAGCACCGGAGGGGGGCGCATTTAATAACAATAGGGTGCTGATGCTTTCGAATCAGCACCATATTGACGTGATCACCTCCCCGCTCTGGCGCAGGAGCTGGCATTTTTCATTAGAATAGGGTGCTGATGCTTTTACATTGGCACCCTATTCCAGTGATTAACTCCCTGCTCCAGTGCAGGAGCGGTGAGTTAAAACATTTGTCGGCCCTCAACCCCATTGACATGGGTTACGGGTTGGGGGTGGAGGTGCGCCACATTTTTCTTTCACTGCCCGGGGTACTACCGCCGCTAACGCCGGCACAGTTACCATCCACCATGGGCCCTAAAATGGGTGCTGTGTCCTGTGTCTAGAGTGTCTAGAGAGAATGGAACTACACTTTGCTACTAGTAGAGACATTGACAATGATGCCAAGAAGTTGACCATACTCGTCCACATTGGTGTGGGAGTACATAAGATGTTCCTTTTAGGGGCCCTGCAACAACGGATCAAACTAAAGCGGAGCAGAACATTTAAAACGCATTAGGAGATAATTTTCTAGTGGGGCCCGACATTTCGACTTCCTAGGGGTCTCCACAGTGTGCGTAGTAGGAGAAGGCCTATTTTCTCACTTTCCATTTCCCATAGTTCTTGGCTGAAGCCAGTGATGGCGTGACTTCTGGGGGTGAATTGTCCCCCATAAATGTGAGTTTCTTAAGCCAGCTACTAAGGTGCCCTGGTTCTAATGTCCTTTAAGGTGCACACTATAAATCCCAGTAACATCCCACAACACTAAACAAGTGATGGATCCTGATAATAAGGCAGGCCTGGAGCGGCAGCCATTACAATTCCTTGAGAGAGGGGGTCATGATTCTGTATATGCCAGCAATACCCCAATTGGCTACTCATTTTCAACTCATGTGTACTCATACACCACTTCTTTTCAAATAAATCATTCAAAATCTGTGCCTTCCTGACTTAACATATCCAATCAGGTACTAGTCCATGGTATAACATTTTTCATCAACAGTAATTTGTATGATGGGGTTTTCCCCCCAAAAACTTCTGAAAAAACGAATCCAAAAATATCCGGGGATGTGGGCAAGGGCATATAAGGGGACAGGGGTTGGAATAGTGTCAACATTAATAGGGGAGAGGGATTGGGTCAACCCCAAAATCATAAAAACATTTCAAAGATTTTTTTTTTAGAAAAAGCATTCGAAAAAACACTGTCCAAAAAATGACTGTCACTGAATGAACATAGAACCCTATACCATATGCTTCATGTATGACACAGACACAAAATCAGCGTCAGCTTTGCTTGCCCTCTTCCAACTACTTCTTTCCTTTGCAATCCATCCAAAAACATCATTTTACCTCATCTGTAAGATAAAGTGTGTGTAACATTTAGTTCATCAGTTACCCGAGTCTTCCTTCCATCAAAGGAGACATAAAACACCTGTGTCAATAGCGTTTCTCCCTCTTGCCTGCTTTCTGTTGATTCCTTACACTATTCCATGCTACACATCATTTGCAAGGTCTTGCTCAAGACCTTGTTCCATAGACCTCTAAGAGCTCGACTCTCTGACGTTCGCCGCAATGAAGCTTCTTGGCACCGATAACATATGTAGAGAAAATGAGTTCCAAACGGTACTCATTTCATCAACCTCTGAAGCATGACGGCCGAGTGAACCTGCTGCGATTCAAACCTTTGACCGTGAGGGTCCAACACAGATCTTTGTAGTGCATGCACGAGTCCACTGAGCCACACATCCGGATCTCAGTCCATGTTTCGCTTTTTTTAACTGTCCAGTTTCTCAACAACATATTCAAAATATTAATCTGGCCTGAACTTTTCCTTAATGTCTTTGGCAGCAAAAACCTTTGCTTGATATCATCCCTTTGGACTACAGTGCAGTTAAGTTTATCCTGCATGAACAGACCTTATCGGTGAAATATAATGATCAAGTTAAATACGTCATCCGAAAACAGCTGCTCACTATCACCGTGCATGAACATACAATCGATCTTTTGAAGGCCTTTACTACATGAAGCAAGGTCAATGGTCCAGAAAGTACGGTGCATTCCATCGCAATTCCCATCTTTCACTTCCGCTTTCAGTGGCTCGTCTAGAGACACAACAATTAACAACATGGCTGCCACGAACTGTAGGCAGAACAAAGGCTGACCTTATGTTGATACTGAGGCGAGCTGCAGTGGCATTCGAGCGCTTGCCAAGAAATAACTAACAAAAAGGAAATGCGAAGTCAATGTTAAATAGCATGGAAAGACGTAGATTTAGAGATGTCAAGGGAAACGGGGAGGAAGATAACTGCTGGATGATCTATACATTCTGAAATATTCATGGGACATTTGGCTGTTTTAAAATAAAGGTTTGATTAGAAGTTAATTTTGTGAATCATTATTTTTGTTGAAATATGCCAGTGTGCTACAAACCTATACATTTGGGTGACTGACATAAATAACAGATCAGTTGCATTTTCGAGATGCCATATAGTATTGCGGTGAGGGGAGAGGGCTGCCTGTCAGTCAACCAATCAGCTCCATTGATGAAGTCCCGCATTCCGATGGCAGCTGCACGCTGGGATTTATGTGTCTGTCGCCCACCAGTCTGCCTTTTCCCCGGCTCCGGCCACCTCTCCCCGATGTCTCTTGCTCATCTCCCTCTGGCCCTGTAACTTACCTGCTGCAGCTGCACCTCCCGGATTTCGCCATGAGACCTTCTACCTGCAACAAGGACATAGAAAGCAAGAATAACTCTTTTGAGCACCCAGCTCTTTCGCATTTCCATGGCGGCCGCCTTTGTTTTGGGAGTGCTTTTCTTTGATGAAAGGGCATATGTGTCCTTTCTTCAAGGGGGAACCTTTTTGTGAAGACCACACCCTTAGCACTCCAGCCGTTTTTCACGGTGCTAATAACATTAAGAACCTCTATTTTCAAGCCTGTTAGCTCTGTCTAACAGGGCATTACCGCCACGTGAGACCCGCAGTAGCCATTAACACTATGTAGAAAAGTATGTTGGCAGCTACAATGCAGATTTTGTCAGAGAGTACATTAATAGCCCGGAGGGGTGTGTGGTGGCCTCCCAGCCAATGAGGCGGCTCGGAGCGGTGGCTTTACCACACAGTACAGCACCCGCTCTGAACCTCCTAAGAGTGGGAGGCGGCCATCTTCCCTCACCGGGTTTTGGAGGTAAGTGCACTTTCCCATGTGTCATACCACACCCTCCTTTTCCACACAGTAAGGCACCCTCACCCCCTCCCCACTTACCTCCGGGTTCCTTGTCAGTTGGCTGGGCCGGGAACAGTAGTGTTCCTGGCGCAGCTCCAATGCCCACAAGGCTGACATGGAAAGGGAGAAGGGACTAGCTATAGTACCTTCTCCCCGATCCATAGTGGCCACCTTTGTTTTTTTTTTGTTTGGCATTTTTTACAACATGCAAACTATTAGTATCCCGTTACAACGTGCCGGGAGACTAATAGTAAGAAATCACTCGCTAGGGGGATATTACCATATCCGGATGAGGTAATGGCCCCCCAGCTCTGTGTTTATTGCTTAAATAATGTCTGGAATAGTCTTTCTGTCTCAACATTCAAAAATGTCTCCTTTTGTCTTTCCTTGTTTGAACCGAATTTACTACCCTCCTTGGGTAGAATTTTCTAATAATAATGATAACCTCTCCTTGGGCTATTACATGGTGGTAACTTCTCTTGGCCCGGGTAAAAGGCCCCCCTCACAGCTGTACTGTTGCCTGCTTAATCAGCACTCGCCTTTTCAACAAGCCGTAGCAAAGCCCTTAGGTTTTATTTCTTGTTGCCAGACCTTTCGTTGCTAGTCTGATGTGTGTGGCAAAACATCTCACGTGACTATGAGGGTCATTACGAGTTAGGAGGTAGCCATGCCACTATTAGCGGCATGGCTACCCCCTTACCGGGTACCAGGTCTGGGTTCCATAAATGAGGAATTACCAGGCCATTCCAACCTTGGAGTGCCCGGTAAATCCTCATTCAAGGACCCCGACCCGGTACATCCCCATTCCCACTTGAGCCTCCACGGGGCTCAAATGGGAATGGGGAGCATGCTAACAACGGGCCCGTTATTAACAGCATGCTGGGCTGCTTGTGGGACCCGCAAGCAGACCTCGTAATAGGCCGGAAAGGGGTTAACAGCTCCGTATCTTTACCGGCGCCGTTAACCCCTTACCGCCCTCCTCATAATGAGGCCCTATGTTTTTTTTTTCGATGCAGGTGACAGCTTTTTTTAAAAATTTAAAAGTGACTATGCACTTCCCCTCAATCAGCTTTAGTCCAGTATGGAAGCCATGTTGAGATAAGTTATATTTATTGGGTATTTATAAAGCGCCTATACATGAAATGGTGTTTCAAGGCGCCACAAGACAAAAAAGAGGGAGGCAGGGAAGAAAACAACAATAATGGTCCTACTAGGCCTTGCGACAATCGGATTGCGCAAGTGCAGTATCTAGCAGTGTGGGTGAGGGGGTGCGGTTCGGGGTGGAAGGGATAATGCTAGGGTGGGAGGGAAATGCGGGGCAGAGGGGACATACAGTGGGGACGAGGCTGGAAGAAAAGGGCCCATGGAGCTAGCCAAGTGCTAAGGGGAGGCCAGGAGGGCAAGTGCCAGGGGATGCAGGGAGTGCAGCGAGTGAGGACCACAGACTAAGTGCGAAGACAGGGGTGGACCAGTTACTGACCAGCTCAGTAGGGATGCACGACCCGCC
The DNA here is from genome assembly GCF_040938575.1 of Ambystoma mexicanum. NCBI lineage: Eukaryota > Metazoa > Chordata > Amphibia > Caudata > Ambystomatidae > Ambystoma > Ambystoma mexicanum. Next base: position 1,090,467,922 of record NC_090927.1, read on the forward strand.
AGGGTAGTCAGGGGAAGGGGGATCGGGAGAGCAAGTGCAGGATGGGGAGGACGGGGCAGGGAGCCCGAGGTGCTGGGTTAGACTGGGCGAGGAAGGCCTGGTGCTCTGTAGGACCCATGAGGGACCAGGCAGCCAGTCAATGTGGCAGAGGGGGCATTAACAGGGGAGGGAGGAGAGGGAGATAAGGAAGAAGAGAAAAGGAAGGTCTTGAGAAGCTTCCGGAACTTAACGAGGTCCGGCTCAAGCCTGAGAGGGGCAGGGAGGCCATTCCAAAGGGAGGCTCCTGCTGAAGAGAGAGATCTACCCCTCACTCTCTGCTTGGAAAAGCGTCTGATCTGCAGAGAGTTGGAGATAGAAGACCAAAGGGTTCTAGAAGGGAGGTATTTAGGGAAAGATAGTTGGATGTAGCGGGGTCCCAGGACCCAGAAAGCCTTGTGGATGATGCAGAGGTTCTTGAACTTGATCCTCGCAGCCACCGGGAGCCAGGGGAGATATTTTAGGGCTGGAGAATGCAGTCCCTGGGCTTAAGGCCAAGGATAAGCCTTGCAGTCCTATTCTAAATTAGTTGATGGATTAGTTGAAGGGGGCGAAGGGAGGATAAAGGTAAATTGAAGAGACTGTTGCAGTAGTCCAGCTTGGACAGGCCCAGAACTCTGGAGACATTGAGTTTCTTGGGGAAGCTGAGGAAAGAGAAAATGCCTCTGAGGAGGTGCATCTGAAAGTGGGCCTTCTTGGCAAAGTCCGCGACATGAGGAGAGAATGAGAGAGAGGAGTCAAAGATTACACCAACGTTTTTTGCCTCATCCTTGTGAGGGCAGGGTGCCCATGGAGGGTGGTCAGAGAGTAGGAGGGAAGGAGGGAGCAGGGGTTCCAGTGAGAAGGATCTCAGTCTTACTGGCATTAAGGCAGAGATCTTTTGCAGCGCACCATGCCTGAATAGCAGTCAGACAGTCAGGAATGAGAGAGGAAGTGGAGGGAAGCTTGAAGGAGAGCTGTGTGTCGCCCGCATAACACTGGAAGTGAGAGAAAGTGGAGATCAGGTGGGCCAAAGGGGTAAGGTAGATGTTGGAAGTGAGAGGATAGAGCCCTGAGGGACACCACAGGTGGAGAGTGTGCTGGAGGAGAGGAAAGGGCCCAGTTGAACCTGAGAAGGTCAGTCGGATAAGAACTAGTCCAGTGCCAGGTCTGTGATGCCAAAGGTACCAAGGAGCTGATTTATCAGGGTGACATTATTGGACGTATCAAAGGCAGAGGAAAGATCGAGGAGGATGAGAACGGAGGCTGAGTTGTAATCAAGATTAGAGAGCAAGTCTTCAAGGGTGTTCAGGAGAGCAGTTTATGTGCCTTTCGCTTCTCTGAAGCCAGACTGTGGTCGTGGAGACAACCAACAGATTTAGTGTGGTGGATCAGTTGAGTGGTGACCAACTTCTCCAAGAGTTTGCCCAGAGAGGGGGTAATGGAGATAGGATGGGAGTGTGCCGGGCAGGAAGGGTCGGCAGAAGGCTTTTTTAAGAGAGGGTGCACAAGGGAGTGCTTGAGGGGTAATGGAAAGGAGCCAGTGGCAAAGGAGTGATTGCAGAAATCAGCCATGGTGGGTGCAAGGGAGGCAATGTTGTCCTTGATAGTTCTGAAGCAGCAGGGGAGCACCGGTTTGGAAGAGACTTTCATAGAGAAGACTTGTTTAGAGAAGTCAACCAGTGCTATGGGCCAGAAGGGGGAGAGTAGGTGGGAAGGGGGGAGGGGGGCCAAGGGAGGCATGAGAGCGGTTGAGAGAGAAGTGAGGGAAGTAGAGGAGAGTGAGGACAGGATGTCCTGAGTTTTGGTTGTGAAGTCGGAGGCCAGTGCAGTGCACAGGGTCTGGGATGGCAGAGGAGAAGTGGAGACTGCAGAAGGATTCTCGAATTCCTTTCAGATTTTGAACAGTTCAGCCGTGTTGTTGGTGGGCCCAGAGATGCAGGCTTCGAGATCTGCCAGCTTCTTCTTGCGTTTCAGAGAGGGTAGGCTGGAATCAAACCAGGTGTTGCGCTTGGAGGCAGGCTTCACGCGGCTCCTCATGGCAGGGGCAACAATGTACAGGGTGTTGGAAATGAAGAGGTGAACGTTAGTAAGGGCTGTGTCGGTCTGAGAGCCAATGGTTGGAGTTTGAGGGGGAATCAAAGTGGCGGCAAAAGCAGCAACTGACACTCACTTCATCGGTCGAATGATAGCGATGTAGACTGGCAGTGCGTACAGACGCTTAGCCAGGGGACCAAAGAGGTCCAGATGAAAGGACATGACATGAGAGCATGGTCAGAGCAGGAGAGAGGTGCAATGAGAGGCTTTGAGAAGGGGGATGTCTGCTGAAATGAGAGCATGCAAGGTGTGTCCGGATGAGTGGGTCAGACTGGAGGCTAGAAGGTTGAGGAAAAGAGAGTCACACATGCTGCGGAAGAGGCCAGTGGCTGCATCTGGAGATTCAAGGTCCATATATGGACACGAGTCCTAAATTGCTCTCAGTCCCTACGCCTGACCCCAACATGGTTGCCACACTTGACAAGGATTAATTTGCCAGATCCATGCACGGCGCAGCACCCAGTTTCTCCAAAAATAAATCCAAGATGTTACACAGCAATTAGAAAGCAAAGACTGGACCTCTCTATTCTTTACTTAGCAGCAAAGTCATTTTTGCAGACACTATATATGCATTAGGTATGGCACAAAGCTAATGCTCGCTCTAGCAGGGCCTAAAATAAGGATGCTGCAGTGGTGTTTAACCTTTGCAGCAAGTAAACTATCAGTGTACGCACAAGAATGTTGCTTTTGAGCCACCATATTTCCCTGAAACAGTTTGACATGCAATTAAAGTAAACAATACCTCCTTATGGTGTGTTTCTAATTACTGTCTTAAGGTCTGCTTCACTGTTGGCATTCTGACACAGTGGTTTTGCGTCAGATATACGTTTGTCTTAATACTTACAAAGTGGGATGGCTTTTGGCTGCAAAGTGCTAACAACTCCTGGCTTGCTGCAGCATTGCTACACATCTGCGTTTTACAACTGTCCAGGTTCACCTCTGCATGCCCTACTTGCCTTCCAGATGAACCTCGTGGATCTTCTTGGCTCACAGAATAATCCTAAATGGATTTGTTGGCTTTTCCTTATGGAGAATTGCCTACGTCGGAAGATACACTATTCAGTAGGAGGCTTTGAAAGGATGTATGCAGAGCACCATTATGAACTGAGTTCAGTATGAGGTGATCCAGGAAGAGAAACGTCAGTCTGAAAAGACTCTTGTGAAATACGGATATTACGTGAGGTAGCTTATCTGTTAGTATTGTAACCGGTGGTTTAGCGATTAGAATAAGAATTTAGCCACAAACCATGTACAAAACAATATCTGTATACCTCTCTGCACCACACCCTAGATTGCAGCACAGCACTCCTTTCCCTCCCGGTGTAGATCATTATATGATATGATGATATGATATGATGAGTCATTTATAAGGCGCCTGTACATAAGTGTTTCTAGGCGCGACAAGACAAGGTAGGGAAGACAGAGGGAGGACAAAACAAGCTTACTAGGCCTTGTGTCATTTAGATTGTGCAAGTGCAGGGGGCAGAGGGAGAGGAGAAGTGCCAGGGGGAGCGAAGGCAGAAAAGCAATCTGGGCAGCATTGCTCTAAGTGCAGCCAGGGCAGTGCGCTCTGGGTAAGTGCAAGTAGACAGGAACTAGCTGGCATGTCACACAGCAATGCGCTGCAGTCTCTCCCTCACTCTCTATGTGCTCTCCTTTTCTGGCTCTCTTTCTCGCTCTGCCTTACTTTCCAACTTACTCTATTCTTCTGTCTCTTTCTATGTGGGTGGAAGTCACCTAAAGTGCATGTGGTTTTTCTTCAAAAGTAGCAAAAAAAAGGAAATTATTTAAATGTGCCAACATTGTCTGTGTCTGTGATAAAAAAAAAAGAAAATGGTATCATTGAATGACTAGATACATCATGCACACTGAGAATCATGCCCATTTCATATTTTGTAACACTCACCGCGGCAATAAAATGTTTGTAACTTTAAAAACACATCCTGATTCATACAGCCTCATGACTTGGATGTGAATATAAAGTAGCTGTGACATCGCTCACTTCTTTGTGTCAAAACGCTTTCCCTTACCGAAATGTAGACTGCTCTCTGAAGAGTGGTGCACCTGCTCATTTCCAAAACCACAGACATCTTAAGAGAATTATATATATATATATATATATATATATATATATATGAAATGAAAAAACTTTGTTAAAGGGACGTTATGGTTAAGTTGCACTAATGAAAACCTATGAAATTCAATTAAAAAACTTTGTTAAAAGGATGTTATGGTTACAAGTAAAACCGACAATAGCAATTTGTATTGGTCAGGGTGCACTCTTTTTTGTGTAAATTAGAGGTAGATATCTACTTAAAACAAATAATAGGGTGCCGGGGAGAGTAAAAATACTGACACTAGATTGTGATACTAACTAGAAAAACAAACAGGTGTCCACAAATTGTGTGATACACCCCCGTCCCCTGCACACCTCCTTAAATTGTAATCCAATCATCAACATTTAGGGCCAATTATATAAATGCTTATGATTGCACATTAAAAAATTACACTCCGGTGTTAGTTAAATGATGTTCATCCTGATCCTTTATACATTCAATATCTTTTTACACACAATACATTTCATGTAACTGTTTTTCAAATCATAGTCATTTTTACAATAATCAAAGAAAAAATATTTATCAACACCAATCAATGTGTCCTTTGTAATTGCTCAATACGTTTTGGGAATTCCTTTCCCTTCTTCAGGAGCTATTCTCAATGTTTTTTTGTGCCTCCAATGCACCCTGTTCTACAAATTATCGAAAAGATTATACCTGTTTAGTAAGCTGCTTTATATGAAACATTTATAATGTGAACATATCAAGTGTAGTGATCTATCACAATCTGTTTCCTAATATTCAATTGGTGTGAAGTTGTCTACCACAGTCCAAGCTGTATGTGGTTCTCCTAGTTATTAACAATTTAGATCGTCCTCCAATGTCCCAGTTGGACCTGATAATAGAATACATAAAGTAAATCGATGTTTGTACACCTTTTATTAAAAAAACGAATTCTGCCTATATTTAAATAGGTCTGCTCCCACCTTGTGGGAATAGATGTATGGTCTGGCAGTAATGTGTGACCTTCCATGTACGAAAGGATCTGCCTCATGGCTATTCATTCAAGTAGATGCATGGTTTTAAATCTTGCACACTGGAGTAGTCTCCTGTTGGCGTGTGCGTGTGGAGAAAGATAGGGATGCTTTCATTACATGTCCTTAAAATGGTAATATTCTGTGGACATCTAGTCATGTCGTTTCGCAAACGGGTCTGTGCTTTGTGGACAGTTCAGAACTGCATTTTCTGCTGATCTCGGAACTTTGAAGCTCAAAATGTACCCTTGCACAGCTCCTACACCCATTCTTACTCATTATCCACTAACAATCTAGCACAGAGCACATACTTGGAAGATAATTATCAAAACTTCTATTTATCTTAAAAATGGCATCAGCTATTACCATCCCTCCTCCCCTAGAGCCAACACCACCACCAGCTGGAGGACGTACACAACAGAAATGTGAAGTACTTCAAAAGATAATGAAGAGGACCAAGATGATGAGGTAGATGAAGTGCCTACCTCTATCACCCAGAAAGAATCGTAGGTGTAGCAGTTCTTTACCACTGTTGGGAATGTACCAAAAGCTAAAGTTACCAAAGTGAAATGCACTGAGTGAGTGCAACGTTGTACTCAGTCGCGGACTACCTGGACAATACTCCTGGACCACCTCCATGCGCCGCCACACCAAATCCAACCACCGCAATACTCTTAGAAACGTTGTTCCTTTCTTAGGAAGTAGTACGCTGTCTTCCTCCACCTCATCCTCCTCAACCAATACTGTAACCACACAGCCTACTTCAATGGGAAACAAAATCCCACCAGCTACCTTGCAAGCAATAAAAGAAGCTGTTCACCCATATCTTTCGAAAACAACAGTACTCTTTATATACTGAAACATATCACTCTGCAGGGGAGCAATTTCGAAGTGTTTCTGAAGCTGTAATCAAGGGGCATGAGAAACACTGCCCCTTAGCTTAGATGTAACACATGCGCAACATCTTCCCCTGTCCACCTGACCCTCCATATATGTGGTTGGTGCCTCTTCCCTCATTTCCCTCCCCACCTTATTTTCTGACATTTCCTGCAAAAAAAAATAAAAAAACGAAAAAAAAAGGTTCCTTTAGGAACCAAATTTCACAGTTAAAAAATAGAACTAAAAAAATAATCTTATAGACTCCATCTACTTTACATTTCTCAGTAAACTAGTCAGACTCAATAAGATTCTCCAACATTTCCATGAGCAATTTATGTTATGTTAATGGGAATAATAAGGCAATAAGCCCCGAGACTGCAGGCCATTACTGCATAAGGTAATGCCCCTGGGGCCTTTGTTGAGGCCCTTGCTATGCTCGGGCCTGTAACTATGGGCCCCGCGGACATTACCTTATGCGGTAATGGCCTGCATTCAAGGGGCTTATTGCCATTAGTACCCGGGCCCGTTAGACCGGGGTAATAATGGTGTTTTTTTTTTATTACTGCAAGACATGTTGAGTGAAAAAAATTGCTGCCACGGACAGGAAAACATAGTCTGTTTCTCTTTTCGTGGCGGCCATAGTAAACAAAGAAAATGGCTGCCATGGAACGGGAGAAGGAACTACACGTGGTCCCTTCTTCTTTTCCATGTCAGCAAAAAAGTAAACAGTAAATAAAAAAAAATGCCCACCATGGAATGGGAGAAGGAACTACACGTAGTCCCTTCTTCTTTTCCATGTCAGAAAAAAAGGTAAACGGTAAATAAAAAAATAGACGCCATGAAACAGGGAGAAGGAACTACCTGCAGCCCCTTCTCCATTTCAATGGCAGACCAAGCGCATTGGTGGGAGAGGGGACAGGCATGAGTTCGCCGCCACAACATGAGCGGGAATACCATACAGTAAGGCTCGGAAAAGAACTAATCAGTGAATAGAACACACATTATATTTACGGTGCACCAGGTACTAATGGACAATTGTATACTAGAGAAAAATATAGAAGGACAGAACATTTTTTCTGTCTCAAATACTTTTCTCTAGCATACAATAAGGACCATAATCGATGGACCTTTATAACTATCCGCGGTCTCCACAGTCCCCTTTCATTAAAAGGCCCGGATGGCAAGTGCACACCATCGCACAGGGTAGCCTCTCTACGCTTTTTAATTTTATATTTCCAACACTCCCTGAATGCCTGCTTCCAAGCAGTCATACATCAATCCACCAATCACTTCCAGAAACTGTACATATAACCCTATGACCATATTACACTTCCACACACCAACTGCCACTTAACAATCTTCTACACATTTTTGCATCTGCATTTCCCTTACTTATGCAAAAAAGTGTACTGCACTGTGCAGTAAAAGAAGTGCATAAACAGGAGGGGCAGTTCGGGTGGGCAAGTGCTCATGAGATCCCGGTAAGTAAATGCCAAGGGATGCCAAGGTGGGACTGAAATCCATAAACAATAGGTGTATCCTACCCTTATTTAACACAATCTAAGTTGAAATGAATTCTGGTTGATCAAACACTCGACAATTTCTTTTCGGGAATGCTGTAAATTGTATCAATCCACTAATGCTGGCATTTATCCACGTTATAGTGAGATTGAGCTAGTTGGAGGGAGAAAAGAACAATCCTATAGTCACCTATAATCTTTGGCAGATTAGAGATAATAAATGGAGTACTGACTTGGAAAAATATAATTTAGCCCAAAACATTTGTACATCTTCTTAAAATCTGTATTGATTTCTTTAAGGTGCATTACATAAATTCAAAAAACACAATCATTCAACTTCATGATTCATTGTACAGAGAAATGGGGAAATCATAGACATTTTTCAAAACATTTAAACAACATGACAAACCAGAATTAAAATGTCAACAAATGTTCTTCTAAATACAGTAAAGGAAGAATTAGGGGGGAGGGGAAACTCAAGAAGTAGTTGCCCCTAAGTATACAGGAAGTCTTTTCAAGTTGATTCCCTTCAAGACAGTTCATTTGTCCATAAGATTGGCTTGATTTTTACTTTGGGCTTCAATGTTGCCCAATATGTGGGTCTTTATGAGGTAAAAGAATTCTTTGCCAAGGTGGGACGCCACTGGCTAACTATTGGAGCAGAGGAATCCCAAGGGTGGGATGCATCTTAACTGTAACATCCCTTTAACAATGTTTTTTCTGTCAATTTAATAGGTTTTTATAAGTGAAAATGGCCATTGCTCATGGATTGCAGCCATGGCAAGTCTCCAAATCCATGGGGCATGGGCTTCGGCCATGTCACATTCCTCAATAAGCAAATCATAGTACACATTTGCGTTTACCGAGGGCCAGGCCCACTACCCAGACGCCAAATGTTTAACACTAGTTTTTCTACTTACATTCTTAGACTTTAGAGAAATAAAACACAAGACATTTTTCCAAATAAGATGCTTTAAGGTCCTAATGCTAATGCCTCACGCATGTTTGTTGTAATCTAGTCCACCACTTCAGGCTACAACCGCAAGCGGAATATTTTTTCCCATTCAAACCTACTGCTTGGGCCATGCCGCATGCCCCATAAGCAAATTACAGTACACTTTTCTCCTTGCTGACGGCCAGGTCCATTGCCCAGACACCAATGTTATATCACTGTGTTGTGTACTTACATTTTCACACTTTCAAAAAAATAAAACACAAAACATATTTGCAAAATCATGCTTAGAAGTTCTTGCTGACCCTCCTCGTACATATTTGCTGCAATCCCATCCAGCACTTCAACCTGTACCCACAAGTAGAATATCTTTTCCCATTCAAACCTATACCAATTTCGAAAAACTTTACCACATAGCCAGTCCCTGGTTGTCATGCCCACTTTAATCCCATTGCTCGTGCCTCGTAGTCATGGACAAATGCCATGACCCGGACAATTTTGGCTACTGCCCATGGCCACATGCTATACCTCAGTCACCAAAGGTATATCATTATTGTTTGTACCTACATTATGGCACTTTTCAAAAAATAAAACATGCACACATTTACAAAACCATGCTTTCAGTTCCTTCCCAATGCTGCTTAGACAAGTTTGCTGCAAATCCGCCATGTTTTATTTTAAGTGTCAAAATATACGTACATAAAAAAGTCATATAACGTAGCCCCCACTTGACAAAATACATTCAGACTTTGTCCAAACATTCAAGGTTGGGTCTAAAATCTTTCTGAAAACTTTTGTCCACATTCATCAAACAGTAACAGACATAATAGCCATCTAAAAATGTTGAGACCCCCTCTAATTTTGCCCACTCTTGACAAAATCCCACCAAACATTGCAAAAACAATTTTGTTAAAGTGCCAAAATTATAGGGTGGGTCCCAAAATATGTGTTTTTTCCAATAGACACAATGAACATATTTTTTTACTCATGCCTACAGCCCAGACCGCTGGACGGAATTTGGCCAAATTTGCAGCAGGAGCAGCCGGTTAGTTCCGAAAGGATGTTTTTGTAAATTTGGTGTAAATCCGTTCAAAAAGTAGGCAACAAAATGCGTGATATCTGGGTTCAGTCCGCTGACTCACTTCCCTGTTCGGACTGTGGACAGGCCTCCGATTGGTCCAGAGGCCGACGTGAGGTCTGCGGACATTGGGCACGCCCGCTGTTTGGATTGTGAAAAGCGTGAAGTGCATCAGATTTTTGGAAATGCAAGCCATGTTAGATTCGCAGACAGGTGCTGGTGTCCACGAACATCGCAGTAAAAACATATTAAAAAAGGGAAACATTGCACTTGTCAAACTTATCAAACAATCTTTGGGGAGTTGACGGGTGATGAGGATGGGATGGGATATGGCCTTAAAAAGCCAAAAAATAGGAGGTCTCAAGATGACCGTCAGCCCGTGAAGTCTCGGCAGTTAGAGCTCTGTGCCCCAGCGGTAAATGAACACAGTGAATCGGAATCTATAAGTGCTCCATGAAGAAGGAGCACTCAGAACATTGGAAACCAGGCACCCAGACGATGTCACAGCACTAGTGCTGCACATGAATGCTGAGAATGGAAGACGCAGGCGAACAGAGAGTGTCCCGGCTTGATCGGGGCTTGCTCAGGTGACAGACGTGAGTCTGGACCAAAAGGGCGGTGCCCATTCATCACGGAGCGGACGAGGGAGGAAACTGTCCCTCGCGGAGTGGACCAGGGAGGAACCCGTCCCTCACTGTGCGGATTGAGTAGGGGACACCGTCCAGATGTGTGCACTATAGGAAGCACACTCTGCTTCCTAGTTCCTGAGGAGGTGGGAGAGTCGGATTTGGAGAGCTCACCCTTTGGAAGCACCGGACTGAGGGACAATGCCCCACACACCAGCATCAGACTTGTATCGACACTAGTAAGGCGCTGAGGGACAGGTCTTGTTTACCGATGGGGAGCTGAGGGACAACGCCCAGGCTCGCACTGGTTTAAGTGCTACTAGTGTGAATTTCTTGAACTTCTTTGGTTTATATACGCCCCCCCCCATTGGAAGACTGCTTACTCGTCCCAGCCATGAAAGGAAAAAACTACCAAGTCCCAGTAAGGGCACCATCTCTGCATTTACCCTGCCATTACAAGCAGACTCTGCTTGCTGGAATAAAGTTCAACAAGATCTTGAAGCTTCAGAGCACATGTCCATTGGCCACTACAACATACTGTTGTTTTTGCGCTGAAACCAGAAGTGGAAAGTAACGTCTCGAGTAATAGAGGCACAAGCTGCTAGTTAATAGAAGTGGTCTCGCCGGGGGAATTTAGCCCTCTATAACAAGTACTTTGCTCCATCCTGGTCAATAGGTGAAAACACTCAGACTATTAGCCTCTGAAAGGATGGATGGGCAGAGAAAAGTGAGGCAGCTCACGTGAGAGTGCTATCCCCTCACTATTTCGGGACATAGCTGAAAACATAAGCCAAACAGTACAAGAGATAAGACAGGTGACGATTTGGAAAAACACGTTGTTGCAGTGTCGCCCCTACTAGTCATAGAATAACCTAGACTATGTTTGCAGTCAATGTCAGAACCTAAGGGCGAAGAAAAGCATGCACACCCACTATATCTTCTACCCCCACCGTTAACCCGATAAGCAGTTGCTGGCTCAGATCGGGTGGACCTGCGAAGAAACTGGAAACAACGGTTGAATTGGAGAAAGCACATCAAGACACCCCACCGCAGAAATGGCGGCTTCCAAAGAAGATATGGGGCGCTGCTTTCAGGTATTTCAGGATAAAGTGGCGGCTTCCTTGCAGTTACAATTTGACAATTTTACTATCAAATTCAAGACCGCATTGGCAGACATTAGGAAAGACATTGCAACACTGGAAGAAAGGACAGATAAAAATGAACAGGCATTACAAGATCTTGCACAAGATAATTCGAAGTCAGAGGTACTCCTGGAACAACTAGCATGGACAACTTACAATGTCGAGCAGCAATGTGAGGACTTGGAAAATAGATCCAAGCGTTCCAATATCCGCATACAGAATATTCCGTAAACGGTGCCTGACTCCACCTCATACTCTTCAGGGTCAGGATCCTCGATCCTTGAGGAGGAGAGTCCACGACGATTCACGGGATCGGGATGATAAGTCTTCAGAAGAGAGGTATGAAATACAGGGTGAATCTTCTTCAGACTAGGTGGTAGTCGTAAGCGAAAAGCGACAGGGTTAACCTGAGACAAAATAGGGAATGGACCTATGAATCGGGCCGAGAATTTCCCTGGGTGAACCCAACGTGGAAGATATTTGGTTGACAACCATACCTTAGTTCCTACTGTCCACCTGGGATTAGGTGATCTCTTCTTATCGGCGTATTTCTTGTAGCGAATCCTACTAGCCTCCAACTTTTGCACGGCCTCCTTTTAGATGGAACGAAGCTCATGAAGGCGTTGATCAACCGAGGGCACTATAGTCGGAGGTACACCAAAAAGAGGTATGTGTCTCGGATGATACCCATAGGTAAAGAAGAAGGGACTACACCCTGTAGCAGAATGTTGGGTATTGTTGTAGGTGAATTCGGCCAATGCCAGATAAGACTGCCACATGTCCTGTTCCTGATGACAGAAACAGCGGAGATATTGTTCGAGGGTGGTATTTAAACGTTCTGTTTGGCCGTTACTCTGGGGATGGTAACCAGAAGATAAAGCTCTCTTTATTTCCAACGAGCTACATAACGCTGACCAAAATCGTGAGGTGAATTGAGTCCCTCTATCAGACACAATGGTCCGGGGCAGGCCATGTAATCTCACCACATCTCTCAGAAATACTTCGGCAGCAGCAGGAGCAGAAGGCAGACCAGGCAAGGGAGAGAAATGTGCCATCTTGCTCAGGGTGTCTACAGTCGCCATGATAGCTGTGTACCCCTTAGAAGGGGGAAGATCTACAATAAAATCAGTAGAGATATGTTCCCAGGGTTGAGACTGTAGAGGTTCCTGTTGGAGCAGGCCTAAAGGTTGGTGTGTGGTTTGCTTATTGGCGGCACATACTGGACAACCCGTCACATATGCCCTAATGTCCTTTGACAAAGTCGGCCACCAGAAATATCTAGAAGCCAAATGTAGAGTTGCCTCTTGGCCCTTATGCCCTGCCGAAGGAAGGTCGTGGCACCAGTACAGGGCTTGAGTTTGAAGTTCCTTAGTCGGTAGAAACAGTGCGCCCTGATGAAAGTATAACATACCCTTTTTAACCAGGAGTGGTTGGTACTCCGATAACACTTCGGAACGACCTGTAGCCACCTCTACATCCTGCAAGAAGGAGTTAATCATTCCCAGGATTCTCTTGCCCACAAGTATTTCATCCTGGCCCTGATTCTCTTGGTACTCCAGGCTCAGAGAAAGAGCATCTGCTAAGGCATTGTCCTTTCCGGGAAGGTAAGTTATTTGAAAATCAAATTGGGAAAAGAAATAGGCCCAACGAGCATGTCGGGAGTTCTGACACTCCATCTGCTGTAAAACCTTCAAATTTCGGTGGTCTGTACGGACCAGAAAAGGATGGGCAGCTCCCTGTAATAAATGTCTCCATTCAATGCAGGCCTGGCGGATTGCTAGTAATTCTCGTTCCAAAACTGAGTAGTTCCTTTCACTTGGTGTAAGCGACCTAGAATAATATGCAACAGGATGTTCCATACCATCCTTGCCAACCTGCAGGAGGGCGGCTCCAATTGCTCCTCCTGAGGCGTCTGTCTCGACCACAAAGGGGAGAGATTGGTTTGGTTGCACTAGAATGGGAGCAGTCGTGAAGGCTTTCTTAAGTAACTGGAAGGCTTGGTCGGCTTCATAATCCCATTCAAACTTCTGACCCTTCTTAAGAAGACGAGTGATGGGCAATACTATGTCAGAGAATTTAGAGATGAATCGTCTGTAAAAGTTGGACAGACCCAGAAACCTCTGTATCTCCTTGGGACTCTTTGGAGTAGGCCATCTGAGGACTGCCCGTAGCTTTTCGGGATCCATCTGTACCCCTTCCTTTGAGAGGATGAACCCCAAATATGATACTGACGCAGCCTCAAAGACGCACTTCTCTGGCTTAACCAGGAGCTGATTATCCCATAACCTTTGGAGGACCTGAGTGACATGCCTTCGATGTTCAGAAAGGGAAGAAGAAAAGACCAGGATATCGTCCAGATAGACCACTACCGAGGCACATAGCAAATCCGAAAAAATCTTATCAACAAAACGCTGGAATACAGCAGGGGCGTTCACCAGACCAAAGGGCATGACTCTATATTCAAAATGTCCCAGAGGAGTCCGAAAGGCGGTCTTCCACTCATCCCCCTTCCTGATTCTCAGCAAGTGATAGGCTCCCCAGAGATCTAGCTTGGTGAAGATTGAAGCTCCTTCAACCGCCTTAAGTACCTCCTTTATAAGAGGCATCGGATATCTATCTCGAATCGTCAAGCTGTTCAATCCCCGGTAATCTATACATGGCCTGAGTTCAGAGGTGCCCTTCTTGGGAATGAAGAACATTGAGGCCCCTGCTGGAGAATGAGATTCTTGGATCAAGCCATTTTGTAGATTGGTGTCTAGATATTCTTTCAGTGCCCTTCTTTCCGGGAGGGACATCGGATACATACGCCCGAAAGGAACCGATGCTTCAGGCTTCAGATCGATCGCACAGTTCTCTGCTCGATGAGGGGGTAGAGTACGGGGTAGTTTATCTTCAAAAATCTCGGTGTACTGCTGGTAATACGGAGGAATCGTCTGAACAACAGCCGAGGAGGTTGGAATTGTGACTCCCCTCCCCTCAACAGGAGATGCCTGGGGTAGACACGAAGCCGAGCAGAACGGTGACAAAAAGCTGACAGTGTTGGCTGACCAGTCAATTCTGGGATTATGTTTGCGTAACCACGGTATGCCCAGGATGACCGGGAAGTGTGCAGCTCTAATAACATCAAAGATAATCTGTTCTTGGTGCTGAAATAAAGACATGGTGGCTGGACCGGTCTCCTGGGTGATGGGTCCGGATGAGAGAGGTGCTCCGTCAACCCCCTCTACTGGCAAAGGACAATTCTTTTGATGTAGGGGAATAGCTTGTTGTTGCGCCCACTGAATATCAATAAAGTTTCCTGCAGCACCGCAGTCCAACATAGCTAAGGTTTCTAATGAAGCGAGTGAATCAAAAGTGAGATGAACAGTAAACACCATAAGTCTATGGTCCTCTTCCAACTCATTCTGTAGTCTGGAATTGCAGGGATCTTTCAGCTCCGCCCGGTTCCTTACCCTACTCAAGACCGGGGAGATGCGTTTCCCGAACGTCTCGGGGGTACCTCAGGGCAACTCCGAAGCAAATGCTTCGAGGATCCGCAGTACATACACAGACCCTGATCTCTGCGTCTTCTTCGTTCCTCAGGAGTCAACAGACCTCTAGTTGTTCCAATTTGCATAGGCTCTTCTGTCTGTGGTCTGGTAGGGGTATTTGCCGTTGGGTTTCCTACAGACTGATGAAGTCTAAACCTCCTTCTTTCAGACCTTCGCTTGTGTAATCTGTATTCCAACTGCAGAGACATCATGACCAAATCCTGGAAGGCAGCAGGGCGTGCCATCCGAGCAAGCTCGTCCTTGAGTTCATCATGTAAGCCTCGTCGGAAGAGGGTCTGCTGTACAGAATCCGGCCACCCTGCCTCTGTCGCCAATTTCATAAATGTGGAAGCATAAGTCTGGACATCCTGGTTTCCTTGACGGAGAACTAGGAGGGCTTCGTAGGAAGAATATTGGACCTCCGGTCTTTCAAACCTGGCACGCATCAATTGAGTGAACTGAGTGTAGTTATTAACCGCGGGATTTGCCTGGGCTATCAGTGGAGTAGCCCAAGCCAAGGCATTACCCACCAGGTTGGAGACCAGAAACCCTACTCTGGCTCTGTCAAGTTCATAAGCCTTTGGTCGAAACGTAAAGTATATCATACAGGCATCCAAAAATTCTTTCAAGAGTTGAGGACTGCCTTCATATTTCCCAAAGGAGAATGTCAGTGGTGGTAAATCGCCACGGAAATCTTCTCGAGCCGCTACCTGTTGACGTAGGTTGGTATTCTCTGTTCTGAGGTTCTGAACCTCTGCCTGAAGGCCTTGAATCGCTGTCACCATCTCCTGGTATTGCTCCAAGGAGGCCATAGTAGCTGTTAGGCGTTGCAAACTGGCACTGCCCAAAGCTCCTTTCCCAGGGATCTCCTCACCTGGGTCTTTACTGTGGCTGAGTATCTTCTGCCTCCTTCTCCGATCCTTTGGAGGTTTCTCTTCTTCTTCTTCCTTCTTAATAGATCCTTTACCCTTCTTACGTTCAAAGAGATAGGGACGGTCTCCTCCCGAGGCCACTTTGACCGTTAAATAGAACAAACAGTCAAGTGAACCCTGGGGAGCCCGCTCCTTCAAACAGGGAAAAAGCCTGATTGGCAGAAAAAACCCTGTGTAGCTGCAGATGACGATGGCCGGTTGAAGGTCCAGAGGCAGGTAAGGACTTTCTACTATGATCTTGGTTGTATCTCCAAAGGCTAGCAGAGCTTTCTGGAGGAAGGAGCCCAGGAAGGAGAGGAAGGAAGAGTCGCTGTAGAGGACCTCCGCAATACACACGGAATCTTGCCAGGAAGAGCAAGCATGGGAAAAGTACTCCCGGAGAAACAGGTAAGATCAGAGAGAACGAGAAGTCAGAACGAAGGAGAGCACAAGAGAGAATGAGAGAGAGAGAGTGAGTGAGCGCGAGTGAGTCTGAGTGAGAGAAAGTGAGAGAGCGCGAGTGAGTCTGAGTGAGAGAGAGTGAGAGAGCGCGAGTGAGTCTGAATGAGAGAGAATGAGAGAGAGGTCGAATGAGTTTGAGTGCGAGAGGGTGAGAGAGCGAGAGAACGGAAATGTAGTGAACGTTTCCCCGAGCGGATGAGAGCCGACAAGTCGGAACCCCGCCGCCAGGGAAGGCAGGTCTACGGCAGCTCGAAGCCGATAATAGAAGCAGCACTAGACAAAGCCGGAAATAACACGCAAACAAAGTGATATGTAAGGAAGGCAATGGAAGCGGATCAAAACGAAAGTCAGCAAAGCGAGTTGCAACGCGACTCGCGGGGGGGGCGTGGCTTCCCTATATGCCCGTAGCAAAAAAAGGCTAGACCGCTAACAGACAAGCGGTAGAGTCCTAATAGCGCCTCCATCTTGCCCATAGCTTCCATGGCCGCATCGTTGTGACAGATAGACGTAGACTAAAAATGAGGCAATTCCCGCTAATTCGACAGGCCAATGCACAAGGCAAGAAAGCAGGGGTTTTGATTGCTTTTAACTCACACTTGCAGGTTTCCATTGGGACAGTGATGGCTGACAAGAAGGGTCGGTTTCTATTTATTATTGTACAGTTGGGTCCGATGACTCTAACTATGGCATCCCTGTATGCTCCAAATACAGGGCAAGAGGGATTCTTGAAGTCGGCCTTGACTAATTTGGGACAGTTTGGTCAGGGAGAAATGATTGTGATGGGGGCTTTGAACATCACATGGGACCCCTCTAGGGATAGCAGTACTAAAGCTATACATGTACGTCCTTCGCCTTCAATAGCCCTCAGACAAAAATTTGAATTACTCACGCTTAAGGATATGTGGCCTACACTGAAGGAGGATTAACGAGTATACACATTCTTTTCCGACGTCCACAAGTCCTTTTCTAGGATAGATTATTTTTGAGCTACCATAGGTTCGGTAGGAAATGCAACACAAATGAATACACATGCTATTACCATCTCAGATCACGCCCCACTGACCATGGATTTTAACCTCACCGAAATAAGATCCACACTCTGGAACTGGAAACTTCCAAAGGAATTGGTCTTGGATCCAATTATATGTACAGATATAGTGGGGCAAATAGAGAAGTATTTTGAATCTAATTTGAACGGGGAAGTATGTATAGATACGGTCTGGGACCCCTTTAAGGTGACCATGCGGCGGGAGCTGATAGCGACACAATCATACAGGGGGAAGCTTAGGAGGAATATGGAAAGTGAATTGGAAGCCGAAGTAAGGGACATGCAGAACCTAATGAAATCGGACACTTCCCCGATACTTTATAAGCGATATCGTACAGCAAAAGGTAAACTGGATTTGATACATACGAAAAGGGCAGAAAAGAGTTTATTATATCTGAAGCATAGGTTCTATGTCAAAGCCAATAAAGCAGACAGGTTGTTGGCTATACAACTAAAACAGTAGCAGGCATTGCAGATAATTGAAGGGGTGGAAGACTTGAGGGGAAATAAAGTAACAGAAGAAATAATGGCGCAGTTTCATGCATTCTACTGTAGGCTGTATGAATCAGATTGCCCAGACAAGGTAGCACAAGAACAATATTTATATGAGATCCATCTGCAGAGTATCTCGGAATAAGATAGAGCAAGCTTAGATACAGATATCACTCAAGAAGAAGTTCTATCAGCTATAACTAATTTCCCAACTAATAAAGCGCTGGGTCTGGATGGCCACACTGCTTCTTTTTATAAAATGTTTTGTGTAACTTTGGCCCCTAAATTAACAGAACTATATAACTCTTTTGTTAATAGCAGAATAATCACAGCGTCAATGGAAGAGGCAAAAATTATTTTGATCCCAAAGCCAGGGAAAGATTTAGCCACATGTGGCTCGTATCGCCCGATTGCGCTTATGAATATCGATGCAAATACATTCATAAAAATATTTGCAAACCGGCTTCATGATCTGATGCCCAGACTGATACATCCAGAGCAGACTGGATTTATAAAAGGGCGACAAACCCACGATAATTTGCATCAAATTTGCCATTTAATTGAAAAGGTAGGAAAGAAAGGGGATTCAGCAGTATTGGTGTCGTTAGACGCCAAAAGGGCATTTGACCGAGTAGAATGGTCTTCTTTTTCGCACTCTACATACCATGGGTTTTCGCACAAAATATTTAAAGAATCAAAGGCTAACTATGTGTGTCCCTCCTCTAGACGGTTTATTAATGGTAAATTGTCCTCTAAGTTGTCTCTATCTCGGGGTACGAAACAGGGCTGTCCTCTCTCCAGGCTTTAATATGCATTACACCTTGAACCTTTAATGGTGCTACTTAGACAATCGCAACAGATAGCAGGTATACCGTTTGGGGGAGAGACACACAGGCTGAAGGCATATGCAGATGATATGCTTTTAACAATTACAAACCCGTGCAGTTCATTACCGGTGGCATTGGCACATTTTAGAAAAGTTTGGTAGAGTCGCGGGTCTCAAAATTAACATTACCAAATACGAAAACCTGAATCTAGGTTTAAAACAAGAAGAGTTAACTAAAGCAATGAGGGAGACACGGCTTTGTTGGATGCCACAAACTATCCGGGTTTTAGGTGTGAATATACCCTGTTCGCTGAAAGATATATTCTCCGCAAACATTCCGCACCTGTTAGATGATATTCAGAGACTGTTTCAGGCATGGAGCCCCTTAATGGTGTCATAGGGTGAAGTAATTCAATCAAAATAGTTATTCTATCCAAGGTAGTATACCTGTTTCAAGCTCTCCCGATTCAAATCTTGGCCTCATTTTTCCGAACCTTACATAAAACTATTTCAAAATATATATGGAAAAATAAATCCCCTAGAATAGCACTGAACACATTAATGCTTCCCCCACATAGAGGAAGGGTGGGCCTTCCTAACATTAGGGTGTATTACTGTGCAGTTATCAAGGACTGGGTTGATGAGGACACAGGAAAAAAGTGGATGCACATGGAAAGTGCAATAATGGGTTCCTAGGATGGGGAGAAATGATGGCTACCTAGACCCGACAGACCCCGAAATATACACCACAGTATAATTACAGGGGTAGTGGAGGACTTGTGGGACCAAGTGGTACGCCAACACGGAATCACATAATTTCCCTCCCCGTTTACTCCTCTTTTCTCAAACCTGCAATTTACTCCGGAAGCACTTGTTAGTTTGTTTCCTGAATGGAAAAAGACGGGATGCATAAAGTTTCGGTATATGATTTTAGATCAGGAAATTAAATCTTTAAGACTAAGTAAGGAGGATTTGGCTCTTCACGACAAGCCTCGCTACCAGTACTATCAAGTTTGCCACTGGCGGTTGGCCCCGCCCAAAAGGTCGGCAGCGACAAGACCACTCACACCTTTTGAGCTGTTTGTATCATCTAGCTCGGGAGAGAGGCACATGATCTCAAGAGTTTATAAGCTTTTACTTGACAAAACCCCACTAAAAGTCCCCACATTTCAGATAACTTGGGCAAAAACTCTGGGGTACACAACATCAGAAGAAGAATGGCCCTGCTTATGGTTCGATGTTATAAAAATGTCGAGATCCATACAGATTAGGGAATTTTTGATACAAATTATGTATCAGTGGCACTATACCCCAGAAAGATTGCATATGATTGCTCCTACGGTCTCAGTATTATGTTGGAGGGGATGTGGGGAAAGAGCGGATTGGGAGCATATATGGTGGTCTTGCCCTAACTTGTCACAGTATTGGGAAGTTGTGCAGGAAAGTATGTAGCTGATGTTTGGGTTTCAGACGGGAAGACCTCTTGGAGAAATTTTCTTGGGCTTGGCACATCAGGACAATGTTCAATGGCCGAAGTCTCGGAGGAAAGCATTTTATCTTCTTCACCTGGCTGCTCTACTAGTCATAGCCCAAAACTGGAAAACTGGAAGTCAATAGTCCTTCCACATATGAAAGATTGGTTCTATAAATTGCGGAACTTTGTTTTACTAGAGTGGATTACATACACAATCCAAGGGGAACAAGCTAAATTCCCGACGGAATGGGCTCTGATCCTAAACTTTTTGCATGGAGACTAAATGGAACAGCTTTGCCCGCAGAATTTGCGAATTTTGGATATCCTTTGATCTTTATATCTTAAACATTGTAATGTTCAGTGTACACAGGGAAGTGAGGGAGCGGGGAGTTGAGAGTGAGGGGAGGTGAGGGGGCAGGGTACAAGAACAGTCTGGGGCAGTCCTTTGATGTCCGGGAACATCCTAGATGATCGGCGGCATGTATTCTTATTTGTGCATTACAGGGTTGGTGAAAAGCAGTTTTTGGATGGCTTATAACTTTGGCCCCATTCAATGAAAGTGCATGACAGTTTGGAATTTCATTCAAGACCCGATTCTGAATGGTTTTGAAAAGTGTGGTGCTGTTTTGTCAAGGAGGAACAAAATTAGAGGGGGCATCCCAAAATATTGTAAAAGCTTAGAAATGTGGTGCCATTTGATGAACCTGCACAAAGGTTTTCAAACAGATTTTAGATCTAGATATAAATGTTTTTGTCAAAGTTTGGTGGAATAATTTCAAGAAGGGGCTAAATTAGAGGGGTGGTCCCAACATTTTTAGATGGCTTATAACTTTGTTGCCCTTTGACGAATTTAGACAAAAAGATAAGAGACCCAACCTTGACTGTTTGTGCAAAGTCTGAATGGATTTTGTCAAGTGGGGGCTGAGTTATATGACTATTGTATGAACGTACATTTTGACAATTTTGAAAAAATAAAACATGGACGGATTTCCAGCAAATTCGTATAAGGAGCATTGACAAGGACCTGAAAGCATGGTTTTGCAAATGTGTCTGTGTTTTATTTTTTGACAAGTGTCATAATCTAAGTACACAAAATAGTGATATACCTTTGATGACTGAGGTATAGCCTGTGGCCATGGGCAGTGGCCAGATTGTCCGGGTCATGGCACAAGGTCATGACCCAGACAATCTGGCTACTGCCCATGACCATGAGGGACGACCAATGGGGATAAAGTGGCCAAAGTGGTAAAGGTTTTGAAATTGGGATGGATTTGAAAGGGAAAATAAATGTGCTCCTCGTAATATGGTCATCGGGTTCTCTCTTCGCCTTCTGCAACCCGCCATGGAAAGGGAAGAGGGGCTCTGTACCAAGCCCCGCCTTCCCTTTCCATTTTTATTTTATTTATTGCATTTATTACTCGCCCAAACCCTTGGGTACCACGGCGATGTTACAGACAGCTTGGTTAAAACATTTCTTGGACTTTGCCAATCGGGCGCAGTGCATGTGAATACAAAATAATCATACACGAAGACATTAAATGCAGGGTTTCAGTACAATGATATTTCCTGAAGCATGGAGGGGGATTTTTTAGTCTTGGTTAAATAGCCACGTTTTCAGGGATTTCTTGAAACCTGAGAATGTTTGCTCATTTTTGATGGGGAGGGGAAGAGTGTTCCAATATGTGGGTGCGAGGTATTGGAAACTACTGCCTCCTGCCTTGGTTGTCTTGTAGCGGGGGATAGCTAGGAGTAATTGACTGTTAGATCGGAGGGGCCTCTTAGATACTTTTCTGGTGATGGCGTGGTTGAGGTAGATGGGGACACATGAGTGGATGCATTTGAATGTGACACACAGAGCTTTGAATGTGACCCTGGCTTTGATGGGGAGCCAGTGATGGTTTCTTCTAATATTTGAGATATGATCTGACTTCCTTATTCCAAGGGCCGCCCGAAGGGCTTTATTTTGGATAAGCTGTAGTTTGTTTAGATTGGCTTTTGAGGTACCCAGGTAGAGTACGTTGCAGTAGTCGAGCCTGGATAAGATTAAAGCTCTTGCCAGCGTGATACAATTGGTGGGTGTCAAGAATTGGCGACTGAGCGCAATAAGTTTTGCGGTGTAGGATGTAGAGGAAGAGAGGGCGTTGATGTGCTTGGTCATGGTGAGGTTTTCATCAAGGTAGACACCTAGTGTTTTCACTTGTTTGAGTACTGATATGTTTGTGCCATCAATGTTGATGGATGAGTAATCAGGATGTAATGCTTCTATTTTGGATTGGGAGCCCACAATGAGAACCTCAGTCTTCTCATCATTGAGACAGAGGCTATTTAGTGCCATCCAATTTTGGATTATGGCATATATTTTGTTGATAGTGTCGGTGTCTTGAGTGTAGTCTCCCGATAAAGGGATGAGGATCTGGGTGTCATCTGCAAAGTTGGTGTAGATGACACCCATGTCGTCTAGCGCTGAGAAGAGGAGTTTAGTGTATGCATTGTATAATGTTGGTGAGAGACAGGAACCTTGGGGGACACCAATGGGTACTATGATGGGGTTGGCGGCTTGTTTACCTATGGCGACCCTGGAGGTGCGGTCAGCAAGAAAGGATTTGATCCAGATAGTAGCTTCGGTGGAGAAGTTGAAGTCTTTCGCTAGTGTGGCGCACAGTTTATTATGGTCTACTAGATCAAACGCTGCGGAGAGATCGAGTAGGAGGAGGATGCAGAGTTTCCCTGAGTCTCTGATGGTGTCCATCTGGATTTTTAAGTCAAGGAGCGCCGTTTCTGTGCTATGGTTGGGGCGGAAGCCTGATTGTCTCGTGCCAAGGAGGTGGTTTTGTTCGAGGTGAGTTTGGACTTGGTTGTATGCTAATTTATCCAATATTTTGAGGAGAAATGGGACAGTTGTTATTGGCCTGTAATTAGTGGGCACAGTGGGGTCTAGGGTAGGTTTTTTCAGGAGAGGGGTGACCCAGGCTTCTTTAATGCTAGCTGGTACTAGGTTAGTATTGAAGGAAGCGTTGACGAAGTTGGTGATAATGGGGGTGAGGGTGTGAGCGCAGGATTTGACTACTGATGCGGGGACAGAATCGCCTTTGCAGTTGGAGGCTTTAAGTTTGGCGATGGTGTCAAACACTACATTTTGGGATACTGGTGTGAAATGGAATGGGGCGCTGGTGAATTCCTGATGTGGTCGATTTAGGTTAAGGAGGGCAGGTTTGTTGGCTAGTGATTGTTTTTTGGATGTGATTTTTAATTGGAGTAGTTCAATTTTGGCTGTTAGTGCGTCTTGTATAGTGGTGCACCATTCCTTGCTGGGGATGGTAGGGTTTATGGCTGGAGTGGGGTTTTCCAATTCTTTTAGAATGGCAAATAATTCCTTGGTATCTGAAGTAGCATTGCTGATCCTATTATTATACGCATTAGATTTGTAGGTAATAGTAGCTGTTTTATAGGTTTTGTTTATTTCTTGGTAGGCTTTTTCTGCCTCTGCAGTAGGATGCTTTCTGTAGGCATGTTCACACGCGCGTTTGGTTCTTCTGAGGGCGATAAGATCATCATTGAACCAGAAGCTAGATCGCTTGTCTGAGCGTTTTGCCTTGGTGGTGAGCGGTGCTATAGCATTAATGGTTGCAGTGAGGCAGTTGTGATATATGTCTGCTAGGAGGCAGGGGTTGTCACTGGTGATCGAGGTAGAAACTAGGATTTTTGAAAGAGGAGGCGTGAAGTTTTCTGGCGTGAGTTTGCGGGCGTTTCTAGTTTCATAGGTAATCATAGTTTTAGGTTTCTTTTGTGTGGGTTCGGAGGGATTGATTGTAAATACAATGTTATGGTGATCGGTCCAAGTAAGAGGGGAGATGACCTCAATGGTTACGGGGGTATTAAGGGAGAGGATCCAATCAAGAGTCCTGCCTTTGATATGTGTGGGTGCATTAACTAGTTGGCTGAAACCCATGTCCTTCAGGGCGGAGTGCAGTGATTCTGCTTTGGCATCTTGGCTGTCATTGAAACCTAGGTTAAGGTCACCCAGGATGATGTATTTCGAGCTAGGTTTTATTAGTGGAGCTAATAGCAACGGAATTTCAGTCTCTGGGTGGTTGTTGGGGCTAGGTGCTCTATAAATTACTATTAAATTAATAGTAGTTTTGGCATTTATGGGAAATTTTACGAGTAATGTTTCATACCCTTCAATACTTTCAATGGGACAAGATCTAAGCTGCAATTTAGTCTTGGCTATAATAGCAACACCGCCTCCTTGTGAGTGGGTCCTATCTGTTCTGAATATGGTGTAGTCGGATGGGATTGCCAGAGTTAGTAGTGGACCTGATGCTTGATGGAGCCAGGACTCTGTGACTACTAGTATGTCGAGCTGTGATTCCATAATGAGGTCGTGAACTTCTATAGCATGCGCCCCTAAGGAGCGGGCATTGATAAGCGCTCCTTTAAAGGTGGATAGTAATTTATTGGGGGTGTCCGGAGCTGGTTTGGAAGTAGTGTTGGGTTTCTGGCTAGGAGTATGGTTTTGATGAGGGGGAGGTACTCTGGCCTTAATTTGTTTGGGAGGTGTGTGTTCATATTTGACTGGGTTGGGGTGGTTGAAGGTACGAGACGTTAATCGGAAGTGTCTCGCTACACCTGTCACAGGGTTAGAGAATTTTTCGGTATGGCTGTGGTGAGGTGACTCTGCTGTGGGCAATACATGTGAGATTGGATCAGGGCTGATAGCATGATGCTTGATGGTATTCA
This sequence comes from Ambystoma mexicanum, assembly GCF_040938575.1. Classification (NCBI taxonomy): domain Eukaryota; kingdom Metazoa; phylum Chordata; class Amphibia; order Caudata; family Ambystomatidae; genus Ambystoma; species Ambystoma mexicanum. The sequence goes on from NC_090927.1 coordinate 1,090,492,805, forward strand.
GATAGGTCCTAGGAGTAAGACTTGCGCTGTTTGGGAATGGGGGAGTAGAGGGAAGGAACGGTGTAGGACATGGGATAGGGTGATGCCGGGGGCATGCCGGCTTGCTGAGACCGTTATTATGGGGCCAGTAGTAGTGGGCCAAGCAGGGTGTGTGGTTGGGGAGAATGCAGAACGGGAACATGATGAGGGGCAACCAAGTTTGCATATTGGATTAGTGTCAGGGCGAGCTGCGACCATAAGGCACAGTGCTAACTCCTCAAAGTGGTCTGTATGCGACCAAAGGGCACAATACGGCAGTCTAATGTGGTCTGTAGGCGACCAAAGGGCACAATACGGCAGTCTAATGTGGTCTGTAGGCGACCAAAGGGCACAATACAGCAGTCTAATGTGGTCTGTAGGCGACCAAAGGGCACTATACAGCAGTCTAATGTGGTCTGTAGGCGACCAAAGGGCACTATACAGCAGTCTAATGTGGTCTGTAGGCGACCAAAGGGCACAATATGGCAGTCTAATGTGGTCTGTAGGCGACCAAAGGGCACAATACAGCAGTCTAATGTGGTCTGTAGGCGACCAAAGGGCACAATACAGCAGTCTAATGTGGTCTGTAGGCGACCAAAGGGCACAATACAGCAGTCTAATGTGGTCTGTAGGCGACCAAAGGGCACAATATGGCAGTCTAATGTGGTCTGTAGGCGACCAAAGGGCACAATATGGCAGTCTAATGTGGTCTGTAGGCGACCAGTATTAGAGACCGTGAGCACATTTCAGTAGAAGGGGTTAAAATTACAAGCATACAGTAGTGTCTCCAGTGCTGGCATGTACTTACAGTACGTTTTCATTGTCCGAGTGGTAGTCTATCGGTTGGAGAGTAGTAAAAATGTGCAGGGGGGGTGGCCACGCCGCGCTACCATGCGCGTAACAGGCGCAGGAACAGGCCTTTGTATGGCCTTCGGACTGGCCGCCGGCGAATCTGCCATGATGGCCATATTGGAAAAGGATTTTCTTTCCTACAGCATGACATTTTTTCAAGAGAGGGCTAAATTAGAGGAGGGGTCTCAACACTTTTAGCTGGCTTATACCTTTGTTACTGTTTGACAAATGTAGACAAAGGTTTTCAGAAAGATTAGAGACCCAACTTTGAATGTTTGTGCAATGTCTGAATGGATATTGTCAAGTAGGGTCTAAGTTATATGACTATTTGACACTTTTGAAAAAAAACATGGGTGGATTTCCAGCAAATTCTTGTAAGGAGCATTGGTGAGGACCTGAAAGCATGGTTTTGCAAATGTGTCTGTGTTTTATTTTTTGACAAGTGTCATAATGTAGGTACAAAAAATAGTGATATACCATTGGTGACTGAGGTATAGCCCGTGGCCAAGGGCAGTGGCCATATTGTCTGGGTCATTGCATAAGGTCATGATCCGGACAATCTGGCTACTGGCCATGACCATGAGGGACGACCAATGGGGATACAGTGGTCATGTACACCAAGGACCGTCTATGTGGTAAAGTGTTTTGAAATTGGCATAGATTTGAAAGGGGAGAAAAATGTGCATGTGGTAATATGGCCATAGGGTTCTCTCTTTGCCTTATGCAGGCCACCATGGAAAGGGAAGAGGGGCTCTGTATGGAGCCCCGCCTTCCCTTTCCATGGTGGCCATCTTGGAAAAGGATTTTCCTTCCTACAGCGGGAGGCCGCGCTCCTCCCGTTATAGGAAGAAAAGTCCTTTTTTTAGCATCCAGGGTTACCGCTTTGGCAACCCAGGGTGGTAATGGCCTTCATTCCCCATTGCAGGGGCTGGAACGGGGGATAACGGTCCGGAGCCCTCATTATCCGCCCTCGCTTCGCTTGGGCCGATAATTTGGGCTGGCGGTCCTTTATCCCCCGTTCCAGTCCCTATAACGAGGGATGAACACCACATTATTCCCATTAGCAAAACACAAAATGCTAATGGAAATGTTGGAAAATCTTATTGAGTCTATGTACTTTATTGAGAAATGTAAAGTAGAGTCTATAAGATCTTTTTCTAGCTCTATTTTATTATTTTGTTGTTGTTTTGTTGTTTTTTTTGCATAAGAGGTTAGAGCGTAAGGTGGGGAGGGAAATGAGGGAAGAGGCACCAAGCCCTAATATGGAGGAGCAGGTGGACAGGGGAAGATGTTGTGCGTGTGTTACATCTAAGGTAAGGGGCAGTGTTTCTAATGCTCCTTGATTACAGCTTCAAAAGCACTTCAAAATGGCTCCCCCCTGCAGGGTGGTGTGTTGCAGTATATACAGAGGACTGCTGTCTTCGAAAGATATGGATCAACATCCCCTTTTATTGCTTGCAAGATAGCTAGTGGGAATTTGTGTCCCACAGCAGTAGACTGTGTGGTTACAGTATTGGTTGAGGAAAGTGAGCTGGAGGAAGATAGCCTACTACTTGCTAAGAAAGGAACAGCCTTTCTGACAGCATTGCAGTGATTGGATTGGGTGTGGAGGTGCATGGGGGTGGTCCTGTAGGAGTACTGTCCAGGTAGTCTGTGACTGAGTACAATGTACTCAGTGCATTTCACTTTGGTAGGTTTAGCCTTTGGTACATTCCCAACAGTGGTAAAGAACTGCCACACCCATGATTTTCTCTTGGTGCTAGAGGTAGGCACTTCCTCTACCTCATCTTCTTGGTCCTCTTCATTGTCTTTGGAAGTACTGCGCTTTTTCTGTATTGTAGGTCCTCCAGCTGGTGGTGGTGGTGGTGGAGGCTCTTGGGGAGGTGGAATGGCAATAGCTGAGGCCATTTGTAAGATAAATAGCAGTTTTGATAATATTCTTCCAAGTATGTGTTCTGTACTACATTGTTAATGGATCATGAGTAAGAATAGGTGTAGGAGCTGTGCAAGGGGAACATTCTGAGCTTGAAAGTTCCTAGATCAGTAGAAAGTGCTGTTCTGAACTGTTGGCGAAGCACAGACCCGATCACGAGGTGCAGACGAGTTCATGAACACGTCATCATGACACGTTCGTGCGATCGCATGACACTGTCCAAAAAGTCTGCGTTGACGTCAGACGTTCATGGATGTCGACAAATGCAAAAACAGTGGAAAAAGTTCAAAAAGTTTATAGCAGTGTTAAAAATGATGCTAGAAGGTGGGAAATAGCAGACATTTAAGGTGAACCTTTGTAAATTTTACAAAAATGTTGCTATATTGGGGAAGTGTGATATTAATAAGTTGTATTCAATTAGCATCCACTGCTAAAAACCCATGAAATGCACTGAAAAAACGTTGTTAAAGAGACGTTATGGTTAAGTTTCACTAATAAAAACCTATGAAATTGTTATGTTTAAAAGTAAAACCGAAAAACCTCAGAAATTCGCCAGTTATGGTAAGCTAAGCAACCATAATTTGCGCCACCAAAAAACTGAAAAGACTTTGTTATAGGGACGTTGTGATATGATATGCTATGATAGGTTACAAGTAAAACCGAAAAACCTCAGAAATTCACCAGTTATAGTAAGCTATGCAACCATAACTTGCGCTACCACTGTGCACTGCTAAGACTAACACCCAGGACATCTTTGAAGACATCACTGATGACATCACATATATGGGCCACTTGTTTTTGTTCACTGTCATATTTAGGCCAGGTGGTTTTGTTCACTGACAGTCAGAATATTAAAATTCAAAAGGTGCGATATATCTAGATGTTAACCTTGTATGTTTTCAAAGTACTTTCCTTAGGGTTTGGTCTCAGTACATGGTGCACATACCTGGGGCAATAGGCATGCTTCAAACACAAAATTAATTTGTGTACATGAAGATGAACTTTAATGTTATTAACATTTTCTGGTGATGCTGTTTCTTTCTTCCTTACTTTAGTTTCCCTGTATGTGCCTCTGATTTGTATGTATTGTGGGTTTTCATATGTATTGTTTGTACTAGAACAACTGTCTGGTAAGTCTTGAATTGTTAGCTAGTTATTACATGTTTAACATTACTCATAACTCTGATAAGCTAGCCTTCATTATTTTACTATTAAAAGTTACAAGCTTATAAATATTGTACTTCTATTGTGCATGCTGCAGCCATTGTCTATGTATGATTAGGTTCCTGTGTTAACAACAACATTCCAATATGTTTTGTTTAGATGAGTACATTCTTTTATAGATTAAGCAGTTTATGATAGGTCTCCCAATCACCCCAGACATCCTGTTACCAACATTATAAACACTGCCCCTTGTAGGGACTTTTAATCAAAATTAATTTCAAATGTGATGTCATCAGTGATGTCATCAATGACATTTGTGACGTCTTCTTTGATGTCTAGGGTGTTAGCCTTAGCGGTGCACGGTGGTGGCGTGAGTTATGGTTGCTTAGCTTACCATAACTGGTGAATTTCTGAGGTTTTTCTGTTTTACTTGTAACCATAACATCCCTTTAACAAAGTTTTTGCATTGAATTTCATAGGTTTTTATTACTGCAACTTAACCATAATGTCCCTTTAGCAAAGTTTTTTCTGTGAATTTCATGGGTTTTTACAAGTGCATGCTAATTTCCTACAACTTACTAATATCATACTTACCATAATATGGCAACATTTTTGTCCAATTTACAAAGTTTCACCTTAACACTCTGCCATTTCCCACCTTCTAGCATCATTTTTAACACTTCTATAAACTTTTTCCAACTTTTCCCACTGTTTCTGCGTTCGCCGATGTCCGCGAACGTCTGACGCCATCGCTGACTTTTCGGACAGTGTCACCTGACCGCAAGCGCGTGTGTGGCATGATGATGTGTTTGCAACTGCGTCTGCACTGTACGATCGGGTCCGTGCTTCATGGACAGTTCGGAACTGCATTTTGTACTGATCTAGGAACTTTCAAGCTCAAAATGTTCCCCTTGCACAGCTCCTAAACCTATTCTTATTCATTGTCCGTTAACAATCTAGTACAGAGCACATACTTGGAAGAATATAGCAAAACTGCTATTTATCTTAAAAATGGCATCACCTATTGCCATGCCTCCTCCCAAGAGCCACCACCAGCTGAAGGACCTACACAACAAAAAAAGCACAGTACTTCCAAAGACAATGAAGGGGACCAAGAAAATGCAGTATGCCTAACTCTTGCACCAAGATAGAATCATGGGTGTGGCAGTTCTTTACCACTGTTGGGAAAGTACCAAAGGCTAAAGCTACCAAAGTGAAATGCAGTGAGTAGTCGTGAAGTATCGGGACAGTACTCCTACGGGACCACATCCATGCGCCGCCACACCCAGTCCAACCACTGCAATGCTGTCAGAAAGGCTATTACTTTCTTAGCAAGTAGTAGGCTCTCTTCCTTCACCTCATCTTCCTCAACTAATATTGTAACCACACATCCTACTTCTGTGGGACACAAAATCCCACCAACTACCTTGCAAGCAATAAAAGAGGCTGTTGGTCCATATCTTTCGAAGACAACAGTCCTCACTAAATAATGCAACACACCACTCTGCAGGGGGAGCAATTTTGAAGTGCTTTTGAAGCTGTAATCAAGGAGCGTTAGAAACACTGCTCCCTACCATAGATGTAACACACGAACAACATCTTACCCTGTCCACCTGCCCCTCCATATTAGTGCTTGGTGCCTCTTCCATCATTTACCTTCACACCTTACGTTCTAACCTCTCATGCAAAACCCCCCCAAAAAAAAAAAAACAACAAAAAAGGTTCCTTTAGGAACCACCTTTCACAGTTTAAAAAAATAGAACTAACATTTTTTTATAGACTCCATCTACTTTACATTTCTCAGTAAAGTACATAGACTCAATAAGATTATCCAACATTTCCATTAGCATTTTGTGTTATGCTAATGGGAATAATGTGGGGTTCATCCTCCGTTCTAGGGACTGAAACGGGGATAATGGCCTGCCAACCCAAGTTGTTGGCCCAAACGAAGCGATGGCGGATAACGAGGGCTAAGGACCATTTTTCTCATTCCAGCCCCTCCAATGGGGGATGAAGGCTATTACCACCCTGGGTTGCCAAAGTGGTAACCCGGGTGCTAAAAAAAAAAATGATTTTTTTGCCTACACCGGGACGTGCGCTGCATCCCGCTGTAGGAAGAAAAATCCTTTTCCAAGATGGCCACCATAGAAAGGGAAGGCGGGGCTCCGTACAGAGCCCCTCTTCCCTTTCCATGGTGGCCTGCAGAAGGGGAAGAGAGAACCCAAAGACCATATTACCACAAGCACATTCTTTTTCTCTTTAAAATCTATTACAATTTCAAAAAACGTTACCAAATATCCGGTCCGTGATGACATGGCCCTTAATCCCCATTGATCTTCCCTCATGGTCATGGCTAGTAGCCAGATTGTCCGGGTCACTGCCCATGACCAGAGGCGATACCTCACTCACCAAAGGTACATCACTATTTTTTGTACCTACGTTATGACAAGGACACGGACACATTTGCAAAACCATGCTTTCAGCTTCTTGCTAATGCTCCTTACATGAATTTGCTGGAAATCCACTCATGTTTTATTTTTTCAAAAGTGTCAAAATGTACGTACTTACAATAGTCATGTAACTTAGCCCCCACTTGACATTATCCATTCAGACTTTGCACAAACATTCAAGGTTGGTAATCTAATCTTTCTGAAAACATTTGTCTACATTTGTCAAATGGCAACAAAGTTATAAGCCATCTAAAAATGCTGAGACCCCCTCTAATTTAGCCCCCTCTTGACAAAACTCCACCAATCTTTGCAAAAATATTTACATCTATATCTAAAATCTTTTTGCAAACCTTTGTGCACATTTGTCAAATGGCACCACATTTATAAGCCTTTACAATATTTTGGGACCCCGCTCTAATTTTGTTCCCTCTTGACAAAACCACACTTTCCAAAACCATTCAGAATCAGGTCTAGAATGAAATGCCAGAATTCCATGCAGTTTCATTGAGTGGCACCAAAGTTATAAGGCATCCAAAAACTGCTTTTCACCAACCCTGTAATGCACAAATAAGCATAGATGCCCCCGAACATCTAAGATATTAGCGGACATCCCAGGACTGCCCTGGACTGTTCGTGGACATCAGAGAACAAACAAGTCAGTTGTTTGGCTTTTTAAGGCCATATCCCATCCTATCCTCATCACCCCTCAGCTCCCCAGAGATTGTTTGATAAGTTGGACAAGTGCACTGTTAGTATTTTTTAATATGTTTTTACTGTGATGTTCTCTGACACCGGCACCTGTCGTGAAAGCAACATGGCGGGCGTTTCCAAAAATCTGACACACTTCACACTTTTCACCATCCAATCAGCGGGTGCACCCGATGTCCACCGACCTCACGTTGCCCCCTGGACAAATCGGTGGCCCGTTCGTGGACCGAACAGGGAAGTGAATCCACGGACCGAACCCAGATATCACTAATTCTTTTTTACCTACTTTTTGGTTGTTTAAAAAAAAACTACTGGACAGACTTACACCAAATATACAAAAGTTCGCTTTCTGGACCAATCCACCGCTCCTCCTGCAAATTTGGTGAAAATCCATCCAGCGGTTTGGGCTGTAGATGTGAGCACATTTATTTTTCCATTGCGTCTATGAGAAAAAACAACAGATTTTGGGACCCCCTCTATAATTTTGCTACCCCTTGATGAAACCTCACCAAACTTTGAAGGATCAATCTTACAAGGCCATATACCTTTTCTGCAGAGTTCCGTGATAATTTGTTCAGGGAGGGCAACGTTATAAGCCACCTAAAAAGTGCTCTTCCTTTGGGTTGAGCAACTTAACCATAACTACAGTGCCGCTACCGCAGGCCCTGTGATATATATTTTCACTGTATTTAATTTGGGATTTATATAGCACTTTAAGCCAAAGAACTGTATATAAGATCATAAAAACAGTACAATAAAAATGAGAAATTCAAGTAACATTTGGCAGTCAGCCTTGTCAATCAGAATGGAGAAGGCAGGATTTCAGTGATACACGAAACCGAGAGGATGAGGAAATGGAGTGAAGAGAAAATGGGAGGGATTCCAATGCAAGGGAGTCAGCAAAGAAAAGGAATGGAAACGTGACTGAGCACAAGGAGGACAAGAGACAGCAGGGAGAAATTGAGAACAAGAACGGAGCAAACAGGATAGAGTATAGAATGAAACTAGGAGGAAAGATAGATAGGTGCAAGACCGTAAAGAGACAAGACAGAGAAAGTTAAATTTGAGTCAGGACTGAAATGGGAGCCAACCAAGAGTAAGAAGAGATGGGGTAATAGAGTGACAGGGGCAAGGGGATAGAGACGATTAACCGGGGCATTAAAACAGATTTCAAGGGGGCAAGATGAGTGAAAGAAAGGCCAAAAAGGGAGGCAGACCAAAAGAAGAGTCGCAAGAAAATTAGTGAGGAAATCAGAAGTTTAGTAGCATCAAAAGTTAAGAAAGGACGAGCTTTACGAATGTTAAATAGGTGAAAGTGACAGGCATGCAAGGATAGAGAAATGTGATACTTAAAAGATAGAGCTGCATCTAGATAAAGTCCCAAGTTGCGAGCTGTGGGAGAGATAGGAAGCTGAGAAGGAGGAAATGAAATAAAAGAAGGAGGAAGAGGAGATGGGATTGTGTTAGCTGGAAAGAAAAGTACTTCAGATTTTGCAGGATTTAGTACAAGAAAATGTTCTGACATCCAGGAGTCTATGACTAGTGGGCATGACAAAAGTTTGGTATGTACTTCAGGAGTGAAGGATGAGAAAGACAGAAAAAGCTGAGTATCATCTGTGTAGAAGTGGTGAGATATACCAAAGGATGAGATAATATCAGCCAAATGTGAGGTATAAAGAGAGAAAAGAAAAGGACCAAGAACCGAACCTTTGCTGGGCACTGTGAACAAGTGGTAATGTTTCAGATGATGACCCTGCCCTACGAGACCGAGAATTTCCGTTGGGACAGGTCAGACCTAATCCAAGAAAGAACAGACCCAGAAAACCCAAACGAGGAAAGAGAAGTCTGTAATAGTGGGTGATCAACAGTGCCAAAACCTGCAGACAAGTCAAGAAGAATAAGAAGAGATGAATGGAGTAGCACACAGAAAATAGAGTTAAGAAAAGAGAGAAGAGCAGTTTCAATAGAGTGGCAAGGCCAAAATCCCAAATGAAAGCGAAGGAGAATTGAATTGGCATAAACAAAGGTTGAGACTTGACAGTAAACAAGACGCTCAAGAAGTTTAGAAAGATATTGGAGAAGAGAAATAGGATAATAATTAGAGGCATGCGAGGAGTAACCAGTAGGTTTCTTAACAATAGGAATAACAGAGGCATGCTTGAATGCAGAAGAGAAGACCGAGGTTGAGATACAGATATTGAAAAAGGAAGTAAGATAGGAAACTAGATAGGGATAGATTTTAGGAATGAGTGATGAAGGAATAGGGTCAAGCGGGGAAGCAGTGGGGTTCGCCCGAGACAACATAAGGGAAGTCTCATCATTAGAAATTGTGGAGAAGCAAGAAATTGTAGTACTAGTAGACAAAGTAGGAGAACTAATGATAGGTGGCAAGCTAGATGACTCAATGGCGGAACGAAGAGAAGCCACCTTTCAGGAGAAAAACAGAGCAAAATCAGATAAAATTGAATCAGTAGAGTGATCAGGAGTCGAAGGAGAAAGAAGACGTGAGAGGATCTGAAACAGACATTTCGGATGAGTTGACTGAGTGTCCAAACGGTGAGAGAAGTAAAAGTTGTCATAAAGAGCATGATCGGAGGAATAAGAAATGCAGTCTCCCTCAGATCTGGACTTAAGCCAGTGCTTTTTGAGACGGCGAAGAGCACGTTGCATGGCACAGAGATGGAAGGATAGCCACGGTTAAGGCGGTTTGCGAGAAGGGCTGAAAGTTAAAGTTGGATAGAGAGCATCTAAGTAGGGAGAGAGCGAGAGAGAGAGAGAGAGAAAGAGAGAGAGAGAGAGAGAGAGAGAGAGAGACAGACAGGATGAAAGAATAGAAGCAGCTGCATCAGCAGATAAAGTAGCAAAGGAAGAGTAAGATGGAAGAACTGTAGTACATGAGGAAACAAACAAGGTATTGAATGAGCGTAAGCCACACCAGCGATATAAGGGAAAAGCAAAGGAGAGGGAATTAGGTGCAGGAGATGTAGGGAAAATTGAGATGGAAAGAAGATGATGGTCAGAGAGATAGACCGGGAGTGTTGACACTGTTTATTTTAAAACACTACCTTTCTGTCTTATTCACTAGCCATGGCCTTCATGCATTACCAACTGCAAAGTGGAAGAATGAGGCAAGGGTAATGGAGTAGTAAGACAAAGAACAGAGAGGCGGGTAATGGGTTACTGGGACGAGGAAGATGGTGGTGGTGGTGATACAATGGATTTCTAATGGGGTGCTTCGATGAGGAAGAGTGAGGCTGGGTAATGTAACACATTTCTAATGGGTGCTGAGATGAGGAACAGGGAGGAGGGGTAATTCAAAAGCTTACTAAAGGGGCACTTGAGTGAGTAATAGGGAGTCTGAGTAATTCAACATATTTCTAATGGATAGTGGGATAAGAAATAGGGAGGAAGGGTAATGTAACATATTACTAATGGGGTATTGGCAGGAGAAGGAGGGAGGAAGGTAATGGAGTACTGGTATGAGAAATCGTACCAGTACTCCATTACCTGCATCCTGCCTCATATAGGATTGGAGGTGGTGATAATGTAACAGATGAATAATGGGCACCTGGGATAAGAAAGAGTGAGGTGGGTTAATGCAACATATTACAAATAGGTTCTAGGGGCAGGATGAGGGAGGTGGAGTTAATGGAGTATGGGAAGCAGAAAAGAGAGGCGAGGTAATAGAGTACTGCTATGAGGAGGAGAGAGTCAGAGATAATGTAACAGATTACTAAGGGGGTACTGGGATGAAGAAGAGGCATGTGGGGGTAATGCAACAGATTACTATTGGGTACTGGGACAAGGAAGAGGGTGGCAGGAGGTAATGTAAAGGATTACTAATGGGTACTGGGATGATGACTAGGGCGGTGGGGTAATGGGAATCTTCTTTGCTGACATGCTGCGAAAATTGAGATATTCACCGTGAAATTTTGTGAAACACTTGCCCAATCAGAAACGAAGGCTACTGAAAGCATGCATTGTCACCACTCAATCTCCTATTGTACAGTTTATTTCAATGTCATTAACCAAATTATTTGAATTGATTTTGTTTAAATACTTCAACCTTTTTTCGGCTTATAGTCCTTTCAAGGGCGATTCTAATGTGCCAATGATATTCTTTTGTGCTTGGATCTGCACTCCAAGTGACTCTATTGTGGCTGAAACAATAATGACTAAATATTTTTCTTCATATGTTGTCACTTGTAAATTGTGCGACTCCTGCACCAAATATGATACGATGGACTCTTAGTTATTTAAATTATGAATGATTTTATTTTTCATTTATTATTTTCATACATTTCAGTCATCTAAGTTTACGTGAAAAACACTTTTATTTTCCCAACACGTGTTTCTCCACAGCTTTTAGCTGTGGTTCCTCAGGAGAGATTCTGTACACAGAAAAATAATAGTAATTTAGAATACTTTTAACAAAATTATTTGAAAATTGAGCTCAACATAACATTGGTTAATGATCATTTCACCTTTAACACTTTATAAATGCACTCTCTTGAGCTTTTGTATCATCTCTGTATAGAAAACAAGACTAAAGAAGAGGAACACTGTTGTATTGAATTAAATATTCTGGTTAACTCACCCTTTCTTTTTTTCTTTTTTTCAAAATATAATTGTAGTTTTTTTGATTTCAAGACTTGAAAAGTGGGTTTCTTTTATGCCAAACTTGATAAATCTGAAAAGAATTTCAGAAGGACCAGTTATTTTACTTACAAAGGTGTTGTATTACTCCTTTCTATAACGTGACTGAGTTTGGGTAATCCAAAATAGTTTTTAAAGAACGAAAGAGGAAAAGCTTTACCTTATTCTTATTTGCCAGGTCCGATTGCCTTAAGCATGCTCGCCAGGATCCGCGGTTGTTGTGAAACTAATTTTGTTCCGTTTTTATAAATGAATTTGGCGCGTGATGGCGTCATCGCGTGCGCGTGCCGCGATGACGTCAAGATGCTCCAAAAGCATGCCGCGGCCATCTTGGTGTATATATTGTTTACTGCGAGACCTACTTTTACTGATACTTTATGATGCTTTTGACAGAGCACTCTAAGAACGTGTCGCCGCCATCTTGGTGGATATTTTACTTATTTAAGAGGCTTACTTTGCTAGTGATTTCGTTCATGATTTATGGATACATGGTTACATTCAGATGATACAAAACATTAAAAATGATACAATTCAATGTTTGCACAGACTGAACAATATTATAAGCAATTTGGACATAATCATTTTTGATGACATATATAGGCCGATTCATGTAATTCCTCACAAAAGTGTCGCACGCGGCTGGCGCACAGCGTGCCCGTGCGAATGTCTGCGCCAGCCGCGTGCGATAAAATCAATTTCCGCGCACAGCGTATTCATGGATTCTCGTCTCCAAAAGCAGACGTGATGCAGAGTGGCGCAGCGACCCTGCAGCAGCGCCAGTTACGCCCCCAAGAACGCCCTCGCGCAAGGAAAAGCCATCAAGATTGCAAAACCATCGGAAAGGGCTGCGCCAACCCTGTACCAGTTTACCGGACTGGCAAACAGCAAACGCCAAGCGGGGAACGAGTATTATGGGTGTCGGGAACACGCATGCGCGAGAAGTTTCACATGCGATCTGGCCTGGGGGAGCGTGTGCGTGTATTTCAGGGGTGCGCGAGAAGTATTACACGCGAATGGCCTGGGTGCGTGTATTTCAGGGGTGCGCGAGAAGTTCCACACGTGAATGGCCTGGGTGCATGTATTTCAGGGGTGCGCGAGAAGTACTACACGCGATCGTGAAGTTCCACACGCGATCTGGCCTGGGGGAGTGTGTGCGTGTATTTCCGGGGTGCGTGAGAAGTCTCACACGTGATCGGGCCTGGGGGAGCGTGTGCGTGTATTTCAGGGGTGCGCGAGAAGTTCTACACGCGAATGGCCTGGGCGCGTGTATTTCAGAGGTGCGCGAGAAGTACCACACGCGATCGGGCCTGGGGGAGCGTGTGCGTGTATTTCAGGGGTGCGCGAGAAGTTCCACACGTGAATGGCCTGGGTGCGTGTATTTCAGGGGTGCGCGAGAAGTTCCACACGCGAATGGCCTGGGTGTGTGTATTTCAGGGGTGCGCGAGAAGTACTACACGCGATCATGAAGTTCCACACGCGATCTGGCCTGGGGGAGTGTGTGCGTGTATTTCAGGGGTGCGCGAGAAGTCTCACACGCGATCGGGCCTGGGGGAGCGTGTGCGTGTATTTCAGGGGTGCGCAAGAAGTTCTACACGCGAATGGCCTGGGCGCGTGTTTTTCAGAGGTGCATGAGAAGTACCACACGCGATCGGGCCTGGGGGAGCGTGTGCGTGTATTTCAGGGGTGCGCAAGAAGTCTCACACGCAATCGGCCTGGGGGAGCGTGTGCGTGTATTTCAGGGGTGCGCGAGAAGTTCTACACGCGAATGGCCTGGGCACATGTATTTCAGAGGTGCGCGAGAAGTACCACACGCGATCGGGCCTGTGGGAGCGTGTGCGTGTATTTCAGGGGTGCGCGAGAAGTCCCACATGTGATTGGCCTGGGCGCGTGTAGTTCAGAGGTGCACAAGAAGTTCCACACGCAATCGGGCCTGGGGGAGCGTGTGCGTGTATTTCAGGGGTGCGCGAGAAGTTCCACACGTGATTGGCCTGGGCGCGTGTAGTTCAGAGGTGCGCGAGAAGTTCCACACGCGATCGGGCTTGGGGGAGCATGTGCGTGTATTTCAGAGGTGTGCGAGAAGTTCCACACGCGATCGGGCCTGGGGGAGCGTGGTACGTGTATTTCAGGGGCTCGCGGGTGGTTTAACACGCGATCGGGCCTGGGGGAGCGGGGTACGTGTATTTCAGGAGTGCGTGAGAAGTTCCACACGTGAATGGGCTGGGTGCGGGTATTCCAGGGCTGCGCGGGAAGTTTTACACGCTCGCCTACAACACGTATTCATGGAATCGAACGTGGCCAATCCGGAAACACGTACGCCAGCAGGAAGTAGGCGTACGTCCACCTGCACAGCATAAAAGTGCACGCAAACAACAAACAAGCTCAGACGCCAGGATGAACATACCGTTCCTAGCAGCAGTGGCCGTGGGATACCGCAGGAGGAGGAGGAGGATAGTCCGGGCCAGAATTTTTACACCCAGAACCAGCCTTTTTGGGATGCCTGATGACCATGTGTATGGGAGGTACAGGTTTCCACCTCACATAATACTCGGCCTGGTCAGTGAGTGGGCGGATGACCTCACATCAACCACCCTGTGCTCCCAAGCACTCAGCCCCCTGGAGAAGGTCCTCAATGTACTGCACTTCCTGGCCACTGGATCATTTCAGCAGACAAGTGCCATAGTGGGGGGGGTGTCACAGGCCACGCAGTCACGCTGCCTACACCAGGTCTTGGCCATCATCACTGCACGCCCATCAGTCCGCAGGCACATATACCTGCCCAGAACACCTGCAGAAAGGCAGGCTGTTGCCCAGGATTTCTACAGGGTGGCACAATTCCCCAAAGTGCTAGGTGCCATTGATTGCACCCATGTGGCTCTACGTCCCCCCAGGGCAACTGAGCACATCTATAGAAACCGCAAGCACTGGCATTCCATCAACGCCCAGGTAGTATGTGATGCCAAGGGAATCATCACCTCAGTATACGCAAACTATCCAGCCTCCATCCACGACAGTTTCATCTACAGAATGTCTACCCTAAACCGGGACATAGAAGCTGGGCGGCATGGCGATACATGGCTGCTCGGTGAGTATAAATGCCACTGCGCATGCATGCATGTCAGATACTGAGTAAAGTCACAACCCCACTAATGATACCCATCACCACCTCCCCAGGGGACAGTGCCTTCCCTCTCAGCACCCACATGATGACGCCAATTCGGAACCCCACCACGCCACCCCAGGTAAGATACAACACAGCCCACATTGCAACCCGGGGCATCGTGGAGCGCACATTTGGAGTGCTCAAGTCACGCTTCCGCTCCCTTGACCGTTCTGGCGGGCAGCTGTTATACGCTCCCCCAGTAGTGTGCAGGATCATAGTGGCAGCATGTGTCCTGCACAACGTTGCAACACGCTGGGGCCTGGCCATGGACATGGTGGTGCCTCCACATCCCCAACCACATGCATTCCCACTGCGCATGGGAGGGGAAAGGGCACGGGGTGAGGCAGCCCGTACGCAGCTCGTGGCTAATTACTTCACATAAAATCACACCCCTGTGGAGTGCACACAGCCCTGGCACATACCAGCTGACAATCAATGATGATTGTAACTGACAATTATGATGTGTCAATGGACAGTCAACTGTCACAACCATACCAGCCTGAGATTGTACATCTGGAAGTGTTCCATTGTGTGCTTCCCTACCTACACAAACACCACCAATGCTGTGTTCAAAAGACACACTTCTATGCTGCTAAAATCATTACCCCCGTGCAAGACACAACATGACAACAGTGCCATGTCACCCAACCCCTCCCCAGCACCACCACCCAACACACCATGGCATAACATGCCATGTGAGAGCAAACAAAGTCATCCCCCAAACATGACACGTTTCAGAAAGTACAGTGTCCCTAATGGAAACTGGCCACGCACAATATGCCCACATAAATGTAGAAACAACTACACACATGACCAAATACTTACCACAATACAATCGACATAGCATAAACATGACAGTGCTAAGGCAAAGGATATGTAGTCTTACAACATGAGAATGCCAGCACATCCACCACCTCCAACTGTACAGTGTTATTGCCACGCACATCTGGAAGTCCACTGCTCACAACATGAGCTCCATCTCCAAAGTGGACGGCCTTGTGAAGACATGAGGAATGAACCTGCAAATTAGGAGGGAGACATGATGCACAAGCACACATCAATACACCATGCAGTGCACAATACAACAACAATATGCACTTGGAATGTATACACAGCATTGACTACAGACTGCCCACACATGTCGTGGGAGTCCAACGTCACTGTGTAAGTTACTGTCACTTGGGCACACCCTTTGCAAGCCCATGGAAACGGGAAGCAGGAGGGGTGTGTGTCTCAAGAACCCAAGCATCTAACCCAAACTCAGGACAAGCCTGCATGTGCCCAGCCGGAATACAGTGGATGCCCACGGGAGCCACACAAGGCAACACACTGCAACAAAAAATCAAAAATCAAAAATGGCCATGTGTGGGCCAAGGGGAGTGGGGGAGGCCACCCAGGAGGTCCGAGGACAGGGTGCCCACCAACAGCCACCTGCGTGAATGTTGCGAAAAAAAAACACCTCCATGGGCTCATGGCCTGCACGGCTACTAAATAGTGGGAGATTCACTGCTGGATTCACTCTCCTCAACCTCTACTGCTGCTGCCACAGGAGGTGGTGGTGCTATGGGAGGCAGCCCACGCAAAGCCCTAGTTTGGTCCTCCATGGCAGCAAGCATGCGGGTGTGGAAGGCCTCGTTCTGGAGGGATATGGAGCGGAGATCCCCATGCAACACCCGACGTGTTGCCCGGACCTCCGCCCGAGTTGCCTGCATCTCTGCTGAGAGCATACGGGTGACGCGCTCCAGCAGCTGTTCCGTCCTGGTGACAGTGGAAGCCTCAAGGTCCACAAGAGTCACCCTGAGGTGCCGGACCTCTCCCCTCAGGGCTTCCCTCTGTCCCTGGGCATCTATAGAAATTGATTCCCTCAGATTGTCCAGGGCCGCCTGTCTGTCCCTGTTCGACGCCAACATGTCCTCCCTGACTGATTGGCAAATGGAGTCTGTTGCCTGCTGTAGTAGCTCCATCTGCCTTTCTGGGGGGACAATGGAAGTGGCCACCCTCTCCATGGCTTGAGCAATCATTTCTGATGATGCTGCCTGTTGGTTGGCCATACCGTAAATGGATTGCTCCCATGTGGTATTGCCCGGTGGCGGACGGCCACCGCGTTGGCGGGCATCACACCTGTCTGGGGCAAGGCGAACTGCGCCTTGCTGTGTCGGCACTGCCTGAGGCTGCAGGACAGCATTTCCCCTCTGAACTGCTGGCCCAGGAACAGGATCAGATGTTGCGGAGTGTGGCCCTGCATCCGTAACCACCACAGGCGCACCTACCAACACTGACATCCCCATAGTGGGGTCTACCCCTGGTGCAGGTGGGTCGGACAGAACAGAATCCCTTCCATGAACACATACCTGCGAATCCACATAGGCCTTATCCGAATCAACACCTGAAAAGAGTTCTGGGGAGGTGCAGCCAGGGACACCCCTGGACAGTATGGCCTGCAGCAAGAGAGGGTTCTCCCCCACCACCAAACCACGACCCCCACTGGTGCCTGGTCGTGCTTCAGATCCCTCCTGGGCCTGCACCATCTCCTCTCCCTCAACAGCATCAGGTGCGCATTCCTCTGCAAAAACATGAAAGACAAAAAATGGAAACGGACATTAGCACCATGGCACGCTATTAGGCCAGACAAGCTACAGTACCAGTACTTGATTTACACATGTCCCACATGACTATAACCCTCCCATGCATGCACTGTCCATGAGTTGGAAGGGGAGGAAAATGTCAGACACTGATGACACCAAGATGGGAGAGCAACACATTAGCTGCATGCTGGCTAGCAGTGCCATCACACATTGGCCTGTGAGTGGCATGTCGAATACACATACATGACACATGCCATCACACAGATGGCATGTACCATAGGCATGTCATATATGTGACAATAGGGCAGAGTGATGCGCAGTAGAACCAGGTGAATTTCTACAATCAGCCTGAATGAACACAGCTAAATACGGAACAATGTTGTAGCAAGATGCCACTTCAAGGGCAACTGGCGCGATGTAGTGCAAAACGCCTATTGTGGCCAGAAGGGATACTGTAATACCCAAATCCCGGGGAGCCGAATGCATTGGATGAAGCACATGGGTGGCCCAAAACACTCAGGCACACACACCCTGACCTGGCACTCAACCAGAACCCCTCCCACAAACAACATACACATGGATCACACACACATGCATGTGCACTCACCGGACAATGCCTCATAATCTGGCAGTTCTCCCACACCTTGGATCTGCTCCTCTGTGACGTAGGTCCCAGCAACATGCTCATGTAGAGTGAGTTCTATGTCCTCTTGTGGAGACCCACCTCCAGTCACCAGAGTTGCGGCATGACTTGAGGCCAGCTTTTTCTTTGCCCTACGCTTAAGGTCGTTCCAGCGCTTGTAGCACTCAACAGCTGTGCGCCTCATAAACCCAAGGGCACTTATGCTGTCCGCGATGGACTGCCAGTGTGCCTGACGTCGAGCAGGTGTAATCCTACACCCTGAAGCTGAAGTGACCAACATTTCGGCGTCATGTTCGGACACATACTGCACAAGTGCATCCAGTTCGGCATCATTGAAGCTAGGCTTCCTTGGCGTGCCGGACCGTGTAGTCGTTTCGGGGTCATCAGCCTGTACTGGACGAGCACTCTTCCTATTTCTTTTTGTGGGTGGTGGGGATCCGGAGTGCCCTACGCCGCTCTGGAAACTAGAGGCAGGAGCACCGGTGGACTGTGTAGTAGTAGTGTGCGATGGCACACTGTCCACATGACTTTCTGCGGGCATTAGCTGAAGTGTGATGATGGCAGGGGGAACCTCAGTCTGATGTACCGGGACCAACACTGTCCTTGCTGGGAGAGTCAGAGCTGGGGTGGACGGAGCTGCAGCTGCCCCTGCAGCCTCCCCACCCCGCCTACTCGGGGCAGCAGATGACATGGCTGCCCCTGTACCACGTGGCCTGGTGACACTGGCTTGCGCCACCACCCGTGGCCTAGACTTGGTGACCTGGAAGTCAGCCTGGGAGTCACCCTGTGCTAGGTCAGGTGCCACAAAGGGCCGGCCCAACAAGGGCTGAGCAAGGATGGTGTCAGCCACGTTTCCCTCAACCATGGGGGGGGGGGGATGTGTGTCCCTGACTGGTCCTCCACACGTGGGGGGCTAGGGGGAGTCTGCAAATCCTGGCCACGTCCCCTACCGCGCCCACCACGCCCACCTCTTGAGGCTCGGCCACCTTCGCCACCCTTACCACTTGCTCGCCTCCCAGACATGGCACTGATGGAGTTGTGCCTATGGGAGTTGCAGTGGACAATTGTCCTGGGCAATTGGGGGTCAAAGGGGTAGGGTCCTAGATGGAATTCGTACCCAAGTGCTCTAGCAAGGCTGTATGGAACCCCTGGGGAAAGATGACGGGTCACGCAACGCACAGGCACCCCTAAAACAGAAAATGACGTGCACGCGACCCCTCGTAGACCACGTGCGTGGGAAAAGGAACCTGCACTACGCTGTGGCACCCAGAAACACAAAAATGAACGTATGCGTGTCACACGCAGCCTACAATGACCTCTGAAGGCATACGCTACACACGGGGCTAGCACAGTTGGTAAATACGTGCGCGACTCACCGTCTGCCTGGGAAAAGAGCGTGAAAAATACGCGCATGTGCGCGTTGGCAACACCCCCGCCAAAAGAAGAATTGTACACTGTCTGAGGAGACAGGACAAAAGGAGTCAACGCTGTTTGAGGAAACAGGTCAAAGAGAAAATCAGAAAAATACTGACAGAGGTAACAGGGAGTACGAACTAGAAACGCTGTGAAGTAAATCGCGTGTGAGCCGTCAAGAAGTACAGTATTCACCCACTCACTCTCCACGGGAAGCACGTACAAGGAAATGACGTACTACACGCACCTTTTAAACTGCACCACACGTCCAACGTCACTTCCGCGTATACGCACTGAGGCACTATCCTCCAATTACGCGGGCTGACACTCGGACGTGCAGTTTTTGGTCTTGTAACATTCGCCCGGGTACAGGGACACGCCCACGCGTGTCACGTCACAGATGCGCCAGCGCTGTCAGGGCCTTTGGTCCAATGGAATCGCGTACACAGGCCAATCTCGTGTGGAACTTCTCGCGCACCGCTGAAATACACGCGCCCAGGCCAATCGCGTGTGAAACTTGTCACGCACCTCTGAAATACACGCGCCCAGGCCAATCGCGTGTGGAACTTCTCGCGCACCTCTGAAATACACGCACCCAGGCCAATCGCGTGTAGAACTTCTCGCGCACCCCTGAAATACACGCGCCCAGGCCAATCGCGTGTGGAACTTCTTGCGCACCCCTGAAATAGACGCGCCCAGGCCAATCGCGTGTGGAATTTCTCGCGCACCTCTGAAATACATGCGCCCAGGCCAATCGGGTGTGAAACTTCTCGCGCACCCCTGAAATACACGCGCCCAGGCCAATCACATGTGGAATTTCTCGCGCACCTCTGAAATACACGCACACGCTCCCCCAGGCCCGATCGCATGTGGAACTTCTCGCGCACCCCTGAAATACACGCGCCCAGGCCAATCGCGTGTGGAATTTCTCGCGCACCTCTGAAATACACGCACACGCTCCCCCAAGCCCGATCGCGTGTGGAACTTCTCGCGCACCTCTGAAATACACGCGCCCAGGCCAATCGCGTGTGGAACTTCTCGCGCACCCCTGAAATACACGCGCCCAGGCCAATCGCGTGTGGAACTTCTCGCGCACCCCTGAAATACACGCGCCCAGGCCAATCGCGTGTGGAACTTCTTGCGCACCTTTGAAATACATGCGCCCGGGCCAATCGCGTGTGTAACTTCTCGCGCACCTCTGAAATACACGCGCCCCGGCCAATCGCGTGTGGAACTTCTCGCGCACCCCTGAAATACATGCGCCCAGGCCAATCGCGTGTGGAACTTCTCGCGCACCTCTGAAATACACGCGCCCAGGCCAATCACGTGTGAAACTTCTTGCGCACCTCTGAAATACACGCACACACTCCCCCAGGCCCGATCGCGTGTGAAACTTCTCGCGCACCTCTGAGATACACGCACACGCTCCCCCAGGCCCGATCGCATGTGTGCCTTCTTGCGCATGTAGAACTTTGGCGCCCCTTTTTTTTTCCTGCGAAGGGACGCTACCACCTGCTTTCGTGTGGAGGACATGTATGGGCCTGTGCGCGTCTTTGGCCGAGCGCTGTTTTTCCCTATTCGATTCCATGAATACGTGTTGTAGGCGAGAGTGTGGGCGTTCTGCGCACTTGCCTCCTGTACTTCCCCCGTGATGCCCACATTTTCACGAGTTGTTCCCCATTCTGCGTGTGACGCCCCGTGTTACGCCTACTTTTGTTATGTGTGCCACGCTATGTGCAAATTCGCTGTGGCCTTATCGCACGGCGTTCGATGACCTGTGCGCCAGCGTGCGCCAGCGTGCGCCAGCGTGCGCCGCGCACTTTTTCAGCGCACATCCCACATTTTGCGCGTGCACGGACTACCATGAATTGATGTGCGATGTTTTCTGTGCGATAATCGCATTTGCACTGCGATTTTCGCTATTTCACTGCGAATCGCACGTTTTCGCACGCGTGCGCCGTTTTTTCGGCGCACATTAATTCCATGAATCGGCCTGTTAGTGTTGACAACATCTTATTACAGCCAATATGCCATCTCATGATCTGTGTTCAAACCTGTGGAACATGTGTCCAGAATGCAGATCCATTTTGATTCTCTTTTTCGTAATAGAAGTTCTCTAGCACCACCTCTTTCCGGTAGGGCAATTTTTTCTAAGCCCAAGACTTTTATATCCTTGATGTTTTCTAGATTGTGCTCATTAGAAAAATGTATAGCCATTGGGTATCCTGTGTCTCGATTTTTTATAGCTCTTAGGTATTCCATGATACAAATTCTCATCTCTCTTATTGTGCTGCCCACATATTTCTTTCCACAAACACATATAATTGCGTAAATGACAAATTAGCTTCTGCAATTGATAAATTGTCTGATTTCTTGTGTTTTTCCAGGAGGTAGATTAACTTGTTTGGTTCCATGTAACATATAAAGACATATTGTGCAACTTCCACATTTGTGTTATCCTGTTGGTGCTGGCAATTTCACAAATTCACTTAGATTACTCATTTTGTTTTTTTTTAGATGGCTAGGGCTTAACCTTTGTTTTAATGTGGGAGCTTTTCTGTATACCATTGTTGGTTTCTCTTCTAGATATCCTTGTAGGGTGCATCTGTGAGTAACATGTTCCAATGTTTATTTAGTAATTTTACTGCAAAGTGGAAGATTGAGGCAAGGGTAATGGAGTAGTAAGACAAGGAACAGAGAGGCGGGTAATGGGTTACTGGGACGAGGAAGATGGTGGTGGTGGTGATACAATGGATTTCTAATGGGGTGCTTCGATGAGGAAGAGTGAGGCTGGGTAATGTAACACATTTCTAATGGGTGCTGAGATGAGGAACAGGGAGGAGGGGTAATTCAAAAGATTACTAAAGGGGCACTTGAGTGATTAATAGGGAGTCTGAGTAATTCAACATATTTCTAATGGATAGTGGGATAAGCAATAGGGAGGCAGGGTAATGTAACATATTACTAATGGGGTATTGGCAGGAGAAGGAGGGAGGAAGGTAATGGAGTACTGGTATGAGAAATCGTACCAGTACTCCATTACCTGCATCCTGCCTCATATAGGATTGGAGGTGGTGATAATGTAACAGATGAATAATGGGCACCTGGGATAAGAAAGAGTGAGGTGGGTTAATGCAACATATTACAAATGGGTTCTAGGAGCAGGGCGAGGGAGGTAGAGTTAATGGAGTATGAGAAACAGAAAAGAGAGGCGAGGTTATAGAGTACTGCTATGAGGAGGAGAGAGTCAGAGATAATGTAACAGATTACTAAGGGGGTACTGGGATGAAGAAGAGGCATGTGGGGGTAATGCAACAGATTACTATTGGGTACTGGGACAAGGAAGAGGGTGGCAGGAGGTAATGTAAAGGATTACTAATGGGTACTGGGATGATGACTAGGGCGGTGGGGTAATGGGAATCTTCTTTGCTGACATGCTGAGAAAATTGAGATATTCACCGTGACATTTTGTGAAACACTTGCCCAATCAGAAACGAAGGCTACTGAAAACATGCATTGTCACCACTCAATCTCCTATTGTACAGTTTATTTCAATGTCATTAACCAAATTATTTGAATTGATTTTGTTTAAATACTTCAACCTTTTTTCGGCTTATAGTCCTTTCAAGGGCAATTCTAATATGCCAATGATATTCTTTTGTGCTTGGATCTGCACTCCAAGTGACTCTATTGTGGCTGAAACAATAATGACTAAATATTTTTCTTCATATGTTGTCACTTGTAATTTGTGCGACTCCTGCACCAAATATGATACGATGGACTCTTAGTTATTTAAATTATGAATGATTTTATTTTTCATTTATTGTTTTCATACATTCCAGTCATCTAAGTTTACGTGAAAAACACTTTTATTCTCCCAACACGTGTTTCTCCACAGCTTTTAGCTGTGGTTCCTCAGGAGAGATTCTGTACACAGAAAAATATTAGTAATTTAGAATACTTTTAACAAAATTATTTGAAAATTGAGCTCAACATAACATTGGTTAATGATCATTTCACCTTTAACACTTTATAAATGCACTCTCTTGAGCTTTTGTATCTTCTCTGTATAGAAAACAAGACTAAAAAAGAGGAACACTGTTGTATTGAATTAAATATTCTGGTTAACTCACCCTTTCTTTTTTTCTTTTTTTCAAAATATAATTGTAGTTTTTTTTATTTCAAGACTTGAAAAGTGGGTTTCTTTTATGCCAAACTTGATAAATCTGAAAAGAATTTCAGAAGGACCAGTTATTTTACTTACAAAGGTGTTGTATTACTCCTTTCTATAACGTGACTGAGTTTGGGTAATCCAAAATAATTTTTAAAGAACGAAAGAGGAAAAGCTTTACCTTATTCTTATTGTTATTTGCCAGGTCCGATTGCCTTAAGCATGCTCGCCAGGATCCGCGGTTGTTGTGAAACTAATTTTGTTCCGTTGTTTTATAAATGAATTTGGCGCGTGATGGCGTCATCGCGTGCGCGTGCCGCGATGACGTCAAGATGCTCCAAAAGCATGCCGCGGCCATCTTGGTGTATATATTGTTTACTGCGAGACCTACTTTTACTGATACTTTATGATGCTTTTGACAGAGCACTCTAAGAACGTGTCTCCGCCATCTTGGTGGATATTTTACTTGTTTAAGAGGCTTACTTTGCTAGTGATTTCGTTCATGATTTATGGATACATGGTTACATTCAGATGATACAAAACATTAAAAATTATACAATTCAATGTTTGCACAGACTGAACAATATTATAAGCAATTTGGACATAATCATTTTTGATGACATATATAGGCCGATTCATGTAATTCCTCACAAAAGTGTCGCACGCGGCTGGTGCACAGCGTGCCCGTGCAAATGTCTGCGCCAGCCGCGTGCGATAAAATCAATTTCCGCGCACAGCGTATTCATGGATTCTCGCCTCCAAAAGCAGACGTGGCGCAGAGTGGCGCAGCGACCCTGCAGCAGCGCCAGTTACGCCCCCAAGAACGCCCTCGCGCAAGGAAAAGCCATCAAGATTGCAAAACCATCGCAAAGGGCTGCGCCAACCCTGTACCAGTTTACCGGACTGGCAAACAGCAAACGCAAAGCGGGGAACGAGTATTACGGGTGTCGGGAACACGCGTGCGCAAGAAGTTTCACATGCGATCTGGCCTGGGGGAGCGTGTGCGTGTATTTCAGGGGTGCGCGAGAAGTATTACACGCGAATGGCCTGGGTGCGTGTATTTCAGGGGTGCGCGAGAAGTTCCACACGCGAATGGCCTGGGTGCGTGTATTTCAGGGGTGCGCGAGAAGTACTACACACGATCGTGAAGTTCCACGCGCGATCTGGCCTGGGGGAGTGTGTGCGTGTATTTCAGGGGTGCGTGAGAAGTCTCACACGCGATCGGGCCTGGGGGAGCGTGTGCGTGTATTTCAGGGGTGCGCGAGAAGTTCTACACGCAAATGGCCTGGGCGCGTGTATTTCAGTGGTGCGCGAGAAGTACCACACGCGATCGGGCCTGGGGGAGCGTGTGTGTGTATTTCAGGGGTGCGCGAGAAGTTCCACACGCGAATGGCCTGGGTGCATGTATTTCAGGGGTGTGCGAGAAGTTCCACACGCGAATGGCCTGGGTGTGTGTATTTCAGGGGTGCGCGAGAAGTACTACACGCGATCGTGAAGTTCCACACGCGATCTGGCCTGGGGGAGTGTGTGCGTGTATTTCAGGGGTGCGTGAGAAGTCTCACACGCGATCGGGCCTGGGGGAGCGTGTGCGTGTATTTCAGGGGTGCGCAAGAAGTTCTACACGCGAATGGCCTGGGCGCGTGTATTTCAGAGGTGCGCGAGAAGTACCACATGCGATCGGGCCTGGGGGAGCGTGTGCGTGTATTTCAGGGGTGCGCGAGAAGTTCTACACGCGAATGGCCTGGGCACATGTATTTCAGAGGTGCGTGAGAAGTACCACACGCGATCGGGCCTGGGGGAGCGTGTGCGTGTATTTCAGGGGTGCGCGAGAAGTTCCACACGTGATTGGCCTGGGCGCGTGTAGTTCAGAGGTGCGCAAGAAGTTCCACACGCAATCGGGCCTGGGGGAGCGTGTGCGTGTATTTCAGGGGTGCGCGAGAAGTTCCACACGTGATTGGCCTGGGCACGTGTAGTTCAGAGGTGCGCGAGAAGTTCCACACGCGATCGGGCCTGGGGGAGCGTGTGCGTGTATTTCAGAGGTGTGCGAGAAGTTCCACACGCGATCGGGCCTGGGGGAGCGGGGTACGTGTATTTCAGGGGCTCGCGGGTGGTTTAACACGCGATCGGGCCTGGGGGAGCAGGGTACGTGTATTTCAGGAGTGCGTGAGAAGTTCCACACGTGAATGGGCTGGGTGCGGGTATTCCAGGGCTGCGCAGGAAGTTTTACACGCTCGCCTACAACACGTATTCATGGAATAGAACGTGGCCAATCCGGAAACACGTACGCCAGCAGGAAGTAGGCGTATGTCCACCCGCACAGCATAAAAGTGCACGCAAACAACAAACAAGCTCAGACGCCAGGATGAACATACCGTTCCTAGCAGCAGTGGCCGTGGGATACCGCAGGAGGAGGAGGAGGATAGTCCGGGCCAGAATTTTTACACCCAGAACCAGCCTTTTTGGGATGCCTGATGACCATGTGTATGGGAGGTACAGGTTTCCACCTCACATAATACTCGACCTGGTCAGTGAGTGGGCTTATGACCTCACATCAACCACCCTGTGCTCCCAAGCACTCAGCCTCCTGGAGAAGGTCCTCAATGTACTGCACTTCCTGGCCACTGGATCATTTCAGCGGACAAGTGCCATAGTGGGGGGGGGGGTGTCACAGGCCACGCAGTCACGCTGCCTACACCAGGTCTTGGCCATCATCACTGCACGCCCATCAGTCCGCAGGCACATATACCTGCCCAGAACACCTGCAGAAAGGCAGGCTGTTGCCCAGGATTTCTACAGGGTGGCACAATTCCCCAAAGTGCTAGGTGCCATTGATTGCACCCATGTGGCTCTACGTCCCCCCAGGGCAACTGAGCACATCTATAGAAACCACAAGCACTGGCATTCCATCAACGCCCAGGTAGTATGTGATGCCAAGGGAATCATCACCTCAGTATACGCAAACTATCCAGCCTCCATCCATGACAGTTTCATCTACAGAATGTCTACCCTAAACCGGGACATAGAAGCTGGGCGGCATGGCGATACATGGCTGCTCGGTGAGTATAAATGCCACTGCGCATGCATGCATGTCAGATACTGAGTAAAGTCACAACCCCACTAATGATACCCATCACCACCTCCCCAGGGGACAGTGCCTTCCCTCTCAGCACCCACATGATGACGCCAATTCGGAACCCCACCACGCCACCCCAGGTAAGATACAACACAGGCCACATTGCAACCCGGGGCATCGTGGAGCGCACATTCGGAGTGCTCAAGTCACGCTTCCGCTCCCTTGACCGTTCTGGCGGGCAGCTGTTATACGCTCCCCCAGTAGTGTGCAGGATCATAGTGGCAGCATGTGTCCTGCACAACGTTGCAACACGCCGGGGCCTGGCCGTGGATATGGTGGTGCCCCCACATCCCCAACCACATGCATGCCCACTGCGCATGGGAGGGGAAAGGGCACGGGGTGAGGCAGCCCGTACGCAGCTCGTGGCTAATTACTTCACATAAAATCACACCCCTGTGGAGTGCACACAGCCCTGGCACATACCAGCTGACAATCAATGATGATTGTAACTGACAATTATGATGTGTCAATGGACAGTCAACTGTCACAACCATACCAGCCTGAGATTGTACATCTGGAAGTGTTCCATTGTGTGCTTCCCTACCTACACAAACACCACCAATACTGTGTTCAAAAGACACACTTCTATGCTGCTAAAATCATTACCCCCTTGCAAGACACAACATGACAACAGTGCCATGTCACCCAACCCCTCCCCAGCACCGCCACCCAACACACCATGGCATGACATGCCATGTGAGAGTAAACAAAGTCATCCCCCAAACATGACACGTTTCAGAAAGTACAGTGTCCCTAATGGAAACTGGCCACGCACAATATGCCCACATAAATGTAGAAACAACAACACACATGACCAAATACTTACCACAATACAATCGACATAGCATAAACATGACAGTACTAAGGCAAAGGATATGTAATCATCCACCACCTCCAACTGTACAGTGTTGTTGCCACGCACATCTGGAAGTCCACTGCTCACAACATGAGCTCCATCTCCAAAGTGGACGGCCTTGTGAAGACATGAGGAATGAACCTGCAAATTAGGAGGGAGACATGGATGCACAAGCACACATCAATACACCATGCAGTACACAATACAACAACAATATGCACTTTGAATGTATACACAGCATTGACTACAGACTGCCCACACATGTCGTGGGAGTCCAAAGTCACTGTGTAAGTTACTGTCACTTGGGCACACCCTTTGCAAGCCCATGGAAACGGGAAGCAGGAGGGGTGTGTGTCTCAAGAACCCAAGCATCTAACCCAAACTCAGGACAAGCCTGCATGTGCCCAGCCGGAATACAGTGGATGCCTACGGGTGCCACACAAGGCAACACACTGCAACAAAAAATCAAAAATCAAAAATGGCCATGTGTGGGCCAGGGGGTGTGGGGGAGGCCACCCAGGAGGTCCGAGGACAGGGTGCCCACCAACAGCCACCTGCGTGAATGTTGCGAAAAAAAAACACCTCCATGGGCTCATGGCCTGCACGGCTACTAATTAGTGGGAGATTCACTGCTGGAAATGCTCTCCTCAACCTCTGCTGCTGCTGCCACAGGAGGTGGTGGTGCTATGGGAGGCAGCCCACGCAAAGCCCTAGTTTGGTCCTCCATGGCAGCAAGCATGCGGGTGTGGAAGGCCTCGTTCTGGAGGGATATGGTGCGGAGTTCCCCATGCAACACCCGACGTGTTGCCCGGACCTCCGCCCGAGTTGCCTGCATCCCTGCTGAGAGCATACGGGTGACGCGCTCCAGCAGCTGTTCCGTCCTGGTGACAGTGGAAGCCTCAAGGTCCACAAGAGTCTGCCTGAGGTGCCGGACCTCTCCCCTCAGGGCTTCCCTCTGTCCCTGGGCATCTATAGAAATTGATTCCCTCAGATTGTCCAGGGCCGCCTGTCTGTCCCTGTTGGACGCCAACATGTCCTCCCTGACTGATTGGCAAATGGAGTCTGTTGCCTGCTGTAGTAGCTCCATCTGCCTTTCTGGGGGGACAATGGAAGTGGCCACCCTCTCCATGGCTTGAGCAGTCATTTCTGATGATGCTGCCTGTTGGTTGGCCATACCGTAAATGGATTGCTCCCATGCGGTATTGCCCGGTGGCGGACGGCCACCGCGTTGGCGGGCATCACACCTGTCTGGGGCAAGGCGAACTGCGCCTTGCTGTGTCGGCACTGCCTGAGGCTGCAGGACAGCATTTCCCCTCTGAACTGCTGGCCCAGGAACCGGATCATATGCTGCGGAGTGTGGCCCTGCATCCGTAACCACCACAGGCGCACCTACCAACACTGACATCCCCATAGTGGGCTCTACCCTGGTGCAGGTGGGTTGGACAGAACAGAATCCCTTCCATGAACACATACCTGCGAATCCACATATACCTTATCCGAATCAACACCTGAAAAGAGATCTGGGGAGGTGCAGCCAGGGACACCCCTGGACAGTATGGCCTGCAGCAAGAGAGGGTTCTCCCCCACCACCAAACCACGACCCCCACTGGTGCCTGGTCGTGCTTCAGATCCCTCCTGGGCCTGCACCATCTCCTCTCCCTCAACAGCATCAGGTGCGTCATCCTCTGCAAAAACATGAAAGACAAAAAATGGAAACAGGCATTAGCACCATGGCACACTATTAGGCCAGACAAGCTACAGTACCAGTACTTGATTTACACATGTCCCACATGACTATAACCCTCCCATGCTTGCACTTTCCATGAGTTGGAAGGGGAGGAAAATGTCAGACACTGATGACACCAAGATTGGAGAGCAACACATCAGCTACATGCTGGCTAGCAGTGCCATCACACATTGGCCTGTGAGTGGCATGTCGAATACACATACATGACACATGCCATCACACAGATGGCATGTACCATAGGCATGTCATATATGTGACAATAGGGCAGAGTGATGCGCAGTAGAACCAGGTGAATTTCTACAATCAGCCTGAATGAACACAGCTAAATACGGAACAATGTTGTAGCAAGATGCCACTTCAAGGGCAACTGGCGCGATGTAGTGCAAAACGCCTATTGTGGCCAGAAGGGATACTGTAATACCCAAATCCCGGGGAGCCGAATGCATTGGATGAAGCACATGGGTTGCCCAAAACACTCAGGCACACACACCCTGACCTGGCACTCAACCAGAACCCCTCCCACAAACAACATACACATGGATCACACACACATGCATGTGCACTCACCGGACAATGCCTCGTAATCTGGCAGTTCTCCCACACCTTGGATCTGCTCCTCTGTGACGTAGGTCCCAGCAACATGCTCATGTAGAGTGAGTTCTATGTCCTCTTGTGGAGACCCACCTCCAGTCACCAGAGTTGCAGCATGACTTGAGGCCAGCTTTTTCTTTGCCCTACGCTTAAGGTCGTTCCAGCGCTTGTAGCACTCAACAGCTGTGCGCCTCATAAACCCAAGGGCACTTATGCTGTCCGCGATGGACTGCCAGTGTGCCTGACATCGAGCAGGTGTAATCCTACACCCTGAAGCTGAAGTGACCAACATTTCGGCGTCATGTTCGGACACATACTGCACAAGTGCATCCAGTTCGGCATCATTGAAGCTAGGCTTCCTTGGCGTGCCGGACCGTGTAGCCATTTCGGGGTCATCAGCCTGTACTGGACGAGCACTCTTCCTCGTTCTTTTTGTGGGTGGTGGGGATCCGGAGTGCCCTACGCCGCTCTGGACACTAGAGGCAGGAGCACCGGTGGACTGTGTAGTAGTAGTGTGCGATGGCACACTGTCCACATGACTTTCTGAGGGCATTAGCTGAAGTGTGATGATGGCAGGGGGAACCTCAGTCTGATGTACCGGGACCAACACTGTCCTTGCTGGGAGAGTCGGAGCTGGGGTGGACGGAGCTGCAGCTGCCCCTGCAGCCTCCCCACCCCGCCTACTCGGGGCAGCAGATGACATGGCTGCTCCTGTACCACGTGGCCTGGTGACACTGGCTTGCGCCACCACCCGTGGCCTAGACTTGGTGACCTGGAAGTCAGCCTGGGAGTCACCCTGTGCTAGGTCAGGTGCCACAACGGGCCGGCCCAACAAGGGCTGAGCAGGGATGGTGTCAGCCACATTTCCCTCAACCATGGGGGGGGATGTGTGTCCCTGACTGGTCCTCCACACGTGGGGGGCTAGGGGGAGTCTGCAAATCCTGGCCACGTCCCCTACCGCGCCCACCACGCCCACCTCTTGAGGCTCGGCCACCTTCGCCACCCTTACCACTTGCTCGCCTCCCAGCCATGGCACTGATGGAGTTGTGCCTATGGGAGTTGCAGTGGACAATTGTCCTGGGCAATTGGTGGTCAAAGGGGTAGGGTACTAGATGGAATTCGTACCCAAGTGCTCTAGCAAGGCTGTATGGAACCCCTGGGGAAAGATGACGGGTCACGCAACGCACAGGCACCCCGAAAACAGAAAATGACGTGCACGCGACCCCTCGTAGACCACGTGCGTGGGAAAAGGAACCTGCACTACGCTGTGGCACCCAGAAACACAAAAATGAACATATGCGTGTCACACGCAGCCTACAATGACCTCTGAAGGGGTACGCTACACACGGGGCTAGCACAGTTGGTAAATACGTGCGCGACTCACCGTCTGCCTGGGAAAAGAGCGTGAAAAATACGCGCATGTGCGCGTTGGCAACACCCCCGCCAAAAGAAGAATTGTACACTGTCTGAGGAGAAAGGACAAAAGGAGTCAACGCTGTTTGAGGAAACAGGTCGAAGAGAAAATCAGAAAAATACTGACAGAGGTAACAGGGAGTACGAACTAGAAACGCTGTGAAGTAAATCGCGTGTGAGCCGTCAAGAAGTACAGTATTCACCCACTCACTCTCCACGGGAAGCACGTACAAGGAAATGACGTACTACACGCACCTTTTAAACTGCACCACACGTCCAACGTCACTTCCGCGTATACGCACTGAGGCACTATCCTCCAATTACGCGGGCTGACACTCGGACGTGCAGTTTTTGGTCTTGGTAACATTCGCCCGGGTACAGGGACACGCCCGCGTGTGTCACGTCACAGATGCGCCTGCGCTGTTAGGGCCTTTGGCCCAATGGAATCGCGTACACAGGCCAATCGCGTGTGGAACTTCTTGCGCACCTCTGAAATACACGCACCCAGGCCAATCGCGTGTAGAACTTCTCGCGCACCCCTGAAATACATGCGCCCAGGCCAATCGCGTGTGGAACTTCTCGCACACCCCTGAAATAAACGCGCCCAGGCCAATCGCGTGTGGAATTTCTCGTGCATCTCTGAAATACACGCGCCCAGGCCAATCGGGTGTGAAACTTCTCGCGCACCCCCTGAAATACACGCGCCCAGGCCAATCACGTGTGGAATTTCTCGCGCACCTCTGAAATACACGCGCCCAGGCCAATCGCGTGTGAAACTTCTCGCGCACCTCTGAAATACACGCACACGCTCCCCCAGGCCCGATCGCGTGTGGAACTTCTCGCACACCTCTGAAATACACGCGCCCAGGCCAATCGCGTGTGGAACTTCTCACGCACCTCTGAAATACACGCACACGCTCCCCCAGGCCCGATCGCATGTGGAACTTCTCGCGCACCCCTGAAATACACGCGCCCAGGCCAATTGCGTGTGGAATTTCTCGCGCACCTCTGAAATACACGCACACGCTCCCCCAGGCCCGATCGCGTGTGGAACTTCTCGCGCACCTCTGAAATACACACGCCCAGGCCAATCGCGTGTGGAACTTCTCGCACACCCCTGAAATACACGCGCCCAGGCCAATCGCGTGTGGAACTTCTCGCGCACCCCTGAAATACACGCGCCCAGGCCAATCGCGTGTGGAACTTCTCGCACACCTCTGAAATACATGCGCCCGGGCCAATCGCGTGTGTAACTTCTCACGCACCCGTGAAATACACGCGCCCAGGCCAATCGCGTGTGGAACTTCTCGCGCACCTCTGAAATACACGCGCCCAGGCCAATCGCGTGTGGAACTTCTCGCGCACCCCTGAAATACACGCGCCCAGGCCAATCGCGTGTGGAACTTCTCGCGCACCTCTGAAATACACGCGCCCAGGCCAATCGCGTGTGAAACCTCTTGCGCACCTCTGAAATACACGCACACGCTCCCCAAGGCCCGATCGCGTGTGAAACTTCTCGCGCACCTCTGAGATACACGCACACGCTCCCCCAGGCCCGATCGCATGTGTGCCTTCTTGCGCATGTAGAACTTTGGCGCCCCTTTTTTTTCCTGCGAAGGGACGCTACCGCCTGCTTTCATGTGGAGGACATGTATGGGCCTGTGCGCCTCTTTGGCCGAGCGCTGTTTTTCCCTATTCGATTCCATGAATACGTGTTGTAGGCGAGCGTGTGGGCGTTCTGCGCACTTGCCTCCTGTACTTCCCCCGTGATGCCCACATTTTCACGAGTTGTTCCCCATTCTGCGTGTGACGCCCCGTGTTACGCCTACTTTTGTTATGTGCGCCACGCTATGTGCGAATTCGCTGTGGCCTTATCGCACGGCGTTCCATGACATGTGCGCCAGCGTGCGCCAGCGTGCGCCGCGCACTTTTTCAGCGCACATCCCACATTTTGCGCGTGCACGGACTTCCATGAATTGATGTGCAATGTTTTCTGTGCGATAATCGCACTTGCACTGCGATTTTCGCTATTTCACTGCGAATCGCATGTTTTCGCACGCGTGTGCCGTTTTTTCGGCGCACATTAATTCCATGAATCGGCCTGTTAGTGTTGACAACATATTCTTATTACAGCCAATATGCCATCTCATGATCTGTGTTCAAACCTGTGGAACATGTGTCCAGAATGCAGATCCATTTTGATTCTCTTTTTCGTAATAGAAGTTCTCTAGCACCACCTCTTTCCGGTAGGGCAATTTTTTCTAAGCCCAAGACTTTTATATCCTTGATGTTTTCTAGATTGTGCTCATTAGAAAAATGTATAGCTATTGGGTATCTTGTGTTTCGATTTTTTATAGCTCTTAGGTGTTCCATGATACAAATTCTCATCTCTCTTATTGTGCTGCCCACATATTTCTTTCCACAAACACATATAATTGCGTAAATGACAAATTAGCTTCTGCAATTGATAAATTGTCTGATTTCTTGTGTTTTTCCAGTAGGTAGATTAACTTGTTTGGTTCCATGTAACATATAAAGACATATTGTGCAACTTCCACATTTGTGTTATCCTGTTGGTACTGGCAATTTCACAAATTCACTTAGATTACTCATTTTGGTTTTTTTTAGATGGCTAGGGCTTAACCTTTGTTTTAATGTGGGAGCTTTTCTGTATACCATTGTTGGTTTCTCTTCTAGATATCCTTGTAGGGTGCATCTGTGAGTAACATGTTCCAATGTTTATTTAGTAATTTTACTGCAAAGTGGAAGAATGAGGCAAGGGTAATGGAGTAGTAAGACAAGGAACAGAGAGGCGGGTAATGGGTTACTGGGACGAGGAAGATGGTGGTGGTGGTGATACAATGGATTTCTAATGGGGTGCTTCGATGAGGAAGAGTGAGGCTGGGTAATGTAACACATTTCTAATGGGTGCTGAGATGAGGAACAGGGAGGAGGGGTAATTCAAAAGATTACTAAAGGGGCACTTGAGTGATTAATAGGGAGTCTGAGTAATTCAACATATTTCTAATGGATAGTGGGATAAGCAATAGGGAGGCAGGGTAATGTAACATATTACTAATGGGGTATTGGCAGGAGAAGGAGGGAGGAAGGTAATGGAGTACTGGTATGAGAAATCGTACCAGTACTCCATTACCTGCATCCTGCCTCATATTGGATTGGAGGTGGTGATAATGTAACAGATGAATAATGGGCACCTGGGATAAGAAAGAGAGAGGTGGGTTAATGCAACATATTACAAATGGGTTCTAGGAGCAGGACGAGGGAGGTGGAGTTAATGGAGTATGAGAAACAGAAAAGAGAGGCGAGGTAATAGAGTACTGCTATGAGGAGGAGAGAGTCAGAGATAATGTGACAGATTACTAAGGGGGTACTGAGATGAAGAAGAGGCATGTGAGGGTAATGCAACAGATTACTATTGGGTACTGGGACAAGGAAGAGGGTGGCAGGAGGTAATGTAAAGGATTACTAATGGGTATTGGGATGATGACTAGGGCGGTGGGGTAATGGGAATCTTCTTTGCTGACATGCAGGGAAAATTGAGATATTCACCGTGAAATTTTGTGAAACGCTTGCCCAATCAGAAACAAAGGCTACTGAAAACATGCATTGTCACCACGCAATCTCCTATTGCACAGTTTATTTCAATGTCATTAACCAAATTATTTGAATTGATATTTAATGTAATCTATATAGCACTTTATGGCTTAGCAGTGAACATAATTATTCACAAAACAGTAAAAGATTTGGTGTAACATGACTTGTTGAACAATTTTAAGAACCAAGCAAATGTCTTTAAGACAAGAGCGGAACAAGGGATGGGAAGACAAAGAGCAGAGAGAGAGCAGGAGCGTGTTCTTATGTAGGGGGCCTGTGAGACAGAATGAGCGGAAGCTGGACTGTGCAAAAGGTGGGTGAGAGACAGTTAAGAGGAATAGAGACTGAGAACGAAGAGAGCGAGGCAGGGAATAGAATGACATCAGGGAAGAAAGATATGGGTGGGGGGGCTAGCTTCTGAAGAGAATTAAAGACTATGCAGAGAAAGTTGAATTCAAGACAGGAGTGAAAAGGCAACGAACAGAGGGGAGAAAGAGCAGAGGAAATAGAATCATGAGGGGAGAGTGAACACAGAAGACGAATAGCTGCATTATAGATAGATTTTAAGGGACAAAAGTGAGTGATAGGAAGACAAATGAGAAGGGAGGAGTAGTAGAAGAGCCTGGAAAAATAAGAAAGGGGATTAGGAGCTTTGTCACATGAAATGTAAGATAATGTTGTGCTTTTCGAATGTTAAAAAGATGAAACCTGCAAGAACGAGAGAGAGTGGAGATATGGAGATTGAAGGAAAGAAGGGCGTCTAAGTGAACATCAAAGTTACAAGCAGAAGGCGAACTAGGAAGAGAAGATGGAGGAAAAGACACTGAAACCAGATTCAAATGGGGAAGAATGGGTGAAGAAGAGAAAAGGAGAACTACAGAATTGGAAGAATTGAGAAAGAGCTAGTGATCAGCCATCCACGATTGGGTGGCCAGGAGGCATGAGGTCAGAGCAGCATGAATAGAGAAGGTGAAGGCTGAGAAAGACAGAGAAAGCTAAGTGTCATCAGCATAGAAGTGGTAGGGCAGACCAAAAGAAAAATAATGGAGGCAAGAGGGGAAGTAAAGAGAGCGAAAAGTAGTGGATCCAAGACAGAACTGTGGTGGAAAGGGAGAGTGGAGGAAGATTTGTCAGCCCAGGACACAGAGTAGGTGTGATCAGATAAGTAGGACTGGAACCAATTTAGAACAGCTCGAGAGAACCCAAAACAGGAGAGGGGCAGAGAAGAAGAGAATGGTCCACAGTATCGAAAGCGGCTGACAGATCAAGAAGAACCAGTATGGAGGATTGCTCGGCATAGTGTGCTCAAAAGCGTGAGTCACAGTGAGCAGGGTGGTTTCTGTAGAATGACAGGAACGGAAACCATATTGAAAGTGGGGAAGAATAGAATTGGACAAAATATAAGAAGAGATTTGGGAATCATATCATGTTTAAATGAAGAAGGGAAGCTTGAGGATAAGAGGGAAATGTTTATGAGAGCATTGAGATAAGGCAGTAAGGGCGGGTAGACTTTAGGGATAAGGAAGGAAGGAATGGGATTGGAGGGATCTGAGGTGAGATGAGCTTGAAACAGAAGAAGGACAGTGTCTGAGTTAGAGAGAGGGTGAAATATTGACATGGAGACAGAGCAAAAGGGGGAGGAGGGGACAGAAGAACAGGAAGAAGGAATAATGGCAGAGCGCAAGAGAGAGACCTTAGCGGTAATGTGTGAGGCTAGTTGCAAAGCCGAGAGTGAAGAAGTGAGGGCATGGTCAGGAGTAAGGGAGAGAGAATATGAGTAAGAATTTGCAAACTGTAGTGAGCATGAGAGGAATAGGAGTTTAGAAGATTGGAGTAATACTATTATTTAGCTGAGAGGAGAGCGGCACCATAAGAAGAGTGAAGTGAGGACAACAGTGAGGCATTGGTCTCGGATTGTGATTTGTGCCGACGGCGCTCTTCGGCGCGAGCTGTGCGATGGAGACAGCAGAGTTGTGGTTAAAGCCAAGGTTGAGGAGGTTTGCAAGTGGGAGAAAAGGGGAAGTAGGATAAAGTGAGTTTACGGATGAGGATAGAGTGTGAGAAAGAGAGGAGGCAGCATCATCAGCATAGAGAGAGACAAAGGGTGAGAGGGAAGCAGGTGAGTGCAAGAAAAGATGAATAAGGACGTATTAAAAAACTGAAGGTCCTGATGGTAGTATGTGCCAGTAGAAATAGAAGAAGGAGGGCAGGGTGACGGGTCGAGGGGAACAAATTGATCAAGGTGAGAGCCAGATGTAAAGGAGTGGGGCTTCAAAAATGTGCTGAAGTGATACTCAAGTGATCAGAATTTTGGAAGGGAAGGAGAGGTGTGGAAAGTGGTGAAAGAAGAGCAGAAGAGCATTGGACCACAGTGGGTCAAGATGAGCAGCTGCAGGAGCGGAAAACCACAGCAGGAGAGGTGAGTGGACTGCTTCGCCAGAGGAGCAGCACATCTCTACTTTCCAGTGCTGACCAGGGCACTCATATAGAGGGTGTGCAGGCACATCTCAGGGCACAGCAGCAGGTCAAACCCTAGCCATTCAGACGCTCCTGGAGGCAATCCATAATGTGATAGCTGCAGACAGCAGCGTCAAACTTGTCCCAGACTTCGCCGGGCTTCACCGGGGCGTGATGTAATAGCGACTGGAGGCCAATGGGTGGGCCAGGAGGTGTGTCAAGGCCAACAGGGTGGGCAGGTGGACGTGGAGTGGATGTGTTGTGGGACCACAGCAGGTCCAGACAAGCAGGTGCAGGAGTGGCAAACCGCAGCAGGAGAGGTGAGTGGGCTGCTGCCCCAACGGGAGCAGCAGGTCTCTACTTTACAGAGATGCCATAGGCACTCAGGTGGGGTGTATGCAGGCACAGCTCATCGCACAACAGCAGGTCAATCCCCAGGCATCCAGCCGCTCCTGGAGGCAAGCCACACTATGACAGCTTCAAACAGAAGCATTAGACTTGGATTAAAGTTTTGAAAGCCTAGCCAACATCACCGAACAATAATAACCCCCTAATACCAGTCTTCCACACATTATAGGTGATTGCTTCTAAAGTTCACGAAAAATGCTCCTCTTTGCCCTATTAGCATTTACTGTGCTTGCAACATCTCATTGTTTTATATTTGTGAAGTATTTGCTCTTTTCTTTTGCTCCTCGAAACTAATCTACATCTTAGATCTCGATCTCGAAAAACCACTAAAATTAAAAAAAATCTATACTATGCCCCGAGTGCAAACTTTTGCAGAACCTCTTCTCTTACCCTGCCCACATGCTCCCCAGCCTCTTAACTACCCTACTCACTCCTCTTATATCATTTTATGGCCTTTTTGCAAAAAAGAATCTAGATTCGAATCTCGATTTTTCAATATGACGGGTATTCAGAAATGAAAAGCCTTGTATTCAGCAATGCATCATGGGAGAGATGGCTAATGTTTTGGGTACCTAAGGCACATCACGACCAGACAAATGTAAAAAAGAAAAGCTGGACCGCTTCATTACACACCAACAAAGGATCTACTTTGAGCACTTTGTGCCCAACTTGTTTCTTATTTAGCAAACATCCATCCAGCAGTTTGGGCTGTGCTCTTCAGCAAAGAGTGGACATTTCTCTCTGGAAAAAAACAATTCAAAAAGTGAAAAACATACCCCTTTTTTAACCATTTATATCTTTTGACCCATAGCACGGATTTGCACAACATTTTCCAATTTTTGGGTGCCGGGCCAGCCATCCCATTTGGAAACTTTCATGCTGGTCTGTTATGCAGTTCAAAAGTCATTAGACATAGATTTTTCTTTTCATTTCCTATAGATGACAGGTTTCACCTAAAGCATAGAGTGACTAGTGTCATTACATATTTTGTCACAGATGGCATCAAAATACAATGAGATGGCAGACAGTCCAAGGCTTTTTATTATAACTGTTATAACAAGTAGGGAATACTGTTGAAGCAATGATTAAAGATTAGGAAATGTTGCTAGGGACACCCCTCTCTCTCTCTTGTTAGTAGTACGGCTCTAGAACCCTTCATGTCTATGATATTCAGCCGTTACTGGTGATCTCTCTAAATGTTGACCATCTTACCTCCCTCAGGGATTTCATAAGTTCCTCTACACTGACTCTGCTTAGTGTTTTTCCAGAGATGGAGGATGAAGCCTTGCACATACTCATTTGAAGCTGTCTAAAACCAAGCACGGTCACTCTCACCTTGCCTTTTCTACTATAGCTACTTCTCGACTCCTCCCCACTCCTCCTTTTGTCCCTCTGATGTTTCACTCCGCCTTCCCCCTGCCTCCACTCTTTGATATTAACTCTTCTTCTCCTGCTGTAGTACTACCACTCCTCCTCTACAACTACTCCTTCTCTCACCCTGCTACTCCTCTCACCCAACTACACCTCCCACATGCCATCCAATCCTCTCACTACTAGCACTACTCTACACCCACTACTGGTACTCTCTCGCTACTACTACTGGCACTCCCTTCCTCCTATCCTCCCTCTGCTACCACTAATACTCTCTACCCACTACTTCCACAACTCTCCATTCACTTCTATCGCTACTCACCCAATAGTTCTACTCCTCTACTTCCAGTCCACTAAACAAACACCTGCATTCACCAAATACCTTTCACTTCACATACTATTCCTTGTCCCATCCTTACACTAACTTCTATCCATGTGCCACACAAACACGCCTATTCACACTGCTGTACCCTTACACTCACTAAGCCAATACCTCACCTTTCTTCAATAAACACCTCCACACTCCATTTGTCCTTCCTTCCTCCTAAAGGTCTCTTGGTCCACCTCCACTCCATTCCTGACCTCAACCAGATAACCCACACTTCTCGTTGCCTGTCTCCTGCTTACATTCTCCTCCTGGAGGTGTATGTGCAAGAGGAGGTTTTTCAAAGGGCGCTTTGCCCTGCCATGAGAGCGTCACATTAAAAAAAGGCTCTAAATAGGAGGTTACACACTTCCCACTCTCTCTGTGCAGGCTTGTCATGTAACAAAAGCAATAGCAGCATGGCGCAGTAAACCAAGTTCTCCATGGGGGGGCCCAGGTCACCACCAGCATTCCTTGGTGGTCTAGGGAATCAACTAATGCTTCTAGGTGCCCCTACTCTATTTCGCTGAACGTCGTGTAGGGAGGCGGCTCTCTTCAACAGCTCTCTCTCTCCCTTGTCGGGCAGCTCGAAGTTGACTCGGCTGTGCTCTGGTCTCTCCGGCACCCCTTTCTCCATCAAATATTTTAACAACTGCTGGACAGAATAACCCCCAGACCCCTGCTGGAAATCTAGTCAGCGCTTTATGCCCAGCTTGTTTCGTACCTGGTCCAATCTCGTCTAGCGTTTTTTGTTGTGCGCTGCACAGAAATGTGGACTTTGTCTCTATAGGGAAATGAATGGGAGTAGGCCGAAAACAGCATGTATTTGCTTTCTTAATACATTTTTCATTTCTTAAGGAATCTTTCCTAAAGGCCTTGGCCATTGGGCCCTAAAGGAACCGATTGGTGCAACAGGCACAGTAGCCAAGGCCCCAGGCCATGGCTGGTGGCCCCAAGGAAACCTATAGGTGGAACTATCTGCTCATTGGAACTGCACCGTAACTAATGTTTTTCCAGTGAATTTCAAGGTTTTGTTATTTATTTTAAAATGTTTTTATTGGCATTTCAAAGAAAATACAATAGGAAAGGAAAATTGTTGAATGTTCTTATGGGTAAAGGAGAGGGGGTGGTGGGAAACAGGGAGAAAAAAAAGGGGGCCGGGGAGGAAAGTACAAAACAATAACATAACTTTAAACAAAAAACAAAGGTCGTCGTGGTCCGA
This sequence comes from Ambystoma mexicanum, assembly GCF_040938575.1. NCBI lineage: Eukaryota > Metazoa > Chordata > Amphibia > Caudata > Ambystomatidae > Ambystoma > Ambystoma mexicanum. The sequence goes on from NC_090927.1 coordinate 1,090,533,735, forward strand.
TGTTTCCTTCCGGGGCTGATCTAGCAGGGGAGCAGGGCAGGTGAGTTGGCCACTGCAATGAGGTGTTGGGTTTACTGGGTGGGGCGGGTCGGACTATCACGGGGTCGCAGATCCAAATGAGTTTCCAACATGGGTAGGTTGGCATTATTCACGGGGGTTTGTCGTCAGATGGACGGAACATGTCCCACAGCAGAGATTTCCAGGCTTCGTAGGTCATAACCGGGCCTTCCCCTGTCTTGGTTATTCCCTCTCCCATAGTCTAGTTTCTACATCTGACCAGTGTTCTAGTTCCTTAAGCCAGGTGGCAAAATGGGGGCCAGCGGAGGATTTCCATGTCGAGGCAATTGCCCGCTTACCCATTCAAGGGTTTTGTTATACCGTAGGTTCTTTTATGGACATCTAGCCATGGCCTTCGGCCGTGTCCACTGTACATGTTCCCCCAATATGTTTGTTTTGGACCCACTAGGTGGCCCCGACCTTCAGTGCCACCTACTGGTAAAATGATGAAGAGCATCTCATAAGGCTGTGTACAGCGTGTATTGAAGATATATTGGGGTCAAAATAGTTTTGAGATGTGTGGGTGATGTGGCCAATTTGCCTGATAAAAAAAGTAATATCCATGAATGCGGATGATCCATAATGTATCTCTTGGGGGTGGTTGGAGAATTACACTTCTGTGAGGTGTGGCAGTTACTACAGTATGACAAAAAGCAACACTAAGCCACATGGGCCCGGCCTTATGGAAAGAAAATAGCTCAGCACTGCCAGAGAGGTTTGAACCCAGCACCCACTGTATTTTCCTTGAGCACTTCCCTTTAATGTATACCTTAATTTATATCTTCTGTTTTAATAATAGGTCCTAAATGTTTACATTACAAATAATAAAAAAGGATAGTTGTGCACTGGCAGAGATGACCAAATGCAGTTCACAAGGCTGATCCACTTTAAAGTCCCTCTCCACTTAACAACTTAAAAGATGCATAAATTCACGTCCAAGAAAACAACAAAATCAAAGCCTACAGACTTCTTATGTAATTAACTGCATTTCTGCTTAAAAGAAATGTGAAATATAAAGAAAAAGTCAATAAATGCCAGAAGCATTCAGACGAAGCTCATAAGGCTGATCCCTATTTTCATTGTTGACTATCCTCTACACTAGCAATGCTTTAGTTGGGAAGCATGTACAAGGATATTTAAGCTTGCTGTGAGAAACCTGAGAGTATTCTCACTTCCACTGCCTTGGGACCTTCTGCGCAGGAGGTCAGGGAAAGGCTATCGCTCTTGGATCCCGACCCTGGGGTGGAGAAACAAGGGAGGATCGCCTGGGTGGAGTGTCCTTGGGGATTGGGAGTGGGACATACTCAGGCGAGACACAGTATTTCCCATGTTCCTTCTGAAAGGAATCCTCTATTCCAAAGACAGTAATGGGATATTGTTATCCATGTTCCATTAATCAAGGAAAAGGTATGAGATACCATCTGCCCAGATGTACCAGAAAAAGAGCCGAAAGGATTAAATATGACGTGGGCGAGACATGGTATCTCCCTTTTCCCATTGATGAAAAACATAACCCTGTCCCAACTATTAAGGGCTATTATAAGCCAGCGCCCTTCATTTTTCCACACATGACCTTTGACAGTACTGGGATGAGGAAGAGGAGTCTCGGAGTTATGCAAACCAATATGCACCACTTTGGTACTGAGACAAGGAAGAGGGCTTCAGAGGAGTAACATTACAAAGATCAGGCATGTCTTGCTAACAAGCCGAACTATAGTCAGGCAATTAATTAGTGTACAAGAGGTCGGAGCAACCTCTGACGGGCCCATGGGATCAGAGCTCACCCTTGAGTACCTTAAGACTAGATAGCTGCACCTTGAGGTGGATGGGGTGTGGGATTCTCTTACTCCAACACCAATCAATAAGGACAATTCAATGGTTTGGCAAAGGAAAGTCCGTTTAATGACAAGTACAAAAACGGGGAAACAACAGGAAATCTTCAGTGATTCGATTGCCCGTCTCGCTTCAACTTCCAAATTGTTCATTCAGACAGCAATAGTTATAGTAAATTCTCGTCATCATTGATGTGTAACACTCAAAAGTTTGTCATGCAATTCTATTGGTTAAAAAGAAAACTTAAGTATAGGTGCTATATCTGTATATGGTAAAAGAGTGTGAGGATTGGATAACTCTTATCGAGTGGGCGTCTACATCACTCGTGCAAGACGTCACTACAAGTAGGACGTCTCATTGGTTCTACTAACTATAGGACCCTAGTTTATTTGGTCCATTGTGATTGGGTCAGTTACACCCCCAGCGATGTACACCCCCAGGCATAAATCTCCACTTTAATTAGCAGCATGAAGAATGTTCACCCAGATGCGGTGTGCCCCACGATTCACCTGCCTCCCTTCCATCAATCAGTACTTTAGGGCTATGTGTCAATTAGTTGGCTGAGGTTGGCCTCAAAACTGTAGCTTCTTATCGGGAAAAGTTATGGCATCCTCTGGTTTGGGTGACATCAGACGTTGGTACCGCTTGGCGCTTGGCTGGTCACGTGGGTACACTGTGAATCTGCTTCATTTTCCCTCTATTTGCGTATTTGATTCTCCCGTCAGCCTTGCCACCTGCCTGGGCCTCCTTATCTCGACCTTCATGGGGCAGGCTGCTATGCTCTGAAGTTTCTATTCTTCGAAGTTGCCGGTCTCCTCCCTTCCTTAGGTTGACCTCGAATTCCCAGGCATGAGCTGCTTCTTGCTCAGTTTCGATTCCGCTCTTTCATCTGGCTTTGTGCCATTCTGGGCTTAATTCTGCTTTTGTAAAATGGATTCGCACTTGTATAATGTGCTTCTTTGAGGTAGATATATAGTTGGCGCTTGCCGCTTCTATTCTTCTACTAAGCATAGCAAGCAGTACTGTTTCCTTAGCTTCTTGCGTTCCAAGCCTATTTACAGGCATTAGCTAGTTGCAGATTTTCATCCTATTTCATGGTTACGTTTCTTTATATTTCGACATTGTTTCTTCTTCCAAGTCCATTACATAATTATTCTTTACATTTTGTCTTTGCGGTTCATCTTTCGATTGTCGTTTACGTTCATCTGTATGTCTGTCCGGGCCCTTGTGTCTTCACCATTCACCTTCAATGAAGGCCCTTTGTGTTTCTTTGGGGACAGTTTGTAAGTAGTCTTCATTTCGTGTCAGCTGCTGGTATGGTTTTCTCAATAGGTACCATTCTGCCCATGGTTGTCTGGTTATTGGCACTTCAACAGGTATTGCTCTCCTTATGGGCACTGGGCAGAGCCCTAGTGCTGCTCTCTGTTGGTTTATTTGCTCCTCATACGTCACATATCTCGGTAAGTATGTCCCTGGTATTTCAAAATGGGTGGCTGGAGTGCAGGCCATATCTGGGACCTCCTCTACACTCCCCCCTCTGGTCGGTTCATCAACCACTTCTGCTTCCTCCCTTGGATTGGTCTTGCTTTGTTCTCTGTATCCATTTCTTCGTCTTCTGGATTTGTACATGATGATGTGAAGGAGTGTCTCTTTGGGGTACAAATTTGTATCACTCCTTTCAATTTTCCTGCTGTTTTTACATGTTCGTCTTTGTTCCAGGTCATTAGCTGGCTCTGTCCATTCGGGCTGCAATAGATCCATTTTCCTTCATAATTTCTTCGTGTTCTGGGAAACACAAGGTCCTTCTGGCGCAAATTCACTGGCCTTCACAAAGTCTCTTATTTCTTCATCACTCAGGTCTCTGGGCTTCCCTCCTGGTTTGACTTCGATCATGATCTTCATCCCTATGGCTTTCTTCGCAGTTTTCTGGCACTGTGAGATGATTATCTTGATAACACAAAATCCTAATAGTATCATCAGTAGCAGGGCTCCCAGGAACTTGAATATGTCTGCTATCCATTGTGGGACCCATGAGAATAGTGTTCCAAACCAGCTGTCATCATCAACTTCGTCAGTTTCATCGATCGTCTGGTTCTGTAGGTTTGACAGCATACTTATGGCTTCTGTTAAGGTCCCATTTTCTTCATCATGTGACGGTATAATGTGCAACATGATTCTCTGATTTTTGTGCAAGCACCTCCATCCATCGCTGTGATCATGTCATCAAGTACATATCTGTTCTGTAGAGTCAATCAATGCTCTTAGTGCTTCTTTAATCGCGTTGAATCATTTTATGGTGGTGTTGAGGGTCTGTAATAATTCCCATCTGGTTATCTGCAACCATTTGGTATTTACTCCAACTTGGAGTCTTGGCATGAAGATCATTGTGAACACTGATGAGGTGTGGTTCAAAAGCCTGTGCTCATATGGGATTGCAGGAATGCTTCTTCTGCTTTGGCAGAAAAGTAATTTTCTCTCTTTATTCGGGATACCAGCTCTACAGATCTCTTTTTCCTCAGGTGGGCATCTGCTTTCGGGAAACTGTCAATATTCAGGTCACTTTTCGGGATCACTAGTGCAGGAACGTGGACGTTCACTATTGTGCATATGCCTCCCCATTTTTCTGGCAGTCTAATGTATGCTTTGGATCCACACGCCCAGTAATGATCCATAATTACTGCGGTTCTGTGAGTCATTCCTGGAGCTTCAAAGATTCGTCCGCAGTTCTGATTCTCTCCCATCTTCCTCATGCCATTGTTCCTGAAACACAATTTTGAGCTTTCCAGCGGCACTAACTGTAAGGGTCCTCCTCTGTCTTCGACCCATGTTAGTAATTTTGTGAGTTTTGCCATAAAGGTTTACACAGTTTTTGTGAGTTTTCTATTGCTTCCTTGCAGGCTCCAAGGACCATCAAAGCTCGGCAGATCACCACTCCTTCTTCCAATCCATTTGGGGAAACCACTGTTCCCCAAATCTGCATTTGACCTCTGTTTTTCCAAATTTGAACTTCTTCCGGGGATTTTCCCTGGACGTTCAGTCTCGGGTTTATTTCCCATCTTATTTCTGTTCCTTTAACTTCAGGCTTTTCATACCTGATCACGTGATTCCTATTATGGGCTCTTTTTCTTGTATTAATGCCTGGACGTAGCCATCTTCATCTCAGTTGCCCATATCAATGAGGCGTCCCTCCCCATAAACTGTCCTCTGGTGTTGCACATTGCTACGTGTGCAAGACAGTGTGCTGCCGGGGCATCAATTTCTACTGCCACGAAGATCTTGGATTTCCCCATGCTGTACGGTAGGAGAGCACAAACGAAACATTCTTCTTCTGACTTGCTTCTTCCAACTTCTTTCATGTGCTGGTACCAAATGTTGTTTCCTAGATGTGCTGTGCTGTCCAGGTAGTCGTTCAGTTCATTGTTATCTTCATGTGGGCTTCTCTTGATTATTAGTGTCTTCCTGTAGTTAGCTATAGCTACATCTCTAAATGTGTCTGTGTGACTTTTCCATGCTGGGGGTCTCTCGGGCATGCTGGTCGGTGGAGCAGCTTTCTTTATTTGCATCGATGTGGTAGGTGGAGGTTTTGCAATTCTCTCCTTCTCCTCTTGCATTCTTTTTCTGCCCTCTATATGTGCCTTTATCAACCACCAGCCTGTCACCGGCCCAGTGTATGGCTGCATCGTGGGCCTGGTACTTGTTCCTTGTGTTGGAACTTGTGTGCTTGTCAATACAGTCTCTGCAGTTTTATTTTTCAGTTCCTCCTGCCGTTTCTTCGCTCTAGCTATAAACAGGAATAAATGATCTATCAATATTTGTGTCCTTGCAGTGAATTCTCTGGTAGCCGCTCCTGTCTTCTTGAGGGCTTTTGCTATGTCTGCTTTAGTTGGCCTTTCACTTGATTGTTTTCGGTTTCTTTCATTATTTACTGGGACGGGTTGTTCGGTAGGCAGTCTTGTGCTCTCTGTTGCCTTTGCTTGAGGTTCTGTGGCCATTGACACTTGCCCTGGTTCGTGTGCATTCAGTGTGTGGGTGCGTCTAGTTGTCAGTGCTATGTTTTCATCCATTCCGTGCTGACACTGTCGCCAGCCTTTTTCTTCATTCGTTACCACAAGTGTGTATGTATCACTGCTAATTACATTGATTTTCAGATCATTTGCCTTACCATTAGATTTCATCGGGACTGGGATGAGTATATAGGGTCTGGGTGCTTTTGTGGGACTCATGTGTACACCATGAGGTGGGTGAACTGAAATTGGAATGCTTCGTGCACCAATAAAAAAATGCAGTTCTGATCGTTAAAGATAGCAAAATGATGATAAACACAATGCATAAATACATGATAGTGCGGTAGGTTAAATGGCAGCATTTCCGTCCAGAGAAGCGAGAGCACCCCTCTGCTTGTGGGAGGACCAGGTTACTGTTCTGGGCCCCCATCTCAATCATTTACTCATTGTCAATGTTATTGTTTTCCCCCCAAATTCGATATTGTTCTTGAACAGTTTGTGTCAAAAAGTGCCTTGTGCTTCACAAGTGTCCCCCCTTTTGCGGGTGACGATTGTCTCTGGATACAGGATACAGTTCTCTTGCTATACTCTGGAAAAATAGATTAGACGAATGCTTTGGTGAGTCACCTTTAATGTGCATGCTCAAAGTACGTACGTTCCCAGTCCACCCCCCGAATCTGCTTCAGTCCTGAGGACATGCTGGACACTGTTCAATGTGAAGAAATGGAAAATGGCAATCAAAACAAATAAAGGCGAAGTTCTTGTCTCTGCACCCTCGATCTGTCCCTCAGCGGAAAGATGAAGTGCTTACCTCGGCTTCCTTGATCTGTCCCTTGACGGAAGGTTTCACTGGAATCTCCTCATATAATGTCTCTGAAAGTTGGACAGCTCCACTTGCAGCATGATGCCATGGAGGAGCGTTCCCATCTGTGCATCTCTGATGAATGTGAGGACGTCAACCTCGATAGGTCTCCCCACCATTTCTGGAAAGTCAGTGACTAGGCAAAAGAGGACGTTGTGCGCCAGTCGGCTGTCCTCGTGTGACAGGGACATTTGTCCTGCTTTGCTGGGTTCTGGATCACAGGCCCCTCCCTTGACGTGAACAGTCGTTGCTCTTTCCTGATGCGTGGATTGCGACTAAGTAACTGAGTTTATTCCACAGCTGGCTCAAATGTTCAGAGTGTGCTGGATCTCGAATAAACGTGAGAGTGTCTGTGGTTCTCCCGACAATAGCTGGGCACTCCTCTATGATGCGAAAGAAAAGCGTATTGATGAGTTTTTCTATAATCGCCTGCGGTGGAAGCATTTCTGTCTTTTCGCTGTACTCGGGCAGTACACTGAAGGCTTCCGCGATGATGGTAAGTAGCTGCCAGATTATCTTCTTGTTGGCTGGATCTTGGATAAAGTCTTAGACACTGGTGAACCTCCCTACTAGTGATGGATATGATACCAATACTAACTGGAAATAGGTGAGCATGTCCATTGTGATGTTTCTGCTGGGGGACACCATAAATGCTGCCAAAGTCTTGATATTTGATGATTCAGGATACTGTGTTTAGCTCTTAAGGTAAAAGTCCTTGATCACAGTCTATTAGAGTCTTGTTTCTCAACAACGCTTAAGTGTGGCTTGATTTACAAGTTTGTGTCAACAAACTTGTTGTGGCTTAAATGCGCACTTTTCTTCTTCACCCTGCAACTATGATGCACAGTGTGTCTGTTTATGTCCTTATCCCCTTTTGCATAGAGGAAATGTCCAGTTTAAGCCACAACTTGCACAAGGGTTTTTTCTGTCTTGGCTTTGCTGCTCATGCGTCCTTCTTCCTCGTCATGGATTTCGTCTGCACGTGCTGTGGTTCTTCCCCATTGACTGTGGTTTCTTTGCGGTGGGGTGCAGCTAGAGGGCTTTCTCCGATGTAGGGCTTAATGTCATTGAGAAAAATCCATGCTCTCCTGCCCTGCAGTTTCACAGCTGAGGGAGTGTAGAGTAAGCTTCAACTTGGCTATCCTTTCCTTTAACAAGCTGTTGAGCCTCTCACAGATACCATTACCTTCCGGATGATACACCGACGAGAACTTGTGCTTTATACCAAGCAACAAGCTAATCTGTTCAAATACTGTATTTACAAAATGAGACCCATTGTCTGATCTTATCACTTCACACACCCCCCATCTAGGGAACACTTCCCTCACTAGGAATTTGGCCGCACAGGTAGAGTCTGGGTGTGTACATGGACCTTCTTCTATCCATCTAGAGAATGGACACACCACTACAATTAAGTATCTGTACCCGTTACACACTTGAATCATGACGACATAGTCGATATGTAAGTGCTGAAAAGGCCCATTTGGCCGGGGGATGACTCCTCTCACTACTTTTAATGTGTGCCCAGCGGTGAATTGCTGGCTGATTATGCAGTTCACCATAAAGAATGCAACATGCTCTGCTAAATTCGGTATAAACCAGTCTTCCGCGAGCATTGCTGCTAGATTTTCTTTCGACATGTGTAATGGATAATGCAATTGCTCCAATGTTATTTTTAGTAGGGCTACAGGCATTACCGGTTTACCGGTGCTGATTTGCCTCCACAATCAGTCAGAGGGGTTTAAAGAACACCCTCGACGTTTCCATAGGTTCTTTTCGTCCTGTGGTGTCTCCCCTTGAAGTTCCATTAATTGTGTCTGCCCCAGATTACTATAGGCTTCGGGTGTGATACGTGCCACCATCATTCTCTCATGCGTACATGCCACTTCCGCTTCCATGATCGTCTCATTTTGGAGGCCATACGCTTGGCTTCCGCGTCTGCTGCGTGGTTTCCGCGTGACACGAATCTGTCCCTTTGGTGTGGGCGGCGCATTTCACAACCACTATGCCCACTGGGAGCTGTAGTGCCTTAATCAGCCTGTCCAATAAGGCTGCATGCTGCACTGACGTGCTGTCTGCTCAGAGGTAGCCCCTCCTTTTCCAGCGTGCTAGTCAAGCGTGCACCGTGGACGTCACATAGGCGGAGTCACTGTAAACCGTAACTTCCTGGTCTGCGTGATTCAGAATGGCGAGTATCAACGCCAATAATTCTGCAGCCTGCGCTGAATAATGAGATGGTATTCGTGCACTGACGAGTACTCAAAATTCTCAGTTTGCTATGTGTTTCATTACAGCAACACCTGTATATCTTTGTCCGTCTTCTTGGTCGATTCTCAAAGAGCCATCAATAAAAACGATCTCTCCTCCCACCAGGGCATTTTCTTTTACCTTGGGGATTTCATCATAGAATTCTTCATAGTTTGCACAGTCATGTATCGGCTCTCCTTCAGTGACTGACTCAGCTATGAACGTAGCTGGGTTCACTGTTTTACATGAAACTATTTTGATCGATGGATTAGATATAATCACTTCATAGGCAGAAGCTCTTTGAGATGTTAACATACCCTTTGGTTTCACTAAAATGGCGAATAATGAGTGCTTGACATATAACGTCATAGAACATCCCATCACAATGGTTGTCCCTTTCTCTATGGCGAACGCTGCGGCAGCTAGGCATGGGAAGTGGCCTCTCATTACTGGGTCCAGGTTCCCACTGTAATATGCCAGGAGTTTGTACCCCAACGAGGTTCTTTGCACGAGCACTGCCGTCATAATGCTTCCATCTGTGTGTGAGAACAGGAAGAATTACTCTGCATAATTAGGGATCCTGAGGACTGGAGCCATGCAAATTGCTCTCTTGAGTTCTGCAAACCCCTTTTCTATTGCCTCGGTCCATTCAATCTTTTCCTTGGTCACCTGGGCCTTCAGGGCCTGGAGCAAGGGTTTGGTATACGAACTGTAATTGAATACTTATACTCTAACATAGTTGCAAAGGTCTAGAAAGCTCTACATTTGTTTTATCGTGAGTGGTTTAGCTGTGTGCATGATGGCTTCTGCCCTTTCTGTGGTCACCTTTTTACCTTCATGTGAAATTAGCTGGCCTATGTACAGCACCTCCTGTTGACAGTATTGTAGTTTTTCCTTGTCAACCTTATATCCCTTCTCAGCCAGTATAGTCGGTATCTGAACAGAATTGCCCCTGCATTGTTCTTCTGTGGTGCTGCAGATCAAGAAGTCGTCCACGTACAGCAAGACAACACTTGCTAGTGCAATATTGCTTAGGTCCATCTGTAGGGCTCTGTTGAATATGGACGGGGACTCACAGTACCCCTGTGGCAACCTTGTGCTTTTCAGGTGCATTTGTCTGAATGTAAATGATGTCAGATCTTGAGAATCTCGGTGCAACGGGATTGAGAAAAAGGCATTTTTCAAGTCAATCACCGTGAAATATTTTGCTGCGATGGGTATGTTACATCGGATTGTAGATGGATTAGGGAACTCGGCTTCAACAATATCATTTAATGCTCTTGGATTAGCCGCCAAGACCCTGCATTTGATTTCTTGACAGGATAAATCACTGTATTACAATGTGACTCTGACGTCACTAAGATGCCCTGGTCCATCATGGCGATTATTGTCTTTGCGATTCCTTCATCCGCCTCTCTAGACATGGGATATTGTCGGGCTCTTGGTAAAATTGTTCCTGGTTTCAGTTTAATTTTCACTTCTCCCACCCGCTTCAGGAGGCCTATGTCATATGGCCCTGTAGTCCAAACTGAGACAGGCACCTGGGCCATGTCGTCATCAAAGTATTCTGCACGTATCAGTGCCATCATCATTCTCTGAGGCACTTCTCTTTTGATCATTTTTACCCAAAATATGAGACTCACTTCCACCCTTGTCCCTTCTGAGTCTGGTTGTTCTTCAAACAGATCGTCATCGGTGACGTCAGTCAATCGCTACCCTTCTTTAATGGCGATAATTGTGCACCATTGTCTGCCTTCATCATCACAGCCTTCAACCAATACTACTTTCCCTTGCTCTGCTGCGGTATGTATCATCAAGGGAAATACTTGCCCCTCCTCTTCATGCATAGGTTTTCTTGGTCTGAATAGAAACTCATCAGGGGTTCTCATAGTTCTATTTGCGAGGCCTGGTAATCCTGCCATAAGCACATGCATGCAATATGCGAAAACCTCTGGCTCTAATGGTATAGCTCTCATGGCTATGTGTCCTGAGTATGCCGGGATCATTTCATACACGTTTTAATAATGCATTCCTGGAGTGGAGCATACTATGCCCTCCTCCGTGAACGAGATTGTCATGTTAAAATTTGCCATTAGGTCTCGACCCAAAATGTTTATTGTGGTCTGACGTGAATATAATAAAGGTACATTCATTTGACACTCTCCTATGGATACTGGGAGAGCGCCTGTAAAGGGAACTCGACAGTGAGCTCCTTTAAAACTCTGAGTATCTATGGCCTCGCCGGACAAGGAAAACGGGCCTTCTCGTATGCACAAGCGTGTTGCACCCGTGTCAACTAAGAAGCAATATTCTTTACTCCCTATGAAGGCATTCACCCTTGGTTCCCTATTAGAGTCTGCTGTCACTGATAGGATAGAGCACATCAGGGTTCCCAGTGAGCAGTCCTAGTTCATATATAAGTTCGGTCCACTGTACACTTGTGGATTCTCTCCATTCCCTGGGTTGCCTCCCCTTCCGGAGTTTGTGCCCTGAGACATTTGCGGTGGTGCCTGTTGAAATTGCCCTTGTGGCAAATTCCCCATGTTCAGGGGTTGAACCCCTTGTTGCGCACCCTGCTGCACGCCTGGTGCTTGCTGCTGCACTGTGTGATTCTGTGAACCGCCCTGTTGTGAGATTGCAGGTGGATTCAACGTGCCTGCTCCCATTCCTTGGCCATTTTGCCATGCGCCTTGACTTCTGCACGTGCGCACTAAGTGGCCCGTCATTCCGCAACGCCAACATACTGGTGGTGGTCAGCTTATATGTCCGTTTCACATATCTGGGCTGCCCGTTTGCACGTTTTGAAAGCCTCCTTGATTGCCTTGGAACTCTCCTTGATTACTCTGCCATGCTCTTCCTCTAAATCCTCTTCTCCTTGGGTATAGTCCTACGTTACCTTGGTTATTCTGCTGTGGGTTAGCCACCTGTTGTAAGTTCTGTTCAGCTGGGCTAGTTAGCATGGCTCCTTCAAGAGCATACTTTGATAATTTCTTTTGCACCAGCTTCGCTTCCTCACCGTTTCGTGTTGCCTCCTTTTTCCGATTCTTTTCTTGCAACAATCTACAGTAATGTGCGATAGTTAACTGTATTTCTGCCCAAAGTTTAGCCTCTACCCCTACTAATTTCTTGAGCTGTTCCTGCACTGGTTCTGGCAACCCTTGGCACAATATGTGGTAAAACACTGGTATAGATTTCGTCCAAGATTAATGCGTTTCGAGCACCCACGCGTCTTGGAAATTCTGGATATAAATCAACGGATCTTCTGACTCCTTCATTTTTCGAGTCATTATAGCTCCCATATCAGAAGTTTCCGGGTAAAGCACTCACAGCGCTTTCCATACTGCTGCTCTGCAATTATTAAATGACGCTCTGTCGTGTGCAGTGTTAATTATGGTTACACCAGGGTACCCTGCCCGTGTCCACACATCGTCTGCTCTCTCAGTGAGTATTGCAATCAGGAGACCTTTAATGTCCCCTATAGCTAACATGACACCCCCTGTCATCTTTTCTAACTAATGTATCCACTTCCCGGCTCCCGATGTCAGCATTGGAAGCTTGTTTTTCACATTCTCTCGATCCATGTGTGGCCCTGGAATATATTGCGGTCTTGCTCCCCCTTTTCTAATAGCGGAAATTGGAATGCGCAGCCTTCTTTCTCTTTCCCCATAGCTCTCCTGTCTATCACTGGGGTAACATTCTCACATCGCTGTCTGCCTGGCAATGTCCTCAACCTGCCTACATAGGCGGGTGCTGACACCCCCCTCTGACCATGGGGTGTTCGTTAATGCTGGTTAGACTGCGCTGCAGACTCTGATGTCCTCGGTGTGGAATCGCTAGCATCTGACCATCGTACCCCTTTGTCCCTTGGGAGCCGCTTTTCGCTCCGTCACCCATCTTTATTTGTCTCGCACTCCGTTTCCTCTCCGGAGTCGGACGCTGATAGTTCCCAATTCACTCAACGCCTTATGTCATCAGCGTTTTTACTGATTTCTAGTCTGTCCAGGGACAGTCTCCTGCTCCCACTACTTCGAGTGACATCCTCAGTGTCATATAGCTGAGTGCTTTCCAAGCATTCGTCTTCCCTTTCCTTTTGGGACATTTGTTCTAGCCCCATTTCATTATATATTTTATCTATCATATCCCTGATGCTTCTGGTGTCAAAGTCATCTTCAATATTTGCCCCAATCGTGCCTGGTACTGAGTCATATGCAGGAAAGAATTCTTTAATGTCTTCCCATTCTACAACAGGATCGGGTTTTTTAGCTTCCCGCTCCAGATATTCAAGATCGCGAGCCCTCTGTCTATGCTTACGTTCAATATCATCATCAAATTCTTTGCGCTTCCTCGCCTCTTCTCTGACCTTATCTTCTTCCCTTCTCCATTCATTTCTATGTTCATCTGCCCTTCGAGCTTTCTCATCTTTTCGTCTCCTTATCCTTTTTTTTTACGTACCCTTTGCTCTCCTTCCAACTTTAGCCGTTTCTGTCTGTACTGGTCATAGGCTGCTTTCTGTTTGCGATCGAGTTGCTTTTCTTGCTCCTCGCGATACAGCTGTTCTAGCCTCAGCCTATCTTTCCTTCTTATCCTTTCATCTCTTAACTCCTTTTCCTTCTCCTTCTCCCTTCTCTGTGCCTCATCTGACTTCTCTTTATGTCTCACATCATCAATTCCTTTACCATCGAGTTTAAGCAATATCTGTCCTCCCATCCATTCGTCTTTTGCGACTGCTACCTCATCAGCTCTGTCTTCACTTCCTTTTCATTTCTTTCCCTCTCTCTCTTTATCGAGAGATGCACTTGTCTGTGCCTGATCCTTCCTCTCATCATTGCATCTCTCCTTTTCCCTCAGGACTGCAGAGGTAATATTCTTATCCTGATCCTTCCCTTTATTTTCGTCACTACTGTACGTAGGTGACTCATATGCGGGGTTGCTATACCCCGTGGCTGCCTTAAGCTGTCTTAATGGATAGAGTCCCTCAGGGTTACTTCCCTCGGTTTCTGTTTAAGGCGGGGCAGTTGGTGCGGTAGGCGTCTCACCCCCCTCTGTGCATACGTTTAATATCCAGTCAGCAGGTGGCTCTTCTTCCTTCGGCTGTTCGAACATTTTCCAAAGTTCTAGAACAGCAAGGCGTTTCTCTAGTATTTTTCCTGTATGTGTGGCATACAAGTAAGTCGTCATATGCTCTAAAACGGCTTTAGATAAAGACCCATTTTGTGGCCAAGGCATAAACATCTTGTGGGCAGTACCCTTAACCAACTCAGTGCTGTATTTCTTAAGCTTGGGTGCATGTTTCGGCAGTCGTTTACATTGGTGTGCTAATGGAGTAATGTCTTCCATGTTTAAATCTGTTTCTAACAATACGTTCATGCAAATTCAACGCTCCCAACAATATGAGCGAGCACCAAATACCGCAAGCTCCAATCCAATCTTTTCCAGCCAAAACTTTTGTATTACCAATTTCCTCAAGAACATCAATCCATGTGCGATTCCCTCTCAACTATAGGATCGCGTAAAAAACCCTACTTAATTTCAAACAACAAGGAGACAAATTTCCTTACATGTGACATACGACAGAACACGTACAACAGACATTTGACAAACTAGACAGACACCAGCTGGACACAAATATCTCTGCCTCTAATTTGTACCCCGACATGGAGTTTAAAACAAACCCTTTTACAACGTCTTTAAACGTGGTAGTTTCCTAGTCGTCCGCTATTATGTGGGCTCTGAGCTCACGTTTCTTCTGACCGCTATATTAAAGTGCAGGAAACAAGGCGTATCCTCTCTCTTTATCTCAGGTGTCCGCCCTGGTATCCTCTCTCTTCTCGGGTGTCTACCCCGGTATTCTCTCTTTTCTCGGGTGTCTACCCCGGTATTCTCTCTTTTTATTCCATTATTCTCTCGTCATTATCCCCTTATATATATACAGTCTTCTCTACTTCTGACTATTTTGTTTTCTCCACCTCCCTCTGTTACCTTTTCCCTTACTTGTTCTAATGCCTATAACATTTGCCAAAGCATTACATTTTTTGTTTCACTCACCGCTTGCATGGTTCCTCTCTGTATCCTCGGGATCACCGCCTCCGTTACCGCCTTCTTTAGTCTTTCGCCTGTTCCGCTGCCCATAGGAATGGAAGGGTTTATGTTTATAAAATGGGTCCCTTCAGACCCACTGCAGTTTTTGGATAGATTTAAACTATCATTGTCCACGGGAAGCTTCACAGTCTACTCGGCTAAATGGCGAAGGACTCGTGATATTGCCGAAGACCTAGAGTTACTTCGTGTCGACGATCAATAGGTGTCTAATTTTAATCAATAATCATGAATTGATGGTCCATAACCATCCTCTCCGCTACCAAGTGTACAAGAGGGCGGAGCGACCTCTGACTGGCCCATGGGATCAGAGCTCACCCTCGAGTACCTTTAGACTGGATAGCTGCACCTTGAGGTGGATGGGGTGCGGGATTCTCTTACTCCTACACCAATCAATAAGGACAACTCAATGGTTTGGCAAAGGGAAGTCCGTTTAATGACAAGTACAAAAACGGGGAAACAACAGGAAATCTTCAATGATGCGATCGCCCGTCTCGCTTCAACTTCCAAATTCTTCATTCAGAAAGCAATAGTTATAGTAAATTCTCATCATCATTGACGTGTAACACTCAAAGGTTTGTCATGCAATTCTATTGGTTAAAAAGAAAACTTAAGTATAGGTGCTATATCTGTATATGGTAACAGAGTGTGAGGATTGGATAACTCTTATCGGTGGGCGTCTACGCCCATCCCTCTACATCACTCGTGCTAGACGTCACTACAAGTACAACGTCTCATTGGTTCTACTAACTATAGGACCCTAGATTATTTGGTCCATTGTGATTGGGTCAGTTACACCCCCAGGCATAAATCTCCACTTTAATTAGCAGCATGCAGAATGTTCACCCAGATGCGGTGTGCCCCACGATTCACCCTGCCTCCCATCCATCAATCAGTACTTTAGGGCTATGTGTCAATTAGTTGGCTGAGGTTGGCCTCGAAACTGTAGCTTCTTATTGGGAAAAGTTATGGCATCCTCTGGTTTTGGGTGACATCAGACGTTGGTACCTCTTCTTGCTTGGCTGGTCACGTTTTAGTACACCTTGAATCTGCTTCATTTTCCCTCTATTTGCGTATTTGATTCTCTCTTCGGCCTTGCCACCTGCCTGGGCCTCCTTATCTCGACCTTCATGGGGCAGGCTGCTATGCTCTGAAGTTTCGATTCTTCGATGTTGCCGCTCTCCTCCCTTCCTTAGGTTGACCTCGAATTCCCAGGCATGAGCTGCTTCTTGCTCAGTTTCGATTCCGCTCTTTCGTCTGGCTTTGTGCTGGTATACGAATCCTGGCCTGTTTGACCCCTACAATTCTGGGCTTAATTCTGCTTTTGTAAAATGGATTCGCACTTGAATAATGTGCTTCTTTGAGGTAGATATATAGTTGGCGCTTGCCACTTCTATTCTTCTAAGCATAGCAAGCAGTACTGTTTCCTTAGCTTCTTGCATTCCAAGCCTATTTACAGGCATTAGCTAGTTGCAGATTTTCATCCTACTTCATGGTTACGTTTCTTTATATTTCGACATTGTTTCTTCTTCCAAGTCCATTACATCATTATTCTTTACATTTCGTCTTTGTGTGTCATCTTTCGATTGTCGTTTACGTTCATCTGTGTGTCTGTTCGGGCCCTTGTGTCGTCACCATTCGCCTTCAATGAAGGCCCTTTGGGCTTCTTCGGGGACAGTTTGTAAGTAGTCTTCATTTCGTGTCACCTGCTGGTACGGTTGTCTCAATGGGTACCGTGCTGCCCATGGTTGTCTGGTTATTGGCACTTCCACAGGTATTGCTCTCCTGATGGGCACTGGGCAGAGCCCTAGTGCTGCTCTCTGTTGGTTTATTTGCTCCTCATATGTCACATATCTCGGTAAGTATGTCTCTGGTATTTCAAACGGGGTGGCTGGAGAGCAGGCCATATCTGAGACTTCCTCTACTTCCTCTACAGACTCACACCTGCAATCCCTTTACACAACTCTGATGGGCAGAGACAAAGCCCCTGGAAGGAAGCTGCCAAGTTTATGGCCTCTGCGATACAGAAGAAGGTTTCAAAGTGAGCTGGTGAGCTTTTCCAGAGCAAGAATCCCAGTGTTACTGTAACCACGAGTCTCATGAAGTGAACCGTTATTGTCAATGAGGCCTGAGACTGGTACAATGTAGCAGAGTTGAAGGACCAAAGAAATATCGAGGCTTAGTACCACAAAATGAAATACACCAATCACAGGCTGAAAAGATACAAGTATCTTTTATTTCTGTACAGCCAAAGCAAAACAGATAGCTATCTGGCTCTCAACACCTCGCAGTGTGTACCAGCTGACACAGTGAGGGGTGAGAGTGCTGGACATCTAAACACAGACATATTTATACTATTTCTGAAACATTGTCCAGCCCTTCTCCACACTAATAAGATACTGGCTAGAGTTTGTGCCCAGTTCACATGTCAAATATTACAATTTTGTACAAGGGATAAAACACGTTTGAATGTCCATGAAGTAACAATGGTGCTGTTGGTTGTCTAATCCACGATAATCCTTGTTCCAAGAATCACTACAATGCAGTTCAGCCAGACCACACAGCCTTCGTTTGTTTTCCATTGTCTCTTTGTGTATTCGAGGATGAGGCTTGTGAGCGCAGACAAAACTTGAATGGCAGTTCGTATGAAGCACAAGGTTTCTTTACATTTGTCAAACAGTCTGCTCTCGGTCAGCCTAAACATTAACAGAACTCAAAGGTCATTCATCTTTGCTGCAAGTTTAAAACACAGTCCACCATCGATCAAAAAAGCGGAACATTTCAGATGAGGTTTTCTGTGTAATGCGAAAGGGCTTAGGCCAATATTCATAATAAGGTGGTAATATGCGAATATGGTTTAACAGAGTGGTCGCACGGCTTCTTAAAGGAACAAGCACATGTACGAAAGTCTCAGAAAGTTAAGAATTCTTCCTTTTTTTAACTAATTAAGTTTGTTGAAGTGGTCGCGTACCTTAAAGGAATGATTTTGAAAGTCTTCAACAAAGTAATGAAAGTATTGAAAAGCAACGTACATTGCATACCGAACTAAAAGGGAAGCTTGACATTAAAAATGGCCCATGAAACGCTTAAGGCTGAATGTAATGTTGCACAACATATGAACTCAGAAGTGAATGCATGTTGAATACCGAACTAAAAGGGTACTAAAACGGAACTAAACTAAACTAATTAACACATCTTGAAGCTGAATATAATTAAGCAACATAAGACTGCATTAAACTATGAACTACAAATGAATAACTTTAAAGGATTCTTGCACAATGAAGAAGGCCTTAACAGTGTTACACAATGAAGAAAGCCTAGACATTGCTTAAAGATTGCACCTGCTTCATTTCTTTACAAAAAATACATTTTCAGACATTAAAAGTGATTTGTGATTGTCAGTTGTGTAGAATCACAGCCACAAACATTTAGTAGTCACACACACATCCTATAGCTGGTCAAGTGGCACAGCGAGTAGACCGCTGCTTTGACATCTGTGCAGAGCATGCTAATGCAGGTTCGAATCCCAGCAGGGCCAAACTCAGCCTTTCATCCTTCCGAGGTCGATAAATGAGCACCACACAACGTGGGTAATAATAAGCAGCGCTCAGTGTGTCACTGCTGTCAAAACATACCATTTCAATCATGGTACACATGCTTTAAGTTGGAAGGTATCCTTGATCAGCTCTTTTAAGATATCGGACCTCCTTGGCATTGTACAATGCAAATGTTTGGAGTAGTTAGCATTAACCATGGTACTTTCATTTTAGCAGGGACACCTGCGTAAATTGTCGATATGTGCCATTTCATGTCAGTTGCTGGCAACAGAGAGAATAATTTCAAATTACACCAGCGTTTACTGCTGAGACTAGCAACAGAAGGGAAGCGACATGAAGAGGAAGAGAGAACACAAGTCAGAGGTACACACATTGGTAGTCAAGGCTGGGGAAGCCAGCAAGGTTACGGGAGCATGATTAACCTCAGCAGAGAGAAAGTGAGCCTTTCAGAGGGCCATGGGGTTTCAGAGAGCCCTAAGAAATTGAGAAACTTTGATATCCAAGGCTGGGAAAACCACATGGGTTACAGGAGCCAGATAAAACCAGAAGAGCGATAAAGCAAGGCTACCAGAGCGCCCAAAGAAATTGAGAATATTCGATACCCAAGTCCGGGAAAGCCACAAGGGTTATGGGAGCCACATAAAACCCGAACATCGATAAAGCAAGGCTACCAGAGAGCAGGAGGGTTTAGGAGAACCCTAAGAAATTGAGAAACCCAACGAGTCTGAACCTGGAGGGTTCAAACCTGTAAGAGTAAAACAGGCTTACTGTCCAGCACCAAGAGGAAAATGGCATAATCATGTTAAAGATATATTGTTTTTCCAGAGAAGAAGGAAGCCTTATGTCAAGATGTTAAAGATTGATATCTAGAGCCTATGCAGAGGCCTCAGAACCGTATTGTACGAAAGTGTGGAATTTTGCTAAGCTTTATCAAGAACTTGTGATGAACCTTGAACGTTGTAGGGCTTTTTTAAAAAAAAAACAGCTTCCTGAGAAAAGGAAGAATGACTTGCAAAACCTGATTGGAAAAAGAATCCAAGTGTTGGGCCATGCAGAAGTCCCAGGCAAAGACCTTGTCCTGGTCACCATCTTTTTATGTGTTTCCCTAAAGTGGTAGGGACAGTTATTTCTTTAGGATTCTAACTTTTTACTTTAAAATTTTAACGTGCACCTACCCTTAGCTTTTAGTTTATTAGGTAGGCAATTTCCTTCATAGCGACAGGGATAGCTAGGGGTTTTTCTTTTAATTTTAATAAAACCTTTGAACATGTCAGTAACTCATCCGACTCCTTCTTCTGGTTCACCACAGTACGTACTTCAGAGCTTTGGTTGGTCAGTTCAATTATTGATGTGCAAATCCCTTGTTGAGATACATGGCCTTTCCTTGTTTTTTTTTATCTGTCTAGACTGTGTGTCTATATTCGCCTCAGACCTTAGTACCATGCATATGTACGAGTGGTATGAACGCTTTGATTTTTATGGTGGTATGGTCCCTGCTTTGCACTTGCAAAGTGTGTTTTCTGGGTTGTATTTCTGCCTGTGCTTTAGTCTTTACACTGGCAGAAGTCCTCATGTTGGTGCCAGCGGCAGCAGGGGAATTCTTTAATTGGAGGGGTGCAAATATTAACCACAAATATGTGTGAGCAACCAAGCATAGTGAGGGAGCCCAAACCGACCAAGGGGGTGTTGGGGGGATCTCCCCCTGAGAAAACCAGTGGGTAAAAGCCAGACAATTTGTAATTGGTTTTGTAGGGTACCGGATGAAAAAATCCAATAGCTGCAAGTCAGCAACAGGGCACAGGAGCATTTCCCAATGCATTTTCAAGCCAACTGAAGTAAGTTCTTAGGTGCAGGTAATTCGCATATATTGGCAGAGCCAGCATGGATATGTTTTCTTATGGTATCATTACTGGCATTATGCACAAATCCAACATGAGTATGTTTTTTGATGGGAACACTGGCATGCCTAAATGCAGCCACCATGAGACTGCATGGGCACAACCAGCGTGAACATTATTTTTGTACTGGCATATATTGTAAGGAAAGGAATTCTGAAAATACACTGGGAATTGCTCCTGTGCACTGTTGGTGACTTGCATCGATAGGATTTTTTCATGCATTACCCTACGAAACCGATTGCAAACTGTGTGGATTCTTAAACATTTTTTCACTGAAAGTCTGCTGAATAATGCATCATTTTAACCCATTATTGAAAACTATTTCTGGGGAGGATAACTGCCCAGAACCATTTTTGGTTGGTTTTGGCTCCTTCACTAAGCTCAGTATCTCACACATATTTGTGTCAAATATTTACGCCCCTCCAAATTAAAAAATGCAGCAGCTGCCACTGGTAACCCCTGTGGTGTTCTGCGCTGAATCACATATTCACTAGTTTTTTGTGTTCTTCTCTTCCTATCAGTTTTCCCTCGATTGGTGTGGCGAAATGATCACTTTTCAGTGTCGACAAAGTCGACGTGTGCCTCTTTGTAGCAGCACACGACCCGTTCTTTGCATTTCATTGGATGGACCCAGGGCCGTTAGTGTTTAGAGCCAGTAAACTCATTGAATATAGCTTTCAAGACGCAACGTGGGGATGCACAGTTTGTTTTTGGGGTCCTATTGGCAAGTACCCTTAGGGCAAGATCAGGGAACCTTCTCCCTTCAAGTCTATTGTGGTCTAGTGCATTGGTCATCTTTGCGGGACTGCCAGATGGCTTTGCTGTGCCATTTGCAGTGCCGCTGCAGTCAGTGTCTCTCTTTCACCCATTGTTTTGTAGTGGTGATGGGGCCTTGCGGTTCTGGGGCATAGTTCGTACAGGTAGCTTTTTCTGGGTTTTCCAGTTTCTCTTTCCTTCACTGCTCGGTGATTGCCAGGTTCCCTTCTTTTCTCTCTTTGGGGCCAGCATCTGAAATGCCAAAAGAACACTGGCGAGTACATGCATTCAGATGAGGGAATGGAGGCATGGTTTTGCACAGACATAGATTTGCACAACAGTAGGGAACCAGATTTGGGACACTCGCTGCTGCACCTGTCCACCTCTAGAGTAGGACTGGCTCTGGCATAAACCCTGGTAGGCCTCGCAGCCCTGGATAAGAGGGATTCCTGCTCCCCCTTTGACAAGGTCTTGTTATTGGCCTGTCACACTGGAAAGAGTTTGTATCAATGACCCATGCAATTCCAGCATATTTGATCAGAACAGCGGATCTTGAATCCAATCTGTTCTGTCAAGTGCCAGTTTCATAGTAATTTATTAGAGGACACCAATTGCTTTTCATGTTTGTGGAAAGCAGAAGTGAAAGGTTCACAGACTTAAATTGTGTGAAAGCGAGAACATGGTTGCACTAGCAATTAATGTGCTACATGTGTTGGTGCTTTCCACATAATTCATCAAAGTAATCGATATAAACAACAATATTAAATAGTACATCATTTATTTTAGCTTTATTACTTTTTCAAGATATATTTAGGATCAGAGGAGGTGTTGCGGGATAGTGTGTGTCGTGCCATAGGGGTTCAGAGGGTAAAAGAGGGTGGTCCCGCATGGTGACAGGAGACATGTATGTCGGGGATGTTAGAGGGAGGTCCTTTAAGTACTGAATATTACACGGTTTAGATTAGTACACTGTAACTTTAGTGAGTAGAGACCAGAATGTGTTTCTGTTAAAATCAATCTAATGTACATTTTATTTAGAAACGTGTACATTACCTAAAACAGTGTTTATTTTTTTATTTTATTTTTTGGTGTTTATTTGTTTAGTTGAATAAACAACTTTTCAAATATTTTTCAATTCTCAATCACATGTTACAATCGTATTTGTACAAAATCACAATATGCATAGATAAACCCTAACACTGATGAAAGAAAACTTAACTTAAAAGTCAACTCAACAACAAATACATAAAAACAGTGTTTATAGTAGCATTGAAGTGATATGAATGTGCACCTTTCTTGTTTGCAGACAACATCAGTAGTTGTCACGATCCGAATGACCCTGTGTCATTCCAGGCACCACTGTACGCCTTGGAAAATGCCTTGGCGTTTTCAGGATCAGATTCCATAGTACAATCTCCAGAAGGCTTTGCAATGCTTGCGTCACGCTGCCCCGACGGGTTCCGCATTGCGGAAGTAAAACCCGCAACATTCAGTCTCACGCTGCTACTCAATGTACTTCCTTGAGCAGCGTCAGTCTCACGCTGCTACTCAATGTACTTCCTTGAGCAGCGTCAGTCTCGCGCTGCTACTCAATGTACTTCCTTGAGCAGCGTCAGTCTCACGCTGCTACTCAATGTACTTCCTTGAGCAGCGTCAGTCTCACGCTGCTACTCAATGTACTTCCTTGAGCAGCGTTTGGATCATCTTTCTTCGTTCCCTGCGCTTTTGGCTCCTGGAGCCCAGCTTTTTTGCTGACTTTGGATTGGATTCTGCTTCATTGGTTTCGCGTATTTGGTTGAATTTTTTATTCCCCATGGTTTTTGATTCTACTTTCTTTTTTTTTGTTTTTAAAACATAACTTTATTCGTCAAATTTGCCATCAAAGCATAAAAACTCAATCAAAATGCAACATATAACAAAGGTCGCAACACTTGCTTTAAAATCGAAGATACATTCCAATGTCGAGCAATTTTCGCTGATGTCACAATACACTAATAATAATGATGCCTAACAAACCATCATAAAACAGGAGCAATTATTTCAAATTTGTTCACAATTCAATTGGTATAAAAAGTAAGAATAACAGCCCTGAAACAAGAGAAGCATCGTTGGTAGCCAGTTTAGACCCACTCTGACCGTCTGAGCTCATAATAAAAACTTTGAGACAAAATACACAGCATTGAAATCACTGGTGTTTTTACAGAGGTCCTAAGCAAGCCCTCTATTTTCGATATTATTCAAACTAAATAGAGGAAATATTTAACAAGATCTAACATTATGATACCCCACACATAACAGCGTAACATCGAGAACAGCCTCCTCCCTAGCACCACAAGCCGGGCACATCATCATAAGATGATTTCCATTTATTCGTAAAGAAGCAACTTTAAGGGTATTTGTACGCAGCTGGATATAGAGGGCATGCACATACCTAGGGATAGTTACAAAAAGGTATTTTTCGAAACCTCGGGCTTGCTTGCCATCTACATACTGGCGCCCTGTGCTCAGAGTCATACAATCCTGCTTCATCCGCTGCAGTGTCGACTCTGAGCTTACATTCATTACCAATTGTTTGGCCTTCATATCCATGCTCTCTGGACAATCCCACGAAGCTGACAAAGCCAACTAGGCGAGTTCTGCATGCAATTGGAGTATTTGTGACCCGCCCAGGCTGAGATACTGTTTGAGGGCTGCTCTGTAATGCGATAGGAAGGATTAGGTTGTGGGATCGATCTATTGGTTGTGCGCTATTTACCACTCTATAAATGATAAAAATACTAGTGTTAATGGTAATGTAAATAACAAATGGTCCAAGTTACGGGTGGCAGCGAGTTAACCTGAGTCCCACAAACTTCCCACAAAGCTTGGAATAATTAGACAATGGATGTTTGGTTTGGGAAGGTATCCTGTGCTCTCAAACACCCCTAATATTTGTACAATGTCCACTTAAAATGAAAATTGTTGTATATCACTAGACAAGTTCAGATCATTATGTTTTTTTATTCTCTGGTTTGTGATCAGCCGACACGTGCTTCGACCTCTCTGGTCGTCATCATGGCACACTGATGGTATTCTGAGTGCAATCCCTTATTCTGGTTGCCATATATTTTCCACATCAAGTCCAAACATCAAAAGCAAAACAAACCTAGCCTAAATCCCTAGTCAATTGTGTCAATACCCTGCTGGAAACCAGCCTGTAGATGGTTAATCACTCCAGTCTTATCTGCCCATACCTGTAGGCAGGTGAGTAAAACGTTGCCGTATATTTTCCTTGCATCATCCAATAGCAATATCGGTCTACAGTTCCCTGGGGTGTCTCTAGTACGCTTTTTGAAAATGGGGACTATTTCTGCGTCACACCAAGATGGAGGAACCAAACCCATAGATGCTGCAGAGTTAAATACACAACACAGGGTTGGTGCCCAAACAGCTATCTCGTCCTTGAAATGGTCAATTGGTATTTTATCAGGCTCAGGGGCCTTCCCAGCCCCCAAAGCCTCTATAGCCTCCTCCACCTCCATGACCACAATTGTTGCCTCAGCTCTCCCCCAAACAAGTGAGAGCCATTCTTCCGGACCACCACAAGGTCATCCTGCTCGCTCCTTTGCATGTTACTAAAGTGCTGGTGCCAAGAACCAGGGGGGATCTGACATGTTATTGGATCTGGGGCATTCAAATCCTTCCCGATACCAATTTGCAAAAGCTGACTGAATCGCCCAGCTTAAAGGCAGCTTGCAAATCATCCAACATACTCTCAGCAAACACAGACTTCTTTTCCTGAATAATCGATGTATAGGCTGCCCTTAATGATCGTAGCTGCTGCTTATTGATCAGGTTTGAATTTTTCAGGTAAACTAGAAAATGATCCTCGGCTACTCTGCATTCCCTGTGAAACCAGCTCTTGGGAGTGAGGGCTACTTTCCGTACCCTCCTGGCTGGTTTGATGAAAAAAGGAAGCGTGATCAGCACCTGTTCATTTTAGCTATTCATAACTGTAGCCTCTGCTAAACCCTCCATACAAATTATGGCGATATGAGGTTCTACAGCAGCATAAAAGAATTGCTTATGGCCAGAAAAAATCTTTGGGCACCCTCTTAATACTGAGTCTAGCATGACCTGCAGGGATAACCATGGTTGTATTGCTCATTTGTCTCCTACAAACATCCTGGGCACCTGCTCCAGTAATAACATAATGCACCAAGCGATGATCACACACTTTGCACCCTAACACTTCAAGGCTGACAACATTACCCCAATTACTCGCACTTATGAAGATGTAGGCAATCCTCGAACTCCCATTGTGGCCTATATATGTAAAATCTGCTGGTTAGTCAGAGCTAATTCTACCATTACAAGCCCGCAATTTTGCATTGTAAAATATGCAAGCTACCTCGATGGCATAGTGATGGTGTCTTAGCAGTCTGTCGCAAAGTGGGTATGCTCCATGCTGACTCCTGGTCATCCCAGAGGGCCATCAGTTCTTCTATGGGCTTTATCTTGAGGGCAATATCACCATTGCCAAAATTAGCAAATTGACTATGGCCTTCGATTCATAATCATAAATTATCTCAAGCATTTATCCGAAGCTATTCAGAGGTGATATACCATGTGGTCGATTATAGATGTTAAACAGGACGATAGACCTTCCATTCTTAGTAACGGATTACAGACATTGCAAATCTTTTGGAGCCAGGTGGTCTATCAGTAAGCTCAGACCGATGCATGGGCTCACCAGGGTCAACAATCCACCTTTTAATCTTCCACTGGGATCTCTACTACCTGGTATCATAAAGGGGCTAAAACATTGTAAGTTCACTGCTTCCATCACTCAGGTTTCCTGGAGACATAACAAATCAAAGTCATGAATAAAATATAGTCAGAAATCAAAATAGAGAATACCGGGAGTAAAAGATGCGGATGCGCTAGTTGCTCCTGGTTCAGTGCTGGTGGTCAATCCCCCTGAAAGGACACAACTCGATACTGCAACATGTGATTTATTGTTACTCAGCGCAAGAGTAATTTAATGAAAAGTTCAGTACATCTATAGGCTGTAGATGTACAGAACTTTTCATTAAATTACTCTTTGGAATTAGTAAACTGGACAGCAATTGAATGGACAGTTTGGAAACTTTGGTGCAACAGTAGAAACGTAGTAGTTGCGCGGATTAACAACAAATCACATGTTGCAATGAATAAAATATATCCAGTCTTGGTTGGCCAAATGTCTTTAAAGGCCAGTCACATTCCAAGAGAACAACTTGCATTTTTGGGATGGTGCATTGTCCAATAAGGGCAGTGGAGTAGAAAATGGAGTGGAAGCTGGGGGCAATATATCCACTGATTGAACAAGTAGTGGCCAGTCCACTCCATCAAGGACCTCTTCCCCCACCTGATCTTGACCAATTTTAGCCAAGCTCAACACTGCCTCTCTGCCGGTGTTTCCACTTTCAACGTTCTCTTTGGATTGTATTTTTGGATTTCACTTTTTTTGTTTACTTGGCTTCTATTATTGACTTCCTTGAGAGTTGGTTTCCTGCCGCTCTGGATTGGATTCACATGGACTTCCAGGATCTCCTCTTACTCAGCGCTCCATTGACTTCCTGCTTTCCATTAGATTTCCGTCCTTGTACCGTCCATGTCAGGACCTTTTTCTTTTCTTTTCCCCTTCCTGGCAAAGAGGTTATCTGACCTCTGGACTTCCTTCATTCTTGTATTTCGTTCCTTTCTTCTGGACTATTCTGTGTAGGCAGGTAAGAAGGGAAGTGTAGGTGGGAAGTGGGATTACATCCAGTCTACTAGTGTCCATGCTTACCTTGTCCCTTTTTCTTGTAGCTTGGAGGTGGCCTATTAAGGGCTTCCTCTGCTGTTCCACCCTTGTCCTCCTCATCAGCGTTTACTCTTGGTTTGTGTGGTGGTTTGGGCAGGAAGATCACCCTCCTCCTAGGAGTATAATCTCTCTATTGTGACCGTAGGGGACTGAACAAGCACAGGGCTGCTCCTTAAAACCAACATCTGTCTCTACAGCTTTAAACACTCACTCAGTGACTCCATTAGTCATTCACTGACTCATTTACTCACACACTCATTTGATCACTCTGTTACTTGCACACTCATTCACTTGGACAGTACTCGCTCTGCTGATGTGATCTGTTCACTCACTCTAACTTTAGAAACCTTGACACTTTAATTGTCAAATTATTTGTGTGGTCCAAGTGACGGATCCACATATTATATTCTCTCTGGACACTCACTTTACTGCACACTTTTGTCAGTCACTCATTCACGCAGACACAGTGGTGGTTTAAAAGAAAAAACAATAGCCACCCGTGTCCCTCTTAACATTTGAATACAATCCGATCACAGTGTTACTTATCTGACTGTGTTTATTATAACACAGCATCCTAATCCTGCCTGTAACCACCATCACCAACCTTACCTATGCACCTATGTATATTGTATATTATGTAACTGTTAATTTCTGTAATTATGTAACTTCACATATATGTAACCTTTACTCAATACCAAGCGCCTAGCTACCCCTGGGTTCAGCGCACTATATATAAGAAAATAAACGAAACTAAACTAAACTAAATAACACACTCTGGGCCTAATTCACAGAACGTTTTCAAATGGGATTGCACATTATCAAATGCTTCTGTGAACAAAGTCCCATTCTCTTTGATTCCGGTGTGGGGCTTGTTCTTTTGTAGGTGATTTTTAACAAATATCCTCCTTGTCATTTGAACTTTCATACTCCTGAGCTGCGTTACACTGTAGCTGTATATTTATATGGGAGTGTATGCTACGTGCTTCTATGTCTATATGTCTTTTGAATCTGCATGTTTATACGTACGTAATTTACTTTAGGCACTAGCATTATAGGTTTGGGCATATTATTAGCATCCCCTTTACAAATTTGAACTATTTTATCAAATACATGCGTTTTAGTTTTTTGACTCCAGGTCTCTCTTCACTAGTATAAGTACTGAGGGACATTGTAGACATTAGTTACAATTAACAACGCCTTAAAATGATTACTCTTTTGGTACTATGCAAGCAAGCAAGTTATGGTATCTAATTTGGTTTAGTTGGCCTCATTCTAAGTCGGACGATGCAGTAAAAAAGTGCCGCTATTCATGCATACCGGCACTTTACTCCTCTGGCCGACTACAGGTTTGCCGGTGGGACACCTGGGTTACCTTTTACTGGCAGAAAACCTATGGGACTCCATGAATGGGGATTTACACCGTCACTCCGGGACCCATAATCCAGCAGAAATGTGCTGGCCCAGTGCCGCCAGGATACCGGCAAAGGTAGAATGAGGTCCATTTAAGTTTTCCTTATCTCCTAATAAACAAGAAAGTCAGCAATTGTTCTTGGCTAAAATGTTAAAAAAGAACTGCACATAATTTCCCCTCTTCCTTATATTGTCCAATAATTAAAATATGCATTCTTTGGGGTAGGAACAGGGATTTCTACACTACCTGAAGTGGACTCCGACCGCATCAGGCAACAGGTCATGGAGGTAGTAGCTGTCTGGGGCAATTCATATTACTTAATTTTTGAAGCGAGCAATTTATGCACAAAGGTGCAAACACATAAATAAACATGCATCAGCAAAGTCAAATGATTTTGTAAATGTAGAGAGTAGTTTACTCTCTACATTTTTAAAGCTAGTATATTGGCTTTGCCAATGGTTGTTATTTAAGAGTTCACACAGAAAGGAATTCCAAATGCTGAGACTTCATAATGTTGGTCAAATTGGCACACTGTATATTTGCTCTGCAGACTTGTTTGTATTTTATTTTCTCAGAAGAGTCAACCATGATAAGCCATTTCTTTTACACTGTTGCTCCCTTCCTTTAAATCATGTTGTATTTTCAGAAAGGATGAATTTCAAAGGGTTTATTGAAGAGAGATGAGTGAATGGACAGCGATGTCTGAATAGATAGGATTTCCTGAATGTTTGAAATTGTTCCAAAAATATAGCGATATATACATGACCATTTGTTCTTTGGAAAATCATGTTCAGAACAATGCACTGGCACAATATGGCACAAGATGCCATAACTCACCTCACCTCCCACCACCCAGCAGTTTTATAACATTTCATGGAAACTATCACACTATCTTGCCCAACTACTAATCTGTGGGGGGGAATGTCGTGCTCCAATAACATGAACAAAGAGAGTCATTCACTATAAAGTATTATTACATGGCCCAGCAGAAAATCGTCCTACACAAGGAAAGCATTTTGTTTATTTGTTTTTTGTTTATATATATAGCGCGCCAAACCCTTAGGTATCTGGGCGCATTTCTTTACAATGCTTACACATGTTACACAATATATATATTGTTGAGACAGTACAAGATTCATAGAAGTGCATCACAGGTAGGTACAGATATAGGCAGAAAAATAGGACAAGCAGCATTAGTGTGTCTCCTGGGTGAAAAGCCACATTTTAAAATTTTTACTGAAGTTTAAGTAATATGGTTCTACTCTTAGGGTTGGGGGAGGGTGTTCCATAATTTTGCTGCTAAAACCAGGACACCGCTGCCCCCTGCCTTCTGAAGCTTAAACCTCTGGATTGTAAGTCAATGTAGTTGGGAGGATCTTGTTGGTCGGTCTGAGTTGCTTAGTGAGAATTTGTAGACCAGGTATTTAGGCGCTTGGTTCGAGAAACATTTGCGAGTGACACGGTTTTGAATGCAATTCTGTGCTTCATTGAAAGGAAGTGGCTGCAGAGTGGCAGTCTCTGCAGTACTAACTACGTGCTTCCTGATTACTGTGTGCTTTGGAGTCTTTTCACAGTGTTTGCTGCAGTGAGGGCGGGACATTTGTTAAAAACCCCTCTGTCCCGGGGAGCGGCCGCGGAGTGGCTGCAGAGTGGCAGTCTCTGCAGTCTATGGCAGCAAGGGCGGCAAGAGCTACAAGCAGAAAGGTCAGCGCTCTTCCATCCTCTGCCAAAAAGACTTTGCCGCTTGATCCAACCAACTTTGTTTCTATCCAGCCTGAGGCGAAGGGCCCTCACCTACGGAGTGCCAAAATAAGAATGGCCCACTTGGGGATACATCTGTTTCCCTCTGGTCGAGAGGTGGGACCTTCCGCGGTGAGGCAGGTGCCCCTCGCCACCATAGAACTCGGACTCGAACCCGGACCCCGCAAGCCGGATGATGTGAAGACTCATCACGGCACTCGTCAGTTCATCACGGCTGAGCCTCTTCCTCCCGCTTGCTGCCTCTCACCGCGTGAGGTGGGTTCAGTGTCACCCCTCGGAGGAGAGGAAACGCTGCCCGCCAAAGGTGAGGGGGTGCATGCGGGCAGGCAGGGGGGCAGAGGGGACCTTGAACTGTTTGAACCGCCTGACCTCCTGCCGCCTATGTGTGCGGCTCTCGAGCCTGCGCTCATACCCCCTCCATCGGCCATTGCTTCCTCCATAATGGAGGGGCTGCAAGATCGAGGCAGGGAGGGTGATCCCAAAACTTTGTCAAATGTTGAGAACAGTGCTGCAGGCTTGATAAAACATCACAGTGGTCCCTATCTTACATCACCTCTGTCCCAAGTCGTCGGATGATCGAACGGTAGGGGCTCCATCCCCGTCAGATTGGGCGGAGGAGGGGGAGTTACAAATAGCACCTGACGAGTGGGTGCAAATCGAGCCTACTCTGTCCACTACTACACCGGGAGACCACTCAAAGGGCAGAAATGCCAAACCCCTACATGTCTCCACGAACTCCTCCACAAACTCCTTCCACCAAAAGAAAAAGAGAGTGCCGGCACGCAGAAAACTATGCGCCACCAACATCAAAAGCCTGGGCTCAAAGCCCAGCCGACCACGCTCCCAAGACTTCCCAAACCGTCGGAAAGTCTCCAGAAATCTCCCCAGAAGGGGGATACAACCCAGCTGGCTGCAAACAACAAGTTCTTCGCAAACTTCTTAAAAAGGAAACCAACAGTCTCTGAAGAACTTTCGGACGCCGAGATCTTGAAAGTCGTTCTGGACCAAACCTCTCTGGCCAAGAACTTCGGGGGGGGCTCTGGCGAGGGACCAGCCTTTTCGCTAGAACCAGCACGCTTCTCATTTACCAGCACGGTACCCGATGCCAGAGTCAGATGGCATTTTGGTTCACGCGACTCAGCGCCTCCTCCTTGCCTAGACAGTCCACCATCACTTCAATCGACAAGGAGGAGGACACAAACTTTCCATTTCTGAGGTGCCCGAGGCGTTCCTGAAGGCCTCTTCAAATCTAGGACCACAAGCTGGGGGGTCGGTTGTCCCTCTTCTCGTACTTGTGGCCACACTGCCTCCATCTACGCCTGCATCATGGAACTGGGGGTCTCAACGACCTTTGGAGGATGTTGCAGATAGATAAAGTGACCCCAAGTGCCACCCGTCTGGTCCGCTCTCGTCTGTATGTGAGCCCCATATGGAAGAACCTGGCCCCGTTGATCTTACACGGGCCCCCTCTTCCCTAGGGGTGTCTGTGGGGGAACACCGGGCCAGAACCGAGGATTCTCCTCGAACCTTGTCAGTCCAAACCTCCGACACCAGAGAAAGCTTAAGGCCGGGTGGGGTCCCTGTTTTTGCGGCACCTGCCAGCCCAGCCACTCGCAGAGCCTCTGCAGGGGCCCAGAATTTGAGCTCTCAAACCTCATCTAGCCCTATGAGAACTAGACGCTCAAGTGAGCTAACAAGCAACCCACCGAAAGACTCCTCGCCGAAGAAGACAGATTTAAGGTTAATTATGTCTACAATAACACTGGCCATGGCTCAGTTCTGCAAATTGTACGAGTCGATAAATGACTCGTTGAAAGATCATACCTCCATCATAGCAATGATGAACAGCCGTATAATTTTTTTAGAGGGCTACCTAAATGCACTTAACAACAAAATGGAAAAACGCTCAGTGGACGAGGTGCCTGTGCAAGCCCAAGACGGCGCACCAAACAACAGAAGTGCGACCTTGACAGTAACAACATGAGTTCTACTTCTCGACTCGAGCTCTCAGACCCCCCATGCGTGGCCGATCCCCTCATCTTAGGGGCAAACGGAAGCGCCTAGACCAGGACCCCCCATCAGGGGCACCACTGGGAGGAAAGTCAAGATGGCAACCACCAACACTAATGGTGCTACAATGAAACTATTCTCATCTCACCCGACCGTGAGCCAACTCACGATCCTAAAGTAAAGGCTAAAGCACCTGCGAACAAAGGATTCACTATTTTCAAAAAACAGAAAACAGACAATCTTGTCTCTTCACAATCCATCAGTACTAGAGAGGTGTCTCCCACAAAGGAAGGGGGGCTCCGCATTTGGACGGAGAAATCCTTATACACGGAACCATCGACAACTCTTGCCCGGCAGGAGCACTCAGACCAGAAGGAAGGGGAACCAGCCATGGGTAGCTCCCCAGTAACCAAGGAGAGCGTCCCAGCAGTGGATGAGGACTTACTAAACCTCAGTGTTTACACGCTACCCGACGATCAGGAGGACAGCAGTGAACCTCATCACATGGAAGAGGAAACCTCACCCTTTCAAACTTTAGAAAATCGTTGTAAGAAGCTTATTAAGTAGCCCAGTTGGGGGCCGGGACCCCTAAATAACGGCCCCAGGAACTCACCCAAACTTCACAAAATAGAGCGGGAAAAGACCAGTTAAGGTCGCCCCACTCTCCATTTAGACGGAGAACTGAGAGAACCGCCTCCTCTCCTGCATTTAGAAACGTTCCAACGCCTAGATGGGTGCATGCCACTCGGGCCAAACGGCTATCTGGCATGCAAAAGTACCCAGAAACCATCAATAAGGGAAACAAGACCTGGAACAGCTCTAAAGCCAGTCCAAAGCAAGCCTCTCGGAGATCGGCTCTTCGCTCTAAAACAGAACGCACCTTTAAGATTGAACAACTGCCGGACAACAAAAAATATGTGATACTGAACCGAGGCTTCTTATTACAACTCTTTAAATGTGTGCCGTTGCTTAGACGAGTGGAAACAAAAGACCTGGCCGTGGTAGAGCCTTTTCATGAAGGTAATATTGCCAGCGCCTACCTGTACGTGCACACTAACTGGGCAAAAATCAGGATCTCAGAGGCGGCAGAAATCTACTGAAGCTGGGGTTCGACTCACTTCACCACGAAAACCTTCTGAGAGGGTCCGGTCCAGAAAACCTTCTCATCCCACAAACACAAGCAGCAAATCACAATCGTCTCGGATGACTACGGACCTGACGCGTCCGAAGCAGCAAGCCCCAATCAAAGAACCAACTATCCTGGACCGGCATATACAGGGTTTGCCTCCGAGTCCTCGCCTAGCAACAGATACTCACTTACCCATGAAAGACGTAACAAGGAAGGAAAGTGTGTACAAAGACCCTCTGGGAATAGGAAGATTCCCTGCCGGTCCCATGGTAAAAATTAATCGCACCGTCACCCAATCCCCTACATCAAAGGATCCAGGCCTTCAACAAACCCTTAAACAAGCCCCACTATCGCAACTATGGGCCTGGATACCGAAGGCCCTCACGCTCAGCAAGAATAAATAGCAACCCGCTAAGCACCTCTCTGCACCCCTTTCTACCAGATTAATCCTTGGGAAAGAAGAGATGTCGTTGGGGTCGTGGAACACTTGTGGATTTTTACATCTGACCAAGAAAGGAGACCTAAACCTTGGGTGCTTTGACATAATCTGCCTACAAGAGTCCTGGATGACAGAACGCCCGTCCATGGATGGATACAATATTGCATGTGCTCCAGCGACTAAAAGGATTTTTGGCCGCCCCTCTTCCGGCCTCATAACAGCCATCCGTTGTGGTTGTGGTCTACACCTCAAGAAAATTTTGAGATCCGCTACATACCTTCTCGCCACGGAGGTAAACTGGGAGCGGCAGGTGGAGGAAACGGGCATTCCCTCACAGCTGCCCTTAATTATCGTCAATGTTTACTGGAACCCCGTAGCTATGAGTGACTCATCCTTCATAGCCTTGATCGGAGAGACTATAGACAAATCTCTCGTGAGCTGTCCAGAGGCCCTGTTGATTCTTTGCGGTGACCTGAATGCTACCTGGCCCCCACAGGAAACACCTTGTGTCCCTCCTCCTTCTTCATCGCCCAGAAACAGACGAGGATCAACGTGGCTGTCCCTGATGTCCTCAAGAGCTGTGCTGACAACCTATTCCCCAGAGAAAATAGACCACCAACCTGGGAAAGAGGAAACTCCCATGCGGACATCGATCACGTTTTTGTAAGCAGACATCTGGCAGCTTTAACTAACTCGTTCAAAGTTCTTAAGTCCTCAGCTAGTGACCACAATTTGTTGGTCCTGAAGTGGAAGACTCGTCCCATGAACAATTTGCACATGGTCGCACAAGTGGAGGCTAACAACCAACAAAACCAACTAAAATTATCAGTGGCTTCCATTTTGAAGATCAAGTATCACTACCAAAGAAAAGGAAATGAGCTCCGTCAACAGAAAGCTTCACAACTACCAGATTACCAACCTTTCTTGGTACCATTTATATCACAATCCAACAGTTCTAGACGCAGAAACAAACCCTTCACGCATGAGTACAGCAGAGAATTGGTTGAGAAAAGGCGTCTAGTGAGGAAAGCGAGAAGAAAACTGCGCACTTATCCCTCGCCAGAAAACCAAGCCAGCTTCAACAGGGTCCAGCTAACCTACAAATCTTGGATCAGACAACATCGGACACAACTATACCAACAAGATGCGGAAGCCATGTTGAAGTTGGTTTGTGGCCACCATCCGTGAGAGTTCTGGTCCCTCTTAAGATCCACATCCGCCCCCCTGGAGGTATTACAAACAAACCCAATCAGTGAGGTAGACTGGACGAACTTCTACAAAAACTTGTTCCAGACACTCCTGGCCTCAAATGCTTTGGAGACCAGCACCAAACTGGAGCCCTGGGCAGATCTGAGCGATGAAGCAGAGATAATTAAGGTTCTTCAAAGGCTCAAAGCATCGAGAGCCCCTGGTCCTGACGGAATTACCAACTTCGACCTCAAACAAAACTCAAAAGAATGGTCTATGCTGATCAGCGAAATCTTTAAACGATGGAAACAATCTAGGCAAATCCCATCTTCATGGACCACATCAATCGTGGTGCCCATATTTAAAAAAGGGCCCAAAGAAGATCCAAAGAACTACCGTCCAATAGCCCTGCGGGACACTATTGGCAAAGTCTTTGGGGCACTGCTTCTACAACATCTTCAGCGATGGGCAAGACACGCTGTGTGTGCCGACCCGTTTCAAACGGGGTTTACTAAAAACAACGGCACGGCGACAAACATCATGTTCCTCAGCGCTTTAAAAAGTAAAATCCTTGGAGGAGTGCCAAGAGTCTTCCTGGCATTCGTAGATCTGGCGCAAGCCTTTGACCAGGTAAACAGAGCGAAATTGTGGGAAAAGTTGAGACTTTGGAATTGTCCCACAGAAATTCTTCAACCGATTCAAGTACTCCATCAAGACACCAAGCTGCATGTGAGGCTGAACCAAGCCGGTTTGTTATCTGCAGAAATCCCAGTAGGTAGAGGAGTGAAGCAGGCTGCCCATTAGCCCCGGCCCTCTTTATTGCTTAACTTGGCGATTTCAAGGAATCCAAACTATCAATTTGCTCTTTCCCCCGTCAATGGGGAAGCAGAAAACCACAAGGCTACTATATGCAGATGACTTAATCTTAATGGACATGACCCCTATCGGCCTTCAGCGCCAGCTAGACAATCTGGCCGCCTATACTCAAGCAAATGATCTAACCATTAACGTATCCAAAACCAAGATACTGAACTGGAAAAAAATGAAACAGCCACAAGAAAAACTGTCCTGGTATCTGGAGGGGGTCGCACTAGAAAAAGTTCACAGCTTCAAATATTTGGGAGTAACTCTGGACTGCTCAAGTATCAATGCAACCCTGCAGAGTTCCCTAATGGATAAAGTAAAAAAAACTAGCGGCACAAGCTTGTGCGCTGGACAAGAAATTCTGACGTTTTTCTCTGCTACCAATGATCCGATTTTACCATGC
This sequence comes from Ambystoma mexicanum, assembly GCF_040938575.1. Lineage (NCBI taxonomy): Eukaryota > Metazoa > Chordata > Amphibia > Caudata > Ambystomatidae > Ambystoma > Ambystoma mexicanum. Next base: position 1,090,570,077 of record NC_090927.1, read on the forward strand.
AAAGGTGGTTCCGTCCCTCACTTATGCAGCAGAAGCCCTCCCACACCGCCCGCGCATCTGTGGTTGATGTTAGAGGGTTATTTCTGGCGCATGGTATTAGGCCTTCCTAAATCAGCATCCATGCCGCTAATCCGAAGAGAGCTAGGTGTTCTCTCTTTGGGAGGGACCACGGAAATAAAAACTATGATGCTATACAGGAAAACGCTGCTTCCGGACTGTTTGCACCCATTAACCGCAATACGTGCAGAAACTTTGGCTGCACGCTGCAGCGTGTTAAAATCTTGGGAAGCAGCGTGCAAAACAAAACTATCGGAAATTCACTCTTCAGAGGTCGATCTCGTCTGCTATCTTAAAAAAATAAAAAAGAAGATGGGCGAGCTTGACTGGATTAAAACCCTGGACAATGCAGCTAAGGCCAAATCAGTCAGTCATCTTCCGCCTTATCAAAGTAAACTGAACTTGGTTCCAAATTACTTGAGTAAGTTCCCCAACAAATCAGCTAGAAATCTCTTTCTGAGAGCACGTCTAAATCTGCTGGAAACCAACGAGATTTTAAACCTAAGAGGACAAAGCAACTCAGACACATGTCGCTTTTGTAAGAACGAAACAAAGGTGGAAACCATACGACATCTGCTACTAAATTGCCCAGGAACAAAAGAAATAGGCGAGAAATTCCTGTTACCGCACCTTTCAGCTTCATACACTAAGGAAGAGGAATTGTGGTGGGACCGCTTAATGAGCGGAGAAAGAAACACTTGGACAATTGCCACAACACAGACTCTTAAATTTATTCTTTCTCTGTGAAATCAAAGTCAGCCTCCTACACAAATCAAGCCCCTACAGCGATGCTAGCCAGAAAGGCTTTGCAGCAACGCTTTTCCTCTTCTTTTCTCTCTTCTTCTTCCTCTTTGGACTGTCTTCTTGGACTGTCTCTTACGCAGACTTTTTCTGATGTACAGTTTCTTCTTCTACAATGTTTGTAAAAAATCATTAATTTGATTAAATCAACTAAATAAATAAACAAATACATAAAGCCAGTGCTCGTTGCGCCTAAGCTCAAAAATGTGGTGAGATCTAGGGATATTCATTGTAGATCTAAGCACATTGTTTTGGAGAATTTGCAATTTCTTTAGGTTACGTTGGTTGGTACCTAAGTATAGGGCATTGCAATAGTCTCATTTGGTTAGAATGAGCGTCCTCGCTATTAAGGTGCAGTTAGCAGTGGACAAAAAAGGTCTACAAGCATTAATGAGTTTGCAGGTATAGGCAGTGGCAGACGCTGTCACATTGGTTTGTCTTGTCAATGTCAAAGAGGAGTCTAGGTAGATGCCTAGTGTTTTTACATCTTTAGACACATTTATGTTTTTGCTGTCGATGTTGAAAGAGTTGAATTGTCTGTCTGTTGTTTTATTTGAGATCCTATAAGAAGTAGCTCTGTCTTATCATCATTAAGACAGAGTCCATGCTTTGCCATTCAGGCTTGCATGATTGAGTAGATATAGTTCTGAGTCGGTGTTGTAATCGCCAGTGATAGGGATGAGAATTTGGGTGTCATCCGTATAGTTAGTATAGGTGTTACCCAAATGGTCTAAGTCATCGAAGAGGGGCTTTGTGAAATTATTGGAAATCGTTGGAGAAATGCAAGAGACCTGGGGGACTCCACATGTGACTGGGGCTGGGGCTGGGGCTGGTTCAGCTGATGCTGTAGGTGCAAACACTCTCATAGTTCTGTTATCTAAGAATTATTTGATCCAGGTAGTCGCTTTGTCAGAGAATTGAGCTGCCGACAGGAGCTGGTTTCATAAGACTTTATGGTTTACTAAATCAAAGGCAGCCGATAAGTCTAGTAGCAGTAGGAGGGCTAGATTGCCTTTATCCTTGAAGTCCTCCATCTGTGTTTTTAAATCTATCAGAGCCGTTTCGGTGCCATGTCTAGGTCTGAAACCTAATTGTCGAAGGCCTAGAAGGTTATTACTTTCGAGATGTTTCTGAACCTGAAGGTAAGCTGCCCTATCTAAAATGTTCAGTAGGAATGGTACTGTGATGATCGGTCTATAATTCGTAGGGATGTTGGGGTCAAGGGTTGGTTTCTTTAGTAGGGGGAGAACCCAGGCGTCTTTCAAGCTGGTTGTAACGCTCACCTGATTCCCACGGAGGCGCGGGTCTTGGCAGGAAGGTGCCTGTAACACGAAACGTGATGTGCAGGATTCGGTTGGCTTCTGGGGTCGAACCTCTCCGCACTGTGTGTCGGACTCGAAGGGTGAGGTTTCTGCAGGTGAAATAATATGGGGATTAAAGGTCTGGGTTGTGAATGTCCCTATCTCTCTCTCCTCCCAGCTTGTCTGTTGATCCCCCCTCCCAGGTCAACGTGCTCACCTTAGATAGGTGAATGCTGGGCTCTCCATCTGCGTCTAGTGCAGGGTGCCGTTGCCAGTTCCTTCACTGGTGAAACGTTGGCCTCTTGACTTCAGAGGATGGGTACCGTCGTTGTCTGCACGACCGGTAAGTTTCTGGACACCTTTAGTCTTTATTAGGCGTGGCGGTGAAGCGCCTGGAATTGTGTAAGTATGGCAAGCGCTCTTACTGTCTCTTTCCTTGTCTTTGCAGGCGACGATGCAGAATGAAGAAATCCGGAATTCACCGCGTGCCGGTAAGTGTAACACTGCTGTTGTCTATGAAGATGCAGCGTGAAGAATCCGGAATGCACAGCGTGCCGGTAAGTAGAATAATGCTGTTTATCTTTGCAGGTGAAGATGCAGCGTGAAGAAGCCGGAATGCACAGCTTGCCGGTAAGTATGGAAACGCTGTTTATCTTTGCAGGTGAAAATGCAGCGTGAAGAAGCCGGAATGCACAGCTTGCCATTAAGTATGGAAACGCTGTTTATCTTTGCCGGCGAAGGTGCAGCGAAAGACACGGCCGCTGCCGATGGATCAGGTAAGTAAGCACTACGTGTTAAAGTTCGTTCTGCTAACCTGTTGTTTCTGGTCTTTTGTAGGTGCTGATATTGATCGGGTACAGGAAGGGTAAGTTTAATTCTTGCAGGTTCAGGATCCAAAGAAAAAAAGGCTGGAACAGACTCGGTGAGCGTTCTGCTGCAGATGCAGAATAACGCGAAGCACGTTTCATCAATCGGGTGTGGTTTAAATAGCCTTGGAGTGATGAGGCGTCTCCTTCCACGGCCTCGCCTACGTAAGAAAAGAGTTCCTGCTTCCAGAAGAGTTCCAGTGCTGTATCCAGGGAGTGGAGCTGCCCCACCCAGGTAAGAAAGTAGTTCCAGTTCACCGAGGACTTCTAAGAGTCTGGTAAGTCAGCAGCATGGTCTGCCGCAGGTAAGTCCACCCAAGCACCTTCACACCAATGATGAGCCCGGCGCTTCCAGTGCCGGGACCGATGCTTCTGATGAGCCTGGCGCCACCGGCGCCAGGACAAGGTCCAAAAGGTCCCTGTGGGGACCGGCTGGTGACTAGGATCAGGGTTAGGGGCCTGCTTCCAAGGACGTTGGGCTGGTCCTGACTCCTTGGAAGCAGTGATCATGACACTGGTAGGGACTATACAGGTTTCAAATGAGGCGTTGATTAGTGTGGTAATAAAAGGTGTAAAATCCCTTGCAGCCTCTTTGATAATGCATGCTGGGCAGATGTCGCCCTGACATCTTGATGGTTTCAAATTCCTTATTATGCTCTCTACGTCCTTGGTGGAGAGAGGTGTAAAGTTGTTAAGATTGTGTGGATTAGATGGGGATCCTAAAGGTCTAGGCTGGGATGTGTCCGGAGTGAGGCTGAGTTTTTTGGATTCGATTTTAGTTTGGAGAAGTGCTATTTTGTCTAGTAGCGCTTTCTGTATATTGGTACACCATATGGTGTCTTTAGAGCAGGTGACTGGTGGTGGTGTGGGAGATTCTACCTCTCTAAGGATTTTGAATAGTTCTTTGGTACTTGATTGAGCTTTGATGATTCTATCATTGTAAGAATCACTTTTAGACTGGTGGATGGCAACTTTTTAGCTAAGAGAGGCTCTTAAGAACTTGTCTTTCTTAGTATCTGACGGAAGGCTCTTCCATAATGTTTCAGCATTTCTTTTGGTTTTACGTAGGTTTCTAAGGTGAGGGGTGAACCAAGAGTTTATGCAAGCACGGGGTTTGGCTTTGCGCAATTTCAAAGGCGCATTGAAGTTAATGGCATTGAGTAGTGTACGATTGTACAAGTCTACTAGAGAAGATGCGTCTGTGTTAATGGTGGGGGGGTTAATAATGGGTTGTAGCAAGGGGAGTAGTTTCACTGCTGTTATGTTGTGGCAGTTCCTGCTACGTGTTGGTGGTGCTAGTGAATTGCAATGGTTAGGATGGTTACTGTCCTGAATGGTGAATGATATGATATGATGGTCAGACCAAGCACACAGTGAATTCGAAAGGATGTTAATGTCGCAGTTAAGGTCTGCAATCCAGTCTAATGTTCTCCCTTTGTTGTGGGTAGGCTTGGTGATGCGATGCGTAAAGCCTAGTTCTGATAAGGAGTTAGCAAGAGCCAGGGCATTGTTGTCTTTAGGGTCGTGGAGGCCTAAATTGAGGTCACCTAACAGCATGTTTTGGGAGCCAGGTTTAGTGTTTGTGGTAAGAAGTAATGTGATGTCTTCTTCAAAAGTAGATATAGGTACTGGTGGTCTACACATGAGGTGTATGGTTAATGTTCGAGATGCCGTGATAGGTAGCTTTATGGAGAGTAGTTCTCCTGAAGGGAATGTCTGATTAGGTAGAGGTCTGAGGCCTAATGAGGTTTTGGCAATAAAAGCGACGCTGCCGCCTTTATAGGAATCTCTATCTAGTCTGAGGATCTTATTTTCATCCGGTATGGCGAGTGAAAGTGAGGGTCCTGATGCAGCGTGAAGCCAGGTCTCAGTTATGGCTAAGAAATGGAGGTCATTCATGGTTATGCGGTCAGCAGTATCGAGTGCGTGGGCTGTCAAGGATCTAGCATTTATAAGCGCTCCCCTAATGAGCGCGGTAGTCCTGTCCAGATTGCTTTTTATGGAGGTAGTGTTTTCTTGCAACTTAGGAGTATTGTTTATGTTGCTGCTAAAGGGGTTAGATACTGTTATTCTTGTGGAAGAGGACTTAGTGCCGATGTGTTGTTGTAGTTGGTTGGCGAGGGATGGGCTAAATTAAATCTAGAGCCTAATCTTAAATTCCTTAATTTAATTGGGCAATGTTGATTAGGTGTCAGTCTTATGGTAAAAAGCTTGATCCATTTGGCTGGTGATAGAGGGTCGGGGTTCCTAAGAATTGTTGAGGCAGTAAGATTAGGTTTGGTTACCCTTTGGTGGAAGGAGGGTAGACATTTTGTTGGTGGGATGCTGTCAGTAGGAGGTAGTCTCGCGGACATTGATAAGGAGATGTTAGGTGTATTAAGCAAGGTGTGGTAGGCACTGGTTAGAGGCTGGGTGTCATTATTCTCAGCATTTGCCACAGTGACTTGTGTGTGGGATGCCATTGTAGGCAGTGACATGGAGGTAAGTATCGTTAGGATGTACACAATGGTTAAAGTTAGCGTGTGCATGACTAGGTATGCTAGGGCCGGGTTGAGTAGGGTGTCGTGGAACCAAGATTAGTGACTGATTAGGGACTTGTGTCACATGTGTGGCGAGCAATAATTAGCGTTGGGCAATTAGCCTATATGGTTGGTATTCTACACAATACACAGATAATAACTAAAACAGAAGTCATTAGCAAGGTCAATGGCTCACAGCTGTAGTAGGCTATGATGTGATGCAAAGAAAGAGACAATTTAGCATGGCGTAATAACAGGCAGGCAGGCTGACAGTCAATACATGTGGGCAATAACAATGCTGTAGGTGAGACAATTTGTCAGGGCATGCTAATATAGCAGGCTGTTGTGGGAGCATATAGCGCTGTGCGCTGTACAAATTGTAGCTATAGTGTCTAGCAGGTTTGCAGTGGGCACAGGAATGAACTATAAACAAGGCGTATACTAGGAATAATGTCAAGTAATACGTTGCAGTGACTATAACAATCAGCAGGAGGAGTGACTAAGGCCCAGCGAAATGAATCCTAAAATAAGATAGTTTGTCATAATATAGGTGCTAGCCATCTGTGATGGTTACATGGGAGGCAGTACATAGGCAGAGTAAGCTGCGAGTAAGGCAGATTAACAGTTACCAATGATAGTTTTGTCAGAATAGACAGTGCAACACGTTTGATTCATGCATGTATCACAAGCAAAAGGAGCGGAAACCATATTTTGAGTGATAGTTTCTATCGCTAAGTAGCCAATCCATGTCGTGCTCGCTGACCACAATGGTTATAGATGTATTGGCATTGAGTTTCATGTGCATCATACCATTCTAAAATGGCATCGTTGAAAATACTGCTTCAGGTAAGATGGAATTTCCAATGAAAGGCATTCTCTGCATCACAGGGCAGCTGGCTGTTATGGACTGAGAGCCTCGCTGATACATTCTTTAAAATACTGTAGTGAACTAGATTCTAATAAATGGTTGACGCAATAACAGAGCTTTCACCATGATGCACTATTTAACCCTTTCTGCAGCACAGAGCGGGCGATTGATGCCAGTGCCCTCTAAAAACTGCTGAAAGAGCTCCGGCAGAGAGCTAACGTTTTGTCTAGGCAGACCTAGAAATCACATCGATAATAAGTAGGAAGTGCCATTTTATATTCTAAACCTGGTATAGACTTAGGATATTTCTGGTTTAAAGAGAAAGTGTGAATACCACCTGAACCTCCGGAATGTCATTGTTTTGTATACTGGAATGCGGCACATTGGAGAATGCTGGATATTATATGGGAAGGGTCAACATACAACTCAGTTACTTTACACTTGTATTTATTGTCTTCTTCACATGCACAAGTATTAGTGTGATTACCTTTTGGAGCTGTCAAGGTGGTGAGTTGGCCTTATAGATTTGTGACTTATATTTTTACAAATGAAAAAACACCGGAACTAATTGTATGGCTAAAACAAATTACTTTGGGACTCATTGTGAGTTTGGCCGTATTTCGACAGTATAGCTGCCGAAATACCGCCAAAATAGATTACCATTTCCGCCACTTGGCCCTGCAGATTTGCTGTGGGATTGCAAGTGTGGTAGGAAGTTGTTACTCCCCATTTGTGGGGCCCATAGGACTCCACGGGAATTTCAGCGGAAGTACCTCCGGTTGTAATTTTGGCAGTTTTGCCAGTATTTTGCTTCAGGTCAATCCTTCACTTCACTGGCAAACTTGTAGTACAGCAGTGCGGTAATGTGGTGGTAATTCAGCGGTAATGAAGTTACCACCGTATTACCAATTTTTTTTACCGAACCGTTGAGCGTGTTCCTTTAATCAGACTTTTGATATCTATCTTTTAGGAAATCGTGTCTGCTTGCCAAGGCAAGCAAGGTGACTGCGCCAATTGTATTGTTGATTAAATAATGGGCAGTTTTCTGAAAAACATGCGTGTGACAGACCTTTGTCTCAATAAATAAAAACGTTAGAATGTGCATAATATTAGCAGAGTAAAATAGCATTTAACGAATTACTTTGTTGACCTTCCAGAGACAGGTTGTAAATGTAGGTCATTAAATAGCATTTATGTGGCGCTTGCTTGCCGAAGGAGGCCTCTGCATTGCTTTTTATTGGCTGTTTCAGACCCATGAATTATGACAGCCACTCTGTTTGCTGATGGCTTACGATCAAAGGATGGATTTCAGAATCTCTACAGACAAAGGAGCTGAAAAGCAATCAAGGCTTTCTAGCCCTAGGTAGATCTTTCCTTATGTGAATCTAATATACATGAAATGTAATATATTTGTGCAGTGTTCCTTCCTCGTTGGATATTTTTAAATATAATTATACTGTGCTGTTTAATGAGTACAACCAGTATCCATTTTGTAACGGCAACGTCTTTTAAATATGAACTGCCTAAACAGTTTCCTTTGAAGAGTTTAATTTCTATTACATGGTGCCTATGACTGCAATTTCCCTACAATCTATGGTAGCCTACAATATCCCTAAAAAAGCATAGAAACACATTTCTTTTTACAGGCTAGTTGTGACATCGCAACTGACCTACAGTAAGAAAATGACTTCTTTTTTTTATTTATTTGTGCTCTAGTAAATACAAAATGTAATAACCTTTCACATATACATTTCACTTACATTGTGATCCTACATAAAAGTGTAAAAGGAAGAAAGGAAAAAGAGAAGCATATATATTGACTCTTGTCATCTAGCCAAATTATTTTTAATTCAATATAATTTGCAAAAGGGGACAAAGATAAAATCAGACTTTGCTGTGTGCCCCACATTAGTCGAATCCAAGAAAGTTCTGTCAACACAGCAGTGCCCATTAAGCGAGTTCTAGCCTCACCCAGGGCAGGACAGTCCATCACCAGATGTTTTGAACTTTCCCCATCACAGCAGTTCCCGCAAATTCCCCGAGTATGATTCCATTTGCTTATTCTTTCCAGCCTTGATAGCTGGTTTAGGTTTAGGCGGAAGCGCAAGTACACATGGCCTTAAATTGGGCATGGAAAGATAAAAACGTATTTAGAAATGTCTTCCCTTTTAGTGTTGAATATCGCGTATTCACCATAAAGTGCATACGTGCCCAGTTTATCCGTAGTTTCCGCTCAGTCGTGCCTGAACAGCAACAGCTTTCATTTGGTTAAAGGCATGTTAGTTGAAAGTTCTTCCATCGAGGAGCCAATAAGTTGTAGTGTGTTAGACATCTGCTGTTTGAACCTGGTCATAGTGAAGCCTGAATTCTTTGTCTGATTTGTCCCCCAACTCTGGTAGAGGGAGTCGGGCAGCGGGTTCAGTAGCTTGGCAAACACTGCCATGTTCCTCCACAAGGCTCTCGCTGCTAGTGAGATCAGGCCAAATTCATGCCTTATTATTACATTTGGGTGTGAGTTTGCCAAACCAAGGGTTCTTTTCCAGAACAACCCCTGTATATTATTGAGATAGGAGCCAAAATCAATCAAGGAAATATCCAGGCCGTATAGCAGGGTTGGTTCCACCTTGAGCAGATAAATTGACAAAAGGGGTCTCAAGGCTTAACCAGAATAACACCTTCAGCAATCTAGGCTAGCTCCCTTTGCTAAGCCCTTACACAGGGATACCATCATCCATGACCCGAGGTAAACGTCCAATCCCCAGGGTATCCAATATTCACATAACTTTTGTCATCCGTACCCTTAATTCAATAGTCTAGATTATTCACCAGAACCTTTTAGCTCAAAACCGAATGTCCCCTACCACAAAAATGACGTCTACCTTCGCTCCTTTCCCTACTATACTTTACAATACCCAACACTACTAGATAATACTTCAAAAGATACTCAACAATACTTGTTACCACCCCCCACCCAACATTACTTTTCCACCCCCCCCCTTAGTTGCCATGTGGCTGAGTCAAAACTTACATTCCGTGACTGACTGACGCTGTTCAGGTACCGGCTCCCCCAAAGCTGCCACATCACCTGTCTGGTCTGCTGGGCTCCTCACAGACCGTGGGCAGGATATTTCGAAGCTGGCCCCTGACGGCCTTTGCATGGGGGTGCCCCTCCCTTAGGGCTCACTTTCCGTGAGGCACCCCACAGCCCTCCAGGTGCTGCGGCGGAAGAGGCGGCTTATGCCAAATGGTTGTAGCCAACCATACCTCTGCTACCAACTTTTTGGCTTAGGTATGCCAGAGGGACTGGGGGTTACTGCAAGCTCACCAGTTCAGCTCCCAGGGCACAAATACCCTCCCCCAGTACACGAACGGAGGATTCAGCCAAGTGCAAGTTAGAACTTTTGTTTATAACACAAACAGTCAGGGATCATACAGGACATTTGAAAATTCCGAGAATCACCACTCCCAAGCCCGTGTCGGGCCATTCTGTTTCATTTTGACTTCACAACATGGGCCCTTCCCCCAAAAAACCCAAGAGTCCGCTTGGATAGATGATTGCGGTGGCATCACCTACGCACTGCACCTATAGATATGATTTGATTGGTCCTCACATGTCAGGTGGCTGGGCTGCCGCTTCCCCAAAAAATTATTTATTACATTGTTGCAGGGTCGCAGGACTACCATTGGCCCTTGCCCTTTGCCATCCACCCCTGGATGTCTGTTCCCTGATTGGCTAGAGCTGGTCCCTCCAGGCCTGGGACCCAACTCTGTTCTCAGCACTCTGTGCACCTTCTCAAGGTAATGAAAAAGACTATGGGCCTCATTCTAAGTTTGCCGGTACGAAAACAAAGGTGCCAGTAAGCTAACCGGTATCCTTGGTTCCTGATCGGCAAACTCTGAGTCTGCCTGCTGTGGCCGCTCTGCCTGGCAGGTCTGACCCTTCCAGGCGCAACGGCCACAGTAGGCAGACTGGTCACGAAAGCACTGGCACCAATTGCTAACGTTGCCGGTGCTTCGGCGTCCCCACTCCCATAGAGTCCAGTAAGTAAAATATAATGGGTCTGGTGGCAACCCACTGGTAGCAATGGCAGGATTACCACCGGACCCATAATGAGGCCCTATGTGTTCCCAATGTAACTGCTAGCACTACCAATTCTGCCTGTGAGAGTGCCCTCATCGTTACAACGTTGTTAAAGATTCCATGTTTCACTTAATGTCTTTATTGTTGAGATCCGTCCGTCTTCCCACCGCAGGTGAATGACCATTGTCTAGCTCGGCTGCATCAATCACGTGATTGAGGACCGCAAAATCGAGCTCTCTGATCTGCAATTTATGAGGATTTATTCTGCTCTTCTGCAGATTCCTCAGTGTCTCTTAGCTTTGGAATGTGCTTGTTCGTCTCTGACCTTGGCTGCGACCCCTGGCCTTCTGTTCTGTGCAGCATAGTTTTGATTTTCCTCGTCTCTCGTCCCGTTGCTTGTGGCCGCATGTGACCTCATTATAATTATACTATGATGTCTACATATCTATACCGTGCTATGTTTCCCATAGGTTAGTTGTGTTTGGTCCTTCCAGGCTCCTTACATGATCCTGTAGTTACACTGGGTTAGTTCCAATAAGCATCTGTAAGCTTGCTCTGCATCTCTTCCTTTTTCTTGAGTTCAACGTTTCTGCACTTGGCTAATGGGAAAAATAATAAAAGCTTTTGACAGTATGTATATGGATCTGTACTCTATCTACAGAACTGTGTAAGCATGTTCTTCGTGTGTGCAAGTGTATGTTTGTGTAACTTTGTGCATGGCTGCGAGTTTACTTCGTGACTAAGGCCGCTATCTCGTGGTGTCACTAGTGACATCAGCACAATGGTTTCTCAGTATTAGTCAACGTCATTCATCGAGGCATTTGGGTCCATGACCAGTGTTGAGGCACCTGTGTCCAAAAACACCTTGATTGGATAAGGTTTCTATGGTTGCCTAAGAGGGTATCTGTCCGCTTTTGTGGATATCACTGGCCCTGATGGGGGCTCTCCGAATAGTGGGTTGCTTTGTGTGTTCTTAACTCTTTGAGCTGTCATATTCCTGGAGGTGAGGGACTCTCTCTTCAGTGTGGTTTCTCAACACTCTAGAGTGTCAGTGAGGTCAGGGGCTAATGTGACATGCCACAGGTCCCACGTCTCAGCACAGTCTCTAAGTGGCGCAGTAATTGTTCCAGCGGTTAATGAGGTAGCAGCAAAAAAACTCCTGCTGGAGAAGAGGAGACTAGTGCTGGACGAACAGAAACAGCGGGACATGGTCACCTTAGAGCAGGACAGTGCCGCCATAGAGCTGCGCAAGCTGTCGCTGGAAGAGAAGAAGGAGGCCAACAGATTCACCTCTAGAGAAAGCAGCAGTAGTGGCTCAAACCAGAGTGCCTGGGATAAGCACGGCGGCACATGCCCAAAGACTTAGGGCAGGCTTACGAAGCGGGGAAGGATATTTTTGACTGGTTTGACGTGCTCGAATTGGCTTTTCAGCTACAGGAGGTTAATGAGGTAAAGTGGGGTGCAGCCCTGATGAGTCGCTTACCGACACAAGGGACTGATGCAATTCTTCCGTTAACTTCTGAAGAAAGGCCCATTTATGAAAGCATGAAGGCGGCCGTCCTCGGGAAGTTGTGTAAAATCCCTGAACAGTCTCTCAAGAGCTTCAGAGATCTTGGAAAGAAAAGTGGTCAGATATTTGGAGCATTCACACACTTGTTGAAATATCTGAGCGGGTGGGTGGCTGGCAACCAAGTTGACACATTTAAAGGGATGTACAATTTGATTGGATATGAGCATGTATTGAAGAATTGTGAGGTTGACCTACACGAACATCTTGTGGAGAAGACTATCACAGACCCTAGGGAGCTTGCAAAGGCTGCTGACAGGTTTGTGAATACTCAAGTCTAGAAAATGGCTCAGGCCATCACACCCAAACCGGAAGAGAAATCTTTGGACAAAAAAGTAAACAAAGATGGGAAGGACAAATGTCCAATCCATTCCTCTTTGAAGTCCAGTCCCCAAAAGAATTAAAGGAAATCCCAAAACTCTAGCTCAGCCATGCACACTAAAAAGAAGAGTGCAGGCACCCCTAACACTGGGACACGTGTGTTCTCACCACCCATAGGTTGTTTCGTGTGTAAGGAGCTGGGTCAAAGGAAAGGGGATCCTGCTTGCAAGGCTTACCCAAGTACACCATAGTGAATGTTGGACTCATGGAAGGGGCTATCATTAGTGTGGGCCTCCTAGAGGAGGACTTCCCACTAGGCCAAGGAGTGGTCGAATGTGGATTGGTTACACTGAGTGGGAACGTTAACGGGTTTCCAAAAGGGATCCCAGTGTCACAATCCATGCCCCTGAACCCCTCAGGTATAACAGCCCCCTGGCAGCAATGGGGTTAAAGCCCTTCACACTGGCACCAAGGCCTTAAAACTCCATCAGAAACATACATGGAGTCAGTCGTGGCGCCTTTGGCACTAGGCTCATTATCAGAAATAAAGCAATACCAGTTTTGGACCTTAATCCAACATGGAGGCCTATTACACAGCTCAATTCTTTAGAACCAAGCCATGCGGTCCAGTGTTTTGGGTGTGGTTGGGCCTGGAACTACTTAGCCTGGAACTACTTTACCTGGGCTATTTAAATCACACCCAAACAGCAGAACACGCTTCGAGTTATTCTGCACTCCTGCAGCCTTACGCTCACCGTGTCCAGCTCCTGCTCATCTGCTTCTCCGGTGGCCCAATCCTGGAGCCCTAGATCCCGATTCCATTAATAACCTGGAAGAACAAGAACAGCATTGGCAAGCAAGAACACTTCTCTTCTTTGTACAGGTTGCGGTGATGTTCGGAGTGATGGGCGATCGAAGCGCTGCATGCCCAGGTAAGTGCTTTGTTAATGCTGACCTTGTTCCTTCTCCCTTGCAGGTTGTTGTGTAACCCGGAGATGGGCGAGGTAAGCGAAGCGCAGGATGGATTCAAGAAAATGCATCCTGCGCTTCGCTTACCTCGCCCATCTCCGGGTTACACAACAACCTGCAAGGGAGAAGGAACAAGGTCAGCATTAACAAAGCACTTACCTGGGCATGCAGCGCTTCCATCGCCTATCACTCCGAACATCACCGCAACCTGTACAAAGAAGAGAAGAGAACAAAGGTTAGCAATTAACACCAATAAACAGTGCAGCGCTCCGCGCATCAATAACTCACTGTGGTCTTCGCCATCGGCGCGGCAACTCCGAGATCACAACCATCCCTGTGAAAACAAAAAGGGACATTGTTAGGGCACAGCGTAGTGGAGCAAGACACCGAGAAGACAGAGAAAATGAAGGGAAAGAAAGAGACAGAATAAAGATGGAAAAGACAATATAACTCACCTGGAAGACAGCAAGCAGAGTCAGAGTCACAGCCAGTCTGGACCCGACATAAGGGCACACGGACCAATGAAGCAATTAGGTCCACAGAACGCCTACACTACCCACGCACCCTGTTAGGCAGCATCATGTGCAGTACCCTTTGGGAACACTACACACAATTAGGACTACAAGTGACAGTACAATTTAACCTTTGGTACAAGCCTGTACTACACAGTTATAGTGGTAGCAGTAGCGGAGCAGCCAGACTTATCTCAAGAGTAAGTGAGCAGTACAAGGATTTACACAAAGGACAGCAATTACTATGGTTCAGGCAAACACTGACTCAAAGTTTCTAAGTAAAAGAATATATATTTATTTACTCAACATTTGTATAACATTTCACTATTCTAAGCAAGTTAAAAATCACAATAAAAAATATACCAAACCACTTCCCTTAAATTCTAGACAAGTTAAGCTCACAAAATGAAGTGGGAGCAAAATGGCACTCCAGCAATTTAAAAAGGAGGGAAAGACAAAGTTCTTCGAAATTAGACAAAACCAACAGGTAAGTACTCAGGGCAATTTGAACAAGATAGACTGCAGTGCGGGGATCAGATAGAAAAGGCCTAGGGCCAAAGTAAATAGGACAAAAGTCTTTTGCTTAAGATAACACAGTTCAGGGTAGTTTGCGGTAAAGTTTGTGGCACAGATTCCGGACGAGGTTGGTTGGTAGAAAAGTTAGTTCAAAGAGAAGAGAAGGACAAGCCCTCGGATTGGAGAAAGATTTCAAACACTTTCACCGAGGCTGACCGAAACGGACAACCGGAGTTGCACAGTACCTTAAAACGGAGAGGGAGCTGTAGCTGAAGCGGACGTTCCTGGTGGTTCCTGCAGGCTGCCGGTTCCTGAAGAGACTGTTTGACTGACACGAAGTAGGAAGTCTGGAGGGACCTGCGCCACCCAGGGAAGAAACCAGCAGCAGAGCAAAACGAATAAAAGGTGCGCTCCTTAAAACCCAAGCAAGATCCGACCTTCCTGGCTATCCGGCCCACTGTAGCTTTGCACAGCGAATTAGACCAGAGGAGTGGTCCTGGCTTGTAGTTTGGACAAACTGGTTGGTCCCACCAGCTCAAGGGAAAAAGTTTCCTGGAGGATCTTCTCTGGCGTCGGATTCGGAGATTCTGACCTACAGCAGGGCTTCACCGGGCAGTTCAGTCGTGGGAGGGGTCCTCTTCTTCCAGTTCCTCATTGGTTCTTTCGTTCCAGTGGCGACTCTGCTGTTCCAGTCCCAGAGACCTGCTTTTTATGCAGTTTTCCCCCATTCATACAGACTGGCTGTCAATCACCCAGCAGGGTGGCTGGCCTGGGAAGGCCAGTCCCCTTAGCCAATCAGACAAGTGTGCGACTTGGGTTACCAAGGGAACCCATGCAGGGGTCCGAAGATCCCTCCCTCACATCCTGCCTACCTAGACTATCAGGCGCTTTACGGAGGGCTTCTGTGCAGAAGCCTGCGAAAAGACAGCGAACAAAGGAATCATCCCCGGTTTGGCGCGCAGAGAAAAACACGAGAAAGATTTTAACAAATTGTAATGGCGAATAAACCCAGCTGGAACCAAAATAAAATGTATTTGGTCAAGCGGTTTTATGTTCGAGGCTGATATAATAGCCTGGAACAATACCACGTTTATATAAGATAATTGCGGTAGAAAAGTTCCAGTCTTAATGTTAAGGGAGCGAAACAAGGCTCCAAGAGGTACAGACAAAAAGGTATAAGAGTTAACCCTTTCCATTACTCCATGTAAGATGGGGTGTAATGGATTTGTGGTTTAAAGTGACTATATAAAGTTAATGGCAACTTTACCTGTTTCTGGGGGACAGTAGTCAGCCCCAGAAAAATGGAGTTAGTGGGAAGTCTCAAAGACAACCCTGTGTCACTGCACTGAAGGTGGTGTGTAACATACACAAAAAGTGGTGCACATGGAGTAGGTGAGGCTCCAGTGCCCAAGATCACACAAAAAGTGAAAAACACACACAGCAAAACATATGTAAGAGTGGGAAAAAAGGCTCACACTCTTACCAGGTGAAAAAATAATTCCTAGAAATCCAGCAAAGCAGCTGGGGTCTCTTTAGGTAAGGGAAATCAGCATTTATGAGAATTCTCCCTAACACTCGCCCCCCCCAAGACTAAGGGACAGGAGGATTTAATCCACTCCTGGATGACTCTCTACCTCTAGTCGGTTATAAACATCCTAGAGAGACCATCAGCATTTTGGTGGTGACATCCTGCTCTCTGCTCAATGGTGAAATCAAACCCTTGCAGGCAGATTGACCATCTCAGAAGTTTTGGGTTCTCCCCTTTCATTTGCATTAACCATCTCAAGGGTTGGTGGTCAGTTTGAATCACAAAAGTAGATGCATACAAGTATGGTCTAAACTTCTTCAAACTCCACACAATGGCAAAATATTCACGCTCTATGGTTGCCCACCTTGTTTCTGGTTCCTTCAGTTTCCTACTGATGAAGCAAATGGGGTGCTCCCTAATTTTCTCATCCAGTTGACTAAGGACTGCACCTATGCCTATATTGGAGGCATCTGTCTGCACAATGAAGGGTTGGTGATAATCAGGGGCGCTTAGGACTGGAGCTTTACAAAGGGCTTTCTTCAGGCTTTCAAAGGCTTGAGTGCACTCCTCATTCCATCTAACCTTTTTAGGACATTTTGGAGAGGAGATCACATTCAAGGGAGAATCTATGGTCCCATAGTTCTCAATGAAATTCCCGTAGTACCCAGTGAGACCTAGGCAAGCTCTCACTTGGGTTTGAGAAGTAGGGGTGGCTCAGTTTTGCACAGCTTGTACTTTGCTGGGCAATGACATTATCTCACCTCCTCCTACCCCATGACCAAGGTAGACACTTTACTCTGACCAATTTGACATTTGCTTGCCTTTATGGTCAGATGGGCCTGCTCAAGAGCCTGCAAAACGTATCCTAGGTGATCAATATGTTCTTTCCATGTAGGGCTGAACATTGTAATGTCATCCAAGTATACCATGCAGAAATCCTCCATCCCATTCAGAACTTGATTAACCATCCTTTGAAATGTAGCAGGTGCATTCTTTAGTCCAAAAGGCATTACCTTAAACTGGTAGAGGCCTGCTGGGGTGGAGAATGTAGTTTTCTCCTTGGCATGGTCTGTCAGTGCTATTTGCCAATAGCCTGAGGTTAGGTCAAATGTACTGAGATACTTGGCTGAACCAAGTCTATCCACCAGTTCATCTGTCCTTGGCAAAGGATGGGCATCAGTCTTAGTGACTGCATTTAGAGCTCTATAGTCCACACAGAATCTCAACTCCTTTGATCCTGCCTTTGGTATTAGAACAACTGGACTAGACCAGGGACGTGTAGAGTGCCCTATAACCCCGATATCAAGCATTTTGTTGACCATGTCAGTCTAGAAATCTAATTCGAGACCGCAAACGTATTTTGGTGGCCGTGGGCCAACCGTCTCATGCACGATACGACAGAATATAGGTTTTCGAGTGTTCTAATGAACAGCCATTTTGATGTAACAAGAATCGCCATTTTGTTTTCTAACCATTGCTCATTGCTTTCTGTTCCTATTGCTTCGCAGTATATTTTCCGCTTACACTGCTCGACTGTGGAACATTGCTGTCTGTATATGAAAAGGACAAGGCCATAGGGCCGAGAGGATAACAAGAGTTTCGCTGAAACACAAACGTAGGCAGCGCCAGGAAGAATGCCCGGCTCCCTCCTTAATGTAGCCTTGAAGCAGAGCCGCAGGGCATTTAATCATTTCACAGCTGCCAGCCAGTCTCGTTATATGGTAGAATATGTTAGAATAATACCGCTAAAGGATTGAATTATGCTTTTCTAACGCCCCCCCTTTGTTGAGCCCGCTAAGAGCATGTTGGCTCCCAGGACGCGAATAGCACCTAATAGATAGCAAGGTCCGGAATGCAACCCCTCTGCATGTAGCTCGCTTCCAAGAATAGAAGCGCTATGTTCTATTCAATAACCGAAAGATGCCTACGCACTCACAAATTGCAAATTGTTACTAGAATAGATGTTTGAAGGTGTCATAGTGGCCGGAGATGTCCATCGTCACACCAAGTTAAAAGAAACCTAATGAAGAGGGGTGTTAACCATGACATAGCTGATTGTTTGATATGCATTTTGTATATATGTAACTGATGTACGTAATTCGCTCTCTTGCGTCCCTCGAGGTCTAGAGATACACGTTGTTGGGAGTTGAGACCGAGTTGGCCAACTGAGACTTTTGCTTTGCAATAAAACCCTAGCTTTGGGAATACAACCTTGTGTCTGGTGTCTCTATCGTGTGTGGTGACTCGCCTTGTTTCCATAGACGTCAGGGTTCCCTAGGGGCCCCTTTCAACCTCTCCTTTAATGTGTGATCTCACATGTTCTGACATTCTGTAACCCCTGCTTTTTAAAGGTAAACAGTCACCAGTGAGAATATCATGCTGGCCCCAAGGGCTCAAGCCTGGTGATAGTGAAAACAGGGAGGCAAACTGATTCAACAGAACTTTGCACTCCTCCTGTTGTTCAGAAGTCAGTTGAGAAGAGAGATTAACTCCTTCTGTCTGTTCATCTAAAGGTTGGCCTCTGAGGAGATCAGGTAGAGGTTCACTCTCCTCTTCTTCTTGAGATGAAGCTAGAAGCAAAGCTCCTACTTCTGGTCTCGAGACATAAGCCTTTAAACGGTTGGTGTGAAAGACTCTGGGAGCCTCCTTAGGTCTACCTAAGTCCACCAGATAGTTCACCTCTCCAAGTTTGCCCACAACCTTGAAGGGTCCTAACCATTTGTCCTGCAAGGCCCTCTGCCTTGTTGGCACCATAACTAATACAAGTTGGTCTTGAGAGAACTCAACCATGCTGGCCTTCTGGTCATGCCAATGTTTGACCAGAGCCTGACCTGCTTTCAAGTTACCACTTGCTTCTGTCATCATGTGTGACATTCTCCTCCGGAGACCTATCACATAGTTAGTCACTCTGACTGGCTTGGTGGAAGGAGCACTCTCCAATCCCTCTTTGATCAGGGCCAATGGACCTCTGACTGGATGGCCATAGAGAGGTTCAAAGGGACTTACCCAACTCCCTCCTGAGGGACTTCTCTATATGCAAAGAGAAGGCATGGCAGTAGAAGGTCCCACTTTTTCTTAAGGGGTTCTTCTAAAGCACCTATCATACTCTTCATAGTATGATTAAACCTCTCTACCAGTCCATTTCTCTGTGGATGGTAGACTGTAGAGAAATTGTAAGTGACACCACAGTTTGTCCACATGGCTTGCATGTAGTGGGACATAAAATTGGATCCTCTGTTGGATATCACTTCCTTAGGAAACCCTACTCTGGTAAATAAATACCAAGTAGAGCCTTAGCCACAGCCTGAGCCGTAACAGTTCTCATAGGTATGGCTTCTGGGTGTCTTGTAGCATGGTCTACTACAACCAGGATAAACCTGTTCCCTGAAGATGCGGGAGGGTCAAAGGGGCCGACAATGTCAATGCCCATCCTCTCAAAAGGAACTCCCACCACTGGGAGAGGCACCAGGGGAGCCACATTCTTGGCTCCACTCTTGCCAGAGGTTTGGCAAGTGTGACAGCTCCTACAGAATTTGTCCACTTCTGAACCCATCGTCGGCCAGTAGAAGTAGAGAGAGAGCCTTTCCTTGGTCTTCTTGAAACTCAAGTGACCAGCCAAAGGTATCTTGTGGGCTAACTGTAGGAACTGGAGTCTGTTGGCAAGAGGCACTACAAGTCTTTTGTAGTCCACAGGGGTAGACTCAGTTGGTTCACAGTAGATGAGGCCATCTTCCCAGCTTAACCTGTGCTCCCCAACTTCTTGCCCATCAAGTTGGTTAGCAGCCTGTTGTCGAAGACCTTCAAGAGTAGGACACTCTCTCTGTCCTTTGCTAAAGTCTGCCCTGTTGGGTCCACCTTCTGCCAGTAAAGACTGCAGCTCAGGATGTTCAACAAGATCAAGAATCTTCAACTAAGACAGTGTCTTCTTATATATCGGACTCTTCAGATTTTGGCTCAACCACGCAAGGTTGCACCTCACACTCTGCCTCAATAGGTGGAGGGATCACGGGTGTGATCTTGGCCAATCTCGGTGATGTCCTTGTTGGTAGCACAGGGGTGCTGTCTGACTATTTCCTGGAGGTCCTGGGATTCCCCTTTGCCTCATTATTTCTAGACATAGCAGTGAGCAACACCTGTGGAGGGGGAGTGATAGTTTCCTCTAACATCTCCACTAGCCTCTCAAGGTTCTCTCTCTTGCAGACCTAGTGAGCTCCTGTCTCCTTTTACTGGGAGGCCTGGGGTTGCTTGACACAACTCAAGAGTTTTAAGGTCATTACCCAACAGGACTCTCCCAGGTACGTCACTCTGCACACTAACAGGTATTTTGACAATCATATCATCACACTGGATGAGAGCTGGTAACTGGGGAAGCATTTTCACAGGGCATCCAACTAACTTGGTTAGGTCTTTGGATGCCTTAGCAACATCCTCCACCATGAAAAATGATTCATCCACCACAGTTATGCTGGCTCCAGTGTCTCTGATGGCAGGGGTTTCCTGACCATTCACAAGAACACTATCTTTATACTACTCTTTAGTATTATATGGGATGGAGTTATAGACATCTAAGTTCTGTTGTTCCCACAAGCCCAGGGACACTAAAGAAACAATAGCTGAGACTCTCATGGGTTCTTCAGCCAGTAGGTGAAAGTTTCTACTTTCCATAGGTACTTCTTCCTCTGGGGAGAAGGCTAAGGAGACAGTGTGGACCCCTGAAGGTTTACCCTTATGTCTGGGATCCCCTTTCATATGGTCAGTTGACCCATAAACATAACGTTTCCCAAATGTTTTGATGAATGGGGGTTTGTTCTGACCTCCATCTGGTTTGGGTCCAGATGGTGCACTAGCCTGATTTGGTTTCCCTTGTGGTTACCCATATGTTGCTGTTTGTGGCCCTCTTTTGGATTGGAGGTATTAGAATTCTCTTTGTTGTCTTTCTTTGACTGTTTCCCCTCATCCTTTTTCTGAGTAGCCCCAGAATCCTTGTGAGTAGCTCTGTTGGCAACCCACAAGTCAGCAGCCTTATCTAGCTTCTTTGGATCTATCTCCTTATAATCAGCCAAGTGCTGTCTGAGCTCAGGCGAGCAGACATAAAAAATAGACTCCAACATTACAAGATTTCTCATTCCTTCATAAGTGTTTACTCTGTAACCCTTAATCCAACCATCTAAGTTTTTCAAACACTCACATACCCAGGTAGCCCAAGGGGTACCATCAGCTTTTTGAGGGTCATAAACTGGGAAGGGGTCTTCCCAAATCTAGCAATTAAAGCTAGCTTCACACACTCATAATCCATCCTATCCACCTCCCCCAACTCCATTACAACATCAGATGCAACAGTGGGTAGCATAGAGAAGAGCCAGGGAAGCAATTGATTCCCTGTGAGACCTTGAATACCATGGTTATATTCAAACATTGCCAACCAATCTAAAATATCAAGCTTACCCTCATACATACCCACAAGTTCTTTAGGCATACAGAGTCTCTAAGGACTGGAAGACCTAGAAGACTCTGGGAGAGAAGCATTTTCAAGAGACAATCTTTTCATTTCAAGTTCATGATTCAACTCCATTTTTCTGAGTTTCAGTTCTTGATGTTTTTGTTCAGTTTGAGCATTTAAACATTTGAATTCCAGTTCAAGCCTCCTTTTCTCTAGAGCAATGAATTCAGGACTGAGTGTAGGACCTGTGGGGGTCCCAGTGGACAAGGGTTGAGGTTGCTGAGCAGGCAAGGGAGCAGAGAGGCCTACATTAAGAGACAAATCTTCCTCTTCCAACTCACCATTAACAGACATGGTATCATCTTCAATACTTTTCACATTTGCTAGATAGTCAGGTATTTCAGACCCACTCCCTAGATTTTGATTCTTTAACAACTTTTCAACTAATTCAATCTTTTTGCCTTTGGCAGAGAATTTCCTTTCTTTACACATGTTTCTTAAATAATCAGCAGTGTAACTCAGGAGGGTCTCCTGACTGTGGCTTTCCATATCAGACATGATTAATATTGCTTTTTAGCCTTGTGGTTAGTTGATCCAAGGTAATAGCAGCACTCCAAGTGTAACTACTATACTTTTATCCTCACTGCTGTACACCAGTGTTAGGCAGAACTATGTGCAGTACCCTTTGGGAACACCACACACAATTAGGACTACAAGTGACAGTACAATTTCACCTTTGGTACAAGCCTGTACTTCACAGTTATCGTGGTAGCAGTAGCAGAGTAGCCAGACTTATCCCAAGAGTAAGTGAGCAGTACAAGGAGTTACACAAAGGACAGCAATTACTATGGTTGAGGCAAACACTGACTCAAGGTTTCTAAGTAAAAGAACATATATTTATTTACTGAACAGTTGTATACCATTTCATTATTCTAAGCAAGTTAAAAGTCACAATCAAAAATACACCACACCACTTCCATTAAATTCCAGACAAGTTAAGCTCACAAAATGAAGTGGGAGCAAAATGGCACTCCAGCAATTTAAAAGGGAGGGAAAGACAACGTTATTAGAAATTAGGCAAAACCAACAGGTAAGTACTTTACCTGCAATTTGAACAAGAGAGACTACAGTGAGGAGATCAGATAGAAAAGGCTTAGGGCCAAAGTCAATAGGACAAAAGTCTTTTGCTGAAGATTACACAGTTCAGGGTAGTTCGCGGTAAAGTTTGTGGCACAGATTCTTGACGAGGTTGGTTAGTAGAAAAGTTAGTTCAAAGAGAAGAGAAGGACAAGCCCTCGGATTGGAGAAAGATTTCAAACACTTTCACCGCGGCTGACCGAATGGGACAACCGGAGTTGCACAGTACCTTAAAACAGACAGGGAGCTGTAGCTGAGGCGGACGTTCCTGGTGGTTCCTGCAGGCTCACAGTTCCTGAAGTGACTGTCGGACTGACACGAAGTAGGAAGACTGGTGGGTCCTGTGCCACCGAGGGAAGAAACCAGCAGCAGAACAAAACAACGAATAAAAGGTGCGCTCCTTAAAACCCAAGCAGGGTCCGACATTCCTGGCTATCCGGCCACTGTAGCTCTGCACAATGAATTGGACCAGAGGAGGGGTCCTGGCTGGTAGTTTGGGCGAAATGGTTGGTCCCACAGCTCAAGGGAAGATGTTTCCTGGAGGATCTTCTCTGTCGTCGGATTCAGAGAGTTGGACCTGCAGCAGGGCTTCACCGGGCGGTTCAGTCGTGGTAGGGGTCCTCTTCTTCCAGTTACTCATTGGTTCTTTCGTTCCAGTGGCGACTCTGCTCTTCCAGTCCCGGAGACCTGCTTTTTATGCAGTTGTCCCCCATTCATACAGCCTGGCTGTCAATCACACATCAGGGTGGCTGGCCTTGCAAGGCCAGTCCGCTTAGCCAATCAGACAAGAGTGCGACTTGGGTTACCAAGGGAACCCATGCAGGGGTCCGAAGATCCCTCCCTCACATCCTGCCTACCTAGAATATCAGGCGCCTTAAGGAGGGCTTCTGTGCAGAAGTCCTGCAGTTTTGCGGTGCTCAGGCTCTCAGCGACTGTGGGATAGAATGATCATCTGTGACGGGACAGGTGCCTTTTCTCAGATTCTGAAGTAGAGATATGAAGAAAATTCTGGTGCAGTAGTCTTCCGGGCACAGGGGAGCAGGTCAGCACGACACTTAGAGTGATTGTCACCAACAGGTAGTGAGGCAGAAATCACAAATGCAGGCAGTGTTATGTACTCTCCAACTTTGGGACTTAGAGGAGCTAGGGAGAGGGCACGGTACCACAAGCAAGCGATGTCTCAAGTCTCTGGTTTCAACTCAGGATGGCGACGGTTCTGTGCGATACCCTGAGGTACAGCTGGGCCGTTCACTGGATGGCCCAGGAACACTTCAGAAGGGGCACGTTCAGTAGGTAAGCAGTGGACACCGACAGTAGTTGTTCCCACTATGCCAAAGGGGTGAAGAGCCTTGGCAGTCCTTCTTGATCGATGAAGAACACAGGGGTCCGACGTGGCAGCAGAGGGTGAAGGGTGCCAAAACCTTCTAATGCGTCTCTGGTGGTTTCATGAGTCTATTTCTTCATGCAGGATACTCTGCTCCTTCTGTAGTTCGGGGAGAACTCAGGTGATTGACCTGGAATGGATGCAGATCCCCTTCTCTTATCCAAGATTGGCTTTGCACCAAAATCGAGGACTTCCAATCGAAGATCTGCACTCATGCAGGCATCCCAGTTTTGGACCAATCACAGTACCCGGTGATCCCAGTCATTCAGGCACTCCAGACATCATGGCACCAGTAGTGTGGATTGAAACCAGACAGTCCCAACCCGCTTCCTGGGCACACTCACGTGACATATATTCTCTTAGACAATCACTTAAACCTTCTCCAGCTGATGTCTTCATAGATACACGTGCCTCAATACTGGACCTGGTTGACTAATGATAAATAACCAGCTGTGCTGATGTCATTAGAGACACCATGATATGTTAACGTTAGCCACAAAGTAAACTCACATCCATGCACAAAGTTACACGGACACACAT
Source organism: Ambystoma mexicanum (assembly GCF_040938575.1). Classification (NCBI taxonomy): domain Eukaryota; kingdom Metazoa; phylum Chordata; class Amphibia; order Caudata; family Ambystomatidae; genus Ambystoma; species Ambystoma mexicanum. The sequence continues at coordinate 1,090,594,484 of NC_090927.1, forward strand.
GTGCCCACACAAAGAACATGCTTACACAGTTCTGTAGACAGAGGACAGATACATACACATACTGTCAGAAGTCTTTCCTTTCATTAGCAAAAGGCCGAAATGCAGAAACGCAAGAAAGCAAGAGGTGCAGATAAAGCTCGCAGCCGCTTATTGCAACTAACCATATGGAACTACAGGATCGTATAAGGAAACTGGAAGAGCGAAGTACCACTAACCCATAAGGAAAATAGCACAATATATACTTATAAAAATCATAGCCTAACTATAATAGAATTACATGAAGCCACAGGCCTCATACTAAGGGAAGAAGGAAAACAAATTTTGCAACACACTGTCCAGGACTGTTGCTTGCAGCCAAGGCCACAGACAAGCAAAACATTCCTGGCCCCAGAGACAAGGAGCCACCTGCAAAATAACAGAATAAATCTGCCCTAATGGCAGACAGAAAAGCTACATTTTGCGGCCTAAACCCACGTGATCCGGCAAAGCCGAACAATAGCCATTTACCCATGGTGGGAAGAGGAGCAGTTCTCAGCAAAGCAGATAAGAACTGATAGATGTGTTGTTTTACAACATTGCAACCTGCAGGCACTCTCTAAGTCAAGGTGGTTATACCAGTGGCAACAATGGGGACACATAGGGCCTCATTACGAGTCACCCGGTATGGAAATAATGGTGGCGGTAAACCCGCCGCCACCGTTGTTTCCATACCGGGTGATCTCGAGTCCTGCAGGCGGATGTTTCATTCCCGCCAGGTCTGACCTGGTAGGTTTAACACCACCCGCCTGCAGGTGGACGTGGAAACACCGGCACCATCCCGAGATGGTGCCGGTGTTTCCACTTCCCCATGCCCATTGAGTCCTATAGGCTCCGAAATTCCCGGGTCACCGGGGTCGTAATGCCCCGGTAATTCCGGGAATCACAGAGGTGGAATGGTAATACAAGTCCGGCGGTAACCTGCCGGAATTTCAGGCACGGTTACCGCCGGACTCGTAATGAGGCCCATAGTCTTTCTCATCACCTTGAGAAGGTACACGGTGTACTGAGAACAGAGCTTAGTCACAGGCCTGAGGAGACCCGCTCCAGCCAATCAAGGAACACAAATTCAGGGGTGAATGGCAAAGGGCAAGGGCCAACGGTAATCCTGTGAACCTGCAACAATGGGCCTCATTCCGAGGCTGGAGGTAAGGGTTAACGGTCACCGTTAATGGCAACGGTGACCGTTAACACTTACCACCATATTCCGAGTTCCCTTTTGCGGGTTGGCATTTAACGCCTGCTTTTAGCAGGCGTTAAAAATCCAACCCGCAAAGGGACCTTGGAGTAAATTACGGCACCGTAATTTACGGTGCCGTAATTTACTCCTTCCCCATTCCCATTGAGCCCTATGGGGGCAGGAATGGGGATGGGGAACCGGTATGGTGAATGGGGAATTACCGGTCCCTCCAACCCTGGAATGGACCGGTAATTACTCCATTCACCATGCCGGATTTCCATGGAGTAAATAGCTCCATGGTTGCTTACCATGGTGCTATTTACTCCATGGATTGCGCCAGCCTCGGAATGAGGCCCAATGTATTAGATAGTTTTTGGGGAAGGCTCATGCAAAGCTACCTGACATGCAAGGACAGTCAGCTAACCTCATAGGTCCCGTCTATAGACAATACCACCCCAGCCACCCAATAGTATAAGCTCTTAGGTTTTTGGCGAGAGCCCTAACTTGTGATGACACATGCCAACAAAAAGTCCTGACATGGGCTCAGGATTTGTGATTGCTGGAGAGTTCTTGTTTCCCGTATGATCCCTGTCTGTTTGTAAAATAAAGGACAGTTCTAACATGTCCTTGGCTGAGTCCTACGTCATTTACTGGGGGAGGGTTCATTGGGCCCCGGGGACTCTACTGAATGGTGATTGTGTAGAACGAGCCCCGGTCCTCTGGTATACCATACAATATTCTCCCGTATTGGATTCTCCAAGGAAGTCGTTTCTGACAGAAGATCAAACTTCATATCAGCATAAATGAAGGCCATGTGGGAGGAGTGTGGAGCCACCTGCTGGTTCTCGACTTCCTTCCATCCACAAACAAGTGGGCTTGTTGACCGGTTCAACAAGACCCTGAAAGGCATGATAGGTGGCTTGGAAGAGCGCCCGAGGAGAAAATGGGATATTCTCCTAACATGCCTCCTGGTCGCTTACAGGGAGGTGCCACAGAATGGAGTAGGGTTCATCCCCTCTTCCCCTACACAAGATGTGGTGGACTTTGTACTTGGCCTTCGGTCTAGAATGGCAAAGTACATGGAACAGTCAATGAGAAACCTAAAGGCCAGTTAGAGATGATGAAGCACTGGCACAACCAGAAGGCCAAAGTGACAGTCTATTCTCCAGGCCAGTGGTTGTGGATTATAGAGCCTGTCAAACCCAGTACCCTTCAGGACAAATGGACTGGGCCTTATTGTGGGATGGAAAATGTCAGTGAGGTAAATTATCTCATTGACGTGGAAGGACCTAAACTGATGTGCTGGGTCTTTCACGTCAACTGGCTAAAACCCCATTATAGCCGGGATGACTTGGTCATGAAATTAGTGACTGATGGAGAGACTGAGGAGGAGACCAATCCCATCTCTCAGACCTTCTGCACACTGAAGCCACAGATGGGTCAGTTGAAGGTGTCAACCTTGCAATGGACCTGTCAGAACAGCATTAGACAGACTGTCACCGGTTACTGGGACAGTTTGCCGGTCTGTTTTTGCGGACTCCAGGTCACGCAGATTGGTGCACCCATGATGTGGACACTGGAGACAGTAAGCTGGTGAAGAGTAGGATTCACCGGATGTCCAAAAAGGTCAGTGGTACTGGTCCCTAAAAAGACCATTGGTGGGAAGACTGAGGTTCACTTTTGTGTGGACTACACGGGGCACAATTCTGTCACAAAGACAGATGCTAACCCCGTTCCTCGACAGATGAGCTCATTGACACGCTCGGTGCCGCCAAGTACATGAGTACCTTTGACCTCATGGCAGGGTACTGGTAGGTCATCTTGAGAGATGAAGCGAGAGAGAGAGGTCAGCATTCTCAACCCCAGAAGGACATTATCAGTTCACTGTGATGCCCTTCGGATTGAAGAATGCCCCTGCCACTTTTCAGTGGATGATTAACCAGGTTTTGTCTGGTCTGGAACACTTCAGTGTCGCCTATCTAGACAACATTGCTCGGCTCAACCACACCTTGCAGGATCACTTTTCCCACTTGAAGCAAGTGCATCAGGCTCTGCAGAATGCAGGTCTAACTATCAAGGCCGGAAAGTGCCAGATAGCGCAAGCCACAGTGACTTACCTAGGCCACCTGGTTGGTGGTGGTAAGAAACAACCCCTGGAAGCGAAGGTACAGGCGGTAATGATTTGGGACATCCTCACCACACAGATACAGGTGAGAGCCTTTCTAGGTCTCACTGGGTACTACCGGACATTCATCAAGGGATATGGGACCATTGCCATGGCCCCGAATGATGTAACTTCCAAGAAGATGCAGAAGAAGGTATCTAGGCCACCCCTCCTCACCCCCCACCCCCAGAAACACCTCCTTTCATGATTTAAAGGATGGATTATGATATAATATGATATGGCATTTGTAACGCGCCTATACACAAGTGTTTCAAGGCGCGACGAGGCAGGGGGGGGAACACGGGGAGACAGACAACGATCCTACTAGGCCAGGTGTCATTCAGACCGCGCAAGGGTAGAGGGGACTGGGAAAGTGCAAGGGGATTGTGCAGGGTCCCAGTTCTGAAAGGACCAGACTATGGCCAGGAGTTCATTATCCAGACAGACGCCTGTGATTTTGGGATTGGAGCAGTGTTAGCACAGATGAACTCTCAAGGGGTAGAGCAATCTGTCGCCTACATTAGCACGTGTGAGACACCTGGAAGTATTCTCCCATGTAGACCCCGAGAATCCTCTGTTCAGGTGACCAGGGGAGGGCCATCCCTTTTTGATCCAAACCCTGGGGGTGGAAAAGAGAGGGAGGATCACCTTGGTAGGGGTGTCTGGGGTTGAGACCATGGGAGAAACCCAGGGGAGACGCAGTATCCCAAAGAGACAAGAGGCGAAGAGGAGGAAGTCCCTGAAGCCTTCATGGGATTTTTAAGTCCTGCTGTCCCGGATCTAAGAGGGATGTGAGGATATCACTCCAGAATAGAGGCAGAGAATAAGGGGGGGAGGGGTCAGAAAAGGTCTAGCCTTGACCTCAAAAAGTGGGATGCCAAGAAGTTAACTTGGTGTGTCAGATGTGTTGCAGCGTGGTGAGGGAGCCCTGTCTCCAGGGAGCCGGAGTGAGGCGTGTTCCCAGCTGCTGGCTGTGTCCAGGCCAGTGCTAGTTCCCCTGGGATGTGTGCCAGTCCCACAGGTGTTTGAGGGGCACATGGTAAGACCCTGAGCTCAACCTACAGATCCCGAGGACCTGCTCGCCAGCGCCAGGCTACCGGGAGAGTTTCACGCACAAAGAGAGAGAGAAACTCAACAGCGTACGGGTGGCTGGAGCGGGAGCAAAAGTGATGAAAGGTGCAAGCAGCGCGTTAATCGGAAAGCAGAAAAAAGGCAAAGAAAAGCAAAGAAACAGTGTACTGGTGGCATAAAGACAGTGAAAGGCAGAAAGAGTGAATTTAAAGGAAGCAGAAATCAAAGAGCGGGCATGAGCGACCCGAATGCAGGAAAGAGGGCGCAAGCGACCTGAAAGAAGGATAAAGAGATTGGAAAGCACAGATAGGGTGCAAGCGGCCCAAAAGCAGGAAAGAGGGTGAGAGCGACCTGAAAGAAGGATAAAGAGAGTGGAAAGCACAGATAGGGTGCAAGCGCCCCAAAAGCAGGAAAGAGGGTGAGAGCGACCCGAAAACAGAGTGGAAAGCAAAAAGAGGGTGTAAGTGACCTGAAAGCAGGAAAGAGCGTGCGAGCGACCCGAAAACAGAGTGGAAAGCAAAGAGAGGGTGCAAGAAAGCAGAAAGTGGGAAAGAGGGTGCGAGTGACCCGAAAACAGGAAAGAAGGTACGAGTGACCTAAAAGTAGGAAAAGGAAGGTGCTAAGGTGCACGGTCAAGTGAGAAGAGTGTGCCAGGGGCACGGCAAGACAAGAGGAGTGTGCAAGAGGCACAATAAAGATAAAAGGAGGCACAAGTCTGCACAGCAAAGTGGAAAGGGAGGTGAAAGAGAAACAAGAGCAGATAACCTGGCTTGATATCCAGGCTACTTCCCTCCCCCTACTCTCTGTTCTTCACTATTCTCAGCAACCAGCGCCTAGATGCCCATGGGATTTGTGTGCTGCTTTACAAATGTACAAATAAATAAAACAAATAATAAAGAAATACAGAGTGGAAAAGGCAACAGAGGGAAAAGGTGCCAGAAGAAAGGTACAAGGTGTACAGAGAGGGGTTGAAAGTCAGAGAGGTCACGCAGGGGAGGAGAAAAAGCCTGGCATTTTCGAAAGTCTCTGATACTGACCTATGAAAGGATTATGTGTTGAAAGGTACATCCTGACAAGGTGAACTTTTGTTTAAAACCAGAGGGGCCTAAGCATGGGGAAGTGAACCTTGAGAGGTCCATAGAGACATTTTTGAACTTAGCAAGAGAGGCCTAGACTTGGAGAAGGGAATGCTGAGAGGCCTAAATAGAAGCTGTGGGCCTCATTACGAGAATGGAGGTAGCCATGGAGCTATTAGCTCCATGGCTGCCTCAGTTCCGGGCTCCATTACCGGGTTCCTGCAATGGGGACTTACCGGGTTACTCCGACATAGGAGGACCCGGTAATTCCTCCCTGCAGGAACCCATCCCCATTCCCATTTGAGCCCCCAGAGGGCTCGATGGGAATGGGGAGGGAGGTAATAACGGGTAGATTACATCTGGCCCATTATTGCCTTCCCCCTCCCTTGCAGGACCCGGATAGCATGCCTGGTTTCAGGCATGCGATCCGGGTCCCGTGATGGTAAGCTCGTAATCGGCGCTCCCGGAATGAAGGGGGCCGGTCCCGAACCGGCCCCCTTCATTACGGGAGCGCCAGCCTTATAATGAGGCCCTGTGTCTTTTTGTTGGGACTGGAAGGATCGGAGCTTGGGGAAGGGAACCCCAAGAGACACAGAGACATTGAGAACTTTATTGACTGGCTGCAAGAGCCCTACATGGAATGTTACGAGGACAACCCTTTCGAGTTGAACTACTTTTTGTAACTGGCAGAACTACACCTGATGGTAAGGCTCCCTGAAATCAGTCGTGGTTTGCATTTCTTTTTTTTGAGCCACCATTTTTCCTTTAAGAAGATCCCAGAACACATTTTGTCTAAGAGTGAGGGCAAGCAAAGGTTGTGACACAGATGGATTTTAGTTTGGGATTTACAGACATCCTGTGCCCTTAGAAACATCAGTTGAGGGAACAGCCTCCTTAGAGTCAGGGCCAGTTAAGTATTACGCCACCCGACAAAGTATTTCAATAAAGGTTTTCAAACTGTAGCTTTTGAGTTTGTGTCTCTCTTGTTACCATGCCTGTCTCACGCAGACAATTGACAAAAAGGGAAAGGAACTGGGCTGTCATTGAAAAAGAAGCTTATGCGGTTGTGTGGGGCATAAAGAAGCTAAAACCCTACAACTTTGGGTCGCATTTTACTATCCAGACAGACCACCGGCCTCTACAATGGTTAATGGTGATGCAAGGGGAGAACCCTAAGCTTTTGTGTTGGGCTATATCCCTACAGGGATTAAACTTGGACATCCAGCACAAGCCAGACTCCCAGCATGGAAAGGCATATGGACTCAGCCGGTACTTTCTCCTTGATGACGAACCAGAGCCTCAGTAGATTGGTGGTTCACATGTTGAGGCTGGGGGGCATGTGAAGAATTCGACCATCCGCACGGTGGGTGTGCGCTCACCTGGGCTTTGTTGAAATGTCATATGAAATTGAATGATGGTGGATCAACCACTTTAAATTGTGTGGGGCTAATCATCACATTTTTCTATGATCACTGCATGACATGTACATAGACCTGTGTACTCTGTGTGGACACAGCCTACAGGCACAGTCCTCTCTGTCATATTTATTTGGAATTTGACAGGTGGAGTACATGATGCATCTCAGAAGGGGGAGGGTTAAAAACCATCTTAATTACCTATCAAAGGCTCCATGGATCCACCCTGTCCGCTTGTGTACCGTCAGCAGATGGTGGCAACAATTGACATAATTAACATACTAATAGAGTATACTTCAAACAGGCCCACAAAGGGCCTGGTTGCAGGACTAACAAGGGAGACAGGAAACCCCAACAACCTTTGATATCCACTGTGTCAACCTGAAGTCAGCTCCCGCCTCTCAGTATCAAGGGCAGTGACCTGCCAAGTTTAGGACTATGTGTTTACAGTAGGCAACCCCCACAGGGGGCCCCTATTCAGAGGGTACGAGCGTGTGATTTGATGGAGACAGAAAGTCCGTTCTCACCAAAGCTTCAAGGGAGACCTGCCGCTTTCATCAGAAACCACAGAGAGCTCAATTAACCAGAGAGACCATTTCATCCACATCAGACAGGAAGATAGGTGGGACGACTTAGTATTACATGTTCGCACCCATTTACCTTTTCTGTTGAAAATCACTCTGGTTATGACCTCATGCATACAGGAGATTGTTGGTGGGGACATAGGATTGTTTCATTAAGGTAAAGTAGCCTTCCCAAATAACTGTGGCCCAATTGGCTTTAAAAGAGGTCTGAGACCCCCTTTTGGGCAGATCATCTGAAGACTTTGCAAGGAGTAGCCAGAGGAACTCAACATTGGATCCTGTCTTAAGGTACAGTCTGCCTTATATTTTCCGCCAGTGAAGGAAGGCCAGGACATCCAAGAGGGAAGCAAGATCCCTCCCCTAAACATCTCACAGGGAACAGAGGGAGATATTGAATCCAGAAGACCCTCCAGCAGCTCCAGTACCCAGCCTGCACAAAGCATGCCCTGCTAGGCTCTGCAGCAAGCTTCCTAGGTGGGAAGTGCCAGAGTGTCCCTCAGAACCAAACTAAGGACAAGGTAGCTTCCTGCAACACTCTGTTTAAAGGACAACACAAGCCCAGTGAAGAAGCTAGGAGGAGTGCATCGACAAGCATCGACCAACGTCCGCCTTAAACAACATTTTCGAACCCCTTGAGCTGCAACTGACTGCACTGTTGTCTGTTGGTATGCCGCAGTCGCTCACAACATCCGAGATGCCTCGACTAGTGATTCAGACCAACCAACCAGCACTGAGACAATGATTCCTGACCCTGAGCCGCTGTGTAGGCCAGCCTGCATCCGTCCGTCTAGGCTCTCTCACTGAACAGCCTGCCGCCTGATACCCGCAGCTGTCTCCCGTCTGAACTCTGGTGAAGAAGCTGCAGAGCGCCCTGAAACCGACTCTACACTGTTGAGCACCAAGAACGTCTACAAGCACAAGGTACATTGTGGTTCTGTCCCCCTGGTCCTTCTCCGAAGGCCCTTAGTGACATTTTACAACCCATTGCTCCCTTTGTGCTCAAACCAAGTATCCTTGAACTAGTGCGATTAATTACTTTACTGACTACCCTTCTGTCATTATCCAGAGTGCATCCCTTTTCCTTCTTCAAACTGTCTGTCCTTTGCCTTCCTTTACAGGGTGGAGTGTATTTTGTAGTGTGCTAGAACTGTCTGTTGCGATAATAATAAAGTAGAGATTTTTATACAACATTAACTGGACAGTCCCTTTTATCATTCGGCCTCATCACAAGTTGGGTGGTATCCTGGCTGGGATACGTCCAACTTTAATTGCGTTACCAGCCACTTGTCCAGCAGTATTACTGCCGGATCACGGGTTGGGCGCTAACTGTTACTCCCCATTCCCCATTGGGTGGGGAATTTTCAGTGCAATTACCGTGCGGTAATACCGCTGGCAGTGATTGCACCAAAAAAGAGCATTTTTCTGGTGTGTTTACCCCCACGCCAGATTCGAGATTGGGCGGAGTGTTAAATGTGGCAGTATCACTGTTACCACTGCATTTAAGGCCTACCACCCAACTCGTGATGAGGCCCACTTGGTCATAATTGTACTTTCACTGTGTTGCAATTAACCAACGATCCACAACCTTGCGGAGATAAGCCTGCCGCTCCGTCCACCTTAGCAAAATTGTACAAGGAGGTTTATAATTTGCTTGTGTATCCAATATATTTGGATCCCTTCTGGTGCACTAGAGGGGTGGGGTTGATTGAAGGTTTAGAACCTGATATTCATTCTTGGACCACTGGTGCCCCGGAAGTTGATTTGTCACAGTTACTCATCATGAGCACACAGGGTTATCACACAGCTTGGCTTCTCAACCGTGGCAGTACAGCCTCGTTGATCACTTCAGAACTCATTGGGGCTCATTATGAGTTCCCTGGGAATCCTGCCAGGATACCGGGGAACTACCGTACAGTCTCTACAATCCGATATCCTGGTGTTACCGGGAGATTATGTGCAGCAGATACACCAGTAACTCCCCATTCCATGGAGTCCCATAGGATGGGGTTGCCCGAATCACTGCCGCCGTTAGTAACCGTGCTGATGATTCAGGCATTTATCTGCCGGTAGGGGCCTGATCAACCGGCAGCTCAGAGCCCCTACCGGCATACTTGGAGTTGGCCGGTCCGGAAATGTGCGGTATACATTGTTACTGGCACCTTATTTACGGACCGGCCAACTCGCAATGAGGGCCATTGGCTCTCTACTAGGCCTCATCAAAGGAGATAGGTAAAGTAGAGTGGCGCAACAATCAGCATTTGGAAGGTGTCAGAGAGAGTTAGCGCGTGTTAGTGTGGCAAGCAGGAAAGCGGCAGGAGAGAAGAAGGTGAGCAGAGAGATGAGGAAGAGCTTAAGTGAGAAGGGTCAAAAGGGGAGAGGAAGAGTAAAACAGTAGAGGTGGAGGAGAGGCCAACATTTCGGGGTTGGGGATGAGGTGGTACGGAGATGAGGTAAGGAAGTGATAGAAAAGAGACCCAGAGAGGAGGGATTTAGAGTGAGACAGAGGAGCATAGTGAGTTACAATACCACAAATAAAGGCGTCAATGAGGGGAAAGGGTGTGTCAGATCAACTGGTGGGGATGAAGGGATGAAAGTGGAGGAGACATATGCACAGAAGAGAAAAAAGGTGAAGGGGCGAGGAGAAAGAGAAGAAAAAGTTGAAGACCTTCAGGTAAATAAGAAGAAAATGCTATTCAGATACATCTCAAGGGGTTTAGGAGGAAACAAACTGTGACTTAGTGCCTGGAGTAGACAGGAGGGATTCAAAATGAACACAGGAGGGGAAAGACAGTCATGAAGAAGTATTAAAAAAGAGCCTCTGAACATGCTGAGGCAGCGAAGGTTCAATCCAGGTAAGAAGGGGGTTAACGCTAAGAACCCCTGGACCTAGCCTATATTTGCTAGGAGCCTTGTGGCGCCCAGTGTGTGGTGAGGGAACACTGTTAAGAGGATGGAGAGCAGATATGTAAACCATGATGAAAAGCAGACGTAGAACCTCCTGAAAAGAAAGACACGGCATTCAAGAAAGAAGTACAGGGCATTTAAAACTCCAAGTATGGCGGGTGACTTTCTGACAACTACAAGACAAGAGAGGGAACGGCTGAAGGACTATGTGCCGCCAAGGAAGATGGCGTAATTACGTTTTTTGTACCTATTCCCACATTTCCTAGCCCACTGAAAATCCTCAATGTCACGTTTCTTAATGAAGACCCCTGTACCATATAACTGGCGCTGAGTCATCAATTGACACCATGGTTCATCACAGTGTGGGAGTGAGTTACTTCTAGCATAGTATCCACTTTCAGTGCGTGAGCGGCAAGTCAATAGTAGTAGTACAAGGTAGAGAGTGGGCGGGGGTGCAAACAATTAGCAAGTCCCAACTAGCAAGGCATACCATGGCATAGCAAGGTATAAAAAGACCTTTCGCGCCTTGAAACACTTGTGTATAGGCGCGTTATAAATGACATATCATATCATAGCAAGGCAAAGAAAGCATTATACGCCAGGATTCTCCCAATGGAGAGGCAGTTTCTCTGCCTGCTGTTCTCTCCATCCTGACATAATCCAGTGGGTCACATGTATGCCCCGTTCATTGCCCACTCTGAGCGCTGACAAAACACAGGTGTTCTGGGATTGCAACAGTTGAGCACACGGACCCGTTTTATCCACAATAAGTTGACATCCCACCTAGGTTTAAAGTACCTCAGGAAATATAAGGCTGCAGTTGTCTTATGTTTATCAATGATAAATAATAGCATAATTTAGCACTACGAACCCTCAGGTATCTGAGCGCTGCTTATTATTACCCACGGTGTGTGGTGCTCATTTATCGAGCTCGGAAGGATGAAAGGCTGAGTTTGGCCCTGCCGGATTCGAACCTGCGTTAGCACAGATGTCAAAGGTGGTGCTCTACTCGCTGTGCTATCCAACTGCCAGATACTAATGCCTTTAAGTGATTCACATACAAGAATAGCCCCGGAAAATGCGCTCTTCGACTACACAGTTGCAGACAAACACGGGGATGTTATTAATGAAATACCTTACATAGTAAATAGATGATCCTTATTTCTTCAGACAATCTGAGGAAAGTGTCCAATAGATGCTGAATAAACTATCAGTTTTGGCCAGTGCTTCCTGTGTGAGATGTCAGTTTTGGCCAGTGCTTCCTGTGTGAGATGTCAGTTTTGGCCAGTGCTTCCTGTGTGAGATGTCAGTTTTGGCCAGTGCTTCCTGTGTGAGATGTCAATTTTGGCCAGTGCTTCCTGTGTGAGATGTCAGTTTTGGCCAGTTCATCTTGTGTGAGATGTGGAGTTCACAGAACACCTCTTTACAAACGTTATGCAATGTTACGTTATATTTCTGGGGTTAGGCCCACAAGCCACTTCCATTTGTATGTTCCTAAGCTTGCTCTATCAGATCTGAAATAAAATGGGTTGGGTTAGGTCAGTGGGGAGATAGGGAACGTGCAAGAAAGCTTTGGCAAGAACCCTGAGTCCTCTTTGGGGATCCTTTTCTATGGCGTCTGTGTCTAGAGCATACAAGTATTCTTGTCTGAACGGGAGTCCCAAGTGCCTGCGGTGCTAGGATGGATTGGCCGGAATCTTTTATGCATGCTGGCTGTAGAGGTGCAGTGTTCTGTCGTTTGATGTCTGTTGGAAGGGGTCTTCAATTGCTATGTATGGCTGTTTTAGCTGATGTATGTATGGTTTGTTGGAAAGTAAAATCTGAGCATGGGAGTGTTGGTACGAGTCAGGGACCTTGATGGGCAGGTTGGTGATGGCACAGACATTAATGAGGCCATGTAGAGCAGGGGTGTGCAACCTGTGACTCTACAGATGATTTGGACCATGACTCCCATGATCTCTAACCATTGGCTATACTGGCTAGGAATGTTGGGAGTTGAAGTTCAAAACATCTGGAGAGCCAAAGGTTGCAGAACCGTGACATGGAGTATATCCTAACATGGCATAGCAACCCATGAATGTCGTCACGAAGTATTAGAACTCATAGCAAATCATGACAAAAAAGCGTTACAAAGAAAAACAACCTGGCGTCCCTCCCCTCTCGCTTACCACTAGACTCTTGCAGACAGTCGCATTTCTCTTTCACCCATTACCACTGTCAAACTGTCTGCCTATCTCTCTCTCTTTCCTTCTCCCTCTCAAATAGATGCATTGCACTAGGTGTGTAACAAGCATATTCTGTAGGCAGCCCTATTTATTTAAGATTCTGGCTCCTCATAATTAATCAGGTGAACCCATGGCAGTGATTTCCTCCCAATTGGCCTTTTGATATGCAAGTAGACTGTTCCTCCATCATTTTATCATTCACCCCCTTTTCATTTATTTGGTGGGATTAAGGATTTAGAAAGAGAAAGATCCACACTCTGTCTGCAGCAAAGTATATTAAAATAGTGACAGATCCAGGGCAGTCCCGGGCCTACCCAATGTTTCAGAATTTGTTGTATGCAAAACATCTTCTGGACCATCTATAATCCTCTCCCAAGTGAGCCAGGCTCCGATGACATAACCTGTCTCGTGTAGTCAGAGAGTGGAACTAAGAGAAGCATGGTTAAGGGAAATAGACAGGAACATTGAAATGTCTGAATCTTGAACAGAACAAACTATCCGAAAGTAGATACAAGCTTAAAGGAACACATTCCTATTGGGCGAGTAAGTGTTTATGAACTATTGTAGCTGCCATCCCACCAGACATTATTTTCCTAGTAAACCTTGAAGATGGTTTGACCTTCACTCACACAAAGAAATACACACTCGCACATACTGAGGTAACTGCCTAACTCATTTCCACAGTAATAGTGTGAGAAAATCTAGCATTTGTGTGTGTTTGTGTTAGGCCACCACATACCCTCAGGTGTGGTTACATTCTTGTACTGAGTATTAGACAACCATTACTAAAGCCCTACATGGAGGAATAACCCCAAGCAGCACCTAGTAATATGCAGGAATCACCCCAACGTTGAATAGTAGTGTACAGAGTTTAAAAATATCAGCCACTATTCTGAAAGAATTACCCCACTATTCACTGGTGAAAAGTTTGCTCACTGTCAGAAACCTGAGGGGGTCTCCTCCAATCTACTCCCCTTGGGTCCTCTTCCCAGGTGGCAAGGGAAAGGCCACTAAAACCTAATTTCATCACTCCAGTACTGGGATGAAGAAGATGCCTGTAGAGTGCTTTAAAGGTCAGGCCTGTCTCTTTAATTATAGTCAGGCAAGCCCAATTGAGAGTCTCCGCCTGGATATTACCCCATCATAGGCAACCATTCTGGACTAGTACTGCCCATCATTAGCCAGAATCATGCTAGAGTAACCATTGCCACTTCTCCTTGGTAGGACAGGGCAAAATTGTGAAATTCCGTTCTGCCAGTTGCGGAAGGAAAATCTGGAAATTTTGATCCATGTCACTAAAAGAATCTGCTGTTCCACCACCAATGCGTATCGCATGAAGGGAAGTGCAAAGTTTCACATGCTGTTTCGCAATCTGACAGCGAGGTGCACAAAGTTTCTCGTGCCGCTACTCGAACCTAGCACGAAGCAAAAAAGAGTGGCACAAAGTTTCTCATGCCACTGTGAAAACCTTGTATGAATCAAAAAGAGCAGCACAAAGTTTCTCATGCTGCTGTGTGAACCTTGCAAGGTTCGGAAAAAAAATGTGTAATGTTTTCTGTGCCGCTGCATGAACCTAGCACGGTTCAAAAAGAACATGGGCATTTCTCATGCTGCTGTGCGAACCTACCATGAATCGAGAAAAAATGCTGTGCAAAGTGTCTTGTGCCACTGCACAAAACTACCACATATCTAAAAAGAACCACCTAAAGTTTCTCGTGCCGCTGCATGAACCGATCGCAAATCGGAAAACCACACAAAGTTTCTTGTGCTGCCTGAAACGAGCCTGGATAAAAAAAGGACTACGCAAAGTTTCTTGTTGCGTGACACAAAACTTACATGGAAGCAAAACACCATAATCTGTGCGAAACCACATGTGGAATTTCAGTGATGGTGGAAAAGTAATGCTGGTTTCACCGACTGTACGGAAGTGGAATCCAGTGCAGATTTTGCACTATTCACCGGTGAAAGGTTTGCTCATTGTGAGAAACCTGAGGGTGTCATCATATCTGCTCCTCTTGGGCCCTCTTCCCAGGAGGCAAGGGAAAGGCCATCGCTTTTGGATCCTGTCCCTGGGGGTGGAGAAGCAAAGGAGGTTTACCTGAGTAGAGGGTCCTTGGGGTTTGGGGATGAGATGTCCTCAGGTGAGACACAGGGCCTCATTCCGAGTTGGGTGCAAAGGGATTACCGGCACCGCTAAGGACACCAGTGCCGGTAAACCCTTTGCGCCCTACTACGAGTTCCCTTAGCGGGTCCCTTTCTTAACGCCTGGTCTGACCAGGCATTATGGACGGGACCCGTTAAGGGAAATCACAGCCAATAACGGTACCGCAATTTGCGGTACCGTTATTAGCTACTTCCCCATTCCCATTGAGCCCCGTGGGGGCTCAAATGGGAATGGGGAATGGTTTGGTGAATGGGGACTTACCGGTCCCGCCAGGGTCAGACTGGACCGGTAAGACCCCCTTTCACCAAAACGGAGTCGGTACCCGTATGGGAGGCAGTCATGGCGCAAATAGCGCCATGACTACCTCCATACTGGGAATGAGGGCCACAGTATTTTGCATTTCCCTTTCAGGAAGGATCATGTGTCCCAGAGGCAGTTATAGGGTATTATTATCCCTGTCACACTGACCAAGAAAATGACGAGAAACATTATCAATCCAGAAGCACCCGAAAGAGGGTGAACACGAGAGGGGTTAAGGGTGAGGTAGGTGAGACATGGTATCCCCCTTTCCCAATTGAAGACCAACCTAACTCTCCCCCAGCCTTTATAGGGTATTGTAAAACCTCTCCCCTTCTGTGGTCAACACTGAAACCTAATTTCACCACTCTAGTACTGGGACGAAGAAGATGCCTGCAGAGTGCTTTAAAGGTCAGTCATGTCCCTTTAGTTATAGTCAGGCAAGCCCAATTGAGAGTTCACGCCTGCAACCTGTTGCAAGTGTATACAGAGAGACCAAACAAGCAGCAAGGAGAGTAGCAGGGCTAAAGCGGTGATGAGGCCATGAGTAGCACAAAGCATGGACGATTCAAGAATTAACTGCATTCTTTGTGACAGCCTAATTGTTTCCAAATTAATTTATTTTTTTAACGTATTTTCAATGTTTATTCTGAGGCAAAAGGTTTTCTTTTTTGTTGACCCAAATAAAGCCTTTATTAAAATAAAAATATATTGAATACCGAACTGAATGAAAACTTGAAACCAAGCAAAATTAAGGATATTGAACCCTGAACTGAGTAAATCTTTATGGGCAAAGCTAATCGCTGATAAAAGCCAAAATGGAAAGTGCCCATTTGAAATCAACCTACAGAAAAGAGCGCAAGGGTGAGAGAGTGCCATAGAAAGGCAGGGCATGAACAAGACCACCACATAGTGAACCTTATGACTGTATATAGTGCGGCAAGGCCAAAGACAGGCAATAGGTGTGTGACACATTATGGCAAATCAAAGGGGCTAACCAGGATATGGTGTCTGGCATGTTTGTATGCTGAATGAATGCCTCTCTCATTATGGGAGTCTCAGCTATCTAAAGAACCTTGGGGAAGGGAATCCTGAGACCTTATAAACTGAAAATTCTGTCTAGAGGATGGAGCCTCAAGACCCTTTTTCCTTTGAACTGTGTTGTCTGGAACTTGGGGAAGGGAAACCAAAGGATTGTGTGGAACTCTATTGCCTTGAACTTGGGGAAGGGAACCTCAAGGATTTGTGAATCTGTTTTGAACTTGGGAAAGGTAATCCCAAACCTTTTTGATACTTTCTTGAACTTGGGGAAGGGGAGCTGAAGAGGAAGCTAAGAGATGGAAGAGGCTCAGAACTTTGTGTTAATCACTATTTCTTTTATTATTGACACCCCTACACATTGTTTAGCTTTAGTTGTTATGGCAAGGATAGGTTTTGGACACAGACAGACTTTTAAGTTGATATTTGTGACTTAGACTTTCCTTAGTTTCGTTCAGGTAGGGAAATCCCACCTTAGCATAGGGCAAGATAGGCATTCTACCATCCTGACATTGGGCCTCATTACGACCCAGGCGGTAAGTTACCGCCTTGGCCGTGACTTTACCACCATGGCGTAAACTATGTTTACGCCATGGTGGTTGGCGGATTTACCGCCCCATTCCAACCTTGGCGGGGCGGTAAATCCCCATTTTCCCATTTTCCCTTCCCCATTCCCATTTTGCCCGATAGGGCATAATGGGAGTGGGGAAGGCGTTAATTACGCCACCGTAAATTACGGTGGCGTAATTAACTCCATGGTCCCTTAGCGCCATGGATTTTAACACCTGATAAAAGCAGGTGTTAAAACCTCCATGGCGCTAAGGGACCTCGTACTCAGGCGGTAAGGGTCGGCGCTGTTTACGCCGCCGTAAAACCCTTACCGCCTGAGTCGTAATGAGGCCCATTTAATTTAAAAAAACATTTTGTTTTGAACTTTGAATCTGTTGTCTGTATCTCGATTAATGATGCCTTCACATCACCCCTACTCCTTGGGACAGGCAACCTCAGAATCGCATCAGCCTGAAACCGCTACCTGAGTCTTCTTTCTTTGTCCTTTGCTGCTTCCACTGCTTGTGATAGGTGGATGATGAAGTTTGAGAAATGCCATCAGCATGTGGAATAACGGATGATCCACTTCACATTATATCATCGAAGTGTGATGTAAGACCACGTGGAATGCTGAATGTTGGTGTAACAGGGATCTGCAACCTTTGGCTCTCCAGATGTTTTGGACTACATCTACAATCAACCCTAGCCATCCCAGCAAATAGTGAGGCATCATGGGAATTGTAGCCTGAAACATCTGGAGAGCCACACGTTGCAGATCTCTGAATGTATGTTTGGGAATTGTGTAACGGGGATGTGGTTTGGAGCATAGCCCCAGAAACAGTAGGCATTTTCAGATGGCCCTATTGTTAAAGATAATATAAGGAATTCCAAATCATGTTGTTGTGAGTGGCAGGGATAGCCAATTGAGCTAATTTGTGTCTAGGATACCGAAAACAACTTCCCCCTCAGGCACCCAGGGTTAGGGGACTGCTACTCTAATGCAGAACCACACAAAATGTATTACTCACATATTGAACCTAAGAACTTCGATGCTGCAGGGTTTGCCAAGCTAGACCCAGAGTCTCTTATGAGTCTAGGATACAGTCTGCACTCTGGATGACAAATGAAAAGACTGAACCTTATCAAATCTACTCCCCCAAATGCTTTAAACATACTCTTTGAGTGATCCTCGGCCCATTCTGCCGCAATTTCTGTAGTGGTGGTACTTGTCATCTGAACTTATTTGTGAAACATTGCTTTTTATAACATGGTATGAGCGGTAGAAGCTTGCTTTAGTTTTTTTCTGACTTGTGAACTTGGGAACTTAAAAGTGCATGCTTTATGCTGAGGTGAGTACCTATTTAGATTGTTATCTGCATAACGAATAGCTGAAGTGTCAAAATACAAGTTCAGAACCTATACACACACTACTTAAATTGACTTGCCATTGGCTTGTGCGGAATACCTAAGCCATTTTCAAAAAAACTTATTTTGATAGAGGCTGCATGCAACCTCTTTGCTGTCCCATCTCTCAACCGTTCCCCAGGAGAGGTTTTTAAGCATTTATGTTTTCCTTTGCTGAGACGGAGGTCTCCCTTGCTACCCCGTGGTCTCCATTGCTACCGCTAAAAAAAAAAAAAATTGAAATACAATTTTTAAAAAATGTAAGCTCGTGGCCTGGCTGTGGCCAGTGCCATGTGGCTCTTTGTTTCTGGAGTGGATGACTTTCTTTTTCAGGTCTCTTAAAAAAAAAATAAAACGGTTTGCACAAGTGTAACAGTGACCCTCAATAAGAACGAATAGGATTAAAGGTTTACTTCAGGCCCACTTCAGGGGGTGAGTCACATATTCAGTCCCTTTCTAAACACCTCAACTGAGCCTTTCATCCTTCTGAGTTCGATAAATGAGTACCAACACAGGTTGGGTGATATTTTTTGTGTATTTGTTCTATATAAAGCTCTTAAGCCTAAGTGGTTTATAATAACACGTACATCATTTTCCTTTGGCCTGGGACGTCTGCTTGTAGACACAGTCATTTGGTAATATGGGCTCTATATACACTGATATTAACGACATATAGTAATCCATTCTTGTATGAAATGCATATCACATTTTAGTGTAACCATATTTTTCGTTGTGTACCTAGGAACAATGCTATGTGATGCCCATTCCTGTTTTGTCAAGGGTTGAAAGGTCATGTTCCATCGCTTCCGTGATGTCACTTCAGGGTTGGGTCAAGGTTGGGTCATCAGAGGAGCAGGGTCGTGTGATGTCACTTCCACTACACCTGGCATTTTGGTGAAAAGACGTCCCGGAACGCCTAGAATTTCTCTGCTCAAAATGTGGTGAGTTAATGAGTAGTTGTGTCTTTGACTGCATGGGCTTTCTCTATCACTTTAGAAACTAAGAACCGCGGGGGGTGGGAGGGGTTATTGTGTAGTGTTCTGAAAAGTAAAGCGTAAAATACGTGAATGCTTTACTTTAACGCTCCAGCACATTTTGCTGCCGTTCCGAGGAGAAGGAGGGTACCAAAGTGGAGATACTACAGCTGCCATCCTTTTCTCCTCCGTCTCGCAGGAGCATGTAGTTTTATGCCTGCGTTCGATTTTCATCAGGCGTAAAACTATTGGCTTCCAATGGAATACATCTTTCATTAGCACCTGCCAATGAGCAAGCGGATTCCATTGGATCAATTATTAAACGATGTCTGCAAAGCATGTATACAGGCAATGCTGAACTTATCCCAATGACCAGAGGAAAAAAACATCAAGGCGCTGCACCTTGTTTGACGCTTTACGTTTACATTCCACTTAGGGGTACTGGTGCCCTGCATGCGGGCACCCCCAGAGATGTATTCCAAGACCTTGTCACCTGTTCTGAGCAGTTGCTGAAGCTTGTGATTGACACCTCAAACAACAAAGATTCGTCTTCATGCTAAAACACAAAACAGCTTTTGTTTTTAAAAATATATTGCAATGCATGCTACAGTTTTAAATTATAGGGACACTATTTTCCTAGGCAGTTGTAAAGGTGTTATGGTTGTCTTAAGATCTTCTTTATGCCACAGAGGATATAATTTGGTTAAAAATCGTAAATTGATGGTGGGGAGTTGTTACATTAGCACTGCAATGTAAATCCCCCTAGCCCCCACACCAAATGTTCGTCATTTGCATGTCAGAGTTCTAATACACAGGGCAAAAGGTGGCATACAGGTATGTACACCACCTTTTAACCTGCACTTTTGCGCTCCATCATGCAAAGTGAGTAAATGCTACCTACCATGTTTGCATGCCAGGCAGCATTTACTTTTAATTGTAAACAGTGTCTGCCAAAGTGAGCATGGCAGGCAGCATTTACAATGGCTCTCTATGGGATCCGCCGGATTTATTATAGTGCATAAAGCAGGCGTGCAAACCCATCCCGTCTCAAATGCTGGATCATATGCATGCCAGAAAGGAGGAAACGAGGCGTTAACACAAGTTGCATTCTGCCCCTCCTCTCTGGCATATAAATGATTGAAAATGCAGTGTGATGTACCAAACGTGCATTTAAGCCTTAAGCAAGTGGTGGACCGGAACAGGAGTAACCCCTGCATTTGTCCATTTGTACCTGTAGCCAATAAGCCATCATTTGCTCATTCCTCCGATCCCCTCTATTTTCCTTTCAAGAAAATTAATTGGAATTAGACAGTAGTTTAAAAAATGGCAAACTTGGGCGCAGTTTTATTTCCACAACAAAAGAATCACTGCGCACATTTTGTGAAATCCAGTCTGTAAGTGTGGCGCTTGCTCCATGTCCAAAATCACCTGCTTCCCCATATTCCTTTGCATAGCGTCCATAGTAGGGCCAACTCTCCCAACCCTTCGTGCATGAGCCTACCCTGCCCCTGCAGATGTCCGTGGGCGGGGAGAGCGCCGTTTCTTTTGGGGGAAGCTGACCCCTTGTTGTTACCACCAGACGCCCCTGCCGTTAGGCTCCCAAGAGGAGCTGGTCTGAGAAGAGCGAAGACCCTTCCGGCTTCCTCCTGGCTCATTCGGAGTCTGTCTTTTGTGTTTGGTTGCCCAAACACTGCCATATTCCAGCCTGACCGTCCTGCGACAGCGACATCCAGGTGTCGTCCTCCTTCTGTTCCTTTGTGGGGTGGGTGGGTGTAAAACAAAATCCATCTCAGCAGCGGCGGCGTGACGGGCGTCCTACTGCAGGTGCTGGATGCTCCTTGCTGTAGGACGCCGCCCATTATAAAGGGGTTACCCCACCCACTTCCTTTGTTTGCCCTTCGTGGGCTTTTGGTTGTTTTGGCGCCGTTCCGCGCCCGCACCCTCCCCTTACCCAGCGGCAGGGGAGAAAGGTTAGAGGAGGCCCCTGTAGAGGTTACCGGGCTGCCTCCTTCGTTTTTTCAGTTTTCTCCGTCGGCAGCTTCAGGCTAATTCCACCTCCCTTAGCATCTCACCCCAAAAACGACTTCGTTTTACGCCAGCATGTCATTTTCATGCTGGTGTAAAACCAATGGCTTCCCATGAAATCGGCTTTTTGTAGCACCTGCTAAAAGCCTTCTAAAAGCAGGCATGTGGACATGTGGTCCTGTCGCCCCCAGTTTCAGTGCATGGCCACCAACTATCTGGAATGCCCTCCCTCTTGATCTTAGGAGCTGTGTCTCCATTGCTCTTTTTAAAAAACAGCTAAAAACAATGTTGTTTAACGGAGGGACGTTTTAGTTACCACTAGGCCCTCTTGTTGCTTCTGAGACACTATCTGAACACTTGCCACTTTATGTTTTATGTCCTTGTGAGCGCCCCGAGGCCTGCGGGCGAGTGACGCGATATAACAATGACATAGATAGATAGATATGCTATAGGAATCCATGCATTCATGCCAGGCGCCATGTACACTTTTTACTCTACAAAAAAGCAAAAGAAAGAACAAACGCGATATTGCCTGTTTGCACAGTGCAAATGGCTTGCACAGAAGGCACCATTTTGAATGTGAGCTCAGTCGCAGTGGGTTCACTCGGCGCAACAGACACATTTAAAAAAAAAATAATAATAATCTTGGCCCTCTACAGGTTCCCCTCACCTAAAAATACCGCTTGGTTTGTTTACTTGTAAAAGCGCACACCAGCATAATAGACTCAGTGCGCTCAACAAATCCAGCTGCAGATCTGGTAACACAATGCACACAATAAAGTGGCACTCATCAATAAGGCCCTCATTACGACCCTGGCGGATTTCGCGGTGCTAAATGCACCGCGAAGCACGGCGGAAAGCCGTCGATAGCGCCATGGGGGTTGGCGGATTTACCACCCCATGCCGACCTTGGCGGAGCGGTAAATCCCCAATCCCCATTTTACCCTTCCCCATTCCCATTCTTGCCCCATAGGGTATAATGGGAGTGGGGAAGGAGTTAATTACGCCGCCGTAAAGTACGGCGGCGTAATTAACAACGAGGTCCCTTAGCGCCATGGTTTTCTCCGCCCGGCAAAACCAGGCGGAGAAAACCTCCATGGCACTAAGGGAACTCGTAGTACGGCGGACGGGTCCGCCGCGATTAGCGCTGGCGGAAACCCACTCCGCCAGGGTCCTAATGAGGGCCTATATCCTCTGCGGTGGCAGCGTTCGGCTGCACGCTGGTGTTTGTTTTGTTCCCAGGCACGCCCAGGTCCTGTTCCTTGCTTGCACTGCAAGGCGCTGGCTCCTTTTGTTCATGTAGATGCTGTGTGTTTCCGTGGTCACCTCTGTTTCCTCCCCACCCCCACTTGAATTCTGCTCGATAAACCCATGTGTGTGCAGCGCTGAAGTGCACAGAGCTTTCCCAAGTGCGCAATTGCTTCCTTCTGGGTCTATCAGTTGGCATCAGTCCGGTGGCGGGTTTATAGAAGGTGACATGCCCTTTTCAATACATAATATATTGCTATATTGGCATTGGAAGTATTAGTAAATCTAGTGGATTTCGGAATTAGGTAATCCACAAGAAAAATAACAGTTCATTGCAATCCAGCATCATAATATAGTACACTTTGGTTTGGGTTTTTTAAACGTTTTTATTTTTAAATCAAGGTGCAGCGCTTTTGATTTTTTGGGGCTCATTTTCCACATGGGGGTTCATAAATATACGAGTAACACTTTTTAGCATTTTTTTTAATCTCTTTATTTGTTGTAGTTTTATTTTCATAGCAAAGGCACGTGTCAGTTGTACTGATGCCAACACTCCATGTCCTCTGGACTATAAAACAGAACACATGAACGCAAGCTGGTCGCAATGCATTTAATTGCTGTGAAATTCGCCCTTTTCTACCACTTCCTACAAGGAGGTGGTTTCTATGGCAATCATTGTAATTGAAGTTTGCCATGTGTAAACGGCAGGCGGCCTTTACAATATTTGCCCTAAGAAGTGCAAAAAGAAGGGGTAAAGGCAACTTGGCAGATTTGTACACCTTTATTTCGTGGTGCAAATTATTTCAATTCTGTGGAGGGAATTTTTTCCACATAAGTGCAAATGTAACGGGTCCCCTCCTCGCAAATCTACCCTTTGAATAAAATGACATTGGACTTTTGGGGGGGCAACATGTGTTATCATCAAGTATTGATCAGATAGTAAATTGATCTCCAATCATGATTCACTGATTTTAAGGGTTAGAAAAAACAAATTGCATACGTAGTATGTTTAAATCAGGCAATTGCTGTGGCACAGTATCACGTGGATAGCCCGGATGCTCAGAGCCACGGGGAGAAATCGATCCAGATACCAACACACTAGGGGTTCATTTTTCTGACCTCTCGGAGTTGCAAAACATTTGTAAAAACCTGTGTGCATGGTTTTTTTAACTCATGATTTTCCACTCTGGGGGATTTCCCAATTTTTGACAGGTGTAGCTTGGACACAGAACAAAAGTTATGTTTACGCCGGATCCATCCGCACTACCTGCTAAGAAAAGCAATGCATTCGCCCAGGCATCTTGATTTTTCTGCAGTCGTGAATGCACTTAATTCACATGTCCATGTGCCCTCTCTGTGGAAACATAAGCAATTCCAGGTATGTTTTAGCCTTGGTGGCCATCATCGGTGAGCTGAAACTTGGTTCCTTATGGTGCATCAAGGGCTCACGTGTGGACAAGTCCTCTATCGCTCATTGATACAAATATAACTAAACATGGAATGGGTGAAACGATTTGAATTAATCTTAACCAATGGCATTAGCCTGATCAACGTTCCACACCCTCTTCTTTAGTCCATCTGCACCGTTAGAGAAGAGGACCAGCCATGTGCATACTTTCACTGCCACCAATCCGTGCAGACTGGTCAAACTGATCGGCCATGTTCTCTCTCTGCACAGAAACACAAGAAAACCCATGCATATCTCAGACTTCTTGGGCCCTGTCAGTGATTTCCTTGTCAGCGAGAAATCGGTCCATCTCTGCGTGCACCCTCTCTCACATAGGGAGACCAACTAGAACCACAAACTGTTATGGGTGACAGGTTTACCAAAGGCACTCACTGCTCAAGGCAATGTTCCACACCCCAGGTTTTCAACCCACCAGGGCCATTGCAGAAGGTGATCAGCTATATGCAAATCAGTATTGGAACTGCCACCAACATTCAGACCAACCTGAGTTGCTACGCCATGCCCCCTCTTTCCAGAAACCCCAGGCATGCTTCTGGCTTGTTGCACTTAATCAGTGAGTTGAAGCGTGGTTTCCTATGGCCACTGAGGCTGAAACATACCTGGGGTTGGTTGTAGTCTCATATATGTGTACAAGTAGATCAGGATGGACTTCCTATTTTGGGGTGGGACCAAGCCTGATTTTGATATAGGGCCTCATTACGAGTCCGACGGTAACCGTGCCGGAAAAACCGGCAGGTTACCGCCAGACCCGTATTATCATTCCGCCTCCGTGATTCCCGGAATCACCGGGGCATTACGACCCCAGTGACCCGGGAATTCTGGAGGCGGAATTCTGTAAGTCCCCATTCCCAGGACTCCATGGGGATGTGGACAATGGAAACACCGGTTCCGTCTATGACGGAGCCGGTGTTTCCATGTCCGCCTACAGGCTGGTGGTGTAAATCCCGGCAGGTCAGACCTGGTGGGAGTGACACCTCCTGCCTGCAGGACTCCTAATCAGCCGGTCCGGAAACAACGGTGGCGGCGGTTTTACCACCACCGTTCTTTCCGGACCGACAGGGTCATAATGAGGCCCATAGTCTTTGCCGTCCTGTAATGGCTTGGCAGGCTGAAATAAATGTACTGGAGGGTTGCAGAGAGCAGAGCTTATGTTTGATTCAAAACCTTCCCGCCATCAACCTTCAGATTTGCCACTGTAGAATACCTACTTGGCAAGAGTGTAATACTGCTCTCAATGATACTGTCATTGGCATTCAAAACATGTGTTCTTAATGCTAAATGATTTCCCCCGGGACTAAATATATGAAGCTATACATTCTTGGCATAATCCTTTCTCCAGAAGGTGTTTAAATAACACCAGAATCATAGTTATGTATCTTTAGAACAACATGATGTTTAAATATTGCTAGAATTTAGACTGGTTGGGGGGCGTGG
This sequence comes from Ambystoma mexicanum, assembly GCF_040938575.1. NCBI lineage: Eukaryota > Metazoa > Chordata > Amphibia > Caudata > Ambystomatidae > Ambystoma > Ambystoma mexicanum. Next base: position 1,090,619,740 of record NC_090927.1, read on the forward strand.
CCGGCGACCAAGCAAGATGGTCACATGATTGATGAGCTCTTAGACAGAGCACTACTCTAATGGCCCTTTGTTCCCAATAATGGAGTAAAGACCTATCAATTTTACCTGATATGTGATGCCAGGGTGATTGTGGATACTCCAGTGGGTTTCTCGCTTTTGTCCGTGAAGTGCCGGGAATCGCGGGAGATTGTGCTTTCCTGAATGCATGTGAGGTGGTTTGGCGAGGGACCGTCAAGACCGCTACTGCGAACGCAGCTCTTTGATGCAGTTTGTTAGGTTGGTTTGTCGTGGGTAGCAGTTGCAGACTTCTGCTGAATTTCATCTTCATAGTCTGCTCCATGTTCCTGCGCAGCTTCTCCTCTACACCGACAGTTTGGCAGAACAACACACTGCCTCCTCTGAGTTAATATTGCCGCGTCACTTTCTACGTGAGAATGTGGTTGCTTGAAATGCTTCAGGCCTCTCAGGCTTGACACCAAGTGTCGAATGCTGGTGTTACGCCTACAAATCTGCTTTCTGCATTTAATCTTTTCTATGTGCATTTCCAGTTTTCTCAAAACATTATTCAATGCCAAAGCTCCCTATAGAGATTATTTCTGATAATTAACGTCCTGTTGGAGCAATAATGGCTACTCAGAACTGTGCTTCCGGAAAGTTAGCCTCCATCAATAAAGGCATGGCGATGTATTTGCAAGAACTGTTGTTTATATAATCCTCTATCTCTGCCCTGGATTCAAGATACTTGGTACTTCAGGATGATATTAGTTCTTTTAAAAAGGACATTAAAATGATTAACTCCAGACTATCTGAGGTAGAGGAGCGGGTGCCAATACACAAGATAGAATGGCATCCATGGAACAAATGCACAGTAAAATCCAACTTTTGGAAGAGGAAGCTGCCAATTTAGAAGATCGAAATAGGAGAGATAATATAAGGATGTATGCAGTACCAGATAACATGGAACAAAATGACCCCATTGCGTTTCTGACTGACTGGCTTCCAAACATTTTGAATATTGCCTTTTTACCTCCTCTGGAATTCCAACGTGCCCACAGAATAAGACTGCGATTTGTTTCAAAAAGCAACTCACCCAGACCCATGATTGCTTGCCTATTATGACACCAACAAGCACAACGAATCCTACTTACATCTAAGAAAAACTAAGGCAACAAGATGTTTATTATTCCAGATTTCTCCAAAGCAACACAGGACCAGAGAAAGCGATTTCTATACCTGGATATTAAATATGGCCTGTTGGAACCAGCTAGAATGCTAATAACCCTACCAGGTGGCATTACCAAGGAATATCAAAACCCAGAAGACCTGTATGCCCTCATAAAAGCACTTCAATTGACAGATATGGACACTTTACCTCAAGTGAAGCCAACGCATACTCTCAGCATTATATACTTGCCCAAAATCTAGTGGTGTGACACAAATATGAACTTGGTAAACCACAGCACTCCAGAAGCAGACCCGATTTTAATGCTGCTGCCAATGCTAGTTCTTTTGACACTATTGAAAAACAAAGAGATACATCCAGTTCCCTGATAAAGCATATTGACATAGATGAAATAGCTTCAAACAAATAGCTTTGTCATGTCCATGATGTCATATGGGTTTACCCCTAATTTGCTCTCTCTCACTAGCCATAACTAATGGGCCCTAATTTGCTTATCTTATAGAATGGCTCCGTCTGTCTCATTGATTCGTTGATGGCACTCTTGTTGTTTCTTATGGCAGCTCCTATGAGCATCATATTTCAACAGCTTTGCAAATTGTTATATAGTAATTGGTTTATTATTTCTCATGCTCTTTATATTATTAAAAACATCATTTATGAGTACTTATTATATGTTCCCTCTCCTTCTGTGTTTTCCTTACATTCCAGGTACATTAATCGCATTGAAACTATTGTTATTTCAGGTGATCTAATTACTAATATTCCAAAATTGATTCCAACTTGCTCTTCATTGTATGTTTTTCACTTCAGTATTATATTCATTTTGTTTTCTTATCATCACTTTGTAATTATATGCTTCCATGAGTATTAAAGTTATGTCTTGGAATGTCAAAGGGTTCAATAATCCCATTAAAAGACAACGAATTCTCAACCAATTAGGGAAAAGTAATCCAGACATTGCATGTATTCAGGAAACGCTCTTGGAATCCATTTTAGAAAACAATAAATTAACCAATCTTTGGGTAAAACATGTTTTTTTTGCTCCTGCAGTAGATAAAAGGGTGGAGTTAGTATACTCATACGTAAGAAAACTTCATTCCGATTGATTAATGAACTTCACAACCCCTTTGGAGGTTGGTCTATTGTGGACGCCATTATCAACAAACTGCCAGTCACAATTCTTAACATTTCTGGCCCTAATGCTCCTAATCCTCTGTTTTGGAATAATTTAAAACAATCACTTTTTAATAAAAACTTTGAACGGCTTATAATTTGCAGTGATTGTAACCAAATCTGTGATTTTACCTTAGATCGTAAATCAGACTCCAAATGTATCAACTCAAAATCCCACAAACAATTTCTTAATTTCATTGAAGACCTGACACTTGTTGATATGTGGTGCTTCTGTCACCCTGACGTTAAGGAGTGTACCTTTTACTCTGCCTTTGCATAAATACTTGATCATATTTTCATTAATTCACCCCTAGTGCCCAATATCCTCCACTCTGAAATTGGTCCTGTTATCAGTTCTGATCATGCTCATGTTCTCACTGTTTTGGAATGGGAACCTTTACCTTTATGTGCTTCTAGATGGAGATTTAATTCCCCTTTTATCAAATTACTCTGATTTTATCCAACAATTCAATACCCTTTTCACTGAATTCTTTACCCTTAATAACATCCTAGACACATCTATACATAATAATTGGGATGCTTTCAAAGCCACTTTTTCTGTGGTTTCATTATACGGTATGCTCCTTTAAAAAAAGAAAAAATGAGAAATTCCCCCAAGATTTACTCCACTCGATACAATTGCTGGAAACAGCTTATTTTAATAACCCTTTGGAAAACTCCTTTAAATCCCTCCTTGCAAAACGCATTGAATTCAATAAATACAATATCAATAAAGCATGCTCTGGTTTAGCCCCTCCTTTATTAAACTAATTTCTCCTTTATTATCTACTCCTTCAACCAGACTCTATACTAACAGCTCTTACACCAAATCATTCCCCATTCGATGGGGCACCAGACAGGGATGACCGCTATCTCCACTGCTTTTTGTCCTTGCCCTTGAACCTTTTCTTCAAGGTATTTCAGTTAATGATAGCATAAACGGAGTCACTATTAAAGACATCTCTATTAAACTTTCCGCTTATGCAGATTATATTTTACTCTACTTGTCGGACCCTACTTCTTCTCTACCTACACTTATGCCTACTGTTGAGCAATGTGCCTCTGTCTCTGGTTACAAATTAAACTTTGAAAAATCTGAAATCTTACCCCTTACTAACTCATGTGTTATGGTGTCCATTCCTCTGTTTGGTATGAAATGGGCCACTTCCTCCATTAAATACTTAGAGATCCATATTGCTAAACATATTGCATCTCCCCTAAGTCTAACTCAATCTACCATCATTTATAACATTAATTCCTCTATCAATCACTGGTCCCCTTTGTTCCTTTCGTGGTGGAGTAGGTTAGATTCTATTAAAATGATCCTGTGACCCATTTTCCTGCATTACCTCTCTATGATACCAATATTATTTCCAGCTTCTTTCTTTAAAAAAATAGTTTTTTTAAAAATAAATTTGCTCTGGAAAAATAAAACCCCCAAAATTGCTCTCAATAAACTTAAATCTTGTAAATCTACAGGTGGAGTAACATTTCCTGACTTTCCCAAATACCAGAAGTCTTTTCTTTTACATCAAATTACTTTATGCCTGACCTCAGAACCTCATTACATTAATACCCCCACTTGGATCATAATTGAATCCAAACTCAGTGCACCTTTGACATTCCCACACTTCCTCAAAACCTCCTCATGGCCTGGGATTAAAAAGCTACCGCTCTTATATTCTTCCAAATAGGCATGGAATTGCTTAATATTAACCTCCCCTATTACACAAGATGCATCTGTGCCATTTTATGGTTCAACAAAGCTTTCCCTTTGAAACTCAACCAGAACATCTTACACAAATGGTGTGCAGAAGGCATCATGCTAGTCGCACATCTATTCAAGAATAACCTTCCCATACCTTTTCAGGAACTTTGTAATCGATTCAATTTAGATCAGTATGATTTTAAAACATATGCTACTATCACTAAACTTATCTCCAAAGCAATTTCCCAGTATACCCAAGAAAACTTCTAAATATATTGAATCAACATCATAGTATCATTCTACCAAAGCTTCCAAGTTTCACTCTATGCTAAATGTGTCCAAAGATACCTTTTCCAAACTTGCAGTGCTATGGGAAGCAAATTGGGATATATCAATTTCAAAGAAATCGTGGTTGAAGATATGGAAACAGTGTTTTACCTCTTCTGTTGCTGCTAATCTCACTCAATCTCACTATTTTATTTTACATAGAGCATATTTAATACCACGCAGGTTTGCCAAAATGAGAAATTCCAGCAGCAACCTTTGTTGATCTTGTTAGTTTCCTTCTGCTAATTTTTTTCAATCAATTTACAATTGTAAATGTTTTTTTCATTTTGGTCCCCACTCTGGAAATGCGTGCAAAATATGTTTTCCTTCCAGTAACGCCTTACAATGTGCACTATTATAAGTGTGGGCAGAGTGTGTTTGGCGGTGTTCGGCGAGTGCGTAGGCTGGGGTCTTGCCTTTAGCATCCCGGACTGGTGGCCCAACCTTACCCTTTTCTTTTCGGACGGAAGCGCTAAACAATCTGGTTGTAGCAATGCCTGGTAAAGCAATGACGAAGACCAAACATTATAATCTTGGAAAAGGTAAACCATATGGGAAAAGCTCCAGCCATCAACGCGAAGAAAAGGTTGTGACAAATAAACCATGTTATGATAAACAGGACAAAGTGAATATTTCATTAAACACTGTTGATGTGACAAATCGTAAATCCAAAACTAATCATGATTCCGCCCAAATTACTGACTTTTTCAAACCCGGAAATGAACCATTGAAGATGACAGCGCATCCCTGTCGTCCACCACCACCGTTGTGATCCATGCCTCTAACATCTGCGGTGGTGATATGTCATCGCCCCCCCATTGCACGATGCGATCGATGATAATTCTCTGTTAGAATTATATTACCGTCTTTGTGGTATGAACAGAGAGACAGCTGAAGCGGAGGTTTCCATGGCGCAATGTATGAATGACAAATCTGCTGCTAAACCGTCACGCTCCATAATAACAGATCCTCACCTCAGCTGTCCAGTACTTCCTCTTTGTTGCCCCTCACTGGTCTTCCTAGCTACCAGATGTCTGAGCAATCTGCCCGGAAATAAGTTATTAATATAACTAACAGAAGTGAATCTGGTGACTTGTTACATATGCCAAAGAGAAAGAAAGGTCTACTGTTGAAAGTAACCTGTTCCCCTCGATTGGCCTTGTACATTTTGAATTAAAAATGTTAATTAAATTGAGTGATCAGACATACTATCAAATGCAAAAAAATTGTCAGATGCTGGAATCAATGTTACAATTGAAAGACAATGCATGTGTAGTAAATAGTGAGAAGACCTCTAAAAATACCAACGGGGAAGTAATTGAAGTGCAAGCCACTTTAAATCATCTTGCTGTGAATGGTGAAGTGGGGAACTCTTATAATGTGTCGGGTCCCCACTTTCTAATCCATCTAGCAAACAAAGGAGGAAACGTGCGAAACAACGCAAGCAATGCCTCGTCCAACCAATCCTCGTAAACAGCATTGAAGATTAAATATACAACATCAGCCAAACTTTGAATTCAACTGTGGCCTCATTGGCAACTAACAAAGCAAGGTCAAAACGCATATGTAAGCTTGAAAACAGGAAAAGGAAAAGGCAATCAGTTAAAACTGGTACCATGACTAGTTGGCTGTCATTAAATGGCATTGCTATTAAGAAAAAACCTAACGCATCTAACGATTTGACAACTGCAGATTATTCATTGCATGACTCTGGGGGTAATGATCATCATGAAATTTGAAAGAAAAAAATCCTGTAATATCTCCTGTGATGGCATAGGTATCGAAGACAAACCAACCAAACATAGCAAAGCCATTCCTGACGATAGAGTTGTTACCTTAAGCGAAAAAATAGACAAGCGTACCAAGAAATTGCTAAATAGACCTTTATTGCTTGAGATTTGTACAAAGATTCCTGCTTTGCGAATATTAAAATCTTGCGACTTTGACATTGTTCAACCATTGAAATACCAGTTTGGAGTGATCTCACTTGTTCATTGTGTGTTACCAGCGACTGCCACACTTATCCGCTTCCAAGAGGATTCTTTTAACTTTTTGGGATATGATCTGGATATTGTAATTTCGGTGGCTACTGTTCCTCATCCTTGTGAACACTGTGGCACTTCTAAGCCCAAACCATTGCCTACCCCACCTGTGCAAATGGAAAGTTCATCATAAAATCAAGCGCAGTGGAAATGGCTCAAGATATTGTTGAGGCAGTTGGAATTGTCTCAGCCGTGAAAGATACAGATTGCTTAATGGAACACGAGAGGTCACATGCACTTTTTAAGACTAGGTGGTTCTCTTGATGACCTTGTGAAATTCCCTGTATTTTTATTGCAGGAAATCTGGCTCCTGAATTACTTCCATGTCGATACTTATTGTATATACCAACGCCATGCAAAAAAGGGAGAGAAAGGTCGTCCCTTCGGAGGTTTATTAACAGGAATTTGTCACGATTTTCATGCCAGTGGAATTCCTCTTATACCTGACAATGATTATGTGCTATCCATCCAAATCAAAGCTAAAGAGGGATTGTATACACTTAATATTCTTATTATTAACATCTATGACCCCCCGACTAAAGAGTGCACGATAGAAATACACAACACACTTGATATGGTGTTGACTAATTGGCTGATGATTGAGGAAAATTATATTGTTATGCTTGGTGGGGATATCAACGCTCACTGTGGGGTATCGACTATGAAGGTGGCTTTTAATTATATATTGCAAACAAACGTAATGACCAATGACAAGAGTAATGTTCGGGGAAGAGTGTGGTCTAATTTCATGCAACACTCGGAGATATGGCCTCTGAACGGTAGGACTGCCAGTGATACTCCTAGCAAGCGTACCTGGAGTATTGGTGTAAAATCTGCCACCCTGGATTACTTATGTGGGAATATGCCTGCACTTAACCACATAAGTGATTTTGAGGTTATTGCATTACCCTACAGTGACCATTCCCTTGTCTCGGTGAAATTGAATCTGTCCTAAACGAGACCCACTATACGTGGTCCAACAAATATTTGATTCTCTAATTGTGGATCCAAAATAAAATAGAATTAAATAGAAATTAAGAAGTTGAACAAAAGAATCCACAAATTCATAAGCAATCTAACATCTGATAGTACCCAATTGAATTGCAATGAAATTGAGACCCTTATTAGACAATTGACTATGGAAGTGACCTCTAATCGTGGTATCCCCTTTATTGCCTCAGGTAAAACCCATAAGTCTTCCTATGATGGGGAGTGGGTGGTGGTAAGGCGAGCTCATCGCCGTGAACTTCAGAAGTTAAAAAAACTCCCTATTGTATGGGACGAATACACAGCTTGAAGAAAACACATGACTAATGTATTTAGGGGATGATGTAAACGCCATTGATTAGGGAAAGTGAATTAAAAATGGCAAATGCTGATAGGAACGTTGCAAAAAGGGGATAGTAGATCCATATGGAAGGTGTTGAACAAAGTTAGAGGCAGTTGTTTAGCCCAACCCCTAAATGCGATTGGGGAACAGATCTGGGTGGATTATCTCACAGAAAACATATATGATGGGCAAATTGAGGAATCGGTTCTACATACCGCAGAGGCTTGGGCCTTGAAATTTAGTAGAAGTGAGATAATTAGCATAATTAGTAAGTGGACTGGGCCCAGCAAGGATTTCACAATAGAGACACAAAGGGAACCAAACCTGGAAGTCACCTTCTTTCCTGGATCCAAAAGGGCTGAGGAGTACCAGGTGGCCTGGATGTCCAGTGCCTTCCCAGTCTCAACTAGCTGCTGATTTCAGCTCACAAGACTGATTTGCCAACAAGTTCCGACCCGCTGGTCATTTCTCTCTCTTTGCATAAAGAAAAATAATCAATTTCATGAGCTTGTTCCAGCAAGCAAAAGTGGGTCCAAAACTGTTTGTGTGATTTCACAGATTTGGCAGTGGAACTAAAGGTCATTGATGCTCTGCAGCAGCTCCAGCCAATTAAATGTCATTAACTAGCATATTTTCCAAGAATAGAAAATGGGGGAGGAAGACCTTGATGGGAAGTTCAATCTTAGAAACCTGATACTCAGAGTATTTCATTCCCTACAAGCTTCTCCTCCCTTTTAAGAAAGAAGGCAAACCCATTTAAAACTTTGTTTTCACTTACTACAACTTCAAGTCCAATCTGTCCATGTATTGTAAATACATATTCTTTTGTTCCTACCAGAAAAACAGAAAGTATTTTATTTCCACTTTATTATTATATTCCAATGCAATGACTTTCTGATAAAAGTCCAATTCCATAGCCCATTAGAATATTTTTCTCACATTTCCATATTGTTAATTCTGAGCCGTCTGTTCGTTACAAAAAGGAAGTGGATTCTTAAAATGTTTAGTGTGTATAGTTAATGTGCAAATGTAAGCTGTCCCCCTCAATGCATTATATAATGAAAATGACAACCATAGAAATGATATTGGTGCTTCTTTGTTTTTTCATTCAGCACGTAAATGCAGTCTGCTGATAGCTCTTTCTGAATACCAATCCTTGTCTTGACTTCCAGATCATTAACACCAAAAATCAGCATTTAGACATTTTTCTAAATCCTGCCTACAATAATTTCACTCATTTGAAAGAGGACTTTCATAAGACCACAAAGAAATGGCATTTATCTAACATGTTGATGTATGCTGTCCTTTCTTGTTTATAATGGAGTAAAGCCAATATAAGTTGCAGCTGTGATTTATATTATTTCATAAATGTTGTCAGGGATCTAACTATTCAGCAAAGAGTTAGATACAGAGTGATCCCAGTCCCAAGAACTTAAGCCAGAAGTGGTTGGAGAATATGACAGAGTAAAATGACATAATTAACAGCTTCCATAAAGCCTGTTAGCACCTGCATTCCAGTACAGACCTTTTGCAGCCAATCTGAATGCTCAGAATGCAGTCTAAAACCTCCAGTACACACCTAATTCCAATAACCTTTAATATCGTGTGCTACACTTGTTATTCTGGAGGAGGAGTGCTTAAATCATGAACATTGAATAATAATGTTTATGATCGTACAACTGCATTTATATTCACAAAGACACAGTCTTAAAACTATATTTAAGTTAATTTAATACGTTCTTGTTTCTAAAAGAATGAAACAACAATGTTATTTCTTGATTGGTCTATACATCTCGAATGATACATCATTGCCTGTTTCAAGGTCTTAACCCCCTTCGTCAAATGCCCTACAATGAAAATAAAAAAAAAGTGATCACTCATTTGAAAAACCTAAATTAGGTACCTTCTTCTGCATAATTCTCCACCTTTGGTATTTTCATCAGTTAAACAATATGCCACTCACTTATGCCAATTACTTTTCAAAGAACTAAGGTGCTCCTATTAATAGTTTTGAGTAGCAATTCAAATTTTTTACTAGAATTCGCTTTTCAGTGCTAGCATTCGCTTTTCAGGTGTTTCATATTTCAGTGAAGAGGAATGAACCTTTGAGCGGGACCCAGGTAAATCAGGAAAACTGAGAATCCACTCCCTCATCCTTTTTACTATTTGTAAACCATAAGAAGGTCTGCTTCTGATGTCACCTTGCTGTATGTCATGCAATGTGTTGCTTTGATTGACGCCATCGGGCAACATGAGTCATTAGGTACAGCGCCACATCTAGGCAGTCTCCTGCAATGCAGTGAAAAAATATTCTCTTGAATCGAATATAAAAAAGGCAAAACTATCACTGCTTTATTTTGTGCCAGCTGCTTCAGAATCTTATCAGCAATCACTTCCAAACAATAAAACCATCTAATTGTCCAATTCAAAATGCACACTAATATAATTTTTTTCTCAAAGTTGCTAAATGATCAGATACAAGTCAAACATAAATGTAATTATTCTTGTAATTTCTTTAACCATATTTCAATCATTAGACTCACCTCATTAGGTTTAATCATCCATCAGTTAAACATAGTCCTTATCTGTTAAGAAATTTGCAAATGATCCTCACAAATCTGAGATTACATTTTACCCATAAAAATTCAACATAATTATGAAGTGAAATATTGTAAGAAAGCAACATACTAAAAATACCCTAACTGATATAACAAAAACATAAGCTCTGCAGTTATTATTCAGCTTTTTCAGTAAATCAGTTCAATCATTCAATTAAATTAAATTCAAAATAGGTTAATTTTGGCCACATCCCATAAACATACAAATGACAAAGCAATCCATTGGTCCATTAAAATAATTGTTAATATAATGCCATATCAATTAAATAAACAATTACTGCATTGAGCCAATAAGATGTCACACCCTTCTACATCAATACTCATTGAAAATAAAAGTTCCTCTTTTTTGGCTGCTGCAAGTAAGTCCCTAAAAAGGATTTCACACATGGCATATGCATATATTAACTTTTAATAGCATTGTACTTCGTACGATTAATCAACCCTCTTCTACATGTAAGTCCACTGGACTGTCCATCACCATTTTATTTTGCTTAAGGCGCACCTGCAAAACCAGGCTTTCTCAGTCATCTTACAAAATACTTCAGCCATTGCAAGGTGCTTGATTCCATAGCTCTTCAGGCATACCATCAAATTCTGTTTGTGTACAAATCTACCAACATTTACGCTGTTGAACCAGAAGAAGCTCCTTTAAGTTACAAGGGGTCCCTGACGAATGGTCTGCAGAGATGACTAAAGAAACAGAAACATGACATGATGGGCAAAATTACATTTAGAAACAACATGTTCTTATGATTTAAGATAAGTGAATTGGCAGGACTGAGCCTATATAGTTATCCATTAAAAGAACCAGACCAGGAATTTTTAAATATATAGTTTATGATCTTGTGACCTCAGGCACTGGTGCAAGCAATTGAATGACTAGCCTTTTTTAAATGTGTTGCTTTTTTCTGGGCTAATGTGATTTTCACACATCTGAGTATGAGTGTTAGGGCCTCATTACGAGTTTGGAGGCAGCCATGCCCTGGCTGCCTCCAAACTCGGGTCCGGGTCCGTGGTCCCTGAATGGGGAAATACCGGGCCATTCCGACTTTGGAGGGCTCAGTGTTTCCCCATTCAGGGAACCCGGACCAGAACCATCCCCATTCCCATTGAGCCCCTAGAGGGCTCAATGGGAATAGGGAGGGAGCTAACAATGGGCTCGTTAATAACGGGCCCGTTGTTAGCTCCCTGGTCTCCTCGCGGGACCCGCAAAGGACGTCTGGTCTGACCAGACATCCAGAGCAGGTCTCGCAAGGGAACCTCGTAATAGGGCAGAATGGGTTTAACGGCACCGGCACCTTTACCGGCACCATTAAACCCATTCCACCTGGGTCGTAATGAGGCCCTTAGTCTTTTTATGTCACACAAGTGTGAAGGTCCATTGGAGATGACATTTATATAAAGAATTGAATGTAATCACTTTGTGAAAATGTTTTATTATATGATCAAAAGTATTTGATAACTATAAGTACTTGAAGATGTGGTACTTTTGACGAAAATTCTCCAAAAACATTTTTTAATACAATCACCTGTAAATAGTATGTTCCCATGTACTGCAAATGACCAAATTAACACAGATCCCTACTGTTTATAAATCTTATTTTATGTCTTCATCTTAGGTGGTTTTGAACATGTTCCAATCTTGAAACTTTGAATTTGCCTACAGAATAACCCACTTCTATTTAGTCTTGTGCAACACTCGATAAGTGTTCTTATTTCTGGTATCTGATTTGTGTTCCATGATACAATCTTTCAATTTTCTGCCGATTCGGCTGACATAGATTTTTCCACTTGGACATTACATGGCCTAGATTAAAAATCCTGCTAAACACGTTTTAAACACCCGATGAGTATTTGTATTTGTGTTCATTTAAAGAACATGGATGTCAATTTCAATAAGAAAATACTTACAATAACACATTCACAGATGATGGAGTCATTTTCTGGAAAGGTGCCTGCACAGTATCACAAAAATTAGAAAAAGGGGTAAACCTGTTTATGAGAGTATAAAAACGTCAGAGATATACAAGCAACAAAATTGAGTAAAATTGAGGTTGCAGTCCCACAGCAAGATTTTTCTATTGAAAAGATGTTTAAGCTTTTAATAATCTTCCCTATCCTCGCTATTGCAAGTGTCAGGTAACCATTCAATAGCTTCAATGACTCTTTTATTTAATAATGCAAAATTGATCTCTTTATGCCTAGGTTCATTGTCATAACACCATGCCAAATGGCCCAATAAGGGTCACGGTCTACAAAGATGTTAGACCCAATTCCAACCTTAGATCCAAATATATCTAAGACATGTTCACTATAATATGATCTGTATATACATTTACCAAAACAATTAGAAATAAATAGAAAGAGATACATGTTGAAACCTAAGCATTTACTATGTTTTAAAAGAAACATATGAACATCCTCCATAGTTTTATTGTAAGAAAAATGTGTACATGTATCATTTTCTAAATGACATGAGAAGTGATTTAAAACAAGGAACAACTATGTATTAGGATATATTTTACGATTTCCATACATGGGTATTGAAAAAAAAGTGATAATTACTGTAAATGTATGTATGTATAGAAAAGGAATTAAGTTTAAAAAAATCACCATTTGCTTGAAAACATGTACATAATGTATATTTCTTTCAGTGTGTCTTTTGTAAGTGATTAACATGTTAACATTCAAATAAAATACATACTGTACAAAGTAAAAGTACTCATAAAATAGTATCCAATTTTTCTGTGATGTCATCATTGCGGTCGTAGGGGGTGAAAAAGTTAATGTGACTTTAGCTGAATTTCGGGGGTTTTGTTGTGTTGAGTTCTCACTGCAACTAAAGTTTTTTCATTGAATATATATATATATATATATGTATTTATGTATTTATTTATTGGACGGCCTGCGGTAGCAGCCATGTAGTTATGGTTGAGCTGGTTTACTATGAACAGATCAAATCCGAAATGACTGAGGGAGAAAAAAAACAAAAGTTATTTTTCCGATAATAACTTTCGGTTTTGTCTCCCAAGGACATTTCAGACCACCCGCTCCCCCCATCCCATTACTTACCTTCTGGTGGCATACAGCGAAGTGTGCCGCCACCTCTGCAATCCCTCTGCGATGCCAGTTCCCATCAGGCACATGTAAGGGAACCAGCGCCACAGGGTTCTTTCCTTTTTCTTTTAACATTGCTTGTTCCCCACTTACCATTATATGGAATCAGGGGATACCCAATACCCCCTGAAGTGGAATTTGTTTTTTTTCCAATGCCCTTTTCTGCATTTTCTTCCTTTCGATTTCTTTTTCATGATAATTTATATGGATACCAAGTTGCTCAACTCATAGAAAGAGCACTTTTTGGGCGGCCTATAACTTTGGCGCCTTTGGACGAATCCTCACCAAACTGCAAAAAAGTATACGGCCACCTCGGAATGATTTGCCAAAGTTTGGTGTGGTTTCGTCCAGGTTTCGTCCAGGGTGCAAAATTATAAGGCGGGGTCCCAAAATGTTTGAAATCCTCATACAAAACAATGGAAAAAAACATTGTTCACAGCAACAGCCCAAACCGCAGTATGGATTTTCATCAAACTTGAGCGTGGCTTGGTCCCAAAAGTGTGCTTTTGCAAATTTGGTGTAAATCTGTTAAGTAGCTTTTTCAAAGATTGGCAAAAATGTGTGATATCTGGGTCCATTCTGCAGACTCATTTCTTGATTCGGAGTCCGCATATGCCCATGGGGCAATCAGAGGGTGGTTTGGTGTCCACGGACAACAAAGCTGCACACTGATTGGATGTTTCTAAACGTGAGGTGCGCCATCATTTTTTAAACGGTCTCCACATTGGGTCCATATTGGGTCCAATATGGCCAGCCGTCATTGTCCACGGACAACGCGGAGAGCAAAAAGTCTGAAATTACATTTGGGGTTATTTTGTGGCTGAAAGAGGGCCTTGAAAGGGTGGGGAGTGAAAATATGATATGCAGCTGTTCTTACAGGTGAAAGAAAGTGGTACAGGTGCCGCCGAGTCCACGGTAATTTTTGCTGTCCATGGATGTCATTGGGGGTGGGGGGATTGTGGGCGAGTCTTTTTATTTGAAGGTTTATTGTACATTCTTGTTAGTGGGAGTATACAGTGTTTGTAATATGGTGGAATGATAATATTGAAGTGTATATGGTATTTATGATTGTTGTACAACTTAGGTTGTAATTTATTAAGGTATGAGGAATTGTTGGGAAAAAGAGTTTATAAAGTTGTGGCCAGATCAACTAAGAATGGGTCTAGGTGCTCTCGAAGGGTAAACTTTCAACTTGAAATCTCATAGATTGGCTGAAAATGCAGTTTCAAACTGTCTGTAGTGCATGGACACCGTCTGGGGATGTCCACAGCGCCAACGGTTGTCTGCAGATCTGGCAAGTGTGAGACGTCAGGCACATGCACAGGGATGTCCAAAATAGGGGTGCTGTCTGCTGACCAATTAAAAGTATGTCATGCGATACCAGGTTTGTCCCGACACAGCGCAATGTCTGCGGATGGCATATTTCATAAACAGACCCCTGAACAGTCATATGGCCTGCAGACTATTGATTGGGGTTTTAAAAAGAAAAAGGAAGTTTTCCCTGAATAATATACAAGATATTTATAGTATAAAAATACATTTATTTATGAAAAGGATGGGGTATTGGAATGGGAAACATAAACGGGAGAAGTTAGAATTTCTACAAAATCATCATCAGGGAGGGAGTGAGGGAGAGAAGTTTTGTCACACTGTCTTTGAATTATATTTTGGGAATTTGATTGGGTTGATTGTTAGGGGTAAGGGGGACAGGTACAAGTAGGACAGTGATAATCAGAATGACATGATTTTTGACATAATTTAGAAGTTGCTTAAAGTCATTTCTAAGTTCATCTAATTTTGAAGACAAGATCATGATTTCATTATGTACAGCTGGGGCTTGGATTTGTCTTTTTGATTGTTGGGATTCTCCATAATTAATCTGTGGTGTAGTTTCTTCATGTAAGCTATGAATTTTAAGAAACGAAGAGATTATTATTTGAATGAACTCTGAATAAATTACATTATTTGTTTATTTTGAAAGATGTATTGTTTACCATTAGAGATTTCATCATCACTCATTTCTTCTTTGGGAAAGTGTTCTTCTAGCCACTTAAGTGTGTTTGCCATTTCGGTCAAAGTTACAAATTGTGATATTCCCTTATGAGAAATGTTTATATAATAAATGGTGTGTCAGTCAACAAAAACAAGTGGCCTAGATATGTGATGTTATCAGTGATGTCATCAATTATATTTGTGATGCCATCTTTGATGTCCGGGGTGTTAGTGTTAGCAGTGCACGCTGGGGGTGCGATTTATGGTTGCAAGAAGTGCTCTTTCTATGGTTGAATTCTATTGTGGTGGTAGTGGCCAGTCGCCAAATTCACAATTCCTCTCTAGATATGGTCAAGTGGATTCTGTAAAAACATGGAACAATGCCTTAATCTTACTACTGTGTCCACCTATTCACCATGCAACAACATGGGCAGTACTGGAATAATATTTCTTGCAAAAACATAGTAGGCTCACCTGAGCTTTTAGATTAGAGAGCTATCCATCCTGCTCTGATGCAGGGGCACTTGTTCTGAAGAATGATGATGCTTTGGTGCGGAGGGGAGCAAAAAATAAGGGGGTGGAATTACTATGGAGTCTCTAGTGCAGGAGAACTGTTCTGTAATGAGTGGACACTATAAAAGGTAATGGTTTGGAAATAACTGGCTGTGAGTTAGGAAGAGAAGTAACCCTTTCTGACAGTATCTCAAAATGCCCTGTATGAAAGCACGGACTACTGTATGTATATTGAGGGAAAACATACATTTAAATAAATGCGAGGAAGCTCCTTGAAAATATGTGAGGGCTGAAAGGATAATAATAGTGAGAAGAAGTTATGTATTTCCAATACTAAACTTAGAAACAGAGGTGACTAATATATGTGCCACACAACTAATTCTAACAACGAAGCAACCGCCACTAGCGGAATAGCAACTCTGTAACAAACAATAGCCACAGAGAAATAATCACTGCCACTACGCGGCGTTAGCAAAACTCTGAGAAGAAACAGCAATGTCACAGAAAATAATGTGTAAATATAGTATGGAGAACAGCTAGCAACCAACTGTACTTGCGTGAGCGCTGTGAACTTGACTCTCCACACAATCAGCCTGAGTGCAACTGTCTCCGTGACTGACAGGAATTAACATGAGAGGAAATATATTAAAAGAAGGGGAACGGGAAACTGTGACTCGGAGGGCAAGGAAAGGGGAAACTAATCAGCTGGAAATAAGGGAAGACAAAGAAAACGGAAAATTCTGTGACTGGAAATCTGCTGAGGTAAACAAGGAGACCGCGGTAAGCGTTGCACTGCAGCTGCAGTCAACGGACATGAAGCGCGGACCTCCAAGGGGGTGGGGCTAATAAGGGAGACTGAGCAGAATGCCTAGACCTGCCAGGTTAGTTTTCCAAGGCACAAGCAGACGGCCATTATAGGGAACCAGGAAGTCCTATCTGAACAATGGGAGAAAAAAAACAGTCTCTACCCTATCTAAGCAGTTACCAATTCATACCAAGCTCTGTGGTCATGACAGTACTAATGGTTAAGTTACTGAACTCATAGAATCAACACTTTTAGGGTGGGTTATAACTTTGGCGCTGTGTGATGAATCCTTACAGAACTTTGCAAACAAACTATATGGCCACCTTGGAACGATTTTGCGAAGCTTTTTGCGGTTTCGTTCAGGGGGGGCAAAGTTATAGGGGATATCTCAAAAATGTTGAAATCTTATAAGACATAATGGAAAGAAATATGCTTGCACCTACATCGTAAACTGCTGTCTGGATTTGTATCAAATTTGTGTGAGGAGCGGTGCATTAGTTTTGAAAGCGTGCTTTTGCAAATAGTAATTATAGATACTATAGGCGGAGTATATAGTATTTGTAATATGGTGGAATTATATAATTGAAGTGTATATGGTATTTATGATTGTAGAACATTTCAGGATAGTGCTTCTTGAATCTCTAGCTATTTCTTTGTGAAGAAGAAAATGGTATAATACTGGCCATTATTAGTTAGTTGTATATGGTGATGAAGCTGGAATCTCTGTTTCTTTTTCTGGAGAATAACAACGGTATAATTTGTTAAATCAAATAGTTTCAAACCTTTAAATGCATACGATTGTACATATAGATTGACTTGTTTGGCCTTCATAAATAGGAAATTTTATGTACTATGTTTGCTACAACATTAGTCTGTGGTACACTGTTGTTGTATTAACATGAAATAACGATTGGGTAATTGAGAAAAGAATCTTAAGTGGATTAAAACAAATGTACTGTATTTAGATGCAGTTTTTGGCATTTACATAGTTTTATAGAATATATATGTTACAGAATATATGTGTGTGTGTGATAGCATGGATATATTAGGTGAGTGTAAGTGTGATGTGACATTTGTTTTTAAGTGTGTTGCAATTAAGGGTATGATTAAAGTAGTTTGATACCCTTTAGCGTATTGTGACTGTATTGGATTTTACAAGAAGTATTGCAGTAACAATAAATGTGATGCATAATATAACAATATTTATGTGATGGGGAAAGGGTTGTAAAGGATTGATAGTAGAATGTGTTGAGCACTAATGGTGTTCGTGAGTAAGGGAGTGGTAGTGTGATGGAATAAGCAAGAACATTATGATGTTTTGACGAAAACTTTGGTTCTTATAAGGGTGTGATTTAGTGCATAGGTACAAGGGTTGTGTGGGTGTTATTGAGAAAGTGTGCGTATATGTGCTAATGTGTGTTAGTGATAGGGGTATGGACTAGTAAGGGAATTATATTGCAGTATAGAAATCAATGAGAGATTTATATGTTGTTAGGCAATAAGGAATTGGTGGTGTATTGAATAAAGAGCAATGTTTAGATAGGAATAGAAAGAGTGTGAATGCTGTATTGGTAATGTGTTGCAGTGGTTTTAAAGAATATGGAAACTTTTAGAGCATTTTGTTGAAAGTAAAGAAAATGCATATGTGTATTTAGTGCAGCACTGTGTACAATTATTTTGTATAAGTAAGGGAAATGCAGATGCAAATGATTTTTAGAATATTTAGAATATTGTTAAGTGGCAGTTGGTGTGTGAAAGATGAATATGTTGACAGGGTTACATGTAAAGTTTTTGGATGTGATTGGTGGATGGATGTGTGAAAGCAGGCAATGAGGGAGTGTTACAAACATAAAAGAAAAAAGGGTAGAAGGGCTGTCCTGTGCGATGGTGTGCACATGCCATCCAGGTCTTTTGGCGATGCCTTGCATGGAAAGGGGACAGCAGAAACCATGGATAGTTGTGAAGGTCCGCAGATTATGATTAGTTTCTGTGCTTTTTTCTTTTTCTCTAGTATACAATTGTCCTTTATTTCCACTAGCATAGTACAACATGCTAATGGAAATGTTGGAGAATCTTATTGAGTATAACTACTTTATTGAAAAAATTTAAAGTAGATGGAGTCTATAAGATTATTTTTTTAGTTCTATTTTTTAGGTGTGAACAGTGGCTCCAAAAGGAACCTTTTTTGGGGTGTTTTTTGATTTTGTATTTTCTTTTTTTTTCAGAAGAGGCAAGGAAGTAAGGTGGGGGAGGGAAATGTGGGAAGGGGCACCAACCACAGATACAGAGAGGCAGGTGGATTGGGGAAGATATTAGGCATTCCTTAAATCTAAGGCAGGGAGCAGTGTTTCTCATGCTCCTTGATTGCAGCCTCGAAAGCCCTTCAAAACTGCTCTCCCCTGCAGAGTGGTGTGTCACAGTATATACAGAGACTCTTTTATGGCTTGCAATGCAGCTTGTGTGATCTTCTGCCCCACAGGAGTAGTCTGTGTGGTGGCAGGAGCTGTTGAGGAAGATCAGGTAGAGGAAAACAGCCTACTAGTTCCTGAACCAGTCTTTCTCAGAGCACCTGGGTGGTTTGAGCGGGTGTGGCGGCACATGGAAGTAGTACCAAAAGAGTACTGCCTGTGTTGTTTGCGAATGAGTATGATTCCACACTCAATGGATTCAACATGGGCAGCCCGATCCTTGTGTACCCCTTGTACGGTCTTAAAGAACCGCACACCCATGACACTGGGTGCTAGGACTAGACGTTTCCTCTATCTCATCTTTCTGGTCCTCTTGATCCTTCTCGGCATCATTGCACCTGTTCCTCTGTCCAGGCCATCCAGCTGGTGTTGGTGGTGGTGTTGGTGGTGGCAGTGACCCCTGGGAAGGAGGGATGGCCACGGCTGATGCCCGTTCCTGTTTGGAATTCGATATGCCTTGAAACACAATTCTCTCTGTCATCTGCCAAGTATTCCTCTTGGGCTATTAGTGTTTAGTAAGCATCCTGGAGTATCCTCACCTGTTCCTCTGTGTATTTGTTTGTACATTGATGGGCTCCTATAACCTATAAGGCAATCTTTGCCCCTTTATTTTTCTTGTTTTACTTGTAGACCATAATTTATGCAATGTAACATTGCGTGGATTGCTGATTCCACAGAAGCCATCCTCTGTATATTCTGGGTTGACCCATAAAAGTTTGTCTTGTGTAAGTTTACTCCTTGTTTGCGCCTTAGTATCCAGATGTAGAAGCCACTCTCGCTGCTTCTTTTCCATGGCCATGCACAGTGAGTATCTGTTAGAGTAAGCCACACACAGCATTGAGATTCCCTTTGCTTTAGTGGGTAGTTATATGTTCAATCTGCACACTGTTACGCTCACCTGGTATCCACGGAGACGCCACCCAGCCCTGGTTGGATGATTTGCACTCTCAACCCCTCTCCCGGTCCCTTGGTAAGGCCTCTGGTTAAAGATGGGTCTGCAATATAGGAGAGCTGGATTCAATACCAGATTGTCTTTATGTTTTCCCATCTCCCTTGGCCTCAACTCCTTCCTCCCCCTTGGGCCCTCTCCTCACCTTAATATTGCAAGAGGTGGATTCTCCGTCCTGCTCCTCATGGCAGGGGCATGTAGATGTGGGGGACGAGCAGCGACCAAGTTACTTCACTGATGCAAACCCCCCTGTGGGAATACAGGCCTGCTGCGACTCCATAGGTTTGCTCCTTTACAGTCTTTATACGCAGTTCTTATGTTCTTCTTAGTTCGAATAATAGTCTTGCTTCTTTCCTTTTAGGTATGCAAAGGTATTTTGGTGTTGTCATGCAGTTTGAAGATGAGCATGGGCCGGTAGGCGAAAGCGCGGTGTGCGCGATGCTGTCCGGTGAGTAATGCGCGATGCGTAGCGCTGTTTCACCTTTTATATTGCTAACCTGTGCATTTTCTCTCCTTGCAGGTTGCGATGTTCCTCGCCGAGCGCCATAATGTTCCAGCAATGATACTGACCAGGAGATGACTACCCAGCTAAGAATTGTGTGGCTTTCTTCATTCGGGAGGAAAAGTGAGTAAACGCTTACTAATGCTGTCTTTCTTTCTCCTCTTTCCAGGTTATGGTATTCCAGGATGCATGCGGTGCTGGATGATGGAGTTCGTACCTTCAGGCTAGTGGAACTGAAGTCGGCGATGGGTTGAAGACAGGATACTGTTCCAGGTAAGTTTTGTAGTGTTCTTTCTCTCTCTGCAGGTCCTTGGTTTCAGGTAGGCTGGCATCAAAGAACTGGACACGGTGAGCGTTACGCTGCCCACAGCAGAATAACGCAAAGCATGTTCTGCTGCTTGGGTGCGGTTCAAATAGTCTCAGGTAAAGTAATCCAGGTAAAATAGTCCCAGGCCTGCCACACCCAAAGTAGTCCAGGTAAAGTAGTCCCAGGCCTGCCACACCCAAAAGACTAGACCACATAGCTCAGTTCCTTGGAACTGAGCTATGTGTGTGCCTCCATGTTGGCTGAACCCCCCCAAGTTAAATAGTCCCAAGTAAATAATCCCATTTTAATGTTGGTCTTCATGATGGTTATGAGCCTAGCGCCAAAGGCACCAGGACTGACTTCAAGAGAGTCTTGGATGAGGTTTTAAGGCCTTTGACCTGGCCCTAACTGGAAGGCTAACTTGCCAGTGAGGGCCAGGGGCAAGAGTCATGACAGCACTCCCCCCCAAGGCCCCTCTCACGGTGGCACTTCTGCCTGGTCTGGCTGGGTAATTCTGATGGAACTTTTTAATTAAGCGAGGTTCATGGATGTATTCACTAGGTTCCCATGATCTGTCTTGAGGGTCGTATCCCTTCGAATCAACTAAGTAGTATAGTTTGGATCTGGTGTATTTTGAGTCTAGGATATCCTTTACTTCAAACTCTGGTTCTCTGTCAACTAATACTGGTTTTGGTGGTGTTGTAACCCGAGTACTGGGTTGTACCGGTTTCAGAAGTGATACGTGAAACACAGGATGAATCTGCATAGTGGGTGGTAGGGCTAATTTAACTGCCACTGGATTTATTATGGATTCAATAGAATAAGGTCCCAGATATCGGGGATGAAAGGTCTGAGTCCCTTTTATGGGCACATATTTTGATGCTAACCAGACCTTGTCTCCAATTTGATAGTCGGGGGCTTTACTACGATGTTGGTCAGGAAATCTCTTTTGTCTGTTCTTGGCTTGGAGTAAAAATCCTGCTGCTTCTTTGAAGGCCTGTGAAATAGTCGTATGTAGGGTTTTAACCGCTGGCATTTCCAAAGGGGTTGGGAAATCCAATTCTGAAGTACGTGGATGTCTACCATATACAGTGTAGAAAGGGGTTTGTCCAGTGCTGGTGTGTAATGAATTATTATAGGCATATTCAGCTATCCATAACAAGTCCTTCCAATTTCTTTCCACTTGATGTAACATGCAACGTAAGTGTTGTTCGAGAGTTTGGTTTGCTCTTTCTGTTTGGCCATCTGTTTGAGGATGGTGACTTGTGGATAGTCGAATGTCAATTTAGGCCATTGAACAGTATTTCCTCCAGAAGTTGGATACAAACTGACTACCTCGATCTGGGATCAAGACCGATGGAAAGCCATGTAGCCGTATGATTTCCTCCAGGAATACTTTTGCTAAATTGGATGTATTTGGAAGACCCTTAAAGGGAATAAAGTGTGCCATTTTAGAGACCAAGTCTACAACTACTAAGATGGTGTTGAATCCTTGACTGGGAGGTAGATCTGTAATGAAATCAAGGGACATTGTGTACCATGGTGCGGGGAGAATTTCCAATGGTTGGAGAAGACCAGCTGGTTTCTGCTTTTGGGACTTGTTTTGTGCACACACACCGCAAGATTGGATAAATTGTATGATGTCTTTACGCCATGTGGGCCACCAATAGTTTTGTTTTATTTTAGCGAGAGTTTTTGCAATTCCAGGATGACCTTCAATCAGGGAGTCATGATAACTCGAAATAACCTGCTCTTGTAAATTTTTATTTGGCAAGTATAGACAGTTCCTAAAATATGGTAACTGGTCTTTAATGGTGTAATGTTCTCCTTGAGTACACCACTCTTGTGAGAAAGTGGGATCCATTAAGAGTTGGATCTTGTTTTGGAGATCACCCTGTGTCAATGTTGTTGTAAGACCCAGGTGTTTGTCTTCTGGAATGATGGCTGCTGGATCTGGAGTTATGTATACATTTTCATCAACACCCATGCGGGACAAGGCGTCAGCCTTTCCGTTTCGGACTCCTGGCCGGTAGGTGATCACATAGTCATATTCAGTGAAGAAAAGAGCCCACCGCAGTTGACGGGATGATTGAGCCTTTGCTGTTTTTAGGTATTGCAGGTTTCGATGATCAGTTATGACCGTGACAGTATGTCTAGCACCAAGGAGATAGTGTCGCCATGCCCTCAAAGCTGATTTTATAGCCAAGAGTTCTTTGTCTGTGATAGCATAGTTGAGGTCGGGAGGTGAAAATCTTCGTGACCAGAAGGCCACAGGGTGTAACTGGCCAGTTCCTGGGTCCCTTTGTGAGAGAACAGCTCCCATGGCCATGCTAGAGGAATCTGTTTCAACTATATACGGGAGGTCTGGGCGAGGATGCCATAGAACTGGAGCAGAAGTTATTTTTTTCTTAAATTCTTGACAGGCCTTCTCTGCTTCTTTGGTCCAATGGAACTTTTTATTGTTTTTTCTCAATAGTGATGTATTTGGATGCACTATTTAGGAAAGATCTGGGATGAATTGGCGGTAAAAGTTTGCAAAGCCCAACATACTCTGGATTCCTTTAAATGAAGTTGGTGACGGCCAGTTAAGAATGGCATGTACCTTGTGCCTATCCATTCTGATACCTTTTGGTGTGAGGATAAAACCGAGGAACTCCACTTCAGTGACTTGAAAAAGCATTTTTCAAGTTTAGCATACAGTTCATGTTGGCAGAGTTTAGTAAGGACGGAGCGGACATGCCTGACATGGTCTTCTTTTGTAGCAGAATACACTAAGATGTAATCAATGTAAACCAGGGCGCAAACGTTGATTAACTCCCGCAAAACATCATTCATAAAGTACTGGAATGCAGCAGGAGCATTGCAAAGTCCAAAAGGCATTACCTGGTATTCATACAAGCCGTATTTGGTACGAAAGGTGGTTTTCCTTTCGTCTCCTTTGTTCACTCGAACAAGATGGTACGCCCCCCTAAGGTACAGTTTGGTATAAATTTTGGCGTCTTTGAGTTGATCCAATAATTCAGGAATAAGGGGCAGTGGATAATGGTTTTTTACTGTGATCTGGTTTAATGCGCGATAGTCGATGCAAGTCCTCAAATCTCCTTCCTTCTTTGGTACGAAGAATAAGGGACTGGCTGCCGGTGATTTAGATGGGCGGGTGAATCCATTTGCCAGGTACTGATCAAGATAAGATTTGAAATGGAGGTTTTCTGGTTCAGTAAGAGCATAGATTCGACCAAAAGGAATTTGCGCACCAGGTATGAGGTCGATCTGACAATCATACGGCCTGTGCGGTGCTAGAGTCTTGGCTTGTTCTTTCTGGAACACGTCTTGAAAATCTTGGTATTCATTTGGTTGAGTACTAGTCACACCTAGTACATTCGCCGCCGTACTGGGAGTAGCAGATGTACATAAGTCTGTTTTCCCCTTTTCTTGGTAATAACAGGTGCGAGCATAATCATCGGAAAAGGCCAACTTCTTGGCATGCCAATCTATTAGAGGGTTGTGAGCTACCAACCATGGCATCCCTAAGATTAGTTGAAACTGAGGAGCTTTGATGAGATCGAATGCAATAGATTCTCAGTGTCCATCCTGCTGTGCATTGGGTTACTGGTCCGGAAGCTATATCTGTCCTATCAACAGTAGTAACTTTTTCAGTAGTCGACTTAGAGCATAAGGGAAGCACCATCTCTGCTGCCAGATCTTGGTCTACATAATTCCCATCTGCTCCACTGTCTATGTATGCTTCGACAGCATGCATCCGAGAAGGTTGTTGGTGATTGATCAAAATTACTGGTAATGCAAAGTGTGAGGTCTGTTGCTCATCCATCTTGCACGACAAGTAGACCTCTACGCTTGCCGGGCTTGGTAGTTTTCCGACGCCTTGTTATTATCTTCCTTCTCTGTGGCTCCAACAGTTCTCCTTGGTGGTTTCACTGGACATTCTTTGAGGAAGTGGCCTGATTTTCCGCAATATAAGCATAACTGCTGTTGACTTCTCTTTTCTCTTTCTGTTTTAGTTAAAGGGGCCCGTACACCTCTGATTTGCATGGATTCTACCGTATTTTCCAATGTACGTGGAACATTATCCTTTGACCGGACATGCACAACTCGAGTGTCTAACCATATCTGGTCCACTTTTCGGTCTTGTAATCTGTGATCTAATTGCACCACAAGGTTGATGAATTCTCCACAGTCTTTAGGTGGGTTAACCACTTGAGCAAGGACATTCTTTAGTTCCCCTTGTAGACGCTGATGAAATAGTGTGGTCGTTTTTTCCTCAGGCCACCCAGCTTCAACGACTAGTCTGTTAAATGTTGCTATATGTGTAAGCAAGTCTTGACATCCTTGACGGAGTGACAAAGGTTTGTTGTCTAATGCTTGGCCTTGGGTATGACGAGCAAAGAGTTTTTCCATTTCCATCTGGAAACCCCCAAAGTCATGTAACAACGGGTTATCCTGACTTACCAATGGTACCGACCAATCCGCAGCACTGCCACTCAGATATGACAAGACAAAAGCAACCCGCGCTTGGTCATTAGGAAAAGCCCCAGGTCTGCAAAGGAAATGAAGACAACACTGGTTCATGAACGTTGCATACTTCTTGGGGTCCCCTGTACATCGTTCAGGTGGAGCTAAAGGAACTGCCCCAGGACGTGTTATTTGAACTGGGTTGGTGGAAGAAGTTTTTACAGGTGCTGGAGGAATGTCACCAGGCAATGGGGTCTGTCCTGCCTGTGGTTGGAGCAATTGTCTACTTATTTCGTCGGTACGATCCTTATTAACAATCAAATCCCTCCTAAGAGCGTTGGTTTCTTGCCTGGCAGAATGTACTTCAGGGCGTAATTGTCGCAACAACTGAACTAACTGGTCAGTCTCTAAAGTCTCCATGATGCCCAGGCGGATAATATTATTGAGTCTTTGCGTTCTGTTACGCTCATCTGGTATCCACGAGGACGCCACCCAGCCCTGGTTGGATGATTTGCACTCTCAAACCCTCTCCCGGTCCCTTGGTAAGGCCTCTGGTTAAAGATGGGTCTGCAATATTGGAGAGCTGGATTCAATACTAGATTGTCTTTATGTTTTCCCACCTCCCTTGGCCTCAAGTCCTTCCTCCCCCTTGGGCCCTCTCCTCACCTTAATATTGTAAGAGGTGGATTCTCCGTCCTGCTGCTCGTGGCTGGGGCGCGTAGATGTGGGTGGCGAGCAGCAACCAAGTTACTTCACTGGTGCAAGCTCCCCTGTGGGGATCCAGGCCTGCTGCGACTCCGTAGGTTTGCTGCTTTACAGTCTTTATATGCAGTTCTTATGTTCCTCTTGGTTCGAATAATAATGTCTCGCTTTTTTCCTTTTAGGTATGGAAAGGTATTTTGGTGTTGTCATGCAGTTTGAAGATGAGCATGGGCCGGTAGGCGAAAGCGCGGTGTGCGCGATGCTGTCCGGTGAGTAATGCGCGATGCGTGGCACTGTTTTGTCTTTTATATTACTAACCTGTGTCTTTTCTCTCCTTGCAGGTTGCGATGTTCCTCGCCGAGCGCTGTAATGTTCCAGAAATGATACTGACCAGGAGATGACTACGCAGGTAAGAATTGTGTGGCTTTCTTCATTCGGGAGGAAACGTGAGTAAACGCTTACTAATGCTGTCTTACTTTCTCCTCTTTCCAGGTTATGGTATTCCAGGATGCATGCGGTGCCGGATGATGGCGTTCGTACCTTCAGGTGAGTGGAACTGAAGTCGGCGATGGATTGAAGACAGGATACTGTTCCAGGTAAGTTTCGTAGTGTTCTTTCTCTCTCTGCAGGTCCTTGGTTTCAGGTAGGCTGGCATAAAAGAACTGCACACGGTAAGCATTACGCTGCCCACAGCAGAATAACGCAAAGCATGTTCTGCGGTTTGGAAGCGGTTTAAATAGTCTCAGGTAAAGTATTCGAGGTGAAATAGTCCCAGGCCTGCCACACCCAAAGTAGTCCAGGTAAAGTAGTCCCAGGCCTGCCACACCCAAAAGACTAGACCGCATAGCTCAGTTCCTTGTAACTGAGCTATGTGTGTGGCTCCATGTTGGCTGAACCCCCCCCCCAAGTTAAATAGTCCCAAGTAAATAGTCCCATTCTAATGTTGGTCTTCATGATGGTTATGAGCCTGGCGCCAAAGGCGCCAGTACTGACTCCAAGAGAGTCTTGGATGAGGTTTTAAGGCCTTTGACCTGGCCCTAACTGGAAGGCTGACTTGCCAGTGAGGGCCAGGAGCAAGGGTCATGACACACACACCCCTACTGGGATTCCCGACTGTTTTCCTAGTGCATGGTTCCCATCCATTCTTGTTCACCGTCTCGGTCTGCCTTTTTCTACTGTTCCCTTGTTCTTGTTTCCCTTTCTAATTCTTCCTTCTTTTTCTCTCTCCTTTTGTATGTGCTTTCACTGTCCCTTTGCATCAGCTTAGCAGTATCCAAACTTTACCAGGGTGCTCCCTTCTGAGACTTCGGACAGATACAGGCTACCTTTAAGAGTATCCTGGCATGGTTTGCTAACCTTTTCGGATCGGGAGATACATTCAAATTTCTTTGACCCGATCAGGCATTCCACAGCATGTTGAATGGCCCTTTGGGGTGCTGGGTTTTGGCTGACATGGGTGTTCGATCTGTCGAGGATTGAAATTACTTGGCCTTTGGTCGGAGGAGATGTTTGTGATATGATATATCTTATTTATAACACGCTTAATACCCAGTGGTTTCTAAGCACGGACCGAGGGATCTAACCTGTGGAGCTCCATGTCATCTTGCTTCCAAGACGAGCACATTGCCCCTGAGCTATCTTCCGGATGAGTACTAGTTGATACCAGCCAGTCTGTTTTGTTTGTTTAATGTGTTGGCATATGGAGAGGTCAGTGTTAATAGTGAACTCGAGTGATTTGGTCGTTTGGATTTGCTGAGGAGTGACTTCATCAAGGTGCCTGTTGTTTAGCCAACGTTTAATGGCCTCCTGTTTAGTTGGATGACTACATGTAACGAATTCCTTCTGTCTTTCTCTTCTTTCATCTTGAACCTCCAACCCCTCTAACCTTCCTTGCTTCCCCACCTCCTCCTGTCATTGCTGACTTTCCTACTCTTTGCAGCTCTTTCCCACTTCCAACCTGTTATGTGCCTTTAAAATTTCCTGGACCTCCAGGATCGTCTGCCTACTGGACTGCTAGTAAATCCAAACTCAGTTCAAGAAAGCCGCTGTTTGCAGAAGCAGTTTTCTTTTTGTACTGCTGTAGATAAACTGACAGGAGAACCAGCAGACTATCCCACCTTGGAAAATGTACTCGTGGGCACAGTTTTGTCAGGGTTATAATAGGTTTTACACATTGAAAATCATCATACATTAGATAGCAGGATACATTTAGTCAGTTATATTTGAACAGTACACATCCTCAGCGGAACATCCCCTGTCCTTGGAGGCTTAGTCAACAGCACCCCATTTCCTGCTTCTACAATTCCATTTTCCCTACCTTGTGACACAGTACCCTCCTGTGGTTGATTTCTCCCACATATGTAATCAGACACTGCCAGGTCACTGATGTCCCATTCTCTCTGGTTATCAGGTGAAACCAAGCCTCACCTTCATATATGACGTGCCACTTATCTGTGTCACTTATAGTGGCTATACCCCAATCAGGGGTTCAAGTCACCGTCATACAGACTTTAGGTCTTATACAATCTGTGTCAACCAATTGAAGCTTCTCACAGTTTAGCCTCATCATATCAGTAATCGTGACTCAGGTGCTGCCCTGTAACTGCTGGATGGCTAAGTAAGAGACATTCCTCCTGTTGTTCTCTTCTTTGATTTTGCAAGTCCAAATATTCTGACTTTCCTTTCATGACCTCCTTTGAACCTCTTCACTTTCCTCCTCTTTTCAGCTCTTTCCCACCTCTAGCCTCTCCTGCACCTCCAGCCTCTCCTGCCCTTCCAAGCTCTCCTTCATTTCAAAAACCTACTGTACTACTAGCCTTGTTACTGGTGTCATGCCTCTTCTCTGCTACTCCAAACTCCCTCACCAGCCCTTGGAACCTTCTGCTCTATGTAGGGCTCTTTGTCTACCCCAGGGGTTGGGCTAGAATCAAATATTGGAATATATTTAGCATTATTGCTGGGAGCACAGAAATGGCTTTGTGGGTATTTATAAGTGAAATCAGACGTGAGCACTTTCGTGCTCTGTGGGGGCCGGGTGAGCATACACAAGTCTGCTCTACCATGCTTGTTCCCTCTTCGGTGGGCATAGTGGCGGGTCAGAAGAAGGAGTTAGACTCTTGAAGGACATTCTAATTCACTTGTATTCAAATGATAAGAAAAAGGCCTATCTTTCCCTATTTCTAGAGGAAGTTCCCTCCATATCTAAAGGTACCAAAGGTGCCTGTCTGTCATCAGGAAGTCCCAAAGAAATAAAAGTCCTCAGTCCGAATGCAATTCTGCCTGACCCTACCACTAAGATAACTAACTTAAACAAGTCCAGGAGCTTGGGTTGATTCTTCTCTTCTGACAGTCTCTTTGTGTCAATACCTCTAGTCCTTGGGCTGCTTGTCTAACACTATCTTCTGTTATAGTCTCTCTTTATCCCTTGGATTAACTCTTGAAGTTCTACAAAAGTCTTTGTTGTTGTACTCTCTTTAGTGATGTATCTGTGAGAACTTTCCTTGTGATACTTTCTCACCTTCTTGTTGGAGGTTTTAGACCTCTCATAATCTGTCAATCCAGGCTTTCTCAGCTTTGCTGTGGTTTCTTTCCACTTTATATTTCTCCTCTCCTGAGTATTCCTTTTGTCACAATCTTGTTCACTTGATATCTTGTCTGTCCTTCTTCATAACAAGATTTTATGCAACCGTTTCACCCCTTTTCATCTTGATATTCATACAGTAATTTCCCTACTTTATCTGGTATTTGTTCAGAGTCTTCATTGACTTCCCACACAGGGTTCATTCAATCTCTTCTTCATCAGCTGTACACAGTTCCAATTACACATATTTCAATTAAGTAACTCGTCGTGAGTGCTGGGACGAGGTTCTCTTCTTCCCTCGTTTATCTGGATTTCCCATACAGGGTTATTCAATCTTCTCTTTATCAACTTTACACAGTTCCAATTACACAGGTTTGTTTTAGGTAACTCATTTTGAATACTTGGACCACTTTCTCCTCTCGTATTCTGCCATCCTGGCATTCTCCTGTTTCTCCCATATCCCCCATTACCTCTCAGTATGTCAGGGAATGTTACAGGCCATGGCCTTTGCTCGGGTGTTTTCCTTCAATACTGCTTTTTCCGGGGTCTTTAGTTTTGTCACGCTCCTGTTCTCGGATTCCTGACTGCCGTATAGGGGGGTTAACATTATGAAGCTGTTTGTGCTTCCCCTTGCCTCCTCGTTCTGCGTTTTCATTGGTCCCTCGCTATCGGCTTCCCTTCTGTCTTATAAGGGGGTATAAGGTTAGGAAGCTGTTCACGCTTCTACTTGCCTTTTCTGATGGTTTCTCTGTGTTTCGTCAGGCGTCCTGCCCACCACAATATGGATGTGGTCCCGCCACCTCCTGACACAGGACTGTGCTTATGCCAGGCCTCCAGCTTCTTACTCTGACGTTCAGCAGCTCTTCGAAAGTCAAAGGCTCTGTGTCTTGTCTCAGGTCTGCCTCTCCAAGGTGTGCTCACGTCAGGGGGCTTCCCAGGCTTAGTATACTCTCTACGCTCCTCCACTGGTCTCAGTGAAGTATGCATCTTCTCTTAAAGAGACATTCTCCTTTCCTTCTCTGGGATGGTTGGTTCCAGCATTACCTTAAGCCAAATATGTAGATGTTACATTAGTCTATGCAGCACATAGTCCCATGTATGCTACTATGCTGTGTGGGTTAGGGAGTGCCTTACTGGACCATTCATCCTTGTCCTGTAAGAGGAAGTCTGTCCCAGTGAGGTCCCTGCTCGAGGGCACTGTCTTCATCTCTGGCCTCCTACCCCAGTGAGTCAGTGCTTCTACTAATGCTTTAGGGCTGACCTCCAAAATAAGTGTTCCCCTGACCCTGGCTAATGATTACACTGCGCTTCACCTATCCTAACTTGTGGACTGCGATTTTCATCATTTCTTTATGAAGGATTGGGTCGTTAAAAGCCCTACCCATAGGAAATGTGATGATAAAAACACCACCTCTGGGATAAGCATAATGCCTGAGCTGACATGGGCTGAAGGCAGTACTGCGGTCATTTCACCTATTCTCAATAGGGACCATGTATCTGAGGCCCTGGCCCTTAGCAGTTGCAGGAGACAAAGGCTGCAAGGCGGGCACACAAATATGCTCCCTGACACGGATAACATTGATGGTGTAGATTCTCCCGCAAGTGTATAATCAACAAACTGGACTGTCAGATTTCTAATCTGGGCTTCATTGGATCTGTTACCCCTGAACCCAAACAAAGATGGGATAATGTTGCCACAAGTGTTCTTCCCTCAGCCACCTCCCTTCCAGGAGGGAAAGAGAAACATGGCAATCAAAAAATACTGTTACGTCCTACAACACAATTGTGCATTGGGCTTAATAACGTCTCAGTGGAACATATTACCCATGCCCAGTGGACGCATATAAAGGCCAGTATATCTAAAGAGCTCCACTTGTGTAATAGCTTGTCTGAACTCTGTACCTTGGTTGATGTGTGGGATGTCTATGTTACTGATCTCGACCTCCCAAAGTGGATAATGTGTCTCAGACAGATGTACAATCTGTCTCAGCCGCACATCATCAGCCTGTAAAAATGAACAATTCTTGTTAAGCAGCTACACAATTGGAGAGGGTTGATCAATCCTCACAAACTACACTGTCTGTGTGTGACCCTCCGGCAACTAATGGCATTATGACCTGTACTAATGAAAAATTCTGTTCTGCTGATGACATTAGCGGGCAATTACAGGAGCCTACCTCTACATTCCTTGTCCCCGACCTTAAATCTCTACCAAAATTTGCAAATCAACCTCAAGTGATGAATGCTAAACCTAACCAAGCGACTCGTTGCAGACTACACATAAGAAAGTCACAAATGCCAACAATAAAGGATAAAAGTACTCAAATGTTTGTTATGGACCAAAGGAACTTCATCATTACAAAATTTGAGAAGTCAGAAGGAAAAGAGCCTAGACAAGCTCTACGTAACAAGGTGCTGGCATGTCTTCGCCAGAGAACAGGGCCGGGAGCAGTCAGACCGTTTGATCTGAAGACATTACGTAGGATTGAGTTGAGTGACTGGTGTCCTCAATCAAACAGGGACTGTGTCCTCATGGGTTGTGCATCTAGTAATCGACCACTGTATTTGTGGCAATATCTTCCCATGGGTTCCTCGAACTACAACTTGATACTCTGATGCTACTCTGCCGAACTCTAGAGTAATGAGATCAATTGATCTTTAGGAAAAGACTAACATCTTTTTGCTCAGATATTCACCTTGTGACTGGTAATTGCTTAATTCTCGGATTGACTTGTTTGTGGGATGGGTATTTGTATTGCCCTCCTATGTGTTTTTATTTTTTATTTTGTGTTTGTCCTTTCTGTTTGCGTCCTTAAGCCTCCTGGTCAGTGGTGTGCAGTATAAATGTAATAAAGTAAAGTAAAGTCCCACTTGCCCAGATACATAGGGAGGGTCTTGTGGAGTGTGCTTGCCTCCCTAGCATCTAAAGGGAAGGCTCCATCTTGGGGCGAAGAGACGAATACCTTTGATTCGCCACAGCATGCACATGATATGCACACACTATATGCACACTTGTGAGCAGGGCTAGTTCTGCTCCTGCTAATCCTAGCTTGCGGCTCGTGGTCTGTTCCTTGCTTGCCTGCCACTACATCTGCTCTGGGCACCAGTGGGTGATCTTTGCTTGAGTAAACTTTGATGTATGATTATATTAATGATTAGGGAGATGCGCAGCCCGGCATTCTAGACCAGTAGCATGGCAGTCTTGATATGGCTTTCATATTAATGTAAAGGAGAGAGAAGAGTCATCATCTACCCATGTTCAACTACGCAATGTAGGTAGGTCTAAAAGGCAGCGG
The DNA here is from genome assembly GCF_040938575.1 of Ambystoma mexicanum. Taxonomy (NCBI): domain Eukaryota; kingdom Metazoa; phylum Chordata; class Amphibia; order Caudata; family Ambystomatidae; genus Ambystoma; species Ambystoma mexicanum. Next base: position 1,090,652,822 of record NC_090927.1, read on the forward strand.
GCTAGGTTTAACAAATACTAGCTGAAGGTGGCCACAGAATAGGCTAGAGTGCTCAAGGAGAGAATTTTAATTTAATTGAAAAATTTTAAAAATTGGACACACATCTAATAAATGTAGGTCCAAGTACACAGGATAGTACCTTAAAAACACGTAGGCCCAGAGGGCGACAAAGGTAAATATTTACTATCCACATTGAGGTGAGGGTTAGTAGCATCGATATTTGTGCAAATTCATATACTACTTTTCATTAGTAGTATGCCATTGTTGTCAACAATGGAATACTACTAATGAAACGTAGTATATGAACAGGGGTAGCTGATGACTCTTCTCTCTCTTTCATATGTAACTTTGCCTCTTGAGTCAAGCCCCCTTAAATAAAAAAAGAGGGTCCCTCTCTTTGCCCTATCTATCCCTTCCATCTTAATGCGTCTGAATCATCCAAGGCTTGCATGTGAAATATCCCTGTCCCTGGCCCTTAGTGTTTTGGAAGTGACCAAGCAATCTTCCCCATACCACCCCTGGTCCCACATCCTGTAGCAGGTGGTGATACCTGGCCCCATGAGCCCCACCCACCCACCTCACACACCAAGAGTTAGGAAGGTGTTACACAATGCAACAATTCATGAAAGTAATAGGATGCTGGCTGGTTTCAATAGAAGAACTAATACATCCCCTATCTCACTGTTGGCAATAGTCCACCTTGTATTATCCACTGTGACTGTTCCATTTACTCCCACCACAACCTGGTCATAATGTCACTCAAACTCACCCCATTGTAAGAAGCTCACTGCTTCCCATCAAATCTGATATCCTATCTATTGTAGGTTTGTTTGTAATCAAAAGAGTGTTGTTCTTCCGGTATATAGATAGATGAATAAATTAATGAACCTTGCAAAATTCTTGAAGGCCCTCCAATGGCAATGGGCTTCCTTCCGTTTAGATAGAATTATTCCATTTCCATCACTGAAGCCTGTAAGGAAGGTGGGAGGGTGCTACCTCCACCAGCCCTCAGCCAGCGGATCTACTACCATAAGCTACTGGTTATCACCTGCTTGTGCATGTAATTCACCTGTCAGAAGCGCTGCAAGCTAGCCAAATACTGCCAATGAATTGCCATTGTTTGTCCAGTGTCAAAATCAAGCTAAAGCCTGGTGTCCAGGAGTAAAAGCAGAGAAATGGCTGAAGCTCTATTTCAGCCATGTCTCCTAAATCAGAACCTCACTGTATACTTGACATTGTCACAGAGTGCTTCCTTGTTTGTCTGGCTGTCTTGTGCACAAACCTAACAAATAACCGTATTTCTTTATTTAGCACTTCATCTTCCTGGATCTCATAAATTTCATAACAGACGTTTATATAAACCTAAAGGTTAACTGCTCACGATAGCTACGTAACTATATATGAAGAAATGTATTGTTTGGGAAGTTCACCCACTTCCATAAAAGGAAGATTTTCATTCAGGTTCTGCCTTTTCACTCTTCTAATGTTCAGAGCAGTGGAACACGTTCTGGTCCTCTAATATTTCACCTTAGGATGTAGGACTCCTGCATATATGTACATATAGTAACTTCTTGGAGTAGCCAGATTTTGAAAACAAAACCAAAACAGTCTTGTAACATAAAAGTAGGGCTATGATTTGACTGCAACCATAGATAGACATTGAGGAAATTCTGCAATGACAGCACTCATGGGCTTTGAAGAAGGGCCATAATGACTGTACCTACTGACATAAATGGGGGCTACAGTGCATAATGTATCAGAGTGGGTATGCTTGCTGATACTTTTCTCACATGGGGCTAGATCAAAACAGGTTCCTGGCTGATGATGGTTTTGAACCGTTTGCTACCACAGCACGTGCACAAGCAGAGCAGAGCCGGTAACCCCACCTTGCTTTCCTTCAGAGATGCAATGCTGCTCGATGCTGAATGTCTGAATGACAGTGATGACAGGGGCAGATCTGTTTTTTAAAGAGACTGCCACCTGTCCTCAAGCCCAGTGCAATCTCATCAGGATCACGAGTGATCAGAGAGGGGCCTGTTGTACAGCCTCGATTTTAGAACATTCTCATTACCCCTCTTTTCACCTCCCAGTGACTGACTCCTCGATGGTCATTCCCAATCATTAGTCTTCATTTTTGTTCCTAAAGTCTCACTCCTGAGTGAGGATGAGTCCTATGTTAAGAATAATAAAGAAGGCTGATGAGTGAGGGGTGTGACTGAGGAGTGAAAAGGAGGCATGTGGAGAAGAAATGAGCAGTCCCTAAAGTGGATGCTGTAATGTAGAAGCAGGTAAACAATGCAACTGTAGCGTGTATATACACCAGTGGTGTCGATAGCATGAGTTGCAAGCCATGCCTCCAGTTGCCCAAGGCCCTACCCACATCATTGCATGCAGGGGGTAGCAGAAAGGGGGTTGACCTTGGATGGGGAGGCTCCTGCTATTCATGGTGTTTTGCTGCTGACAGTGTGCAGATAAATGAACACAATGAAAAAGAACAGAAACATTCTTGAAGGCAACAACAGACAGTACAAGAGGGAAACGAGACCTGGAGGCCCCGGGAGACCCAGGGCTCTAAACCCAGGACTCATAGTACATTTTGTAAGATCTCTGATTCAACATATTTTTTAGAAACAAGAGTGTGCTTGAAGTAGTGATTTTCTGTGGAAAATGATGATGGTATTTTTTCATATAACTAGTTTTAGAAGGTTTAAGAACTTTCATATTCAGCAGTTACTTTTCATTCAGATTATAGGGCAGACAAAAAGACATGTGCTTCTTCCAATTAAGTAAATTCATATATTTGTGGATCTCTGTAGCTCTTTGTGCACTTTGCATGCATAGACGTTTGCATTCTAACAGGACCCTCTCTTTCCTTTATCTTAATGCATTTCATAAAATGTATATATATCATTTAGTTGGGTGATATTAACATTTATTATGGAATGTGTTGTGAAGGTACTGGTATTCACTCTGATGCAGTGAAGTTTACTGCTTGCACCAGGTAGTGTGGGGTTTAAATTCAGCCCCAGAATGATATGAACTAAGAGGCCATTCATGGCCAATACTGCAGGATTAAAGCTGGCTGGCGGATGAGACCCATTGAAACATGCAGGTCAACCCATAACACTTATTTTCCAACATGAGGCCTAGTAAATGTGAAAAATGGGCCTCGCTCAACTTTACCAAAACGGAAAGGCACACAGGTGAAGGAAAGTGTGACTTAGAACTGTACTATTGCTATATGTGTCCAGTGGATTCCAAAAAGACGTGCTGCTGCAGATGTTGACTTCATGTAAACTGGTAAAGGCACATTTTGATAGAGGAAGGCAAACAGCAACATGTTACATTGATTTCTAATGCAATACAAGACTGTGATCTAGAAATCTAAGTGAAGTTGTGACTTATATCTACAAGTGAAGCCAAGTGACACATTTTATTTGACATGAACAGAAACACTTACTTTCCAACATATAAACTGACATTTAAATGGTAATGCCTACTTGGAGTTTTAAAGTGGACATTGGTTTACCATGGTAAATAATGGCCTATGTGTGGACAATACAGAAGGGTTACTCATGTCTTTTGAACTGTTAAACTAAGAAAATACATTACACATGGACAGAAAGCCCACATTACATGTACACTGTTACATGTAAAACACCTCTTTTCAATTTAAAATGCCATTTCTTTCAGAATTATACAAGCGGCTTGCTTTTGCAACTTCCCCCATTGAACTGCTGGGCTGTGTATCTGGATCTCTGACCCCAGAGATGTTTTGGCTGATGCCTACCAGGAATGCAGGAGGTCTGTTTCAGCAAAATGCGAATAAATACACTGTTTTCAGATCAGAATTGTGGAAGTATCAGATAAGGAAAGACAGGCCTGACCCTTCAGGACTGTCATGGCCACAATAAAATGCCTTGCCTCTTCAAACAGAATGGTAATGGAACTTCAAAGACTGTTACATAAACAGCCAATGTAAATAAGCATATTTATTTATTTTATTTTAATTTATATAGCACACAGTGGCCTTAAAGCATCGTGGCGCTTGTTGCAGAATACTTGTTTCTTACAGGCTTATGTCATACAACAGGCAGTATTACAGAGAATATAGACAGTGGTATATGTTCCTTGGTTACAGTGAACAAGGTGGCAGTAATAAAGGCATGTTGCATGTTGGAAGGCATAGTCACTTAATTGAACGGTTTGGTTTTCAGCTTTTTGCAGAAGACTGTATAGGATTTTTCATTTCTGAGTGCAGTAGGGAGGATATTCCAGTTCTTGGGTGCTGGGTGTTGAAAGCTGGAGTCTACAGATTTGGCTCATTTGAAGGAGGGGACGAGGTTCTGGTTGGCGAGATGGGATCTTACAGGTCTAGATGATGAGCATGGGGTGTCCTTTCGGATAGGTAGGGGGGTGTGTTGAGTGAAAGGCGTTTTTGTGTAATGGCCATCTCATGTGACTTTGGAGAAAACAAAACTGCCTGGGTTTTCTGAAATGTGAAACGGAAGACTTCTATATTAACGTATTGCTGTGGAATAACAACAGACTCAATTTCCTAGATAAAAAGAGAATTGTGCATCGCATTAGGTTCATCCAGGACTCATATTACAGATCACTAGAAGCCTGTCAGTTCTATGCAAATATCAACATCATGCAATGTTTGCAATTTGAGTTATAGGTAAAAGTGTGATTGTGAAAGTTGGAGAGCTAATAGAATGTGAAATTAATGATTGGTGTGTGAAGTGTCATATTTCTAATTTTGTTGGTTGTTGAATAAAGGGCATAAAATTATAACATGTTCCAGGGAGGTCATGCCGAGACCAAACACATTTTAATAGGCAGTCACTGAATCTGAAAATATATTGTTTAGTGTTGTTATCTATAAATTGAAGGAAGTTGTCATGATGTGACTTTCTGAGACAGAAAAATGCAACTTTAATTGTCATTTTAAAAAGATGCATTCCTCACTTCTCCTCATTATCCATCATCTGAACCTCCTAAAATCCTAGCCCTATGGGCAGGCAGAGGCCGGACTAGAGAGGAGGGGGAGAAAATGAATGTCCAATCCGATCCATGGGAAAATGGCTTGGCACATCCCCATATTAATAATTTGGAGTGTGTCACAGGTACTATATAAACTTAAATGTTATATGGGAAAGGGGAGAGCTGCCAAAACCAATGAGGTACCACCTTGCCAGGAGAAAAGTTGACTAAAAACCATCTTGGTGGGGCACAGCTGCCTACATTGAGAGGCCTTAAACCTTGCATGGGAGGCAACGACTGGGAAAGCTAAAGGCTGACTGGGCCTGACATTAGAGGAGCCAGATGAGGACTGGGTGCTGGTGACTATCCTTAACAGAAGCCTTTGACCAGATGTGTGTTTTCCAAAGATGAGCCCTGCTGTTTCCCTGAGTGGCCAATAACCAAGGTCTCCCATGTAAGTAGATTGATCCAAATGACAACAAATGTGTGGGGGAATCTGTCAGCCTTAATCTCCTTCCTGCATAGTGGGTGGGGGGGGGAAAAACTGTGTAGACCCTGGCCATATTTGACTACCAATATAACTCAATGAATTTGCCTCTAAAAAACACCACATCTATTTTAACCTGAAGTGTGAGGGGAATATATCTGTTTTAACCCATTCCTTTTCATCAGTAGGTTCTCTTCCATTAGTGGGAGGCAGGGAGGGGTAAAAGTGGGTATACCCTTAGCTTATTTAATCAAGATTATGATTTAATGAATTCCCATAGAGTCATTCATCACGGGGTGATGCTTTGTCAAAATTCAAAATTGACTAATATCATCCCAGTGCACAGTAAATTACTCTAGCCTTTAATGTAATTGGAGTACCCTGTTGTTCATTTGAGTATGCTAGTGCTCCCAAAACAAAAATCCTAAAAGCCTGTTGTTCATTTGAATGTGCTGTTTCCCAAAATTAATTGTCCCATTGATTCTATTTCCCAAAACCCAGCCATTCATTTGAATGTGCATTGTCCCAAAAACAAAAATCCCTATCCATTCCATGGTCGCACACCCTGCATGCCAAAATAAGCCAGGTGTTGAGTCTACAGTGAAAGAAATACACTCTCTCCTGGGACTGAGCAAGTGAAACAGTAGAATGGTTTGAGGCTGCTTTACGGTAGAGAAGGAGCAAAGGTGCTGATTTAAAAGAAACTGTGTGTGTTCTCAAATGCATGTATTGTGGGTACAGAGAGATTAATCCCACGTTCAAATTGAATGAATAAATGCCTGTTTACTTTCTAGGCTGATAACCAAATGACAATTTGCCAGATTGTACTGTCATCTCGCACAGCATTGTGTAATTTAATAATTGGGAGTTTGCAGGACAGGAGATGAAAAGATAAACCTGATTTGTATTCTGTCAAATGCATAACGGAAAGTGTCCCATCTATTTTGTTTATATTTGGATACCTCACAGAAGGTGGTGTGTGTAAATTAATTGTTTTCTGGATATCTATTAAATAGATTTGTTAATACAAATATCTATTATCTCATTACCCCGGCCTGGTTCTTGGCTTAGTGTGGCACAGGGGGACAAAGCCTTGGTGATATTATATGTTGTTCAGACAGGGCTAAGCAAACTAAATATTACAGGCATGACAGTATTTGGTGTGGCGCATTAACTGTGCGGGAGAAGGTCCTTTCCGTGTTGATAGGGGTCCTCAATAGATCGTTACAGTAGCTTTTGGACAGTCATGGATTTTGCCGGAAAAGAATTTGGGAACCGGTGTGGAGGGGTTGCTAGACACTGGGAGACCCTGATTACTGTTAGAAATTTGAAATTTTTAATTGTTTCCCTCATCCCTCCTGCCATTTTATTTACTCCCCTGTGACATAATTAGTTTTGGTGACCCCAGTCTCCTGGGGTGACATGACGAGTGGAGAATAGTCTATTGGCGTGACAATGGCATTTAAATAGTGTTTCTAGTAAGTCTCAATGTTTGAGGAATTCACACTGCAAAACTTGCATCTGGGTTCGAACCCCACACAGCCCCAGTTAGCAATTTAGAGTCTAATTTTACAAGTCCTGAAAAGCGATGAAAGAGGGAGTGGGGGAGTGCAAGTCGTAATCTGTTTTAACCTCACTATAACACTTAGTGGCATTTTCATTTAATTCAAAGCATAAATAACCAGAGCCGTGGTGCTAGGGGAGCTGTAGCCCCGGGTCTTTTGGTTGTAGCCCCGGCTAGAAGCTCATGGGCTACAACCAAAAGGCTAGCTGGCCCTGAGTCCCGACAGTTCCGACATTAGCTTAGCCCCAGATCTTTTCCAGACCTAGCAAAACCCTTGTAAATAGCATTTCCTCTGTGTGTTTCACTTCTCACTTGAAATACAACATTGTTTAATGCTGGGATAAGATTTTCATGCCACCATTCAAATAACGGATTCCTGTGAAATTCCCTTGCTTTCAGCGCCTACTAAAAGCAGACAGATTCCTTTGGAATCCAGTTTAAATGCTTTCTGCAAAGCGTCATTTGCATTATTTACAAAGCAAAGAATAAAGGCATTTCTTTTTAAACTGCTGAGTTGATTTCCACATTGTCTGCTAGCTAAACGGCAAAAATAATGTTCTTTTTTGCAGTACTTCTATTTTTTTAGTCCCATCGCACACACCAAGCTGAAGGCCTGTGATCAACAATGACTATAAGCAGGTGCCATTATCACTTAGTTTATTTCATCATGTCGTGTGTCTTGAAAACATGTTTGGGATCACACATTACTCAGCATTCGACTTCAAAAGAAGGGAGTATTCTGATGAATTGTTTCTTCCACAATAGACTATTAAAGCTCGAACTTAATTTTGCTCTGCAGAGGCAACGGGACATTTGTTGATAGCATAACTGCATCCCGTTTAGTTTGTTTCCTCTACCATAGGTCGAACAGTATATGGTGCGGCCCACCCTTTCAAGAAATCCTGGCTACACCACTTAAACACCCTTTGACGCTCTCTTTCAAAATAGGCACATGCTTTTTATTCTCTAACATGAGTCAGTACTAGCATCTTAAAAACAGAACTGCCCCTGCAATGTCTCTGCAATTTCAGTTTAAGCTATTATTATAGGTAGACATTTGTTTAGATTAACTGTGCGTGAATTGGACAGGGTATTTCTGATTTCTCAGTCTGGTATTTTTTTAGCTGGGGTTAACAACTCATGCTGCTTTGTGCATTTAGATATTATTTAATGAGGATTGTAGTGTGCTTCTCCTGGTGGGAAAACTATGGGGGTCATGTTGTGAGGGCTGGAGTGCAAAAGTGAGGCGTATAAGCAAGGAAGGAGTAAGCTGCTTGCACTTTATTTTTACACGTCAGTGGATTTCTAATACATTTAGAGGAAGGGATATATTTTGGAGTTAGTATTTTTCTGGTATATTCCTCCTCCTCGTTCAAATGACTCTTGGTTCAACACCTGCATGAGATTTTCATGCAAATGTTAAACTAATTGGTCCTTATGAAATCCACCTGCATTTAGCACCCGATAAAATTAGGCGGATTCCATAGACATCGATGCGCTCTGAAAAATGCAATCTGTAGGCAGCATTTAAAAACGGAGTGTTAAATGAAAAAATACAGTCAATTTTGCCTGTTTTTACTCTTTAGTTTTGCACTTGATTATGTACATGTTGAAAATTGCATGCCGGGGACTCAACAGCATATACGGAGTAACACTGGTGGTTCTCTTCATACAAGTTGCACTTTTAACTACACTACTGACCGCGTAGTGTCTATTTTTGAAGCTACTAAAATTATTTTAGCTAATGGAAAATGGAATTCTGAAGTGGTCTGCTTTATCATTCCAGTGTCCTGAGCGAAGCATTCTGAGGACTTGCTGCTTGGTTTAAATGGTCACGTTGCGGTGTTTTTAGAAGCTATGCGCCATTTTGAGAGCCTCTGACCAATAAACACGGTGCAGCTTTCCCGCGCTTCTTTCCGCTGAAATTGCCGCGCATGCTTTCTGGTGTGGGACTAGGATGACCGCCGAGGAATGCAATGTTTATTGAAAGTGGATATTAATCAGAGCAGCTGGCAAAACCACGAGGAAGCAACAGTAGCTGAAGTTTAAAAGCACCCAATCTGGCCCCTTTGCACTTTTGTAGGCGGGTTGGAAGTGAGAGGGAATGGGCTTTTGAGAAAACACAGATTGTAATGATGGGCGCAGTGCCTGAAACAGTCTTAACATTCTGATGCGCCAGTCTTCATTAGGATTCCGTATTATAGTAACTGTCTCTGACACTATCATACTGTATTGGTTATCTGAAGTAGCTGTTATGCCTTTTGCTCCGTGAGGTGTTTGGCCTGAGTGTACTTATTTTGCTCGTTCGGATTCCCAATTACATGATGCTTAATTTGACAACCTGAAAAAACCGCAAGATAAAGGGATCGTGTAGTGGCTAAATGTCACCAGAACATACTCGACTGGAAGAAAATGGGTCACTTGCACCAGGGGGCAACATTTGCACGCCACTAATCATTGGCAAGCTATATTTGTTATTTTGGTGTAAGAAAAGGTGTCCTGTGTGTATGTTATATTATTGAGGTGATGAGGGACTTTTTCACAATTTTGGGTTTTATGATGTGAATCTTTGCAGCTTGATTGCGTTACAAAAACGAGTGACTGCAAGAAATCTGAAGGATTTAATGGTTTCTGACAATGGCAAAACCACAAACTACAGCTTTATAGATGCATGTCCACTGGGGATTTTCCAGCTGTCTCGCTCACTGTCTTTTTCTCCGTTGATTTGAGCATGGGTGTCTAGAATTCTCAAACTTTTGAACAACTTCCAAATGTTATAGATACAAGTTTGACATCCCATTCTAAACCTTTTTTTTTTTTGCCGAAGCCTTGCTTGTGTGGGGGGAGCTGGAGTTGATCGTTGTATGGAAGTTTTCCTGTGCATCTATGGGTTGTGTTCGTCTTTAAGTCATTTTCTTTTCTTTTCTGTAAATCCTCCCTGTCTTTAATGGTCTTGGCTTTTCGTGGCATGCTGGTAGACTTTGACGCTACTCCTGGCACATGCGCTGGGTCCAAGTGTCCTTCTTTTTCTGGAAGCAGTAACACTCTTGTGCTTCTTGCTTCTTTTGAGTATGTGCAGAGCAGTCTTTCTGCACCCTTTTAGCTTACTTAAAGGTGGGAGTAAATTCCTTAGAGCACAGAACACTTGCAAAAGTGGTTTTGGAGGCATTCAAACTAAGTTTATGGTGATCACGTAAGGGGTGAATGCGACATGGGTAATGCAATCAACCTTCAGCTGTCTTAAAATCTTCAGAGGCCCATCGGGACAAGAGGGGAAAGTAGGCTGCAACTTCTAGGCCACGCTAATGTTCCACACATTCGGCCACTATTTCACTCGCCATCTAGCTTTCTGTTGTGCTCAGTTTCCAGGCTGTTCCTGTGTCCCCAGTGGTTGCCCCCTTGGTCTCGTGCACCCTTTACACTTGGTATGGCCCACTTCCACCATGCCACTCTGCTGATGCTAGAGCTAGTTCACAATCCCCAGGCCATGTGGTGCTGTACAAAGAACGCTATGCACCATTAAATGTGCTCAAGGGAACTTGTACAAAGAAGCACTAGGGCGCACACCTACGAAACATAATGGGTGCTGTATAAAAGAAAACCAATGTGCAGAGGCGTTGCAGGGGGGGGCCTGAGGGGGCTATAGCCTCCGGTCTTTTGGTTGTAGCCCCGGATAGAAGCTCAGGGGTTACCACCAAAAAGGCTAGCTAGCCCCCAGTCTCGACAGTCCCAAAACTAGCATAGCCCCAGATTTTTTACAGACCTAGCAACACCCCTCCCTGCCAATGTGGAAGTTAGATTTGTGGCATGCTGTGTAGCCGCTGCTCGTCCTCGAAGGTACCGCACGTTTACGGGTTGATAACTTGTTGCTACTTTGAGCTCTTGCTTGGCAAATAATTATTTCTTCGATTCCTGCCCCATAATCATGAAAAACAGATGTACCACTTTCCCTGGTGCCCTCGGATAAAAAAATAGGGATGGAACAGCTGATGGGGCATTAAAGGCGGACACACTTGATATGGCATTCATAGAGCTATGCTGTGAAAAATGCAAAGCCGTACTCGTAGGGAGGTTGGGTGGAGTCTATTGGAGATCGATTGATAGATTTAAGGTCTTCGTTGGGGCAATTGCCATGTCAAAGGTTCGCGAAAGGCTATCGAGAGATCTTGAGCTAGTTAGAAAAATTTTTTAAAAATGGAGCATCAATTTTAACTGCAACAAATGGCCTTAAACAAGTGAAGGCGTACACAAAGTCACAAGTTGCAAAAGATGTGGTTCTTAGGAAGTAGTGTCTGCTTGCAAAGATGGACAGGATGAAAACTGCTTTTAGAATGATGGTATGGTTGGCTCAGTTAGAGGGTGTGGTCCCACGAAACTGCATCGCTCAAGCATTTTGGCTCGATGGAGGCAAGAGATGGCGAGTCATATTCAGGGGAAACCTTCTCAATTTGAAAACCTACTAGCCGTTCACTTTCCACGTCCATTCTATAAATAGTCCCAGGACTCAATTTCTTACTCACCAAGAGTCAATTTTCCCCAGCAAGTCCAGATTGTATGCCCAGATCTATTAATCTAGGGTAGGCGGTGGGGATCGAGCACTGCTGCCTTACCGGAAGGACAAACTCCGGGCCAGGATCGTAGGCGCATAGAAGGTATCTCTAAAACACACATGTCAAACAATCAGTCTGTGAATGTAGTTGGATGTGGGCAATGCTTCTGGCTTAGATAGTCTCTCAGTTTTCTATAAGTTACCGTTTCTTATTTCACACCTAAAGGTGGTGCACCATTGGTGGTTTCCTTTCCGCATACCAACTGATGCCCTCAGTACACTCTTGCCGAAACCACAGGCTGTTGATACATTAATTGTGGAGGCCCCAGTCCCTACCGTTTAGATAACTAGTTTGTTTTTTCTTGCCTCATGGTTGCGCGCATGCTGCTTTTGGTGCCGCAATTGGACGACCCGGCCATGCTGGTTTTGTTTCCTTATGTGCCTACAGGGTGCAGTATTTTGCTTCATACCTATCCGTTGGCTAGTGATAATTACTCTTGGCGAGTAAGAAACGTGATGTATAGAATTGAGGTTGCAAGTGGCTTTTTTTTATGGCTCGATAGTAGCTTGCCATCTGAAATTTTTACCCCTGTATCTACCATGCAGGAGTCTTTTGTAATCCCCAAGTGGGAGCAATAGTTCAAGTAGGGAAGGTTTTTGACGTTCTAAATTGAATGGGGGATTATTCGTTTTTTTATTCTGGTACGGGGCATCTCCAAGGGGAGTGAGCACAGAGCAGGGGTGCTGGATGTGGCCCTTGCACCTTTTGCCGACCATTGGTCTTGGAGAGTAAGAAGTGGGTTACTGTGTGCATGTGGATGGCAGGTGGGGGCAAGTGCCTTTTGTCATAGGGGAAGGTATGCAGGTTGCGGTTTAACAGCAAGGGATCTACAACCAAAACACGAAGTGACCGCGGGTAGCCGCAATACTGAACTGTCATTGATCAGGCCTTTCTCTGGTCAGTGAGTAGTCTCATAGCTCTCAACCATTTGTGTCGCAAAGGCGGGTGAAAACACCCGATTTTATTTTTGGCGGGTGAGAGACCCATTGAAACGAATGGGCGTGCAGGGGGCTTGGCGGGTGAGTCAGCTGTTTACAAGGCGGATGACACCCACCAAAAGCATGCCAGTTGAGAGCTATGCAGTCTATGGGGGTGGACTTTGATCTCGGTGGAAGGGGTCCTCCACATTGCAGAAGCTGTCCCATTTGCCACCCTTGGAATCAAAAATGATTTTCGATTGGCCGGCCTCATTTTTCCATTGTTCCCAGCTTTTATATTGTAGGTGGCTGGGTTTTGGATGTTCCAGCCTGTTGCAGTATGCACAACACGGATACAGAGGTAAAGCGTCCTCCCCTTTTGACATGAAGCAGACCAGAATTGAGTTCGCAGTGCTGCTTTTGACCCACGTCACGTGTGCGGGGGTCCCCGATGGTGGCCTGATTGGCGTGTACCACAATCCCAATGGCTGCTTCATGAAAGGGCTCGTTGGTTTCTTTAGGCGACCTCAGAATTGTGTATGCTTCAGTATGGCAAGCCCAGAGTATCCTCTGAAAAAGGGCCACTATGCTTTCATCGCAGAGCTTTCTGAACATTTGCTAGCAGCTCACCTCCCCCCTCATCCCCCCCCCACACACACACTCTACAGGATAAGTAGCTCAGCCATTTCTGGCTCATTTCTTGACTAGTAAGTTCCGTCCCCCATGGCAACCACTAATGTGGCTGTGAGGGTTTACTCCAATACAATAATTACTTGTGTTTGCCCTCTATTTGGATTTTTAATATTCACTTCACCCATTGTGGAGTTTTTTTTAATCTGATGCATTACATTATTTTTAAACACTTGGTTGCCCTTATGACACATCTAAAAGAATCATGACGTTTTCTTTGTACTTGTGTGTGTAAATTGCCATTGGGAATCCCTGTGATCCACTCTGTTACTGGGGTGGCAGCAATAAAAGGGTTCAAATATTAATAGTGAATTAACTAGATTTAATGAGGACGGTATAGAGGTCTTGACGCCAAGAAATGAAAGCGGCGTCCGAATAATGGTGCAGCGTCCTCTCCTCCCTCCACCCGGGGGTAAAGGGGGAGGTGTGCAGGCAAGCCCGGGCAGGTCGAGGGGCGGGAAGCCTGCCAAAAGGGCAAAATGCCCTCGAACAGTGACAAAGGAAAGGGGCGGGCCAGGAGGCTTATAAGCAGCCTGGTTTTGCCTCCAGGGTCATCGCAACAGAAGGACACCTCTGATAGGCCACCAGACAGAGCGGATGCAATCAATATCTTCATGTTTAGCTGTAATGAAGCAATAAGATCACATGCCAGAAACTCTTCATTTTGCATTGCAGGATGTGAAAGCACCCATAAATCCAGAATAGGCGATTTGGTATGTCCTTTCGCTGACGGTCGTATTTCGATGGAATTTTTAGCCAAAAAATTCCATTGAAAAACTCATCGAAATACATATGAGGGCGGGGTTAAAAAGGGCGTGTGGGGTGCTTGGCGAATATAACATGGGAACATCAGGAGTTTGGGGGGGCCGCAAATAGAAAAAAAATGCAATGAGTTTTTCATTTTTCTTTTTTTTACGGCAAAAAATCCATTGGAAAAGCAACATAGGTAACCACAAGGTAGATACCAAATCAGAGCGCTTGTTCTTCTTCTTGCTGATAGATTTTTATCCATCAGCTGTGATTTTTGGATACCGAGGCTTGAGCCTCATTACTCCATCTTCTCGGGTTGAGTATGTAGTCGTGGGTTTGTTTTCTTCTTGGTCTGTGTGGTCTTGTCACAGTAGAGCTGGTTTTACAGGGTCTTCGCAGTGATGGGCCGCGGGTAGCGGTCGAAGGGGTTTGCAGTGGTGGCAGTGAATCTTCTGATCAGAGGGTTCGGGTTCTGATCCAGTCCTTGGCAGAAGTTCTTACTCAGCTTCGCTAGATGTTCGTCCAACATCTCGATGTCCAGGTCTCTGTGAAGGTCTGCTATCCTTGTGAAGATTGGAGCTCCAGAAGATATCCGCAGGGCCTTGAAGACTCTTCCGGTGTCGCTCATGGAAGGGGGAGGCATAAGTCAGGGTTGGTCTGATGATCGCCTTGTAGACGTTGATCTTTGTCCGGAGGGGCATGGACTTGCTCTTCAGGAGTGGGTACAGCACTGCCATCTTTCCTGTTGTCTTCTGCTGAGCATTCTCGATGTGGCTTTCCCAGTTGAGTTTGCTGTCCAGGGTCACACCGAGGTAGCGGCTGCTGCTCTCCCATTTGATGGTCTCCCCGTTGAGGCTGATGTGTGGGTGCTCCTTGATCTTCTTTCTGGTGAACAGCGTTGCGGTTGTCTTGCTCGTGTTCAGTTCTATCCTCCAGTCGCTGTACCACTGACCTGGTTTATATCAGTGCCTCTTCCTAGGTCATGTGACCAGAGCTGAAAGTGAAGCATGATGGGCAGGGAGGTTGTGCAAAAACCTCCAAAGCCGGTAGTGAATGATGTAAGCCTACTGCCCATCAGGGCTCAAGAGGGCTATATAAGGAGCGTGATTGATACAAAGCTGAGACCCCCTGTGTGTAGCAAGAACAGCTGCTGTGCCGAAAGGTTGGTGGGGGACAGCCTCTTACACTCTGCCCGGTGGCTGGGAGGTCATTAAAATGTACTTGGAAACTGAATGGTGCTGTGGAACCTGATGAGGGTTGAACTGTGACACTTGGAAAGAATTGGAGAAACCAAAAGGAGGCTGGGAATATTGTAATGGGTGAAGAGGCGAATGATACGTTTCTTCACTGATTCGACTGAGCAAGGGAAAATGGAATTATGTGAGGAACTTGGTCCTCAGAGCGGCACTGAGAGAAAATGGCAATGTCCATATTTTATTACTGGTACTTTTCCACAAGTGATCGAGGCATATCTTGCACTCTGATTTCCAAGGCAGATGGTGGTAGTGTCCAGCATAAGGTTTGAGAAGGGGGGCTCAACACCCCTGCTATGTGCACAGGAAAGTGTGCAGTCTGTAGTGTTTACTATGAGTGCCTTTCTGCACAAGTAAGGCCGAGACCGTGGGGGCGAGAAGGCGCAGAATACACATTGAACCTGCAGAGGAGGCGCAGTGAAGATTAGGAGGCAAACCCCAAGTATGCTAACCAGTGCTCCAGATAAGATTTGGAAGTGGGAGTATTTTACTCTCCTGGTCCAATTCCCAATGACAGTATTTTTTAAGGGAGTAAAAATGTTTTCATTGAAAAATGGAAATGCTTTTGTAATCATTTCTTTGCACCTAATTATGCACATTAAAAGATACATGTATACATCTCCCAATCAGGCAGTTAAAATACGTGCACTACTGGTCCAAACCTAACCATGCATCTCAGAGGGTGAAAGCAGGGCTGCACGATTCTACATGTCTTTTTCCTATATTTTTGTTGTGAGTATTGTTATGCCCTATTTTTATTATTTGCACCCCTTATCTGTAGGGCGGATGTTAGCGTGTATTATCCTTGCTAGAAAGCGTGGAAGCATGGTTATAGACTCCCAACATTGCTCTAAATTCCCCAAAGGGCTCACTAGGTACACCCCGTCACATTGTCAACTGCTACTGTAACCTAGCACCCCCATCTGTAACTAAGTACCTCATGTTGTCTATGTAACCGTAATCTTGCCTACGTACACTTTCATGCAATAGCGCCTCGATGCCTTTGGGCTCCAGCGCGCTCTACAAATGTAAAAAAATAAAAAAATAACATTTTATGTGAAATATATATGAAGCAAATTCCCTCTGCAGCAAGCTGGCATCTCATGGTTTGTTCCAGAGATGTTGCTTGAAGATTGCCACTTGTACTAGCCACGTGGTAGGTACACCTAGTCAGAAGTGCTTGTAGTACGATACACAAGACTCCTAAGGTTCATAACATAAGGTTTTATAGGAATCTTTTTTATTCAAACTTTGATATTTTGGTTCTGGAATTTGGATTCGCTGCCATATCGGTATGAGGAAAGCTCTTGTAAAAATAAAAGCTAAGTGAAAGTTAGCCATTGTGAATATTTGCTCGTGTCACATCCAGACAAGTTTGTGAATATCAGCTTGCTTCGTTTCTAGACAGGATTGTGAATGTTAGCCAGTGCCACATCTAGATACAATTGTGTACATTAGCTCGCGTCACATCTAGACATGATTGTAAATGTTGGCTTGCGTTTCTTCGAGACAGGATTGTAAATGTTGGCCCACGTCGCTTCTAGACAGGGTTGTGAATGTTAGCCAGTGCCACATCTAGATACAATTGTGTACATTAGCTCGCGTCACATCTAGACATGATTGTAAATGTTGGCTTGCGTCGCTTCTAGACAGGATTGTAAATGTTGGCCCACGTCGCTTCTAGACAGGATTGTGAATGTTAGCCAGCCCCACATTTAGATAGATTTGGGAATGTTAGCCATTGCCACATTTAGAAAGAACTGTGAATATTCGCGATTGCCACATTTAGATAGAACTGTGAATATTAGCCATTGTCACATTTAGATAGAACTGTGAATATTATCCTGCGTCACATCTGAACAGGATTGTAAATACCGGATTGCGTTGCTTCTGGACAGGATTGCAAATATTAGCCATTGCCACACTTAGATAGAATTGGGAATGTTAGCCATTGCCACATTTAGATAGAATTGTGAATATTAGCCATTACCACATTTAGAAAGAATTGTGAACATTAGCTTGTGTGATATCTAGACAGGATTGTAAGTATTGGCTTTCATCACTTCTAGACAGGATTGTGACTGTTAGCAAGTGCCGGATCTAGACAGAAATGGGGAGATATTCAGACGCCACATCTAGAAAGAACTTGGAAATTAGCAGGTATCAGATCTAGATAGCAAGTCCATTAACCAACCCACTAACAATCTCACCCTCTGCATACACCTCTCAAACTCTAACAAAAAACACAACCACAACTCTAAAGCACAGCAAAATGCATAAACTTCACTACACTGCAACAATAAAACAAATCGCACATAGCTTCGCACAACAGAACACAACGGCTACCGACCGAAAAGCACTCCTAAACTCACAAACGTTGCTAACCGAACTGAAGCTGCTAACAGCACATCGCTGCTCTCTTGCACTTTTCCTGCTCTGACCCACTAACTCACCCCCACCCCTTTCCTTTTTCAGATCCGACAGAACGCCTGGGTATGTCTCCGGTGGTGATAGCGCGCAGTTCAAATATCCTTTAACATAAACATTAACATTAACACTATTATCGGCCGACATGCAATGCACCTTATGCCCCAATAGGATAGCTTTTGCCTCAGTGAGTGTGACCTCTGGTTGCTTTATTTTTTTCCCCATCGTCAATAGACCTGAATCAAAACTAATGGCACCTTCCGGCTCTTTCCACGGCGTGGCACTGGACAAAAAATGTGTTGTCAACAAGCAAGGCTTTGGTCGAGCAACGTGCAGGGTGACTCACGATGACGGTGTCTCAGTGGTGTTGACGCCTACATATGCTTTCACATGCTTTGAAGTTACAGCGTGTTGGGACAGTTGGGACAATCTCCCCGAAAAGGGAGCCCTAGTGTGAACTGGGTTTGAGTCTCATCTCCTCCAATGGCTTTTTGAATTGGCTTTTTTTTTATTGTTCTTCACTGGAGACACCCAGGCTTTCTTGGTGTTTGGGGGCACCTTTCATGGCAGGCTCCTGACAGCCCAATGTTGGTCTATCAGCGCAGAGGTACCCGTTGGCCTTCATTTGGAGATCGGTCCCACTTGTTGGTTCACCGTTCATACAGATTAGGCTAGAAACCTCAGGAACGTCTTGGAGGTAAGTTACATTTATTCAGGTACAATGTTACCGGTGTAGTTTTAGGATCATAAGGAGATGGACCCACTGGCTACCACCGGCCAGGCAGTCAGCTCTAACTGACATCCATGGAAACTTGGGAGGGGAACACTCAATGGGTAACCTCATGGCATGTGACATCACACACTCCCCACAGATAAAGCAGCAGACACACAGGGAAGAAGGAGGATGCAACACGATTGGATCAGGTAGGAACTAGGAAAATACTGCTCACATTCATGATAATAGCAATCTCACACTCCGTTTTACGCACTACAAGCACTTTGTCGTGTTAGCAGAAGTTGAATCGTGGAAATAAATGCCTTACTTATTTCTCTGTGAAGTACCACCCTTCTACAGTAGGGCTTCACCTCGGGTGTGTCGATTTGCAGTCAAGGTACTGCAAAGAAGCAGCATAGATCTCACTTGGTAAGCCTGGGCCTCTGCATTCAGTCTAGTGTGAAGGGTGGGGGAGGGGAGAGCAGCTTTAGCTGCACATGACGAAGCTGGTGCTGTGCTAGAGCGAGGGTCCATGTGTAAGGGAAGATTGTTTCTGTGTTTGGGGTGCCTTTGCAACCATCTACAGAGAGGGCACAAATCCGTTCTTAAGTATGAATAGAAATAGCTCACACAAATATCTTTGTACTTGGCATCGAATTACAGAATGTACTGGGCCCTCTAAAGTTTTGCGTCATTGGGATGTCCCTTGAAATTCAGGGGCTGCACTGGTATCTGTTATGTAGAAAATGAATAGATACATGTGTTTTTGTATAGTACCTAACTGTATGCCCCGTGTATTCTGGGACATGTAGTCCTAGATATCTAATGGGAAAAGGAAAACAAAACAAGTCACAAAGTAAGACAATGCCAGGACTAGATGAATACAATTATTGCAGAAGAGTAATATGGATTTAGAGAAGGAGTAGGAACCATCGAGCAATGTATAGCGCCATAGCATTTGTTTATTAATTAATGTATTGCACATTTGTATGGTGCCTATATACAAGTGTTTCCAGGCGCCACAAGACAAGTTGGGTGGGGGAGCATAGGAGAGATAGTAGAGCAACAAAACGGTTATATTGGCCATGTGACAATCCTACCGTGCAAATGCAAGACAAGTGGTAAGTGCAAGGGGGTAGAGGGAGAAGTACAGGAGTGAGGTGCTCAAAGGGAGGGGCATGGGCAAGTGCTGGGGAGGCCAAGGCAGCAAGTGCCACGAGAAAGAGAGAGGGAAGGGAGGATGAGTGCGGTGGACAGGGTGGACATACAGGGTTAGTCCGGGGAAGGGTGCCCTAGGGCAAGTGCTGGCGAGGGATGCTGGGGGGACTGGCAGGGGGGTTGTTTGGCCCCTGTATGACTCTGAAGGGACCAGGCCCAAGTCGCAGCAGTAGAGGGAACATTAGTACGGGAGGGGGAGAGGGAAGGAAGAGGAGAAAAGGAAGGTCTTGAAAAGTTTTCACAATTTACGAAGATCCGGCTAAAGTCTGAGGGGGGCGGGGAAGCCGTTCCAGAGGGAGGAACCTGACGAGGAAATGAATCTACTTCCCACTCTCTGCACGTTTGACCTGCAGAGAGATGTAACCAGAGGACCAAAGGACTCTGGCAGGGATGTATTTCGGAAAGGAAAGCTGGATGTAGAGAGGTTCAGGCTCCAGACAGCCTTGTGGATGATGCAAAGGGTCTTGAGTTTGATCCTTGTGGTCACCGGGAGCCAGTGCAGAGATTTAAGGGCTGGAGAGATGCGGTCCCTGAGCTTGAGGCCAAGGATAAGTCTCATAGTCCTATTCTGGGTTAGTTGAAGGGGGTGAAGGAGGAAAGAGGCTGATTGAGGAAGAGGCTATTGCAGTAGTCCAGCCAAGAGAGAACCACGGCTCTGTAGACGTTGAGCTTTTAGGGCAAGGTGAGGAAAGGTAGAATGCCCCTGAGGAGGTGGAGCTGAAAGTTGGACTTCTTGGCAAGGTCCGTGATGTGTGGAGAGAAAGAGAGAGAGGAGTCAAAGATGATCCCAAGGTTTTTTGCCTCACACATGGGTTAGGGGAGCGGACCCAATGAGGCTGGCCAGAAAGTGGGGGGAAATAAGGAGCAGGCGTCCCAATGGGAAGGATCTCTGTCTTACTGGCAGTAAGGCAGAGAAAATTGGCAGAGCACCATGCCTGACTAGCAGTCAGGCAGTCAGGTCTTAGAGAGCAGGGGGAGTAGGTAGAGGAAGGCAGCTTGAAGGAGAGCTGTGTGTCATCTGCATAATGCTGGAAATTAGGGGAGAAGGTGATCACCTTGGCGATAGGATAGAGCCCTGAACGTCACAGGTAGAGAGTGAGCTCGAGGAGAGAAAAGGACTCATTTGCATTTGGGAGGGTCTGTTTGAAAGGACAGAGCTCAGCCATGCCAGTGCCCAATCCGTGAGGCCTATCGTATCATGGAGATGGTTAATGAGGATGGAGTGGCTGACTGTGTCAAAAAGCAGAAGAGAGATTGAGGAGGTTCAGAACAAAGGGATTGTGTGAGTCCAGGTTAGAGAGCAGGTCTTCACAGGTGTTCAGGAGAGCAGTTTCTGTGCCTCTGGATGCCCTGAAATGGGGCCGGTGGTCATGCAGTCAGCCAGCCATTTTGGTGTGGAGGGCCAGTTGGAGATGACCAGCTTCTCCATGGGTTTGCCCAAAAAAGGGGTGAAAGTGATGCAGCAGTAGTTACCCGGGCAAGAAGGGTCAGCAGATGGCTTTTTAGGAGAGGGTGCACAAGAGAGTTCTTAAGGGGTTGTTGGAAGAAGCCAGTAACAATGGAATGGTTGCAGAGGTCAGCCAAGGCAAGAGCAAGGGAGGCGATGTTGTCCTTGATGGTTCTGGAGGAAGAGTGGAGCACCTGTTTAGAGGAGACTTTCATTCATAGAGCGGACAACACTAGAGATCTTATCTGGTGCAATGGGAGAGAAGGACGAGGGTATGGGGGAGGGGGCCAAGGGAGGGAAGAGAGGGATGTGGGGGGAACAGATGACAGAGAGGACAGGATGCCCAGAGCTTTGGAGGAGAAGTGGGCGGCCAGTGCTGGTGGTGTGGGAGGGGGGAGGAGAGGAGGAGACTGCATTAGGATTGGCTAGTTGCTTGCTGATTTTAAAAAGTTCAGCCATGTTATTTGTGGCTCCAGAAATGCAGGATTGGACATGAGCCCTGTTCGTGGAGCAGATGGCGAGACAGTATTGTCTTTGTAGCAGGCAACAAGCTAGTTTGTCATAGGATGAGTAGCCTTTTATACCAGGCAATTTTCAGGTGAAGATGAACGCTTGTAGATATTCACCTTCCTTGATTGCCACATACCACCTAATATCTTTATTTTTATATTATTTTCCACCATTCTTTACCAATGAATAATCTTTCGGTATGTTCTAGATGCTTGCCTAATTGTTCTCACTTCACCCTCAATTGGACTTTATTATAAGAGGCGACATAAACATTCAGTACGGTCATTGCTTTCCTCGTTTTGACCAATAAGTGATAAGCTTTAGTTTAAACATTTATCCCTATTCTTTCGATTGTATGTCAACCATTTCTTCTCCGTTTGATGTTGCGCTTGTTAGGAAAAACCTATCCTGCGCGGCCTCAATCTCAAATGTGATTGGAGCTAAAATCAAGCCAAGTTCCAGTGCGGTGGTGGGGAAACTTTTTGCCAGTTTGAAAACATTTTTCTAAAAGCTGCGTTCTGCTTTATTCAGTGTCTACCGTCAATCGCTCTACCGTCAATCGCGGTATTGCACGAACCCTGCACATCTTCTGTCAAGACCTACTTCATTTTGGACCATCATCTGTCTCCATGTTTCTTCCTGAAACGTTCCAAATTGTGACCTGCTTGTTCCACTTTCTTCATTGATCCTCCGTGGTGGGATTTCCAGCTTTGTGATTCTGAGGTGATGATCCCCAAAATAAGGGTACTGCTTCGCTAGTTCCGGCAGGCCCAATCCTATCTTAAAGCTCTGGGGTCTTACGTCGCTCCCAATTGCGTCAAATATCATCACCTTTGGCTAGACTAGATTTATCTAAGATCAGTTTCTGTGCAATAATTAGCTGGGCATCCTGTCCATTATCAATGCTGTGCCTTTGGTGTTCTTGCAAGAATGGCAAAGGCAAATTCTATCTAGAGATTATTTATCTGAATAGAGCAAACTAAAATCAAGTTTTGATATCTTTTATTCAACTAACTGAAAATATTATGCTGAGAAGGTAGTTTAATTAGCTTTCAAAGTCCCTGAGACTTCTTCAACAGATGGGAGTGTACTGGAGGGTCACACAATAAAAGACAGCAAAGAAAATCACACAGAGACCTGGGCATCGCTTTTACATAGAAAGAACCCAATACAAGGGATTCGCCCACTTTCCTCTCTATTTGATGCAGGAAGAAGTATGCAAGGGATGCAGTCCTGTGTGCCCCCGCCACCCCCCCAACCCCCAAAATGCAGGACCCACATGCTAGTGTGGCTCTGTTTTTTGTTCAAATGAGGCTTTTCTGTGGGCCGGTTTGATGAGTTACTTCACTATGCAGCTAGTAGTTTTGACCAGATACTTTAAAATGCACAATTTGAAACACTTTTTTTTTTTAAAA
This sequence comes from Ambystoma mexicanum, assembly GCF_040938575.1. Classification (NCBI taxonomy): domain Eukaryota; kingdom Metazoa; phylum Chordata; class Amphibia; order Caudata; family Ambystomatidae; genus Ambystoma; species Ambystoma mexicanum. Next base: position 1,090,675,811 of record NC_090927.1, read on the forward strand.
ACACTTTTTACCAATAAACGTCCCCTTTGGCATGACTCAAACAACCGGCCACAAAAGAAACGAATATCCATTTTCCACTGTGGGCAGCTTTTCGATTGGTCTCCGAGCCACTTTTATGCCCCAGTCCAACTATGGACTTCATCCAATTTAAATCTGTGCTTCTGGAATGGATACCAACACCCCATTTAGAGCCAATATTGCGCCAATGTGTTGTCATCTACACTGGATCCCAGTTAATGCTAGAATTGTTTTCAAGGTCAGTAACATGGTTCGTACGTCACCATCATATCTTACAGTTAAACAGTCCCCCTTCCTGGTCCCCTGCACTTGCCAGGTTTTTTAAGTCATCAAATTCCTATATAATTGTTAAACCTAGATTTAACCTGAAGTCTGCTGGTGGGCGGAGTCTTTCTGTCCATAAGGCCATTATAGGGACCTCTGCTCCTCGCGACATTCGGTCCGAACACAATTTTTCAAAACGTTTTTAAAAGGATTAGAAAAACGGATTAATTTCTGAACGTTTAGGTGACCTCACCCCTCATTTATGCACTCCCTTTTCGGTTCAACAGTCGCATCCCTTTTATGTCTTAAGGTGTGTGCGCCAAATAAGAATCTATAGCATTTATAACATAACATGGGCATCCATTTACATTCATTTTGTTTACAATTAATTTTACATTCGGGGTTTGGTTAGTCGGATCAATAAATGCGAATGACATACTTAACATCATAAACGCGTTCCGATTTCTTTCACAGAGTTTTTATTTTGCGTGAGCTTAGTAGCATCCTTACCGAAATGCACACACATTACATCAAAATACAACATGGCCAGATTTCGCCGAGTAAAAGAATATCTTGATACACATGGAACATCGGCCATGGTTATTGGCTGATCAGACGCATACATCAAGCATCGTTTTCTTGCTTTGGTTGCTGTGAGCCTGTTACAGATGCTCCTATTGGTCCGTTAGAGCATTGATAGCTAGAACTTCAGTGTTAGGTAGCTTGAAAGTCGTATGGGAATTCATAAACACCTTTGCAAATGCACTATTTAATGGTGTCGGGCTTCACCCCTGAGAGCAGCGTTACGTTGTTAGACTGCACTTGCACCAGGGAGCAGAAGGCAAGGTGTGAAAAGCACATGTCAAACGGTGTTACATGAAAGTCAGCCCCCTTGGAGATTCGGCGCTGAGGGAACCACAGCTTGAGGCAGCAGTTCCGGAACAGGCAAATTTAGCCGCTCTTTGGCTTGTAAGCTTTTTGACATGCATTTTATGACTTCAGCCATTTGCCTGGGAAAAGCTGACCATCTTCGGATCCCAGCTGCGCCCACCCAATCAATGCTTTTTTTTAAAGTTGATAGAAATCAGTTGCGAAATGGATCTATATTTCTTTAGTTCATGAATGTCCTACAGTCCCGTGCTATAATTTAAAGCACATCAAAGAAGTGTTAATGGCAGTCCTACTTGCATTTTTCCTCCTGTGTTTACAGGTTTTCAAAACGAGATCTGATAGACAACGAGAGCGAAGGTAGAGTTGTTTATAATGTCTTCCGGAACTATAAGGTAAAAGGCTACCACTGATTCTTGGTAGTTGTCCACCTCCCTCCCGCTCCCCCACTTATCCTAGGGACCTGCATTGCAGTGTTGGAGAAGGGGTTTGGAGGAACAATGTACGCAACGTGGATGGCACCTTTCTCAGCTTGGCCTGTCATCTTCAAAACCCAACAACAGGCATTGCCAGAGCCACATGTTTTGGCTTTTATGTGGCCACGTTAAAGACATTGCCCAGTCACTGCTATAAATGTGCTATCGGGCAATAAGATTTCAATACGTGGCAAACTCAGTTAGCACCTTGGTATATCATAATAGTGCAAGAGCCAAAACTATAGGCTTTGCCAAGGCTTGTTATCAACAGGATTTCAAGGCAAGGAACAGATGCAAGAAACATTGATTATAAATCAAGTGCTCGAAGGCACACTTGGTTAAGACATTTGTATTGCACAAGTAGCTGATTTATAGTTGCAAATACGCCATTAACTTATGGAATACTGTTTAGAAATAGAACAGGCTTCCACTTAAAAGTGCAGAACTAACTCCAAAAGAGCCTGGGGCAAGGGTGCTTTACATCCGAGAGGGGCAGGAAGTGGGCGAGAAAGGCCATGGCTGGTTAATGGGTATACAAAGTCAAGCAATACGCACAGCATGCATCCCATGTCTCCCCTTGCTACAATTCCCAGGCCAATAGCTGTGACTTATAGCCAGCTCCTAAAGGGCCATCTAATTGCCAAAGCTTCAATATTTCTGGCAAAGCAGTCCTTTATCTTCTGATTCCCAAGCTTTCAGACCATGCAAGAGAAGGCCAATCAGCCCTGTTGTTTGCCTTTGTATCCTGGGACTTGTACTTTTTTCTTTCCCATTTGAAATTTAGGCAAACCACAATTCCCAGATTCCAAGCAAAAACAGGACTGGAGACCCTTCTCAGACATGCCCATTGGAAACATGAGAGCTCTGTGATTCCTGCCTCTCTGCCATGAAACAAGAGTTAAACATTTGAGCTCTGACTGCAATGTTATGAGTGAGCTCAAACATACTTCAAGAAAGCATTTTGATTTGCAGCCGTCTGCAAACCAATGGTTACAGGGGTATAGTGTGTTTGGCCCCTAGCCACTCTTCCCCTCCAGCCACCCACTCCAGTCTCTAAAACAATGCAAACTGAAAATAAAAGACTGGAATTAATATTGCAAAAATATGTGTCTCTTGAGTCCCAGCCTATATTCCTGACCTTTACTGTCCTGAGAAATTTGTTATGGGAAAGTTTGGATGACCTTGGTGTCCCCTCCTGTATCAGTAGTGCCATTAAGTCTTTTTACCACGGTAACTGTGCTCGGATTGGTTGGGGCCTGGACTGACAGAGAAACAACATAGCCAGTCGCCATTAACTTTGGGGTAAGGCTGGGCTGTGTGCTGGTCCACCTACCATTTCTCCTCTATATCAACAAGATAGAATTGCTATTGAGCGTAATAGCAAAACATGCTCCAAGTTTGGGCAGTCGCAAGTGAAGTGTGTGATTCTTTGCAGACAACAAGGTTCTGTTGGTGAAAACACTTGTTGGCCATCAGCAGCAGCCGACAAGCGTTTGAGAACATATGCAAGTGTAAAGGCTTGACTATAAACATAGCCTAAACAAAAACTATGATATGTACTCCTCCTGGTCCTCCGTGACGAACTGCCACAGAATTTTCTTTGAATAATCAAATCTTGGAAGTGGTGGATTCATTTAACTACTTACGGATAACCCTGTCAAATAACTTAAAATGTGCAAAACAAGTTGAGAAGAGCACCGTGATATGTACAAGACTTTGTGGCGCAATTGTAGGATTTGTATCTCACCTTGGAGGTAGAGTTCTTTCATCTCCCTTAAAAATCTATAGGGTCCACGCTATTTCAGAGATTATTCATGGTGCTGAGTTGTGGGGTCACACACCCTGTACTTCTATTAAGGTATTTGAAAACAAGTTCCTCAAGCGATTACTGGGCTTACCACCAAGTGCTCCTTCCATGCCTGTCGCACTGGAGGTGAGCCCATAGGAAATCAAAAATGAGATCATGCTAAAACCAGTATTATAAGGCTAAAATGTGGAATTCGGAGGAGCTTGCACTGTATAGAGAAGGCCAGATCGAGGTCTTGCATAGGAAGGGGGGAATGCCGCTCCCGCGGTGCTGACATGTCAAAACAACTCTCTTGAACATTGGGCTTGAGGAGCTACCGAAGGACCCTACAAAGTTTGGCCCTCAGTATAAAAGTGTTATTGAGAACCACTTTAATTATTGGGTGCCGATAAATCAAGGAGACCTTTGTTATGCTGGCAACTTTCCAGCCAAATATATCGCAGCCAAGATGAGCCTCGGGATAGAACCGTATCTGCATTACCCAGTAGATAGGAAGGCGAAAGGCACCTTTTCAAAATTCCGCCTGGGTATCCTCCCGCGTGCTACTATTACAGCAAACTGGGGAAAGGACATTTCACCTCAGTGTCCTTTCTGTGTTAAAACCACTGAAGATGCGATGCTCTTTGTTTTCATGTGCCCATTGTATGATTGTGAGAGACACAAATGGCTCAAATCTATGTGGCTACATTTGGGCATAAGAACCATGAGTCAAGCTCTTCACACAATGAAGATGTGCCCGTCCTACCAGGTGTTCGTGGCACTTTCCTCTTTTTTAAATGTGGCTTTTAAAAAACACAAGGCTAGTCTTAAACAACTAGGAGGTGCGTATGGTCAAGAGTGCATATGACATTTTACTATATAATGATTATTCTATATAACTGAGGAATCATGTGTTATTTAAGTGAGGTCTGATTGCCCACATGATGTAATGATTTCTTGATTGCGATCACCTACACATTATTTGAACTGTTTTTCTTAATCCTGCCTATGTACTGTAGTGATTTGAGCTATTTGTATGGTTTGTATTCTTTGGTGGCGGTCTTCGGACTTTAAAATAAAAGTGTTGCTGTGAATATTTCAGGAAATACTATGAGAAATGTAACGATGTGACATGCGCCACTCACCAAGCAGTCCCAGAGAAAGGTGTCTAGAGTTAGAAATGGAGGGCACAACTAGCAGAAGACACTATTCATTATCAGTATTTACATTTTCAAATCTGCCACTGTGCAAAAGCCCCCGTTTGCACAGTAACACACCCTGTTGACAAATAATTCTCTTTTGAAAATCCATACTGTGTTTTACTTACCGATCGCCCACAAAAGGTTTGGGCCAATAATTACAAAGGATAGTCATGCAAGAAAGGTCACGAGGGAGTAAGATACTTTGATATTTTGCTGGTTAATTGGATAAAGCTTGTTTATTGGGAAACGATGTGATGGCCCCTTAATACATTGTTAGATGTAAATAATCCATTTGCAATGGGCACAGCCGGTTTAAAGCTGTGGGGAATATGCCTTATGCAACATTCAAAAGAAATCTCTACTTTACAGCTCTCAAACTGCTCGTGTCATTAGAGAGTAGTCTGAGAAAGTCAGATGAAACATTGGCTTTATCAAGGATTGTTTTTAACAGGACTCTAGTGCAAGGGACGGATATAAATCAAGGGGCTGGGTGCACACTTTCTGAAGACTTATTTATCACACGTAGAGCACATTTTACAGTTGCAATTAAGCCATCAACTCTCGGCAGACAGCTTAGAAATAGTTCTGCCAGGCGAATGTTTGATGTTACTGCTTGATAACGATAGCTCAAAGAGATCTCCGGGGGATGTTTTTTGTGCAGGGAAGGGCAGGTTCTCGGTGGTAATGACAACAGGGATACCCTTTAGCCTGGGATGTGTGCCATATGGTCCTTTTTAGGTAGGCAACATACAACGTTCATATGGCCAAATGGCTTAGTCAGTGCTAATTTAGGTTGGAAAAGCAATGCGGTGAGGCTTTTCAATAAGCATCATATTCTCATGCATGGGATTATGTGAGTGTGTGTGCATATATGTACATTGTGTGCATATATGTGAGTGTAAATTTGTATGGGCGCAGGTATGTGTGGTGTGAGCATGTATGTGTGGTGTAAAGGTGCACGTGCATTGGGAGGGTGCGTGTCTCGCCTCGTGAGTTGATGTATGTGTATCCAGATAGTGTTCATGTATTGTGGAACGTCTGCAGGACAAGCATGAGCATCTGCCACCCTGCATGTGGTTTTTTAATTTATTTTTTAATTGAAACCTCTGCAGAAATCTTATCGTAAATATTTGTCTCAGTTCTGGGAAGGGCCCTCTAGCTCTTCCCATACATGACTTGTTTGGGATTTGGTAACCATTTCCAGTTCTAGATAATTGGCCCCCTCAATTATAGTTACCATAGTTAACCTCTGACTGCCTTCACCTGGTGAAAGAAGCAAATGACAGAGTAGAGAGAACGGAGGATTAATTTCTCTCTAACAGGTACACTATTTTCCTGTTGTTGCTATCTCACGGCCATGTCGTTACTTTACCCTGTGAGGCCTCTCTATAGGAGTGGGCAGATATCATCTTCAAATGGTATAATTAACGGTAATCTAATGTAAAATGGTCTTGTATAGCACTCTTCTGCCGTCTTGGTGGACAAACCACACGTGGCCCAGCAGGAAAAGAGGGAGGGTTTGTTAGCTCAGGAGAGGAAGGATAGCTCAGGGGCATTGTGGTAGTCTTGGAAGAAATTGTATATATAACAACGAGGACCGTTTTGGGATTGCCTACTGTGGGTTACCCAGTTCAATGTTCACACTTAAGAAACACACAGTTTCTTTGTTAGAGTAAAAGTTTTGAAAGAGCAACGTGTCTCTAAATAAACTTACAAGCGTATGTGAATGCATTGTGCCGTGCTACAAAACACATGTTGGACCACAATGGATCATAGTTTGCCGCTTTCTAGATGAACAGAAGCAGAATTTTAATGGATTTTCTCTATTAAGCGGGTGCAGAATGTTAAAACAAGGAAAAAGAAGAATGGTGCAATACTCTTCAATCAATTTCTCAATTTTTCTCTCTCAATATTTTCGTTAAAAAACAGGGAATCCACAGAGTTGTTGTATTGGGGATTCAAAAACCAAATGCACTGACTCCAGGTAGTCTTGTTGTACTCTTGGGTCAGGTCATTTTATAGCAATTGGAAGCAAGACAGCGCTGCACAACACAGGTTCAAATCCCGATCCTATGATTAGAAACCACTCACTGCTATTAAGCGTGTTATAAAAGAACAATTATAATTAGAGGGAGAGGCAGATACAAATCCTGTGATCTTGAAACTTGCACACAGGAAGTGCCTGGCTCCTAAGTGTCCTATGATTCTAGAGTAGTGGCTGAAAAATCTTGGGTAGGGATTTGCGTTGGAATGCCAGGGCTGGCATTGGCATGGATCTTCAAGTTCTAACCTTCATGGACTCCACTTTGTACTGGAGTCTTCCATGCTGTGGTCGTCTCTCAGCTGCTATTTGGTAGGTTTAACACCCACTGCCTCCTCGTCCCACGATGGTATTCCTGGTTGGTTTTTTCTGTTTGTTTAAATGTTTTCTTCAGTGGGACAGGTCCTTGTGGATTTCAACATGGTATCAAACTGAATTTTTCCGAGTTTATGCAGGGAGATTGGGCTCAGCCACTCACACACAGTATTGCCTCAAACGCATGTCTCCCAGCTCAGGCAGGGTCTCGTGATCTAGTTTCTAATCATACAATGCTCTAATAGAGTGTCGTTTAAGCTCTATATCTGAGACCATCTTTGGTTTTGGTCGTTGAGCCCATCAATGTGACCTTGGCGCTCAGACTATCATTGTTGTAGTTTACAATTTCCGGAAAGTATTTTTCTTAAAGGGGCATCCACTAGCAGGGTGATACCCCTACAATTGGTTTGTGTCAACGTATATTTCACAGTCAAGTAGTGCGAGAATACCATTTCCATGTTCTGCAGATGATTCGGGTATGGGGTACAAAAATGAATGGCAGGATAAAGTTCATAAGGTCATCCCATAGGGTAGTGGTTTAATTGGTTCTATGTGATTTGGCCGAAAAGATTTAGTCTAATTCTTTTTTTTTTTTTTTTTTTTTTTTTTTAATTTGTATATGGTTTTATTAAACCTTTACAAAAAGCATCAGCACGTAGAATCAACACATAAATAGAGTAAAATACACAATTACAGATTTACACAATTACATATTTAGAATATTACAGAAGCTTGGAAGTATTTTGCATTAAAAAAAATCCAAGAATCATCATAACATCATAAAGTTACAAGAACAAACAAGAACAAGAGCAAGCGCAGTAGCAGCAGATTAACCCATATCTTTAACCTTTAACCTATAACCTATATCTTGAAACAGCATGGTAACAACAGGTATATCTATTCAAGATGGAGGTTACGAATAAAGCTAGATAAAGCCAGACCCTCCCTATTTGTTCCAATACACAGGCAGCGTTGCCATACTAGGTCAGTCGGGAGACTTAGAAATTGTAATTTCAAGGCATTCAAACAAGAGTCTCTCAGGACATTGAGATGACTACAGAACAGAATGAGGTGTTTAGCCGTTTCAGGGACTAAGCCGCAGAATCTGCAGCGACTGTTAGCCGCTGTAATCTGTTTCCACCTCAGTTTAGTATCCAGAGTAGGTAGAATATTCCACCGTAGTCTGAGTAGTGTATGTCTGTGGTCCCGATTTGGGAAGATCTTAAGAATTGAAGAAAGAATTCCTCTTTTTTTATGTTCATGAGCCAAGTGTGACATGGAAGTATATGCATGAAAAGTATCCACAGTCCGGCACCAATCAAAGTCCCACAACTCCATTTTAGTTTTAGTGGGATTACTGATTAGTTGCTCTAAATCTGAGCCGATATTGGCCAGAATACCTTCGCAGAGCATAGCAAATTTATATAGGAATCCAGATCGGTAGATGTTGTTGCCAACCAGTTCATATAACGTGTTGGCAGTAGGGGCCTTAAGTTTAGCATAAAGCAGCAGCTTCCTCCAATCAACTCGTGCTGTTAAAGAGATATAGCCCAGCTCGAAACGAATGGCGGCCAGGGGTACTGCATTGGGGACGAGTAGGACCCGTCTCCATATGTCCCCTTCAATACCATCCAATTTGGCGCTGGTTAGCCGAGTACCGAGCTCTAGGCCATATGTCAATTTCGGTGCGATTTTCCCCTCAAAAAAGAGTAAAGCAGGTCTAATAGAAAAACGGCCATATTTACGGTCAATTTTAAGGACCTGACTGGCCAGTACCTTAGCTTTATTCAGGAGAAGAAGGTTCTGCCCTTTTGAGCCTCTACTTGCTCCCAGATAATAGCCCAGATAAATAAGACAAGTGGAGCAGGTTATAGTTGCACCTCCTAGCTTCCAGAGGTTTGTTTTCTTTCTAGCAACCCCTTTAGATAAGGCAAGGATTTTGGTTTTCGCAGGATTAATATTCAAGCCATTAAGTTGAGCGTAGTTGGCGAATACGTCCAGCAACCGCTGTAACCCCACCTTAGTTAAATCAAATAGAACAAAATCGTCAGCGTAAGCCAACCAAATAAGCTTCAAAGTGCCAATACTCGGCGCTAGTAGCCCCTCTTTCACCAGGTGCTCTGCTACATCTGAAACATATTGATTAAACACCCAGGGGGCTAGCACGCAACCCTGTCGTACTCCACGATGAGTACGGACAGCATCTGACATATCCCCCTTTTTGTTTAACCGGATTCGAACAGTAGAATTGTTATATACCCCCTCCAATAGGCCAATTAAGCCCCTTGGCAGACCCCAGGCGTAAAGTTTTTGCCAAAGCCTATTTCGGTCAACACAATCAAAGGCTGCCGAGAGATCCACAGAGGCCATAAAAATAGGTCCCCTAGTTGAGCTCCAAGCAGTCTCTTGAATACACTTAACTACCAGTCCATTGATGTTAGTGGAGTGGTTTTTGCGGAAGCCCGTTTGAAAGGGGCTCAGAGGAGGGCTAGTTTTTTCCCAATCCCTTAGGTGTGAAAGAAGAAAAGCAGAGAAGATTTTACAGTCCGCATCTATCAGAGCGATAGGCCGATAGTTTTTGGGATCGGACCTACTACCGCATTTGAAGATTGGGATAACGTATGCAGTGGACCAAGAGCTAGGACATGTCCCAGTTTGCAAGATATCCCGGAACTCAATACATAGGAGATTGGCCCAGAGATTCGGGTCTGCTTTAAAGGTATTGTTCGTTAGCCCATTCGGGCCAGGGGCTCTTGATCTCTTACATCTTTGGATTAACTCCAGGATCGTATCAATCTCTAACGGTGGATCCCATTTAGGATGAGGGACAAATGGGTCAAAGTCAGTAAAACTGGCCATTGCCGCTAGGGGGCTAGGAGCAAATCTATTTGAGTAAAACTCCAGCCACCCTTGTTCCGCAATCGGGTTAAGTTCAGCAATGGCCTGATTACCATCCTGTCCATTAACGATCTGCCAGAAGGCTCCCACATTTGCCTTCAAGATAACCTGTAACATAAATTCCGAGTCCTGTTGTACTAACTGATGTTTAATTGTTTTGCAGTAATTCTTGTAGGCTTGTTTAACCTTCTTAATAAGGATTAGGCGAGTGGACAAGTCGCTTATTGCAGTTTGTAGTATCCTAATATTTTTGTACTTGATAGTTTTTGCTGCTGCCACCTGAGAGTTATATTGATGTAAATGCCTAGTGACTGGAGTTCGGCTTACAAGACTAGTGCCAATATCATCTACTACCCCTTGTATCAGGGTAGTGACCATTGCAGAGTTAAAAGTCGCCAGTTTCCAGTCAAGAGTAGTCTTGTTAAGCATGTCCCATAGTTTACCATTCAGAGTTTCAATGTTTTTAGGGGACCACCGAATAGCAGATCCTGATAAATTTGGAGAGGCCACGGTCGAATGGCACAGCCGCCCCTTTGTCAGGCAGATGTTAAAAGTAGCCGTTAATATACCATGGTCACTCCATGGGTTCAGAAAGATTTCAAACTTCGAGCATCTTATAAGTAGATAATCATCCACAAAGATGTAGTCGAGCATAGAGGTGGAAGACCCCCGCCGCCAGGTATAACTACTAGGATTTGAAGAGTGTTGTGAGAGGTCACGCAGAGGTTGTAAGCCTAGATTGCCCAATTCAGTGTACCAAGTTTGACTAGCCAGTTTTTTCCTTTTATCACATCGATCAAGGGGATACAGCTCACATAATACCCATGGAGAATAATTAAATAAACAATCACAGTTCAAATCCCCAGCTAGTAATACATGACCTGAATCATTAGCCAGCATCCACTCCAAAATAATCTGCGAGATAAGAGACACAAACAGCTTAACATCACCAACCCCTGTGTGCCAGTAGATGTTGATAATAAGTAATTTTAGTTGGCTAATACTTGAATTCAGAACTACCCCCAGTGCCCCATAGGGGAGACCCAGTAGAACCTTGCCGGCTAGCCCAAAGCAGTTATCCACTGCCACCAATAAACCACCCGAAGGTCTACCCCTCAAATTAGAACGTGCCGGCTGATCGAAAATTTGGAAGCCATCTAAGCAAGGGGTTGAGGTCATCCAAGTCTCTTGAATACATATAACATTTGCATCTCTCAACAATTGTAGGCACTCCAAATTCGAGAATAGGTGTTGATTGCCTCTGGAGTTCCAAGATTTTATGCAAAGGTTCGACTGAGTATCTGAGGTCAAATTTGGGGGGTAAGCCTAAGGCACAAGTTTTTGCCACAGGGTGGAGATGATGGCGGCCCAGTCAACGTCTTTGTTTTGTTGCTTCAGTGAGGTTATTGGTATGCGCAGAGAATCCTGGCCACCTGCATGGGCCCCTATTGATTTAACTGCTGATTGTGAAGAAGAGGGCCCATTGGTCGACAATTCCCATGCTGCAGCCGCTTCAACACTGAATCCCAATTCCTTCAGAGAGTCTTTTTGGGTAAGAATCGTTTCTTTAACCAGTGGTGACGCAAGGAGAATCATGCTCATATCCAAAGAATTACAATCCAGGAAGGCCACTCTATCAATATCCTTAGAGGAGATGAGAGCGAGGGCTGGGATTTCAGAGAAGATAGATAATACGTTACACCGATTCAAACAAACAGGCTCATCCAATTTCAGCAGGCTTTGAATCTTTATCAAGTGTAGAGAATTAGGTTTATTATTGTTCGTAAGTTCTTGGCGTGTTAAAGTGCCCGCTGATAAATTTTGAGAACCCTTCATGGTTAAATCAAGATGTTTGACAGCAGCAGGGGGCAGGGGTCTGGCTTGTGGGTTATATAGGCGATCCACCAGGTTGCGGACCCCCGCAGAGATTGTGGGGTGAGTAGAGGCAGGCTGATAGTTGGCATCCTGAGAGAATCCCCTCTCCAATCCTCGATCCAAGGGGGAGGCAGGGTACAGGGGCTGGTTAGGTATTATGTTCATAAGAGGTTGCAGTTGAATGGGGCCCCAATTTGCCGGGATTTGATTAGGCCTTAAGGCCGGCGAGCTCTGTGTGAATTTTAGATCGGTAGTTTGAGTCTTAACATGAATTCTTTTTTTTTACTGGTTGATTTTGCTGCAAATATATGTGGGGGACACCCCCGCAGCCCTTCCTCTTTACACCCATACATTGATTATTAGCCTAAACCGACCCCACAAATATATTTGCGGCAAAATCCGATGAAATAAATTAGACGAAATCTACTTCAATGGAATCTGCTGCGGCCAAAACTCTTACCGTTTAATTGATCAAGTTGTTCAATGAGATCAAAAGTCTGCATATAATGTTTAGCAATAAACAGTAATGCTGCTGCTGAGCTGCCCATTGCAGCTTATATGATGGATGGAATGAGTAGATGTCATAAAACTCCCCCTTCAATCAGCATCAAATTCGCTCTCATTCTTGCTGCAGAAAAATGCAAGTATTTTCAGATGCGACAATACAGAGACTCTGTGCTGGAGGTAGCGGATACGGGTCAAATCCATAGCAGATGTCATGTGTAAGTGTCTAAATACTGACAAATATGAGGGTTAACCCAGATTGTCCAACAATTCTTTCAGAACTGTGTACGGGCACACATATGTTTTCGCCAGTATCACACTTTGGACAATGCATGGAATGAGTTGGTCGGGAATCTTGTCCAGACCGCTCTTGGGGACCTTTAAATGCCTTGTTATGCTCCTATAGACACCTTTTCCTATAACAGTGGCTTTTGGCCATACCCAGCCCTCTTATATCTGTGGAGACTCCAAGGGTGGGGTTCGGGTTTCGGTGCAGGCAGTGCTCTCTGCAGATTGCCTCCTGAGGAGGAGCAAGCATGAGAGAGGAGTGCATGATTGTCTGGGAACAAAGAGTGTTGACTTACATCTTTCTGGGTCAAGATATGAGGTGCCCTGATGTGCTAAATCCATGGGTAAGAGTCTTGGGGGCAGAGGGGGAGGCACATAAACTGTGTGTATGCCAGGATGCTGGCCACAAGGGTATGTTATGTTTTTGTTATGTTTATTTTATATATATAGCGCTTTACGCCAAAGCGCTGTACATTATAACAACAAGAATACAATAACAGTAGAAGCAAATACAAGATATGAGTCGAACCATCAATACAGCAACTAGAACAATTTGCCAGCAGAGATAAATGAGGGAAAAAGGGCTGTAGAGGGGAATGGAGTGGGGAACAGGAAGTAAGATAAGGTGAAGGCGAGAGGGGGGCAGAGGGGACATAAGAGGAGACAAGGTAGGGATAGGGAGGCAAGATGAGGAGGATAAAAGATGGGTGGGGGGAGGGAAGGGCGGGGGAGGATCAGAGTATCAGGAGGGGGAGTGGAGAAGGAGAGATTTTAAGGAGAGACGAAAGGAGGAATATGTGGGGATGGAGCGGATAGAGAGGGGGGGGAGTTCCAGTGGAGGGGAGCAAGGAGCTGAAAGGAGCGAAAACGAGAGGAGGCACATGGGACGGGGGAACAAGGAGAAGGAAGTGATCTGCAGATCTGAGGGAATTGGAGGGAGTGTAGAATGAGATGAGAGAGGAGAGATAAGGGGGAGCAAGTTCATGGAGAGATTTAAAGAAGAGACAGAGGAAGTGGAATTTAAGTTGGGAATGAAAGGAAAGCCAGCCAAGCTGTGAGAGCGAGGAGGAGATGGAGCTATGAGGTGAGAGTAGACAGAGGGTGCGAATGTCAGAGTTGTAGAGGGATTTTAGGGGGGGCAAGATGAGAAGCAGGGAGTCCGAAGAGGAGAGAGGAACAATAGAAAAGACGAGAGAAGAGAAGGGAGGATATTAAAAGTTTAGTGGCGTGGAAGGTAATGTTTTATGCCCAGGTCTGGTCATCTTTCTGCTTTGGTTCTGGCCCTCCCTTTGGGAAAATAAAAACAAGACACATAGGGAGAGATAATGGATGTGAGGCATAAAGTGATTCTGGACGGGTCTTCTTGTCCTATACAGTAAATAGGGATTACAATCTTCAAAAGTACAACTAGCTGTGGCTGCAGATAACCACTTGGTATCCAGATGAGAAGGTTTGCGCTACCTGAGCTCCATAGCCCAATAATGCATCATATACCAACAACGCAAAAGGCACAATTGAGTTGTGTCTTTGTCACAATTTGAAAAGGCTCCCTATGGTAGGTGAGTGGGCTGCCCTTGGCTAATCTGTGCCTTCAAGGTCCAGAGGGGCATTTTAAGCATTCTATTTCTGAAGGTGAAGGATAGCTTAGAGCTCTTCTGACTTCTCGGTTCCTGGGCCATGGCGGCTGTCCTCGCCTCCTGCAAAAATGTTTTGTGATGCAGTGGGCTCATCCTTAGGGACCTTGCATTCAGGGGTTGTGCATAACACAACTTAAGTAAAGTTAGCTTCATAAAAAATCCCATAAAGCACCTGGTGTGAGACACCAACACATACACACACACTAGGATGTGAGCTGCTAGGTTTTCAGCATAGTAGTGCAGTCATATCACTAGAAACATACCTCCATCAACTGGTCATATACAACTGAAAAGGCTAATCATTGCTTTAGATAATTTTTTGTGAGTCATAAAGTTGCAAGATGGAAGAAGTCATTCAATATTTTTTTAAATCAAAATACTTCTGCGTTTAAAATTTGGGAATAAACAATTTAAAAAACAAATGGGCGTCAATCGTTTGGTTGAAAAATGGAGGTAAAATGATCCTGCCCTCTGTTTATCAAACCAGAGAATAAAATAAAATACAACATTGCAATTGTATTTGCAAAAGTCCCAATCTGGTCACAGGAAGTGGCAGGAGGGACATTGGAACATGTTCAAGGAAAATAAAAACACCCTCAGTATGTTTAAGAATAGTTCAGAAGCTCTTGAGTTAGAAGTTATATTTCAAAGACTGTGTAATCCATTGGCATCTTTGACTTTCTGGCACCCCACCATTGATTAAAAAAGCATCAGGAGCCAGGACTTTCATTTGCTATAGAAAAAAATGAATTAATTCAAAACGTCCCTGCCCATCCAATTCTCTCGACTTCCACTTTATTCTAAATAGATACCACCCTTTCTACTCAATAGAAATGTCAGAATGGCAACCATATTCTAAAACTGCTAGAACTTCCTGTATGTAAATGGCTTGTTGAAAAGAAAAGCTACGAACAACATCTATGTAGGCTAAATTCCCTTCAGTGATGTTTATATTGGATTACTGTGTAGAAGTGTACCTTTCTAACATGCATACAAGTAGTGAGGAATCATCCTTTCCCATTTGTCTGGAACAACGTAGCATTAAAAACAATATTCTGCTTGATGGCATATCCAGGAAGTGACTTCAATGACTTTATTTGTCTAAGCATGCAGACAGTGCGAAGTCCAACGCTCTTCTGTTCTTTATATTGTACAGAATAGGAGTCAAAGGGATTTCCCTGTATAAACACCACATGATCTTTTTAATCAAATTTAGAATTCCAGAAGCACAAACACTTAGGGTATATTTACTATTTTCCCAGGAAGTATGGTCAATTTATATACCCCCGCCCCTCAGTATTTACAAATAACTGGACCAGTATTTCATCTAGGCATCCTCATGAGCACTGCTTCAATTCTCTTCTTCTAGGAATAAGTGGACATCAGTCACCAAGATGGGATCAGCTTCCTACCAGAGCCTGTCTGCTGTCTCTCCCTCCTAAGAAGGCCTGGGACTTTAAATCCTATCAGACCTCACTCCCAGGGCTCTGACAATAATCCAAATTGGGTCCAAAAGGAGAACAATCTATTCCTTCTCTTTCCTGTGGTAATCAATTCTTCTTCCTCTCAATCAGTTAGTGAGTGAGGGAGTGGGTCCTTCCCTAGTGTGTGTTGAATCTTTCATAGATTGAAAATCCCACTTTTTTGAGGTGTGTATAATTTACCAAATATGATTGGTCAATGTATGTGATTGGACAGTGTTCCAAAGGTGACATCATGGTAGGCATACCCCTCCATGGTCATTGAGCATATTGCTGAATGGGTCAGTTCCATGGGAGTAACTTCTACTGTCAAAAGGGAAATTATATTGTGCCTCCTAATGCAATGAATATATGTATATTAGCCTACGCCAAGCTGCTTGTAAAGCCACTTGCGAAGAAATCCGTGTTGCAAGGTCCTGACCTTAGAATCAATGTAAGCCGCCATTTTAGGTCAATCCGCTATTTTAGGTTCTCTCTGTAAAGTCACCCTGTGAGTTAAAATGGTGGATGATGTAATTCCGAAATACAACATGGCCGTCTTGACCTTTGCGTACAACTAATATGTAACTTGCCTGCAGGCCACTTGTTGGGGTCGTGAACTGAGACCTTGTCCTTCGTTGACCTGTGTGTAAAGGATTACTCGTGCCAATGAAACTAATCCGCGAGCATATGCTAAGAACAATGTATCCAAATACTGAACTGAGAACACTTGTTTAACTACATTGTATTAATGTTTGAGAAGACTTAATGAGAAATCCTAAAATACACTGTTACCGTGTAGACTTGTTGGCGAATGCATAAAAAGGCAAACCCTAAGCATATAGATGTGTGAACTCGGCATGAACCCTACATCAGTAATGTATTAGAGGAATATTAACCCGCAGTAGGGTTGGACATCATGTTCGCAAATGGTATAAAAGTGCGACTAATTCTAATGTACAGTCCCACTCGCTGAGCACACCGAACCATGCTGGAGTTCGCTGTGTTGTACTGAGGGCCGATAGCTATCTGATTGTTTTGTCCTTTGTAACTGTTCAGTATAAATTAAAGATCTTTGTATGTTCCTTTGTAACCTGTGTTTGGTGTATTTTCTTTTGGGGTACTCAGCCTGGATATTTTAACTGTGTTTTCACAGTTGGCGCCTGAATAGGGACCCTCAAGATTGATGCCGGATTGTCGAAGGTTGACACACGCTATCGGATCGGGAACGGACGGTGAAGGGGTCCCTTCTGAACGAAACACGACACCTCAGCAGCGCTGCACAACCCGATCCCTGGACGATGAGCGTGTGGTCCGAGACGGCATCTTGACGAGGGTCCACTTATCGAGGCGGACAGATTTGCCGAAAATCACCAAACACGAGGTAAGATTAGTTAGGAAAGATTCTTTGTAATCCGATCGGACCTCCTTAGGATTGATCAGGTGAGTCGTGACCCGATTCTTAAGTATCCTGATAATTTGATTTTGGTGTATTGTATCTGCAAACACAATTATTGACCAGGTAACACCAATATTTTGATATGCCTGGGAAATTGTCTACCTGCTTCAGGGCGTTATTCCGCAGCGATACACAATCTTTGGAATTTAGCCATCCAGCACCACAGGAGGGGTCGCCGGCATGTACTATGTACTGTAAGCATGGCATTGGAAGTATAGTGTTTAATGATATTTGGCACAGACAAACCAGACATGCCTCTGAACTTCAGTGGTCGATCAATGGTAGTTTTGAAATCCCTCGTATTGAGAATTTAGAGTCAATTCTATTAAAGAACAAGGCTAGACCTGCAGCATTTGATGTTTTGCAGAATTGGAAAAAAGAAGCGTTACAGCAGTTTAAGAGTAGGGAAAAACATGCGCGCCGTCATAAAACGAACACCGTAAAAGCATTGTTGTATGACCAAGATAAACAGTCTGAGTCAGCTAGGAATATGGATGGGCTTTCTCACTTGGTATTCAGAAAATCTATCCTTCTAAAGATCTTCATGTTTCTGATGAATTCATTGACAAATTGTTAAATGAGCGAAGGCCTGGTGCCACTGCGCCACCTCTGTATGTTCCTCTTCCTGCTGTTGTGCCTCTTCCTGCTGTTATTCCATCTATTCCTGGTCTGCCTGTTGTTCCAGCTCCTCCTAATGTTCCTTTTCCTCCAGTTGTTCTTCCACCTGTTCCTCCACCTCTTCCTATTGCACCAGTAACAGTACCTCCATTGAATTTGCCTGCTCCCCCTCTTCCAAGTGGTCCCGTAAGGCTTGTAGTCGATCAGGGTGCGGGGTCAAGGGTTGTCACTCGCAATACTGTACCTCCAGAAAAGAAAAATGAATTGATTGAATGGGCTAAGCATTGTATAGAGAAGGATGATCGAGCTAATATTCTTGCCACACTTTCTAATATGGATAATTTTCCTGAGAAAAATGTTTTCATTGAAGGTTTAGGGGTGCATTTATGTGTAATGTGGGGAAAATTAAATAATACAGATCTCCCACAAGGGTAAAGGGATCTAAACACTTTAGCGTTTTCAAGAGACACTGTGGAGAAAGTAAATGAGCATGTTGAGAGGATATTTGAGTATAGAAAGGAGTTGGAAAGGTTACACTGTGTTGTACTGAGGGCCGATAGCTATCTGATTGTTTTGTCCTTTGTAACTATTCAGTATAAATTAAAGATCTATGTGTCAGAGCCTTCAGTCTTCTTCTTCTGGCGCAGAGGCAGCACAAACACCTCCCTTCCCATTAGGTCTTGGGGCCTGGAGTTTATACCATCGCAGGCTTCCGCGACCCTTCGGGGACAGAGGGTTAGGGTCCGTGGAGTGGATAGGTAGGGGGTTGTAGGATCACCGGATAGAGAAGTAGGAAGGAGTTGTGGATAGGAATGAGGGAGTTAGGGTAACATGCTCCTTGGCTCCTGCTTCCTTCTTGTGGAGTTTCAATCTGTCACTCCTACACACTTCACAACAGTCAGTATGCACTAGATATGGGAGCCTTTGTGCTGGAGCTCCAACCAGTTAGCTAGATGCCTCTACCGTACCAGAGAGTATGCCACCATTGTTCACAGAGTTATATAAAACATTTCTCACATTACTGCATGTAAGTTTCCCACATTACTGCATGTAGGATTAAACTCTCTCCACATTGCTCATACAAGGCACAGGTACACCCAGAACAGACCCTTACTTAACCCAGTAGGATCTCCTTCATTAGTGGCATAAGAAACATAAACATTGACTTAGCTTTGTTCTCAGATGGATTCTGTGGCTTCTGCTGTTCGTTTTTCTGTCCATGCACTGTTCTGCTGAGTCGTCTTCCACTAGAAACAACAAAGGGTTGTCAGAACGGGTGCGTGTGTTAGTCCTACCCTTAAAGGGTTAATCGTTCAGAGTTCAGGCAGCCCGTGCCTAGCGGCCGCCTCACAGAGGTCAAAGGAGTCTGATCAGTTCAATGCCCCCTGGGTGCATGCGGTAGTTGTGCAAGTACTGCTCATGCAGGATTAGTAATACGTGCCCCAAGAATGAGTTTCGTTTTGCACGCGACTTGGTTTTCGTGCTGTTTGCATTCGTTTAGGGAAGTCCCCTCCATGTAGTTAGCCGCAGCGCGTAGGAAACAAGATATTCTACTTATCTTGACTGTGACGCGGGGCCTGGGGTATGCTTTCAGGCAGGCGGGTGCCCGCTGATGCTTGCCGACCGGAGCTCTGGAAGTACACGTCCGCTCAGGTTGCCAGTCAGGATTGCGAGCGGCGCTCGTGGGGCGCGGCTCGCGCATGCGCGCTAGTGCGGGCGTGGTCCTCTTCCCAGCCACCATGCGACTCACATGGATTGCTGGGAAATGTAGTTTCTTGGCTGTTCTCCACCCCTGGTCTCGAGACCTGCAAAAGGGGTGGAGAACACGTCTTGAGAAGCCTGCTCGATGCCTGAGAGGCCCCCACCTCCCTCCAAAACCCAATATAGGGGCCTTTTCCCCAACTACCACCCCAACACTTGCCAGGGTCCTGACAGTTTGTATGTTCCTTTGTAACCTGTGTTCGGTGTATTTCCTTTTGGGGTACTCAGCCTCGATATTTTAACTTTGTTTTCACACTACATCCAGTTGCCCTCCAACTTGATGTGAGAGCTTTAGACAACCGTCGGAAGCGGCTGCTCGCTTTCACATTGCAGTGCGGCTTGATGGGTTATTTTCCGGCCTTCAGTCCTTTCCTCTAGTGGGGTGGAGCATCGCTCAAATCCGGGAGCACGGAAGTGGTGGTGGTTTGGAGCAGGGGGCAGAAGTACTGGTGTACACCCGGCATACTGGAGCATTGTAGCTCTGTTTTTGTGATCGCCGAGCGACCAAGCCACCAGCTGTGAGCAGCAGGGTGATGTCTCTTGGTCGCGACATTGAGATACCCGTTGGTGGGGAGCGGTGGTGGAGTACTTCGACCTTAAGGAAACATTTTCTTCCTACACTGTGCATAAGATGCATATGCAGGCTGGCAGTACAGTGGAATATTGCCTTGTAGACTGGCATTTTGCTTACTTTGAACAGTTATTAGGTGGTGTATGTGTAGGGACTGTGAAAGTCTCTGGTGCACCTAAATATAGAAGAGGGTGTTTGCCTATACTTGTCATGGTCAGGCAGTTTTGGGCAGGTTATGATAGACTGCTGATATAACATCATGAGGACCAAAAATGTCCAGTTTCTTTAATTTCCTTTGCTGTGTCTTGGTGTGCGGATTGTGCTTTAGTTGAAGTGCTTCCGGAATAACCATTGACAGAGCTTGGAAAATGTACATTTAGAATATGTCTCCCTGCTTGTTTGTATTTTTGATCGACTCCCCAGGCCTGCTGGTATTTTGACCAACTCTTGTAACGTAGTTTCCTATAAAGACCATGGAGAATGTGGTTAATGAGTTGTCTTTCCAGTCCTGTGTGGATTTTAATGGCTCTTTTGAAGACCATGTGGCTCCCAAAATATGGCAGGCTATTAAAGAAGGAATCATTTCTGATCTTATCAAATGAAATAATATGATGGACTTACAATTATGGGTAGACTCTTTTGATGATATCATACCACACGTCCATCAGACACGTCTGATATTGCTTGTCAGACGGGAGTGCTGTCTATTGATATTGCCTATCAAAGTTAGTGGATTGTTCCATGGCCACTCCTCAATATGCCTGTTTTGCTGGAACCAACTGATTTAATAAGCTGTGATATGGGACCTGTGGCTGGGTTGGAGAACAATCAACAGCCACCTACAGAGGCTGATCAAGTTACGACTGTTACTATGACGGGCCCTGGAATGTTCGCATTCAAGTGTCCCTCCCCTCTGAACATTCGTACCCATTATAAGACTCTGGAGATAGAGTGGAAGACTTCCACTTTGAAAAAGACATTTGCATAACAAAAATCTTAAATGCCCAAGATTTGTGACCCTGACCTTAGGAAACTGGTTAGTGCTCATACAAGTCTTATTATTGTTCATGTGGACGGACCAAAGAGATATTCAACCAGAGAATGCCTGAGAAACAAGGTTTTGTTCTGGTTTCAGAGTAGAGTGGGCCCTGGTTGTGTCCAAGCTCAAGATTTGAGGCTTTTGCGTAGGGCGCAAGTTAGTGACTGGGGTCTTGGGGCTAACAAAGACTGTATCATTATTGGTTGTTGCCAAAATAATTTTCCTTGTTTTTGGAGACTTTGTAAAAATTTGAAGTTTACATCTTCCATGACTAACTTAAAGATTGCATTGGACTAAGCATGTTTAGTTCTTACATCATGTTCTCACCAGGAAATGTTATTTTAGTTATTTTTGCCTATCTTTTTGAACCGGTTTCTCCAGCTGCTTGATGATGAAGATCAATGTTTGGCGATTACCCATTTCTTTGGTAACCGTTGTATTGTATTGTCTGCACTTCTGTGCCAATGGGTCATTGTCCCAGCGCGTTATAAATAAATAAATGAAAATGAAAAGAAATTATGTCATCTCAGTGATTTCTTGCATTAAACATTGTTAGATTCGGAAATAGTAAGTTCCACACATAAGAATATTTTACTAATCGGCTCACCAGATATCTCTCTAAGGCACGAATCAAACAACGCAATTTTTAGCATAATAGAACAAATGGTTACTGACTTACAGATGTTTCCATTAAACTCACTTCTACATTTATATTTAAATTAATTTCCCATCTCAAAGTACCAGTACTGCAGACGATACAACATATATATCCCTGGAGGGCTCTGTTTCGAAATACAAACCTTCCGAATTTGCGTACTATAACTAACCTCAACCACATTGTATACCACTATGTGGAGTATCTCAAGCAGAACATTTCAAAAGAAAAAAATACTTTCTCTGACATTCCAAGTAAGGATTATAAGCAAAATAGCAAATTCTAATGTTCCATCTAAATTTCACATTTTATTTCTCATTTTGCACATATTACAATCAGTCATTAGTTGTTCTGCCCACTACATAACATCTGGTAATTTCTGCTGTTGATCCAGAGCTGGTTAAACCCATTACTCAGATACACGTCATAAAGAAGCCCCCTTAGAATTACTTACACGTACGGCCTCCCAATCACTTTGTTGCTGCACCATCATTATCTTTATGGCTCAACCTCTCCAAACAAAATCCAATTCCTTGAGGGAGCAAGGCAGATCAATTCTGTTGTTGTTTTGCTGGGGCTCGTGTATTGGACAGAATTCCACATGTCAGAGTTCAGTCCTGGATTCATTTTAATTTGGTCCCAATCACAATTACAGCTTTTAAATATACATGCTCCTGTTCCACTTGATTTTCCCTTCCCACCCAACATAGCAGTTTATCCATTGTACTGGCTTATCAAACTCCTATCAAATGTCCACATTTTCAACATCACAGGTTTCCTAATACTGACTCTTCATTTCTGTAAAGGAAAATAAAACCAACAGCAGCAGAAAAAGCAAATTCGTTTTTCTTTCTGGGACTGTCAATTGCTTAGATTTTGTGCCTGATCCATGGAAATATTTGCGTGGTAATTCAGTGATTTGCATGCCAATCTGCGCACAAATTCCTGTTAGTTGATTCATGGAACCGACTGTGCAGGACTTTCCTGGGACTTGCGTGGAGTAAGCGCAGGCCCGTCATCCTCTGTGAGTCAACGAGCGCCTTGCATGAGACTCCACGCAGAGTGTGGGCCTGGCCTATGTAACAACCAAAATAGGGGGCGTAACATGCAGAATGAGGAAGAACAGATGAAAATGTGGGCATGTTGAGGGATAATACACGGCCAAGCAATCGCATACCGATAGCCGTGCAAATATAACCATATTCATGGATTTGAAATCGGACCATCGGTTTGCGGAAAAAGCACACACAAATCCCTGAACCCATACACCACATGATAGCAGGCGTAAACGTCAATTCACATAGAAACAAATGCCTATAAAGCACGCAGTACACACCAAATGACCATCTACAGCCACAATGAAGACAGCAGTAGTCGGAGTTATTGTGCATGGACACTGCAGGAGGAGGAGGATGGCCAGGGCATGAATCTTCACAACACGCACTACACTTTTTGTGATGCCGGATGATCAGGTCTATGGCAGGTACATGTTCCCCGTCATATAATCCTAGACCTTATCAGGGAGTGGGAAGATGCCCTAAAATCACCCACCATCTGCTCCCAGGCCCTTACCCTGCTACAAAAAGTGCTTACTGCACTACATTTCCTTGCTACTGGGTCCTTCCAGCAGACCACTGCAGTAGTTGGTGAGATATCGCAGGCCAACCAATCTACACCAGGTGCACCAGGTGCTCTCCTGAATAACAGCAAGTGCATGTGTGCACAGGCACGTAAATATGCCGCCAACACCAGTGGCAAGGCAGACAGTTATGCAGGATTTCTATGCAGTGGTACGCTTTCACCATGTACTAGGTGCAATAGACTTCACACATTTTGCGCTACAGCCACTCCAATTGACAGAGCACATATACCGGAACAGAAAGCACTAGCACTCCATCAATGTGTAGGTAGTTTGTGATGCCAAGGGAAGT
This sequence comes from Ambystoma mexicanum, assembly GCF_040938575.1. Lineage (NCBI taxonomy): Eukaryota > Metazoa > Chordata > Amphibia > Caudata > Ambystomatidae > Ambystoma > Ambystoma mexicanum. The sequence continues at coordinate 1,090,699,497 of NC_090927.1, forward strand.
CCATGCTAATTTTCCGGGCAGCACACTTGCCAGCTACATCTTCTGCATGTCACCACTGCACAGGGCCCTGGTATCTGGAAAACATGGCAACGCATGGCTCATTGGTGAGTATGAACGCTCATGCACATGCATGCACAGCACACATTGAACAATAGACCATGCCAAAAATTAAAATGGCAACCATGCACACATTTACAGGGGACAGTGCCTACCTGCTGACTACCTTTATGATGACACCCATCAGGAACCCCACAACACCAGCTCAGGTGAGTTACAATACTGCACATGTAGCCACTAAGGGCATAATGGAGCGCACATTCAGAGTGCTGAAGTCATGGTTCCACTTCCTTGATCACTCTGGTGGGGTGTTGCACCACCAGCACTCTGTAGTATCATTGTGACTGCTGTGTCCTGCACAATGCTGCCACACTGCTCAGTGTACCAGTGGACAGGCAGGTGGAACACCTGCCGCACCAACAGTAACCACCCTTGCCCATGGCTTGCCAAAGGGCATGTGGAGAGGCTGCACGCACACAGGTGGTGCAATCGTACTTCACATAAATACCAGCCCCTGTGGAGTACACCCAGTGAAGCCCCCTCCCATGTACCATTCAATGATGAATCATGGCCTATCCTCCGTGCCCACAAAAACACCCTGAGAGGGCAAAATTGTATGTCCATTAGACATAAAACAGCATGCACAAACAGAGGTCCCAGAAAAGACTTGCAAGTGGTAGTATACCACTACCACTTTGTGAAGTATGTAGTGAAATTATTTTGGAGTCTTAACAACTGTACAAATAGCAAAAATATATGAACTATTAAAAATATGTTGCATCAGAGAAATGCAGTAACTCAGCAACAATCAAATCTTAGCACCTAGCCATTCTTGAACACCAAAATCAACAATTCTACTAATTCCATAAGCAAACCAAAATAGGATTTAAGTCCTGTCGGATAATGTGCACTGCAGGCACAAACACATCCTTGTTGCCATGAATGTGAAAGCAGGGGTGCAAGATTCCACATCTGATATACATACTGTGAATCGGGATACATTTGACCCCATATCAAAACAACCACTGAACAAGAGCTAATTGATAAGTGAGCAAAATAGTCTGACACACCCCAAGGTTGTTTGATGCAATGCATGTTGAGAGGATCCTCTCAAATAATGGTGCCATCACACAGGAAAACAGCCAGTGACTCATGCCCATAATCTGCATGGCAGTGCACAAATGAACCACACAGGCATAGAAACCGTACACAAGAGTGTCCATGTAGTACAACTAATAGCACACAGCACAATCAACAAAGTCGCAGACCGCCGTCACATGGCCAACAACAACTCAAATGCAAGTAGACACCACACCATGCACATAAAACAACAAGTAGGAAGGCATACTACAACATTGATGCTAATAAACTCAAACAAGGCCAGCCCTGGAACCACAATGCATGTTACACAACAATAAACAGGTTCAGTGGCAAAGCATTCCCTGACAATCACTATGCTCACAATACATAGTCACATGAAAGCAGTCATGTTGAAACTAAAAAAATAACAGTGCACTGAAAGAGAAATGCACAGCTTACCTCATCCCATGTGAGCCTGCATCATCTGCACTGTGCAGTCCACCAAACACATCCTCTCTCAGCCTGGAAAGCACCAAACACTCATGCTTTTTCCTGTGAATGCTTAGAGCTGCTACTTCCTCCACAATTCCTGCATCCACCATTCCATGCTAAATTCATCTGTAGAAAAATACAAATCAATGTGAGAGACAGCCACATATCCCTGCACCCAATCATACAACATTAGCCACCCTGAGTGACATGCAACACATTCATACAGTAACTCACCAGCCACCCATCACCATGTGTCCTAGCACACATGCAGCCACATCCGCCCACCTAAGGCCAAAGCAAGATGAATAACACACACAGTGACACCCTGGCCACCCACAACCCCTACACTGCCCCCACCCGAGTGCCATCCAGTAAATGACTATGTTACACTTACCCATCATCATGCTGATGGTACCTTCCCAACACATGCATCTGGCCACAGTCTGCATAACACTGAGAGTAGCCCCAAAAAGAGAACACTGAGAGGATGGAAACCCAGCGGCACCTTCGTAGTATTCTCTATGGTATGATATGCCATCACTTCATCAATTTGGCAGTGGGACAATGCAGTAGACACTGTCTGGGGAGCTGATGATGCTAAGCCCAAGAACATAGGAACCAAAAATCCCACCAATTGCACAGAAGACAGGAGTGTGCATAAGGCAGCACTTCACAGCAGCAACAGTCGGAATGCAAGGCAGCTTACCAAAGCAACTGGCATGAAACACAAAAGGAGACAGGAGAAAGCTATGAGAAACATCCACCAAGGACAAACACACACACAATGGAGCATGCAACAGGAAAGTGCAGGGGAAGTAAGACTTTAATGGGAATGTTTTGAATTTGGTGAAATGTGCATTGAACTGAAGGGAGCATTGAGATGCAGCGAGCAGCTATCAACAGGCCTCATAATGAGTGACGGTGCACTGTGCACGGTATATGTTCACCAGGGTAATCGACAAAGATCGGACAATCATGTGTGCCTGGTGCCTGCGGAGTACATTACATCCCACCAATGATCAGCAATGCTGTCATGTGTGTGTCGATGTGTTTTGGGACAGCACCCCCAGAAGGGGAAGAAGGATCAAGATTGGACTGCCTGTGTGTTTAGAAATTACTATTCAAAAATCAAAATTTGGGATACCATGTGGCAGCCAAGACACATGTGTGAGGTTCAAGTAAACACTCACCACAGCCACCTGAAACACATGTGACAGCACACAAACAGCCGGCCCAGCCACCCTCATGACAACTCAACCACCAAGAGCCTACAGTGATAGCCACCACCAACTAGGATCCCGCAACCAGGGATACCATGATCATCTAGAGCAAATAGCATCCATGTAAACAGTAGCCTAACAACACCATGTGTCACATGCACCCATGAAGCTGGATCTGTACGCCTCAAAACAAGTAAAAGAAAAGTTACCCCACAAAGTGCCAGACTGCCTGCCACATACCACAACACTAGTCACAACCTGAGTGCACTTTACTTACCTGCACATGGTAACCACATGCCTTGCATCCACTGCATCCCACGTGCAAATACATTTAAAATCTCAAACACATGCATTGCAACAACTTAAATATACTGGCCATCCATGATGACTCCTGTAGGGAGCAAAAAAATCGGCATGCACCTCCCAGTGTACAAGGATCACAGAGTGCAAGAGGGAGACAGGGCACAGAGTGGCGATTGACGAGCAGTGGAGTGGAGCAGGAGAGAGAGATAGAGGGACACAAAAAAGCATTGAAAGTAGGAGACTGTCTGGGGTGTAGATGAGAATGGACATGTCTGGCATCACAGTAGGTGAGGGCATAGACAATCCACCCTAAAGAAGAAGATGGAGACATGAAAACCTCTTGAAGTAGTATCCTGGTGGGAGAGCATGGAAGGAACAGAGATGGACAAGATATACATGTAATGGTCCAGAAAGGACAAAAGTGGGTGACGGGCAATGGCAGACTGGCAAAGAATGGGCACATGTGAAAGGTCAACCATCAGCTCTACATCAGAAAAAATACTGGCAACACCAACCATGGCATGCAAATCCCAAAAGATGGCATGTACGCTACATCCCTGCAAATAAGGCACTCAAACCATATACCCAGACCCTACACCAACCAACATACACCCCTGTACTACAACACTGCAAAAGGACCTCTGGACAACATGCAGCTGTTCCCTCACCCCCCAATACACCACACACCCTGATTGAGACTGTAACAGGAAGTGTGCATGGATTACAGAGTGCATTTGCAACTCACAAGGGGAGAACAGATGAAGCTGTGGGGAGTGATCAATGGAACACATGCATGGGAACACAATGTGGGCATGCAATGTACACTCATTGACAGTGGCAGATGACATGAAGAAGGTATCAAAACCAAAAAACATGTAAACCACCCTTGTGCAGATAACCAACAGAATCAACCACTGTGCACAAAGATATCTCATTGGGTAACACAGAAGCAGTCATTCATGTGAACACATGTGCATATCTGCCACTACAGACATGCATCAACTGTGACACACATGTCATGTATAGACAGTGCACTGAAAAGGGCAGAATTGAGTCACCGTAGGCTACGTCATAAAGCACTACAGAGGAGGATGAGGATACATGTCAATGAACGTGTGTGGTACAGGTTGAACAGAGTCATGGCTGGCCAGGTCAGGTAAGTGGAGAAGGGAGTGGATTGGGAAGTGGCACAGGTCATAGAGTAGTGTACACAGGGAGTACACCTGCACAGCATGGTAGCAAACACATGGAAGGGGGAGTGGAAGGATGGCAGTAAGCAGGCATATTGTGGTCATTCAGGCAAGTATTGTAGTACATAAATACACAGAGTGCGGATGCACAGTGGATGAATGCCATCAAACAGTACGTAAATTCAGAAGTTATGTATCCCTGCCGATGTGTAAAGTGTGAATAGTGCTGCACAATCTCTTCCAATTATGGGGTCACTTATCTAATTGCATCCACCAAAACAATGCACATGCATAGAAGTGTAACTGCACATACACACACATGCATGTGCACAAACACACATCTGCCCAGACATTGACCGTGACACAAGCTTAACCCACCCAGTTCCTCAAGATGTGTACTGCATGCAAATACCAAGGTGACCAGCATACTGACACAACACATGAGACAGTGTACATGCTTACCTGCTGACTGAGCTGGCATGATGTGATTCCTTAATCACCTGCACCAGGAACTGTGCCTCCAAAAGCGTAAGAGGAGGGCCAGTTCCTGACACGGGCATGTGGACTACGGATATGAGCGGGTGCATGTCGGACATCCCATGGAGTGCGGTCACTGCATGAATCTGTAACACTGCAACAACATGGGACAATGTATTACAACAGCCAGAGTTCACAATCATGCACACAGCATACATGCGTCAATATACCCTCCACCCAATGTTACCTGCACATGCCATCCTGTTGACCATGAGGCAACATTGCCAGTTGACATCACTCTGTTTGGCTGCTTGTCCACCACTGCATTCATCATGCCCTTGATAGGTAACTGCACACCTCAAGGGATAAAAAAATAACAACAAACCCACCTTGGAAATGGCAAAACAAAAACACATGTTAACATGGCCTGGGTAATCAAAAAAGTATCCATGAATGGGACAAAAAACCTAGAAATAATTCTGGCCATGGACAACAAATGAATTAGATATGTCCATCATGGATTTATGGGAGGAAGTCCACCCGGGAGGGAAAAGGGGTAAGGGTTAGGGTGCATGTCAAAGTACACATAAGTGAACCAGAAATTTGAAAAAAACAAAAACAAACCTCCATGGGCTCATAGACCTCACAGCAATGGTCGACCAGGAGGCTTGTATGTGCTGGGACCCCATCCTGCAGTTGATCGGTAGGTGGACGTGGTATTGGAACCTCACCATGCACTACCAAAGCCGAGTCTTCACTGGCCACGGCCAGCCGTTACACAGTCGAATGCACCAGCACAGTGAGGTTGGTGAGGTCTCCATGCATTTCCTCATGGATGGCTGCATAGTCTGAATGCACACTCACCTGTGATGCATTGAATTGCTCTTAGAGTGTCTGACTGAAGGCTGTGATGCTGGAAATGCATCGGAGGGACAGGGCCTCTGTATCCTTGTCCTTTACTGCTTTTTATATTGTGTTCTGTCGTGTTTTCCATGCAGGAGTTCATGTGGAACTCCTGGCGGTACAGCTCTCTCCTTTGGTTTTGGTGAACAGACCCATGGGATACCCTTATGGCACCCATCGGTGGGGGTACAACCCTGTGCCCCTAGTGTATGTTTTTGGGCACCTGTATGTGGCCCACAGAGCAGGGTATGGGCTGGTGGCAGCTCCGTGCTGAATTGACTGGTGCCCTGAGCGTCCTCCATTTTGGGATGCCCAGGCCCTGTCATTGGAATCGGTAGATTCCTGATGGAGACAAAAGGGCCCCTATGGCCTCTTACCTTCTATCGCCTGTTACTTTGATCTTCCCGAAGTCCCGGGAAGCCCTGACTCTGTCCCTTCCCCCTGACTGGCTGTTGGGTGGAAGTTCCATATATGGTAGTGTGGGGAAGTGCTGACCAGACTAGCTGGAGCCTTCCCAACGACCGTATGTTGTGGGTACGCCTGTGGGTGGGACCTGGGTGAATGGAGCGTGTGACGAATACGCATTCTATGTTGTGGGTGTCTAGTATCTGGTGTTTGACACAATGACTGAGACAGCCCTGCCAGAAACCGGTATGAATGCAGTGTGGAGTGTTGAATGGCTGGGTACTTGTCCCAATACACATAACTTGTTGTGAGTGTCTGGAGAGAAGTGAATGGCCTGAATGCACTGTGTGCCTGATTGGCTGCCTTCCTGCATGAATGCCCTTCACCGTGATTGGACGCTTGAGTATGACCCAACGGAATGAATGGGAGATCAACAGTATATCTGGGGACCTCTCACTGCTAGGAATCGTGTTCAGAAGCTGAAGTCCACTACGACGCTTAACTGGAGTAACTGAAGCTTGACCTTGAAGCCCTGCTGGAAGCGAAGAATTGCTGTGCTCTCCTTCATCAATCTGAAAGCTGCGGTGTATCCAAGAACTGACCCAGGGAGGACCAGGTAAGGCTCCCTCTTCCCGAGCTACGAGGGACATCGTGCACCAGCTGATCTTTGCCAAAGCTCCCTGGTAGACAGACCTTCGACAGGCTGGCGACCCGAGACGGGGACTGGTGCAGAATCCCAAAGAGAAGCGCCCGGACTGTTGTCCGCCACCGTCGACGACCGGCATCGCCGACCAGAGCCGCTGGGCTCCCGTTTGCCTAAGAACTTCATTTGATCCAAGGACGCTCTCGTCCACATCGTCACCGCTGTATCCTGCTGGAGAAGGCCTGACCGTCGACGTGCCGAGGAGCATCCGCCGGTGGGTTTCCCGCTACCCAAAGACCACAGAGACGCCGACGACTCGATTCCCTTGCTGGGCCACAGTTCTTCAAACTCTTTGCGGTCCAGAACTATCGACACCGAGGTGCCCCGCAGGCCTCTTCCTTGCAGGACGTTTACACTTCTCCGTCAACGAGCACTGCTAGGAACGAAGCTGCCACTTCACCGTCGTAGCTCACCCTGTTCTCCGTCGGACGTTCGACGACCGGTGACTCCTGCCTTAAAGGGATGACACTCAAGAAGGGTTGTGGATTCCCCAACGAGGAACGTTACAACGACAGGTACTTTGGGGTTGCAGAACTATTGGGAAGTCTTTTGTGAACAATATATGGACTGGGCTTGTATATTTGTCTTGCAGGTTGTCCAGGTTGGGGGATCTCCACACAGAACTGTGTCTAGTAGTACGGGGCCAGCATTCTGCCAATTGTTCAACCATCTTGCTTTCCTTCCTCTCTCTACTGCTGGTTTCCTCTTTATCGATCTGTGTGACATTTTGACAGTATAGTTGATGCACTTTAATGAGATCTGATAATATTTGTGGTACCACGTAGAACTGTATATTTGCCATTATAGATAACCGAGTACAAAGTGCGTTATCGTGATATTGTACATAACTTTGAATATTAATTATATAAAGACTGTGTTTTAACCGATACAGTGTGCAGACATTCCTTTGTGGGTGCTTGGGGACTAAACTGTACTTAAGAACCAGCCTGCATCACCTCCTGAGAAGTTAGGCCTTGATTGCTCGGCCACGTACCAATAATAGAGAATCTTTGCTGGGATCCTCTGTGCCGCTCCTCTACCATATATAGAGCGGAAGTACAGACCCCCCCTCCGGCGTCTTTACAAAGGCATCCATCTCATCATGGATCAGTGTCCTAGTGGCTGAGAGTTATTCATGGATAGCGGTCCTCATGGCAAGCATCCCATGCCTCAGGGCTTCACTGTGTGCCTGAAGATCAGCCCGTAGGCCCTTGATTTTGGCCTCATTGCGCAGTGAGGACCGCATGACCTGCAGCTGTTGCTCTACCTGGACCGCTGGCGGGGTCATGGACTTGGCCATCTGATCCATCCCCTCAGATATTTTGTCCAACACATTACCATGTCAGAGGACGACACGCACCATCTACTGCTCCCTCTCTGTCTCCCCAGCCTGTACACATCCCCCACATGTGTGAGACCCATGGCGGCCCGATGCAAGGGACCATGCCGGTTTCTGTGGTTCCCCTGTCATTGGCTGTGTATCTGCAACCCTCCCTTGGGCATCAGCTACAGGATCTGAATCCAAATCATGGGAAGGTGGCCTTGCAGCCGTAACCACCACAGACGAAGGACAACCACTGATGGCCCCTGTGAAGCCAGCTGCCCCACTGTAGACTCACAGGACCCATCTGATCTGCCCATTGGGGCACTCACCCTTGCCCTCCTTGAGGTATGCACATCAGGTTCAGCATCCAAGCCAGCAGAGTCTGAAGAGTCTGAGAGTCTGCAGCACGACTGAGGATGGTCTGATGCACCAGTGTGTTTTCACGGCCTACCACACCACGTCCCCCACTGGTAGTCTGACGTACCATTAAATCTTCCTCCTTCTCCTCTTATGCATCTGGTTCATTGTCACCTGCACATATACAGAGAAAGACATATTGAGCCATGTTCAAAGAGAATCAATGCATATATGTGTAAGGTGCACTAGAACAACAAACGGCAGGAAACACACCCATCAGACATTGTGCATTTACACACTTTGTTCATTAAGCAACAGATGCATAGATTTTGCTGACAGGTGACCACTCCCCAACCACCCCCACCCATCATGTCCCTGCCATCAGTGGACACATCGACACTCCACAGTGGCATAAACGCACAATGAGGGACATGCAACTGTCGATTTGCCACACCTACCAGGGTAAAAGTAATGCACATGTGCCATTGGAATGTTGAATTACATCACATGGCAACAGCAAGCCATCTATATTCACAGACAACACCACGGTCAACACATGACACAGTAATCAGGTCTGAGAAAGGGAACTGGAGACAATGAGAACCTGCAGGAAGGTGAGGAAAGGGTAAAAGCCCATGAGTAGGTACAGCTGAAAGTGAACCTTCTAGTCAAAGTCTGTGAAGCACAGATAGATAGAGAGCAGACTGGATTATGCAAATAATGTCCACTGACCCACAAGAGGGGCAGGAGAGTGGCCCCATGGAGTAGGGACAGAGTGTGGGAGGGTAAGAGGGAGCAGGCATCACAATGAGTAGGCTCTCTGTGTCACTGGATTTGAGGTATTGGGATGTGGTCTATGGGCACATATGCAACTTCACTCTGGCAACAAAGGTGCATTGACAGACAGCTCAGATCGGCATTGTGACAAGGCGACCCATAGGAGCAGGTGACTAATGGAGCATGCAACGCTGCATGACATGACATGAAAGTTAAAATGTGTTTGCATGCACCTGTCTAGCAGTGTAGAGTGACACACAACAAGAATGTAGCACTCAACTGTACATGTAGGTACATGTACATGTAGGTATCTCATCCTGCCACTGTCACTCTTACGCAGCCATACTCTTCTTTTGAATGCCTTGTATGCCGACTTTCTCTCTCTCCTAGCCACTCCCTTACCGTGGCTACTATCTATCGGCCACCCGGTCAAATTTCCTCCTTCCTCTCTGAGTGGGCGGACCTCTCCTCCTCACTCCTGTCCTCAACCTCTCAACTCCTCTTTCTTGGAGACTTCAACATCCACCTGGATGCCTCCTGTCCCCCCTCTGGACTCTTTTACGACCTCTGCGACTCTCTCTCACTCTCTATTCTCCCGTCTGGGCCGACTCACTCTGCAGGGCACACTCTTGATGCTCTGATCTCTTCTGACCTTACCCTCTCTGTCCCTCTCTCCACTCCTCTCTCCTGGAGTGAGCCATTTCTCCTATCCTCCCACCTCACCATCCCTACCCCTCAGGCAAAGCCACCTTCATCACTGCCACCCTCCTTCTTGGTCATCCGACCCATGAAGCGCGTGTCAGTTGAGGCTTTCTCCTCCACCTTCTCGGCCCCCTACCCCTTCGGCTGACTCCCACCCTGACACAGCCCTCTCCACTCTCCACTCTGCTATATCTGACACTCTTGATATCCTTGCCCCTGTCATGAGAATCCGCCTGAAGCCCAAAGCCAAATGTAACTCCTGGTATGACTCGGATCTCGTCACCCTAAAACACAAGTGCAGGGTGGCAGAGAGGAAATGGCGTGCTTCATGTTCATCCTCTGACAAACTGGCCTGCCACCTGCTCCAAAGGCAATACCGGCTCTCCGTTCTCACCAAGAAGAGATCCCTTATCCAAGGCCGCATCTCTGCGGCATCTAACAATTCGGCCGAACTCTTTAAAATCTGCAAGGAGCTGGCCAACCCTGCTGCAGTCTCTACCTCTCCTGTCTCCTCCCAGGCCCTCTGCACGGCACTGGCTTCTCACTTCAATCCAAAAACTCAGGACATCCTGTCCTCACTCTCCTCCTATCACCTCCCCCCTTCTATTCCCTGCTCTTCCTCTGGCCCTTCTGCAGCCACCCCTCCTCCCTCATTCTCTGCCTTTCCCCTCTTTTCTACTGACGAGGTTTCCAGACAAGTCCGATCTATGAAAGTCTCATCAAAACAGGTCCACCCCTGCTCCTCCAAAACTATCAAGGACCACATCGACTCCCTGGCTCCTGCCCTGGCTGACTTCTGCAATCACTCCTTCGCCTGCGGAGTCTTCCCATCCCCCCTTTAGCATTCCCTTGTGCACCCTCTTCTTAGGAAACCCTCTTCCGACCCCTCCTGCCTGGCTAACTATCGCCCAATCTCCATCACTCCCTTCCTGGGCAAGCTCCTGGAGAAACTGGCCATCTCCCAGCTTAATCTCCATGCTGAATCTGTTGGTAGTCTTCATGACCATCAGTCTGGCTTCAGAGCTGCCAGAAGCATGGAAACTGCCCTCCTGAACATCCGTGAGGACCTTCTCTTGAACCTTGACTCTAACACTCTGTGTGTTCTCAGTCTGCTCAATCCCTCTTCTGCCTTTGATACTGTCAACCATGCCATCCTGCTCAACCGTCTCCGTGATAACCTGGGTATCACTGGTCAGGCTCTGGTGTAGCTGACCTCTTTCCTCTCCAATCGACCCTCCCAGGTCCAACTGGGGTCCTTCCTCTCTGACATCTTTTTCTCTACCTGTGGTGTCCCCCAGGGATCTAACCTCTCTACCTGGCTGTTCAACCAGTATCTGGCACTCCTTGCCCACCGCATCGCCGCTCTCTGCCCCAACTTTCAGTGCTATGCAGATGATACCCAGCTCATTTGCAGGCTACCCTCGGCCTCCTCTTCTCCTTCCCTCATCTCTGACTGTCTCTCTGCTATCCATGAATGGTGTGCCGCCAATGACCTCTGCCTCAATGCCAGTAAGACTGAGATTCTACTCATTGGCACACCCACTCCCTCCTTCCCTGCAGCTCTCTGGCCGGCCTCTCTTGGCACTCTTCCTGCTCCTACCTGCAAGGCAAAAAACCTCGGGATCACCTTCGACTCCACACTCTCCTTCTCTCCTCACAGATCTGACGTATCCAAGAAGTCACACTACCAGCTGCACCTCCTCAGAGGTATCCTTCCTTTCCTCTCCTTCCCCCAGAAGCTCACTGTCTCCAGAGCCCTGGTTCTCTCGAAGCTGTACTACTGTAATAGCCTCTATCTAAATCTGGCTGCCTCTACACTCCGCCCTCTGCAACTCATCCAGAACAGGACTGCAAGACTTGTCCTTGGCCTCAAGCCCATGGACCGGATCTCTCCAGGACTGAAATCGCTACACTGGCTCCCAGTGGCTGCGAGGATTAAGTTCAAAATCCTCTGCATTGTCCAGAAGGCCTTCTGGGGCTTGGGGCCAAAATACCTTCAACTCTCTCTTCCTAAATATCTTCCTTCTCGAGCTCTTCGCTCATACGCCTCCAACTCCCTCAGGGTCGGCCGCTTCTCCAAGCAACGAGTTGGTGGTAGATTTCTCTCCGCAGCAGGGGCCTCCCTCTGGAACAGCCTTCCTGCCTCCCTGAAACTTGAGGAGAACTAGCTCCGGTTCCGGAAGCACCTCAAAACCTTCCTCTTTGCTTCTGCTTTCTCCTCCCCGCTCCCCTGCTAATTACTGAAACTGCACTGAATCTGCAACTGGGCTACCCACCGTTCTCGGTCCTTGGCCCAGCCACTCTCCCCTGCACTGCCTCCCTGGCAACCCCTGCACTGCGGGATTGTCTCTGTATCCCTACAGCCCCCCTTCCCAGCACTTGTCTGCACTTACCTTGCACTTGCCACCAGTGGGCCCTTATTATTTATCCTGTATTCTACCAACCCTGTAGTGCACTTTCCCCTCTCCCTTCCCCCTTACACTTTTCCCTTCCCCCCTCCCTTGCACTTGCGCAATCTGAATGATACCTGGCTTAGTAGGATCGTTGTCTGTCTCCCCTTTGTTCCCCCCTCCCTGCCTCGTCGCGCCTTGAAACACTTGTGTATAGGCATGTTACAAATAACATATCATATCATATCATGTCCCGGGGGACTAAAATGTGGGGGATGTGTACTATCACACAGACTTGTCCCACTAATGTCCACCACATGAGCTACACCCACTATTATGGCCATTTGACATGAGTCTGTACATCACATGAAATGCTTTCCCAGGGCTCTCATCCGAATGCAGGCAGAAGTGCAATACACTAATGATGTGGGTGATGCATGACTGGCAAAAGATAGGATGCACAATGACGGCCACTTACCTGATGTGTCCCTCTTCATGCAGTGCCAGCCGCTTCACCTTTGCTGGAACCCCTCCAGTTGGTATTGCAATGGCCAGGTTGAGACTCAGCTTGTGCTTGGTGAGATGGGTGAGATAATTCCAGCGCTTCAAAACCTGTTCTGCTATGCGCATCTCCACCCCTAAGGCGTTAATCTGGTCCATGACATGCTGCCAATGCACCATACGTTGTGCATGTGTATGTGCGCTCCGCGCATACAGGCACATGTCACAATGGTGATCGGTCACGTAGTCAATGAGGATCTGGAGCTCTTCATCAGTGTAGTTCTTCTACCTCTGTGGGCCACTGTCCTGTGCCGTGTATTGGAGTTGAGCCTCTTCCTGCTGTGCAGGGAATCTCTTCCTGCCACGAGTGGCACATGCTGTTGGTTCTGCCCCTGACTGGCTGGAACCATGCTGGCGTCCAGGTCCCGGTCCATCTGTGGACTGGGGCCTGCCATGTCCTCCTGGGGCTGGAGCACATGTCTCCACACCATGTCCCCGACCCCCTGGGGCTGGGGCAGGTGTCTCCACACCACATCCTGACCCCTAGGGCTGGGGCAGATTTTTCATCACCATGTTCCCGACCCCAACCCCATCTGCCCCCTTTACCTCTTGGTGCGTTTTCACTCATGTCACAGGTGTAAGGATGAATGGAAGGCTCACCAAGTTATTATCCTGGGTGAAATGTGTAAGGAAACAGTCTATGGGATATGCAACGTAGATATGTGGTCCAGCAAGGCTCAAATGTACCACAAAATAACAAAAAATACAGTATGCGATACGCAGTGGCACCGGGGGAAACAAAAATTGCATACGCGATACCCGGAAAGCTTACAGAAAATGGAAAAGTGGTACGCGAGCCACTCAGTGGCACCCCAAAACACTAAAATTGCATACGCGGACCAGAAAGCTTCTGTTATGTCAAAATAAGTGGTACGCGATACACTGAGGCACCAAGGAACACATAAAATAAATATGCAACACATCGTATGCCTCAAAATGTTCACAAAAACATGCTCGTATGCTCAGAGGCAATTGCCCCAAAGAAAAATGCATGCACAGTACCAGAATGAAAGGATTTCGTAGCACTACAAAATACATCTCCGTAAATCATCATGATCGTAACCTTCTCATGCACAACTAGAGATGTGCGAGGCACGACTAATATCACCCCATCATTGCAGTGAGCCACATAGATGTGCTGCGTAACTGTGAAGTGTCACCACACGCAGGATGTGACTTACACGTTAAAGGCCTTTTCTCAGCTATCGGCTGCTGGGGATGCAAGATGCACACCACTGTTCCTCCTGCCTTCCTGCTGTAACATTTGCCTCCTCAGGCCCTGCTTTGCCTCAGTCACTCCTATATTTCTGCTGCCTGCTCGAGAGTGCTTGCCTGCCTGCAATCAGCACTGTCTCGGTGTGCCAGCTGCCAGATTTTTGCCTGGACTCCTGTGTTGGGCCTGCAACCACCTCCTCTGTTCCTGCCAGGACTTCCACCTCTGCCAACACCATTGAAGCTCCACAGCACCTACCCAGGACCGAGGAAGCCCATACCTGCCTCGGGTGTGCCATGTCTGCCCCATCCACGTTATCTGGGGAGTGCACCTTCAACAGCAAATTTGGCATCCTGGTGGATCGGGTCCTGGGCACCTATGATGCCCTCTTCAACCCAGCTATGCAGCTGGGCACCAATTCAAGGTAAAGGATCTGGGACGACATCACAGCTGCCATCAACGTGGAGGGGGTGGCAGTCCGTCCCAAGGAGATGGTCCAGAAAGGTTGGGATGACCTCAAGACACGTAGCCATCTCAAGGTGGTGGCAGCCCTCTACATAGAATCCACTGTGGAGGTGTACTGTGCTGGCTGCCACCGGTTCAGCCAGATACAGCTGCAGATACTTGCGAGGTTCTATCCGAACTTCCAATCCCAGATCTTGCCCTGGAAAAGTCACCTGGGTGCTGTTGGTGGGACAATTCTCTAGGATGTATGTGTGGCATGCATGTTTGCAGATGCCACATCCTGTTTGTAGCTTGTGTGTGTGTGTTGTGAGACATATCTGATTGCTGACTCATGACAATGCAAGCCATTTGTGGCGTCAGACATTGTATGCTGGCATTTGCGTGAGGATTGGTGGATTGTGCATTCATGGCTTGTTGTTGTTGTGCATGTGCAGTGTGTGAGCATGGAGCAAGTGCTTGGACAAGACAGATGTGGACATGCTATGTTGTGGGCATGTGAATGACGTGCATGATGTCGAGGCTATGTGTGGCACAACTGACTGTGCATCCATGCAGGCACATCTGATTATTGCGACATATGTGCTTTGCTGCTTGCGTGTGTAGGTTCATGCATTGATGCCTCTGGGCCAGGGATGTGACCTATCATTCCACTAGATTTGTCGAACAAATGTATGTGTGTACATCCAACATTTGTATGGTTGGCCAACTGACCTGTGCAATTTTTTCACAGATATGTGTGGTTGTACATGTTACTTGCTTGTAGGTCATGCTGTCACATGTGAACATTGGTGACTGTGATCGCGTGGTGTCCCCATGACCATGGCTGCATGCTGTTCTTGTGTTGGTTGGTCATTGCTATGGTGGTGTTGCCTGTTTTAGGTGATGAGTTGTTGGGCACTATACAATGTACTTTGATCACATGTGCATGGGTCATGACTGTGATTGAAGAAACAAGAAAAAGACCTGGGCAGTATTGCCTTCAGTGTGGGTTGCACACCCTAACATCCACTATGTGGTTAAATAGTTAGTTGTTAACATTCGTGTGATGGTTAAATAAATTCAATGGTTATTCGTAATAATCAGTAAAGTATGGCAATAGGTTTCTTTTGTTGTTTTATTGCTCAAATATTAGCGCAGATGTTGGTAGTGCCAATTCATTTCGGACATAATTTTCCTTCCTCAGGGTTTATTGATCTCATCCATACCAGTCATAAATGTTGTTCAAAATAATAATGTGAACCATCGATGTACCCATACAATTGTATCATAAATCACATAACATAATGCCAAAGCATGTTAATTATCATCAATGCCCATGTGAATAAAATGTTCAAAGTTCCAAAATAAATAAATAAATACACAGTAGGCCATGTGACATACACAACATTAACAACAAGAAAAATGAAAGAACAAAAAAGCAGAAAGCGCGCATAGAATCACATGTGAAACATTATGTCATACAGATCTCTTACTAGTTGCACAATCATGTAGTCATGTGATTTACATTCTAGCTGCAATTGTGTACTCATGTCTATGAGAAAAAGTACCTCTTGTGTTACAGAAGCCACACTGAACTCAAGTACTAATAGGTCCAATTTTGCCTTAAAAGCGTGCGTATATCATCGTGTCTTTTTTCGGTGTGAACTCGTGTGAACCACAATGCCAGCTAAATGCGAGCTGCCGACTCACACCCATGCTTAGTGATCTCCAAATGTGCTGAGCTCCTTATATATTCATGTTGATGTACTGACCTGTGCTCGAATCATAACGCCATATGGGGCGAAGTAGAGAAAAACTGCAAGGTAATGCGTGCCGTGAAAAACACCTCACCCATGTTGATCGGATTTGGTGCCGATAAAAAATGAATTCATTATAGCTCATCCCAACCGTATGTGATGTTTAGGGTCCGTAAACCACCTGCTTAGGTATTGCTCATTACTATGGGTACTCGTGTACAGCAAATGCTTTACTTACATCTTGTGGCAATAGGGTGGTACAGTAAGATGTGATATAATAGGTGAAATTATGTGATATCGGCCAGTCATGGGAACTATCTGTTAGTTGAACTGCTGTGCTAAAGAAGGGGATTGCACTCAATAGAGTCACGGCCGTGACAAAGATCTAAAACCAATTGACACTTTACAAATACATTTATTCAGCTGGTGAGTTGCTGTCACTCTTATTTAATGATACTCTGATACCACAAGCTATGGAAAGGTATGTTCCAATACGAAAACAATAATAATATGTAAACAATACTCTTGCTCGCAAAGTAGTAAGTGCTCTTCTATTCTGTAATGCTGAATGAAGTCTAACAAGATATTCTAAAGTGGGTTAGGGTATAGAGGTATAGGTACGTCCATGATATTTCAAATTACTTCACTGAAAACAATTAAGATCCCAATTCTCATTTAACCCATTGGGGGAGAGAGAATCCAGTCTGTCTATCCAGTCCCTTTATGTTGTGCCCTTTTCTTTTTTGCGTTGACTTGCAAGTTGCATGAGTCGATTACTTCTAGTACTTGGAATTTCAATTGTGTGATGATGTGTCCTTTTTCTCTGAAGTGTCTTGCTAATGCTAATTTTTGTTTCTAATGCAAGATTTATGCTTGTTCATTCTCATTTGCATTTTTCTGCCAGTCTCTCCTACGTAACAAATTCTGCAAGGGCATCTTATGCAGTACACTGCATTTTCTGTGCGACAAGTACCATAGCATTTCAGTTGGATCTTCTCTCCTGTTCTGGGATGAAATACAAATTCGCCTTTGGTGATGTTGTTGCAGTTACCGCAATCTAAGCACGGAAAGGTTCCCTGTGGTTTGCTTGGTTTACTTTGTTTTCTTCCAGTTGTATTGACTAGTAAGTTCCTGAAGTTATTACTACGTTGGTCCGCAAACACAGGGGTATTAGGGAATAGATCTTTGGTTCTAGTATCCCTTGTGAGAATGTTCCAGTGTTTAAAAAAGCAACATTTTATTCTGTTTGCTTTGTACTGAAAATTTCGATACAAACACTAGTGATGGTGATTCTTTCTGTGTTTTGTCTTGCAGTAGACTTTCTCATGTCGCTAGTTTGGATTGGGTCATTGTCAGATCTTCATCGGGGTAACCTCTGTCGCTTAGATTCTGACATCATTTAGAGAGTTGTGCCTCACATACCACCCGTCTGGGATTGGCCCGGGGGTCTTCTGTTTCTTTGGCTAGATGGATTTTGTACAGGTATATTTTTAGGCCCCCCCATCTCCAGATCTAAAACGGGGGTAACTTTCACCTCTGCCACCTTAGCAGCAGCAGGGGTGTTGGCTGGTTTGGGGTTTTTATTGGTGTTTTTACTATCTACAGGTTTCTGTACCTCATAAATACGGGTCGCCTGTTCTATGACCCAGTCCAGTGATCTCTTCTCGTGAAAGTCCCTCACCAGTTGGGTCATGACATATTTGGGGAGTGCATGGAAAAAGGTGTTGATGAACTCCCTATTATCTGTGTGCACCCTCCTGGTGGTCTGCGCAAAGGCACGTTTCAGTTCCTGCACAAATTCTTGTGGGTCCTGATCTTCCCCACACTGCAGATTGTAGGCCGCCTTGCAAGCCTCTTGGGGGTTTCTTTGTTTTAAGATGGCCGCCCTATAGGTGGACCATCTTGAGTGATTCTGATCCGCCAGGCCCGCAAAGAAACTGGAGTATTCAGGAAAGAATGGCCATTTCACATACTGGATGCAATTCTGGCTATCTTTCAGATGAAAACTGTCCATCATCTGTTCATATAATTCAAGGTGTTCCCAGACTGAATACTTTGCATTTTTATGATAGGGAGTTATAACACTCCTAATGGCCTTGATCTGCTTAAGGGGATATTTTTGCATAGATCTCTTCATTTTGTTTGCCTTTTTGGTTTTAGTCACCCGAGCCCACTCATCCTCTGACTCAGAGGCACTACTACTGGAGGTAGCTTCTTGATCCTCTAGCCACTCCCTGATTCTGCAAGCTTGAGAAGGGCTTGCAGAATGTGGGGGCCTAGTTTCCTTATTCCTGTGCTGCTCAGAAGAGCCTTCTGACTCTCCCCTACTCCCGGGATTAGCAAAGAACCCCCCCCACTGCCCTAGCTGGGTAGAAGTCTTGAGGATACTCTTTTTGGGCTTTATTTCCTGGAGTTCCTCACCAAATTTAACAAACTGATCTTTTGGTAGGCAGTATTTGTGAGGTTCCAATTCCCTGACTCTACCCTCATCCGAGTCTTCCTGGTCAGAGATATTAGCCCTAATATTTGGGGATCTGTACAGGGATGCCCGTCCATCAATTTCTGGGGGGCGCTGATCTGTCAGTCCCATCTTACCAACTTTGTTGAAGTCTACCATCTCCTTGGCCCCTGGATCATATGAGCCAGTGGACATGAAGCTGGCAGAGTTCATGGTATTGAAGGGGTTTGAGTCCCTGAGTACATGGGTCCTGATGTTAGGATCAGGGGTTGCTCTGTCCCTCTCTACCTTTTCTCTTTCAGCCCCTATTCCCTGGTGATAAGCAACCATCTGAGCCTTTTGTTCCTCTATTAAGACCTTACTGGTCTCAATGATTTGCTCTTGCATTGCTACCTGTTGGTGGAGCCCATCGTTCTTTTCACAGAGAGCCTCATTATCTCTCTGCGTCTGGGAATACTGGGCCAATTTCTGCTGCAGGAGACTCACCTCCTGAGTTTTAGCATCTTTGGTCTGGGTGTTCCCTTCCAGTGCATCCTCCACCCGTCTGGTGTGCTCTATTAACTTCCCATATCCTGTTTTTAATTCATTTAGCTACTGGAGGGCCAGCCTTCTTCCCTCTAGCTTGGTTTTTAATTGGCTTACTTCCTGGCCTAAGGCGTCCCTCTCCTGATGTCGGGTGCCCCTCTGTTCAGCCAGGTCATCCCTTTGCTTTTTTAATGCATTGGATTTCTGGTGCTCCTCATTAAATTCTGTCTGAGATCGTAGGTCTCTCATAATTAATTTATCATTTTCCTCTTTCAAGGTTTCTATCCGGTTTTGTGAGGTAACTATCTGTTCTGCGCAGACTCTATTATAATTTAATTGTTGATTTAACTTCTGGTGACTCTCTTGCAGAGAGTCAACCATTTCCTGACACTCCTCTTTTAGTGCCTGTGATTGGGTGTCTTGCTCTGCATTCTCTTTCTGTAGGAGAGCCAGATCTTCTTTTAATTTTGTGACATACTGTCTAGATTCTGCCTCTAATTCTTGGCTCTTCGGTAGCCTTTGTTCTGCAGAGTCTAGATCATTCTGGATTCTCTCTAGTGCTTCAATTTGATTTTGTGCCAGAACTATGTTTTCAGCGTGCTTTTCCTGCATCTCTCCTATGTGGAGGTATAGGTAGGCCCCAATTCTCACAATTTTACTTTGCTCCTCTTTTACTTTTGGGGCCATGTACAGTTCACTAAGAGCTTGGTGCAATGGGCCCTTGACCTGCGATGTATCCAAGTCCATGGCAGTGACTTGCTCTGTGATTTCCCGCAGCCAGACATGTTAATTCTGCTCTGGCCACTCATCCCTGACAAAAAGCTTGTGCAGGAGGAGCTCCATAGAGATGCTAATTTATACAGGAATTGCCATTTTGCAACTATCAATTTCTTTATGAATTATTTTGAGGTTGATTTACTTTTAGTTTCACAGACCGGCGTGGTCTTTGAGTATTTATTTTGAGAGGTGCTTGTACAGTGTAGCACAGTACACCAACCAAACAAGGTGTCTCTACCCTGCAGGTTAGTCTGCTGTGTTAGACTGTCACGGGTGGTAACACAAACTCAAAATCACGGCACAAGCCCCCAAATCTGTTAAGGATTTCAATCAGGCAATACACACTGGTCTCAGCCTAGTATGCAGTGCACAAATTAAATACCTATTTTATTATGTCTATAAGTTCAATATTCTGAGTGATGTACCACTCATATCACACCCGTCTCAAAATACCCCCAGGTCACAATGGACAAGAAATCAGGCTGGTTGGTAAAGGTACTATTTTTTTTAATTTTTTAATTTTATTTTTTTATTTTTTATTTACTTGATTCAATTTACAATAGAAATTTTTACAAGATAATGAACATTTTCCCCTCCTTCCTTCCTTCCGAATTGTCCATTCCAGGCTATGCAATAAAACGGGAGAATGTTCTCCTCTGATAAACAATGGGAAGAGAAACGAGAGAAAAGAGTGTGCAACGGTGCAAAGGGGACAATACGATAATAAAAGTTGGCCTTCCTGCCTAACACCAGATTAATTTACAGCTTAGTATATTGTAAGAGAATTTCCCCCTTGATTAATTCCTGAAGTTCTAATTTCAAGTTTGTGAGGAATTGTGCAACCACTATGACATGGGAGGTGTTGTCTCCCTCTATGAATTTATTCCACCAGTCCTCTTCACCACATGTTGTCGACTCTTTGAATATATGACCAAGGTGTCTATCTCTCCAGTCCCTCAAATTTGTGCATCTCAACAACAAATGCCTCAATGATTCAATTTCATCTGTTTTTTTACAAAAGCGACAACCATTTTCCAATGAGATCTTTCTTATCGCCCTGATTTCATTTGTGGGTAGAAGGTTTAAGCGAAAACGCATGAAGATACTTCTTAAGTGTCTGTTTGGAAATTATTTTAAGTAATTTGGCATTTCATTTATGCCCCTTGTTGTCGGCGGTTGGTGGTTTATTATTTTACTTCTGTTTTGCAAAGACGTCGTCTGAATCCAGTCTCGTTCCAACAGTTTTTTCTTGACTTTATTTGGGTTTTGAATCAGTTCTTCTTCAGTGCTGTCAATATCCACCAGAGTGTTTCGATTTTCCATCGCCCAATTTATGAGCAAATTACTTCTTTGATCCTCAAGTTCTGTATTGATGATGGTTGCTACACTTGGGCATTTGCTCATTTTGATTTTTCTGTATAGCATTAATGTATTTCTTACCACCATCGACTCTAATGACTGTAACCCTAGTTCTTGTCGTATTGTTGAAATAGGTGTCGATGACGGTAACTTTAAGGTGGTTTTCCAAAAAAGTCCTTCAATTCGCCTCCAGAATTTTCGTGGTATTGTTAGCATTGCATCGGCTCCGTAAATTAGGGATGGCACCACCTTTCCCTTGTAGAATTGTATCAAGGGATTTATGGTAAATTTGCAAAATCTTACGTCGATCATTTTGGTTTGAGTCGCCAACTTCTTTGTTTTTTCCAAGAGGTGATCTTGCATTGCAGACTCCTGACTGTTGTTACTGAGGATTACCCCTAGGTACTTGAATTCCTTCACTTGTTCAATTTTTTCTCCGTCTAGGGTCCATCTGAATTTTTCAGTACGAGAGTTGTGTTTTTCCATGATCATAACTTTAGTTTTACTTTTGTTGATTTCCAAGTTGTTCTTCCTCACATAGTCTGCCGGCTGATTGAGTTGTCGCTGTAGTCCAATTCGTGTCAAATCCAACAAGATGAGATCATCTGCATATAGCAGTCTTGCAATTTTTGATCTTCCTGTTGTGGGTGGAAAAACACGTGTCGCCTCCTCTCCTTCTTTGATGTCCCAAAGATATGAATTAAATAGTGTTGAGGCGAGGGGGCACCCTTGTTTCACTCCCCTGGCCGTAGATATTTCTTCAGAAAGTAGTCCTGCTTGATTTAGACATACTCTTATAGTAGTACCTTGATGAAGAGCTCTTATCGGTGCCAAAATTCCAATCGAACATTTTTTAGCTCTCAATTTGTTCTATAGTATTTCCTTGTTCACCTGGTCAAATGCCTGGACCAGATCTACAAATACTAGATAGATTTTCGGGCTTCTTTCATGTATCTTGCTTTTTAAGATGCTTAGTAATAAAATGTTTACAGCTGTCCCTGCATCCTTTACAAACCCTGATTGTAAAGGGTCTTTATTGCCCGAGTCTCTTGCCCAGTGTTGGAATTTTTCCAGAAGAAGTGAACCAAACATTTTTCCAATCACGTCTAGAAGTGCTATTGGGCGGTAATTCTTAGGCTCCTCTCTTGGTCCATGTTTATATATTGGCACTACGGTTGCCATTGTTCATGCGGTGGGTATGGTTCTATCGAGAGTGCACTTCTTTATTACTGCATAGATGAAATTTGCCCATTCTTCTTTATTTTCTTTTAGATCAGCATTTCTGATACCATCAGGGCCTGGGGCCCTCGAGTTGTTTAACCGCACCAGTTTTCTCATGATGTCATCCCGATCCCACGCTGTTTCCCATGGGGAATCTAGGGAGATGGGGGTTGTAGGGTCCTGCTGTCCAACTTTCTTGAACAAATTTCAAAAAAATTTCATCCAGGTCTCCTCTCCCACAAAGTTGTTTGTTATGTTCTCTCGAGCCCTAGAAGTTGTTCTTATCAGGGACCAAAAATCTCTTGATTTCCTGCTACATATCGTCCGCAACATAGCGGCGTCATCCGCTTGTTCAATTGTTGCTCTATTGAGCCAAAGCCAGCTTTTATAAGACCTTACAGCATTTTTTACTTGGTTCAACATCTCTGGAGTGTTTTCCTTTTTTGCAAGACGTTTAAGTTTTCTTAATTTTTTTCTTTCTTCCACAATGCTTTTGTTGAATTCATGAATATGATCTTTTATCTCACGATTAGGCCACGTTTTTTTCTTTTTTTCATAGGTTTTTAATAGAGGACGATAGTCAATGTTGTCTTTTCCTGTTCTAATTCCTGTGTCTCGGTTCAGTTTACATATGTCAGTATAGATACTCGTCAGCTGTTCAACTGCCTTTGCTGGGAGTCTTAGTCTTGTGCCTCCACTGCAATCTTCAATTTTAGCCATCATAATTTTCCTGGGTGACCTTATGTTTGTCCACGTCACCTTTAATAAATTGTGGTCGCTGTTGAATGTTTTCACTACCTCAAAGTTGACCATTATCTTCAACTGTTCGTTGGAAACAAATATGTGGTCTAAATTTGCTTTCTGATGGTTTCGCTCCCACGTCAGGATTGTTGGCCCTTCGCTGTGCATAGATGTTTCCAGACTGTGGAGGTTCCATGTTGACATCATCTTCATCCATAGGTGTCCCCGAGCCATATTTAAGGGTACCTTTTTCATATTTATCTTGTTAAATTGCTTGCTGGGGCATACCGCATTCAGGTCCCCACATACTATTATGTATTTTGGTGCCCAGTCTACGTGTATTTTTTCTAGTATGGAATTTCCTGTTTTCAAAAAGACATCGTTCTTGATTGCGGCCGGATTCCAATAGGTGTTTATCACACCAATTATTTCTTTGTTTTCGATTTTTTGAATGTTAGTGTCCGCCGCCGTTTTTGTCCATCTAAAAATGTTTACTTGAAAATGGGCATCTGAAAGTTCTGTTTTTATATGTTCAATACCCACACCTGATCTAATGGCAGTCATTAGACCTGACGTTGGCCGACCTTTTCCCGAGAAGTTAGCTGGTGCTAAAAGAAATTCGTATCTTTCTAGGAAGGGTTTATTAATTAGTCAAGTTTCTTGGAGACATAAGATATCAAAATCTCCCAGATTCACATCGCATTTTGCTAATAAATGGGTAAAGCCTCTGGTGTTCCAACTACCCAGTGTGATGTCATTCGACTCTTCTTCTTGCCCTCCTCTTGATCTCTGATCCCAGGGCTCCTTTATTTCTCTGGGTGGCTAGCTCTTTCTAGCTAGTGCTTCAGAGATCCATGTCCATCTTGAAACCATACTATCTGCTTTGTCTTTTGGCAGTTGGTTCGCATTTAGCTCATTTTCTCTTGTCACATTTTCCTGTGGAACTGTTATTGTCAGGTTACTCACCGGACCCTTAGGCTGTTTTCCATTATTTAACGGGTCCCGGTGGGGAGTTCTCGCTGGCTCAATCACAATCCGGGTTCCTTTCACGTTTGACTTCTCTTCTATTTCAATGCTTGGTGCATTCGAAAGTTTTCCGTCGTTCCGCTTTGCACTTTCATTTGATCTATATCGAGGACCACTAATATCAGTCCTTGTTTTCACCCTTTTTGATTGTGATTGTTCAATTATTCTCCGTTTGTCATTCTCCTGTTCCGATTGTTGGTTTCTTTGACAATATATGCTCAGATCGTACCCTAGCATCAGAAAACTTTCTGATTCTGCTATTAGCATGGTTCTGATTATTGGTGATGGAATGTGTCATACACACTGTCTCTTTTTCCCGACGAGCTGAATTCCACAAATCTCACGTCTTCAAAATTTATTTGTCTCAAATTTGGTATGCACTTCATGAGAGCCAATACGTTCTTTCTGTTTAGTATCAAATTATCTCGTTGTTCGCCCACACGTTCTAATTTAAAGGACCTTTCACTTCCCATTTTTTTCCTATAAGTGATATAATCCTCTTTCTCATACTCTGAGTTCTTTCTTGTATTTCTCCCCTTTCTTTCTATAGTTACGTCTCTTTGATTTCCCTTTCGCGTGTAGTCTGGTTTTTGGTTGTTAACAGATTTTACTTCCTTCCACATTTGCGATTTTGAGGCTCTATTGGGACTTCTCGATCGTCTTCGATAATTTGGTGATCTTGATTCCCGTTCTTTCTGTCTAATTGCAGTACTTCTTATTATCTTTTCCTTTATTATTGGACTGTCACTTCCACTACCACCTGGCGCTATGGCGATTTTTTTTCGCCTATCTTCTAAGGTAAAAAAAGGGCTGCTATCTATCTCTATCTTTTCACTACAATTAGCTTTGTCTTCTATTGTCTCAGTTTCCAGTTCTGACGATTCTAGACTAGCATCTATATCTCCACTTTCCTCAGGATAGATTGACAACTCCATAATGTCAATACGGTCTTCGCTATCTTCGCCATCTTGATCACTTATGCCTGTTGGTATCGTATGAGTTTCATTTACCCTATTTGGTGGTTCTGTTTCCGTAGTTGGAGCTGCTTGGTTGTTCTCTTTTTCTTTTGATTTAATTCTTGTTTCCTGGGAGATGTCAGTTTCTTGTATTGATTTAGTGTGAGTTCGATTTCCTTCTAGAGTAACCAATCTAAACCCAGCTTTATTTACATTTATTTTTCCATTTTCGAACAGCGGATAAATTGACTGTCCTCTGGTTTGTGCTTTTAGATGTTTTTTCTCGTTGACCTCAGATTGTCCTTTTGATTTTTGCTGGTCGTTATGTAACTTTCTGTTTCCAGTGGCCTCCGCCATTGTTTTACTTATTCCATCTTTTTCCAGAGTCAAAACTACACATCCGTTTGTGGATTGGTTCTCTAACGACCCCTTCTGTTTTCCCCCTTGCTGGATTTGAACTTTCGTTTGGGGGATGCTTTTGGATTCTTCACCACATTTTCGGCTGTGGTTATCATTCTCTTTTGTTATTTGTGAGTGACCCCTCCCATCTCCTGATTCTTGGTCTATTTCATCTCTTTTTTTTGTTTTATCATCTGTCTGGGTAGCAATTGAGATAAGTTGCTGCCTATCTCCCATTGATTCTGAATTAAGTTGTTGGCCAACGTCTCGTTCGACTATGCCCTCGGGTGTATGGGGTTTCCCCCACCTGAGTTCCTTGGCCGTGATAAAACCTTCTACATAAATCATTTTTGAGTGAAGCATTGCTATCAATGTTTGCTGGTCTTTTAAGGTCTCATGTATAGATTCGTATAATTTGCAAAATGGGTTCATGGCGATGTTCATGGCAGACATTATCGCAAAGATGTCAGGTTTTTTTGTTGTTGATTCTTTTTCATTGCCAATATTCATTGTTGCAGATCTCCCATTTTGCATTGACATATTTGTCTCATTATTCTCTGTCCCATTCCATGATCTTCTATTTTGTGAATGGTGACATTCATATGAACCTGTTGTAAAACTGTTACTTCTTTCCTGATGGGTACTCATAATTTTTCTTTCTCTTGTCATCCTCCAATGATTTCATCTTTGGTCCGCTAATTTCTTGAAGCTTAATCTTCTCCTTACTCGTAGTTCTATCGTTCTTTTCTGTTTCTAAAAGGTCTTGGGGTTCTTCCCTTGTCAGCGATTTTGTAGCTAATAGTCAATTTTTGGCTGCTATTTCAGTACTAGACTCCAGTGATGTCATTTGTATTTTTTCGTTAGTGATATCACTAACAGTAACTCCATTCACTGTACCAGGCATCCCTGCATTTAGCTTTTTAGGACTCAACTTACTGCCTTCGCTGCAAATTTCATGTGAGTTCTCAATCGATTTACCTTTTAGGGGTTGTACATTCCAACTGACAGGTGTCTCACATATTTCTGGATCTTTGAAATATCGAATACCTGGTTTTAACCCGATTCGCGGGGGAGCTGTTTTCATCCCTAACACGGCAGGCCTCGCCTCAGGCATATCTTCTGATATTTGGGAAATGTCGCCCACCAGTAATTCCGCGTCAGATAATTCTTCCCTTTGATCATATATTTCCATCAGTGTTTTTTTTAAAAGTCTGGCGACTGAATTTACCAGGTACAAATTCGCTTTTCTTCTAGGTTTAACTTTTCTCACCGTTTTTTTCAATTCAGGCTCTAAAGATCTTTTTCCCTTAGCTATCGATGATTTGGGTTTTCTGTCTTTTAGCTCTTGAGCTAATTCTTTTGCCATGTTAAATGGTAACAATTGGCCAAGCATTGGCACTTCCTCACGCTCCTCATGTGTTTTGAGCACTTGTTTAAGGCCGTTGTTATCTGTATTGTTATCAATTCTCAGAACGTCTTTTTCTTTATGTACTGAAATATCTTAATGTAGAACCTGCCGTTGTGTATTTACTTCCGATGATGAGTCTGCCTGGTCGTTAATTTTGGTTTTACTTTTTAGGTTGTTCGTTGTCGTTTTTTCCACATTACCTATAGACAAGGGGACCTGTTTTTGAAGATCACTGTCGTCCATGTCCATCCTTGAATCAAGTGGCGAATTTTCTAGTATTGATGTATCCTCAGTGCTTATGCTTTCATTTAGCATTGATTCATCCATTGTCAGTACTGTTTCCGGGATTTTCAAGTCCGCACATAGCTTCGTCGGGTGGACCTCTATAGCTATGTCTATGCGGGCTCCAGCATTTACATTCACACACTGGGTCTGCTGTTCTTTATCTGGAGTTCCCCCGCCCTCCTTTGGTTTCACTATGGTCCTGTCTGCTGCTAATTCAGCCGCACCGCCAAATGGGGGCAGGGTAATGACTTCACCTCCTTTATCCGCATAGTCATTCTCCTTCAAAGTTGACATGTCACACGTGGCCCCCTCCTTCATCTCCTTCATCTTTGTGTCAGTGACTGCTCCATCCCCCGCTCTCATCCCGGCTTGCAACCCACCATCAACCTCTCCACCTAGACGGACGCGCGAAAGTCGACACACCGTAAACACAGCGTCCTCTATCTCCGTGGACCCGCCCGACAGCTCCACCAACGGAGACTTCGCCACAGCGGCGGACGCGGAAACAGGAGCAGGGGTAGAGGAGCATGGAGAGACCTGTTCGGAGGTAGGAAAAACAGGTTGCTTCTGTGAAGGGGGTGATTGAGATGGTTGGGAGGCGGGAAGGGGATGGTCATTAACAGAATAACTCTCAGAATTTAAAGTCATGTTTTTACAGATGGGATCTCGAAGGATCTTACCTGATAGATCCTGTGTATTCATTGTTGTAGCTGACGTGTTGCCCAAGTGCCTCTGTTGGGTTGTCTTTTTCAAAGGGCTCCTAAGGTCCAATCCAGAGTCCTCACGACTCGAACGGCTGCGTAAGGCTCGCCCCGATTCCTCCATGGAGTCTGGGGGGACAGGAAGGGAGTCCAGAAAGTCTGAAGAGGTCAGGGGAAGCCTCCGCTCCTCGTGCCTCCGCGGACTACTGCAGACTACCCAACTCTGTTGCCTAGACTCCGGTTTGCCTTTAGTCACGAGTCGCGATTGTAAGCAATTGTGTGCCAATGTGGACTGCTACGGGCGGGCTTACCACTGCGGCAAATATTCAGCCTAATTCAGCTGTCCCGGCGGCTGGTGGTTTCTATGTTGTGAGGTTCTTTAAGCTCCTCCCAGCTTCCAAACAGTCTCAAAAACAGTAAGCACGGCGCCCTTTTCTCCACGCCGGGCTTCTCGCCACAAGGGTGAAGTGCAGGTGATTTTCAAGTCGCTTCCTCCACACGTGATGAGTCACGTGACACGCCTTCGGCACGAAGCCTCAGGCGGGGAGGAAGTATATTAAAGGGACACAGCCCTTTCATCAGAATGCACTGCGTCTGTTCTTTCGTTTTCTTTCGTTTTCAGCAAATTTGAATTGAATACATGAGTCAGTTGAAGTGTGCAGCAGAAGAGGTAGTCTGCTCCAGCTCCCACAGTCTCAAAAACAGTAAGCACGGCGCCCTTTTCTCCACGCTGGGCTTCTCGCTTGTGCAGGAGGAGCTCCCTAGCGATGCTAATTTATACAGGAATTGCCATTTTGCAACTATCAATTTCTTTATGAATTATTTTGAGGTTGATTTACTTTTAGTTTCACAGACTGGCGTGGTCTTTGAGTATTTATTTTGAGAGGTGCTTGTACAGTGTAGCACAGTACACCAACCAAACAAGGTGTCTCTACCCCTGCAGGTTAGTCTGCTGTGTTAGACTGTCACGGGTGGTAACGCAAACTCAAAATCACGGCACGAGCCCCCAAATCTGTTAAGGATTTCAATCAGGCAATACACACTGGTCTCAGCCTAGTATGCAGTGCACAAATGAAATACTTATTTTATTATGTCTATAAGTTCAATATTCTGAGTGATGTACCACTCATATCACACCCCGTCTCAAAATACCCCCAGGTCACAATGGACCAGAAATCAGGCTGGCCGGTAAAGGTACTATTTATTTATTTATTTAAAATTCAAAGCAAACATATGCTTTGTAATAGGGAGCAGCAATCACCAATGCGGTGACAATAACAGGTAGGTAGGTATGTAAGGCAGTTAAATTCACTTTTAGCAACACAGAATATAAACTGTCAGAGAAAAGAAAACTTTTGGTTTGTTTGGAAAGCTAGCATTTGAGTTAGGATTTCCCCCTGCGATATCCCTTAGCCCACAAATAAGCAATTCTAAACAGATTTGAGTAAGCAACAGGTATTCAGGAATAAAGAACAGTGAACAGAATTTAAAAACCACCTTCCCTCCCCAAACAACAGAGAAAAACGGGTTTGTAATCTTACACTTTTAAAATGACATTCGAAAATGGCTTAGCAAAACAATGAAAAGTGTGCAAAAATACTTAAATCAATACAAATTTCTATGGGAGCAACATGGGAAAGATGCTAACAATCATGAGCTATAACTTGAGCAAAAGGAAACACTTTAAATCTTAATGGAAGTTTGGAAATAATTGAAATAGAAGATCACACGTGTAAAATTTTGTAGAAACGCGGATTCCCGCCTAAATTTCACTAAACGGTTTTTAAGAAATACACTGTTTTGGCGAAGATATGCAAGGTTGAATCATAGGCATTTTTAGAAAAATTGGGCAGTGAAAACAGAAAAGAGCTCAGTTTGGACAAGAAAATATTTACTATAGTTTTACTCTATGACTAGAACATTCCGGCTAGAATACCAAGGAGGGACAACGTAAGCTCGGGAGTTGATTCATGACTTCAACACCAAATCCCCAGTGTCCTCTCCTGGCGGAACCAGTCGGATCACTCGAAGTAGGATGGATAACTTAAGATTTACACAAGATGAAAATAACTAAAGAAATGGCGCTTAGCAGAATAGATCAAAGACAGGATGGCAATAAGGATTCTGACAATCTGACAAGTTATTAAGGTAAGGATTGGATGGTTTACAGATTGGAATGGAACAAAACAAGGCAAAGGGCCTCATCACGACTTCGGCGGTAACCCTTAAATCCGGCTGTAGCGCTATTACTGCCGGATTTAAGGGTCCGCCGAATCAGGGCTTTGGCGGATTTCGCCCCAGCTCTGAGCTGGGGGGAAATCCACCGACAATTCGCTCTATTACCGCCGGCGGGAAATCCGCCGGCGGTATTAGCGCGAAGATTCCCCATTGAGCCCAATGGGGAATGGGGCATTCCCGAATGGGCTCAGTGGGGAATGGGGACTTACATTACCGCCGAACACGTGATCCAGCGCTATTAGCGCCGGGAAGTTCGGCGGTAGGGCTAATACCGCCCGCGCTAATAGCGTTACCGTTACCGCCCAAGTCGTGATGAGGCCCGAAGTATCCTATGATTTTTCTTTACTTCCTATTAATACTTACAGTCCACTTTAATTTAAGATTTTGGACCGTCAAGGGTTCTGGTTATCACATAGATCAGTCTAACCAAGGACAGCAGGGCACATCTGGTGGAACAGGGTCAGCTGGTCAGTTCTGTTCACCTGCACTGGCACCTCTGACTGGAGACTGCACTGGACTGCACTGGTTACTGGAGACTGGAGATCAGTAGTATGCGAGTTTGCTGCAGGCAAGCCTTTAATAGTAGCAAGCCAGCTGGATCAAGATGCTTCCCTGGGGTTTTTGGGATTGCTTCAGAATTTGGGCCTAGCTGAAAAGGAGTTCAGCAATGCTGAGGCCTTAGCTTGATAAGTTAAATCAGGAATCAGGAACAAGTTGCCACGCAGAAAATCAGGATGAAGTCAGGAATCAGTGTGAGTGGTGTGCTGTGAGGTACCCTTATTTATCATACCAAATGACATCACTATATTATATGGCAGGGGCAGTCCTACTGTCCACACCCATGATGCTATGATTGGGCAGGAGCATAGTCTCCACCTTGCTCTTTGCTGGTTGGATGATGAAAAGGGAAGTCATGTTTTATGAGATAATCTTTAAAATGTTTGGAAACCTCCCACAGCTCCTAGAACCAAAATCACATTTTCTCACAAATACATATTTATACAGTGATGACCTCAGATGCACAGGTTACAGATTTCGTGGGTCACATTTCAATCAAAAATCCCAAATCTGTGAGACCTGGTTTAGGCTTTCTGCGACATTTTGGCAATTTTAACCATGAAAGATTTGGCCTAAAATTTCCCAATTTTGTACATAGATGCGCGTTCACCCCTGGGATATGTGTACAAAATGTCAAGTGCGCAATTTCAATACTTTTCCCACAAACGGTTATTCTTCACAACTTCTGTTCCTTATGCAGTACAGTGTTCAATCACATCTTCAAAGAAAGATCATACAATTAGAGTTAAAACTACCAACTTTCAGATTTCTCCTTTTTTTGTGGCAAAGTTAAATGTTCAGTTACAAATAGGCATTGAAACACCAAATTTCCTTAGCAGTTTTTTTCTTTTCTTTCAACTGGTAGCAGCTGTCAAGTTCCTTTGAACAGAATGGGGGGGCTCTTCCTTGAGAGTGAAGCTTCCTGACCCTCCCACTGGAAGGGTGAGTGTCTGAGCCTGCTATTGTCTTGGCCTGGGGCAAAGACGAATGTCTAATGAAGTCTCTTTGTCCTAGGTATTCAAGGCCTCCAGCTAGCAATTAGCCTTTTCCTGTTCCAGCAGTGGAGGTGTCATCCTTTCTCAGTGTCAGCCTGACAGAGCAAGTTTTTTTCTCTTTTAAATATAGTTTATTATCTCATACTAGGTTTAGCTTTGAGTTTCACCTTTTAAATCTTTACTTTACCTATGGAATTAAACAGTTTATAGGTGGATTTTTAACAGTAACAAGTCCTTTCACATTCTTAAATAATCAAGCCTTTTTAAAAATAAGCGATTTTGCCCCTCATTCAGGAAAAAGCACATTAAACTTATTTCTTTAAATTCGGTTTTCATCTGCAGCAAATACATATTTGAGTCAGCTGGAATTGTTTGCAGCATGGATACATGTATCATGCCTTTGTTTAGAGTCTTCCTCTGGACAGCTGATTCTTGATATTTGTTGAAAAGTTTTAGCTCGCATTTCCCAGTGGAAAAATGAAAACACAACCTCGGGTTTGTTTTCACAAAGATACTATTGCCAGGAACTGTCATTCAATAAGGCTCGGTTCCTCTGAGCCACACTGGATGATCCTGAGCAAGTCAGGGCCTTTTTGATCATGGTGGTTTATGAGAAATGAATGGATTTGGCACCAAAACAGCACTTTTTAAGATTAGGAAAATGTCATTTAAAAATCATTTTCGGGTTTTCAGCACAATGATGCTGTTTCCTTCACTTTGCTTCAAGTTGACTGTGGCAGATCCCACTGGCATGCTCCTGCAGTGAGGACTCTGTTTTCACCCAACCTGAACTGTGTGTGGCAGTGTGTGCAGCCTTTTTCGGTTGTGACACAAACGCAGTTTTAAAGATTTTGGCGCGCACAGGTGTCAGCGCGGTCATTTTGGCCTGTTTCTTTCACCATTGCAGTAAAGTGATGTAGTGAGGCACATTGGAGTGGGTCAAAATATCCCACAGGGGTAACACAGTGAAATGGAAGGTTTATTGAGCTGACCCAGCTGCCCTGTGTGTGGTGCCCCGTATGAAAACTTGAGCCACTTCTTACTGTATTGTCCAAGCTTTGTGGAGATCAGAAAACGGACAATTTTCCTGATTCTAAAACGCACAGATCTGCGTCAGTATAGGCCAGCCATGATATTTTTACTGACCACAAAGAGTCAATTGATAGCATGGGCTCTGTTGTCTTACCTGAAGGGTGCCATGTACAGAAAAAAGGTTTTTTTACATGGTTAGAATGCTGCACTTTAAGAATTTGGCAATGGGTGGTTTTAATGTCATTTCTTTTTAGAATATTTTAACATGTTCTAGTGAATGATTTATAAACTGCGTTTTATTTGTTTATTATATGTTTGTTCATGATATGTAGTGTTTGTGTTTGATGAATATTTGTATCCGAATACACTAATTACAACATCATCACTGTTTTATCAGATTAGCTTTCGTATCTATGAGCTTCTTTGCACTTTTCAGTCTCTTTTTCTACATTCTCAGATTCAGGGTCTTCTATTTTTACCCACTTTTCTTTAGGAGGTGTCACTCCATCTCTTAAAGAGAACACTTTCTTTTTTGGTTTTCTGTGTTCTCCTCTGTCTCAACGGTGACCATTCTATTTTTTAGAAATTTCACTTTTTTTCTCTGTTCTTTTGGTTCCAATTCCCATTGGAAATAGCAGTTGCTACTATTTTCTTGTACTTCTTTATTTATTTCAGAGTTTGTTGTATGAATCGGAAAGGAAGCACCATCAAGGCTTGGCATATCTTTTCATCCTTCTTCCCTTTCTCTTCTTCCACTAGGACACTGTTACTTGGATGATTTGCCTCTTGTCATTGTCGCCCGGCTGCCTGACGCAGATGTTGGGGCATTTTGGTGAAAACTGGTAGTCTAACGGTTCTGTTGGGTTCTCAGCATCTGTCTAATGGTCTCAGTCAATTGCTCGACTTGATGCTCAAATTGGGAGATCTTTTCACCTCCCTCGGAACTGTAGAGAGGTCTTTGGTCATACATTTGTTGCTCTCTGGAAGCATAGCTATTCCTCCTAGCAAGGCAACTCAGGTGTGGTTGAAAGTAACCGCTGTAGCCTTCATTTCTGGGTCTCTACTGCCCTAGATTCATTCTGGGCTCTACTGTCCTGGACTCTAGGAGGAGGAACATTATTTTGAAAATATTGATTTGGATGGGGTGTTGGATTCCTTTCACATGAGAAATTCTGATTAGGATTTCTTCTGGGACTGTCCCATGATTTTGATTACCCTCCTGTTGCAGGG
Organism: Ambystoma mexicanum; assembly: GCF_040938575.1. Lineage (NCBI taxonomy): Eukaryota > Metazoa > Chordata > Amphibia > Caudata > Ambystomatidae > Ambystoma > Ambystoma mexicanum. The sequence continues at coordinate 1,090,733,761 of NC_090927.1, forward strand.
GAGTGTAGCTGTAGCCCACAATAGGCCTAAAACCCATGTACAGTGAACTTACACAGCTGCGAGTGCCAGGAAGTTCAGTATTTTAGAACACAGGTTGAGTGGTGCTCGATTGGGACTGGACAGAGGGTCTCCTCTGTCGGTCATTCTGTTTGGAGGTAGGAGGAGCATTCTTCGAACCGCCCGACTCCAGACCAAAGGAGGGTGTAAAGACTGGTAGGGGGTGTCTGTACTTCCGCTCTCTATATGGTAGAGGAGAGGCACAGAGGACCCCAGCCAAGATTCTCTATTATTGGTAACGTAGTCGAGCAATCAAGGCCTAGCTTCTCAGGAGGTGATGCAGGCTGGTTCTTAAGTACAGTGTAGTCCCCAAACCCCCACAAAGGAATGTCCACACACTGTATTACTGAAAATACAGTCTTTATATAATTAATATTCAAAGGTATGTACACGATCACAATAACGCACTTTGTACTCGGAAGTCAATAATGATAAATATATACAATTCTAAAGTGATACCACCAATGTTATCAAATCTCATTAAAGTGCATCAACTGTACGGTTAACATGTCATACAGATTAATAACGAGGAAACCAGCAATAGAGATAGGAAGAAACGCAAGATGGTTGAAACAGTAGGCAGAATACTGGCCCCGTACCCTAGACACAGTTCTGTGTGGAGATCCCCCCACCTGGGCAACCTGTAAATAAAGATATATCGCACAAGCCCAGTCCGTATGTTCAATAGTCTCACTTCTTCCTATAAGGTTTTACCCCCCCAATGTACCTGATGGAGTAGAGGTCTCTGACGATGCGTCGACCAATCCTTCTTGAGTGACTCCCTTTAAGGGAGGAGCCACGGATCGTCGAGAGGTGTCGGGGAACTTGGTGTTCGGTATCGGGGAATCGACGGCCCTTCTTGAGTGCCCTCCCTTTAAGGCGGGAGTCACGGGTCGTCGAACGTCCGACGGTGAACAGGTTGAACTATGACCGTGAAGTGGCAGCTTCGTTCCTATCGGTGCTCGTCGACGACAGAGCGTTGGCGTCCTGCAAGGAAGAGGCGTACGGGGCACCTCGGTGACGAGTTCTGGACTGCAAAGAGATGATGAAGAACTGTGGCGCAGCAAGGGCGTCGAGTCGTCGGCGTCTCTGTGGTCCTTAGGTGGTGGGAAACCCACCGGTGGATGCTCCTCGGCGCGTCGACGGTCGGGCCTTCTCCAGCGGGAGACAAGCGGGTGACGATGCAGACGAGAGCGTCCGATGATCAATGGAAGTTCTTAGGCAAACGGGAGCACGGCGGCTCTGGTCGGCGACGGCGGTCGTCGACAGTGGCGGACAACAGTCCGGGCGCTTCTCCTTGGAGTTCCGCAGCAGTCCCCGTATCGGGTCGGCAGCCTGTCCAAGGTCTGTCTACCAGGGAGCTTTGGCAAAGATCAGCTGTGCACGATGGTCCCTCGTAGCTCGGGAACAGGGAGCCTTACCAGGTCCTCTCTGGGTCAATCCTTGGAAACACAGCAGCTTTCAGATTGCGAGGGAGAGCGACAGCACTCCTTCTTGTCCAGCGGGGCTTCAAGGTCAAGCGTCAGTTACTCCATTTACTCGTCGTAGTGGACTTCAGCTTCTGAACACGATTCCTGGCAGTGTGAGGTCCCTAGATATACTGTTGATCTCCCATTCATTCCGCTGGGTCACACTCAAGCATCCAATCACGTCTACGGGCATTCATGCAGGCAGGCAGCTAATCAGGCACACAAGGTATTCAGGCCATTCACTTCTCTCCAGACACTCACAACAAGTTATGTGTATTGGGACAAGTACCGAGCCATTCAACACTCCAAGCTGCATTCATACCGGTTTCGGGCAGGGTTGTCTCAGTCATTGTGTCAACCACCAGATACTAGACACCCACAACACAGAATGCATATTCGTCACACACTCTATTCACCCAGGTCCCACCCACAGGGGGTACCCACAACATACATCACCGGGAAGGCTCCAGCTAGTATGGCCGGGCCTTCACAACAACACCATACATGGCATTTCCACCCAACAGCCAGTCAGAGGGAAGGGACAGAGTCAGGGCTTCCCAGGACTTTGGGAAAACAAGGTAATGGGTAATAGAAAGCAAGAGGCCACAGGGGCCATCTTGTTTTCCATCAGGAATCAACTGATCCCAATGGCAGGGCCGGGGTATCCCAAAATGGAGGATACTCCGCGCACCTGTCAAGTTCAGCATGGAACTGCCACCAACCCATTTCCCTGCTCTGCGGGCCACCCACAGGTGCCCAAAAACATACACTAGGGGTACAGGGTTGTACCCCCACCCATGGGTGCCATAAGGGTATCCCACAGGTCCGTTCACCAAACCAAAAGAAAGAGAGCTGCAAGACCAGGAGTCCCATCTGAACTCCTGTGTGGAAAACACGACAGAACACACGATAAAAAGAAGTCAAGGACAAGGATACGGAGGCCCTGTCCCTCTGATGCATTTCCAGCATCACAGTCGCCCCCCCCCAGACTGAGGTGGAGGGTGCCTAATCTCCCACGGGATAGACACCCTCATCCAGACTGTCAACATACCTTCTGGAAAGGCCATCTGCATTATCGTGACTCTTCCCTGGTCTGTGCTCTATGGTGAAGTCTAGCCCTTGCAGGCTAATGGACCACCTGAGCAGTTTTGGGTTCTCACCCTTCATCTGCATAAGCCACTTCAGGGGCTTATGATCTGTTTGGACCTTGAAGGTAGACCCCGTAAGGTAGGGCCTAAAACGCCTAAGGCTCCAAACTATACTAAAACACTCCTTTTCAACAGTAGCCCACCTAAATTCTCTACCCTTGAGTTGTCTACTGATGAATATGATAGGATGTTCTCTCCCTTTGTCATCTAACTGGGACAAGACAGCTCCAATTCCGGTGTCGCAGGCATCCGTCTGGACGATAAAGGGTCGGCTGTAGTCAGGCGCACACAACACGTGTGCCCTACACAGACTTTCTTTCAAGCCATCAAAGGCCCTCTGAAAGTCTTCAGTCCAATTAACCTTCCTAGGCTGCTTGGGTGAAGTCAGAGCTGTCAGTGGTGCAGCTATGGTTCCACAGTCCACCATGGAATTGCGATAATACCCGGTGAGGCCCGAAAAGGCTCTCACCTGGGTTTGAGTAGTGGGAGTCTCCCAGTCCTGTACATCCTGTACTTTACTGGGGAGAGGTTGGATTTGACCCCCTCCTACCTCATGGCCAAGATACGTGACTTTCCCCTGAGCTATCTGGCACTTGGTGGCCTTGATAGTGAGGTTAGCTCCTTTTAAGTCCTGCAACACTCTACCCAGATGTGTCAAGTGCTCTTCCCAAGTGGAACTGTAGACGGCAATGTCGTCTAAATAAGCCACGCAAAAGGCTTCCAGCCCACTGAGAGCATGATTGACCAATCTCTGGAAGGTGGCAGGGGCATTCTTCAACCCAAAAGGAATGACCCTAAACTGGTAGAGTCCCTCTGGTGTTGAGAACGCCGTCTTTTCCTTGGCATGGTCCGTCAGAGCTATTTGCCAATAGCCTGAGGTGAGGTCAAAGGTGCTCACAAATTTGGCAGCACCTATGGTGTCCACGAGCTCATCAGCCCTGTGCAATGGGTGCGCGTCAGTTTTGGTGACGGCATTGACTCCTCGGAAGTCCACACAGAACCTCCAATCCTTGGTACCTGCCTGGGAACTTACCTTGGGGACAAGGACCACGGGACTGGACGAGGGACTGGTTGAGGGTTCAATAACACCCAGATCCAACATCTTGGCGACCTCAGCCTGGATGTGGTTCTTAACCGTATCTGACATTCGGTAGCTCCTGCTTTTGACAGGCACGCTGTCACCAGTGTCAATCTCGTGCTTACACCACAGTGTAAGGCCTGGCATCAGCGAAAAGAGAGAGGCATACTGCTGGAGCAAAGTCCTGCAGGCCCTCTGCTGCTCGGTTGTCAAATCTGGAGAGAGCTGCACTCCCTCCACTGAGCCATCCTGAGGTTTGCTATGCAGCAAATCAGGAAGGGGCTCACTCTCATCCTCTTCTTGCTGTGAAGTCAGCAAGAGACATGAGACTTCGGCTCGCCTGTGGAAAGGCTTGTGCCTATTAACATGGAATACCTGAGGGGCTACCCCTGGGATTCCCATGTCAACCAGATAGTTGCCCTCGCCCATCTTGGAGATTATCCTGAAGGGTCCAGTACATTTATCTGCCAATGCCCGAGGGTTGGTAGGCTCCATCACGAGGATCTCCTGTCCTGGAGTCCAATCCACTTGCGATGCTTTAAGGTCATGCCAGTATTTGTTCAACTCCTGGCTGGCCTTGAGATTCGCCATTGCTTGACCCATCATCTGTGTCATCCGCCATCTGAGGCCTAACACATAGTCCCCCACTTGCTTGGCGGGACCGGGAGGGGTGGCTTCCAAACCTTCTCTGATCAAGGCGAGGGGCCCCCTCACGGGATGTCCAAAGAGTAACTCAAAGGGGCTGAAACCAACACCCTCTTGAGGTACCTCTCTATAAGCAAACAGCAGGCATGGCAGGAGGAGATCCCATTTCCTCCTTAGGGGCTCTTCCAAAGCACCTAGCATGCCCTTGAGAGTTTTATTAAATCTCTCAACCAGACCATTGGTCTGGGGGTGGTAAGAAGTGGAGAACTTGTAGGTTGCCCCGCACTCTTTCCACATGGTTTTCATGCAACTAGACATGAAGTTGGATCCTCGGTCAGAGACAACCTCCGTGGGGAATCCAACACGGGTGAAAATGCCCAGGAGGGTCCGGGCAACCACCTTGGCAGTAACAGTCCGAAGGGGTATAGCCTCAGGGTACCTGGTGGCATGATCTACCAAAACCAGGATGAACCGATGTCCACATGATGTGGGAGGGTCAAGGGGACCGACAATGTCGATGCCCACCCTCTCAAACGGTGTGCCAACCACTGGCAATGGCTGCAGTGGGGCAATGACACTGCCTCCAGTCTTGCCAGACAAATGACAAGTTGGGCAGGTCCTGCAGTGGGACTCCACTTCTACTCCCATCCGTGGCCAGTAGAAATGGGCAGTGAGCCTCCGCTTAGTCTTCTTGGTACCAAGATGACCAGCCAAGGGCACCTCATGCGCCAACTGCAGTAGGAAGGGCCTGTAAACCTGGGGTACCACCAACCTCTTGAGGGCACCAGGTTCAGGCTTAGTGGGCTCACTAGCAAGGAGCTCACCCTCCCAATAAATCCGGAAAGTCCTAGGCACTTCTCCTCGTGCCTGGGACAGGGCCTGTTTCCTCAGACCCTCGAGAGAGGGACACTCTCTCTGTCCTTTACAGAAGTCCGCCCAGGAGGGTCCCCCTTCAGCTAACAAGCATTGAAGATCGGGATGATCCTCCAGGTTGAGAACCTCTCCCACAGAAGAGTCTTCTGGCTCTTCTCCCACAGGAGTTGAGATGGGGTTTACCACTGGACCCAGCCCGTCCTGAGCATGGATCCCAATGGGTGCTGTAGGAACAGCAGGAAGAGAAGGAGCTCCCTCTACAGAGGTGGCCTTCTTGCTCTTCCTTCGTCGTGCCTTAGGCCGCGCCTTCGGCTCGGGTACCTGACTCACAGCCAGACCCGGTGTCACCTGTGACCTAGTGACTGCAGCAGCAGTCAGGGGAAGACCATCCGCGATCAATCCCAACTCGACTAGATCGTTACCTAACAGAATGTTAGCAGGGACGTTGTCCTGAACCAGGACAGGAAGCTTTGCTGTCTTGTCTCCAATTACGAGTGTGACTTGGGCTACAGGCGATAATTTGGGAGGCCCACCAGCTAACCTGGTGGTTCTCAGAGGAACATCTACATAGTCCTCTGGCTTGAGCACGGTCCTGTCCACCACTGTCATGCTTGCCCCAGTGTCTCTCAAACCAGTAGAAGGCTGGCCATTCAGGAAGACACTTCTCAAAAATCTACGGGTGTTCTGTGGGATAGTCGCCATTTCTTCCGCGTACTGGTCCCAGACCCCAAGGGACACTAAGGAAATCTCTACGGGAGCACCAAAAGTGATTCCTGTAGAGGAGGGGAGGACAGTGGCTTCCACCTCAGACATGGGGTAAGGGTAGGTCAGGCTGACAGCCTGTACTCCGAGTGCCTTACCTTTACATTGGAGTCACCCCTTTTGTGATCCAGAGCCCCACAGTCCCAACAAGTGCCGGGAGTGCGGGGTACGGTACTGGAACCACTGGGAGCCTGCTTTGCAGCAGGTGGACCACTACTCTTATTCCCACCCACAGATGACTTATCCCCACTAGATTTTTGGGTCTTAGGAGAGGAGGGTTTAGATTTATTCGACTGTGACTGCTTTTGGGACTCCTCAGCTTTCTGAGAGGCCCCCTTTTCTTTGTCCTTGTCCTTTCCACTGGAGTCCTTAGGGGACACCCGGTGGGAGACCCACTTGTCAGCCAACCTAGCCAACTTAAAGGGATCCAACATGTTCTGGTCAGCAACATACTGACGCAGCTCTGGTGAACAGGCTTCAGAAAAATGCTCAAAAAACAACAGGTGGGACAATTCAACAAAAGTTTTCACCTTGTAACCATCAATCTACCCCAACATATTCATGTGCGCAGCACTCACCCAGTCAACCCAAGACACATTCTCTCTTTTCTTAAAATCCCTGAACCTTTTAAGGTATTGGGTAGGCGTCTTGCCAAACTTGGCAATCAAAGCAGATTTCATACACTCATACTGACCCCTTTCTTCCACACTCAGCTTCAGAATACAGTCATATCCAGTTTGAGGCACTCTGCTTAGCAAACACTTAGCCCAATCTCTTTTGTCAACATCATGAATTGCACAAGCCATTTCAAATGCTTCAATCCATTGGAGGATATCAGAACCCTCTGAAAACACACCAACCAAATCCTTCATAAATTTAGTTGCCGGGGACCTGACACTCTCACGGGGTTTCGTTGAAGTCTCCACTCGAGCTTTCTCTAGCTGGATTCTCTGACATTCAGTGTCCTTGTCTTTGAGTTCAAGATCCCTATTCTTGAGTTCAACTTGTTGAGCCAACTCCTCCTTCTTAAGCTCAGCATCTATTTCCAACTTGCGATATTCAAAGGCCAATTTCATCCTTAATAACTCAAGTTCCACGGAATTGCTGGGGTTCGGAACAGAGGCAGCAGGAATGGCGGCATTCCCAGAAACAGATTCAGTAGAAACCCCAGGGGCAGAGTCCTCATGGGTTGCATTCCCCCCCTCATCAAGAGTTTCACCATCGTTCTGGTAGTCCACCAGGGCAGCTATCAGCTCAGCCCTAGACTTATCCACAAAGTCTAACTCCCTGGCTTCACAAGCACTCTGGAGAGCCTCTAAGCTCATCCGAGTCAATTTACCATTCATAATAGGCTCCATTGCTTGTAATGCAGTTATTTTGTACACACCCAAACCTTAATCTAATAAAGTGCAGATATTTTGTAAGTGGCACGGTTATACACTGATTCTTAAAACCATAAGCATCCCATCGCTGCCACCAGTGTAAAGACTGGTAGGGGGTGTCTGTACTTCCGCTCTGTATATGGTAGAGGAGAGGCACAGAGGACCCCAGCCAAGATTCTCTATTATTGGTAACGTAGTCGAGCAATCAAGGCCTAGCTTCTCAGGAGGTGATGCGGGCTGGTTCTTAAGTACAGTGTAGTTCCCGAACCCCTACAAAGGAATGTCCACACACTGTATTACTGAAAACACAGTCTTTATATAATTAGTATTCAAAGGTATGTATGATATGATATGATATGGCATTTGTAACGCGCCTATACACAAGTGTTTCAAGGCGCGACGAGGCAGGGAGGGGGGAACAGGGGGAGGACAGACAACGATCCTACTAGGCCAGGTGTCATTCAGACCGCGCAAGTGCAGGGGTAGGGGGAAGGGAAAAGTGCAGTACAAGGTAAGTATAATAGAAATAAATAGATAAATAAATAAATAGGGCCATCTGGTGGCAAGTGCAAGGTAAGTGCAGACAAGTGCTGGGAAGGGGGGGCTGTAGGGATACAGAGACAGTCCCGCAGTGCAGGGGTTGCCAGGGAGGCAGTGCAAATGGAGAGTGGCTGGGCCCAGGACCGAGGTCGGTGAGAGTGGCCAAGTTTCAGATTCAGTGCAGAATTTAGTGAAGAATTAGCAGGGGAGAGGGAGAGAGAAAGCAGAAGCAAAGAGGAAGGTTTTGAGGTGCTTCCGGAACCGGAGATGGTTCTCCTCAAGTTTCAGGGAGGCAGGAAGGCTGTTCCAGAGGGAGGCTCCTACCGCGGAGAGAGATCTACCCCCAGCTCGTTGCTTTGAGAAGCGGCTGACCCTGAGGGAGTTGGAGACGGATGAGCGAAGGGCTCGGGAGGGAAGATATTTAGGAAGAGAGAGTTGCAGGTATTTAGGCCCCAGGCCCCAGAAGGCCTTGTGGACAATGCAGAGGGTTTTGAACTTAATCCTTGCAGCCACTGGGAGCCAGTGTAGAGATTTCAGTCCTGGAGAGATACGGTACCTGGGCTTGAGGCCAAGGACAAGTCTCGCAGTTCTGTTCTGGATGAGTTGCAGAGGGCGGAGAGTGGAGGCAGGCAGATTAAGATAGAGACTGTTACAGTAGTCCAGCTTCGAGAGAACCAGGGCTCGGGAGACAGTGAGCTTCTGGGGGAAGGAGAGGAAGGGAAGAATACCTCTAAGGAGGTGCAGCTGGTAATGTGACTTCTTAGAGACGTCAGATATATGAGGAGAGAAGGAGAGTGTGGAGTCAAAGATGACCCCGAGGTTTTTTGCCTTGCAGGTAGGAGCAGGAAGAGGCCCAAGAGAGGCTGGCCAGAGAGCTGCAGGGAAGGAGGGAGTGGGTGGGATCACAATAACGCACTTTGTACTCGGAAGTCAATAATGATAAATATATACAATTCTAAAGTGGTACTACCAATGTTATCAAATCTCATTAAAGTGCATCAACTGTACGGTTAAAATGTCACAAAGATTAATAACGAGGAAACCAGCAATAGAGATAGGAAGGAACGCAAGATGGTTGAAACAGTAGGCGGAATACTGGCCCTGTACCCTAGACACAGTTCTGTGTGGAGAACCCCCCACCTGGGCGACCTGTAAATAAAGATATATCGCACAAGCCCAGTCCGTATGTTCAATAGTCTCACTTCTTCCTATAAGGTTTTACCCCCCCAATGTACCTGATGGAGTAGAGGTCTCTGACGATGCGTCGACCAATCCTTCTTGAGTGACTCCCTTTAAGGGAGGAGCCACGGATCGTCGAGAGGTGTCGGGGAACTCTGCGTTCGGTATCGGGGAATCGACGGCCCTTCTTGAGTGCCCTCCCTTTAAGGTGGGAGTCACGGGTCATCGAACTTCCGACGGTGAACAGGTTGAACTATGGCCGTGAAGTGGCAGCTTCGTTCCTAGCGGTGCTCGTCGAAGACAGAGCATTGGCGTCCTGCAAGGAAGAGGCGTGCGGGGCACCTCGGTGACGATAGTTCTGGACCGCAAATGATGAAGAACTGTGGCCCAGCAAGGGCGTTGAGTCGTCATCATCTCTATGGTCCTTAGGTGGCAGGAAACCCACCGGTGGATGCTCCTCGTCGCCTCGACGGTCGGGCCTTCTCCAGCGGGAGACAAGCAGATGACGATGCAGACGAGAGGGTCCGATGATCAATGGAAGTTCTTAGGCAAATGGGAGCACGGCGGCTCCGGTCGGCGAAGGCGGTCGTCGACAGTGGCAGACAACAGTCCGGGCGCTTCTCCTTGGAGTTCCGCAGCAGTCCCCGGATCGGTCGGCAGCCTGTCGAAGGTCTGTCTACCAGGGACCTTTGGCAAAGATCAGCTGTGCACGATGGTCCCTCGTAGCTCGGGAAGAGGGCGCCTTACCAGGTCCTCTCTGGGTCAGTCCTTGGAAACACAGCAGCTTTCAGATTGTGAGGGAGAGCGACAGCACTCCTTCTCGTCCAGCGGGGCTTCAAGGTCAAGCGTCAGTTACTCCAGTTACTCGTCGTAGTGGACTTCAGCTTCTGAACACGATTCCTAGCAGTGAGAGGTCCCCAGGTATACTGTTGATCTCCCATTCATTCCGCTGGGTGACAGTTTAGCATCCAATCACGACTACGGGAATTCATGCAGGCAGGCAGCCAATCAGGCACACGAGGTATTCTTGCCATTCACTTCTCTCCAGACACTCACAACAAGTTATGTGTATTGGGACAAGTACCGAGCCATTCAACACTCCAAGCTGCATTCATACCGGTTTCGGGCAGGGTTGTCTCAGTCATTGTGTCAACCACCAGATACTAGACACCCACAACACAGAATGCATATTCGTCACACACACTATTCATCCAGGTCCCACCCACAGGAGGTACCCACAACATACATCACCGGGAAGGCTCCAGCTAGTCTGGCCGGGCCTTCACAACAACACCATACATGGCATTTCCACCCAACAGCCAGTCAGGGGGAAGAGACAGAGTCAGGGCTTCCCAGGACTTTGGGAAAACAAGGTAATGGGTAATAGAAAGCAAGAGGCCACAGGGGCCATCTTGTTTTCCATCAGGAATCAACTGATCCCAATGGCAGGGGCGGGGTATCCCAAAATGGAGGATACTCCGCGCACCTGTCAAGTTCAGCATGGAGCTGCCACCAGCCCATACCCTGCTCTGCGGGCCACGCACAGGTGCCCAAAAACAAACACTAGGGGCACAGGGTTGTACCCCCACCCATGGGTGCCATAAGGGTATCCCACGGGTCCGTTCACCAAACCAAAAGAAAGAGAGCTGCACCGCCAGGAGTCCCACCTGACCTCCTGCGCGGAAAACACAACAGAACACACGATAAAAAGCAGTCAAGGACAAGGACACGGAGGTCCTGTCCCTCCGATGCATTTCAAGCATCACAGAGGGGTACTCTTCACCTCCACCACTTTCGCTGTAGTAGGTGTTGCAGATGATTTGAGAGTTTTTGGGTTACTTTTGTTTTCCACAGGCTTTTGGACATCTGAAATATGAGTGGCTTAGGAAATCACCCATTCATGACTTCCCAAATCGTCGAAGTAACTCACTAATTAGGTGAACGTTAATTTTGGGAGTGCATGTAAAAATGTTGTTATGAACTTCCTACTATTGGTATTTACCTGCTGAGAAGTTTGTGCAAATGCATGCTTCAACTCTTGGGAACATTCTCTCTGAGATTGGTCCTTGCCACACACCATGTTGTATGCAGTTTTACTGGCCTCTTGGGGATTTCTGCACATAGAGAAAAATGTCTTCCTTATAAGTAGACCATGTATGATGATTTTGGTCCTCGAGCCCTGCAAAGAAGCTGGGGGAATGTCCATTTGGCGTACTCCATATTATTAAAATCATTAATTATTCCAAAATGAGGACATCATTTGCTCATAGAACTCCAGATGTTTCCACACAGAATATTTGGCAATTTTATGATAAGGGATCATACAACTTTTGAGGACTTTCTGTTATGAAGAGGCTGGCGCAGACAGGTAAGATGTATTAAGGTTTTAATATGTATTTAACAAAGGAAGAAGACCCCCAACATGTAGAGACTCCTCTCCTTCAGCTCTTTCTCCAACTGACAACATTAGAACCCTTAGATAATCCCAACCAGGAACAGTGTCACCAACATTCCATGACATCATACTTGGGATTCAGCACACAGGAGAGAAACACAATGAAGGGCATTCTCCACTTACATCTGATGAGTCACTACAACACTTTCATTTGTTTAATATGGTCTTTTTTAAGCATATCTGTATTGTTTCAATGGTTAGTGGTACACATATCCACCAGCTTAAAGGATCCATATTGTCTCATTACAGGCACAGCTGCACCAGTGTCTTTTGAAGAATGCCGTCCCCGCTTATTCCCTCGCCCTGGCCTCCCAAACATTGCCTCCCCCAAATCCCAAATTTTGCCACCATAGCTTCAACTCTGCCTTCCCATTTCTCCCCTACTATATCCCTCCCCCTAAACTGACTGTCTACATGTTTGGGTCTAGGGATTAACATCTTTTTGGGGTCTGCCTGTGTCTGCCTGACCCTCCTATTTACTCATGAGCAGACCTATGGGGCTCCTCTCAAGGTGGCTTGTCGTCAGATGGGTAAGTCAGCAAGTTTGTCAGGGCAACCGATGCTGTAAAAGCCTCTTCCCCACCCCTCTCCGTCTTATCTCTGTTTTTCAGCCATACCTCAGTTTCAGCCCTTACCCACCTCTTTAGGTCTTCCAACCACCTATCTATCCTGGGGCCCTACTTGTCCTTCCAGGCAATTGTGATCCTGCGCTTTGCAAGCACAAATACAAGGTCTTCAAATCTCAAGATACGTTTAATAGGGTCTTTCATGAAATTCTATTGAGCTCTGCCATTATTGTGTCTTTGAAACGGAGTTCAATCTGCCTCAGAGTCAGAGCTATTGGTGGAGCCCCATTCCCTATCGTCATCCAGGCCCTCCCTACTGTTCTGATTTTGGGAATCCTGTCTACGGTGCATGGTACAACGGCTTCTCCTTTTGTTCTTTTCTCTGGAATTTCTCTGGGTTGTTTTCCCAGAATCCATTTTTAGAGGTCGGATAATATTGGGTTTCTTACTTTCAGGGCTGAAAGTAAACACTGCCCCTTCTCGGGTGTGGCCTAGAAGAATCCTCCCAATCTCCCTGATGGGAAGTGACTTTTAAGATGCTGTTTCTCAGCTGAAGTGTTTGCCATCCTATCTCAGCCAAGTGGGCTAGTAGATTTCTCTAGATGATCATTATCTACAGTTCCAGGTCCCTCAATCCTTCTCTATATTTTCCTCAGGCCCAGATGTATCTTCATTTCCACTCCCGTCCCCTCCTTACATTCTAAATAGTGTACTCTCCCTGCTTGTCTTTAGTAAAGGCCATAATTCAGCTATGTCAAATAAGAATTGTTGTCCTTCCTGATAAGAAATATTTGGAAGAGGGTTTTGTTAGACAACACTCAGCCTGCCTGAAGGAACTTTTAGACGGACAGAATGAGGCATTTGGAAAAGGGAGTGATTACCCCTAACAAAAGCACTTGCCATTTGTGGTGTCTGCTGGGTAATTGTAGGGCCATTTTATTATCCCTCACTTCTTGATGTAATTTTTCATTTTTTTCAATTTTCATAATCATTTTCTGCTTACACTGGACTAACTGCTTTCTTAAATCACACCTCCTTCTTTTTTTGTAATTCCTGCAGCAAAAAACATGAATTCTCGCACTTACAACTTTGAATTATTCTTGACTTTTATTGACTTTTCTCTTGCCAGTGAATCATCTCCTTTTCAAATTACTCTTTTAGTTGAACTGCCTCTTTCAGGTCTGTCTCTATTCCAATTTGTCCGGCAGACACAAATGAACATCTTTCACATTGGCTAATTCTTGGGAAGACTTGATTTACACCTTAATTTTCATGTGCCAATTCTAGTTTTTGTATCAGTTGCTGCTTCTCATGAATTATATCATCAAGCTCTGGTGCGAGCTGATCGCTCTGTCATTTTTTGACACTTACATTCTGATGGCTTTGATCATATTTGTTTTGGGACTCTACTTCGTTGAGAACTAATGTACTCTTTTTGTTTTAATGCTGCTATGTGCAGTTTTAATGCTGCTATGTGCAGACTGTTATTATATTTTCTTTGTAACTCATTGTATGCCTCCATGCACTGATTATAAGTGTCCTGGAGTCTCAAAAACTGTATCTCATCATTATTGTTTATCCTTGCATTTGATCTGTGACGTTGTGCTGTTGCAATATGGACACCTGGCTTTCTTTCAGCGTTTCCTGTGGCCACACAATTTCTTCGAGTTTGTTGTTACACAATTGCTTGGCGTTCAGCCGCTCTTCAGAATTTTTCTGGGCCACTTCTTGGCACTGTTTAATGTAAGCATCCTGGTCTGCTAACCTGCCCCCCACCAATCAGAGGTGTAAATGCAGGTCTGCAGAGTGGCAGACCAGTTTAAGGTTCTCTTCTTTGACAGTGGACGTCATATACAGCTTCTGTAGGGACTGGCTTTATGGGCCACCCTCATCTCAAATGTCCATTCCCAATGAGGCAATTCTGTCTAACATCTCAGTCTTCCAAATGTCAATATCTGTGGCTGTCCAATCCCCTTTCAGATATAACTTTGAAAGAGCATGGGCCTTTGTCGCAGATACTGCTATGTCAGACATCTCTCTGTTTAAAATGTAGCAACCTGCCTCCAACAGTCCTCACTAAACAAAAATGCAAACCATTCTCATTCACTTAATCACTTACAACTCCAAATTCAAACCCAAACAATTTTCTATGTAACAATTGATACTTTTATGAACACCTGAGTATTTCCTTAGGAGGCTGTGGTATCAAAACCATATAATTCACTGCAAACTAAAACTTTTACGCACATCTGTGAGCTCTGTAAAATAAAAGGTCTATGCTCCAATGACACTGGTTATTCCAGAAATCACATCTCAGTGGGACCTCCAGTTTTGTGGGTTATTTTAATCAGGTGACATCTAATTCATGAGTGTTTTTCCCCAACCCTAACAATTTTCATTTATTTACTAAAGTTATTTTTAAGAATCTGGAACCCCCAATTTAACAGAATTTATTCGTTGCAGATTACCTCCTCTTCCGGGACAAGAAACACACAGGGGTGCACAGAAGATATGTTTATAAACCAAAGAGAAATAATTGAATCCATTTAAAAATAAACAAATGACACATCCATGAAATGCCAATGATGAAAAATAATCAACACACCATTCACCTCAGTTTTTAATTCTACTCCCCTCCCCCTCCGAAAATGTAGGTTTTGTTGAGCCCTTGAGCACAAGCAAACACACCATTCACCGTACACATACACGCACACCCAGCCACCCCTACATTAAAGTGTGCATCCTTTCACCATACAAGCACACAGGCATTATATATATATACATATATATATATATATATATATATATATATATTACATGGCCACAGTAGTGGCCATGTAGTTATGGTTAAGTTGCTGTTTCCATAGGAAGAGCACTTTTTGGGCGGCTTATAACTTCCCTCTCCCTGGACGAATCCTCACCAAACTTTGCAAAAAAAATATTTGGGTCACTCTGAATTTTTTTTGCAAAGTTAGGTGAGGATTCGTCCAGGGGGGGCAAAGTTATAGGGGGGGTCCCAAAACTTTTTTTTTTCCCATAGACATAATGGGAAAAAACTTTGCTCACGCCTAAACTTTGCTCACGCCTACAGCCCAAACCGCTGGACGGATTTACACCAAATTAGCGGCAGGAGCAGCGGCTTGGTCCCGAAAGCGTGCTTTGCTTTATTTGGTGTAAATCCGTCCGGTAGTTTTGCGGACACACTTCCCTGTTCGCTCCGCGGACAGGACGGTGATTGGGCAAGCAGCTTGCGTGATGTCCGCGGACATCTGACGTGCTCTCTCATTGGATGCATGAAAGCGTGCAGTGCGTCTGGCTTCAGAGACGCCCGCCATCTTTGTTCCTCGCATGAGAGACTTTGTATCCCGCCTGCACAGTAAGTCCCCCACCCCCGCTCATGCCCGTGTCTGTCTCCTGTTCCTCCCACCCCCCGCTCATGTCCATGTGTCTTTCTCCCTCCCGCCCACCGCCGGCTCATGTCTGTGTGTCTTTCTCCCTCCCGCCCACCCCCCGCTCATGTCCGTGTGTCTTTCTCCCTTGCCGCCCACCCCCCGCTCATGCCCCGCTTGTGCCCCGCTCGTCTCTCCCAACCGCCCACCCCCCGCTCTTGCCCCGTGTGTCTCTCCCACCCGCTGCCCATGTCTGTGTGTTTCTCCCCACCCGCCGTCCGCTCATGTCCGTGTGTCTCTCCCCACCCGCCGCCCACCCCCCGCTCATGCCCCGTGTGTCTCTCCGCCTCCCGCCCACCCCCGCTCATGTCCGTGTGTCTCTCTCCATTCCCCTAACCCCCGCTCATGCCCCGTGTGTCTCTCCCCCTCCCGCCCACCCCCCGCTCATGCCCCATGTGTCTCTCTCTCCTTCCCCCCACCCCCCACTCATGCCCCGTGTGTCTCTCTCCCTCCCCCCCACCCATGCCCCGTGTGTCTCTCCCCCTCCCGCTCACCCCCCGCTCATGCCCCGTGTCTCTCTGCCCCTCCCGCCCACCCCCCGCTCATGCCCCGCGTGTCTCTCCCCTTCCCCCACCCCCTGCTCATGCCTCATGTGTCTGTCTCCCTACCCCCCACCCCCGCTCTTGCCCCATGTGTCTGTCTCTCTCCCCCCCACCCCCGCTCTTGCCTCGTGTCTCTTATCCCCTCCCGCCCACCCCCGCTCTTGCCCCGTGTCTCTTTCCCCCTCCCGCCCACCCCCGCTCTTGCCCCGTGTCTCTTTCCCCCTCCTCCCACCCCCGCTCTTGCCCCGTGTCTCTTTCCCCCTCCCGCCCACCCCCGCTCTTGCCCCGTGTCTCTTTCCCCCTCCCGCCCACCCCTGCTCTTGCCCCGTGTCTCTTTCCCCCTCCCACCCACCCCCGCTCTTGCCCCGTGTCTCTTTCCCCCTCCCGCCCACCCCCGATCTTGCCCCGTGTCTCTTTCCCCCTCCCGCCCACCCCCGCTCTTGCCCCGTGTCTCTTTCCCCCTCCCGCCCACCCCCGCTCTTGCCCTGTGTCTCTTTCCCCCTCCCGCCCCTGCTCTTGCCCTGTGTCTCTTTCCCCCTCCCGCCCACCCCCGCTCTTGCCCCGTGTCTTTCCCACTCCCGCCCCCACTCTTGCCCCGTGTCTTTCCCCCTCCCGCCCACCCCCGCTCTTGCCCTGTGTCTTTCCCCCTGCCGCCCACCCACGCTCTTGCCCTGTGTCTTTCTCCCTCCCGCCCACCCCTGCTCTTGCCCCGTGTCTTTCACCCTCCCGCCCACCCCCGCTCTTGCCCCGTGTCTATCACCCTCCTGCCCACCCCCGCTCATGACCCTTGTGTCTCTCCCCCTCCCGCCCACCCCCGATCATGCCCCGTGTGTCTCTCTCCCTCCTCTCCACCCCCCGCTCATGCCGCGTGCATCAGTCTCCCTCCCCCCACCCCCCGCTCATGCCCTGTGTGTCTCTCTCCCCTCTTACCCCCACCCCCCGCTCATGCCCCGTGTGTCTCTCTCCCTCCCCCCACCCCCGCTCATGCCCCATGTGTCTCTCTCCCTCCCACCCACCCCCCGCTCATGTCCCGTGTGTCTCTCTCCCTCCCCCCACCCCCCGCTCATGCCCTGTGTATCTCTCTCCCTCCCCCCACCCCCGCTCATGCCCCGTGTGTCTCTCTCTCCTTCCCCCACCCCCCGCTCATGCCCCATGTCTGTCTTCTGTTCCCCCCGCTCATGCCCCGTGTCTGTCTCCTGTTCTCTCCACACCCCGCTCATGCCCCATGTCTGTGTCCTGTTCCCCCACCCCCCACTCATGCCCCGTGTCTATCTCCTGTTGCCCCCACCCCTCCCGCTCATGCCCCGTGTCTGTCTCCTGTTCCCCCACCCGCTCATGCCCCGTGTCTGTCTCCTGTTTCCCCCACACGTTCATGCCCCGTGTCTCTCTCTTGTTGCCCCCCACCCCCCTGCTCATGCCCCGTGTTTGTCTCCTGTTCCTCCCACCCCCCGCTCATGCCCCGTGTCTGTCTCCTGTTGCCCCCCACCGCCCCGCTCATGCCCCGTGTCTGTTCTCCCCACCCCCCGCTCATGCCCGTGTCTGTTGTTCCCCCACCCCCTGCTCATGCCCCATGTCTGTCTCCTGTTCCCCCCATCCCTCGCTCATGCCCCGTGTCTGTCTCCTGTTCCCCCCCACCCTCGCTAATGTCCCGTGCCTCTCCTGTTGCCCCCACCCCCGCTCATGCCCCGTGTCTCTCCTGTTGCCCCCCAGCCCCTGCTCATGCCCCGTGTCTGTCTTCTGTTCCCCCCGCTCATGCCCCGTGTCTGTCTCCTGTTCTCTCCACACCCCGCTCATGCCCCATGTCTGTGTCCTGTTCCCCCCACCCCCCACTCATGCCCCGTGTCTATCTCCTGTTGCCCCCACCCCTCCCGCTCATGCCCCGTGTCTGTCTCCTGTTCCCCCACCCGCTCATGCCCCGTGTCTGTCTCCTGTTCCCCCCACACGCTCATGCCCCGTGTCTCTCTCTTGTTGCCCCCCACCCCCTGCTCATGCCCCGTGTTTGTCTCCTGTTCTCCCCACCCCCTGCTCATGCCCCGTGTCTTTTTCCTGTTCCTCCCACCCCCCGCTCATGCCCCGTGTCTGTCTCCTGTTGCCCCCCACCGGCCCGCTCATGCCCCGTGTCTGTTCTCCCCACCCCCCGCTCATGCCCGTGTCTGTTGTTCCCCCATCCCCCCGCTCATGCCCCGTGTCTGTCTCCTGTTCCCCCATCCCTCGCTCATGCCCCGTGTCTGTCTCCTGTTCCCCCCCACCCCCGCTCATGTCCCGTGTCTCTCCTGTTGCCCCCCACCCCTGCTCATGCCCCGTGTCTCTCCTGTTGCCCCCACCCCCTGCTCATGCCCCGTGTCTGTCTCCTGTTGCCCCTCACCCCCCGCTCATGCCCCGTGTCTGTCTCCTGTTGCCCCCCGCTCATGCCCCGTGTCTGTCTCCTGTTGCCCTCCACCCCCCGCTCATGCCCCGTGTCTGTCTCTGTTGTTCCCCCCACCCCCTGCTCATGCCCCGTGTCTGTCTCCTGTTCACCCCAACCCCCGCTCATGCCCCGTGTCTCTCTCCTGTTGCCCCCCACCCCCCGCTCATGCCCCATGTCTGTCTCATGTACCCCCCACCGCCCGTTCATGCCCCGTGTCTGTCTCCTGTTGCCCCCCCGCGCATGCCCCATGTCTGTCTCCGGTTTCCCCCACCCGCTCATGTCCCGTGTCTCTCTCCGGTTGCCCCCCACCCCCCGCTCATGCCCCGTGTCTGTCTCCTGTTGCCCCCCACCCCTCTCTCATACCCCGTGTCTGTCTCCTGTTCTCCCCCCCACACGCTCATGCCCCGTGTCTCTCTCTTGTTGCCCCCCACCCACCCGCTCATGCCCCGTGTTTGTCTCCTGTTCTCCCCACCCCCTGCTCATGCCCCGTGTCTTTTTCCTGTTCCTCCCACCCCCCGCTCATGTCCCGTGTCTGTCTCCTGTTGCCCCCCACCGGCCCGCTCATGCCCCGTGTCTGTTCTCCCCACCCCCCGCTCATGCCCCGTGCCTGTCACCCTCCTGCCCACCCCCGCTCATGCCCCTTGCGTCACACTCCCGCCCACCCCCGCTCTTGCCCCGTGTCTTTCACCCTCCCGCCCACCCCCGCTCTTGCCCCGTGTCTATCACCCTCCTGCCCACCCCCGCTCATGACCCTTGTGTCTCTCGGCCTCCCGCCCAACCCCGATCATGCCCCGTGTGTCTCTCTCCCTCCTCCCCACCCCCCGCTTATGCCGCGTGCGTCACTCTCCCCCCCCCACCCCCCGCTCATGCCCTGTGTGTTTCTCTCCCCTTACCCCCACCCCCCGCTCATGCCCCGTGTGTCTCTCTCCCTCCCCCCACCCCTGCTCATGCCCCATGTGTCTCTCTCCCTCCTGCCCACCCCCCGCTCATGCCCCGTGTGTCTCTCTCCCTCCCGCCCACCCCCCGCACATGCCCCGTGTGTCTCTCTCCCTCCCGCCCACCCCCCCGCTCTTGCCCCGTGTCTTTCCCACTCCCGCCCCCACTCTTGCCCCGTGTCTTTCCCCCTCCCGCCCACCCCCGCTCTTGCCCTGTGTCTTTCCCCCTGCCGCCCACCCACGCTCTTGCCCTGTGTCTTTCTCCCTCCCGCCCACCCCTGCTCTTGCCCCGTGTCTTTCACCCTCCCGCCCACCCCCGCTCTTGCCCCGTGTCTATCACCCTCCTGCCCACCCCCGCTCATGACCCTTGTGTCTCTCCCCCTCCCGCCCACCCCCGATCATGCCCCGTGTGTCTCTCTCCCTCCTCTCCACCCCCCGCTCATGCCGCGTGCATCAGTCTCCCTCCCCCCACCCCCCGCTCATGCCCTGTGTGTCTCTCTCCCCTCTTACCCCCACCCCCCGCTCATGCCCCGTGTGTCTCTCTCCCTCCCCCCACCCCCGCTCATGCCCCATGTGTCTCTCTCCCTCCCACCCACCCCCCGCTCATGTCCCGTGTGTCTCTCTCCCTCCCCCCACCCCCCGCTCATGCCCTGTGTATCTCTCTCCCTCCCCCCACCCCCGCTCATGCCCCGTGTGTCTCTCTCTCCTTCCCCCACCCCCCGCTCATGCCCCATGTCTGTCTTCTGTTCCCCCGCTCATGCCCCGTGTCTGTCTCCTGTTCTCTCCACACCCCGCTCATGCCCCATGTCTGTGTCCTGTTCCCCCACCCCCCACTCATGCCCCGTGTCTATCTCCTGTTGCCCCCACCCCTCCCGCTCATGCCCCGTGTCTGTCTCCTGTTCCCCCACCCGCTCATGCCCCGTGTCTGTCTCCTGTTTCCCCCACACGTTCATGCCCCGTGTCTCTCTCTTGTTGCCCCCCACCCCCCTGCTCATGCCCCGTGTTTGTCTCCTGTTCCTCCCACCCCCCGCTCATGCCCCGTGTCTGTCTCCTGTTGCCCCCCACCGCCCCGCTCATGCCCCGTGTCTGTTCTCCCCACCCCCCGCTCATGCCCGTGTCTGTTGTTCCCCCACCCCCTGCTCATGCCCCATGTCTGTCTCCTGTTCCCCCCATCCCTCGCTCATGCCCCGTGTCTGTCTCCTGTTCCCCCCCACCCTCGCTAATGTCCCGTGCCTCTCCTGTTGCCCCCACCCCCGCTCATGCCCCGTGTCTCTCCTGTTGCCCCCCAGCCCCTGCTCATGCCCCGTGTCTGTCTTCTGTTCCCCCCGCTCATGCCCCGTGTCTGTCTCCTGTTCTCTCCACACCCCGCTCATGCCCCATGTCTGTGTCCTGTTCCCCCCACCCCCCACTCATGCCCCGTGTCTATCTCCTGTTGCCCCCACCCCTCCCGCTCATGCCCCGTGTCTGTCTCCTGTTCCCCCACCCGCTCATGCCCCGTGTCTGTCTCCTGTTCCCCCCACACGCTCATGCCCCGTGTCTCTCTCTTGTTGCCCCCCACCCCCTGCTCATGCCCCGTGTTTGTCTCCTGTTCTCCCCACCCCCTGCTCATGCCCCGTGTCTTTTTCCTGTTCCTCCCACCCCCCGCTCATGCCCCGTGTCTGTCTCCTGTTGCCCCCCACCGGCCCGCTCATGCCCCGTGTCTGTTCTCCCCACCCCCCGCTCATGCCCGTGTCTGTTGTTCCCCCATCCCCCCGCTCATGCCCCGTGTCTGTCTCCTGTTCCCCCATCCCTCGCTCATGCCCCGTGTCTGTCTCCTGTTCCCCCCCACCCCCGCTCATGTCCCGTGTCTCTCCTGTTGCCCCCCACCCCTGCTCATGCCCCGTGTCTCTCCTGTTGCCCCCACCCCCTGCTCATGCCCCGTGTCTGTCTCCTGTTGCCCCTCACCCCCCGCTCATGCCCCGTGTCTGTCTCCTGTTGCCCCCCGCTCATGCCCCGTGTCTGTCTCCTGTTGCCCTCCACCCCCCGCTCATGCCCCGTGTCTGTCTCTGTTGTTCCCCCCACCCCCTGCTCATGCCCCGTGTCTGTCTCCTGTTCACCCCAACCCCCGCTCATGCCCCGTGTCTCTCTCCTGTTGCCCCCCACCCCCCGCTCATGCCCCATGTCTGTCTCATGTACCCCCCACCGCCCGTTCATGCCCCGTGTCTGTCTCCTGTTGCCCCCCCGCGCATGCCCCATGTCTGTCTCCGGTTTCCCCCACCCGCTCATGTCCCGTGTCTCTCTCCGGTTGCCCCCCACCCCCCGCTCATGCCCCGTGTCTGTCTCCTGTTGCCCCCCACCCCTCTCTCATACCCCGTGTCTGTCTCCTGTTCTCCCCCCCACACGCTCATGCCCCGTGTCTCTCTCTTGTTGCCCCCCACCCACCCGCTCATGCCCCGTGTTTGTCTCCTGTTCTCCCCACCCCCTGCTCATGCCCCGTGTCTTTTTCCTGTTCCTCCCACCCCCCGCTCATGTCCCGTGTCTGTCTCCTGTTGCCCCCCACCGGCCCGCTCATGCCCCGTGTCTGTTCTCCCCACCCCCCGCTCATGCCCGTGTCTTTTGTTCCCCCCACCCCCCGCTCATGCCCCGTGCCTGTCACCCTCCTGCCCACCCCCGCTCATGCCCCTTGCGTCACACTCCCGCCCACCCCCGCTCTTGCCCCGTGTCTTTCACCCTCCCGCCCACCCCCGCTCTTGCCCCGTGTCTATCACCCTCCTGCCCACCCCCGCTCATGACCCTTGTGTCTCTCGGCCTCCCGCCCAACCCCGATCATGCCCCGTGTGTCTCTCTCCCTCCTCCCCACCCCCCGCTTATGCCGCGTGCGTCACTCTCCCCCCCCCACCCCCCGCTCATGCCCTGTGTGTTTCTCTCCCCTTACCCCCACCCCCCGCTCATGCCCCGTGTGTCTCTCTCCCTCCCCCCACCCCTGCTCATGCCCCATGTGTCTCTCTCCCTCCTGCCCACCCCCCGCTCATGCCCCGTGTGTCTCTCTCCCTCCCGCCCACCCCCCGCACATGCCCCGTGTGTCTCTCTCCCTCCCGCCCACCCCCCCAATCATGCCTCGTGTGTCTCTCTCCCTCCCAGCCACCCCCCGCTCATGTCCCGTGTGTCTCTCTCCCTCCCCCCACCCCCCGCTCATGCCCCGTGTATCTCTCTCCCTCCCCCCACCCCCGCTCATGCCCCGTGTGTCTCTCTCCCCTTCCCCCACCCCCCGCTCATGCCCCATGTCTGTCTTCTGTTCCCCCCGCTCATGCCCCGTGTCTGTCTCCTGTTCTCTCCACACCCCGCTCATGCCCCATGTCTGTGTCCTGTTCCCCCCACCCCCCACTCATGCCCCGTGTCTATCTCCTGTTGCCCCCACCCCTCCCGCTCATGCCCCGTGTCTGTCTCCTGTTCCCCCACCCGCTCATGCCCCGTGTCCGTCTCCTGTTGCCCCTCACCCCCCGCTCATGCCCCGTGTCTGTCTCCTGTTGCCCCCCGCTCATGCCCCGTGTCTGTCTCCTGTTGCCCTCCACCCCCCGCTCATGCCCCGTGTCTGTCTCTGTTGTTCCCCCCACCCCCTGCTCATGCCCCGTGTCTGTCTCCTGTTCACCCCAACCCCCGCTCATGCCCCGTGTCTCTCTCCTGTTGCCCCCCACCCCCCGCTCATGCCCCATGTCTGTCTCATGTACCCCCCACCGCCCGTTCATGCCCCGTGTCTGTCTCCTGTTGCCCCCCCGCGCATGCCCCATGTCTGTCTCCGGTTTCCCCCACCCGCTCATGTCCCGTGTCTCTCTCCGGTTGCCCCCCACCCCCCGCTCATGCCCCGTGTCTGTCTCCTGTTGCCCCCCACCCCTCTCTCATACCCCGTGTCTGTCTCCTGTTCTCCCCCCCACACGCTCATGCCCCGTGTCTCTCTCTTGTTGCCCCCCACCCACCCGCTCATGCCCCGTGTTTGTCTCCTGTTCTCCCCACCCCCTGCTCATGCCCCGTGTCTTTTTCCTGTTCCTCCCACCCCCCGCTCATGTCCCGTGTCTGTCTCCTGTTGCCCCCCACCGGCCCGCTCATGCCCCGTGTCTGTTCTCCCCACCCCCCGCTCATGCCCGTGTCTTTTGTTCCCCCCACCCCCGCTCATGCCCCGTGCCTGTCACCCTCCTGCCCACCCCCGCTCATGCCCCTTGCGTCACACTCCCGCCCACCCCCGCTCTTGCCCCGTGTCTTTCACCCTCCCGCCCACCCCCGCTCTTGCCCCGTGTCTATCACCCTCCTGCCCACCCCCGCTCATGACCCTTGTGTCTCTCGGCCTCCCGCCCAACCCCGATCATGCCCCGTGTGTCTCTCTCCCTCCTCCCCACCCCCCGCTTATGCCGCGTGCGTCACTCTCCCCCCCCCCCACCCCCCGCTCATGCCCTGTGTGTTTCTCTCCCCTTACCCCACCCCCCGCTCATGCCCCGTGTGTCTCTCTCCCTCCCCCCACCCCTGCTCATGCCCCATGTGTCTCTCTCCCTCCTGCCCACCCCCCGCTCATGCCCCGTGTGTCTCTCTCCCTCCCGCCCACCCCCCGCACATGCCCCGTGTGTCTCTCTCCCTCCCGCCCACCCCCCCAATCATGCCTCGTGTGTCTCTCTCCCTCCCACCCACCCCCCGCTCATGTCCCGTGTGTCTCTCTCCCTCCCCCCACCCCCCGCTCATGCCCCGTGTATCTCTCTCCCTCCCCCCACCCCCGCTCATGCCCCGTGTGTCTCTCTCCCCTTCCCCCACCCCCCGCTCATGCCCCATGTCTGTCTTCTGTTCCCCCCGCTCATGCCCCGTGTCTGTCTCCTGTTCTCTCCACACCCCGCTCATGCCCCATGTCTGTGTCCTGTTCCCCCCACCCCCCACTCATGCCCCGTGTCTATCTCCTGTTGCCCCCACCCCTCCCGCTCATGCCCCGTGTCTGTCTCCTGTTCCCCCACCCGCTCATGCCCCATGTCCGTCTCCTGTTCCCCCCACACGCTCATGCCCCGTGTCTCTCTCTTGTTGCCCCCCACCCCCCCTGCTCATGTCCCGTGTTTGTCTCCTGTTCTCCCCACCCCCTGCTCATGCCCCGTGTCTTTTTCCTGTTCCTCCCACCCCCCGCTCATGCCCCGTGTCTGTCTCCTGTTGCCCCCCACCGGCCCGCTCATGCCCCGTGTCTGTTCTCCCCACCCCCCGCTCATGCCCGTGTCTGTTGTTCCCCCACCCGCTGCTCATGCCCCGTGTCTGTCTCCTGTTCCCCCCACCCCTCGCTCATGCCCCGTGTCTGTCTCCTGTTCCCCCCCCCCCCCGCTCATGTCCGGTGTCTCTCCTGTTGCCCCCACCCCCGCTCATGCCCCGTGTCTCTCCTGTTGCCCCCCACCCCCTGCTCATGCCCCGTGTCCGTCTCCTATTGCCCCCACCCCCTGCTCATGACCCGTGTCTGTCTCCTGTTGCCCCTCACCACCCGCTCATGCCCCGTGTCTGTCTCCTGTTGCCCCCCACCCCCTGCTCATGCCCCGTATCTGTCTCCTGTTGCCCTCAACCCCCCGCTCATGCCCTGTGTCTGTCTCTGTTGTTCCCCCCACCCCCTGCTCATGCCCCGTGTCTGTCTCCTGTTCCCCCCAACTCCCGCTCATGCCCCGTGTCTCTCTCCTGTTGCCCCCCACCCCCTGCTCATGCCCCATGTCTGTCTCCTGCACCCCCCACCACCCGCTCATGCCCCGTGTCTGTCTCCTGTTGCCCCCCGGCTCATGCCCCGTGTCTGTCTCCGGTTCCCCCCACCCGCTCATGTCCCGTGTCTCTCTCCTGTTGCCCCCACCCCCTGCTCATGCCCCGTGTCTGTCTCCTGTTGCCCCCCACCCCCCTCTCATGCCCCGTGTCTGTCTCCTGTTCTCCCCACCCCCCGCTCATGCTCCGTGTCTGTCTCCTGTTCCCCCCACACGCTCATGCCCCGTGTCTCTCTCTTGTTGCCCCCCCACCCCTCCGCTCATGCCCCATGTTTGTCTCCTGTTCTCCCCACCCCCTGCTCATGCCCCGTGTCTTTTTCCTGTTCCTCCCACCCCCCGCTCATGCCCCGTGTCTGTCTCCTGTTGCCCCCCACCGGCCCGCTCATGCCCAGTGTCTGTTCTCCCCACCCCCCGCTCATGCCCGTGTCTGTTGTTCCCCCCACCCCCTGCTCATGCCCCGTGTCTGTCTCCTGTTCCCCCCACCCCTCGCTCATGCCCCGTGTCTGTCTCCTGTTCCCCCCACCCCCGCTCATGTCCCGTGTCTCTCCTGTTGCCCCCCACCTCCGCTCATGCCCCGTGTCTCTCCTGTTGCCCCCCACCCCCCGCTCATGCCCCGTGTCTGTCTCCTGTTGCCCCCCACTACCCCGCTCATGCCCCGTGTCTGTCTCCTGTTGCCCCTCACCCCCCGCTCATGCACCGTGTCTGTCTCCTGTTGCCCCCCACCCCCCGCTCATGCCCCGTGTCTGTCTCCTGTTGCCCTCCACCCCCCGCTCATGCCCCGTGTCTGTCTCTGTTGTTCCCCCCACCCCCCGCTCATGCCCTGTGTCTGTCTCCTGTTCTTCCCAGCCCCCGCTCATGCCCCGTGTCTCTCTCCTGTTGCCCCCCACCCCCCGCTCATGCCCCATGTCTGTCTCCTGTACCCCCCCACCGCCCGCTCATGCCCCGTGCCTGTCTCCGGTTCCCCCCACCCGCTCATGTCCCGTGTCTCTCTCCTGTTGCCCCCCACCCCCGCTCATGCCCCGTGTCTGTCTCCTGTTGCCCCCCACCCCTCTCTCATGCCCCGTGTCTGTCTCCTGTTCTCCCCACCCCCCGCCGCTCATGCTCCGTGTCTGTCTCCTGTTCCCCCCACCCCTGCTCATGCCCCGTGTCTGTCTCCTGTTGCCCCCCACCCCCGCTCATGCCCCGTGTCTGTCTCCTCTTGCCCCCCACCCCCGCTCATGCCCTGTGTCTGTCTCTGTTGTTCCCCCACCCCCTGCTCATGCCCCTTGTCTGTCTCTGTTGTTCCCCCACCCCCTGCTCATGCCCCGTGTCTCTCTCCTGTTGCCCCCCACCCACTGTTCATGCCCCATGTCTGTCTCCTGTACCCCCCACCGCCCGCTCATGCCCTGTGTCTGTCTCCTGTTGCCCCCCCCCGCTCATGTCCCGTGTCTGTCTCCGGTTCCCCCCACCCGACATGTCCCGTGTCTCTCTCCTGTTGCCCCCCACCCCCCGCTCATGCCCCGTGTCTGTCTCCTGTTGCCCCCCACCCCCCTCTCATGCCCCGTGTCTGTCTCCTGTTCTCCCCACCCCCCACTCATGCTCCGTGTCTGTCTCCTGTTCCCCCCACACGCTCATGCCCTGTGTCTCTCTCTTGTTGTCCCCCACCCCCCGCTCATGCCCCATGGTTGTCTCCTGTTCTCCCCACCCCCTGCTCATGCCCCGTGTCTGTCTCCTGTTGCCCCCCACCGCCCCGCTCATGCCCCGTGTCTGTTCTCCCCACCACCGCTCATGCCCCGTGTCTGTCTCCTGTTGCCTCCCCACTCATGCCCCGTGTCTGTCTCCTGTTCCCCCCACCCACTCATGTCCCGTGTCTCTCTCATCAGTGATGTCATCAATAACATTTGTGATGTCATCTTTGATGTCCTGGGTGTTAGTCTTAGCAGTGCACGATGGTGGCGCGAGTTATGGTTGTTTAGCTTACCATAACTGGCGAATTTCAAGGGTTTTTCGGTTTTACTTGGAACATAACGTTCCTTTGACAAAGTTTTTTCACTGAATTTCATAGGTTTTTAGTAGCGCAACTTTACCATAACGTCCCTTTAACAAAGTTTTTTCACTGAATATATATATATATACATACACACTTACATGCACGCACACACATTTAAAGAAAATACATTTTCTTACCTTTAATCCGGTGGTGCAGAGAACGAGACCTTCAGCTCCCTGCAGCAGCCAGGAATGCTTGTTCCCAAAGGATCTGAAGCCTCCATGTCATGCAGTGGAGGAGAACCCCATTACTAAAAATAAATGATTTCTTTTTTAAGTCACTCTGACTTCATAAAGAAATGATTTACATTAAAGAACCGAGCTGGAACAGAAATCATTTCTTTATGAAGGCAGAGTGACTTCAAACAGAAACTACTTCTTTTTGAAGGCATAGGCCTCCCTCCCTCCGCCCTACGACATGAGGCCTCCAGCCTGCAGGCTTCCATGTCATGGGGTGGGAGAGCCCTTGGACTTCATGAATAAATACTATCTTTTTCTAGTCACTCTGCCTTGATAAAGACATTTCTGTCTCTCTAACAGAAATAATGTCTTTATGTAGGCATAGCGACTTCAAAAAGAAACTATTTTTTGTTTTTTCAGTTTTTAAAAAATTGTATTTTTCTTCTTTTTTCTTAGTGTGAGGGGACTCCTCCCAGGACATGCGAGGGGCCCAGTTACACCAGTGGTACTAGGAGAGGGCTCCCTACCACACCTGACAGGGCCTGACACCAAGCTCTCTAACACTATGCTCTGTTGATTGTGCTAATTTTGTGGAAATATGAATGCTCCTCCACAAAGAATATTCTCCAGGTACCACTGACTTTGAATCATTTAGAAGGCCAGTGACCCCTTACGAGCCACCTTCCCCTGGCACTAAAAGCAGCCTTTGACACACTGCATGTAAGGTTTTTTTGGGTCTGTATGTGTTTATGCATATGTGATCCATAGATCTGTAGATGTAGATATTAATTGTGCATGGCTTGCCAGACAAATTTATTAATATTCAAAAGTTATATGCATGTAAAATATACATCATTGAAGTTTTTTGTTAATCTTTCCAGTATTATATTGTTGAAAACAAAATCTAAGTTAAGAAGTTTCTTAATGACAACCTCAATCATGTAATAAAGTCAAGGTACTGCAATGAATTGACAATGGAATGACAATGGGGCCTCATTACAAGTATGCCGGTGCGGAAATAACGTGCCGGTAATAACATTTACCAGCACGTTTCCGCACCGGCATACTACAAGTTTCGTGGTGGGGTGGCTGGATTTACCTGCAGCTCCAAGCTGCTGGTAATTCCGGCACACCACCACAAAGAAATGCTGATAGTACAGGTGCTGGTAATACCGGCACACCACCACAAAGAAATGCTGATAGTACCGGTGCTGGTAATACCGGCACACCACCACAAAGAAATGCTGATAGTACCGGTGCTGGTAATACTGGCACACCACCACAAAGAAATGCTGATAGTACCAGTGCTGGTAATACCGGCAATTACCCCATGAACTCCATGGAATGGGGGAATTCCATGCACTTACCGCCACTTGGTTAGCCCTGGGCTGAAATTCCGAGCATGCAAAGTGCTCTATGCTAAAAGTCAGGAATGGATAAGGGTGATAGGTACGCAGTTAGCGATTCTGTTTAAGCAAAGAAGAATGTGCCCTTGTTAAAATTGTGCAAAGTGACCGAATGAAATGTTAACAGGATGTACTCTGGCAACTATCTGCAAAGGTGCATTGGTGATTGGCCAGATATCTACCAAAGACCATTTTGAATATTCCGTTCTTGTGCAATATCTTTTCAAATGGATGGCTCAAGAGGTTCTGCTGTGCAGATTATTAAAAATGTAGATAATTGCATAATGCACGCTGGTACTGGTTTGCATAATGCACGCTGGTACTGGTTTGCATAATGCACGCTGGTACTGGTTTGCATAATGCACGCTGGTACTGGTTAACAGCACAATTGCATCTGAAGGCAAATCAGGCTTTGCTTTGAAATATATACAATTATACACTTGGTTAGTTAAAATGTGTTTGCAATTTGCTGAATAACCTAACAAGGAATTATAAGGTGTGAATGCTGCCTATCAATTGGCGATAACGGTATTACCATTTGGTGGTATCCTGCCAGATTTACCAGCGGCATACCGCCAAATGTGTAATGAGGCCCAATATGTGTGTTCTCTTGCCATATGCCATGAGGTGACCATATCTCTTTCATTTAGTAAAATGTACAGTGTATGATGAGGCAGCAACCATAACCAGTACAATAATGTGTAAGGGAGTGAAATGATTTACCAATGTTTTTATCATTTGTTTTGACTGACATTTTTAGGTAATAGTGTGTGCACGTAGCGAATGCAATTTGCCATGGGTTGTTTGCTGCACTATAACCAATGGCAACTAATAACATCAGAACAATACTATGCGCAGTCAGCGCACTGATAGTAGCGATTATAAAACTAGGATAGTCATTGACAGATTACTTAAGCAACATATTTGCTCAGTAGAATAAACAGACGACGGTTGGCAAATACGAAAACAGTGTGGCTGTCTGAAGGGAAGGCCCCATGATATGTACAGAGTCTGACTTGATAACTTGGACAATAACGTATAGTAGGCACCATTCACACGTTACAATTCATTGTTAGGTTATTGAGCAAATTGCAAACACATTTTAATTAACTAAGTGTATTAATTTCAAAGCTACGCTTGATTTGCCTTCAGGTGCAATTGTGCTGTTAACCAGTACCAGCGTACATTATGCAATTATCTACATTTTTTATCATCGACCCCGCAGAACCTTTTGAGTCATACATTTGAATAGATATTGCACAAGAACGGAATATTCACAACGGTCTTTGGTAGATCTCTGGCCAATCACAGTGTACCTTTGCAGATAGTTGCCACAGCACATACTGCTAAAATTGCATTCAGTGGGCCTCATTACGACCCTGGCGCTAAGTGAAAAACGATGGCGGTAAATGGTTACCGCCATCGTTTTCCGCCAGGTCCGATCATGACACGTGACCGTTAACTACGATGCCATTAGCGGCATCGTAGTTAACGCTGCCGCTAACTGCGCCAAGGGTGCACGCACGCGACCGCCCACACCGTACTTAGCGCCATGGCGGAAAGGTACGCAAATGCCGACCCAAGCGGACATGCACCTAACGCCATCACCCATCGCGAACCAACCGTAAAGGGCCATGTTAAGTGAATGCAGCTGCCACAGGTGCACAGAAACAGCACAGGTGAAGGCAATACAGACTCAGGAAGTACAAAAAGAGCACACCCCACCCCTTCCCACACCCAGTCACACTCCACAATGATACCAATACGACTAGCAATGTTGGGGCTGGAGGACCTGATAGCAATGCATGTGCTACAACAGCAACAACAACAACAGGCAGCACAGAGGAGACGCAGGAGGAGAAGGAGGGCAAGGCAGGCCCAGCAAGCCCCACCAGCACAGCCAGTGCCACCACGCAGGCAGCCCCCAATCCCACGCATCAGAGCCAATCCATTCAACCTCACTGCTGAGCAGATCCACACCCTGTACCGTTTGGACCGGGACACCATCACCGCCATCGTAGACATGACACACAACGACATCGTCAGCATGATAGAAACTCCAACCGCCATCCCCCCCCTACTGAAGGTAGTGTCTGTACTCCACTTCCTGGCCACAGGCACCTACCAGCACACAGTGGGGTACCTGCATGGCATTTCACAACCATTATTCTCACGAACACTCATCCAAGTGCTCGATGCCCTCCTCAAGCACACAGACGACCACATCTCATTACCACGGACTGGCCAGGAGATTGCAAACACCAAAGTGGGTTTCCATGCACTAGCCGGCATACCCGGTTGCATTGGTGCCATCGACTGCACCCATGTGGAATTGGTGGTTCCACGTGCCATGGAGGTACCGTACCGCAACCGGAAACAGTTCCACTCAATCAACGTGCAAATGGTCTGTGACTCCAACAAGATCATCACACATTGTTGTGCCCGATTCCCCGGATCAACCCATGATTCTATGGTCCTGAGGAACTCCACAATACCACGCTACATGGAGCGACATGCAGGGCCAAGATCCTGGCTACTCGGTGAGTCCAATGTCATGGAAGTGGGCAGGTGAATGACGTACCGATGCATACTCCACCTGGCTGAAAGGGGGGGGGATGCATACTCCACCTGGTTGAAAGGGGGGGGGATGCATACTCCACCTGGCTGAAAGGGGGGGGTGGGATGCATACTCCACCTGGCTGAAAGGGGGGGATGCATACTCCACCTGGCTGAAAGGGGGGGGGGATGCATACTCCACCTGGCTGAAAGGGGGGGATGCATACTCCACCTGGCTGAAAGGGGGGGTGGGATGATGCATACTCCACCTGGCTGAAAGGGGGGGGGGTGATGCATACTCCACCTGGCCGAAAGGGGGGGGATGCATACTCCACCTGGCTGAAAGGGGGGGGATGCATACGCCACCTGGCTGTGAGTAACACAGAGAACGGAGACAGAGGATGGGCACTCACAATGCACACAACCCCTCTGCATGCATTGGGTGATGGCATGCAAAACAGGCCATGGGAGCCATGAGCATATACTGGTTGCATTGTGTGAATCAATTAGTGCATGTAGAAGTGAGCCAAAGTAACAGTTGGATGCAAGCCATGGTGGAACATCATGTTCTTGATCAGACAACATGACTGACACATACATTCTCGCCTACATACAGGTGATGCAGGCTATCCCCTGAAGAGGTGGCTCCTTACACCAGTCCGGAACCCACAGAACCAGCACGAGGAGGACTTCAACCGTGCACATACACGTACTCGTGTGGTCATAGAGCAGACATTCGGCCTATTGAAGGCACGGTTCCGAAGCCTCAGCAGGTCTGGTGGGGCACTCCTGTATGGCCATGAGAAGGTGGCAAAGATCGTCATGGCATGTGTCATGCTACACAATATGTGCGTCAGACGGAATGTGCCCCTGCCCCCTGACGCAGAACTGCAACCACCTGACGATGAGGATGAGGAGGGTGCAGATGGGGCGGCACCCCATGGAGGAGGCGATGCACAGGAGGGGCGTGCAATGCGCCAAAGTATCATCGACCACTGCTTCTAGCACACACGGCTGGTGTGTATCACATGGTGACTGCACTTGGGGCACTGTGTGGCTCTGGGACATGCACACTGTGGACTGTACAACAATAAAGCACACATACGCAATGAAAATGTCCACACAATTCTTTTTTGGAAAGAAAAAAGTGTATTCAAACTATGAAACGTCGTGACACACCCCCTCCCACCTCCCCCCTGCACACCCCAACACACCCCCCCACCTCCCCGCTGCACACCCCCTCCCACCTCCCCCCTGCACACCCCAACACACCCCCCCCACCTCCCCCCTGCACACCCCAACACACCCCCCCACCTCCCCCTTGCACACCCCAACACACCCCATGTAGGTGTCAACAGATGCCTGTGACAGTGGCCACAGGCTGTTACAAGCCCCCTCTCCCGGCCCCCGGGGCACCCCTGGCTGTGGAGCGCAGGTTACATCCGGAACGTCGCACGGGGCTGCTCTGTGCAGAACTGGCAGTGGAGGATGTCCCTGCCTGCCCCCGTGCATGCACGTCCTGTAGGGTGTGGGTGTGCTCAGTGAGCGCACGACGCAAGCCGGCAAGTTCAGCACAGATGTCCCTGGACATGGCCTGCATGGCATCCCTCAGGGTGGCAGTGCTCTGCGCTACTTCGGCCCTTAGGGTCTCCGTGGCCTGTTCAATGTTTGCCCTAGCCCCCACACATTCCGCGGCATGCTCAGTCAGCATCGTGGACAGTTGTTGCTGACGTTCTGTGATGTCCTCGAGGGACTGCTGCCCCTGCTGGCCCATGGCCAGTGCTGGTGGCGTGATGGAGGGGCTGCTCCCCTCCTGTGGAGTGAGGACTGGGCATGGGGTGGAAGGCCACTCCTCTACCTCTGTGTGCCCCTGTGTGTGATCCTCATGGGGGCTGGCGTCTGAGAAACAGGGGGAATGTAGTAGGTCAGTGGGGCTTCTGACCTCGTGCTCCATGTCTGAGTCTGAACATGCAGCTATTGCAGCTGTCTCACCGATGTTGCTGCTGGCCGCTGACCCGGTGCCTTCTGTGGCAGGCAATGTTGGTAGAGGTGGAGCAGCTGCTGCTGGCCTGCTGCCTACAGGGGTGCTTGCCGGTGGGACGTCCGGTATGCTCGCAGTGGGTCCTGCTTGTTGTGGGGTCTGCCTCACTGCAGCTGAGGTTGAGGGTGCGGGGACGGTATTGACGGCCTTCTTGGCTCTCTTCGTCGCAGGGGTGTCCTGGTCCTCGGGGTGTGAATCTGTGCCTGTGGTGGAGCAAAGGAGGGAGGGCGTTATTGAGGGGTCTGCGGACTTTGGAATGACAATGATTGACATTATTCTGGTCAGTAGATGAGGCAGATTTCAGGCAGGGCCATGCAGGTTGTCTCCTTTTAGTGTGGAATGTGGATGCAGGTATGCGGGTGCCAGCAGTGTATACAGGGTGGTGCTCGCATGTGGCTATGGGCAGTGTTGAAATGTGTTGCATTTACACTGTAGGGCAACCTTGTGCTACACATGAATGGACTGCAGTGACTATGGCATGTCTTGTTTGAGGCACCTACCTTCATCGCCTGATGTCGGAGCTCCCCTTTCCATCCCTCCGACGCCTTCAATGGATTCCATGCCAATCGTGGTTGCACAGATCTCCTCCCACGGTTGGAGTTTTAGTGGGGATTCCGACCCTCCACCGGTACCCAGGGCAAGGTTGCGGTTTGCAGAGATGACGGCTCTGACCCGTATGCGTAGGTCATCCCAGCGCTTCCTGCACTGCTGTGGGGTGCGGAGTACGGTCCCCACCGCGCTGACGCGCTCGGCCACCAGGGCCCAGATGGCCTTCTTCTTCGCTATCGCTGT
The DNA here is from genome assembly GCF_040938575.1 of Ambystoma mexicanum. Classification (NCBI taxonomy): domain Eukaryota; kingdom Metazoa; phylum Chordata; class Amphibia; order Caudata; family Ambystomatidae; genus Ambystoma; species Ambystoma mexicanum. The sequence continues at coordinate 1,090,767,989 of NC_090927.1, forward strand.
CCTGGTCATTTTCGGGGAGAATACGACACCTGCGTTGTCTTGCAGGGTCTCCGCAAGCATGCAGAGTTCCTCCCGGCTGAATCTCTCCTGGCGCTGGCGGTCACATGCCTTCTTTACAACTTTAGGCATTTTCGGGTACTTGGATGGGTGGGTGATTGGTTGGGACAGGTGTCAGGGTTGGATCTGGTGTTGTTCGGTAGGATGGCAATGGATTGTGTTTTTAAAGATGGCCGACGTGCTGTTTCCCGTTCCGGCGCGATGACAATATTTCCGGTTCAGCTTTTTACGGCCACCGCAAATTACGGTGACCGCTAATTACGGTGGCCGCTAATTACGGTGGCGGAAGTGCACCTTGCTCGCTTTACGATGCCGGTAGGGGCCTTTTCCGCCATGGCGTTAATTGCATTACCGCCATGGCGTAATGCTCGTGCGCGATGGGTCGTAATGTGGCGCTCTTTACGCCATCGGCCCACGGCGTAAACGCTCATTACGCCATGGCGGTAATGACGGGAGATTACCGCCTGGGTCGTAATGAGGCCCAGTCACTTTGTACAATTTTAACAAGGGCACAGTCTTTGCTTAAACAGAACCGCTAACTGCGTACCTATCACCCTTATCCATTCCTGACTTTTAGCATAGAGCACTTTGCATGCTGGGAATTTCAGGCCGAGGCTAACCATGGGAAAGTGAGAGTACAGGATTCAGAATACGGAGCATTCCGGTTAATAAGTCAGAAAGGCTGAGGAGAACTTCAGGCTACCTGGATAAGGTAATCATAATCACAGTGCACATGGGGTGGAAATCATTTCAGTCATCATTATGGCATTAAAGTGGTGCCACGTGGCAGCAGGCGGGGAGGCAACTCTTCTTGATCCGCTCCTTCACTTTCGGGTGTGCCCACCCTGCCGCCTACTTGGCTGCACCGGAGCAGATAGCCTAGGCATGAGTACGTTGTTTTTTGTTGTTTTACAATCCTCCGGAACTGAACTGGCAGGCACTGTATCCGTTAGGACTTAAGTGCAAAAGGTCCCCTTCATGCAATTTACATCACTTCTAAAACAGATTGGAAATGTGAAGGGTAGAACATGTTAAAACCTTCTTTAGTCTTCACTTTCCAATCCTATTGGAAAACAGCGGTGTTGTTGGGACTCGGGCTAGCTAGACTTTTGGTTGTAGACCCTGAGATTCTATCCGGGGCTACAACGAAAAGACCTGAGGCTATAGCCCCCTAAGCCCACCTCTAGCAACCCCACTGGTGAGGCATGTAAAGTAGCTATGCTCGTGGCGAGGGGAAAGTTAAGAAGGACAGTAAGAAGCCTGTTTCTCCCATCAATATGGACAATCCTGATCCTCTGGATTTGAATGAGCTTCGAAAAAGTCTCCTTGGCTTTCTGTTTGCTGTCATCTTTGAATGAGAGATGCAGGTCTATGTGGAAGCCCAGACATTTGCCAGTAGTTGAGAGAGTGCGTGAATAGGCATTCAGATACATTTTTGAGAGACATTGTTCTAATAGGGACTGGAATTTGCCTCAATTAAGATGACCAATTCAGTTGCCAATTGATTCAGGCTTAGGCACACTGAAGACATATTGGTGTGAATGGTATCTAGACAGGCTCAGAGGAATTCAATGCCACTGGTTGATTACACCTAGAGATAAAGTAATGTCTTATTGGCATATTGCCGTACAGTGATTTTCTGTTTGGATAGCTGAACTACCAATCCATGTAAAGGTTTAATATCATTGGGTAGAGAATGTAACCCTGTCCTGCGTCACAGTTGACATGAGGGGCTAGGGATCTAGATTAGTCAATTTGGGCATATCGTGGTCTGCTCTGGAGGAAGGAAGGAAGCCTTAGAAACCATTGCCAGCAACACCCATGTTGAAGGAGAGTGAGGAGAGCATAGTCTTGTGATGGAGTGTGTCAAAGTATTCTGAGAGATCTCAATGGACAGGGTGGCAATAGTCTTCCTTGCCAGCAATTCCCAGATTATCAACAACTACCTGGTTAGAAGCCGTCTCTGTACAACAGGATGATATAAAGCTGAATTGTTAGGAATGGATGAGGCTTTTGTGGTCTATGTGATCTTGCAGTTGTATTGCTATAGTTTATTTCCAGTATGAAGATGGAGGGTAAAATGTGCCCATTTTTAAAGCAGCATGGGAAGGTGCCGAAACAGAGAGAAGAGTTAATGATTATGAGAAAGGCAAGCTGGGCTGCTGGCTTAAGGGATCTAATGATAATAGATTAGGTTAGGATGTTGTCATATGGTGTTGTTTTGAGGAAGGTGGTCCTGGAACAGGGAGTGTTTATTCTGAGGGGTTGGAATATGTGACACTGGGATATGTTGATGGATGGGTAAGCTGTTTTTTTTGTCCTTTCGATTTCAATGCTGTGTGGTGTGCTAGTCATTTCCTTGAAGTTGTTCATTTTCATGGAGTTTTCGATGGAATGTGGCCTGTCAATAGCTAGGAGTGGACTGGAGCAGATCTTTTTTGCTTGCAAGATGGCTTTGGTTTGGTGTTTGGCTCTAGCTATTGGCTTGGGTTAATAGTCTTCTTTTTCTTTGCAGATTCACAGTTTGTTGGGCAGCAGGATTTAAGGGTTGACAGGTTTTCAGGTGTTTCATCTAAGATCCTTTCAAGTTGCCTGCTGTCGAACTTGTTGGCATTTAATACCTGGGTGTGGATTGATGCATGTTTCTTTGGTCTGGCCCTTTTTCTTTTGAGGGGGCATATTTATTTGTGATGATTTGGGCTGTCCTTGATGAGGGCATTGGGGCGGGTAAGTGTTGTTTGTGTTGATTATGAAAGATGAGAATAGGGAGTTGGTGAAGTCATCTGGTGAAGTCCTGACCAAAATTAGTGAACTAAGAAATTTCAGTGCAGCAAATATGTTTCAATATACTCCTGTTTAGGTGGCCACCTTGAAATTGTTTGAGAATCAATAAAGAAAAAAGAGGACACAAATATTTATGGCCATTAATAACAACTCATTTAACTGGGCAAGTGAAGACCCATGATTATACGTAACATATCCTTAGAAATAATTCTCTGATAAAATACCTTCTGATGATAGTGTATACAGACCTAATATAGACTGTTTTCTGATTTCTGTAATTTTGGTCAGGACATCATAGTTTAAGGTGGTGGTAGATCTCTTTCTTCGGCTGGGGCCTCCCTCTGGAACAGCCTCCCTGGCTCCCTTAAACTTGAGGAGAACCATCTCCGGTTCCGCAAACACCTCAAAACCTTTCTCTTTACTTCTGCTTTCTCCCCTCCCCTCTCCTGCTGTCCTCCTGGTTGTTACCGGATCGGCACTGGATTACCTGGCCACCCTCTGATCTCGGGCCCAGGTCCCTCCCCCACCAGTCTCTCACACCTGCACTGCCTGCCTGGCAAGCCCCGTACTTGGGTCTGTTTCTGTATCCCTACAGTCCCCCTACCAGCACCTGATACCCGATGTCTGCACTTACCTTGCACTTGCCACTTGCTGGCCGTTACTTATACTTATTGTTATTATCTATTCCCATGTACTGCACTGTCCCTTCCCCACGCACTTGCGCGATCTGAATGACACCTGGCCTAGTAGGATTGTTGTCTGTCCTCCCTCTGTCCCCCCTACCTTGCCTCGTCACGCCTTGAAACACTTTGTGTATAGGCGCGTTATAAATGCCATATCATATCATATCATATCAAGGAATTTGAAGCATCAGTAAATTGAACGTGACTTCTTTTGCAACAACTCTAATGTTACCAAAGACTTAAACACAGGTAAATCCAATGGGCTTTAATATCTTGAATAAACATTAGTTGGTGTGCTGGCTTAGAGATTTGAGGAATTTCATTAAGTAATGATGTACACTTTGGTTTACAGACATCATACTTATAGAATGTATTCTAAATACATAGTTACAAGATGTCTTATGCCTAAACAGTGCTCAGTTGAATGGATAGACTTCTTGATGAGCTATTCTTTGGTCGAGCGCTGCTGTAGTGGGTACAGGTGGCTTGTCCAAGGCCAGATCCATAGTTACTAATGATTTTGTAATGGTATATGTACCTGTAACTTGCTTTATTCTTATTTGTGATATTCATTTGTGTAAGGGACTGCTGTCACTAATGCAAATGTCATATGAGCCAATGTAATATGCACATAAGTATTTACTAATGTGTAATCAACCAGCCCCTATACTTCAACATATTTCTTAATTCTTTCCATTTTTCTCTCTCTCTCTCTCCTAACCTATACAGATAATTAATCTGCTAATATTCAGACTAGTTGTGCTAATCACCTCGAAAAAGCTGACTAGGGCAAAACATTGGCACGTGATGTCCAATGAGTTATTGCTGGTATTATATTCTACTTATTATTTAAATATTATTTTATTATTTTGTGATGGTGATTTAGGTGTTTCTTGGACAAATGTATATTATGATTTAGTTATTATTTTGAATTAGGTGTTGGGATAACTATTTTACGATTTGTCATTTCATTTTATTTCTTGGTTTGTAAAACTAATACAGATTATAATTTGTCTGTAAATCAGGTCTTTTATAAATGTACATTGTTATGGACTTTTTATGAGTTTGCCTATAAACTAGATTTACACAGGATCAACCGTTGTCCTTTTTACTTTATACAATAAATACACTCTAGCTCGTTTTGAAATGTAATTTCAAGGAAGTGTTCTAAAGCCGCTGCTACAGCTTAGCCGGGAATTAATTTAAGAGGTGGAGGTGCCAGGTGGCATGATCTAAGGCCTAGTGCCTTTACCAGTTGCAATAAGGACCAATTGATGCATATATTGAGACTCATATTAGAAAGTGGATCTCAGTCTCCTTCCAATGCGAGTGGAAGTGGCAAATAGGTCTGGGCTCCCTAGACTGTTGCCACACAGTCTAGGTACTGCCAGTGGGGAGGACTACCGATCTTAAAGGTATTAGTACATTTGTTCGAATATACTTGGCCGAATGGTACATTTGACTGAATTTGGCCTGTACCATGCGACCGAATATATTAGAACAAATTGGATAATACACACAGATCATGGTGGAGCAGGGGTTGCGGGGTACCCCTCTCCCCATGATAGGTGTGTATTAGCCGTGGGGGGCTGCCGGGGTGTCCCCCCGCTTCCTCTATATTGAAGGTGGGGGACGGGGGGGAAAAAAGAAAAAAAAGAAAAAGGGACCCTGTGTCATGCACCAGCCCTGGAAATTCATGCATAGGTGGAAATACCACTAACATGGTTCTGATTGTTCCAGGTTGAAGGTCTAGTGTTTTTCCAACATGGCCGCCGGGAACTATAAACAACGATGCAAACTGGCGCTTAGCGCGTTGTATCGACTTCGTTACGTTCGCTGCCAGTTTCGTTTCCAGAGGCGACTTGCAGTTCAGAGCTAATTCTCTTCTCTGTATGTATTTCACCCTTATTCCCTCACGTGGGTGTTTTCAGGTTAAGGTAAGGTAGCGGTTGGTTCTGTTTCTCTATTCGTTCATACACATAGCGCTAACCTCCCTTTGTGTCTGCCGCTATTTCCCTATACGTGTCTACATCGGCTATCTCTCTCAGCCTTTTCTCTTTATTTTACCGACGTCCACAGTATCGGAAGTCTTACCTTATTCTATTTCTTTCCCGTTATCTTTTTCTTACCTATTTCTTTCTTTTGTGGAAACTACTGGACTCTGATTTCTATATTTAACCCATCATTAACTCCATCAGAGGAATTGTTGGAGAATTTGTGTACTGTTTCCAAGGACAATTGAAAGATACTTTCAAACAAACACTCACCGCATCTACAGACGGACAGTTACGATCTCTCAGGGTTTTTTGCCTTTGGGCTTTTTCCCAGCACGAAGGGCGTGCTCCTCGGGTTTCCCCAAGATCTGTAAAACACCCAGATCAAGGTGGCCACCGAGGGAGCGCGTCCTTACTTACGTCAGAAAAAGGAGAAGAAGTCAGGAGAAAGCGTAAGAACTAGGAAGAAGACAGAAGCATTAAGGTTGGAGGAGATACAAGAAGACCCAGGTGAGGAGGAGAAAGGGGTAGAGGAATCCAGTTTTGACAGTATACAACGCCCAATCAAACCTATGGCGTCTCCGGAACAGATACAGGAGATGTGCAACGCCATACAAGGACTCAGAGTGGAGATGCAAACCCTACATGCTGAGAACCTTCTACTTCGTCAACAGGCTGCAGCTAGAACAGAGAGTAGAGAGGATCTACCACCTATGCCATTCTCATATGGTAAATATGAAGGAAACCCCAAGACAATAAAGGAGTTCCTAGATGCCTGTGCAGTATATTTTTCCTTCAGACCTAGAGCTTTCGAGTCTGAAAGGGCTCGGATAGGATTTATCATTGCTAACTTAGCGGGTAGTGCTCTGGCCTGGGCGACCCCCCTGGTCACTAACCAGGATCCTTTGGTTAATGATTATGCTGTATTTATACAGGGCTTCAAAGACCGTTTTGAACGTCCGGAGGTCCAGTATACCAAATACGAAGCTTTCCTCGATGTAAGGCAGGGAAATCAGGACCTTCAAGCTTACATTGCGCAATTCCAGAGTCTAGCAGTATCCGCTGGTTGGCCAGATACAGCGCAACAAACAATCTTCAGAAGGGGATTGAACGAAGAAATGAAGGACGAATTGGCCCGCGTAGCTCGTCCCAACAGCTTTCGTGAACTAGTTACCCTCTCCCTCCAGATCGAATTTCGGATCCAAGAGCGACGTTTGGAGAGAAGGAGAGGAAGAGGCTATGTCCAAAGGTATAGTCCTCCACAAGGAAGAAGAGAGCGTCCAACCCTAGAGGAACCGATGCAGATAGGATCTACCAGAGGACCCTTAACCAGGATTGAAAGGAAGAGAAGACAAGAACTGAACCTCTGTATGTACTGTGGATCCTCTAGACACAGCCTCAAGGACTGTTCTGAAATTCCCTCCAGAAGACAGGGAAACGACAGACCCCAGGTCTATGCAAGGGAGATCGTGGGGACAACGGCTCAAACCCTTGCAATCTTACCAGATTCAGTCAAGAAGGAATAGAAGACAACCGTTTAATGGTATTTCAGGTCTTGTTTTCCTACAACTTGAAACAGAATATCCCTGTACTAGCCATGCTAGATTGTGGAGCTGCGGGAAATTTCATTGATGTCAACTGGGCCCAAGAAAACCAAATTCCACTCCAAAAGAAGACAACCCCTCTCCCAGTTGAAGGTGTAGATGGACGTCCCTTATCTTCCGGAGTAATTACGATGGAAACGGTTCCTATCTCATTGGGAATGGGACACCACACGGAGAACCTTAGCTTTGATGTCATCAGAGCGGCACATTTCCCTCTGATACTAGGTATCTCCTGGTTACGACGTCATAACCCCACAATAGATTGGACAGCTAACAAACTCAGCTTTGATTCTGATTACTGCGGAGAACATTGCATGAAGGGACTCCAGGTTGAAGTCCAAGCTAGCATTTCCAAAGGACTATCCCACATTTCTGTTTCCTCTATCCCCGTACAGTACCAGACTTTTTCTAAGGTGTTTGAAGATATAAACCCTAGACTCCTCCCACCTCACCGAAAAGAAGATTGTAGCATAGACCTCAAGGAGGAGGTCTCTCTTCCATTTGGACGGATGTACCCTTTGTCCTTAGCAGAAAAGGCTACTCTGAAAGAGTATTTAGATACCAACTTGGAGAACGGACTGATCCGACCATCAAGGTCTTCAGGAGGAGCATCATTGTTCTTTATATCTAAAAAGGACTCAAAGGAGTTACGCCCATGTATCGATTACAGGGGTTTAAATAGCCTGACTATCCGTGACAGATACCCAATGCCCCTTATCCGAGATATTCTCGAAGCTGTCCGGAATTCCAGAGTATTCACCAAAATCGACCTAAGAGGGGCCTACCATTTGTTAAGGATAAAAAGAGGGGATGAGTGGAAGACTGCATTCAGAACACCAATGGGGTTATTCGAATACTGCGTGATGCCATTTGGATTAGTGAACGCCCCGGCGATATTTCAGAGATTTGTGGACAAGATCTTTGCAGATCTTCTATATACATCTGTCGTAGTATATCTGGATGATATACTGATCTTCTCACCATCCTTGGAAGAACATCGAATTCAGGTTAATAGGGTTCTACAGAGACTACTAGAGAATCACCTCTTTGCTAAACCAGAGAAGTGCGTCTTCGACGCTTCCGAAGTCTCATACCTCGGTTTTATTTTGGCAGCCAATGGGGTACGAATGGATCCTAACAAGATCCGGGCAATAGACCGATGGCCAGATCCTTCTTCTGTTAAGGAAATACAACGCTTCCTTGGTCTGGCAAATTTTTATCGTCGGTTTATTCCTAATTTTTCAGACCTGGTTTTGCCCTTAACCTCACTCCTTAAAAAGGGAGTAGTTTTTCACTGGGATACAGAAGCACAGGAGGCATTCAAGAACCTCAAGAAACGCTTCACTTCTGCTCCAGTTTTGTTACAACCTGATCAGACTAAACCATTTGTCCTGGAGACAGACGCCTCCGGAGGTGCCTTGGGGGCAGTATTATTACAGGAGAATCAAGAAGGGGAAGAACACCCCATAGCTTACTACTCCCGCACCTTGACGGGAAGCGAAAGGAATTATTCTGTGCTCGAGAGAGAGCTATTAGCTATGCGAGCTGCCTGTCAAGAATGGAGACACCTTTTGCAAGGGGCAGCGCAACAGTTCACGATCCGCACAGATCATAGAAACTTGAAGGTACTCCAACAGATGGAGTGTAGAAATTCGAGACATGCTCGCTGGGCATATTACTTTTCTAATTTCGACTTCCAAATCACCTACATCCCTGGATCTCAGAACAGTGTTGCGGACGCATTATCCCGAAGCTGGGAGAATGAGAAGCCAGAATTACAAAGGGAAAGAATCCTACCGAAGCATCATTTTTATATGATCGCAAATCTTTTTCTACAAGAAGTTCATAGTGGATTGGAAGAATTCACACAAGAAGTAAGAGAAACCTATCAATTGCAAGACATTGACGGATTATGGTTTTGCCAGTCTGCACTATTTCTACCCACCTCAACTCTTCAGAACCAAGCCATCCACTTTTGTCATGATCTACCCTTGGCAGGACATAAGGGGGAAAAGGCAACTTATGAACTGATATCCAGAAGTTTTTGGTGGCCATCTATGCGAAAAGATATCACCTCCTATGTTTCTACTTGCCCCATCTGTGCTATCAATAAGACCCCTCGTCAAAGACCATTAGGACTCTTACATCAAGCCAAGGCACCGACACGTCCTTGGGAAGACCTTTCGATGGATTTTGTAGTAGAGCTACCAACTTCAAATGGTAAAACAGCAATTTTGGTAACGATTGATTCTTACACAAAGCTAGCCCACTTTGTAGCGTTACAAGGAGTACCCTCTGCCTCCGAAACGGCTACCATATTCCTCAAGGAGGTTATAAGACTACACGGCTTACCCCGAACCATAATTTCGGACAGAGGAACCCAATTTACCTCAAAATTTTGGGACTCCCTTTGTCATCAACTTGGAGTTCAACGAGCTCTCTCCTCGGGGTATCATCCTCAATCAAACGGACAGACGGAGAGACTGAACGGCAATTTAGAACAGTACCTCCGTTGCTATTGCAATAGAGAGCAAGACAACTGGGCTTCTTTGCTACCCATGGCAGAATTTGCCTATAATAACACTTATCATACAGCTATCAAGATGAGTCCCTTCAAATGTACCTACGGGTACCATCCTCATCACTTACCAGGAATCATAGCTCCAAGATCTAAGATATCCACACCAGCCATTGAAGAGATGTTAATGGATCTCAGGGTCTCACACAAAGAAGCATTGCGAGCATTGGAAGACAGTAGGAGGAAGTACAAGGTGTCAGCCGACACCAAAAGAAGCCCCAATCCATTATGGAAACCAGGAGATCGAGTCTGGCTCTCTACTCGGTATTTACCTCGTTGGATCCATATGGGTAAATTTGCAGCCAGATTTATAGGTCCATATCGCATTCTATCCAGGATCAATCCAGTTGCTTTCAAGTTACAACTACCCAGCGCCTTAAGAAGAATTCATCCGGTCTTTCATTCCTCTCTTCTAAAGGCTCATAAGGACGATCCTTACTAGAGGACAAGAAGAAGCCCGATTACTGCCCCTCCCGAAGAACCAAAAGAGTATGAAGTGGCCAGATTGGTTGATTCTCGTTATAGAAGGGGAACTCTTCAATACCTGATACATTGGAAGGGATATCCGATTGCTGAAAGAACATGGGAACCCAGATCACATGTACATGCCCCTCGACTGGTTCAACAGTTCCACCGACGGAATCCGGGGAAGCCTGGAGGAAGCAGGTATAGAAGGGGGCATACTGTCATGCACCAGCCCTGGAAATTCATGCATAGGTGGAAATACCACTAACATGGTTCTGATTGTTCCAGGTTGAAGGTCTAGTGTTTTTCCAACATGGCCGCCGGGAACTATAAACAACGATGCAAACTGGCGCTTAGCGCGTTGTATCGACTTCGTTACGTTCGCTGCCAGTTTCGTTTCCAGAGGCGACTTGCAGTTCAGAGCTAATTCTCTCCCTGTCTCCCTTCTCTGTATGTATTTCACCCTTATTCCCTCACGTGGGTGTTTTCAGGTTAAGGTAAGGTAGCGGTTGGTTCTGTTTCTCTATTCGTTCATACACATAGCGCTAACCTCCCTTTGTGTCTGCCGCTATTTCCCTATACGTGTCTACATCGGCTATCTCTCTCAGCCTTTTCTCTTTATTTTACCGACGTCCACAGTATCGGAAGTCTTACCTTATTCTATTTCTTTCCCGTTATCTTTTTCTTACCTATTTCTTTCTTTTGTGGAAACTACTGGACTCTGATTTCTATATTTAACCCATCATTAACTCCATCAGAGGAATTGTTGGAGAATTTGTGTACTGTTTCCAAGGACAATTGAAAGATACTTTCAAACAAACACTCACCGCATCTACAGACGGACAGTTACGATCTCTCAGGGTTTTTTGCCTTTGGGCTTTTTCCCAGCACGAAGGGCGTGCTCCTCGGGTTTCCCCAAGATCTGTAAAACACCCAGATCAAGGTGGCCACAGAGGGAGCGCGTCCTTATTTACGTCAGAAAAAGGAGAAGAAGTCAGGAGAAAGCGTAAGAACTAGGAAGAAGACAGAAGCATTAAGGTTGGAGGAGATACAAGAAGACCCAGGTGAGGAGGAGAAAGGGGTAGAGGAATCCAGTTTTGACACCCTGTGGCATCGGAGCAGACCCGCTTTAGAAGGACGGATCTGACGCCGCAGGGCTGAAGTGGACCATGCAACGGGAATCAGGTAAGTGGGGAAGGGGGGTGGGAGGTTGGTTTGAGTGTGTTTCAGCCTCTGAGAACTGATCGCATGCGGGAGGGTTTTTTTGGGTCAGTTTGGCGGCATCAGTTCTCAGGTGACCAAACGTACACAAACCATCTAAAACATTCAAATCTAAGCCGGTTTATGGCTGAGGTTTCGGGGATCCATGCTAAATGGGTTTCAATGAGTCAGTAGGTGCTATCAGCATAATGCGATAAATTCTTCTTGAGCTCACTGTCTTCCCTTATGTCCTGATCTCTGTTAGTGAGCAGTCCAAGCACCCTTCTTCTATCACTACCAACAATAGATGCTGGGTGTAAAAAGTGGTCAGGACATTGCACCAACGACACAGTGCTGAGAACATGCAAAAGCTATAGCACTCTAGTGAAATCAAATCCTTGTTTATATATCCTCTAGGATATTCCTAGATAATGCTGAATGTGGATTAACCCAGAGCAATAACCAAACGAGAACCAGTCTACTTTTGGCATTGTCAAAAATAAAACCATGACCTAAGTCATTATGGACTAGTAAGTTAGCTCTGGGGGTTCGTAAGCCTAAACAACTTATTAAAAAGCAGGTTTAACTGTTTGCAAGCTTGCAAACGACTTCTAACACAGAATGCCTATGCCGTAAAGGCGATTAGCTCTAGATATGATGGAATGGATACACAAAATAGCTGTACTTGAGTGTTTATCTAGATAATTAATTGACTGATTAATAGCCCCATCCGCCTGTGCTATGGCTACCGATTGCTTGACAACGTGAGCTGAGGCTTTGAGAGAGCCCACTGATATATACACTCTTTTACCGGCTAGAAGGTTGGTCCTTACAAATTAAATGAGTAAGGTTTACCCTTCTTTTCTCCAATGACGAAACAATTTTCTTTATAACTGATCATAATACTATTATTTTGTGTTAATTGTGGGCCATTATCGCTGAGGCCCTCCCCCAACCCCCCGCGGTGTTGCCTGCATCGGATTTCAAGTGAGGAGAACATCAGTGACCTCTATAAACATCACTGATCATGTGCCAAGAAGGTCTCATTGCATTTCAGGTGTGGGTGGGAGTCGTGTTTACCGATTCTGTTTTTCTTTTTTTTTTTTAGGCTTTTGCACTTAGAGGATCTGCAGTCTGTAGTACTGGGTTTGTTCTTGCCTCATAAAGCCTTCCTGTAATCGTTTTTTAAAATATATTTGTGTGCTACTTTTGCAACATACATCTGTTTTGTTAATTAATATAAATATCTTAATGTAATCTTCTGGTGAAACTAAAAAAGGTGCTTTCTTTGTAGACTATTCTCGAGTAAAAGTACAAAAATACAAAAATACAAAATAAATAGTGAAGCATTAAAATGGAAAACGTTACTCTCAAGAACTGATATTTATTATTTATTGTCATAATGTTTTAATGTTTTAATAGTTTACCCCTTTTAGGTGATAACAGTTCACATTAAAAAACAGCATTGAGGGAGGCCACCAGGGGGCGCGGGCAGGATGGACGCCTGAACGTCGAGCTCCGCACCCAGCCCCGGGTGAATCACGATTTATCGGCGAAACGAGGGTCCCATATACTACGCGACCCCCCCCAAAAGACGTGGAAGCCTGCGGCCCCCACCTGGGTCCAACTTTGGTTCCGATCCGACGCTCCTGTGCGGAGTTACACGGACCAAGGCGATATCGGCTGCCCCTCCCCCACGACCTGGCGCGGAGTGGCGCAGGAGACAGCACGAGCCGCGCCGCCCACGAATAGGCCCGAGAGGGTGAGCCCGCGGCGCTTCCTCCCCTGGGCATCCTCCGACTTGAAGAAAACCGTCCACCCACACAGGGAACGCACGCCCGGCGCCTCTGGTGCCCGAGGCCCGGCCTGACCCGGAGAAAGGCGGCGCCCGTCGTAAACTGGCCGACACGAACCCCTCATGAACTGGAGAGAGAACTTGCTGAAATACCAGTTTGTTCCCAAAGAAAGGACCATGGCCGCCGGTAGCCCCACCGTCCCACCCCCGGATCTGGGGGCTATCCAGAACAACATCCAAACGATTCTGGAGGAGATACGAGGTATGAGGACAGACATGGGGGCCAAACTGGCCGACCTCACCACCAAGGTCGCCACCTTAGAAGACCGCGTGGAGGGCGTCGAGAATAACCAACTTTCGGCGACAATTCTCGAAACCCAAATGGACATGAGACTCCGAGACATGGAAAGGCGCGAGGAAGAGCTTCGGTTCAAGGTTGACGACATGGAAAATAGGGAGAGGAGGAACAACCTTCGAATCTTTGGCCTGATGGAATCTGAGGGCGAATCCGTACAAGGACTTGAAGGCAAAGTGCACGATATCGTGAGGATCGCCCTGGGAACGGAAGACGTGGGGGCGACCAACTTCGACAGGGTGCACCGAGCGGGGGGGGGAGGCAGAGGCCCACGCTCGGTTCTCTGGTTCGGCTGCACTACTACAGGGACAAGATCAGAATCCTGGAAAAGGCGAGACATCTTGGCACCATACAGTACGGTGATTCGAAGGTATCCATCTTCCAAGACCTCTCGGCCCTAACCCTGTCAATGAGGAGGAAATGCGGCACACTCACAAGATGGTTGCAGGGAAAAGGAGTCCGATATCGGTGGGGTCACCCCTTCTATTTGGAGTTTGAGTGGCTAGGTGAGAAACACCACCTGGTGTCGGAGGAGGACATACGAAGAGCCACGGACGATCTGGTGAACGACCAGGCGGGCCATTCGGGCGCCCAGGAGGGAGGACCACGGGACCCCCCTAGGGGTCCCGACGGCCCAGGAAATCACAGTGGGAAATCTAAGGTCAAGGGGGCCCGAAAGTTTCGGAAAACCAGACACCCGTCGATGAACCCGGAAAATCACACTGACTCATGAAAATGACGTTCGATTGGAAGGAGAGAAAATCATGAGGTGAGAGACGATTCAGGGTACGGACGCAGGAGGCCCCGGGCCCACGAACTGCCTTGAACGGACACCGCGGCGGTGTCGCGTTTGGCCCACCGGACTTTGGGTTGGCAGACCATTATGTTAAAAAGTTAACTGTTTATTTGTGTTGCCCCGCGTTTGGGTTTCTGGTAGTGGGTTGAGGGCCCGGGCGGGGTCTCTGGTTTTTGTCTCGGTTAAGTGCACCGAAGGCCTGCAGGGGCCGACCTGAATCGGACTTGCGATCTGGGACTCTCCAGACACACGAAAACCCCGGGGCTGGGGTTGGAGTCCTTGGTGGTTCGTTGACCGGCCCCAACACATGTTGGGGAGAGTGGACGGACGCCTCAAGGTACAAGGGTGGGGAGGGGGGAGGGAAGACACGGGGAGGGGGGTCAGTTGCAAGGGGGGAGGGGATGGGGGGGATAACGGGGTAGTTTTGGGGACTCAGGGGGAAATTCAGTTCAGACCGCAAGAACACGCTTGGCAAGGGGCACTAAAATTCAATCACCACGAGGGGTTCAGAATACGCACACGGTATGATGACAACGATTGAAGGGAAGGTGGGCACGTTAAATGTCAAGGGTCTAAACTCTCAAAATAAAAGATCCCTCACGGGCAATATGTTCCGAAAACAACACCTGACGGTCCTATTTCTACAGGAAACACATTATAAGCGCGGGAGGGAATCCAGAATCAAGGGGAAAGACATCGGTAGCAACTATTGGGCTTCACACCCGACCTCGAAGAAGGAGGGGGTGGGCATTCTCCTGGGAAGGGCTCTCCAACTAACGGGGGTGGAAACCAAGAGGGGGTTTGGGGGTCGATTTCTGGGTGTCAAGGGGCTTTGCGAGGGGCAGCGAGTTACTCTCGCCACCGTATACGCGCCCAACACGGGCCAGGTGGAATTCCTCACACGGATCTTTGGTGTCATGGATGAATGGGCCGAGGGGGCCATGATTCTCGGGGGTGATTTTAATCTTATAGCCGACCCCCAACTGGACTGGTGGTCCGCCAGAGGTGGGGTACCCAAGGGGATCACGAGGGATAACCTGGCCTTGCAGAACCTCTTGAAGGATCACTACTGGGTAGATGTTTGGCGCAAGGCGTACCCGGCCCAGGGTGGTTACACATTCTTTTCTCCCCCGCACTGCACCTACACCAGAATCGACCTTCTGTTGGCCTCAGAGGAGGGAGATGGGGCGATGACCCAACCAAAAGTCGAGACCATAACGTGGTCGGACCATGAACTACTTATAGCTAACTGGTCCCTGCCCATCGCCCCGAGATCGGCTCGATGGCGGTGCAACGACACGCTCCTTAGGGATCCAGTATTCCGTGAGTTCATGAAGCAGGAAATGCTGGCCTACTTCGAGACAAATGACACGGGGGAGACGGACATGTCCATGGTATGGGAAGCGGGGAAGGCCACCTTCAGAGGCCTCCTCATAGCGGAGGGCTCGAGGCGTAAAAGAGAGAGGGGCCTGATCGAGAGCAGACTCCGAGGGGAGCTGCAGATCTTGCGGGCCAGACTGGGAGTCCCGGGAGTGGACCGGAGGGCACTATTGGACGAGATGCAGGGCAAAAGACAGGAGCTCCATACGGTTCTCATAGGGGAGGTGGTTAAGAGGATGCGATATACCAAACAGAGATACTATGAACAGGGCGACAGGGTAGGCACTCTGCTGGCTCAGAGGTCGAGGGGGTGTAGAGTGGAGAGAGGGATTACCCGGTTGACCGACGAAGAGGGCAGGGTTCATGGGAACCGGCATGAAGTGACGGAATGCTTTGCTGAGTACTACAGCAAACTCTATTCTAGGCAAGCGGGCGAATCTCGGGAGGACATTGCCTCCTACCTGGCAGAACACCCCCTCCCCAAACTGACCGACCAGGACTTGGAGGCCCTCGAGGGGGAAATTTCAGAAGAGGAGGTGGAGGGAGCCATCAAGAGACTGAAGGCCGGAAAGGCTCCTGGCCTTGACGGCTACACAGCGGATTTCTATAAACAGACCCAGTCCACCTTAGTGAAGCCCCTGACCAAATTGTTCAACCAAATCAGAGGGAACGACACGATCCCCCCGACTTTCCTACAGGCCCTCATCACCGTCATACCTAAACCTGGTAAAGACCGGGCAGCTTGTGGGTCTTACAGACCCATTTCACTTCTCAACTTAGATGCCAAGATCTTTGCTAGGATCCTGGCCTCCAGATTGGAAAACTCCCTCCCACGCCTGATACATCCTGATCAGGCGGGATTCGTCCTCAATAGACAGGGTTCCGATAATTTAAGGAAGACCCTCCATGTATTGGCCACGACCGAGGCCAGGAATGAAGGCGCTCTCCTACTGGCTCTTGACGCGGAGAAGGCCTTTGACAGGGTCAGCTGGGCTTTCATGAGGGAGGTTCTCTTGTCGGTGGGGATGGGTCCAAGGTGGTTGGGATGGATATCCGCGCTCTACTCCTCCCCCTCGGCCAGAGTGGTGGCTAACGGGATTGAGTCTAGGGAATTCCCCCTTGAACGTGGCACGAGGCAGGGATGCCCCCTGTCTCCGTTAATCTACGCATTGGTGATGGAACCGTGGGCAATCTCGATCCGCAATGATGCGGACATCAGTGGTGTACAGATGGGGGATATGCACTGCAAGATCTGCCTCTTTGCGGATGACGCCCTGCTCTATGTCACCAGACCGTCCCAAACAATCCCTCGGGTTCTGCAGGGCCTCGCAAGATATGGAGAACTATCGGGGTATAAGGTTAATTTGGACAAATCGGTCGCATTCATGGGTGGGAACCTGCCAGACACGGAGGTGACCTTTGTGGAGGGTCTCCCCTTCAAGCGGAGCGATGAGGGGTTCCGTTACTTGGGAGTCCAAATCACACGTAACCTTGAGGACCTGTATGGGGCCAACTTCCCCCCCCTCTGGTCAGCAATCAGGAGAGACATAGAAAGGTGGGCGGGAACGGGTCTCTCATGGATGGCACGCCTTAACCTTATAAAAATGGTTATCCTCCCAAAATTTCTGTTTCTCTTTCAAATGCTCCCGGTCCAAGTCCCCAAGGCCTTTTTTGACGAGACAAAACGCATCCTCCTTAGATTCCTCTGGCAGGGCAAAAAACACAGGATTTCATACGAGGTTCTGACTAGGACCAAGGAGGATGGAGGGGTGGGCTACCCTGATCTCGAGACGTATTATAGGGCTTCCCAGTTGAGGATCCTGGTCGATCACTTCTCACCGGGACCGAAAAAACAGTGGGTAGCCATGGACAATAGGCCCCTGGCGCCCGTCACACTAGAGGAATGGCTCTGGGTCCCAAGGAGAACGATCCCCAGATCAGTCTTGAACCACCCGATTCTAAGAGTACTGTGGTCCCTGTGGAGAGAGGGAGGTTACTATAGATGGCTCACGACATGGCCCTCCCCTTTGAGCTGCATTTGGGCCCCTCCTTTCCTGGCCAAAATAGCGGAACCAGCAGCCTACCAGACATGGTTCGAGGCGGGCCTTAGTAGGACCGGCCAGTTGTGGGTGGGGGGCTCCTTCCTCCCCTTGAAGGACCTTGAGGAAGCCCTGGGAATAGGCACGCTTTCCCCGTTCCGATATCTTCAGCTTAAGGGTGCCCTCACGGAACCATCTTGGGGTGATACCCTCAGGAGGGAACTCACAGACTTTGAAAAACTCCTTCTGACCGCAAGGGGCTCCAAGGGGATAATCTCCCGCCTATACAAGCTCTTTCTGTTCTCCATCCCCCGAGACCCGCCACCAGCACGTATACAATGGGGTAGGGACCTGGGCGAGGAAATTGATGACGAGAGATGGACAGAGATGTGTAGACGGGCCAATCGATCCACATCCTCCCTCCAATATCGCCATCAGGCCCTCAAGATATTACATAGATGGCACTACCCCCCGCAAAGAATAGCCAAAATGCGTCCAGGATATGACCCACACTGTTGGAAATGTAGGACAGAGAGAGGTGACTATATCCACATGTGGTGGGGATGCCCAGTGGTCCAGAAATACTGGGACAAGGTGCGGACCTGGATTAAAGGGGTAGATGGGATAGAACGAGTATCCTGCCCGTGGCTCTTCCTCTTCGGGATTAGTAACGAAGAGGACCGGGGTAACACTCATGATCACATGCTCCAGGTGATGCTGGTAGCAGCTAGATGCTGTCTAGCGCAGAAATGGAAACACCCGAGAATGCCAGGGGAAAAAACCTGGGTGACCAAAGTAAGGGCCATCTACGACATGGAGTTCCTCACACACCTGCTCGATGAGTCTAAGTCCAGTATCGAGGAAATTTGGCTCCCCTTCTTTGATAAGTACGGCCGAGTGGTCTAGGTCCTGAGGACTGAGCTGAGGGATTCCCCTCCTCCCCACGGATGTTGGACCATGGGCCAAGGACCCGGCTGAGAACTGAACTCGTTTGGCCCATATGACTTTGGCGTGCCACACGCATATTGTATTGACGCCTCCATCATTAAGAGAGCCCGTTGTGCAAGTGTTTATCAAGGCTATGTAAGCGCGAACTGAAGGGGGGTGGGGGGAGGGAGAGGGAGGTGGGGGCATGGGGTGTGTTTCGTCTGGTTTTCTCTTTATGTTAACTCACATTAATAAATGCAATGCAAGAATGTAACCTCGTTATGCACCAAGGAAACTTAATAAAATTGATTTTAAAAAAAAAAAAGGTTAATAAAAAAAGCATATACTTTGTTAAAAAAACAGCATTGATAGAAAAGTTCAGCCCTAACTCCTGTGCAGGGGTCAAGTCCTAAAAATTAAACTGGGGGGACTCATCAACAAATGCAATGGGAAGTGACGTCACCAGAAATTAGCATATCAAGATGAACTATTCACATTTCATTGAATTGTCTTTGCATAACCGCCCAAATTGCACAGGGCGAATGGCATTTACCCTTCATCAAATCAACACACACACAAAACCAAGAGAGGATATTTTCTTCTAATAGTGTTTTTGAAAAAGTTAAAAGGTGGGCATATTTTAAACTCCAAGAACCAATAGAAATGATTTCCCTGGATCTTCTAGTGCTAAAAATGGGACATTTCACCTTTAGTTATTTTTTTCATGTTCATCAGGTTATATAGTGCAGTGTGTCCGGCCTGCAAACCTGATGACTGCAGTTCGATTCCCAATGTCGGCTTTAATTCATAAATTCAAAGAGGACATTTAATGTTTCTCATTTTAGCTGGGGGCGGGGGGGCGGAATCCACCACCTAAAAAAAGTGGGTGGACTCTGCCGACCCACGTGCACCCTGGACTTGAGCCATGCTCCTGTGATTGCAACCTTTTTCAAGTTTTCCATCCTCTACCCAACCAATGCTGTGGTAATGAATAGCCTATATAAGCTTACACCCAGAACAGTTCATCACTGTTCATTCCGTGCCATCTTGGGGATGGATTAACCTGTTGTGTCGTAAATGATGTGCCATTTTGTGTAAGGTTGAAATCTTACACATGAGCTGTGCAGTTTGCATGTAGTGTAGCACACTTGAGAGAGTGGAGACGTGCAACTTGTTGCTTTTAGGCACCACGGTGATGAGGGGAAAAGAAGCAAATGTGTAAGAGAGAGCCCAATGGGAGTCAGTATATTGCATCTTGGCCAATGGTTGATCGTGTGTCAGACGATTTTACAGATGTTGCTGGCAAGTACTGCAACCCTTCATGGCGCCCAACTATTCTAACAAGTGGATGTGCTTCACCCATTTATCAAAGATGTGCTTCTTGGGAACTAGAAAATGGTATTTATGCAAAACTATGTAGTACATTGTCGCTTTTTGGAGCCAATCCAAATATTGTAAGTAGAATGTACACTTTCCTACATAATTTGTGAAGCTGCCTGGAGGACCTGTGTCCAATGGTTACTTCACTCTGGGCCTAATGGAAACATATATTGCACTGTGGCATTAACCGCCCTGCATCATTCTCTGCATTGCTGAACTTTAGAGCATCAAGGAGTGGATGCGCAGGTCAGAGCTCTAGAATGTAGAATAGCCTGTGTTTCCAGATCAATATGGCATGCAGAACCCTCTACCACCGTGCTTGGGAAAGCAACCTGTTTTTCCTCATCCAAAATAACCAGAGGCAAACTTTTGTAGTCTATCTTTTTTTGCTATGCACCTTACTGAAAAGAATAACACTGAGGCTTGCATGCTTACATTCATTTGCTTTGAGAACATGTATTCGAATGTAAGGCCTGCATGGATCCCAATGATTTTACAACTACTGAATGGGCACAATACGGAATTAAGTTTCATTTGTTGCTTTTAAAATTAATTTGGATGGACACTGGCATCCTCTCCATGCCCGGATACAGTGCAAGACTGCATGTATAATCTTCAAAGCAGTTACCAGTAGAACACCAGCGTACTTGGTGGCTAAGCTCTACATAGCTGGTGGCACATGCGGCTCACACAGCAAATCAACCAACCGGCTCCATTCACAACTCGTTCGCAAAAAGAGGACCCACAAACAATCCTTTGCTTGTTACGCACACACCGTTTGGAACTTGACCCCGGTATCGGCTCGGAATTCCCCCCACAATTCTCCAATTCTGTAAAGTTCTCAAAACATGGCTTTTTCAACAAAACCTGACCAAGGACTAGCGATGGATGCACAGACTGAATGCAGACAACAACTCACACTACTGTGCTATTGATAAAAGACGCCAGCCCAAATGCAGGCTACACACCCTCTACAGCACTCAATTGCGGTTAGTTTATGGTGTGGTTGCTACGCTGTGGAAACCAGTTTTCCCACTCACAATCATTTTATAATTTGTGGATGCTTGAGCCCCTGAAGAATGTCCTAGTACCTATGTTTGGGGACTGAAACATGTCGGGCTGTTGATATAACCACACAGTGTGGTCTACTATCGATTTGTATTTAGGCCAATGTGTTCGTGTAATTATTAATGTAAATGTATTGTTGGCTGGATGAATTTTGTGCAATATTTGTTCTATGTATGTAGTGAGTTATATGTGGTGCTATATTTTATGTAACTCCTATTTTTGTACATGAATTCTTACAATAAAAGTATGTGTTTAATGATGTATTTTGGTATATATATATGAGTACATAGGGTATTGGATGGGAGTCACTAAGATTTGTGTTTCAAAATGTGTGTTAAACTCTCTCTTTTTCATATATCTACAGCGCTCAATTGCTCTCCAGCTATGTCAGCACTTTAAACAATAAAATAAAATAATAAAATAAAACAAAATGCAATCTGCTTCTCCAGCAGTCTTATTGAATGATTGATTTTATTTTTATTTGTGTGCTTGATGCAAACAGAAAATTGTTTCAGCATGCCAAAAATACAACAGTTAGAGTGGGGATGGGGAAAAAAGAGGAATGGGAATGGCAGGGAGAGGAAAACGAGAGGGAAAATGGAAAAGGAACAGAAAAAACGTTCACAGAAGACAACACATTCTGCAATCTGGGTGACATATACAGAATAAACTATATTTCACTTATATAAAGTTGCACTTTGTTTAGTTGATGACTAATTGTGTTTGGTTGATGCCTAATTGGGAGGAATGGGGGCGTCCAACTCCATGCTTTGAGTGCCGCCGAAAACATGTTGGATTTTCAGGATACCCCTTATTAATATTCTTGAGATAAATCTGCATACAATGATTCTAAATGTATGCATATTTCTACTCATAAATATTAATGAAGGATATCCTGAAAACTCGTCAGGATTCCATAGAATCAGACAGATCCAGTATCATATAAAAGGCTGGTAGGCTTCTTTTATTGAAGACTTTTCATGTGAAAAGCAACGTGGAATAGACTTGAATTTAGAGCTGTTCAAGGTAAGACTTAGGATCTTATTCTCTCCATTGACAGCCTTGTTAAGCAGCCAATTTCATCCCAGTTTCATGCTCTCACCACCTGTCATGGAGCATATTCCTTTACTCCCTACTGTATCCCTCCCTTCTCCTGTTTCTTCACATCCCTATGCTTTTCTAGGACATTGAAGAACACCACTCCTCATTCACTGAAACCCTTCCTAAAATCTTCAGTTTGCTCTCTTCCAATTGATGTAAAGCCCTCTGCCCCCTCATTATCTCCAGCAAAAAAACACAAGAGGTGATGGCTGGAAGGTTTAGAATTCATCTTAACCTGTGGCATTTCTCTGGGCAACCCTCCAGACCATCGTTCTTCACCTGCCAAGCCATTACAGAAGGGGAAAGAGCATTTACCAATCAGGTTTGGTCCCACCCAAAAAGAGGTATTCCAGCCAAAACTGCTAGGTCACATCCTGAGACCACAAGCATCCCCAGACATGTTTCGGCCCTCATTATCTCCACCAATTTCCTCTCATGCAAAATTGCAAAGGTTTTCCCCTGAAGCTTCTCATGGCCGTACCTTAGAAAATCTGTATCCAATAATGTTTCCCCATACCTGCATAGTGAAAATCCAAACTCAGAGGTGTAAAATGCTCCTGGTGCTCCCCCCAAGCAAAACACATTCATCTGATCTACTCAAAAGGAAACCAATTTGAATATCCAGCCATCCGGAAACCCCTAACGATGAAAGAAACTACATTTAAGCCCTTAAGGTGTTTTCAACCCCACCCTTTGTTTCCCACTACCCATCTTTGCAATCTGCAAAGATCTAGCCTGGAACTTCTCTAAACAAGATTGCTAGATACTGTTAGATTTTCACATGTGCGTGAGTGATGGGGTGTATACCATCCTCACACATAGTGAATAAAGGACACTGGCGCACGTGCGTTTCCAGTCCAGTTAAAAAGTACAGGAACTAAGGGCCTAATTCATGGAACGTTTCGCGCAGTGAAAACAGTACTTTTACACTGCAAAGTGACTTTGCTGCACAAAAATACACTTTGCACTGCTCTGTGAATCAGGCCCGGTTCAATGTGTTTGTTGGCAGTGCAAACGTGCTGAACGTTCCATGAATTAGGCCCTTAGTGTCATTTTTCTTTTTGATAACACATTGGGCCTCATTCCGAGTATGGCGGTAAGGGATAGCGGCCAACGGTAATGAGACCGGTGGCGGTAATCCCTTACCGCCATACTCCGAGGTTCCCTTTGCGCCCTCGCCCTTAACGCCTGCTTTGAGCAGGTGTTAAAGTCGAGGGCGCAAAGGGGCCTCCAAGCCAATAACGGTGACCGTAATGAACGGTCACCGTTATTTGCATCTTCCCCATTCCCATTGAG
This sequence comes from Ambystoma mexicanum, assembly GCF_040938575.1. Lineage (NCBI taxonomy): Eukaryota > Metazoa > Chordata > Amphibia > Caudata > Ambystomatidae > Ambystoma > Ambystoma mexicanum. Next base: position 1,090,791,491 of record NC_090927.1, read on the forward strand.
CCCTATGGGGGCTCATTTGGGAATGGGGAAGAGCCTTGGTGAATGGGGAATTACCGCCCCGCCAACCTTGGAATGGGGCGGTAATTCCGCCATCCACCAAGGCGCTGCCGGTAGGGTACGGCGTCAACCAAGGCGTTAATAGCGCCATTGGTTAGCGCCGTACTCGGAATGAGGCCCATTTTCTTTTTTTTTTAAACAAACAAACATACAGCAAATGGAAGGTCATTGTCTATTTCCTTCAATCACATGCGAATTGTCGGGAGTGGGTCTATACAATATATAAAGCTGTGCCCCCGTACCCCGGTATGAATGCATAAAAATTACCAAGATGCATCCTGACAAAACAACCTGATCAATTATTGCGAACTGTGTTTTAATGGGCATTCTCCCATCTTTGCCATCTTTTTTGCGCCTTTGCGGGGCATCCTCTGCTGTATACACCCTGCACTCCATTGCAATACAGATGTCTACATCTGTCACCCATTGATCATAACTCGTCAACACCTCAGATCCCCACAGTTGTGCAATGTTCCTTTTTATCAGTGCGGTGGTGGTAAACAGAAACAGTTTTTCATATCTTAACAGTTCAGTCTCACCCTCCACCCCCAGCAGTAGTAGTTTCGGTTCTCTAGGGATTGTTTTGCCCATGACTGTCGATAGTTCATTGCAACATGCTTCCCAGAATTGTTGGATGTGGGAACAGTCCGAGAGGATATGGAAGAAGGTGCCCTCTTCAGTTCTGCACAGCAAGCAGGCCGGATCATTTATTCTTCCCCATTTATAGAGCGCTACTCTGGGGTAGTATATCCTATGTAGTATCTTTAATTGAATCAGCCTGAGTCTTGACGATATAGCCACTTCCCTAGGGAACATCAGCGCAGAGATCCAGTCCTCCGGTAATATAGTACCCACATCTGTTTCCCATTTGGCCTGTAGTCCTGATAGCTCTGTTGTAGCAAAGGAGGTTATGGCACTGTATAAAACTGATGTTATTTTGTGTTTAATTTGTTCTGGAAATAGGTTTCGTTCTATTGGGGTGTATTCCGGTATGTCAGGTAGATGGGTCTGTAGTGCATGGTGCAGGTGGGTGTGATGGTATTGCTCAGTTTGCGGAAGATTGAAGTTGAGCGCTAGATCTGTAAATGGGATTATGTTGCCTTCTTTCACTACATCACCTATTGCCAGTGCCCCTTGCCGCGCCCAGTTCGGCCATTTTGGAAGCTTGTACACTTCCGGGAGGTTCTTGTTGTTCCATAGTGACTGTGCTTGGGACAGCTTGTTTTCCCATCCCACGAATTTGTGTGTGTCTGCCCAGATTCGGGTTAAATGTGATTGCATGGTTGGGGTGGTCGTCAGAGTTTTCCTCTTATAGAGATATTTCATGATGTGTTTTTAGGGGGTGTGTGTCTCTAGTGGTCTGTTATGTGGCACTGAGGTATCTCCATGTAGTTTATCATTCACCACTGCCAACTGGCTAGCCCATTAGTACGTCTGCAGTCGGGGGAGCCCGATTCCACCCTCCCATATGGACCTCTGAAGAGAAGCGAGTGCCAGGCGTGGGTGGCCACTATTCCATAACAGCTTTCGGAGTGTTTGGTCTATTTTGTGAAATTCGTTTTGTGGGATATGTAATGGAGCATTTTGTAATATATATGGGAAGTGGGGCAGGGTCATCATTTTGAAGAGTGCCGCTCTGCCTAGTAGCGTTAATGGAAGGGTTGACTAGTGTCAGGCATTTTCCGTGAATTTTGTCATTACCGGGTATAAGTTCTTAGGTATGTAGTCATTCAGATTGTTTGTGATTTGTATGCCCAGGTATTTGAATTGTTCCCTCTCTATTTGGTAGGGGCAGTGGGTTGGTACTGTTCCTTCTTCCTGTCCTATTGGAAACAGAATGGATTTGGTCCAGTTAACTCGTAAACCGCTGAACGAGCCATACCTCTCCAGCAGAGTTGTCAGTATGGGTCAGGATCTTTTAGATATATAAGCAGATCATCTGCGTATAGGGACACTTTGTCTTCCCACTCATCCGACCAGCAGAAGCCATTCCATGTCCCTGTGTCTTTTAGTATTACTGCAAGGGGTTCGATCGCTATTGCAAAGATCATAGCTGAAAGGGGGCAACCCTGTCTCCTCCCCTTTCCTAATTCAAAGGGGTTGGACACAGATCCGTTCACTTTTGTTACTGCCACCGGTGATTTGTAAAGTAGTTTAACCCAGCTCATGAATTGCGGGCCAAAGCCCATTCTTCGCATTATTTTCCAAATTGCTTCGCAGTTGACTGAGTCAAACACTTTTTCAAAGTGCACTGCAAGCAAGGCTAATGGGCCCTGAATAGTGGTCGCTTTCTCCAATGCTGTGTGTAGCCGGTGTATATTCATACGCGTGGATCTTTGCGGCATGAATCCGCATTGATCCGGGTGAATCAAGGAGGGTATGATCTTCTGCAGTCGGTTGGCTAGTGTCTTTGCTAGGATTTTGTTTCAGTATTGATCAATGAGATAGGTCTATAAGAAGCACGTCTGTCTGGAGGTTTTTCTGCTTTGGGCAATACTACTATGGTGGCTTTTCTGAGATCCTGAGACAAGCATCCCTCTTCGCGTGAGTTTTTGTACATTTTCAACAGGTGTGGCATTATCACATTTGGGCCTATTTTCTTCCACACTTCTATGGGGAAGCCATTTGGTCCCAGGGTTTTCCCGGACTGGAGGTCCGCTATGCCTCTGGATAACTCGGCTTCTGTGATGTCTTTTTCTAATAGGGTCATCTGGTCTGGTTGAAGAGTGGGGAGGGTAATCCCTGATAAGATGGAAGTGTCAATGGGAGAGGTTGGTGTTTTATAGAGCTCGGCATAATAGGTTGAAAAGCCTTCCGCTATGTCCTGGTCTGCCTTTCTTGGTATCACATCTTCTGTTCTGATTGCCCTGACATGGCTGAGGCCGTCATCCCTTGGTTCCAGCCATGCCAGCATTTTGCCCGCTTGTCTCCAGTCTCGTATACCCTGGCGAGCATCGCTATGTGCGCTTGCTTGGCGTTGTCCTGGGCAATATTTTGTAGCTGTTTTTGTGCCAGCTGCAGCACACGGTGCGACTCTGGTTGGTTAAGTGTTAGATGTGCTGCCTCTGCTTTTTGTACTTGTATTTCTGCATCCCTGAGCAATCTGGATTGTTTTTTTCTATGGGCAGTGGTCCAGGAGCTCTCCTCTTAACACCGTTTTATATGCCTCCCACAGCACTATCGGACTTTTGACCGAGGCTGTGTTTAGTTCAAAGTACTACTCCGTGGCATTCTGGATATGTTCCACCAGTTCTGGGACGCCCAGGTAATAGTTATTTAGCCGCCAGATGGGCGGTGGGGGGTGGTCTGTGGTGAGTTCTAACATGAGAGGGGAATGGTCTGAAATGCCTCTGGGTAATAGTTATGCTTCGCTAGCCAGGTGTAGCTCCACTACCGGGAGGAAGAAGTAGTCCAGCCTCGATAGGGAGGCGTACGCTCCAAGGTGGAACGAGTATTCTCTTGCATCAGGGTGTAGGTGTCTCCACACATCTTTCAGGCCCAAGGCGTCAGAAAAGGTAGCTAGTTTAGTGCACGTGGAGGGGTTCTTGGAGCGGATATACGTGCGATCGAGTTCTGCATTCATGACCTCATTGAAGTCTCACCCCATTATCATCAGATTTGAGGGGTCACCAGTGATTATAGGTGTAATGTCATTGATTAAGGAGGTCAGGAGAGTTGGTGGTGCATAGATAGCTAGAATGGATGTGGGGCGTTCCCAGAGGGTTCCGGTTATATGAACGAATCCACCCCCTGTGTCTTGTGTGACTGATAACAGGTTAAATGGCAGCCTCTTATGTATTAGGATGAGTACTCCGTGGGACCCCATGGAGAAAACACAGTGTAGTGCTATGCGGTAGTTAGTCCACTTAAATAAATTACAGTTCGTGCCTGCCAAGTGCCTTTCAGTCAGGAACGCTGCATCTGGCGCATATCGATTTAGCTGTTGTAATACTAGGCGCCTCTTGATGCTGCTACCTAGCCCATTTACATTCCATGCCATGATCCTAATGGATTTGGTATTGTTTCTAATGGGGGGTCCTGTCATTCCAGTTGGGGGGTAGACATGTCAGGATGTGTTGATTGTGCGTTGACATGGTGTATTGCATGCATGTGACAGGAGTTGACGTTTGAGCTAATGTGCATAGTGATTTCCAGACCCATATATTAACACAAGCCTTCCCAGAACAGTGAACCAAGCAAACAAAAACAAACTCCCCTACCCCCTCCTCATACTCTGCCCCAATTCGAAATACCTGTCGCCCGAACATCAGCCGGAGTTTAACTAGAATCTACTCCTGGCTGCACTTAACAACACTTACAACACCCACAGCAAGTCCCAGTGGGCTGTGGGTCTGTATTCAGCTGGGGGTTGGACCCATGGAGGCCGCCGATAGTGTGCCTCCTTGGCAAGGGTGTGGTGTGGTCAGGGATCCCTCGTTACCAGCTCAAGATCCGTGTTGCTCTACGGCACTTTCCATAGTGCCCTATCGCCCCATAATCAGAAAGGTTCCCCTTCAAAAGACACGGGGTGCCCTGTGTTTGGCTATGTGCATGTCGGGCATCTGCATTGGCCCATTTGAGGATCTGCGTCTTCACGAGGATTGTCCTGTGGCTCCAGTATGGGCTACCTATCGGCTCTGTCTCGATTTGCTCGAGGCCGTGGTCTTCTTCCGGGGGCCGGGCCGTTTCTCATCCAGTCCCCCTCGATATGGTTTTCCGCCCACCTCCAAGCTTCCTGCGGGTCAGTGAAGTGTACTCTGGTATCGCGGCGCTGAATCCTCAATTGGGCTGGAAAAAGCAGTCCGTATTTTACGTTGATAGAGTGAAGCTTTTTCTTAAGGTGTTCAAAGGACTGCCTGGATTTTTGAACTTCGCAAGTGTAGTCCGGAAAGAAGGCATTCATGCACAGTTGTAAGTAATGGTTCCCTTCGTTCTAGCCATTTGCAAAATTGCGTCCCTGTCTCGGTAGTTAAGCAGCTTAGCGATTAATGTTCTTGGGGGCGCTCCTGGGATCAGTTTCCCTGCTGGAATTCGGTGTGCCCGTTCTATGGAAAATAATTTCGAGAACGTTCGGGGTGCAAATAGATCTGCTAGCCATTGTTCCAAGAAGAGTTCCGGCAGCCCAAGGATGCGGATATTGTTGCGACGTGATCGGCCCTCTCCCTCATCGACTCGTGCTTCCAATGTTTTAAGTCGAGTCATTGCTTGTGCTAACTGTTGGTGCACCCCTCCAAGGGTGTCCTCCACCCCTGAGATCCGCTGTTCCGGTTCCCCTGTTCTGGACGAGAGTTTCTGGAGGTCGTGGCGGAGGAAGGAAACCTCTGCTGAGATAGTGTCCATTTTGATCTCAATTGAGGAGCGGGAGTTGGCTGCCATCACATCTTTCAGCGTCAACGAGTCCATCGATGGGGATGGGGTTGTTTGGGGCTCTGTATCTGTTGGTACCATTGGATTGCACGTGGCATATTGATCCATGGTGCTTTGTGTTGTCGTCTTTTTGCCTTTGTCTTTCCCCATGGCACCGCAGGTCCCCTCTTAGGTGCTGGGGGATGGAAGGCTGCTTTTATTTAGTCTCTGGGGGCTCAGTGGCAGTGGTAACTGCGTCAGATGATCACCCGGTGCATTGTTGTGGACTCTGGTGCGCCACAGTGGTGCTGTGGCGCTCCCTCTGTCCAGCTGGCCCAATCAGCACGGGGGCCCCGAGGCTCCTCAAGTGTTTACAGGGGGGCGGCAGTAGATAAGAGACCTTCCCCGTCTCCTCCAGGGGAAGTGATTCCAGTGAGAATTATGCTTATGGGCCTCTATGTTCGCCACTGCCGGGAGGCCTGTGAGACAGAGGCAGGCGCTTTGCTTAGTGCAGGGGCCCAACTTTGTCCCGGGATAACATGCGCTGTCTTCAGGGCAGTGCAGAGCTGTTCCCTCACCCAGGAAAGTACCTCGCTCGCCGGGAGAGGCACCAGAAGAGGGGCTTTTGCCACGGTATCCTGAGGCCCGAGGGCTGGGGGTAGGTTCGTGGTGGATAGCGCCGGAGGGGCCCTCCTCTGGAGATCCACTCCCGGGTTTGTTTATTCACTTTGCACACGGGGAGATGCGACACTAACCTCTGAGTCCGTGGTCAGGCAGCTGCTACTGTTGGGTTCGCCGGAGGAGCGTGGCACGGTTCGGGTGGTTTCTGTGGCCCTTGAGGTCAGAGTGGGGCACCTTCAGGGGTCTTGATGCCGCTGTATGTCAGGTCCCGGCGCCGGTGTATGATGCCGGGGGGAGAGCTCCACGGCTCGGAGCTCAGCAGTCCGAGCTTGTTCAGGATATGTCTCGGGACGCTTTGTGTGGTCCGGGGGTTCAGGATGCCCACTATAGCGGTCGGCTCTGCCCGTTGGTTTTACACCCTGAGAGGGAGGGGGGCCACCGCAATCCAGGGCCAGTGACCCGGCATTTTCGTCCGGCAGCACCACGCTGTCTCGGGCGCGGGGACCCACACGTATTATGCGCCTCCGCTCTTCAAGCATTGCCTGCACTGGGTCTGGAATCACCTGTCTCCGCTCCTTCACCACGGGTCTTGGCGCAGGCTGCTGTCTGGGCTGCTCCGTCCCCTCCCCCACAGCTACTGGGCTGCAGCGGCTATCTTGGTGAGGCCTTGGTGTCTGGAGGGAGAAGATTTCACTGCGTATTTTGGGAAAGGCGCCTCGGTCGGGCTTCTGACTTCGGTCGGAGCTGCAGCACCCTACTCCTCCTCCGTGGAAGTAATTTGAGGGAGATTTGTCCAGCCAAGGAGGATATTACACAGGATATTTTATGGTGGTCCGCGGGAGCAGTCGGGACTCACGTCCTCTCTGCTTGTATGCTGGCCACGCCCCCCCTTTAGTGTCATTTTTGATGCTCCCTGCTGCAGCACCAAGTGAAGCAGCGGGTTACCTCATGCAGTTAGACTATATTTGGTTATATTAAAATGGGGTCCCGTTAAATGGGAAGGCATCCCTCTCACTATTCCCCTTGCCCCTTGGCCCATAATAGTGCCTTGAATGCATCTCGCCTCACTTTCAAGCGCCTAGGGGGGTGGTACGGGGCTGTCGCCTTCCCAACACTGGCATAATTTTCACCGCCAATGCTGCCTTCTGTCCCTTCCTCTTTCTGCCCCTTTCCCTCAACTGCACCCCAGTTCCACGCTCTTGTACACAGCAAATGGGTCCGGCTCTCCCTTTGATCCCTGGTGAAACAACTCAATGGTGTGTTTTGTCCTTCACTTGCGCTAACATCTATGGCGTGACCACTCTCCTCTCAAAAGAGCTTTCGTGCATAGATGGTGTGGGCGCATGGGCTTAGACTTTTATCCTTGTTCAGGAATTATACATGGATTTACCAAATGTATGTAATGTAATGTACGGTCCCTTCTGCCCCTGTTGGTGGCCTCGCAAAAGTGGTAATGGCAAAGAAAGACACTAATACCCCCCACACACGTAGTTACCACGGATTCAAATTGAATGGAGGCATCTGAGAAAATATGTCAACACAACTATTAGGCTAGTGCCAGTTTAAAAAGGTCGACAAATAACAATTTGTCTTATGATCCCAATTCTCCTGCTTGCCATTATCCTGGCGATACCCCTTTTTGTTTGACGTGACACTCAGTGACCCTTCCGTTAATAGATCTCATTATATTTTCTCTGCGTGGTTCTCCCTGTTCGTGTGGCATTTGCTGCCACCTTACTTCATCAGATAACACCTGTGCAAATGACAAAGAGTAACTCAGAGGTGCAAGCCGGTTTGATTGCCAGAGAAGCTCTTCTTTGTTCCAACTCACACGGAAGGCAGAAAAGCAAAGGAAAGACAACACTCCCTATTCCGATTAGGAGTGTCGCACGTCACGGGGTTGGGAGATTTGATTGATATTTAAATGTCAAGCTGAAAACAGGTTTACCAAAGGGTCATGGAGCTGAGGTAAAACAGAACTTGTTGGGCAAGTCCCCAAATAATGAAAATGTGCCAAAGACTATAGTTTCGAAGTGTGTGGTTGTCAATTGCATTTTACTTTTATAGGCATGAATTCAGCAAATATGTAGGCTCTACATTCAGAATAATTATTATGAAGGTTCCAAAAATATTTTCAAGTTAATGTTTAAGACAAACTATTCAACACAATCTAAAGACTTTTTAAAACCGCTTTAAAGGTCTTTTTACTCTGCTTCCAGCATCATGTGTCTGTAAATACTAACTTGCATACATGTTTTGAACTTCTAATGTATGTACTGATCGTTTGGGCCCCCCTGTATTAACGGCATACTGCCAAGGTCAAAACTATTGCCTTTATGCTGACTGATTGTGTAAAGAAAATACAATCAACTAAATAAAGAGCAGGGTATTGCTTATGATAAAAGAAAGTTGCAGCTACATAAAGGCAGCAGTGTAGGAATGTTTGAAAGTGGGAGCTTTACCGCATTTTGTAAATGAAGCACAATAAATTGTTCCATGCCATTTCAACAAAATACATTACTTCGTGGTAATTTACTTTGTGGAAAACACTTCGATTTTTTACTTAGAATTTCTTTTTGATGGGGGGTGGGTTTAAAGGCCTCCATACACCCTTCCACTTCACTGCCCCTGCACCCACCCCTCTGCACCCCTTTAACTCCTTAAATCACAAATACCACAAAGTATGTTAATGCGTGAAAACAACAGGAGACCCAATAAATACATGAATGAACACAAGAATTAATGAATGAATGAATTAATGAATGAACGAACTAACGAATGAACAAACACATGACTATATCCTCGACTACCTAAAGCTGGTCACCAGTACTTTAAGCTGGGGATAAATATGTAAAAATAGGAGGGAGCCCATGATGAGATGGAGGCGTGGATGACAGAATTGATTAATAACTGTGTGAAGGAAATATATAAATGTATATAAATGCATCATGGAATGTGGAACCCAGTGGCCTAGGTGTTCCAAGTGGGACAGTCAGGACGCAGGATGGGAGCCCTAACTGGAAAGATGCTACTGTACTGCTCTCCTGTACAATCTTCCTAACTTACCCTGTAACTAATAAAGCAGCTCTTAAAGCACTTACCTGGCTCCAGAGGGTTCCTTACATGAATGGTGCTCCATCTGGTGAAACCTGTGTAGAGGAGGTCCCAAATAAAACCTGCACTCCAGTCGCCCATTTTGAAATACCAGGAACGTTCCCACCAAAATGTGTGACGTATGTTGAGCAGATAAATCAGCAGAGAGCCACAGTAGGGCTCTGCCCAGTACGTATCAGAAGAGCAACACCTATTGAAGTACTGATACCAAGAAACCCATGGACAGTGAAGTATCCATTGAGGAAACCTTACCAGCAAATGGGACGAAATGAAGATTGCCTAAGTACAGTCCCGGAAGAAACCAAAAAGGTCTTAATGGAAGAAGAATGGTGACGTCACAAGGACCCGGACTGACGTACAAGTAGAAGAAATGACAACCCGAGAATGACACCCAGAGACAAAACGCCATGAATAAGGATATCGTGAACCCAAAAGGGGAGAACGATGTTGAAATACAAAGAAGCATAAGCTGTAAACAGGATGAAGATATTCAACCAGTTAACACTTGTACATATGCTTGGAACCACAAGAAAGTTAAGAAAACAATGCGACTTGCAATGCTAAGTAGAATAGTGCGGCAAGCACCATTATACATAATCTACCTCAAAACTAAGCACAGTATTATAAGTGTAACTCCACTTTGCAAACAAAGCAGAATCAACCCAGATTACTAAAGGCCGAATGAGCAGAGCTTCATATTCTAACAAAACGAGAAGAGACGGCTGAATCGAAACTCGACAGATGCAACTCGTGCCACGAGAGCCAAGGTCATACCAATAGAAGGAACAAACAGTAGCTACATATAATTGAAACTTAAGAACAAAATATCCCGTCTCTGAAAGGTCAAGATGAGGAGGCGTAGGCAGGTGGCAAGCTGAATAAGAATCAAATGCACAAATTGAGAGAAACTAGCCAAATTCACAGTGTGGGAAGCACGTGACCATCTGAGCGAGGAGAAGCACGAGTTCACACCTATGCTTGGCATCCGCCCAGGCAGAGATATCAGAACTTTCCCAGACAGAAGATGCAGTTTTCGAGGCCAACCACAGTAACATAATTGACACATAGGGGGTCATTCCGAGTAGGGCGGTAAGGGTTAACGGTCACCGGTAACGAGACCGGTGCCGTTAAACCCTTACCGCCCTATTCCGAGTTCCCTTTGCGGGTTGGTACTTAACGCCTGCTTTTTGCAGGCGTTAAAAAACCAACCCGCAAAGGGACCTAGGAGCTAATTACGGCACCGTAATTTACGGTGCCCTAATTAGCGCCTTCCCCATTCCCATTGAGCCCTATCGGCCAAAAATGGGAATGGGGAAGGGCCCATGGTGAATGGGGAATTACCGCCCCCGCCAACATTGGAATGGGGCGGTAATTCCACCATTCACCATGGCGGAGTCGGAAAAATAACGGTGTCAACCAAGGCGCTAATAGCGCCTTGGTGAACGCCAGGGTCGGAATGAGGCCCATAGTTGTTGAAGTAATGATTGATTGTAACCTCAATTGGAGAAAGGCTGGGTAACTAGGGGGCACCCTGCACCTGGCTGACCATTCTGCATGCTGCTAAGCAAAGTGGAAATGTATGCATGGGGTTGGTGCCAACCCAATCAGATTGAACCAAATAATCTAGGGTCCTATAGTTAGTAGAACCAATGGGACGTCATACTTTTAGTGACATCTACAGTAGTCATTTTTGAGGGAAGGGCTTAGACACCCACCTGACAGTGTTTACCGAATCCCCTCACTCCGTTACCATATACAGATATAATACCTATATTAAAGTTACCCTTTCCTAACCAATATAATTGCATATTAACTTTTGAGTGTTATACATCAATTATGATGAGTTTTCAGTATACATGCTATGATTTTTATGAAGCTCATTGGAGTTGTAGCGAGAAGGACAATCGCATCACTGCTGATTTCCATGACTCCCCGTTTTTGTACTTTTCATTAAATGGACTCCCTTTGCCAAACCATTGAGTTGTCCTTATTGATTGGTGTTGGAGTAATAAATCTGCATCCCCATCCATCTCAAGGGTGCAGCTATCTCGTCTTAAAGTACTTCCAGATCAAACCTCGGCTCTATGGGCCAGCTGGGGGTCTCCGGAATACACTTGGTAGCAGAGGATGGTTTATCGATTATCGATTATTGATTAGAATAAGACACCCATTGACCGTCGACATAAAGTAACTCTAGGTCTTCGGCAATATCACAAGTCCTTTGCCATTCAGCTGAGTAGGCCGTGAAGCTCCCCGTAGACGGTAGTGTGTAAGAAAAACTGCAGACCAGGGCCTGAAGGGACCCTTGTTCCCCACGCTATCCCTTCCCATTCCTACGGGGCAGCTGAGCGCATGAAAAGCCGAAGAAGGCGGTAACAAAGGTGGTGATCTCGAGGGTTCAGAGAGGAACCATGCGAACGGTGAATGAAAAAGATTGAATGTTTTTGCAAAAGTGCATGCCCTAGAACAAGTAAAGGGAAAAGGTAACAGAGGGAGGTGGGAAAAAACGAAATATAGTTAGATGTGGAGAAGAATGTATACATGTAAGGGGATAATGACTCAAGAATAATTTAGTAAATAAAGGTTACCGGGGAGGACACCCGAGAAAAGAGAGGTTACTGGGGAAGACACCCGAGAAGTGAGAGGATTTGCCTTATTCCTATGCTTTTAATACAAGCGGCTAGAAGAAACGTGTACCCAGAGTCCCAGCTAAAGAGCGAACAATTAGACTACCACGACGGTTAAAGATGTTGTGAAAGGGGTACGTTTAGATACCATGAAGGGGTAATGATTAGGGGCAGAGATATCTGTGACCAGCTGGTGTTCGTCTAGTCTGTTAAGCGTCTGTCTTACATGTTTTTTGTTGTGACGTCATACATCAAAAACATTTCCTTGAGAAAACTGATTTAAATTTTACACGATTGAATAGCTGAGATAATATCGCATATGAATGTATATTTTTCGAGTAAATTAGAAGGTATGTAAATGTTGTGAAAAATTTGGATTGGAACTTGCAGTGTTTGGTGCTCGCTCATATTGTTGGAACTGTTTAAGCCATGCAAAAGTGTTGAAGAAGAAGAAAGGGAACAGATTTAATTATGGAAGACATGACACCATTGACACACTTGTGCAAACAGTTGCCGAAACACGCACCCGAACTGAAGAAATACAGTACAGAGTGGGTTAAAGGAACCACCCACAAGATGGTTATGCCATGTCCACAGGGTGGGTCCTTATCTAAAGCCGTCTTGCAACACATGACGACCTATTTGCATGCCACATACACGGGCAAAAAGTTAGACAAACGCCTCGCTGTTCTAGAACTTTCGAAAATGTATGAGCAGGGAAAGGAAGAGGAGCCGCCAATAGATTGGATACTTAATGTATGCACAGAGGGGGTGAGATGCCTACTGTGCCACCCGCCCCATCCGAAACAAAGGGTGAAGAAAGTTAAGATGAGGGATTATGCCCACTGAGAGAACTTAAAGCAGCCACAGGGCATAGCAACCCCGTATATGAGTCACCTTCGCATAGTAGTGGCGAAAATCAAGAGAAAGATGACGATAAGGATATTGCCTCCACAGTCCTAAAGGACAAGGGGAGACGCGATGATGAAAGAAGGGATCAAGCACAGACAAGCGCATCTCTCAACAAAGAGAGAGAATGGAAGAAATGGAAGGGAGACAAAGACAGAACTGATGAGATATCATTCGCAAAAAACGAATGGATGGGAGGACACATTTTATTGAAACTTGATGGCAAAGGCATTGATGACGTGAAACAAAAGGAGAGGTTAGCTGATGTACAGAGAAAAGGAAAAGAAGAGAGTTAAGAGACAAAAAAATAAGAAAGAAAGACAGACAAAGGTGAGAAAAGCCATATCGCGAAGAGAAAAAAAGACTGCTTGATCGCAAACAAAGAGCAGCAAATGATCATGATAGACAGGAACAGCAAAGGTCAGAGGAAGAGCAAAGAATATGAGAGAAAAGAATAAAGAGACAAAAAGATGAGGAAATTCGAAGGGTAGATGAACGCAGAAATGAAAAGAAAAAGGAAGAAGAAAGAGTAAGAGAAGAGGCGAGGAAGCGCAGAGAATTCGATGACGACATAGAAAGTAAGTGGAGACAGAGAGCACGCGATCTTGATTATCTGGGGAGAGAGGTTAGGAAACCCGCTCCAGTAGAAGATTGGGAAGACATAGAAGAATTTTTTCCTGCGTACGATTCAGTACCAGACACGTCTAGGGCAAATATGGAAGATGACCTTGACACCAGAAGCATCGGAGAAATGATCAATAGAATATATAATGAAATGGGGTTAGAACAAACACCCCAAGGGGAGGGGGAAGACGAGTGTCTGGTGAGCACTCAGCTTTACGATACTGAGGATGTCTCCCGAAGTAGTGGGAATAGCGACCTATCCTTGGATAGACTACAAATAAGTAGGAAAAAAGAAGACACGAGAGGTGGCACTAGTTGGGCACAGACACTGTCCGACTCGGAAAGGGAGGAGCGTGAGGAAAATGAGGAAGAAAGACAGAGCGAAAGGCGACTTCCAAGAGAAAATGGAATAAGATGGTCAGACACTATCGAGTCTGCACCGAGGGCATCAGAGTCAGCCACACAGTCTGGCCGACATGAAGAAGTATCTCACGGTCAGAGGGTGGTGTCTTCACCGCTCTATGTAGACATGCTCCGGACATTGCCAGGCAGACGGCAATGCAGGAATATTACCCCTGCAATAGACAGGAGAACAATGAGGGAAGAGAGAGAGGGCTATGCATCCCAATTTCCGTTTATCGAGAAAGGGGGAGTAAGACCACAATATATTCCATGGCCACACATGGATCGAGAACATTTGAAAAACAAGCTTCCAATACTGACATCGGGAGCCAGAAAGTGGATACATGAGTTAGAAAAAATGACAGGAGGGAACACGTTAGCCATAGGGGACATCAAGGGTCTCCTAATATCCATACTTGGTGAGAGAGCAGACGATGTGTGGGCACGAGCAGGCTACCCTGGTGTAACCACAATTAATACCGCACATGACGGAGCTCCATTTAACAATTGTAGAGCCACAGTATGGAAAACGCTACAAGTGCTGTACCCAAACACTTCCGATATGGGAGCTATAATGACACCAAAAATGAAGGAGTCTGAAGATCCGTTAATTTATATACAGAATTTTCAAGACGCCTGGGTGCTCGAGACTCATGAATCTTGGACGAAATCTATACCTGTGTTCTACCATATGTTGTGCCAAGGGCTGCCAGAGCCAGTACAGAACCAACTCAAGAAATTGGTGGGAATTGAGGCCAAGCCTTGAGCCGAAATACAGCTGACTATCATGCACTATTGCAAACTGCTACAAGAAAAGAATTGCAAAAAGGAAGCTGCACGTAAGGGTGAGGAAGTGAAATTGGTGCAGAAGAAATTGTCAAAATATGCTTTTGAGGGTGCCATGATAACTAGCACAGCTGAATAGAGCATGCAGCAGGTGACTAATCCAAAGCAGAATAATCAGGTCAATACAGGGTTTTACCCCAGGGGAAGAGGATTTAGGGGATGGGGATGGCGGAGCAATCAGGGAGGTTACCAAAATAATCAAGGAGGTTTTCAAAATAATCAAAATGGTAATCAAGATATGTCAAATGGGCAAATGATCCGACCACCACCAGTATGTTGGTTGTGTGGAATGACAGGGCACTTAGCTTGCACATGCAGAACCTAAGGCATGTTGCAGAACGGCCAAGGGACAGGGGCAGGCGTGGCAAATGCACCTGCAGTTTTACAGCAGGGTATTGCACAGAATCACACAGTGCAACACCAAGCGCCATTAGCGCAATAAGGCGTGCAACCTCAGAGCATGGGGAATTTTCCACAAGGACAATCCCAACAAGCACCATTGCAACTATCACAGACTATGAGCACAGGGCTGACCACGAACCCTTGGAATGGGAAGTAACAATGGGAATGGGGGAAATCCACCAGCACACAGTGGGCCAAAATTGTATATGGACTAGGACAGCTCACTGGGAACCCTGATGTGTTCTATCCTATCAGTGACACCAGACCCTCACAGGGAACCTAGGGTGGATGTAGTTAAAGGGGATAAAGAATATTCCTTCCTAATTGACACAGGTGCAACACGCTCGTGCATACATGAAGGCAATAGGCCATGAAGGCACTGCCATAAATACTCAGAATTTTACAGGAGCGACAAGTCGTGTTCCCTTCACAAATGCACTTCCAATCTCTATAGGAGAATGTGAAATGAATGTTCCTTTAAGATATTCACGTCAGACCCCAGTAAACATTTTGGGTAGAGATTTAATGGCAAAGTTAAACATGACAATCTTGTTCACGGAGGAGGGCATAGTATGTTCAACTCCAGGAATGCACTATTCAAATGTATGGGAGATAATCAGAACATACGTGGGACACACATCCATGAGGGCTATACAATTAGAGCCAAAAATATTTGCATATGGTATGCGTGTGCTTATGGCAGGATTGCCAGGCCTTGCAGACAGAATCATGAGAACCCCTGATTAATTCCTGTTCAGGCCAAGAATACTGATGCACGAGGAAAAGGGACAAGTATTTCCCTTGATGATACACAAAGGTGCAGTACGATGGAGAATTGCCTTGATTGAAGGTTATGATGACGAGGGCCGACAATGGTGCACAGTGATGGTCATTGAGGAAGGATATCGATTGACTGAAGTCACTGATGACGATCTGTTTGAAGAACAAGCAGATATGGGAGAGACAATGGTGGAAATGAGTCTCACCTTTTCGGTGAAAATTATCAAAAGAGAAGTACCTCAGAGAATGATGTTGGCACGAAACCGTCCAGAATATTTTGATGATGACATGGCCCAGATGCCTGTCTCGGTGTGGACCACAGGCCCCTATGACGTAGGCCTTTCGAAGGGGGTTGGAGAAGTGAAGATTAAATTGAAACCAGGAGCTATTACCCCAAGAGCAAGACAATATCCTATGTCCAGAAAGGCAGATGAACGGATTTTTAAGACAATTTCGGCTATGAAGGAGCAGGGCATCTTAGTGATGTCAGAGTCGTTATGCAATACTTCGGTTTATCTGATCAAAAAATCAAAGGGGGTGTCTTGGAGGCTAATCCAGGATTTACGCCCAATAAATGATATTGTTGAGGCCGAGTTCCCTTTAGTCCCTAACCCGGTTACAATTCTATGCAATATACCTGTTGAGGCAAAATATTTCATGGTGATTGACTTAAAAAATTTATTTTTCTCAATCCCTTTGCACCGTAACTCACAAGATCTTACGTCATTCCCATTCAGACAGATGCATCTGAAAAGCACAAGACTACCCCAGGGGTATTGTGAGTCTCCATCTATTTTCAACAGAGTCCTGCAGATGGACCTAAGCAATATTGCACTAAAAATTGTCGTCCTGCAATATGTAGATGACATCTTAATTTGCAGCACAACATAAGAGCAATACAGGTACGATTCTGTTCAGCTATTGACTATACTGGCAGAGAAAGGTTATAAGGTTGACAAGGAAAAGTTACAATATTGTCAACAAGAAATTCTGTACATAGGCCAGCTAATCACACATGAAGGAAACAGAGTGACCCCAGAAAGGGCTGATGCCATACTAAACATGGTTAAGTCACACACGATAAAATAGATGCAGAGCTTTCTAGGCCTATGCAACTACGTTAGGGTACAGTTCTAAGTTACTAAGCCTTTACTTCAGGCTCTACAGAAGGCCCAAGTAACAAAAGAAAAGATCAAATGGTCTGAGACCATGGAGAAAGGATTTGCTGAACTCAAAAGAGCTATTTGCACATCACCAGTTCTAGGGATCCCCAATTATGCAGAGGAATTTTACCTGTTTTCACACACGAATGGCAGCGTTATGACGCCAGTGCTCACACAGAGAACCACGTTGGGGTACAAGCCCCGGGCATACTACAGTGGGAATTTGGACCCAGTAATGAGAGGACATTTTCCTTACGAACAAAGTTTATCTGCCGCAGCGTTTGCCATAGAGAAGGCTACAACCATTGTGATGGGATGCTCCATGATGTTGTACGTCGAGCATTCACTATTTGCCATTCTAGAGAAACCAAAGGGCACATTGACATCTCAGAGAGCTTCTGCTTATGAAGTGATCATATCAGATGCATCGATTAAGATAGTCCGATGTAAGATAGTGAACTCAGCTATGTTTATAGCAGAGCCAGTCACTGAAGGAGAGCCAACACATGTGCGAACTATGAAGAATTCTATGATGAAATCCCCAGGGTGAAAGAAAATGCCTTAGCAGGATGAGAGATCGTCTTCATTGACAGGTCTTCGATGATCAATCAAAGTGACGGATAAAGACATACTGGCGTTGCTGTAGTAAAACACACAGCAAATGGAGACTTTCGAGTATTTATTAGTGCACGAATACCATCTCATTATTCAGCACAGGCTGCAGAATTATTGGAGTTGATACTCGCCATTGAGAATCACGCAGACCAGGAAGTAAGGGTGTACAGTGACTCTGCCTATGTGACGTCAACAGTCCACGCAGGCTTAGCATGCTGGAAAAGGAGGGGCTACCTCCGAGCGGATGCAACCCAGTGCAGCACGCAGCCTTATTGGACAAGCTAATCAAGGCACTACAGCTCCCAGTGGGCAAGGCGGCTGTGAAATGCGCTGCCTACACAAAAGGGACAGATTTAATCTCATGCGAAATCAAGCAGCAGACACGGAACCCAAGCGTATGGCATCCAAAAGCGAAACGATCATAGAAGTGGAAGTTATCCATGCCAACGAACGAATGATGGTTACACGGACTGCACCTGAAATTTACAGTAATTTGGGGCAAACACAGCTAATGGAACTCCAAGGGGAGACACCACAGGAAGAAAAGAAGCTTTGGAAACGTCAAGGGTGTTCTTTAAACCCCTCTGACAGCTTGTGGCAACAAGACAGCACTGGTAAACCAGTAATGCCTGTAGCCCTATTAAAAATAGCACTGGAACAGTTACATTATCCAGCATATATGACAAAAGAGAACCTATCAGCAACTCTCGCTTAAGACTGGTTCATACCGAATTTAGCTGAGCATGTTGCATTCTTTATAGTGAACTGTATAATCTGCCAGCAATTCACGGCTGGGCATACATTAAAAGTAATGAGAGGAGTCATCCCAAGGCCAAATGGGCCTTTTCAGCACTTGCATGTCGATTAGATTGACATGATTCAAGTATGTAACAATACAGATACTTAATTGTTGTGGTGTCCATTCTCTAGATGGATTGAGGAAGGTCCATGTACATCCCCAGACCTGTGCGGCCACATTTTTAGTGAGAGAGGTGTTCCCCTGGTGGGGGGTGTGCGAGGTCATGAGATCAGATATTGGCCCTCACTTTGTTAATGCAACATTCAAACAGATTAGCTTGCTGCTTGGTATAAAGCAGAAGTTCTCGTCGGCGTATCATCCGCAAGGTAATGGGATCTGTGAGAAGCTCAACGGCTTGTTAAAGGAAAGGATAGCCAAGTTGAAGCTGACTCTAAGAAAGAGATGGTTGCACTGCCTTCCTTTGGTACTGTATGCACTTTGGAACCAACCCGGTTCTGTCCATCATCTTATGCGACACGAGATAGCCACAGGAAGAAGAATGAGAACTCCCTTGACACCCCGAGATAGATCTAAGTGTGATGCCCAGTCAACAGGAGAAATGTTAGGGTCTGAGATGCACTATGAGATGCATGACATCTTGCCTTACTGTAATTTCAGACCAGCTGCAGCGACAACGAAAAGGGTGCAGGGCAGCACGGAACACAGAAGGAGATACTACTTCAGACACAGCTCTAGGACTTTGTGTTCTATCCATTTTCACGGGAGACGCCATCCTTGTGAGGAATCATACAAGGAAAAAGTAGGATGGGCCTAGATTTAACGGTCCCTTCACGGTGGAGGACTGTACCCCATCGGCAGTGAAACTACAAGGCAGGAGAGCTTGGATTTTTCTCGGCGATATAAAACCCTACATCGGAGAAGGCCCCCTGCCTGCTCCCCAATGAGAGGAGTCGATGAGCGATAGGGAAGAACCACAGCACGTGCAGACGAGATCCATGATGAGGAAAAAGGACGCATGACCAGCCAAACCAAGACAAATAACTTTTTGCAAATTGTGGCTTAAATTGGACCCTTCCTCTAAGCAAAAAAGGGGATAAGGACATCAAAACGGACACTCTGTGCATCCTAGTTGCAGGGTGAAGAAGATAATTGCATGTATAAGCCACAACACAGTCTGTTGACTTTGAACTTTGGACTGAGGCACACTCAAGCCGAGGACACTTACATTGGAAGCAACAAAAATCCCCGACTCTTTTCACACCGAGACCCTATTCAGAATCACTTATGGTATCCCGCAGTAATGACATCGCCAAGGATGTGGTAACCTATTTTGATCTAGTGCTCAGATCATACCCGTCATTGGTAGGGAGGCTCACCAATGTCACTGACTTTCTTCAAGATCCTGAAAATGAAAAGATAATAAAGAGATTGCTTACTGTCATTGCCAAACAGTTTCTCCTATTTCCAGAGCACAATGAGAAGGAACCAAATGTCCCAAACACAGACAGAAATAAATGAGCTTATCAACACATTGTTCTTTCGCATAATCGAAGACTGTCCAGCTCTTGTCGGAAGAACAACAGACACACTCACGTTTCTTCGAGACCCAGCAAATAAAGAACATTTAAGCCAACTTTTAAATAAAATTGTGATCCTAGTTGCACTCCACGTGACCGGGCAGTGCAGACATTGTTTACATCAAGGAAAGAACATATAATCCTGAACCTCAGCAAGACAGGACAGATGTCCCTGTCACCAGAGGACAGCAGGTTGGCTCACAACATCCTATTTCGCTTAGTCACTGACTTTCCAGAACTAGTGGGGAGACCAATCAGTGTTGACATCCTCACATTTATCCGAGATCCAGTTAATGATGCTCTTGCATGGAATTGTGCTCCAAGTAGAAGTCTCTAACCATCAGCAGAACTATCTGAGGAGATTCTAAAAGCCTTCCGCCGAGGGACAGATCGAGGAAGCGATGTAAAGGACTTCACTTATTACATTTGTTGTTATTTATTCCTTATTTCTTCATACTGATCAGCATATATTATGTCCTCAGGACTGAAGCAAATCCAAGGAGTGGACTCGGAGCTTACTTACTTTGAACATGAACAGCAAAAGGACTTACTGAAGTGTTAGTGATTTGATTTTCCCCATAGTCTAGCAAAGGAACTGTATCCTGAAATAAGAGACTATTTGTCACCCGCAAGAGGGAGGACACTTGTGGAAACCCCTGAGACCCTTAACCACACAGTCCTAAAGACAATATTGTGTAAAGGAATGCAATAAAACATTGACATTTGGGTAATGATCGAGATGGGGGTCCAGAGCAGCAATCTGGTCCTATCACAGGAGGAGAGACAACCAAGCTTCTCTGGAAGTGAATGCTGCCACCTGACATACAGGGGCATAAGGTATTTATGTATCATATTCATCATTGTTTTACTGTCATTAACAATCAGAACTGCATATTTTATTTGTGCACAAAGCATTCCAATTCCAGTGCACCCACCTAATGATGCTCGCATGAAACCCACAAAAGCACCCAGTCCTTACATAGTCATTCCAGTCCCTAGAAGATCTGATGATGGAGTGAATGAACTTGAAATGGATGTGATTAGCAATGATACACACACACTTGTGGTAACAAACAAACAGAAAAGCCAGAGACAGGGTCGGCAAAGAATAAATGAAGAAAGGTTCTGACAACCACACGCATGCAAACACTGAATGCACACAAAACAGGCCTAGTGTCAATGACTGCAGAACCACAAGCCAAAACAGTAGAAAAGAAGAGACTGCTTGCCACAAGAAACTCCACAACAGACATTGTGGATAGACAAGAGGAATCGGAAAAGAAACCAACAGAAATTGAAGAATAAAACCCAAAGACAGTGGTAACAAACATATATGTTCCAACACAAGGGACAAGTACAAGTTCTACAACACAACCATACACCGGACCAGCGCCAGGACGGTTGGAATGGACATTTGTAACCAGCAGGAGAAGGATGTATGAAGAGAGGGAAAGAGCTGCCAGAGGTTTGTCCACTCAAATGGCGCAGATGAGGAAGCCTGCACCATCGACCAGGATACCTGAGAATCCTCCAGCAAGAAAGAGCCATACAGAGGCTTTTAGGGATGTAGTTATAGCAAACTACAGGAGAACACTAAGAATCAAGAGAAGCATGCATGGAGATGACAATGAACTAAACGATTACCTGGACAGCACAGCACATTTGGGAAACAACATTTGGTACCAGCATATGAAAGAAGTTGGAAGACGAAATTCAGAAGGAGAATGCTTTGTTTGTGCACTCCTACCATACATCATGGGGAAATCTAAGATCTTCGTAGCTGTAGAAATTGATGTCCAGACAGCACATTGTCTGTCACATGTAGCAATGTGCAAGACCAGAGGCTAGTTCATGGATAGTGATGCCTCATTAATATGGGCAACTGAAACAGCCTATACCGAGGAAGATGATTATGTTCAAGACATTAAGACAAGAAACAGAGCTCATACTAGGATGTGATCAGGTACGAGAAGCCTGGAGTTAAAGGAGCAGGAATAAGATGGGAAGTGAACCCGAGACTAAATGTCCAAGGATAAACTCCAGAGGAAGCTTGAAAGTGGAGGAATAGAGCCCAAATGCAGATTTGGGGAACAGTGCTTTCACCAGATGGGTGTGAAAAAGGAGTGGTGATTTGCAGAGCCTGCGTGATTACTGGACTCTACAAAGAAAATCTTGACATCGTGCAGAATGGCTGCAAGCCATTGTGGCTGAAACTTGCAAAACTATTGACATGGGTCGAAGACAGAGGAGGACCCTTGCAGATAGTGCCTCTAGAAAGCCCAACATTCTGCTTCAGGAATAATGGCACTAGAAAGATGTGAGAGAATAAGAACTGTGGAAGAGTTTTTTACGCTCCAGGAATGGTGCATGGAACTTCAGTAATTATGGATCACTATTGGGCATGTGGATCCAAGGCATACATCAGACTGCAAAGAGACTGGGGAGGTATATGCACAATAGTGAATATCCACGTTCCAGCACTGGTGATCCGGAAAAGTGACCTGAATATTGACAGTTTCCCGAAAGCAGATGCTCACCTGAGGAAGAAGAGGTCTGTGGAACTGATAACTCGGTTGAAGAGAGAGAATTACTTCTCTGCTAAATCAGAAGAAGCCTTTCATGCAATCCCATTTGAACACAGGCTGTTCAGCCTCACCTCATCAGTGTTTACAACGATTTTTATGCCAAGGATCCAAATTGGAGTAAATACTAAATGGTTGCAGATAACCAGATGGGAGTTACTGCAGACAATCAACACGACCATAAAAGGATTCAATGCGATCAAGGAAGAGCTGAGAGCCATTCGACCGATAACTCTTCAGAACTGATATGTCCTTGACATGATCACAGCCATGGATGGAGGAGTTTGTGCAAAAATCGGAGAATCATGTTGCACATTTAAACCATCTCACGATGAGGAGAATGGAACCTTAAAGGATAGTTCCGGGACTTTTTTTTTATTGTCCCTACGGGTCGGCCATGTGTTTGTAAGCATAAATCGGTAGATCGTAGGAAACTTTCCTATGGACCTTACCCGACTTTTCGCCCATTATCGCACTCGAAATCAGCCTCCATTTTGTGATAATCCTATCATTCCGCCGCATCGACCTGGCTCACCTGCCTTTGCGGCACTAAATCAAATCCCCCGCCCCTGAAACAGACTTTATCAAAACATTCATATTCCCCGCCTCTATCCGTGACGTGACTGTGCTGCGTAGGCAAACGCGCCCAGGCGTCTTCTACGCGACTCCACACAGAACCCGGAAATCAACACAGATCAGCTCACAACACAGCGCGCCACAATTGGGAATATGAAACTGTACTTTTAAATCAAACCGCAAGATTGTAAATGTGGTAAAGTACATTTATTGGACATCAAATGTTTTGAGAATATTCAGCGATTTGCATTTTTATTTGCTCATGTTCCAAAAAGTTCGTATTGAGGAACGCGATGGTCCTTTCCTGTACACAGGGTCTTAGAGCATCTCACAATACAGCACCACAATTCGGAATGTGAAACCGTGGTTTAAAAGCAAACGGCAAGATTGTACATTTGGCAAAGTACGTTTATTGGACATCAAATGTTTAGAGAATATTCAGCGATTTGCATTTTTATTTGCTCTCGATCCAAATTAGTTCGTCTTGAGGGAAGCGATGTTCGTGTGCAGTACACAGGGTGTTGATTTACGATAAAAATAAGCTCTTCGGTCGCACTGATAATCGCATGGCTGTTCCAACAACGAGGCACTAGGCCACCACAACGGTAGGTATGTTGCATCTAACCGTTAGTACCGCGTAAGGGCATACTTGTACTTGGCGATCGTCCCATAAAATGGTCAGGGTGGTAACGTTGTTCACGCGGAGAAGCAACTGGCGGCTGTAGAAGCCGTCCGCCGGTGTCTGGTACTCGTGACACAGACAGTAGTGAATGATGTACCTAAAAACATAATAAATGAAATTAGTCTCACCATCAGATCCTTATTAAAATCATAGCGAGGACAGCGCTACTGGGTGTACACAAGTGTTTAAAGGCGTGGCGAGGCAGGGAGGGGGGGGAGTGGAGTACAAGGTAAGTAGCATAAAATAATAAATAAATAGGGCCAGCTGGTGGCAAGTGCAAGGTAAGTGCAGAACAAGTGCTGGGAAGGGGGGGCTGTAGGATACTGAGACAGTCCCCCAGTGCAGGGGTTGACAGTGAGGCAGTGCAGGTGGAGAGTGGAAGGGCCCAGGACCGAGGTCGCAGACAGTGGACCAGTTGTAGCAGGGGAGAGGGAGAGAGAAAGCAGAAGCAAAGAGGAAGGTTTTGAGGTGCTTCAGTAAAAGCAGATCTTTCTCCTCAAGATAGTGCGCGGTAGAAAACAATATGCCACATAGAACGAACAAGTACAACTGAACCCGTCTTTAAAGCCACTGTATAGTAATGAAATTGCGGTATAAACTCATCAAAAGTTACTTACATTATATTTGCATTTTCCATTGTGTCTCTGTGTAGGGCAGACCCGAAACACCACTCCTTCTTTGCCGACGTTACTTCTTCTAATGAACGTGGCTCATCGTTTCGTTTCTGAAATTTTATTCATTATCTTTTCTTAGTCTTTCAGGATGGTCCCGGCCTGTCAAGGTCAAATCACAATAGAACCTTATATTCGGTCGTGGGCCGTTCCGCCACCCGAGCAAAACATCAAAGCAGCTGACCTTCACTTTGAGCGAGCACACATTTCTAGTTAGCTGCGGTTAGTTTTAGGGACATCTTGTCTGCGTGCCTTTTTTTTTATTGTCCCTATGGGTCGGCCATGTGTTTGTAATACGGAAACATTCTATAATTTTTGTAAAAATGATTTATATTACTGTTTGGTTTAATTGCAATGGGCCTGCAACATGAGGAGACTCGAGAGAACAGACAATCAAATTACAATCATTTAAACCGTGATGTGTATTTCTCAATGAGCTCTGCTTTAGGTGGACATGGAACAGAGGCAATGTTGGGTGGCAATGCAGTTGTCCCCTGCATAGGTTCGTTCACCACTCCATGTATGTGCCTATCTAGGACGTCAACGATAAGTTTCTCAATAAACTCATATTGCATATCCTCAAACACTGGTTTGATCACCCATTGTTTACTTCTTTTAGTGAAGGCCTTATTGTAGCGAAGCGTCCCTAAAGTTCCGGTCGTCCTACTTTGTTGACGGCCAACATTATGGTTATGTGCCAAGACCGCTAAAAGAGTCCGATTTATCATGCCCTCCATGCCAAAATGCAATCGTTTTGGCCTGTACTTGAGGCACATATTGTGGAACACCTCCAAATCTCCTGTGTGGCAGAATTCCGTGAGTCCCCTCAAAGCTTTTGTTATAGTTTTATCAAATACAATCTTTTCAATGGCTTTGTGAGTGGGTGATGAAGGAATCAACCACTTCTTCTTCCGTGCCTCCTCTGTGGACAAATGGCCATGTTCACATTTGTGGAAATGTTCATTTGTCGACCATCGATGTACGTTGCTACAGTGCAAAATTACTGACCGCCATTTTTCCAGTAGAATTTCCAACGACCCTTCACATGTTTTTGAGCTCCACCAAAGATGGTTGCTGATTGACTTGGACCACTGTGAAATACCTTGCAATTCCTTTTTTTTACCTGCAGCCGACAATTTTTTATTGATTGATTTTGCAAGATGCCAAACGTCAAATTGGTGATTTATATTTTTGTACTGTTCTCTCATTGTCTTGGCAATTGAAACGTGTCTGTCCGTGGCTATCAGGTCGATCACCATTCCCCGCGATTGTAGTTCTTGCAATGATGCTACAAAGCCAATTTTCTCCATGGCCACTGAGGATGTACTTTGTGACACCTGCACGACCACCGAACTCACAATTTTCTTACTTTCCATGTCCTGAAAGTGGTAGGTGCAGTACTTGGCTGAAAATCCTGGGCTGTCGCACTGTCCATCACCAGCTAGCCTGAACCGTTTGCCCGCGAATGTACTATCAATAGACATTTTTTCCATTCTCCAAGCTTCGCTGATGGCTGGAAATAGATAATCGGTTTGGTATTTGTAGAACTGACTTTTCGCAATGAAATGGATTCCCACAAACTGAAAGAAATACTGTAACTTTTTAAAACTTGAACCACTAAAAAGTGCGGCCGCTGCACAAAGTAGATTGCCTGCTGGCAGTTGCCCCAGCATGGGTTGTGCAGACCATGCGAACGGATGATATTGTGTACAGGTGGCATGTATTTTAAGGTTAGTGCCTCGAATTGCACGAGTCACATTAATCAATGGCTCCCCACATACTTCCCCACCAACCCAATGCCCACATTTCATCATCATAATAATATCCATCAAACAGCTATCGAATACAATGAATTTGGCCTCTTTCCTTATACTGTCACTCTGCATCCCAGCTGGTTCGGCCTGTAACGTTGAGGACATGTCACTCGCATGGAAGGTACAATCTCTGATATCGTCTTCCGCTATGCTGAGTGATATTGATGGTGTTTCATTGTCGTCCACTTCATTCTCTTCCATTGCAACATCTGTTCCTTGTCCGGAGATGGGAGAAAAAAACAATGTCTTCAACTTTCGCGCGCTCTTATTTTTTGCGGGTGTGGATTCTGTGAATTGATCTCCGACTGCATCCAAACTACCAGGAGGACATTCACTATCAATGGCTGGTGGTGGTATAGCTCCGTTGTCAATCACTTCATATTCTTCCCATTGGCACGATGCATCTCCAGTCTCAAGTCCCTGCCAAAAGGTTTGACAAGCAACATCTCTCGTTCGCTTCACTGTCTGTGTAGATCTAGTTCTTACACCCACTCGCAACTAGAGGACAGATTAGAAAAGGGATGTTCAGTTTAAACACAACTTACAGTATTGAACTATTGACAGTGAAAGACAACATAAAATAGTGAACAGGACACTAACCTTCTTTTGCTTTCTTTTCTTTGAAACTTTCTTGCCTCGAACTTCAACATCTGGACGCTGTTGCTCCGACTCGTGTGTGCATGTCTCCACTTCCTCTCGCGCTGCAACGACTATATTTTCATGATAAGCACATCCATCACTCACTGAGGCTCCATCGACTCCCTGAAACATCGAACTTTCATTAGTATGTATAATAATATTGAAAACACAAAATGTACTTGGGGACCAATACCCATACGGACATCTCAATAGCAAAACACGAATGAACGCATTGTGTAGAACATTCAAACGACAATAGTTCACGCATTGTTGATCTAGTTACATTGAACTGTCAAGATCCATACCTCGGGCTCCGCATAGACTTCCATTGATGATATTATTGAAGATGACGCTTCAGCAACTCCCTGAAACACAGTAATTGCATTAGTATGGTTTTCTATTTTGTTTAAAAGAACATAAACTTTCTGCAGGCGTCAACGGCTCATCTAAATAGACCTGCACAAATGATCAGTTGTCTAAAATAAATAATGGATATCTAAATATGATTCGATTTGCTCCATCGTTGGAAGTGTCACCACCCAGAGATCTGCATCAACTACTAGGGGTGATGTTCTTGTTGAAGAAGCTCCGTCAGCTCCCTGAAACATAGTACTTGCGTTAATAAAGAAGGAAGTATAGCGGGTGTAATCACGTCATTTGATCTCGCATGATTGATCTGTCAGTATCCATACCTCGAAATGCATAAGAACATCAAGGGACGCTGTAACTGCGGTGCACACTTCTGCAAGCTGTTGCGCCGACCCGTAACTGCATGCTCCCCCTTCTTCTTGGACTAATGCTCCATCGACTCCCCGAAACATAGGACTTTCATTAGTAATGAACACAATATTGAAAAAAGAAGACACATAGGAGGGCGACGACAGAAGGACATACCAATGGCTAAAAACGAAAGAAACATTGTGTGTAACAATCACGCTACAAGAATGCAAGATCTGATGATCTCCATCGATGGAACTGTCCGGAAACGTACCTCGAGCATCTGAATGACATCTACGGTTGTCGTCAATGCGTTGGACTCCTCAGCATCTCCCTGAAAGACAGTACTTGCATTATTTTGGATAACAATAATTATAACTGAAAACAAAGACTAGAGGACGAGTACTGTGGTGTACCATTAGGTAAAATAATTACACGATCAATTAAAACTATTGATTTACATGCCTAAAACAAGTCAGTGTCAGAGTAGCTAAGTAAGATTACCCGATAGGCGCTTGAAGTGGCTGATGACTGCAATAACGACACGGATGGAGAATCTTCCGCCTTCATATTGAGTGGATACATAAATGGGGAAATTATTGTTAGCTAATGCTACACACTACCGCAAGGCCGAGAGACAAATACGTAAACTTGACTCACCAGTGGAGGGATGTGGACGAATAGAGTGGGAATAGCGGTTGAGAGCAATTTTCGCCTCGCTCGCGGTGTTTTCTTCTTTATTAGCAATGATGTGGAGTACATGTCTGGGCTAAAGTGCCTGCTGCAGATGCGGTATCGATCACCCCTCTTGTCCGCAAAGACTTCTAGGACTCTACTTTCTAGCTCAGAGGCTGGATATCCGCAATATCGGACCCATTCTCTTATCTGATCTATTGTCTTAGGGAAAACATGCATTATAGTATCTTCAGATTTGTTATGGGTCTTCGAAGGGCAACCGCCAATGGAACAGGCAGGCATTATGGAAAGTTCTGAAAAGTAAAGATCAACAATTCTCTATGAATACCAATGTGTTAAAACATTAAATGACACATAAAAGGTTCAATGCAAGGTCCGTTTTGGTTCTTGGAACTATACACGTTATTCACATGCGGATAAGTATTTCAATAACTTTCAAAAAATAGAAAAAGTAATTTGACTAAACTCAGAACATGTGACTAGTTACTTGCATGTACTGTCGTGAACGAAAAGAAAACATGGATGCAATTTGATGACTACTAGCAAATAGATATAAATTAAAAAATTGGACGCAAAATGATTATGGTACATGGACTTACCTTGACGAACAAACAGTTAGATGCAGGGATCAGAGTAGTTTCTTGTCGTAGAACAGGGAGCAGTTCACAGGTTGCAAACTGACGAGTTTGCTCAAAGTGGTCACGGAAGTTCACAGAGACGAAGAGCAGATAACCAGCACCTTCACGGGTTGACTAGCAAAGCGCAAAGAAGTTCTCATTAGAAATATGAAGTGGGTTATAAAGAATTCGAAACAGGGGTGTGTTTGTGAATGAATGACGTGTATATGTCGTGGCATTATGCGGATTGCAGGGGGGCGTCCAGCGTGAGGGGGGATGCTTGGCAGGAGACACGGGGTCTGGAGGTAGACATGGGAACAACAACCCATGCTCTATAGACCACTTTGAAGTGTACATGGTCTTTGGCACCTCTTGGCCTTTATCGCTCCCTGACAGCTCCACTTGCCAGCAGCGCAAGTACCCCGGTGCGAACTGCCTTTGATAGGGCGGGGGGTGGATCGGGGCGGTGGTCGTGCAGACAAGACACAGGAAGACTTGTGAATGGAGACACACTTATGTGGATTGCAGGGGGGCGTCCATCGTGAGGGGGATGCTTGGCAGGAGACACGGGGTCTGGAGGTAGACATGGGAACAACAACCCATGCTCTATAGACCACTTTGAAGTGTACATGGTCTTTGGCACCTCTTGGCCTTTATCGCTCCCTGACAGCTCCACTTGCCAGCAGCGCAAGTACCCCGGTGCGAACTGCCTTTGATAGGGCGGGGGGTGGATCGGGGCGGTGGTCGTGCAGACAAGACACAGGAAGACTTGTGAATGGAGACACACTTATGTGGATTGCAGGGGGGCGTCCATCGTGAGGGGGATGCTTGGCAGGAGACACGGGGTCTGGAGGTAGACATGGGAACAACAACCCATGCTCTATAGACCACTTTGAAGTGTACATGGTCTTTGGCACCTCTTGGCCTTTATCGCTCCCTGACGTAAGAGGATGGCTGCAGGATCTACTACATGGAAGGCAGGGGGGTGAGTTTATAAATACCTCACCCTCCCAGGAGAATATATGGGGGTCATCTCTGTACCCGGTGCCCAAAAAGAGGATTTATTATGATCAACCATTTTTATTATTTACCCATAACCATGTTTTGTATCAATAAAATCCAACAGCTTTTTATTGCCAACGCTTGATGCCAACCCACAAAAGAATATATGTATGACTGCTGAATATATGGGTTCAACGGTTATGTGGATTGAAGGTGTGCGGCCAGCGTGATGGAGGATGCTGGCCGGAGACATGTGGTGTGACAAGACAAGGCACTGGAAGGCTATTCAACAGAGACACACTAGATTCATTTAAAAAATCAAAACAACCATTGTTAAAATATATGTTGTGCTTTATTTTAGATTTTAATTAAACGTAAATAATAAACATTACACATTGTAAAGTTGAGGTTGCAGCACATCGAGGGAAAATCCGCGGTATTGTCCACTGTCACTGGGGAAATGTTGTCTAATGGCAAGTACCGCACAGGCAGGTATTACTCTCCGAACGCGGTGTACGAGCCTCCCGTGAAGCCACCAAGTGAAGCAACGATAGGCCACCAGCCTGTACCACCTGTGAAAAAAAAAGATGCAAACTGTATTAAACTGACCAAACTTTCTTATCAATGTCGATTCAGGTAACACATGTCATTTTTCTTAGAAAAAAATTATATCTAGAAAATGCACTATATGGAACCAATTTACATGCGTTCGAATGATATGTAAATGTAATTTTATATGTGGGAGACGACCATGAAATAGTGGTGGCATCACTGACATCACAAACAGAGTATACTTACTCGTTAGTCGGATTACGCGGACGAACAGTGCCACGAAGTTCGTGCATAAGCACCATCATCATCCTCAACACTGTCCGTGAGAGGCAGGCTTCCCTGAACTCTGGCAGCTCGGTGATGCATTGCGGACTTTGCTCGCCTTCCTGCAGACTTTGCTCGCTTTCCGAAATGTAGGCCAAGCACCCGGAATTTTCACGGCAGCAGCAGTTCTCCTCCTCAGTTGGCATTAGCTCGCACCGATTGCACGTGCACCAGGTGGAGACGCCGTCCATGCGACATGGTCCAGGCTCTTCATCCGTTGACTGGTCCTCCCAACTGCCGTCCGAATCCCCATCGTTTTCGCGTGCTTGCCTTTCCAGTAGTTCCTCCTCGGTGTACTCGGGCTCGTACATATACGGCATTATTGTGGCCATTGTGCGGTAAAGATAGTAAAATAATTTACAGAGATGCTACAGGTGTTCACACGGGCTACAAGCGGCGAAGGTAGCTGACCAGAGCACTGAAACGAGTCACAGAATACTCAAAGTAACACAGAGAGAGGAATGGAATCGAAAATCTGCTGCTGTATGTTGTGAAACGGTCTGTTTATACTTATTGGGGAAAGAGGCGTCCTGCCATTTCCATGGCAACACGTCAATAGCTGAGGCGCAGCGATTGTTGACACGAGACGTGCTTGAAATGGGCGGAACGCGTCTGCTGATGTCAGGCTCAGGGGCGGGGGATTTGATTTAGTGCCGCAAAGGCAGGTGAGCCAGGTCGATGCGGCGGAATGATAGGATTATCACAAAATGGAGGCTGATTTCGAGTGCGATAATGGGCGAAAAGTCGGGTAAGGTCCATAGGAAAGTTTCCTACGATCTACCGATTTATGCTTACAAACACATGGCCGACCCGTAGGGACAATAAAAAAAAAGTCCCGGAACTATCCTTTAACAGAGGCCATAGGTATGCTGACAAACCTGCAGAACCAGATGATCTATGAAACTGATGAAGTTGATGATGATAGCTGGTTTGGATTGCTGTTTTCATGGGTCCCACAATGGATGGCAGACGCATTCAAGTTCTTGGGAGCCCTGTTAGTGATGATATTGCTAGGACTTTGTGTTATCAAGATAATAATCTTGCAATGCCAGAAGACTGCAAAGAAAGCCATAGGGATGAAGACCCTGATTGATGTCAAGCCAGGATGGAAGCCCAAAGACCTGACTGATGAAGAAATAAGAGACTTTGTGAAGACCAGTATTCACGCACCAGAAGGAACAAACTGTCTCTATCCCAGGAAGCACAGAAATGATGTGGGAAGATGGGTTTACTGTAGCCCAAAGGGACAATGTCAACTAATGACATGGAATAAAGATGTACATGTAAGGAGAGCAGGAAGCCTGAAAGGAGTAATACAATTATGGACACCAAAGAGACACTTCTTCAAACCATTATGTACAGACCCCGAAGATGAAGAAGGAATGGACCCAGGCGATGGAGTGAAGAAAAATACAGAAGAATCCAGTATGTTGAATCCAAAGATGGAGGTGAAAGTGGTCGATGAATCGCCCACAGCGGGGAGTGTAGAGGAGGTCCCAAATATAACCTGCACTCCAGTCGCCGTTTTGGAGTACCAGGAACGTTCACACCAAAATATGTGGCGTATGATGAGCAGATAAATCAGCAGAGAGCCGCAGTAGGGCTCTGCCCAGTACCGATCAGAAGAGCAACACCTATTGAAGTACTGATACCAAGAAAACCATGGACAACAAGGTATCCCATAAGGAAACCTTAACAGTAAATGAGACGAAATGAAGATTGCCTAAGTACAGTCCCGGAAGAAACTAAAAAGGTCTTAATGGAAGAAGAATGGTGATGTCACGAGGACCCGGACTGAAGTACAAGTAGAAGAAATGACAACCCGAGAATGACACCCAGAGAAAAAACACCATGAATAAGGATATCGTGAACCTAAAAGTGGAGAACGATGTTGAAATACAAAGAAGCTTAAACTGTAAACAGGATGAAGATATTCAACCAGCTAACACTTGTACATATGCTTGGAACCACAAGAAAGCTAAGAAAACGATGTGGCTTGCAATGCTAAGTAGAAGAATAGTGGGGCAAGCGCCATTACACATAAGCTACCTTAAAACGAAGCACAGTATTATAAGTGTAACTCCACTTTGCAAACGAAGCAGAATCAACCCAGGTTACTTAAGGCCGAATGAGCAGAGATTAATATTCTA
Organism: Ambystoma mexicanum; assembly: GCF_040938575.1. Taxonomy (NCBI): domain Eukaryota; kingdom Metazoa; phylum Chordata; class Amphibia; order Caudata; family Ambystomatidae; genus Ambystoma; species Ambystoma mexicanum. The sequence goes on from NC_090927.1 coordinate 1,090,824,356, forward strand.
ACAAAATGACGAAAGACGGCTGAATCGAAACTAGGCAGATGCAACTCATGCCAGGATAGCCAAGGTCATACCAATAGAAGGAACAAACAGTAGTTTCATATAATTGAAACTTAAGAACAGAATATCCTTTCTCTGAAAGATCAAGATAAGGAGGCGTATGCAGGTGGCAAGCTGAATAAGAATTAAATGCACAAATTGATAGAAACTAGCCAAATTCACGGTGTGGGAAGCACATGACCATCTGAGCGAGGAGAAGCACGAGTTCACACCTACGCTTGGCATCCGCCCAGACAGAGATATTGGAACTTTCCCAGACAGAAGATGCAGTTTCGAGGCCAACCACAGTAACATAATTGACACATAGTTGTTGAAGTAAAGATTGATTGTAACCTTAACTGGAGAAAGGCTGGTTAACTAGGGGGCACCCTGCACCTGGCTGACCATCCTGCATGCTGCTAAGCAAAGTGGAAATGTATGCATGGGGTTGGTGCCAACCCAATTACAATGGACCAAATCATCTAGGGTCCCATAGTTAGTAGAACCAATGGGATGTGGTACTTTTAGTGACGTCTACAGTAGTCATCTTTTTTCCTCCTAACCAATAGAATTGCATATTAACTTTTGAGTGTTATACGTTAATTATGACGAGTTTTCAGTATAAATGCTATGATTTTTATGAAGCTCATTGGAGTTGCAGCGAGAAGGATGATCATCACTGCTGATTTACATGACTTCCCGTTTTTTTGTGCTTGTCATTAAACGGACTCCTTTTGCCAAATCATTGAGTTGTCCTTATTGATTGGTGTTGGAGTAATAAATCTGCACCCCCATCCATCTCAAGGGTGCAGCCATCTCGTCTTAAAGTACTTTCGGAGCAAACCTCGGCTCTATGGGCCGGCCGGGGCTCTCCGGAGTACACCTGGATACTACATTAACTAACGGAATAAATACCCGAGTGACTGAATAAATGAATGTAGGGAAGAAAAACTTGTACAGAGAATCGAATGACAAAAATATTGATCAGAACATGATTAAACACTCAAATATATTATGGAAAGAAACATGGAAGAACAAAATAAATAAAGCAATGCCTAAATACAAGAATGCTGAAAATAAAGAAGGAAAGGCTGAATACAGCAATGAAGGAAGAAATAAAGGATGATGCAAATGAATGCAGGATTTTGTGTTCAATAAATAATGGAAGAAGGAGGAAATACACAAAGGAACTTATGCAGCAATGAGGGGAAGAAGGAACAGATCAATTGGCCTGTTGAAGAAAGGAAGAACATCATGAAGAAAGAAATAATACCAGGAAGGAAGTAAGAGCAGCCTCGTGGATGGAATGAGGAATAATAGCAGAGGAGACTTATATTGCTTGAAGAGGAATGACACTGCAGTGGGTATTGGCAGTGTGTTGGAGAAGGGCTGACAAAGGGGAGCAGAAGGATAACAGTGCCGGGTGATGAACAAATCTAATATTTGTATGCCAGGTCAGCAACAGTACAGAGGAGGATTTTGCATTTTCCAAGGTGCCTGTGACCACAATATATGCCAGCATTGCCCCTGTAAACAAATGCTGATGATGCCTTGATTCAAAATATATGCCAGCATAGCCCTGTAAAACAGAGATATGCAGTTTTTGACCAATTATATGGCAGCTTTTGCCATTGCAAAACACTCTTTTGATAGTGTCCGAAATATACAGCAGGAGAGTTGCTGCAAAATGCAGGGTAATGATGCCTGTGTTGTTGATATATGCCAGCATGGTCCTGCAAAAAACCTCTTCATGATGTCTTTACCCAGATGTATGCCAGTATTGCCACAGCAATACTCTTGTGATGATGCTCACAATATATACCAAACAGATCCAGGCATCACTCTCTCTCACACACACACACAGCCATATTTCATTCTCAACACGCACACCCATAAACACCATTTTTGAAAACATACCTTTTCTTTTCGATGCGAGGATAGCTGCAGATTTCCTTCCTCCATGTGGTCTGAATATCTTATCTGTAGTAGAAGTCAGGAAGGTAGCAGAGGATACACATTACAATCCCCAGTCCTTGAGCAATGGTACGTAAACTGGTGGGATTGGAGGGGTTCTATCACAGAGCAGGCAGTGTGCAATCTGGTGCACAGTTCTAGTAGTTTGCTAGCCTCCACCTGCTGCTCGGTGCACACATGGATGTCATATGCAGACCCAGTACCTCACCTGCTGGATCCCGAGCCAGCTCAAAGCAAGAGAGGCAGTGAACACTAAAAAGGGACTACCGAGACTGCAATCCTGGAAAGTTACCCATCCTTCTTATTACTATTACAAAAAATAGATGCTGCAGGAAGGTAACCAGTGGTATACTGCAGCAAGGTGGGGATGCAGGGTTTGAAATGCAATGCTCGAGGAGTGCTGCCAATGTGGCCAATATGGAAGCAGGAATCGTGCAACAGCATAGGTTTATGAGGATGCCTCAGACAGGGGCAAAGAAGCAAGGGGCATCGTTGCATGGCCTGGGTGAGAAAACGCAGGGCATATGCCAGAACAACCGATTGGCCAAAATGTTGTAAAATGACACCACATTTGTCTACATGATGGAATGGAACTAAATATAACTTTTTCAAATCCATGCTACATGCCTTGCCATACAACCCTGATCCTTTTTTTTTACCATCACCTCTTCTCTTCGTCCTCTTCTCTGTATTGATGGTTTTGGGCTTATGGTGTCTCTTTGTACCAGCAAATGTGTCAAAACAAAAAAATAATTTATGTGAAAAATCTTTACATAGTTATATTTTAATTGATCTGATCATGTACACATTTGAAAACTGATCAAAGTATCGCTTGTGATAAAAACAAATCTGCAAAACCTTCACATCAAAAATATAACTTGTGTACACATATAAATCCGTTCAAATATTAGCCAGCATATATTGTTAGAGGTATGGATTACACATTTATCAATGGAAAATTAAATAAGAATAGATACATTAAAGAAAACACAATCGTAGAGTCTGCACACCAATCCCGGAAAACAAGTTTAGTATGGGATGTAACTTTACATGGGTCTTCTAAATTCAATCTAAAGTGAATGACAAAATAGAATTTTGATAGAAACTGAGTAATCAGAGGTAGTGGTCCATTCTGCAGCGGGGAGGGGGATACTTGATGTGCCGTGACAACCATTGGGGGTAGGTGGCTGCTAGAGAAGTGCACTGTTAGGTATTCAATGCCTATTTACCCCAAAAAGTGTATTCATCTATTCATCCTTTGACCGCCTTTGGTCGGCAAACAATAGTCCCATTTTGCTCTTGGCGTCCTAAATTCGAGGTGGTTCAGGGGGGTGAACTGCATGCCCCCAAGTATCACTGTACATGGCCAAAACATTTTGGCATACACAGCAGCCTGGGCCCTTGGGAGCATAAGCAGTCAAAGCGTTAATTTAACAGAAATAAATAACACTGTGGGATAAACTAGATAAGCAGCTAAGCCGCTTTGATGTCTGGCCGGATGCGGGGACTCAAATTCTGGCTTTCACCTGCCAACTGATTATAATAATGAATCCAATAAACGTGATTCCTTTATAATACAAGAACATGTCATGGAAGGCTGAACATACACAATTCCACATCAAATGTGCTTCCTACGAACATGGTGAAAAATGTGGCCGATGGTTGGCTCATCGCTTAAGAAGACAAGAGGCGGACAGAGGCATTCTGTCTATTACTAAATTGGATGGCCCTATCACGTTTTACCCCAAAGAGATTAATTAGGTTTTCAGGAACTATTATAAGGTTGTGTACTCCAATGAGATTAATGTCTCTGGTAATTTGCTGGGTTTTGGTGAAGATCTACAACTCCAGAAATTAACAACCTCTTTGGAGTAAGAATTAACTATTGAAGAATTGAAGAAATCGGTTGTTTCGCTGAATTCTGGTAAGTCCCAGGGTCAGATGGTCTCCCAACAAAGTTTTATAGGGTTATGCCTGACTCAGTGTTTGGACTTCAGCGTGACATGGATATGGCTTTGCTGCCACCTGGAATGCTACCACAGACAACCCATCATGCATCTATTTAATTGATAAAAAAGATAGAAAGAGATCACACGCTACCGTCAAACTATCAACCAATTATTCTTCTGAATATAGATAATACAATTCTGGCAAAAACAATGGCGAGGAGGTTGGAACTGTTGTTACCTAGATTGATCCATGGAAACCAAACAGGTTTCGTAAAGGGACGACACGCAGCAAACAATTTGAGAACGCTATTGCAAACAATTACACATTTTGTTGACAATTTGGCTGATGCTGCAATTTTTTCACTGAATGCTGAGAAAGCATTTTATTGGGTTAACTGGGACTACCTTATGCTGTACTGATAAGAATGAGTTTTGGAGAGTCCTTTGTAAACTTGGTGAAGTTGTTAAACGTATGCCCTATTGCTGATCTGGGAACAAATGGCATAAGGTATGAGTGTTTTGCGTTAGAGCATGGCACTAGACAAGGATGCCCTTTGTCCAGACTATTATTTGTGATTGCTATCGAACCACTAGGCACTGCAATTAGACAGGACGGAATGATACAAGGATTCAATTATGACAATGTTGGTCAAAAATTGTGGCTTTATGCTGATGATTTGCTGCTGGTGTTGAGAAATTTGGAAACTTCTCTCCTGAAACTGATGGAACTGATATCAAACTTTAATACTTGCTCTGGCTAAAAAGATCAATTGGACAAAATCTGAGGTGATGCCACTTAGTGGGAAGGCAAAGAGAAATGTGATTACAAATCCTGGATTCAAATGGTTTCAAGAGAAGCTGAAGTACTTGGGCATCTGGTTGACTAACATGCTGGAGAGAACAGTACCAGAGAATTGAGGGTTCTGTGTATGGGCCTTAAACAGGCTCTAGAGAGGTGGAAATTGCTAAAGCGTTCCTTATGGGGGAAGGTCAACGCTCTTACACCTATGTGCTGAGCATGCTTCCATTGTATATAGGAAAGAAATTATGGAAAAATTTTGATGTTCTCCTGCAGAGCATTTTGTGGGATGAAAAACTACCGACAATGAAACTTTGGAAATTGCAATTGCCACAGGAAAAAGGAGGCGTAGGAGTTCCGAATTTTCAAGCCTATCATCTGGCGTTTATTACCAGATATTTTGCGCCCCTAACGGAGACAGTGCCGGATGAATGGGCAGAGGCGTAAGTGTGTTTGCTTGGCCCTTTAGCCCCATTGGCTATCTTGACAACTATTTCGGGACGGGCCACTAAAGTGGAACCAACTGCAGAATTTTTGAGGAATTCTTGGAAAGAGTTGATGACTCTAATGGGATGAAAAACGTTTGAACGACTTGAGTCTTACATATGGTACATACCTGAATTAGATACTTTTCCGGCGGCCAGAATGGTTTCTTGGAGGAGTGCAGTGGATTGGAGACCTCAGAAGAAATGGTAGATGGCTGACATTAGACCAGCTACGAGCGACTTGGCAAATACCGAATTGATCACAACGTGATTTCCTTTAACTGAAAAGGGCTATTGGGCACATCGTTTCTGAGAAGGAGGCTGATATCAAGAGTCTAAATGAACAGGGCAAAATTGAGGGTCACTTAGCAAGTAAACAACTCTAAAATTATTGTGTTGGGGCAGCAGGAAATACACCCTTAATACAAGAATGGACTAGGATACTGCTGTGTGAAATGACCCAAGAACGTTGGGATGTTGTATGTAATCATTTGTGTTTATCTTCTGCAAGCTTGGGGGAAAGATTGCGACAACCTAAGATCTTAAAGAGGGTCTATTTGACGCAAGAGAGATTATAAAAAAGAGGCTTGTCTGACACGATGACTGCTGGGATTGCACTCACAGAGTGGGTAATTTAGAGCATATGGTCTAGGAGTGTGTGATGGTGAGAGATTTCGGGAAGAAACTTGGCAATATTTTTACCAAGGGGCTGGGGTTAACCCTGTATTATTATTTTCCTACTCTTATTCTAGGAGATGATGAAATGTTGTACGACCTTTGTATTTCCCAGAGGAAATGGTTATTCAGGGATGCATTGATGGCAAAAAAACGAATACTGAGAGGATGAAAGTTAAGAATGTCTCCTGATGAGAACTGTTGATTGGAAGAAATGTCAATGCTTGCAAACATGGAAAGAGTGATTTATAATCAACAGAAAAAGATTGGTTATTTTGAGAAAATCTGGAGTAGATTTCTGGACATGTACTAGGTCTGTACTGTTTATATGGGGGTCAGGGGTTGATTTTCTCTCTTTTAATGTATACATTGTAAATAAAAAATAAAGAAAGAAAAAGGAAAAATACAGGGCAGCCTGCAGTAACTATATAAAAGCCTGGAAATAATGTTCTTGTTACAGTGTATTTGTGATATTGCTACTCACCTGTAATGAGAAAATGGCATCCCTTGCAAACTGTAACAGTGCATTACAGTGTTATGACATCACGCTGCCTGCTGCTAGAGTCTGCACAGAACGAGATTATGGCTGCCTCTGGAACACTTAATTACAGTGTTATGACATCACGCTGCCTGCTGCTAGAGTCTGCACAGAACGAGATTATGGCTGCCTCTGGAACACTTAATTACAGTGTTATGACATCACGCTGCCTGCTGCTAGAGTCTGCACAGAACGAGATTATGGCTGCCTCTGGAACACTTAATTACAGTGTTATGACATCACGCTGCCTGCTGCTAGAGTCTGCACAGAACGAGATTATGGCTGCCTCTGGAACACTTAATTACAGTGTTATGACATCACGCTGCCTGCTGCTAGAGTCTGCACAGAACGAGATTATGGCTGCCTCTGGAACACTTAATTAAAGCTTGGACAAATGTTCAGATTCCTTTCTTCTGAGATATCTTTCTTTGACACTTTACAGACATTTGAGAAGGGCTGTTTATGGAAAACTGTTTATTTTGTGTATTCAGAGAGCTTAACACAGGAGATCAAGAATATGCAATGTTATTACTTATTACTTGAAAACACAAAGCAACGTTTCAATGCATTATAATACACTGTTTAAAATATTTATTTACAAGACATTGCACGCTGCATATTGTTTACTTTCAACAAAACAGATTCAATAGTTATTATAAGTATCAAAAATGGGAATATTTATTTCATCCGAGTAATCAGTGAGTAATCAATGTGAGTAAGCATAACACTTTTAGCTGCTTAGTCTACCCACGATCCGCATGTGAATGTCTACTGCCTACTGCTAGAATATACACACACCTTGGTGAATTTACTCTTGCTAACTATTTGTTACTCATGTGCATCAGCCTATTGCTACTGTTCTCGTGCAACACATCGCGCCACGCCTACTAGTGCCGCTGTAATCATGTTGTACCCTCTGGTCGCTCATTGACCACAGTAATTGTGTTGTGCCCCTGGTCGCTCATTGACCACAGTAATCATGTTGTGCCCTTTGGTCGCTCATTAACCACAGTAATTGCGTTGTACCCTTTGGTCGCTCATTGACGACAGTAATTGTGTTGTGCCCTTTGGTCGCTCATTGACCACAGTGATTGTGTTGTGCCCTCTGGTCGCCCATTGACCACAGTAATCATGTTGTGCCCTTTGGTCGCTCATTGACCACAGTAATTGTGTTGTGCCCTCTGGTCGCCCATTGACCACAGTAATCATGTTGTACCCTTTGGTCGCTCATTGACGACAGTAATTGTGTTGTACCCTCTGGTCGCTCATTGACCACAGTAATTGTGTTGTGCCCCTGGTCGCTCATTGACCACAGTAATCATGTTGTGCCCTTTGGTCGCTCATTAACCACAGTAATTGCGTTGTACCCTTTGGTCGCTCATTGACGACAGTAATTGTGTTGTGCCCTTTGGTCGCTCATTGACCACAGTGATTGTGTTGTGCCCTCTGGTCGCTCATTGACCACAGTAATCATGTTGTGCCCTTTGGTCGCTCATTGACCACATTAACTGTGTTGTGCCCTCTGGTCGCCCATTGACCACAGTAATCATGTTGTGCCCTTTGGTCGCTCATTGACCACAGTAATTGTGTTGTGCCCCCTGGTCGCTCATTGACCACAGTAACTGTGTTGTGCCCTCTGGTCGCTCATTGACCACAGTAATCATGTTGTGCCCTTTGGTCGCTCATTGACCACAGTAATTGTGTTGTGCCCTTTGGTCGCTCATTGACTATAGCAATTGTGTTGCCCATGGTCATATATTCACCACACTGCCATCTGTACGAGCCCTATGATTACTGCAACTTAACACTATGTGCCTGACCTCATTTTCTAGATAACAACATAGCAGACTTAGCAGTTACTTTGCCTGCACTACACCATAACTAAAACTCTAGCCATCTATCCAGACACAGGACGCTTACACATTACACAATGCTCCTTATACTATCCTACCTAGTATACCTGGCCTCCTCACTCGCCCCATGGGAACATCTCACCATGTCGCCTCTTATAGCAACTACAATACAACACTCCACTACACAATATAACATAGCTGACAGAAACCTAAGATTACGAGCAAGACTACCCAGAATCTTTGATCCGCTCATCAAATACGAAACTAACACTACTCGAACCAAAAAAGAACCTACTCGCAAACCATTCACCCATAACCACGTTAAGCTCAACAACTACCAAACTAATAAAGAAACAATTGCCACTCCCAATGCTGCAAAAAATACTGCTACACATCTTAACCGCACACCTAAACTCAAAGGAGCCTTAATAAACGCTAGATCCTTAGTCGCCCACGCCATAGAAATATCGGAAGTTATCCTGACAGAAGATTACGACTTCCTAGCCATTACAGAAACTTGGCTACATGAGACATCAGGCCCAGCACTATCCCTAGCTGTGCCCAATAATTACACTATCCTCAGATCAGATAGGTGCGGAGCTCGAGGTGGAGGACTAGCCATCATCGTCAAAACTAAACTCCAGATGAGACTCACCCCCTCACCAACCTTGTGAGATAATGTCCACCAAGACACCTACAGCTAACTCACAAACCCTTAACATTCATTTGATATACAGACCTCCAGGTCCAATCAAGAATTTCATAGAAGACTTAACTACCATCCTATCAGAAAACCTTAAAGATACTACTCAATCAATATTACTAGGCGACCTCAATATTGGCTTCAATGATATCAACGACTTACAAGCCACAGCAGCCTCCAACACCCTAACAGAACTGGGCTACACACAAAGAGTGCTTGAGCCCACCCATATCAAAGGGAGAACCCTTGATTGGATTGCTGACCACAATTGCAATATAGCCACTCTCACCATCTCACCCCAAATCTGGTCAGATCACCATCTAATCTCATTCTCCTTGGACACTGCCACCCCCAAACTGCAACAACCATGTGCACCTCCTGCACTTACCAGAAATAAAAAAAACATGACACTAGACAAACTACTCCCCGGCATCATGCCCACTTTGGTCGCTCTACCTGACAACCTTAACCCTAACAGCCTAGTGGAAGAATTTAACAATATCATGAACAAAACTCTTGACAACATCGCACCACTCAAGCTCAGAAACAGCAAGCCAAAGAACCACCTGAACAACTGGTTCACCCCTCTCTTAAAAAATCTGAGATTAGAAAAAAGGAAATGGGAAAATACATGGAAAATTAACCCCAGCCCAGAAAATAAACTGAAACTAGCTAAAATCTCTTCTCATTACAAAAAAGAAATCATCTTAGCTAAACAAGAGACCTACAATAACAGAATCACACAAGCCAAATCAAGTACTAAAGAACTGTTCGCCATACTCAGAGAACTGGAAAACCCAATAACACCTCAAGACAACTGTCTTAAAGATAAAAAGTGGTGCTCCGAAATCCAGCAAGCCCTCTCTAACAAAGTCCGAAACCTCCAAAAGAAAATAGAACTAAAACGTGAGACCCTAGCACCCAACATATTACCGCCTATCAAGACACTTCCTAACTCCAAACCCACTACGCAATTCCACTTCTCCAAAGTCTCCATACTAGAAGTAGAGAAAGTAATACTCGGTCTAAAACCGTCCAACTGCAAAGGAGACTTATGTCCAGCACAACTCATCAAAGATGCCGCACGAGATCTAGCACCATTTATCACCAAGTTAATTAATGCCTCCTTTACCACAGGCATTATCCCCAGTAACTTAAAAGAGTCCTGGGTGCTCCCACTCTTAAAAAAGGCTACTCTAGACCCCACCATACCCACTAACTATAGACCTATTACTACGGTACCATTCCTTCTGAAGATACTGGATAAAGTGGCATATATACAAATCCAGAGTTTCCTGGAACAAAACCAACTACTAGGCTCCCGACAATCTGGCTTCCGCCCTCTCCACGGCACAGAAACTGCATTGATTGACCTGAAAGCCCAAATAGACAAAGTAAGAGACTCTGGAAAACCAGCACTCCTCCTGCTACTAGACCTATCGGCCGCTTTTGATTTAGTGGACCATAAAGTCCTATGTAACCACCTAGATTCAGCAGCACACTTCTCCACTGAGGCTATAGCATGGATACAATCCTTCCTCAGTGACCGCACCATGAGGGTCTTCTCACCTATAGCAGCTGCAGACCCCATCCCTATTACCTGCGGCGTGCCACAGGGATCATGCGTTTCACCAACGCTATATAACATATTCACTAAGCCTCTGTTTGATGATTTGGACCTTCTGGGTATCACGTATACCAACTACGCTGACGATACCCAGATCCTCCTCCCACTCACAGGGGTTTACGAAAAAGATCTAGCAATGGTGAACAAAATATACAGCATCGTTCAGGCATGGATGGCAACCCATGGCCTATGCCTGAACGATGATAAAACTGAGCTTCTTATCCTAGGCACCGCACCCCTCATCAAAAAACTAAGCACAAACTACTCTTCCTTTATCATAGATGGGAACTGCATACAAGTTGCCAAAGAAGTTAAAACATTAGGGATCTACCTTGATTCTACCCTATCATTTTCCAAACAGGTAAACTCCCTAGCTTCCTCGACAGCCTACACATGTAAGCTCATTAGAGCAGGAAAACAATTCCTTTCCCAGCACAGCTGTCTAACTTTAGCCAGAGCCCTTATCATCTCCAAACTAGATTATTGTAACGCACTGTACATAGGAGCCAATAAATCTATCATAAACAAAATCCAGATACAGCAAAACAAGGCCCTCCGAGCGGCATTGAACATCCCCAGGAGAGAACACATTACAGTAATAAGAAGGAAACACAAATGGCTCTCCACCCACGAGAAAATTAGACTCAAAACGGCATCTCTCACATACAAATCTCTACACAACAAAGCCCCCCAATACCTTAAGGACAGATTCATCAGAACACACCCCACAAGACAAACCAGACTTGCCTACACCAATCGCCTACAAGTACCACGCTTTAAACTGACCACCATAGGCGGAGCTAGCTTCCCAGTCAAAGCTGCTCAATTGTGGAACGAATTACCCACTACTGCGAGGCTAGAACACTCCTTTTCCAAATTCAGGCAAATTGTAATTAACTGGCTAACGACAGCAACTGCTAATTGAACCCATGATAATGCTCACGCCTGTTTGCTACACAGTATCTGCATCATACGATTGTAAACCTGTATTGTAAACTTGCACCTGTAACTGGTAATTTCTGTAACTGGTAATGTCTGTAACTTGTAACTGTAACCTGTAACTTATGCTCTAAGCTGTACATATTCTTACTTTTTGCGCCCTTATACTTCAGGGTCCGGTGCGCACAATAAATTCTAAACAAACAAACAAACAAACAATCAGGGGAGCAGGTATGGAATGGGAATAGTAAGCCTGGTTGGAGTCATGGTAAAGGTTGGAAACCTTAATGCCCCAGTCCTTTCTCTGTGCCAACAATTGTGTACCCAAAAGCCCAACCCAATGCGTGTACACCGTCTCTTGCCCTGCACATTTGCACGCTGCCATGCAAATGACCAAATGTTGGTGGCGGGGAGCAAACTACGAGTCACTGTATATATACACATAACAGCTTCCTGCAGCTAAATTACGGCCTTGCGCAAATGAACTCCATTCAAGCTCATTTTGCTTCAGGCTACAATTTGGCAGCGGGAAACCGTTATGTGTAGACAATACACGTAGGGTACTCCCCGCCTCCAATTTTTGGTCATATGCATGGCCTGGCAGCATAAAGCCGGTGGGTACCATAGGGGTCCCCGGCACTTGCACCGGAATGAAAATACATGCCAGGCAAATGCTGGGGCATTTGTATGGCAGAGAGGAAGGTAGACGGGGGCAACACAATTTGCTCCCCACCATACAAGCCTTAGGCAAGGCTTCTATGCCTACCATTAACATTGCGCTCCAGTGAAAACGAGCTCCATTGTTTTTCCTACATTCTTCAAAGATTCAGGCACATATCAATGTACCTCCATGATGAGATACAGAACAAACCTCAATCCATAAATTGGTTCGTTCCTTGCCATCCTTGTTTTGCCAATTGCAATTATTATTTATTTTATTGGGGTTTTTTCAGTTTATTACAGGCATAATGTCCCAAAAAACGGCGCATAAACTACTTGCACACATGCAAATTATAAAAAGATAAAACACAATCAACAAAATGAAAATACATTACAGTACAATCTACTTGCTTAGATGACCAATTCTAATAATCTCTGTCTTCTGTGCCAAGGAAAATGTTGTGTAAAAGGTATTTATTGCATCAATCAGTAGTTCAATATAAGGGCACAATCCATAGGAAAACTGACTTTAATCAAGTCACCTATTGAATTCCTGAAAGACCTAGTTTGAATTAATGGGAGAATAATGGAGTCCTCCCTGGTGGGAATACTAATTGTTTTACAAATGTTTTTTCCTTACAAAGTAGATTTGTAACCTTTTGGTGTGCCCAACTGTCTGCCCCATGAACCGAAGCTACTTGACACTGTGCACGATACACGGCAGGAGTCCACATGATCTCCCTCTCAATCTTTTGGCAAAGCACCAAGGTGTAGGCTGTTACTGCACAACACATAAGCCAACACACAAAACAGACTTCTCGTTTACACTCCCCCACTCTCCACTCCAGACAGCCGGTTACAATAGCAAATACATACCCCACAATGATAATTGTTCTTTTATAATTGTTCTTTTATAACTGCTTAATACCAACGCGGTTTCTGGATTTGAACCTGTGTTGCGCTGCGTTGTCTTGCTTCCAAGACAAAAAACCCCTGCCCACCTCCCCACCTCACCCGTCATCACCATCACAATAGACAATGCTCTCTCTTCCCACATCTGCCTCCCTGGCGATTAACATAGGAGAACCTGCAAATCCATGCTGTGCATAACAAACAAACCGTGGGCTCACTCCCACTCATGAGCAGCCTCTCTTGGTCTTGTCTGCAATGGCCCTCTAAGCATGTTCAATTGGAAATTCCTGGCTCTGTGTGCCAAACATCACCCCAGAAGCATGCACATCCATGCACAAGAAGTGCAAGATATTTTCGACATCCGGCCCAACTTGATTCATCACACGTGCACGGCCTTCCTTGCAAGGGTCCCAGGCCATAAACCAAGCTGATACTGCAGATGATACATAGCGATGCAGCAATACATGGATCTACAAAGGATTGGGCGAAATCCATACCTTCCCATCTACCAATGTAACCCAGTCAACATCCACAAGGAAGAACAGCCATGAATAAGCGTCACACACCATTGCTGTCTATAAACCAGTGGAGGGCAAAATGACGAAATTTTGCTTTCACCAATGTCATACATGTGTGCACATAATTCTGCTATTTTTCAAAAATTGCCAAATTGGGTGAAAAGTTAGTAATTCGGTCATTTGCAGGGAATTAAATCCAAAGAATATATTTTGCAGCTTTCAAAATCTGCATTTCAACGTTTGCTTAATCATTTCTCACTAAAGTACACACACTAAGTGGCAACAAAAATCACAAATTAACTTCTGCTGGAAAACAAACACACAATTTCATATGTGCTGGAAAACAAATTCCAAATCAATGCCAATATAACTTTGCTGCAAAAAACATTTTTATATATATATATATATATATATATATATATATATATATATATATATATATATATATATACACACAACATTTATGTATTTGCTCTGCTTTTCAACAAAACTTTAACAATATAAAATAATAAATAGCAACTAATAATGATAAATATTCAAATAACTGTAATACCATCTTCCTTAAAACCTTAAAACCAGCATGCCAAAACAAATATCTAAAGTATGTGTTTTAAGTGAAGATCACAATCCATATTGCAAGTACTATTAAAAATCCTAAGGATCTACACATAAACGTGTATGTACATTATGCACGAAATGCCTAAAATTGTCTAACCTTATCTGCACAGTGGCTATGCAGTTCAACATAAATGGTTTTAAGCTCTCTGTTCTTCAATTCGACAAATGTGACAGATTCCAAATGATTTGCTCAATTTGCACTATGGTCCCACTGTTCCCAACGCAGGGCATCAACTCAAGCAAAAATGTAAAATGAGCCTCTGTAGATACTACAGGGAAGTTGTTGCTCTAAATTAAATCTGCAAAATAATAAAGATGTCTCGGGTTAGTCAGAAACACAAATCTTTAATGAAGTTGCATCAATTTCAACTTCACCAAAAAACGAACCTTCGCTTTAGAATTTCTTAGCAAAATATGTGAAGTAAATCTCTCCCACCTCTCCCTTTCCGGGAAGCAAGAAATATTTGTTTGTTCTTTCCTCCAAACATTTTGTATTTTACTCCTAAACCTTAACTTGCTTTGCTCACCAATTGCTCCTCCGTTGTATTACACTGTACCCACATCCAATTGAAACCCCGTGGCACCAACTCTGCCATCTTCACATTCATTGGCCAGTCTCTCTGCATCATCCTCGCTCTAGTTTCAGTAAACAAGCCAACAGACAGCTAGGTGCCTTCAATGCAAACATTGTTTAGCCTAAGCGACCCTTACACAGTAAAAGGAGAAGGACTAACAAAATGAAAGGATGAAACGACTTTCCTATAAAAATACTCCACAAAATAACTTGGAAAACAAATATACAAAAAAATATTTTTCACTAGAAAAGGAAACTGTCATTTGTGTCATTTCTGTTTTTCGAGACATTTGAATTTTGTTAGTCAACATCTTTGGTAAAGCACTATGCATAATTTATATGAACTTGTAAAACAGTTTTGCATAATAGTTTCCATGAAGAGCTTTTCTAAGGAAGTGTTGGTCCAGCAGATCAAAGTTCATTGCAGGGGATCATAGAGAGCAGGGCACAAGAAGAGCATGCAATAGATAGGTGACTGTTGCCTATTTTCCCTCGTGGATCGTTGCATAAGAGATGTTGATTTTCAACAAATGAGTAATTTGATGGCGGGGGTGGTTACCTAAGCACTTTAAGCTAGGCGGCCACCTGTCACCAAATGTTCATCATTTGCACTGCAGGGAGCAACTGTAAAGGGTAAAAGGCAGCGGACAAGCGTGTATGTCACCTTTTGCCCTTAACCTCTGCACTCCTCAGTGCAAAATGAGTAAACACTGCCTGGCAGGCTTGCAGCGTTTACTGATCATTGTGAGCGCTGCGTGCCATGCTTGCATGTCAAGCGGTGCCCAGAATTGAAAAGAAACCCGCCCCGACATGCATGGATCCCTATGATATTTAGGTCCCCTTCTAGCTCCACACCCGCTGAAAATGGTGCTTGAAGACTTGTCTCCTCCTGCTCGGAATCACCCAAAGGCTGTATCTCCTCTGAAAACTGAGGACAATGAATTGCCCAAGTCACTTCTTGAGACTCTACATCAGATTGCAAAGACGCTCTGATAACTGTGGTGTTTATTTCGTTTGCGTCCTTGGTGCCAATGCTTTCAGCTTTTCTCATATTTCTCTCAGGCATTGATGATGTTGAACTTCGGCAGGCCCTGATTTCTCTCCTTTCATTCCCCTCCTTCATTTTGGGATTTAGGGACTGCTGCATGAATACGCCATCTGCATTCTTGTCCATATTACCTTGGAATGCAGTCATAAACGCCTCTATACAAATCATCTTTGAATGCAGCATAGCCAGCAGTGTTGCGTGATCTTTCTGGTTATCATTTATGGATTCATATAGTTTCCTGAATGGAGCCAATACAATAGTCAGAGATGACGTAACGTTAACATTATTTCTACACGTTTCTCCGTTATGATCCGTTGATAGTCTTTCATTAGGTTCAGGGGTCGAACCTTCCATTGGTGTGGAGCTAATGGAACTTTCTGTGCCTCTCATCATTCTAGAGTGGTTACGACTGACCGTCCCGCCCTTGAGGTCGATACTCGCCCTCTGCAATGGCCGCTCTGGTTCCGTCTCAATAGCATTAATTGTTGATGCCTGCTGTACATTAGAACTATTCCCACAAGGTAGATTATTAAACAGATCAGTCATTACCATCATATGTGCACCTGCAGCAGCACCACTCCAGTTCCCATTCAGGCTCTCTGTTTTGGATGAACCCGACAACCTTCTCTTATCGTCTATCTTGTTCGAAATATGAGCAATGTCCCGTAATAGTTGGTCCGCCAAGTTTAACTCCTGCATGAACAGCTGGGCAGCTGAGCCCCCACTTAGGGTAGTCATAGACATGGACACAGACTAAGGCTGATTTATAGATAGCTGTAGTTGCTGTGCTGACTGGTCGTTCAACATCACCGTACTTGCAACTCTGCACCCGCTATCTCAGTTATGACTTGTCTAGGTCGGTCACTACCAGACTCTTCGAGAGATTGCACAGGGTCCACAGTTGTTTTAGCGCCTTCTACTTTCTGAGCTACAAAAAGGCTTTTACCCCCCTCCCCAAACAGATGAATCATTCGTAGTGCTGTAAAATGAAGGTCCCGGGGCAACCCAATCAACCCAATCAGAGCCTTGGAGAGTCAGAGCTGCTTCCAGCGAAACAGCCGATGCTGATGGCCTGGTAACACCATCTAGGACTGTATCTAAATGCGGTGCTTCATGCGGTGCTTCAGAGGGGGGGTCATAGGTGTTGTAGGAGTCGTATGTGGCATGGCTGTAAAATAAATTGGTGGATACTCTCTTCTTACCGAGGCATCAAGGATCTTAATGCAAGATGTGCCCCTCCCAAAACCATTCACCTCCCCCAAACGTCATTTGCCGTTTACATTAACCGCTCGGTCTTCCGATTGCCCGAGCAGCCATATGCTTTACAAAACCGTACGCATGGGATAACTCTAGGAGCCGTACGATGCCCTTCCTTCAGCCTGACTGCAGAACGACTACACTCCAGCCAGCACTCGTGCTGGCACTTCGCGCCAGGATCAGCCTTTGGTCTTCACCTGCTTCAGTTAAAGGACCAGCAAGATTTTACAAAGTCATGGAGCGGTAATTCAAACAGCCAGCCTCTAGGTACTCTGCAGCACAACTGCAAACCAGCCAGCACTCACTGGTTTATGTTTATTTGCAGTGAAGTTGACAGGTCCATGGCGGCTATAGAAACCCTAGGGTTAAGGTCTCAAACACATGCAAGTCCTCCAAAAGAGCAGCCCAGAAAGACAGAAATAGTTCTGGGCTAGTCATGCAAGCCAAAGGCAGTAGGATTGCCACTAGGCACTATCCTGTTCCATGGGGAGATGAAAACACAGATATGTTAATGCCTGCTTACATTAGATGTTGCATGAATGCCGTCCTTTTCTTTGTTTATTCCTTCTGTAATCCCAATACCCCAAATACCTGCAAAAGATACAGGTGTGAATTTACTCGCTAAGGTTGCAGCGAAAATAAGACAAGCGCAATAAAGCAAATGGAATTTCCGCAAAGATGAGAACAGTCTTACACATGCCTACTAGATGCAGTGTAGAGGAAAGGACTGCAAGCGTCATGACGTCCCCGCCATTACACAAAGAGGAGGCGAGGTTTAACATAATAAAGAGGCGTGAGCCTGCAGCACGGGGTCAGTGCCAGTTACTGCGTTACACTGAGTGGATGTCCTTTATTAACATGTAGGCCACAAAGAGACTTTCTTATACAACACACTGGCAACGAGGTTGTCGGTCCCACAACTACAATATCAGTGCTTCACTTTCGTCATGCTGAAGATAAAATGTTGATACAACGTCGGTTTCCGGGTCATGGAACAGCACAAGAACACCTACGGCACTGGATTAACAACTCACAAACCGACCGGCTGATGGCACAGAGCACACCAGAGAACAGCACAACTACGGAGGTGGGTGTAATAACGCCAGCCCCAACAAGAAACACAACCACAACAAGGGGGCTTACAAAACTTACCAAAAACCCCATGAAACATACGGCGAAAGCCAGAGGAACAGAAAGGAACAGTACTCAAACACAATCAAGCAGAACATCAACACAATAAGCACGCAGCAATAAATAGCACGTGAATTGAGGTGCCTAACACTCTGCCAGCACACATGAAAAGCATGGAAAAGAGGAGCCAGCACCCTTTGCAAGAGAAGTAGGTGAATAATCTTAACAACAAACGACAACTGACCCAGAAGGTGACCCCTAGCACCGTGCCTCACAGAGCAACATCTCTGATGACCAGCAAGCGACACCAACCTGGAGCGGAGCCCATGGCTCTGCAGGAGAGATACTTAGCGGGCATAGCCCACACCCAGAAGCAACCACGTAGCGAGACTCATCAAAGGGCACTTTCATGAAGCCATTTGACCCATATGCAGAAGGTGCCACCCTTTGCTGGGGGCGGTGGCTGCAGCAGTGTGAACCCCACATCAAAACAAGAAAGATTACAGCAGCAGAAGACACACATAACGTCCTTATGCTGAACCTGGGAACACTGGCGCTGAGCTATTCAACGCCTTGCTAAATTGGGGGGACAAGGAGATGATTATGAAAGGGCCAAGACAGCACTGAACATAAATTTAAACCATAGTTGAACCATGACTACAAACGCTTTCAGCTAAGCTTGGCGAGACAACGGCCAAACGAGAAAATCAATGGTTTCCAGGTGAGAAATGGAAATAGGGTGTGATTTTCCCAATGAGGAGTTTGCAGTATGGCAGCAAATAATACATGGCAGAAATAACAAGAAATCCTATCCATCGACTTTTGGACTCACTGAGCCCTCGAGGCATGAACACAGAATTTGACTTGATGTGCTTTGTGTAATACTTATACGTTTGCCTTACAGTTCAATAGGTTAAGAAGCACACTGTGATTCGTAAATAACTTAAATGTATAAGGGACAACATATACCTGACATGTTGTTGATACAATGAATATTTGTTCTTGAGTCATTGTGATTATTCATTCTGCATTTTGTTTTAATCTGTATTTTGTTGTTCTTCCCTTGCTGGAATTACTGAGATGTATTGTGGTACAAAAAATGTGGAGGGGGGGCCTCTGCTCATGATACGTCTGAGGTCATATGTCGGATTTCTGCTAATATGCCCTGTGTTTAGAAAGCTCTTTGTATATGTACACAATCCTCTAGAGTTTATCCAACTTGAACCCCAGAAGATCCTGTGATGCCCCACGGGGCATTAATAAGTGTTTGAATTTACCACTCAGCAGTGGATTTTGAAACTGGTACCACTGTGTAGTCGTAGCGGTATCTGTCAATTTCTTGTCAATCTATGGTATTATCAATTAGAACGTCTAGTCATCCAGAATGTAATTCACTACACTAAATTGTTGTTTTTCTCTAACATGACTTCAAAAACGTATTAAGGCAATTGAGATTGTACGTGTTATTTTAATTCACCCCTATGACTACTTATCTTGAAAATGAGACGCGTCGTGGGGGCACAACGCGGATTCGATTGAACTGCGGTAGTGCCCACATGCTCGTCCCCGGCTGCCTTTCCTCAGCCGTATTGCTTTGACCTGACCAGTTATACTCACTCTATCTGCAATTATTTGTCAACAGTAGTGAGAGCACAGAGGTTCACTAGCCATCTTTGGCTTTCATTATTCCAAGTGACCCATCCATATGCTGCATCAAAGATATTTAACTCACTGGTATATGCGCATCAGCGGTCTGCTGATTAACATCACAGTCAGCGCGCATCTTTTTGCCCAGGACCCGGTCCTCGGTTGTCCTGACAATGACGCTTAGCGCCGTGCCCACAACATGGCGATCGTCCTGACTCATTCACACCGCGCATCTTGCTGCGGTCGGATTGAGGGGAGAGCTCGCGTTACCTGGTAAGTTTAATGTACTGCCTTTAGCAGTGCTCTCTGAACAGGGGTACCATAGCCGAATCAGGGGTTATGCTCACTTCAATGAGAGGCGTCTTAGTACGTGACAGGCCATCTCTATTTAAATCAGGACTTGACCACAGTCCTGCTGCAGCAGTTTTACTCGTGACCGTCCATTTTGTCACATTAAAGCATTTGGGTGGTTGACCCGATTTTTAGACAGTTTATATTTATTTTGCTCCCAGTGAGTACTAAATAACGAAATAATTTCAGGTAATGAGTCCACTTAGGGGTAATATTAGTGATGCCTAGCTTGCACACGCACTACAATTGAGTTATTTTGCCTCCTTTAGAGCTTTACCTGACCGCATTCTGCCGATGCCCAGTCTCTCAGGATTTCCATCAGAAGACTGGGTGAGTAGATTGGTCTAATTCTGTTAGTGCCATATTGACTGGATTGTATGAGTATACATATGACGGTTCTGACACTCATTATTCCCTTGTATTATTGTTAGGTCTATCACTGGACCCCTTCTACAATTTTGGAGAGGTCAGTAGCTCTTACTAGTCACCTATCCCTTTAGACTTTATTTAATTTACGGCAATCACTAAATAAATGTTCATTTTCATTACCCTATAGGATCTACATTAAGAAAGCAATTCTGAATAGGAACACTGAAGCCCTAACCCTGAAAATGGATCTATGATCCGAAAAGCGTTGGTTACTTTTAAAACCCAAAAGGGGCTTTCTTGGAGACATATGTTAATTCAATAGACGGATGATACGAAAGTCTGTAAATACCAAAGTCTGTTTACACATTGCCTGACATTTAGGCATTTTCGTTGTTTCTATTTTTTGTTTTATATAACATTGACAAAAAATTATCGGTTTGTGAAGATGAATTACATTGGTAATTGTGTTTTATTTTTATTTTGATAATTAAAATTCAAGGTTTATTTTTACAATCTAAAGTCTGGTTTATGTATATGTTTTACATTGAAGTGGGATTCAATTCCTTGAATGTTACGTATCTAACAGTACACTGATTCAACTTGACAAAAGATAAAGTTACCTTTAAATTCACATGCTCGCCCTCTTGGCGAAAGTGTATATGCATATTAGTAATTAGTAATTGGGACATTGGTTCCCTAAGGAGTGCTTTTGGGCTTACTGTGTAGTAATACATGGTTCTGGTTCTGAGCAAACAATACATGGCATCTCATCTGAAAAGCTACACAGAGCGATATTGTCAGAAATAAACCTGCCACTGGATCGTATCCTAGAGATGGGGTGACAAAGAGAAAGGACAAATGCTCAGGTAGCAGCCATAAGCAAGCATAGAAACATCGACAATCGAGGCAGACCGTATAATGCGTCAAGATGCACAGAAAGAATGTAAGAATCGTGTAAATGGTGTGGTGGAGCATGGCACAAAAGAGAACCATGCCTGGCCCTAGGAGTGATGTGCCCAAGTGTTGCAAGATAAATCACTTTGCCTGAGCGAAGGACCCCAAAGGGAACAAGACTGATCAAACCCGAAATAAGTCAGAACAACACAGAAAAGTTACCAGAAAAAAAGGCAAGCGTGAAGCAAGAACAGTGAGAGATGAATACGACCAGAGCGACAGCGACACTGATGACGATGAATACTCAGATAAAGAGTCATCCCCAAAGAGGCGGGCAGGACACCATAATAGACGAAGCGAGACAGTTCAAATCACAAACAACGTACAGAGAGCTCATAGATGGCACCCTAACTCGAATGGTAATCGACCCCGGGGCCATGGTAAACGTAATGCTGCTGACCAGATTTTAGAAGATACCAACAAGACCACAGCTACAACAGAAGACAGTACAAATTTACGCATATGAAGGCAAGAAACCACTTCCTGTGAAATGAACTTTCAAGTCTGACATAACATACAACAGTGAGACATGCTGCACCTGACTATAATTTGTGGGCGCAGGCATAGAAATGCTGTTGAGCTGCAAGACAGCAGAGATGCTAAAACATACCCATTTTGCATTCAGCATACAGCCTCCGGAAATCGATAAACTGCTGGAGAAACATGGCAAGCTATTCAGAGGGTTTTGCTGCCAAAAGAACAGGACTGTGACACTTCACATAGTTCCCACGGTGTTACCAAAAGCAGTACGCCACATATGAGTTCCATTCCACATGCGTGAAGCTGTAGACCCAAACTGAGAAAACTAGAGGATCTGAAGATCATAGAAAAAATTTCGGGCCCACACAATGTGTGTCCCTGATGGTCATAACAAAAAATCAAAACAACAAAACTCAGTGAGTGCAAATATGCATAGACATGAGGCTACCCAATGTAGCTACCGGCTGAGAGAGGCACATAACACCAACAATAGACAAACTAATCATAAATCTAATAAGAGCATCAGTTTTCAACAAACTAGATCAGGGTATCATCAGATCAAATTAGCAAATGAGTCCTGCTATATTACCACTTTTTCATCACACCTAGGGCTCAGATGGTACCGCCGGATCATCTTTTGGCTCTCTTCTGCGACGGAAGTATTTCAAAATGAAATACGTAAAGTATTGCAAGATTTACTGGGCACCACAAATGTCAGCGATGACATCTTAGTGTACGGCACATCTGAAACAGAGCACAACACACAACTGGCCACAGTCCTATAGTGCTTAGAAGAATCAGACCTGATTCGGCATGCCGAGAAATACAAATTGGGCAAGAGCGAGCTCGCTTTTTTTGGATATGTCTTCAATGAAAACAGAGTATCCCCAGACCCTACACAAGTAGCAGATGTAAAAAGCACAAAGCCCCCAACAACAGCCTTTGAAATCAGGAACTGCCTGGGCATGGCACCTACTGCGGCTGGTCTATTGCAGACCTCACCACAGTAGTCTCACCACTAAGAGAACCTACATGGAAAGATGTACCATGGACTTGGGGAGATGCACAAGCAGAAGCATGCCAGAGAACAAGCACGACAATGGCCTTCTTCAACACAACATGGAAAATGTAACTACTTGTAGACGCCTGCACAGTCAGACTAGGGGCAGTCATCACGCAAACAGACCAAGAAGGAATCAAATACCCCATAGTGTTTGCCAGCAGACCGCTAACCAAAACAGAACAAAATTATACACATATTGCTAGAGAAGCACTCAGCATCCTATGGCAATGCCAACACTTTCATATGTACCTCCTTGGACATCCTGCCAAAGTATAAACCAACCATAAACCAATGGTCCCAATCTTCAAAGGGTCGGCACCTCATTCACAAGCCAGACTCGAGAGATGGATGCTGCAGCTACAGCCATTCGACATTGAGGTACTGTATAGAGCGGGGGCGGACAATCCAGCACATTATCTGTCCATATACCCCCGGCCAGCAATACTAGCGGAGTGTGAAGCAGCGCAGAAAAAAGAGGAACACGTCTGCCACAAAGTGGCATGCGCTCGGCCGAAAAGGATGAAATCACAAGAAATAGAGAATGAAACGGCACAAGACACGTGCCTGCAGCTAACAAAGGAATCCATTGCGTCTGGAGACTGTAAAAACATCCTCACCGCAACAACACATTGCACAGCAGCAGCCCAGGAAAGGCTGCAAGGCCTATTTGGGATACGTCATGAGCTGTCCATATCCCATGAAGGAATAATACTTAAAGAGCATTGAATTGTTCTGCTCATGAATCTAGAGGAAGAACCCTCTGGCTGGCCCATGAAGGCTTCCAGGGAATAATGAAAATGCAAGCATTCCTAAAATCAAGAGTATGGATGCTGAACATACGGCAAAACGTGATGACTCTAGTAGGGTCATGCACAGCTTGGAAGGGGTTTATACCTTTTCCATCGATGGAAATGCAAATCCATCGATGGAAATCCATCGGATGCCATTGCATCCTAATGCTATCTTTTACATGTAAAAGTGCATTTCCATCGAAACCAGTCCATCGAATATATAAATGGACGATGCATTGTAACCTTAAAACGGAGCTTTCCAGTGCTGAAATTTCGGAACTGGCCAGCTCCTTATAACATTTTAAAGTTTATTGTATATTGGGGGGTTTCCCTCCCCAGCCCTCCCAACCTACACGCACACCCCCCAACCCTGAACGTAACCCTAATCTAACCCTTAATCTAACTCTTAATCTATCCCTAAATCTAACCCTAGCCCCAACCCTAACCCCTAAACCCTAATCCTAACCCTAACCCTAATCTAACCTTTAATCTAACTCTTAATCTAACCCTAAATATAACCCTAGCCCCAACCTTAACCCCTAAACCTAACCCTAATCTAACCCTTAATCTAACGCTTTATCTAACCCTAAATCTAACCATTGTCCCTTATCTAACCCTATCCCTAACCCTAATTAGCCATCAACATTAACCATTGAAAATCATTCAATGAATATGCTTTTCAATGGAAAGGCAATTCAATGAATAATTTTCAATGGAAAGGTATTCGATGAATACGTTTTAGATGGAAAGACCAGATACCCTTGCCAGGCCTCTCAACATAATGGACCACAAGAGCCACTCGTTAACCCTCCACGCAGCCAGGAGAGAAGGGATGCGATTAGCATTGACTTCTGCACAATCCCAAATGGGGCATACCTATTGGTCGTTGTTGACGAATTAAGCAGATATCCAGAGGTCGAGCCCGTGAAGTCCACAGATGCAGTGTCTCTGATAACAGCACTATTGAAAATGTTTGCAGTGCATGGGATTCCGAAAAAAATAAAGATCGCCAATGGGGCACCATTTAAATGAAGAGAGCTGCATGGCTTCCTTGACAACATGAATATACACCACCACAGAATCACACTGTGTTGGCCCCAAGCCAATGGAGATGAAGAAAGGTTAATGGCCTCACTGAACATAGTGGTGCGGATAGCTGAGGACCAACAAGTCCCCTGGCTACCAGAAGTGTACCGTTTCCTTCGAGTGTACCACCAAACACCACACTCGTCAACGCAAGTGAGATCTGCCGCCCTCATGCTCGGGGTACTGATACAGGTGGAGCTGCGGGCACACTCCAACTAAGCAGCCCTGGAAATTGACCACCAGCAGGTGGAGTGAATGAGGCAAACACAAAATGAGAAAGAAAGGGTGGCCAGGAGAGCTCACCCCAGCAACCTCACACCAGGGGAAACCGTTCTAGTTAAAAATAGATCCCCACCAAAGAAGATGACAATGTTGTATGAGTCACGGCCATGAACTATAACCAAGAATGAACATTGGAATGGTGACATCTACTTGAGATCATGAAACAGTGACGAGAAATGTATCCCACTTTCAGAAAGAACATCACAACATGTGGAAAGAAACTCCAATCATGGTACCTGAGGAAGAGCACGCAAGCATGCGGTGCACGTGAAGACGGGAGAACGAACACAGTGACAGCAGCTGAGAGAGACACCATGACCAGGGGTGTTGCTGGGCCTGGAAAGGACCCTGGGCTATGCTAGGTACTGGACTGTTGGGCCTCGGGGCTAAGTAGCCTTTTGGTTGTAGCCCCAGAGCTTCTATCCGGGGCTACAACCAAAAGACCAAGGCTATAACCCCTTAGTCCTCCCGAGCAACCCCTGTGACCATGACAGACCCAACCCAGCCAGACCAAAGCAGAGAAGAGAGAGCCCCTGAAGACACTCCGAGCACCCAGAGGGAGAACAAGTCGAGGTACTCACTTAGAGAACATCCTCAACCTCAACGAAAATGAGAGGCTTCGTCCTCCATGGCATATATCAACGAATTGTAAACTGAACAATGTAAAATACTTATTATGGTTTATTTTCATCCAAGTTGGAGAGGAAAGGACTACAAGTGTCATGAGGTCTCCGTCATGACGTGAGGAGTAGGTGAGATGTAACATAATAGAGGGGGATGAGCCTGGAGCACTGGGACAGTGCCAGTTTCTGCATCCACTGAGTGGGTGTCCTTTATTAACATGTAGGCCAGCAAGAGGCCCTCGTATTCATCACACTAACCAGAGTAGTGCAGAAGTTCAGAGTCTCAAGTCGCAATGAAATCCAGGCGCACATTCTCCGGGAAGTACTCCAATAGTCAACTCAAACCATACAGCAATAAGGGAATCCAAGTCCAATCCGTATTTCAGTCCGAAGTCTGGCCACGTCTGAATCCAATATCTTCAGGGCAAAATCACTATCGGGTGGACCAGTCAAAAGAAATCAGACCAATGTCGAAAACACATACAGGGCCCGAAATACCAGGCTCCGGAACACTGCATCAGCGGCGTAATTGTTGTTGGGTATCAACATGTTGGGAGGGAGCTGCAGATTTTGCTTTTGTGTAGTTCATTGCCGAACATAGGGGCTGACGTCAGTGTGGTTCCCAATTGGTCGCATTGATGTACAGTTCCCAGCTGCAAAGGAAGGCGCCAGTCATTCCTGAGCCAGCCCGGCTGCACCACACAGCTGGAAAGCAGTGAGGCATACCCTAGTACAAGCACAAGCAG
The DNA here is from genome assembly GCF_040938575.1 of Ambystoma mexicanum. Lineage (NCBI taxonomy): Eukaryota > Metazoa > Chordata > Amphibia > Caudata > Ambystomatidae > Ambystoma > Ambystoma mexicanum. Next base: position 1,090,851,044 of record NC_090927.1, read on the forward strand.
CAATCACTTTGTGTATTTGTTGTGTAAAGTTAAGTATAGTAAACCCCTAATTGGAAGTGTAAAGTGTTGAGAGAAGGGAGAAGAGGTATGTACAAGTTATTAGGCATACCACTGTAGCTTACTGTATGTTTATGTCTAAATAAAACTGGTAAATGAACCATCTGTCTAAATGTATCATTGTTTTCATTGGCACCTGTTAGGGGGAATTCTCTGTAAGGCTAATTTCCCAAACCTAGTGAGTCCCCCAGCAGCTTTGCTGGATTTTTTGGGGTTAATATTTTTTTCTCTCCTGTGAGATTCTTTTTCTCCCACTCTTAGACATGATTTGAGGTTCCTTTAACTTTCCATGTGTTTTATGGGCTATGGGGTCTTTTACTCAATAGGGTCTCATGTGTTTTTTGATGTGGGTTACACAGCACCCTCCGTGCCGTAACCCAGGGGTGTCGTAGCGACCCCCCAACATAGACTCCATACACTGGGACTGACTACTGTCTCCCAGGGCATGTAAAGTCACCATTGGCTTTGCTAGTCCCAAATTATGAACAGAAACCAGTACAAACCATCATATTGTGGACGTACTGGTCTGGGCAATTTGATTGGCCCGGGGTCTGTTGTTCGAGGGGGCACGTCTCCGTCCCCCCAGATCGAGTTTTGGCTGGTGGCAGTGGATACTACTTTTTATATTCGACCGCAAATATATCTCTATGGGATTTTCCCATTGTTCGAGGCTACCAACTTTAAGTATTTAATTCTTATAGCCTCAAACATACCGCCGGGTTATTTATTTAATATTAATTTGCCGGTTGGTATTTTTCGCCAGAACTCGATTCTAAAATGGCGTTCTCTTCTCCAACCCAAGTCGAGCCCTTTGTTCCACTTTTTGGCGGGCTTCCCCACAGAAGCCTCCAAAAGTGGTGCCACTCTGTCTGGGTACCACAGGGTGTGTGGGAGGGGGTTTAGGCACCCGGGACTGAGTTACCTTGGTAACTCAAGTCGCACTCTTGTGTGATTGGCCCAAGTGGTGAGCCGGCCGGCTCACCAGTTAGCATGTTTGATTGACAGCTAGGCTGAGTGAATGGGGGTATGCTGCATAAAAGCAGGGCTTTGGGGACTGGAACTTCAGAAGTCGCCACAGGACCTAAGAATCCGAGGAGGGAGAAGCTGAGCTGGCCTGCAACGGCGACACCACCGGTGGAGCCCTGCTGAACTGTCTCACCACTTTTCCCAACGACAGAGGAGATCGCCAGCCCGGAGAGTCTTCTTCCTTCGACTGGTGGGGATAACCAGTCTACCTTCTTTTTGCCTTCCTGGAGCATCTTGTGGGCGCCTTGCCTGTGCCAAGCACCCCGGCAACCGGGATACCACGTTTTCACCACTACCATGAACCGAAAGGGTAGTACCTTTTGTACCGGAGAACTCGGCGGCTGGTTTCTTCCCTGGCAGTGCAACGACCTTCATCCTTCCTCCACAACGAGATCTTCTCTTCCTCTGGACGACGCTGCAACTTGCACCCGCTGCCAGGAACAACTGCACCCGCTGGAGGATCCTCTCCATTTAAGGTACCGTGTTCCGCCTGGCTTCCCTTGCAACCGTTTGAACGGGGTGTATCAAATCCTCGTCTCTCGAACCTGGGTTAGCCTGGGACACCTTAGCTAACTTTCCTGCACTGAACTAAACCTTTTTTGAACTACCTCCACAAACTTTGAAGACTTTGTGTAACTGTCTGATCTTGGGCATCTTCCGCCTGGCTCGCTTGAAAATGGGCCTGGCACCTAAACTTCCTTGCTCACCAGTAGACTGTGCCTTCCTAACTTGCTGTGGTTCTTTAAAAAAGTGTTTAGTGTGCAGGCTTCCATAATTCTGCTTTTCCCTCCCTTTTTATTTGACTTGTTGGAGTGCCATCGAACGTTAAGCGCTCACCTCTGTCTGGAAATAAGTGGTGTTAACTAAGACTTGTCCAACAAGTTATCAGGGATGTACATATGATCATAGTGATTGTGTTTTGAACTTACCTTACCAATTTAGTGCTAGTGTGTTTTTATAAGTGTGTGTTAAATAAATAATTATATACTTTTACACCCAAGCTCTGGTCAGTGTTTGCTCGTACTACTGTATTTCTGTACCTATTTTGTATGCTCTGTATACTGCCTAACTCTTCTTGAGGGAAGCCTGACTGCTCAGTCACATCTACCAAGTGAATCTGTGTGGTACAGACTGCTACCAAGTGGGTTTACTGCCAAATACCTGTAGTCTTAAATCTTTTGCAGTGGTCCCTAAGGGAACTGCACAGGTTTCTGCCTAACACTGGTGTACAGCGGTGGGATTTGTATTGAGTATACATTTTAGTGTGCTTAAAGATACTTTAGTGCAACTAACCACAAAGCTTAGCACTAAAAGAAGTATTTTCTAAAAACCTGTCAACTATGAAAGTTATAGTCAAGAGTCCCTTGCTACAAAAACTGCTGATTGTTTAAGAGTTCTCTGTAAGCATACGAATCTCTTGACTAAAGGCAAGAAAATGGAGCTAATAGAAAGGTTGTTAGCAAACCAAAGCCTGGATGGTGGTTCAGAGGAACCTACCACTCCAGCAACTGTAGATAACAGCAATGATATTGATATGAATGTTAGTATTGATAACTTGGAGTCAGAAGCAGAAGAGGAAGTGGAAGATGTTAAAATTGTCTCCCCTGGGCCTCTACCTGCCCTGCCAGCTGTGCCTACTGGACCCTTACCAGGTCCCACACTTAATCCTCAATATATGGAACTAGAAAAAATGAAGCTTGAAATAGAATTCAAAATAATTAATGCTCAAACAGAACAACGGCACCAAGCACTAAGGCTCAGAGAAATGGAGCTCAACCATGAGCTAGAAATGAAAAGATTGTCTGTGGAAAGTGCTTCTCGCTCCGAAACCTCTAGGAGTTCCAGTCCCAAAAGACCCCGGATGCCTAAGGAGTTGGTGGGTATGTATGAAACAAAGTTGGATGTGTTGGACTGGTTGAGTTTGTTTGAATATAATCATGGGCCCCAGAACATTACAGGAAATGCGTTACTTTCCTGGTTGTTCTCTAGGCTCCCCCCTGTGTTAACTGATGTGGTAATGGAGTTGGGGGAGGAGGATAAGAAGGATTATGAATGTGTGAAACTAGCTTTGATAGCTAGATTTGGGAAGACCCCTTCCCAGTACCTTAAGAGGTTTAGGACCCTCAAAAAGCATGATGGTACCCCTTGGGCTACCTGGATGAGTGAACGTTTGAAGAACTTAGAGGATGGATTAAGGGTTACAAGGTGAACACTTATGAAGGAATGAAGAATCTTCTGATGTTGGAGTCAATTTATGATGCCTGCTCTCCTGAGCTCAGACAGCACTTGGCTGATTCAAAGGAATTAGATTCCAGGAAACTAGCTAAGGCTGCTGACTTGTGGGTTGCCAACAGGGCTACTCACAAGGACTCTGGGGTAACTAAGAAAAAGGATGAGGGAAAGCAGCCAAAAAAGGACTCCAAAGAGAATTCTAATAATTTGAATCCCAAAGAGGGCCCCAAACAGAACAATAAGGGTAAACCACAAGGAAAACCAAATCAGAGTAGTGTACCCTCTGGTGGTAAACCAGAAGGAGGTCAGAACAAGCCACCATTCCAGAAAGCATTTGGTAAATGCGTCGTGGCTCGCCTGACCATGTGAAAGGAGATCCCAGATGTAAGGGTAAACCTTCAGGGGTCCAGCTTGTCTCCTTAGCCTTCGCTCCAGAGGAGGAAGTACAATTGGCAAGCGGAAACTTTCTACTACTGGCTGATGAACCCATTGGAGTCTCAGCCAGTGTTTCTTTAGTGTCTCTGGGTCTGTGGGAACAACAGAATTTAGATGTCTATAACTCTATCCCAGATAATACTAAAGAGTATTATAAGTACAGTGTCCAGGTGAATGGTCAGGCGACTCCTGCCATTAGGGACACTGGGGCCAGCATAACTGTGGTGGATAAATCTTTTTTTCAGGCTGAGGATGTTGCTAAGGCACCCAAACGCCTCACCAAGTTAGCTGGAGGGCCTGTGCAGATGCTTCCCCAATTACCAGTTCTCATCCAGTGTAATGACATGACTTTAAAGATACCTGTCAGCATACAAAGTGAGGTACCAGGAAGGGTTCTGTTGGGTAATGACCTGAAAACTCTTGGAGTAGTGTCACATACCCCCCGACCGCCTAGTAAAAGGTTACAGGAGCTCACCAGACCTGCAAGGGAGAGAACCATGAGAGGTACTCCCCAGGAGATGATGAAGAAAGATATCACTCCTACAACACAGGAATTATAACTTGCTATCACTGAACAAAAAGAAGCAAAGGGGAAACCCAAGACTTCCAAGAAACAGCCAACAGCAAGCACTGCAGTGCTTCCAACAAGGACTTCCCCGGGTTGTCCAAAGTTACACCTGTAACTCCACCTCCAGCTGAGGCTGAGAGGGAGGTACAAACCTGTATGGTGGAACTAGACTCTGAAGAAGAGCTAGTGGAAGGCCAGGAACTCATTGGAGATCTGGATCCTGTTGATCATCCTGAGCTGCAGTCTTTACTGGCAGAAGGTGGACCCAACAGGGCAGACTTCAGTAAGAGACAGAGAGAATGTCCAACTCTGGAAGGCCTTCACCAACAGGCAGCTTCTCAGGCTGATGGGCAAGAGCCTGGGAAGTATAGGTCGCACTGGGAAGATGGACTCTTCTACAGTGAGCCAACTGAGTCTGCACCTGGAGACTACAAGCGGCGTGTAGTACCTCAAGAAAACAGACAACAGTTCTTGCAACTGGCCCATGAGGTTCCTTTGGCTGGTCACTTGAGTTTCAAGAAGACCAAAGAAAGGCTCTCACTCTACCTTTATAGGCCAAACATGGGGGCTGAGGTAGATAAGTTTTGCAAGAGCTGCCATACCTGCCAGACTTCTGGTAAGGTTGGGTCCAAGAATGTGGCACCTTTAGTGCCTCTCCCAGTAGTGGGAGTCCCATTTGAGAGGGTAGGGATTGACATTGTTGGTCCCCTTGATCCTCCAACCTCCTCAGGCAGCAGGTTTATCCTTGTTGTAGTAGACCATGCTACTAGGTACCCTGAGACAATTCCTATGAGGACTGTTACAGCTCAGGCTGTGGCTAAGGCCCTCCTTGGTATTTTTACCAGGGTTGGGTTTCCTAAGGAAGTAATCTCTGACAAATGTTATGTCCCACTACATGAAAGCCATGTGGAAAACCTGCGGAGCTACTTACAAGTTCTCTACCGCCTACCACCCTCAGACAAATGGGTTGGTAGAAAGGTTCAACAGAACCATGAAGAGCATGATAGGTGCTTTAGATGATCCCCTTAAAAGAAAGTGGGACCTTCTATTGCCATGCCTTCTCTTTGCATATAGAGAAGTCCCTCAGGAGGGAGTAGGTTATTCTCCCTTTGAACTTCTCTATGGCCATCCAGTCAGAGGTCCATTGGCCCTGATTAAGGAGGGGTTGGAGATTGCTCCTTCCCCCAAGACAGTCAGAGTGACTGACTATGTGATAGGTCTCCGAAGGAGAATGTCACAAATGATGGCAGAAGCTGGTGATAACCTGGAAGCTGGACAAGCCCTGGTCAAACATTGGCACGACCAGAAGGCTAACATGGTTGAGTTCACTCAAAACCAGCTAGTTCTAGTTATGATCCCAACAAGGCAGAGGGCCTTGCAAGATAAATGGATGGGACCCTTCAAGGTTGTGGGTAAACTTGGAGAGGTGAACTATCTGGAGGAGTTGGGTAATCCCAAGGAGGCTCCTAGAGCCTTCCACACCAACTGACTAAAAGCGTATGTCTCCAGACCTGAAGTAGGAGCCTTGCTTCTAGCTTCAACAGAAGAGGAAGAAGAGAGTGAAGCTCTACCTGATCTCCTCAGAGGCTTACCCTTAGACGAAAAGATTGAAGGAGTAAATCTCTTTTCAAATCTGACCCCTGAGCAACAAGAAGAGTGCAAAGCCATGTTAAATCAGTTTGCCTCTCTGTTCTCACTTTCACCAGGCTTGACCCCTTGGGGACAGCATGATATACTCACTGGTGAGTGTCTGCCAGTCAAAAGCAGAGGATATAGAATGTCAGAAAATGCAAGAACCCACATCAAAGGGGATGTCAAGAAGATGCTTGATCTCGGGGTAATAGAGCCCTCTACTAGCCCATGGTCTAGCCCAGTTGTGTTAGTACCAAAGGCAGGATCCAAAGAATTGAGATTCTGTGTGGACTATAGAGCTCTCAATGCAGTTACCAAGACTGATGCCCACCCTTTGCCAAGGACAGATGAGATGGTGGATAGACTTGGTTCAGCCAAGTTCCTCAGCACATTTGACCTTACGTCAGGTTATTGGCAAATAGCCCTGATAGACCATGCCAAGGAAAAGACTGCATTTTCTACCCCAGTTGCCTTATACCAATTTAAGGTTATGCCTTTTGGATTGAAGAATGCACCTGCTACATTCCAAAGAATGGTGAATCAGGTTCTGAATGGGATGGAAGACTTCTGCATGGCATACTTGGATGACATTGCAGTATTCAGCCAAACCTGGGAAGAACATGTGAACCACTTAGGATATGTTTTGCAGGCTCTTGGACAGGCCACTCTGACCATAAAGGCAAGCAAATGCCAACTTGGTCAGAGTAAGGTGGTCTACCTTCGGCATGAGGTAGGAGGTGGAGAAATAAGGCCTTTGCTCAGTAAGATTGAAGCTGTGCAAAATTGGACAAAACCTACTACTCAAACCCAGGTGAGAGCTTTCATAGGCCTCACTGGGTATTACAGGAATTTCATTGAGAACTATGGGACCATAGCTTCTCCACTGAATGTGATCTCCTCTCCAAAATTCCCTAAGAAGGTCAAATGGAATGAGGAATGCAGTCAGGCCTTTGAAAACCTGAAGAAGGCTCTTTGCCAAGCACCACTACTGAGAGCTCCTGACTACCACCACACTTTCATTGTGCAGACAGATGCTTCAAATGTAGGTATAGGTGCAGTCCTTAGCCAACTGGATGAGAAGGGTAGGGAGCACCCCATTTGCTTCATCAGTAGAAAACTGAAGGATCCTGAGACAAGGTGGGCAACAATCGAAAGAGAATGCTTTGCTATTGTGTGGGCACTGAAGAAGTTTAGGCCATACTTGTATGGTTCTACTTTTGTTATTCAGACTGACCACTAACCCTTGAGATGGTTAATGCAAATGAAGGGAGAAAATCCAAAACTATTGAGATGGTCAATCTGCCTACAAGGGTTTGATTTCACCATTGAGCACAGGTCAGGGTGCCACCACCAAAATGCTGATGGACTCTTTAGGATGTATATCATCGACTAGAGGTATGAGGTTCATCCAGGATTGGATTAAATCCTACTGTCCCTTACTCTGGGGGGGGGCGAGCGTTAGGGAGAATTCTCTGTAAGGCTAATTTCCCAAACCTAGTGAGTCCCCCAGCAGCTTTGCTGGATTTTTTGGGGTTATTTTTTTCTCTCCTGCTAAGAGTGTGATTCTTTTGCTCCCACTCTTAGACATGATTTGAGGTTCCTTTAACTTTCCATGTGTTTTATGGGCTATGGGGTCTTTTACTCCATAGGGTCTCATGTGTTTTTTGATGTGGGTTACACAGCACCCTCCGTGCCGTAACCCAGGGGTGTCATAGCGACACCCCAACATAGACTCCATACCCTCGGACTGACTACTGTCTCCCAGGGGATGTAAGGTCACCATTGGCTTTGCTAGTCCCAAATTATGAACAGAAACCAGTACAAACCATCATATTGTGGACGTATTGGTTGGGGCAATTCGATTGCCCCGGGGTCTGTTGTTCGAGGGGGCACGTCTCCGTCCCCCCTGATCGAGTTTTGGCTGGTGGCAGTGGATACTACTTTTTATATTCGACCGCGAATATATCTCTATGGGATTTTCCCATTGTTCGAGGCTACCAACTTTAATTATTTAATTCTTATAGCCTCTAACATACCGCCGTTTTATTTATTTAATATTAATTCGCCGGTTGGTATTTTTCACCAGAACTCGATTCTAAAATGGCGTTTGTGTTCTCTTCTGTGACTCCAACCCAAGTCGAGCCCTTTGTTCCACTTTTTGGTAGGCTTCTCCACAGAAGCCTCCAAAAGTGGTGCCACTCTGTCTGGGTACCACAGAGGGTGTGGGAGGGGGTTTAGGCACCCTAGACTGAGTTACCTTGGTAACTCAAGTCGCACTCTTGTGTGATTGGCCCAAGTGGTGAGCCGGCCGGCTCACCACTTAGCATGTTTGATTGACAGCTAGGCTGAGTGAATGGGGGTATGCTGCATAAAAGCAGGGCTTTGGGGACTGGAACTTCAGAAGTCGCCACAGGACCTAAGAATCCGAGGAGGGAGAAGCTGAGCTGGCCTGCAACGACGACACCACCGGCGGAACCCTGCTGAACCGTCTCACCACTTTTCCCAACGACAGAGGAGATCTCCAGCCCAGAGAGTCTTCTTCCTTCGACTGGTGGGGATAACCAGTCTACCTTCTTTGCACCTTCCTGGAGCATCTTGTGGCCGCCTTGCCTGTGCCAAGCACCCCGGCAACCGGCATACCATGTTTTCACCACTACCGCAAACCGAAAGGGTAGTACCTTTTGTACCGGAGAACTCCGTGGCTGGTTTCTTCCCTGGCAGTGCAACGACCTTCATCCTTCCTCCACGACGAGATCTTCTCTTCCTCTGGACGACGCTGCAACTTGCACCCGCTGCCAGGAACAACTGCCCCCGCTGGAGGATCCTCTCCATTTAAGGTACCGTGTTCCTCCTGGCTTCCCTTGCAACCGTTTGAACGGGGTGTATTAAATCCTCGTCTCTCTAACCTGGGTTAGCCTGGGACACCTTAGCTAACTTTCCTGCACTCAAATAAACCTTTTTCGAACTACCTCCACAAACTTTGAAGACTCTGTGTAACTGTCTGATCTTGGGCATCTTCCGCCTGGCTCCCTTGAAAGTGGGCCTGGCACCTAAACTTCCTCGCTCACCAGTAGACTGTGCCTTCCTAAACTTGCTGTGGTTCTTTAAAAAGTGTTTAGTGTGTAGGCTTCCATAATTCTGCTTTTTCCTCCCTTTTTATTGAACTTGTTGGAGTGCCATCGAACGTTAAGCGCTCACCTCTGTCTGGAAATAAGTGGTGTTAACTAAGACTTGTCCAACAAGTAATCAGGGATGTACATATGATAATAGTGATTGTGTTTTGAACTTACCTTACCAATTTAGTGCTAGTGTGTTTTATAAGTGTGTGTTAAATAAATAATTATATACTTTTACACCCAAGCTCTGGTCAGTGTTTGCTTGTACTACTGTATTTCTGTACCTATTTTGTATGCTCTGGAAGTCTGACTGCTCAGCCACAGCTACCAAGTTAATCTGTGTGGTACAGACTGCTACTAAGTGGGTTTACTGCCAAACACCTGTAGTCTTAAATCTTTTGCAGTGGTCCCTAAGGGAACTGCACAGGTTTCTGCCTAACAGCACCCGGGGTGGGGATGCAGCAAATCAAGTTACACAGATCGTGTGCTGAAACCTCTGATCTCAGCCCACATTCCACGGAACCCACTGGCTGCCCCGCCCCAAAGCGACATCTTCCCCCATCATCCTGTTTTTTTTTTTAAACTATTCCCCAGCCTCCACCCGCCACCCCACTTAACTGATTGCCTCACTACCTCTCGCTATTCTGGCTGCCAAGGTAATGGAAGAGGTACTATGTATGGAGCCCATCCTTCTACAACCATGGCGGCCATTTTAGCAAAGGATTTTCATAACGCCATATTATATATCATAGTACTTTTGATGATTATGGGGAATGCATTCGGTTGGTGGTAGGCACTGTACATGCACACTCCAAATAATTTTCTTTTGATTTTATTTTTGGTGTACAAGCAAAGGAGTCAAGGGAGTTGAGTATGTGAGACATGGGGTGCTTCCGCTGGCACATTGTGAGGGAGGGGCATGTGTTTGCATAGGTGCTCGAGGGTAGGGGTCACATGTTGTTCTTTAGTTACTTGTTATTGATTATGAATGTATTTTGCGGTCCTTTCTTGGGTCTTAGAAAGGCTGACAGGGATTGAGGAAATGTGTTTCCTTTTATATAGTTGCAATTAATAAATCTTGTGACGGATGTTCATCGTGTTATATAATGTGATGTTGAAAATGTTGTACATTTACCATCGTGTAAAATAATATGAAGGACCATGTATGGGTGCCCAAGTAAGGAAGCTCCTCTTGTGCCATGGGCTGTCTCTGATTCTGTGCACATGCCAAGGAGGAGGAGGGTGGTGTTGGCTGGTAGAGTTTGCCGTTAGGGAGACACGTGTGTTGTGGTGTTGGTTTATGTATAGTGAAGTGAGACAGCACACTGGTGCAAACAGCAAGTCCTTGGTGTAACTTGCTGTGCAAGGTTCAGTTTAGTAAAACCCTAATTGAGAGTGTGTGAATTGGTGAGGAAAGTGAGAACAATCCACAGCAGTAATGCATATTACTAATTTGTTATATGTAGCATGTTTTTTTTACTAAAACAGTAAAATGTAGGGAATTAATTTCATTTTAATTTAATTAAAATGAAATGTAATTTTACCCGTTTTTTTTTTTTATAAAGCGCTTAATAGCGTATGTGATTTCAGTTTGTAAGTGCAGATCCGGGATTCGAACCTCTGTTGCTCTGCGTGGTCTGTATACCAATGTATACAAATCTCAACAGCAATATTTCCTTTCTTTTCAAACATTGAAGATATGAGTCATTGCATTGTGGCATTCGCGACCTTTGCTGGAAAGAAATGTTTGATTGATTGCAAAGAACTTGGAGCTGCTCAAAAATGCAAAAGCAGCAAGCCGAGAAAACCATTTGCAACATTGGTGACAGGTGCAGTAATCTTCGAGCCACAAGTCATTGATATGGACTTCCCATCAGCAAAGAAGGCTGATTTGAGAAGCAAGCAACCTTTTGGTGCTTCTAATGTTGCTGCTGCTACCATTAGTGAAGTGGGAGAGCAGGGAAACACAGCAGCATTCAGGGCAAACATTCAAGAGGCAGATCCATTAAAAGGCAAACCATCCAATAAAGATGCAGTGTCCCAGAATTCTCCCGCCAAAACAGGGCTTTCGGGTCCAATCAGGTGAACGCTCAGGTGACTCATTGGCGGCGTCTCTGGCTTGCGTAGCAACTGCAGCTGCATCTGAAAGTAAACACAGGGCTGTCAAGAACATTGTGAGGTTATAATTGTATTATTATAATTCTTTTTCTATAACGCGCTTAATATCGAAGAGGTTTCTAAGGCAGACCCGGAATTCGTACCTGTTGTTGCTCTTCTTCGTCTTCCTACCAAGGTGAGCGCGTTGCCACTAAGCTATACTACCCGACCCGTGTATGTTGTGATGACAATTGCTCTATCTCGTAAGTGTCCACCATATTGGTATGTCGCTGACCACAGTCCAACACCGTTGCACATTACAGTGCGCTAATTTGGAGGTACCTAGTGTGCAACCCTATCCTCTGGGCCTGGAGCAAAAAGGGGCTAAACAGGTCACACAGGTATCTGGGATGTAGTTGATGAAAACAGCATTGCTGGCTCAGCTTAGAAGCAGTATTTGATTTAGCACATATGCACATATATATTTATCAAGTGCGGTCTTTAGTTAATGCATTCATTAATGCTACAGAGTCAGCAACCTGACCCTGTCTAGAGGGGATAGGGACCCCTCTCAGCCTGGGGTGGGAGTCCTATCAGGCTTAATACCAGAGCCAATTCTACCCCAGAAGAGGGAGGTGTCCATTGGGAGGGACCCCACCGGGAAGGACTCCACCCCTGCCCCTGGCCCTTTGTTCGGTGCCTGCATGCACAAATCATTTATTTATTTTTTATTTATTTGGATTTATCAAGCGCCCAGCGGCCCGGAGGTATTGTGGCGCTGTTACAGAAAATTCAGCTTAGTACATTTTAGCAACCTTGGTTACAGGCAGGTATATATTGCATTGTCGGACAGATGTTCTGTGGTTACAGATTGAACAGTGTTGGAGGAAGTGCAGGTTATAAAGCAGTTTTAGTTGAACAACTTTGTTTTCAAGGTTTTTCTAAATTTAGAGAGGGATTCTTCCCTTCTTAGACTGGGGGGTAGCGAGTTTCATGCTTTAGGGGCTAGAACTTCAAAGCTAGTACCACCAACTTTTGCTCTTTTGAAAGCTGGGACTGTAAGTTGGTGTATTTGTTACGTTTTGGTCTGTGGGTTGGCGCTAGGTGTATTCTTTCTACTAGGTATGCTGGTGCTGTTTGGGCGAGGCATCTATCTAATCATGGGCCTCCTTTTCTTGCCAGTCTTTTTCGATTCCTATATGACTACCTGTCGCAGAAGGCATCATGGTGGAAGAAACAACTAGTAGCCCAAACCCGAGGGAGATAGTGAGAAATCATAAACCGGCAGAGAATTCCTCCCATCGGAGTAACCAGTGCTTTCCATACCGGGACCATGAAGAGGTCCACACAATGTTGAGGTGAGCTGCACGCAGTGGCGTCACTAGGGGGACCTGGGGGTCCAGTGCCCCCCCTCTGAAATCCTGTGCCCCCCCCGTTCCCCCTTTACCTAAGGCGAGCAGTGACTGTGTTCTCTTCTCTGTTGTGGTGTTATTTGTGACACTCACTGAGGCAAATGTCTGCAGATCACATGGCAATACTCCTTTTGTCTCAAAGGGAGCAGTGATTGAGCAGCGTGCAGCCCCTCCAATCAGAATGTAGCCACGAAACTGCTCATGATGGGCCATTAGTAACTGAATGGTTTTGTGCCTGCCTTCTGATGGGACTGGGGTGTAGGTAGTTGCTGTGCACAAAAGCCTCTCTACAGGAGTGTCTGTGACGTCACACATTACCTTTCATAGCCGGCCCCCCCTACTTTTGTCTTTGGCCCCTTCTCTTCCCCTCCTAAATTTGATTTCTGGTGACGCCACTGGCTGCACGCTCCGTTGACACTCATTCTCTCTGCAGCTGAGCTGTGCAGCTGTCCACAAAGTGAAGCAGCGAGGGCCGCATTTTATTCGCTTCAGTTTCCCGACACCTGCATCGGGCCGCCCCACAGAGCGCTAATATGAATTGGGACATTGATTGTACTAGGAATGGGCCACACTCTCAGGATACCGACAGAAAACAATATAAGAAAGGGGCAGAGCTTAAGCCCCCTTTTAATGTATTATTTCACCTGTGAACCCTCTCCTGGGGAAAAGGAAGACAGCAGTTGGCTGGGGAAACAGGTGAGTGGGCCTATCCAGTGGAGTGGGGATGGGGAGGAATAAAGGGGGACTCAGGAAGCAGGAAGTTGTGAGTTGTTCAGGTGAGGTGGGAGAAAGTAGAGGTGCATCATAGAAACCGGGCAGAAGAAGGAGGGTGCAGAGAACTGTGGAGGCAGATTATTGGAGGAGTGTGCAAGCAGAGGGTTTGAGTGTGTGGGTGTCTTGTGAGGTGAGTGAGAGTCGTTTGTAGAGGAAATGTACAGAGTGCATGTGAGGGTGACTGAGGGAGTGAAATGAGAGGACTGTGGGAGAGCGTGTGGGTAGAGTGTAGAGTAGTAGTGGTTGGGAGATGGGGAGAGTAGTGGTGTTGTGGATAGGGGACAAGTAGTAATAGCAGTTTTGTGGAGAAGGGATAGTAAAGGTAGAGTAAACAGCTGAGAATAGTAGTGGTAAGTGGGTGGATAGCGGAGAGAGACAACATCGGAGGGATAGAAGGGAGTAGGGTGAGAGGGAGCGACAACAGAGTAGGAGGACGGAAAGGAAGATGAGTAGAGGGAGAGGAAGAAAAGAACATCAGGGTATGGAGTACAAGGAAATGATCTATTGGGACTTGAGTGCCTTAAAACCACCTATTTTCAAAGAAAATTGTAAATTGGGTACAGAGTAGGTGACATCTAGGAAGTCCCAGAGGGAGTCTTCTAGATAAGGCATTTGCCATTTGCCCATCACATTCAGCTAGTTAGAAATTGGACAGTATCTAGAAATCATCCTGTGGTTGAGGAATGTGCCCAGGTTGAGCAAGAGACAGAGGGACGGCCCTTAGTGAGCTCCTTTTCAAAATCGTTGAACTGTCTTCAAGACTGGCTGTTGAGGCCATCTGCGGCATTAAGCAATCCATAACACATCAAGCTTCTGAACTTCTTTGCACAAGCATATCCCAAAATATTTGACATGCTGGGAAGTGCATACGATGCATGCCTCATTGACGTCAGGTTGGATTACCTAAATTCATGGCCCACTATGTATGTTACAGTGTTACATAAATGATTAACATTTCTGAGCAATGTCTTATGGGAAGGTGTAATAACTCTATAGTCAATATCTGAGACACACATATGCCATTTCAAGGTACATAAATGGTTACCACGCATTTATGAGGGCTTTTGGATATGATGTGTGTCACCCTGAGTGAGAGGGATGGAGCGATTTGGATCATAGGACTTTTCACACACGTACAGGTGCAATTCCACTTACATGTGTGCTTTCAGAAGAGCAGTAGCACTGCGTGGATGTTTTAGTTTTACTGTCTTGGTCCTATGCATGGTCCTTAACCATCGACTGTGTTGCTTGCAGCAAGATCGAAAACAGAAAAAGCTCCCAGGTTTAGGCACACAATTTGCTGGATATTACTGGGGTTATCACACTTTCAAGAACAGTTCAAGCAAAGGCAAGTGGAAGTTCAAGGAAAATACAACCTGACTTCAATAATAGTTCTGATGAAATGAATACATTTTTAATAAAAAATTGTAATTGCATAAAAACAAATACTTAAAAACTAACATGTAAAAACGAACAAAAGTGACTAGTGCTTCAGAAAGTGCTAAGTGCTAATCACCAGACAACTGAGAATGTGCAAAATCTGCAATCAATCTGTATCTCTTCTCTGAGATACTACGGTAACATCAAGTGTGTATGAGAACATGTATACAATTTCAGGTAATTCTAACCTTAACTCTTTGTTAAACAAAAAACCACACAATATGTAGAATCAGGGACCACCATTGTGTAGTGACTCTGATTTAGATGCCTGAGTCAACGTATATCTAAACTGCACCTTTTATGAACGTATTAGTACTTCTTTAGATACTTCTCAGTAATATTTGTAATTATTCTACATGTTTCTTTCCTTTAGTCCTTCAGATTAGTGTTAGGAACTTCTTCAGGGGAGCTTGTGAGCCGGGGCTAGAGGGCACCCACAGCCTAACTTGTGGTGGTATCAAGGTAACATTTGAAGAGTCGAAGCTATCATGAGAGTCTGAGGTCTTGAGTGGTGTTTCCCAGTGGGCACTTAAATGAAGTAAGAGTACAAGCTCGCTTATCTCAGGTGTAAGGGAGTAGATCTAGTCTAAACCTAATGATAAAAACAAACCACGTTCTAATTAGTGTGGTTGCTCATATGGGTACATCAATCATCTTATCACTATGTTAGATGTAAACGGGAGCTTACCATCTCGCAGCAAGATACCTTTGTTCAAAATATTGTTTCATATGTATTTGTTCAGAGATGAAATTGTGGATGAAAGGTAAGCAGGTCTGTGTTGGATGTTGCTACCACATTCTTTCATCCTCGTTCCAGTCCTAAAACCTGAAGGACGCCTGCCTTCTCCGAGTCCACCATTCAAAATAAGTACAAAATGGCTGCCTTTATGAGCATACTCCTGTTTGAATGCCCAAGGCGTCGGGATGATCACATACCCAGGGAGGGGAAGTAGGGTACAATGCTGATAACTAATAAGTAAACCGAACGTTACACATAAGGTCTCTCTCTTCGTTGTCCCAGTCCTAACTTAGGAGGAATCCCAAAACCATAATTGACCCCAAAGAAAACCAAAGGATGCCAGTAAAGAATAAAAGGATTATGCATAATAAAGGTGAGCGGTTGGTAATACAGACATTCCTGTGAACTGAGCAGTCTGTAGCTCTTCCGAAGGTGGATGAGATGTGGCTTGGATGCTTGTGTATAGCGACAAGTTTATAGGCGTACTATTACATTACATATAAGGTGACTGTGTGTGTCTTCCTGTCCAACATCTGATGCTGACATATCCCCTCGTGTACGACTTGTATACCCTGCCACAGTGCTCAGTGGTGCGTTGGATTACAGTTGATGGTACAGGTGGCATAGACATGATAGCATTTATTAGATTATCACATTTTTCTCCTGTGCAACCTGCCTGGTCCATGAGGTAAGTGGCACTCAAGTGTTGGATGTATCTTCTTACATTGCCATGTCTGTAATTCTAGTAGAGGTCAGCCACTCAACAATGCCTGTCCATCCACATGTGTTCATATGCACTATTGGTGGATGCGTGTGTGTGTGTTGCTAAGGATGTTTTGATCGGGCAACATCCATTTCAGGGACAATTTCCACCCACCACAAGTCAGGTGCACGCAATATTCATGTAGTTATTAAAGTTATTTTTTTTTATCCGGGACCCCCCAATTTAGCAATATTATTTCCATACCGGTTACCTCCCCTTTCAGGAAAAAAAACACAGGGTTGCACAGAAGTTCTATTAGGTAATAAAATAGAAATAATTTAATCAATTTAAATCTACACTGATTATGCATTTGTGAGCAATCAACTTCCGGGTACCATTGGTCTAGGTTTCTAAACCTTCAATCAGTGCAACACCTCTAATACAACAGAGGCAATCCGAACCGATAGTAATAACAAGCACACTATAAACCTCCTTGTCCAATTTTGGTAACATGGACAGAATGGCAGGCTTATCTCCGAAAGGTCGTGGATCGTTGGTTAGTTGTAACACAGCAAGAGTACAATTATTACACAATGATAAGCAGGACTGTCCTTTCAAGGTTGTATAAAAAATATCTACTTTATTTATATCACAACAGACAGTCTAACAACACTACAAAATACAACCCACCCTATAAGGGAATTCTGAGGACAGTTTCAATGAAGGAAAAGGGATGCATCTGGATACTGACAGGAGGGTAGTCGGTATGGTTAATAACCACAATAGTTTAAGTTTACTTGGCTTCAGCAAAAACAGAACAATGAGTCTGAGTATGTCTCTAGGGGCCTTCTGGGAACGACCAGGGGGGCAGAAGCTTATGCTGTTGGTGTTCTTGGTGATCAAGAGGGTTCAGTCGGCTTCAGGGCACTTTGCAGGCTTCTGTGAAAGAGTTTGCAATGGCAGTCAGCTCTGGGTATCAGGCAGCTAGATGGTTCGGCAAGGGAAGCTGGACAAACAGCTGCAGGCTGGCCTACATGGCGGACCACAGTCAGGAATTGTTGTCTCAGTGCTGAGCAGTGATTCTGAAGCACTGGTCGCAATGTCTCGGTTGTTTTTAAGCATACAGGAAGCTTGCTGCAGAGCCTAACAGGGCATGCTGTGTGCTGGTTGGGTACTGGTTATGGAGCTGCTAGAGGGTGCTCTGAATTCTGTCTCTCCCTCTGTTCCCTGGGAGATGTTTAGGGAGGGATCTTGCTTCCCTCTTTGGATATACTGCCCTTCCTTTACTGGTGGAAGATGTAAGGCAGACTGTACCTTCAGCCAGGGTTCAAGGATAAGTTCTTCATTCTGCTTCTTGTGAAGCCTTCAGATGATTTGCCAAAAGAGGGGCTTGGCCCTCTTTTAAAGCCAACTGGGCCACAGTGATTGGTGTAGGTTAAGCCTACCTTAATGAATCGATCCTGGGGTCCCTACACTACAAGCAATCTCCTGTATGCGTGAGGTCATAACTAGAGTGCTTTGCAACAGGAAAGGTAAAGGGGTGAAACCAGGAACAAGGTATTCCCCAGAACTAAAATGGCAGAATCCTTCTTCCAACAGAAAGGGCTCTGGGCTCACCCCCTTGTGACACTAAGTCCCACCCATCTTCCTCTCTATTGTTTTCAAAGAGTCTCTTTGGTTAATGGTTCTCAATGAGTGGTACCTGTTAAAGCTGCAGGTATCCCTTGTAGCTGCGGCGAGACCAGACTCACTGGCTCCTGCAAACAACATTCTCGTACCTTATAAATGGGGTCCCCCTTGCGGGCTGGCCTGCTGTAAACAACAGACTCAGGCATGACAGTTGGCTTCAGGTTGACACAGTTACATATGAATGGTTGTTGGATTTCCTGTATCCATTGTTAACCTCTGCAGCCACGCCCCATGAGGGCCTGTTTGAAGTACCCTCTATTGGTATGTTAATCGCTCCCACCAACAGCATGGCCTAGCAAGACAGTTCCATGGAGCCTTTGTCAGTTAATCAGGCTGTGCATGGCAGGCGGAAGTTTGGTCCAACCGCTTCCTGGAGATTACTTTGTATACTCCTGGCTGTCACATTCCCACTAAATATAATAGCGGTGGACTGCACCTGTAGGCTGTGTCCATGCTAGAGTACACAGGTCTATGCTTTTGTCATGGTGTGAGCATAGGAACATGTGTGTGGATTAGCCCCAAACATTTTTCTGTGGTTGGTCTACCATCATTCCATTTAATTAAACATTTAAAAAAGAACCAGGTGAGCGCACGCACACCAATGCGGATGGTCGAATTCCTCACAGCATCTATGAAATTCCGACATCAATGGTCCAAATTGCATTATTAGAAAAGTGGGAAAGCCCTGAGACAGAAAAAGCCCCCTAAATGTATCCAGCAATGAATGACAACAGAGGCAGGCAGCTTCCAAGGAGGAACCAATAAGGGAATATAGCAAGAAGCAAAAACTGGAGATCAGCATCGTGGGAGGAGGAGAAGCAGGAAAGGCAGAAGGAAACATGGAGGCAACAGGAATAAGGGTAACAGATAAGCATCTCACTCAAAAGGGAACATGAAGCAGGATCCAAGGGTTGCGACATGAAGTGGATGCCGAACTCCGGAGTTAAAAGGATTCAACGTGGAGAGCTCTCTGCCATCTTGGACAAACAATAGACAGTAATGGACTTTGGCTGTCTAGCGTAATTGGTTCACACAGCATCCCTTCCTTCAGGGGTGCCACAGTGCCCAGCAAACCTTGTGAAATGGTACATTCTTACACCGTTTATAAATGTTGGAATAACCTTCATCCGATAAAATTTAATTAGTGGAAGTAAAACATAAGAGCAATATTTATCTTTTATCATGCTCATCTGATCCGTCAGTGGGCCCCTTTTCAGCCTTTAAACTATAATATAATCTAATTTGGTTGTGCCTGTTGGATGTTAAGAGTGATATCGGGTGGGATATGAAGCAAAGCAGGAAGCATTTTTTGTAGAAAAAGAATGGTGTTGTTACCTTCACACCTCTCCAGCAGGCCAAAAATGTGCAAATTATTACGCCTTCCTCTGTTTCCTGGTTCCTCATTATGCTCTAGTAGATCTTTCACAAATTCTTCTAACTGAAGAACTCTAGGTGATACGTCTTCAACAAGACTAACTCTGCTTTCAGATTCATACATTCTGTTTTCAAAAGCACTCCACCTATCATCTAATTGCTGCAATTTTTGGTCTGTGGCTTCAATAAAGGGCTTAAGTGATTTTATCTCCTGCAAAAGAACATCCAGGCTAACATCCAAAGAAGCAAGCAGCGTATGAGAGTTACTTTTGTTCGTTTATGGGTGGAAGAAAGGGCTATGGCTTGAGAATCTTTGTTAGCCTGAGAAGTCTTTTGACCACTTTTGCCAAGGGCCATAGCAAGTGAAGGCAATGAATAAATGACCTGGTTCATACTGTACAGATGAGATCCGGGCCTTAAGAGATAATGCAGAAACAAAAACACTACCAAACCAGTCAAGAGCTGTCTGGATACTAAATGAAACCACTGAAAGTATTAAGAGACAGTGACAAAATACAGCCTGTGGAAATTAATTAAAGCAGAAATGGAGAACAAATTGTAGTAATTAATTTGGGGTAGTAACGAGCGCAGTTTGTGGTATTTAGTTCAAAGCAGTGACGGAGCACAAATTGTAGTAATTAAATAAGAGCAACGACAGAGCACAGTGTATAGCAATGAATTTGGTGCCTCACTAAGAAAATGTAGTTAGGCTTGTGCTAAATCTTTTTTGACCATAGATGGCGTTGGAAGTAGAAGGAAGGCCTGACTCTACACGACATATGACGCTACATCGCAGTTACCTGAGCCCCACCTCAGCAATGACAGCCTCTGGCTGTAGCAGCGGTCGCTAAAGACACGATCCTTCGTGTTGGCAATGGAATCCCTGAAACCAGGGGAAAAATTGCTCTTCCACACGCCATAGGTGAAGAGGGTTAAATGAGGATAGTTAAGAAAAGAAATGCATATGTAAAGCATTTTTGGCGAAAGATTAGCAAAATCACAGGCGAGAGACATGTATTCAGGCAGCCATCCTCAAGGGCGCAAATCCACACCCCGTTCATTTTTAAACAGTCTTCTTTTCCCACATAGTTAAGTATATTGTATCCTAACAATAAGGTGGCTTTTTCCTCTTATAAAATATTCAATTTTGACCTTAAATGCACATGCAAAATATTTAAATCATTTCATGAGTCATCTACAAATTTGACTTTTACAATATCATTTGATTCAAGCACTCGAAGGGACAGTATTCTTGAAAACAAAGAAAATAAAGAGGATTGTGTTGCTGAGGTCTGGTATGCCAGAGCTCTGGGGGTTACTACAAGCTCACTCATTCAACATCCCTGTCCCCCAGAACAAATGGAGGTCTCAGACAAAGGCAAGTTAATCTCTTGTTTATTATAAAAAAACTGACAGGGATCAACAGGACATTGGACAATCTCTGGAATCACTATTCCCAAAACGGTGCTAACCCGTTTTGTGGCAGAATGTCGTCACAACATGGGCCCTTCCCTGAAAAACCTATCCGTGATTTGGTTGGATTCTGGAGTGGTATACACTATGGATTGCCCTTATAGATCCTAATGGATTTGTCCTTGCATGTCAGGTGGCTGCCTGCCCCTTCCCCAAGAAACTATCTATAACATTGTTGTAGGGTTGCAGGATTACCATTGGCCCTTGCCCTCTGCCATCCAGCCCTGGATTTCTGTCCCCTGATTGGCTGGAACTGGTCTCCCCAGGCCTGGGACCCAGTTCTGTTCTCAGCGCTTTGTGCACCACTTAAGGGTGATGGGAATGACTATGTATCTGTTAGCAATACAATGTTTGCCTGTGTGAGTGCTCTCCATGTTGCAATGTTGTTAACTTATTTATGTTTCATTTCACGTCTGTGGTGCTGAGAACTGTCCGTCTTACCACCAAAGGTAGTTCAGGCGCATTATGTGGTTGATGACCACAAAACTGAGCTCTTCTGGTCTGCAATTTATGACTACTTATTCTGTTTTCCTGCAGATGGCCCCTTGTCTTCTTAGGTGTGAAATGTGCTGCTTGTCTCTGGCCTTGGCTGTGAGCCCTGGCCTTCCTGCTCTGGGCAAACTGGTTCTGCTTTCCCTCTCCTCTCACCTTGGGGATTGTGGCCTTATGTGATTCTCGTTATACTTATAGTGTGACTTTTTCACGTCTATATTATGCTGTTTCCTATAGGTTAGTCACCTTTGGTCCTGTCAGGCTCCTTATGTGATCCTGTAGTTCCATAGGGTCAGTAGCCATGAGCATCTGCAAGCATGCTATGCATCTCTTTGTTGCCTTGCATTCAGCGTTTCTGCACTTAGCTAATGAGAAAAATAATAAAAGATTTTGACAGTATGTATATGTATTTTTCCTCTATTCTACAGAGCTGTGTAAGCATGTTTGTCGTGTATACGAGTATGTGTGTCTGTGTAACATTGTGCATGGTTGCAAGTGTGTTTCATGACTAACGCGGCTATGTCGTGGTGTCACTAATGACGTCAGAACAGTGGTTTCTCTGCATTCAGTCAACGTCATCCATCGATTAATTTGGGTCTACGACAATTGCTGAGGAACCTGTACCCATAAAGACATCCGCTGGATAAGGTTTGAATGGCTGTTTGAGAGAATATCTTTCTGCATTTGTGTCAGTCACTGTTACTCATGGGGCCTGGCCGAATAGTGAGTGGCTTTGTGTGTTTTTGTCTCTTTGGGCTATCATGTTCATGGGGTTGAGGAGGGGTATTCCAGGGACCCTCTCTTCAATTTATTTAAAATCACATCCGCTCCATCCTTCAAAATAGTTTCGACACCCATTAAAAACTGCTCTGAAGTCTGATACGTCTGCATAGAAGACCTTTTAATTTGAACTATTAGGTCAAAAGGAGCATACATTATATTTGTTTGTGTTCCTTCTGGTATGGTCTTGAAAGAAAGAGATTTTTTTTTTGACAAAGTAATAGAGCAATCGTTATTAAGTTGCTTTGTAGGCATGTGTGGAGCAGTCAAATCCTCATGGATGAGATCAACTTCCATTTCTGCTTGTCCCATACCATATCAGAGAGGGTACCAGTATCTAAATATTCTGATAGTAAAAGGTATGTTTGCTTATAGAGAACTACAGTCTGATAGTTATTAATAGTGCCTAGAACCCAGTACGACAGTATTCCAATGTTGGTTGCCAAAGAGTTATTGTTCTGGGATTTCCGAGTAGGGCCTTTACTCTTACGTGCGTTTTCTTTTTTGCCCATTTTTCTTCCAGGGCTTGACCTGGAAACATCATAATAGATTGAGACATTAAAAAGTCCTTGAGCATTTCTTTTTTTTTTACTCAAGCGCTTAATCAGTCCTCTTTTAATACAAGAGATGACATGATCATCTAGAGAAAATGGTACACGCACAAGAGAGTCATTCTCAATATATGGGAGAGACTGGATGGTATTACCTGTTGCTTTTATATGAGCTACTGAGTTAACATTTTAAATGGAAGGATCATTAGCTACTTCTAATGGTGCAGATGTACCATGGTTAAATATACTCGAAGATGCAGAGTGTGTTTCCTCAAAGAATTGCTCTTGCCTATTATAGAGTTGAGAATGTTATCAAAAAGCCAAGTCTGACATTTTATTTCTGGGAATATGTTATTGCACAACCTGACTAACGACTCTAGAACCAGATTTAATGCTGCAAGAGACATAGGGGGTCATTACATCTCTTCCTGTATGGAAACAAAGTGCTGTTATGGCTGTGTACCAGCACTTTTCCAGACCAGCAGAGTACAAGTTTGCCGGTGGGGGGTAACCTGATTTACCCCCAGCAAGAAATACCTGCAATTCCCCCCATGAAGTCCTCTGGGCATCCATGGAATTGGGAATGACCGCCAGTGCCGGCACCTGGAATATCCCAGAATTCCCAGGATATCAGGTGCCATAATGGTAGGCCTTTTCCATAGTATCCCACTGGCATTACCGGCGGGATACTGCGAAACCTATAATGACCCCCCATAGAACCCATGTCGCCCAGGTTGTCAAGAGAAATCAACTCCTTTAGAGGGCTTGCTGTTTTCCCGAATATAGTTGGCGTTTGTGAAGTAGAGCCCGAAGACTAGGCCTGTATGCTGAGCTTGGATCACAAAAGGCTTAAATTAGATGTAACAGCTGTCAGAAAAAGTCTCTGAAGTCTGGAGACTGCTCAAGTGACTTATTCACATCCTGTCTGACTTCTTCCTCTAAGCTGCTGGAAAGGCACAGGAAGGAAAGGTCAGAGTGAGGTGAATTCTCCTATTACAATGATATTAACTGCTGGGAGGATTGACTTAGGCGAGATGACAAGGAACTTGAGTTCTGCGCGCCTGGCATTGCGCTTTTTCGTCTTTGCAGTGGTCAGGAAATAATGGGTTAATTTGGCATGTGCATCAGCAACTCTTCCCTGGACTCACTGCTGCGCTATGCGTGATAAAATGTGTGTAAATTGTTGGGAAAAATCTTCATGATAATTCCTGGAAAGTATAGCAATAAAAAAGCCTATGTAAACAAGTTGCTTCAAAAAGGTGACGCAAACTACTCACCACTTCCCGACAAGCCCTCTGAACTCAGCAAACTGAGCAAACTGACCATTTGGCGGAGCGCTTTGTGAGAGTGCTACGTGTACTGAGATGATTACCAAAGCTGTTTTCCATAAAATCATCCAAACAGCAACTTTTATGTTTTGTTTTTTGGCATTTATATAGCACTCTATATATCATTGGTATGACCTCAAAACGCTGGTAGGTTGAACGCCCTCGGGGTCCGTAGTCCAGGTCAGTCGAGAGAGTGAGGTGTCCTAGGGTGCTTGGGTGCACCGATTATGTGCGCAGCTGATGCAATTGCCTGATGGTAGCTGCATCCTAGCATTAGGTGGGGTGGTATTTGATATCAGTTGAATGTGTGTAGTCTGGAGGTTGGTCACCAAGATTGGGTTCTGGCTGTGTTAGGCCTGTGTAGAACGCTGATGTGTGCAGCTAGGTCAATTTTCGTGGGGCAAAGCCGCATTTTATCAGAATGTTGAGGTGTTCATGAATTGTTGTTCGTATGTGAGCAGCTAGGCCTAAATTGATCGAGGGGTGTAGCTGCGCTCTAATTGTTTGATGGTGTGGAGAGTGAGAATAGTGATAGGAGAAGTGAGTGTCTGGATCGAGGTTTTGATCTAATGAGCTCGCTATTCCGGATTTCAAGTTCATGTTAGCGATTGCTGATCCACTCAGCAAAATGAACACTTGGCTATGCACTGCGCGACAGCTGTGTCTCCACTAAAAGCCGCCAACCTACAACTGATCCAGTGAGCAAACCGATCTCTTGTCTGAGCATGTCCTCTATTGTTCTTACTGCTCTCCCTGCAATGGATAGGCCCGTCACTCCAGCGATGGGCGTGATGCTGAAGGAGCTTTTGGATGCTGGGTAGACCCTATGACAGATCCACTGATGGCAACTAACACTCAGAATTTCTATAATACCATCCAAAGTCTACTACCAGACCAGTGGAAAATTCCACCCAGAGAAGAGAATTGCCAAGCATTTTGATGAGTCGGCATTGTGGCGCAGTGGGGAGAGCTGCAGTTATGTATACAATATTTCATGCTGGCATTAACTTTTTCATCTCTCCTTCCCTTAAGGCATCTATACAATGAGTGACAGGGTCAAAGACATGACCGTCTCAACAGGGGATGGGGATCCCTCTTAACCATGGGCAGGAGGCCGAACAGGGTATTTGCCAGGGCCAGTCTTGGCCCAGAGGTGGGGTGAGAAAGTTGTGAGGGCCCCAGTCTCTGTCCATTCTACATGTGCCTGCTTGAATGTGCCAAGTACCATTTCTGTTTGTCCCATACCTGCTGTGCAACATGCTGGCCAGTATTCCTCTTTATGCACCATGGGACAGAAGCTACACGAAGTTGGTGCAGTGGAAAGCCAACTACACAGCTCACTGAGAGTGAGGTGGCAATGTGCAGGGATTCCACAGAATGCTGCACCAGTCAAACCAGCTATCCAGATGCTCCATTCAACACGGACACCAACTTTGAAATTGAACATAATTGTCACAGAACGCCATTACCGAGAGCCGGCGGACCCATTTGCGAAAAAGGGATGAGAAGGTGGACCAAGAGACCAGGCGAAAGAAGGATGGTTCAGTGCAGTGTGGAGGAGGATTACAGAAAGCATGTGCAAGGTGTGTTATTGGTTGGTGAGAGAAAGTGGCACCTGGCTGTTAACGAGCGGGCATGTTGGGTGAGTGTGACTAGGAGAGAGTGTAGGGATGTGAGTAAGATTGGCCAAGAAAAGTGACTGGGAGATTGAAAGAAGGGTGACTGTCGAAGAAGGTGTGAGTAGAAGTATAGAGTAGTGAGAGGAGATAGTAGTAGGGAATAGTAATAGTGAAGAGTACTAGGAAGAGAGAGTAGTAGAAAGTAGTAAGAGTAGAGAACAGTGAAAGGAAAGAATAGTTGAGTGGCACGAGGAGACAGCAGTAGAAGGGAGTGGTGCAGTGGTAGGAAGGGAGAGAAGTAGGAGCAGGGAGAAGTAGTAGGGTTTAGAGGAGAGAGAGAGAAGAAAATCAGAGGGACCAAAGAGGAGAGAGAGAGAAAGAAGGGAGAGAC
Organism: Ambystoma mexicanum; assembly: GCF_040938575.1. NCBI lineage: Eukaryota > Metazoa > Chordata > Amphibia > Caudata > Ambystomatidae > Ambystoma > Ambystoma mexicanum. The sequence goes on from NC_090927.1 coordinate 1,090,876,972, forward strand.
AGTGGGAGGATGGGAGAGGAGTGAGAGAGAGAGTGAGAGAGAGAGAGAGCGCGGGAGAGAAGATCAAGGCAAGGAATATAAGGGCATGAGAAGTAAGCCCAATTGAAACCAGGGTGATTGGCGGCACTTATCCCAGTCGTTAAGACTATTGCTATTCTTGTCAGACCCCTAGAAAGAAGTCACCTAGAAGACCCCAGCTGGAGTCAGTGAGGTAAGACGTTTGCCTTTAGGCCATCAAGACCAGCCAGTCACCTATTATATAGTTAGGGTTACTAATCCCTAGTGACCATCTTGGGGACTAGGGAAGCCTGAGCTAGGGAGGGAAAAGCCACGGGACAGAAGAGAGAGAGAGAACAGTCCTCAGTGGAGCCGTTCTCCCTTCAACCATCTTCGAGAGTTGGTGTGTTCTTGAAGCCATCTGTGACAATTGTTATCTATCATGCACTTCAGGAAGATGATGAGAGCACAGCTGGATACCTCTAGGCAATCTTATTACTGGAGAATGGGATGAAGCTAACAATAGGAGTAATCTACAGCTCACATCAGGTATTGGGGTGAAAATGTAAAACAGCAAGGTGAGGATTCCTGTGAATGTACAGTACAGTATGCATGGGTGGGTTGTCTCTGCGTCAGGGTATAGAAAGAGGGTGTAGTCTCTGCTAGATATGCACCTGTACTGAGTTTTGTACTCTTAACGCTGTGCATGCTAGGATGTGTAGTCTCTGACAGATGGGTGCAAACAGTGAGTTTTGTGCTTTTAACGCAGTGCATGGTGGGACAAATAGTCTCTGCCAGATATGCACCAACAGTGAGGTTTGTGTAATCTGAGGGTTCCTGTTATTGTAGAGCGCCGCATGCATGAGTGGGGCATCTCTGGTTCTGGGAACAGAGAGAGGGAGAGAGCCTAGTCTCTGCCAGATATGCAACTACAGTGAGATCTATGCTCACACAGTAGTAATGGTCAATTCTGTTTGTAATATTGTATTCATCAAAATCTGATATACCTTTGTCCATAGGATGTCTCATATGATCCATGATGTCAACAAAAAAAGTAGATTGTCCATATGAAAGCCTCACTGTAGACCGGGGAACACGTTCAGTATGTCTTTTTTATAAACAAAATTAATGTTGCCCGTGAAAGGTTTATCTGAATGGCATTCAAGAGGAAAGGACATGACTCCAGTAAACTGTGCGTGTGTGTAAAGCACCCTGTGAAGATACATGTTTGGGGTGTCTTCTCCAAGAAGGGGCCACAGCCAGTGATATTTTGAGATGGGATAATGCACACTGGCATTTGCAAAGAAAACATTATAATACAATGGCTCTTGCCGTATGCATGATTTCACTACCCACAGGACACCCGCAAATTATGGTTGATCTAGGAAAAAGACCCAAAGCACCCGCAGCGGGTGCAGTTACGGTGGAACAAAGACTCAACGTGGTGAAAACCTTGCCTGAATCTCCAGACCTAAACACCATTGAGATGGTCTGTGCAGAACTCAAGGATTACCTGAAACGTGTCAATAAGCCGAACAATAAGGCAACACTGATTGTCAGGATCACTACGTTTTGGTTCAAGGTACTGAGACCAGATACTTGCCTGAGGACTATGGACCATGTCAAGAAGGTCCTCCCATTTGGGAGTGCACGGAATGATGGAACAACAAAATAAAGGAAGCAGTGTTTTTGGATAATGGACCCTGCAGTGCGGATCTAGGGTACTCTACATGTATCTGTACTATCGTCTGATTTTATGTCCTGCTGCTTCTGCAAATAAAAAGTGTGTAATGTAATGAAGAAATAGCCACTGTTACTTTTTTGTTTCAATAAACTTGCAGCACTAAATACTGTAGATCAGTGATATTCATCATACTTAAGGGATAAAGTGGGATGATAAATACAGGGGGGGGTCCTAACAAGTCATGAAATATTGGTTATTTCATCATTTAATTTTCATCTGCATAACTGAATAGAGATCAGCAGCTAGTGGCAACATGGGGTGCATAGGTGCTTTGTACATGGGAAAAACCACTCACTTGCTACTGTATTCCAATGTTCAAGAAACACTCGAGTGTACTGAACCATTAATGAGGCTTTTCGGTAAAGTGTGTATGACTATCTGAAACACTTGGAGTTTCTCCCATTTTTGGCATACAACATAAAGAAAATAATATAGTGTGAAATAAAATTATTTTCTCACGATCTAACAATTTGGTCTGTGGGAGGAGTCGGACTGATGGTGAGACGGGTGCATTGAGCAAAGGAAACGTTGAGAGGCTTATAATATGGGTGAGAAACTAATGATGGAGGGACAGGTGTGGGTGCAGGGCTAGGTGTCAAGGCAGTGAGGACTGGGATGATGTTAAATAACTGTGTTATGGTTGAAGGGTAAAGAAGTGGGTGCTGTAGAAGAGGGATCTGTTGGATGTCAATGAGGAGACTTGGTCGCAGAGGGATTTAGGCAGGATGGAGGCCAGGGATTTCACCTCTCCAAACCCAAAAATGTGTTGATTCGATTCTTACACGGCCACAAATGATCACTTTCCAAGCTTCCATGTACAACGGCAAGGATAGTCATGTCAGAAGAAGAGGCAGGCCAAATGTGTTGTCAGTACCATACAAAATTACTTGTATGTACCATTCCTGATACTGCTCAAATGTTATCGAATATTTAAAGAGTTTCCATGCCATATCATGTCAGCATTGGTTGCACTTATCAATAATCACTCACTCATCCTGATCCAAAATGGTTTTCAGTGGGAAATCTGACAAGTTTTGTCAATGTTTATTCAGAATCCATAATTCAACTCCAAAATATGCTTTACATACAGAGATTAGGTTAGGGTATTGTGAGGGGTCAGTAATGCGAGGCAGACAACTGCTTGTAGTTTCCTCAAAATTAGTCATTTTTTTAGAGTAAACGTTTGCAAATAAACCCTTGCTTGCTGCACTCTATCAGGGAATTTCCTGACTATTCTAAAGGCTAAGAGAACAATCTCTAACATGGGTAAACTGGCCCTCACTCTAAACAACCAACATTCAAAATAAAGTAATAAGGCGACACAAGATAATAAACTATAATTTGTTTAGGATTTTAATCAGGTGTCACACACCGGACCAGGACCTTTGCCCTGAGCCTAGGATGCAGCACTCAATTAGAATACTTTTTCTTTATTTCCTAGAATTCAGATTGAGCTGGCACCCAACCTGTCTCAAACCCCCTTTTACAAATACCCCGGGTCTCAATGGACCATGAACCAGGCCGGTTTGTGGGAATACAAATATTAAATTTAAAGAAAATCACACAATTTTAATATTGGGCAGCAATCACCAATGGGGTGATAATTACAATGTAAACTAATGAAATGCACTTGGTTGACCTTCTACTAGAACATATCAAAAGCACAGATGAATAGGAGCAATTTTACTGTTCGGGTAGATAGCAGCCGAGTTAAAATTTCCCCCTGCAATGCTCCCTCCAACCCCTATTAATCAAATGTTGTGGCTAGAAAGGAGCAGCAAGGAGTCAGGGATACTAGGCAGCAAACCAAATTAAGATCTGACCTTCCCTCACAAAATCATATGCAAAACCTTTGCAATTGCATAAATGACACTCATAATAGCTAAATAATTAATTTATATGTGCGGTTAAATAAATGGGGTAATTATGATTTCTAACAGTATCAGCGATGTAAGAACACTAGCAACTATAAGACAAGGTATAAACAAAGGGCATACAGTTCAAAAATCAGCTTGAAAGTAAAAACACAGTGCAGCCAAAATTACACGTTGGAAAGTTGAATTTTCTTCTTTTTACAGTTTAAAATGTCAAAACGGTTTTGGAAAAAAACGGGTCTAATTTACAGAATCGGAATGCGGTTCTTAAGCTGGGTGGTAGATGCACATCACAGGGATAATACAGAAGTGAAAGAGTGACTTTAGCTGAATAACTGGATGAGAATTTCAATGTGAAAGGCGATTCGGTTTTCAGAAAAAATCGGTTTGGAAAGAAAAGTGACAAGTGCTACTACAACTATATCTTTGTACCTAGATTATCAAGAAGATAACGCTGCCCATGAAACAGGTTAAGCGGCCGTCTTAACCCCTTCACACCGCGTGTCTCTTTATGTGGAAATTAATTAATTTCCTCCAGATATGACTAAGGACTTACAAATGACAGAAATGAGTGGAAGAATTGCGCTAACACTAGAAAATCAAGGACAGGATGCACAGAGAATTCAGAGAATTCAGATTATCTTAAACAAGTTATCAGGGTATGAATGGGATTACTTAGAGGGTGGAACCAAGACAGAGTATCAAGATAGGGTAGGCTATGTGTTGTTATGGGATGGGGAGATACTCACAATCAGTGCTTGAGTTTGGGATTTGGGACAGCCAACCGGGTTTCTGGACTCAAAGGATCTGGTCACCGTGGCAGAATCTCCTGTCAAAAGACAGCTGGGCAAAGGTCTAGTCATGGCACAGCGACGCCTCAGCTGGATGGAGTGGGTAGCAAGGCAAGCAGGTGGCACTGGAGAATCCCAAAGCGGGCTCAGCCACCTTTCCACTTTCTCCCTGTATTTAGTGGGATTTTGTTATGGGGTTTAGTTCTGAAGGGTGGTTCTGCCTGGATAGGAGGGCCTGAACCAACTATCCCTTTTCTGGCAGTAGAGTCTGGAATCTGCAGGATGAATATAAAACATCTGGAAATGAAGGTGCTGGAAAATTCAGAAGAGAGTGTCATTTGTCTCTGTGAGCTCCCACTTTTTATAAGGCGGGTGACATCACAGGATTTATTGTTGGGCAGAACTAAGCTAAACCTACTCCTAAGAATCGGATAGGTCCGCCTATGTTATGTCGCCTCCTCCTTAGGGGCAGATTGAACTGAAGGAGGGGACTGAGTTTTATGGTGTGTGTTTTTATGAGTTACAAAGCCACACCCAGTCATTTTTGCCAAAAATCAGTTCTGACATAAATTGCACCTTTTTACAGTGGTGGTGCTTTTGAAAATTACATAGGCAGATTACATAGTCCACACAGAGCATTATACTCCCACTCCCAAGTTTGTAGGACTTTGTTTTATCCTTCTAATAATTTATTGTCATTTTCAGTGAGAAATATTTTACCTACAATTCTATAACTTTAAGTGGCACCATATACACTTTCTTCAGAATATCCAATTTTCTGCCATTTCCGTCCCCAATATGCTAGTGACGGCTACCACGTCTCAATGTAAAGCCACACAAATTGCATTTAAACAGTAACACTTTCACATTACTGTGTTGTCCAATAGCAGAAATAACAGTCTTAAAGTTTATTAATTAAAATAGTCTTCTGAGCCAGATGGTCAGCATTGTCTCCCAAATAAGAGCATAACTTGCAAGGCTGCTCTGGAGTTGGCTTTGAAGCCCCCCATTTGAAGATGAGGGGAGGTGTTATTTGCAATTTCACACCTATGTGTCCCGGAACTCTATTGTAACAGGCCCAAGCCCAGACACAAAGTCTGACGATCGCGTGATATGCTTCCTCTTGGTCCATTCAGAGTTTCCAAGGGGGTGGTCCCTTTTGGGGGAAGACACTCCTTTTCCCAGCAAACAAATGTCCTTTGAAGCCAAGCAGGAAAACCTGTTTTGCTGGTTCCCCAGTACAGCAAATGCATTTATTTATTTATTTACTTCTTTTTTTCTTGAGCCAAAAAGCAAGGTTGTTGGAATAAAACATTATATTAGATTTCAAGCAAAACCCCCCTTACATTTCTAGGCAAGAACAGGGCCTTTTCAACATTACACTTTTAAACAGACATTTTTCTTGTTTGTAAAAGCAACCATTTTTACACATGGTTAATTCTGCTGGGATGTCACTTTCAAATGTGGTGTTCTTACATCCATTTTCTGAATCTTTCCAAAGCCCCAGTCATGTTTCCAATGCACAAGCTCTGTCAAAATAAAGATCCCTTGAAACTGTCATGTGCCCAGAGAGATAGGGTTTCTTTTGAAGAGTTTATATGGGATATTTTGAAGCTAAAAGTCAAGCGTTTTTCCGTATAGCTGGGAGTAAAGTTGTTTGTCATTTCACATATTTTTCCTGACACAGCCTGTCATTTAGGGAGAAATGCTATATTTAGCTGGGGCACAACCTGAATATGGCTGGGCATAGCTGGGTCTCACTGGATCAGGACTGTGTATTGTTGAACAGATGAAAAGGGGCATCAGGGCGGCATCATTTTAAATGTAAAATATTTCCTTTTTCAATGGGAAATTCTGAACTACCAGCAAAGCAGCGCTGCTTTTCAACTCTCTTCTTTGATGCGCATTGGGAAACACACTGGCAGCCTTTCTTGGTGTGTTCCTGGTTCCATCTTGCCCCATATGTGCTTGGCAAAGGCAGCGCAACCATTATTTTGGTAACTGCAAAACGGGTTTTTTAAGGTAAAGCGATAGTGCTCAACAGTGCCAGCGCAGCCATTATGCTGGTAACTGCTGAAGTGCAGATTGGTGATGAAGGGGAATTCTGCTGGGTGGGTAAATGTACCCCACAAATTGAACAATACTTGGATGACCTTCACCTTTCCTGGGTAGACCCCTTCCCCAGGTTCTAAAGTCAGCTTCACAATGTTCAAAGGAAAAGTCTTGAACCAGTTCTTGTTAGTTCCTAATCAAAACAAAAATTCATCAAACAAAAATCCACTTGTAGCAATTTCCTGGTTTTAGTTGAAAAGATCCCCTTCCGATTCCAGCCAAGACAACAGCACCAATGGTAACCCTGGATCTCTTCTTTCCGAGACATTTTGCCACAGTTCCAAGAATAGGTATAGAACTTCTTCATCTACAACTTTACAATTGATTAGGACTTCTGCAGTATATTTGGTACCTCTGTCAGGATGCTTCTCTGGGCTATTGCTTCTCTTCCAGCAATCATCCTTCTGCTATAGTTATGATATGACATGGCATTTATAACGCGCCTAAACACAAGTGTTAAAAGGTACGACGAGGCAAGGGAGGGGGAACAAAGGGAAGACAGACAACAATCTTAATAGGCCAGGTGACATTGAGATTGCGCAAGTGCAGAGGAGGAGGAGGCGAAAAGTGTGAGGGGGAAAGGAGAGGGGGCGGTGCAGTACATGGGATCACACAGTAGAACAAATAAACAAATAAATAAAAAGGGAGGCCAGCTGGTGGCAAGTGCAAGTGTAAGTGCAGACATCAAGTGTCAAGTGCTGGTAGGGTAGGGGACAGTAGGGTTACAGAAACAGACCCTGAGTGCAAGGGTTGCCAGAGGGGCAACCAGTGCAGGAGTGCAACTGGTGGGGAGGGGACGTTGGACGAGATCAGAGGGTACCCAGGTGACCAGTGCCGTTTCAATTTCAACCAGGAGTTCAGCAGGGGACAAGAAGAGAGAAAGCAGAAGCAAATAGGAAGGGGTTGAGGTGCTTCCGGAACTGGAAATGGTTCTCCTCAAGTTTCAGAGAGGCAGGGAGGCTGTTCTAGAGGGAGGCCCCAGCAGAGGAAAGAGATCTACCACCAACTCGTTGCTTGGAGAAGCGACTGACCCTGAGGGAGTTGGAGGCAGAGGAATGAAGGGCTCGAGAAGGAAGATATTTACAAAAAGGGAGTTGAAGGTATTGAGGCCCCAACCCCCAGAAGGCCTTGTGGACAATGCAGAGGGTGTTGAACTTAATCCTCGCAACCACTGTGAGCCAGTGAAGAGATGTCAGTCCTGGAGAGATACGATCCCTTGGCTTGAGGCCAAGCACAAGTCTCGCAGTCCTGTTTTGGATGAGTTGCAGAGGGCGGAGAGTAGAAGCAGGCAGATTTAGAAAGAGGCTGTTGCAGTAGCCCAGTCTAGAGAGAACCAGAGCTCTGGAGACAGTGATGAACAGGGAGACTCCAGCCTTTTAAGACGAGGTAGCAATACCCTTGAGATGAATGGGGATACAGAAGTTACTCAAACATCAATAATCGAAACGACTCAGGTAGTTGGCAAAAAGATAACTGTTTTAATATCAATTATCTAAAACAGGGAGTACAACGGACATCAACGAATGCCTCAGCGCATGGTTTCTCAATTTGCTTCAGAACAAACACTGCATTTATAGTAAAAACTTATCATTGATGACGTCAACCTACGTATTTACTAACGTCATCCTACGTGGCAAACTACAAAAACCTAGTGGCTATTGTGATTGGTTCTACGGGAACATCTAAGTATACGTGCCATACTAGTCTAAGAAAGTGATAGGCTTCTTAACATCAGGTGGGGCAACTAAGCCCTCCCCGCAAACAGGTCACAATGAACATCACTAAATAAACAACGTCCCATTGGTTACACAAACTATAGGACCCTTAATCACGCGCCCCCCCACAATTGGTTGGCACTCTACCTCTGTCAGTACTTTTCCACCCACGTTAGCAGCACACAGACTGGGCTTCCAGGTGCTGGTGAGCTAGTCTGAACCATAGCTTCCCACCAATTAGCATATCATCTATCATCACCTCAGTGGTCTGCTGTTCAATTAAGGCTTTGAACTCGGCCTTGAAAATGATCCTTGCTCTGGAGAATTCAGGGGAGTGAAGGCACGCTCTCTGCATTCATGTGTAGGTGTGGTCAGCATGTTCGTCCAACTTCATCCTTCTACGTGACTGAAGACCACAAAATCGAGCTTCTGGTGCATTTAAAATACAATTTTCTAACATACCTCTGACGTTTTTCTTGTTTTTGTCCATGTCTTCTGAACAGGAATTTCGTTCTTTCACACAATTTGTATCCAATGTCTGCTCCAATGTCTGCTCACCCCAGACTGATAAGACCTCGGCTCCTTGGGCTCACTCAGCCTCGCCTTTATGAGTTTCACTCCTGTTAAGTAATTCAATTTGTTTTTAACTGTGACACACTGGAAAAGGGGCCTTCCTTTTTTAGTCCAGCTCTGCTATAATACATAGTGGAAACATCCATTCTTTACTTGTTCCTATATATGTATACGTTGGCGCATGCTGCAATCTATTCACCATAAAGCTAGCCTCAAGAATACTTTGTCTGATTGAGTTTCTTTGCATATCTACACGTGTAAAATGACTTGATACCTTCATCAGATCTGTAGCATACGTTTCTTCATCTTGATCCCAAGATATCACTTATCTTTGATACTTTCTTGATGCCTTATAGAATATCTTCATTCTCTTGTCTCTGCATCTCTTCTATGTACGTCTGTTTCTTCTGGGATTTCATTCAAATGGCCATCATACTGTCTCGTATGCAGGTATGGTTTTCTCAATGGGAACATTGCTTCCAGGATTCTCCTGGGTATCTGTATGTTCAATGGTTTTGCTTGTGTCTCACACTCTGGTTCCCAACATAAAGGCAATATGGGCGAGGTGGTTGAGGTGGGGGTACTTGGATCCTTCTCTACACTCCCCCCTCTGGGCGATTCATCCCATCATCATTCATATCTAGACAGGTGTGCAGTCATAATGTCGAAAAAATAATATCGAATTGCAAAAATGTCTAAACAATAACGTCGAAAAATAAATGTCGAATTTTTTATTTATTAATTTACATGTTTTTTTTTTGGGTTCCGGGGGTAAAAAAAGGGGTAAAAAAAGGGGGGTTGAGGGTAACCCCCCCATTTCGAACAAAAACCAACCAAAAAAAAGACATTTTTTTCTTCACTTTTTTGTTTTAGACATTATGACGTTCGATATTATTTCATTCAACTTTATGACTATAAACCATCTAGACAGCCTTGTCTGAAGAAATGCTTCTTTGGGATCCATATCTTTATGACTCCCCTGCCGGCATCCAGCTGATTTCACATGCTCATCCTTGCTCCAAGTCATGGGCATGCACTGTCCACTTGAGCTGCAATAGATCCACTTTCCGACATACTTCTTATGGTTCTTTGGATACAGGAACTTTGTTTCCTCTGGTGCATGGATACTGGCCTTCACAAAGTCTCAGATTTCTTCATGTGTCAAGTCTCTGGCCTTCCATTCTGATTCAACATCGATCATGATTTTCATCCCTATGCCTTTCTTTGCTGTCTTCTTGCATTGTGTGAGTATTATTCTAATCACAATAAATCCAAGCAATACCAATATTATTAGGGCTCTAAGGAACTTGAACATGTCTGCCATCCATTGTGGAACCCAAGAAAAGATCGATCCAAACCAACTATCATCAGCAATGTCTTCCACTTCGTCTATCATCTGGTTGTGTAGTTTCATCAGCATCTCTATGGCCTCTGTCAAGGTGCCATTCTCGTCATCATGAGAAGGTATGAACGTGCAACATGTTTCACCAATGTTTGTACAAACACCTCCATCCATAGCTGTGATCATGTCCAGGACGTATCTATTCTGAAGAGTCATCAGTTGTATGGCTCTCAGCTCTTCTCTAATAGCATTGAATCCCTTTATGGTAGAGTTGATTGTCTGCAGCAATTCCCATCTGGTAATCTGCAACCATTTGGTATTTGCTCCAACATGGATTCTAGGCATGAAGATCAACGTGAATACAGACGAAGTCTGGCTGAACAGTCTGTGTTCATACAGGATGGAGCCAAAAGCTTCTATTGACTTGGCTGAGAAATAGTTCTCCCTCTTCATTTGATTAATCAGCTCCAGCTTTTATCTGCGCTCCTCGGCTCTGCACATTTCACTCTCACCCTTCCATGCACTTTTTCCCTCTTGCCTTTCCCATGTACTTGGGCGTTCTCAATGTCACTGGGCCTAGTAAGATCATTTTTATGTTGTGCTGTGTTCTTCCCTGTTCCCCTCCCTTGCCTAGTCGCGCTCTGAAACACTTGTGTACAAGCGCGATACAAATAAAATATCATATCATATCATAACCCAGATTTCTTCTTCCTCAGGTGAGCATCTGCTTTCGGGAAACTGTCAAGATTTAAGTCACTTTTAGAAATCACCAATGCTGGAACATGGACATTCACTAGTGAGCATCCTCCTCCCCAATCCTTGGGTAACTTCATATATGCTTTGGATCCACAAGCCCAATAGTGATCCACTATCACTGCTGTCCCAATGTTCATTCCTTGTGCCTCAAAGATTCACCCACAGTTCTGGTTCTCTCCAACTTTTCTTGTACCATTATTTCCGAAGCACAGCTTTGAAATCTCCAAAGGCACTATCTGCAAGGGTCCTCCACTATCTTCGACCCAGGTCAGTAGCTTTGCAAGTTTCGACCATAAAGGTTTACACAGCATTTGTGCATTCTCAATAGTTGGCTGGTAGAGACCCATTATTAACCAGTCTCTGCAGATCATCACACCTTCTTACCAACCATCTGGTTTAAAAAAAGGAAAGGACCCTGCGGCGCCGGTTCCCGATCATGAAGTGGAAGGGAACACACGTTGCAGGGACACCTCGAGTCGGCGGCACACAGCGAAGTGTGCCGCCGCAATCTAAGTAGAGGTGTGGGGGCCAAGCCAGAAACGTTCAGGGGAGAAAAGACTGAAAGTTATTTTGGAAAAATAATCTTTGGTCTTTTCTCCCTCGAACATTTCCGTCACAGGCTTTCAACCCAGATCCGTCTTACTTGGCACCCTAAGAACATTAATCAATTAAATAGGACTATAGCTTATTAATTCGACCATTCATCGATGGAGTGAGAAAATAACATTATCACTCCACACATTTTTTGCATATTTATACAAGGAAAATGTAGCGACAGTTACCTAAAAACAGATAAGAGTTCTAAAGACCCTCATGCTTTTGTGGTAACAATACAGCAGTCTAAAAGAGAGATGAGATTTCAAATAAGTATTGCTCTCAAATCTTAGATGTCTAATGACAATAAATCAAAACAAATACGGATGATTCGTCAAACATATAAAACCAAGCTGAAAGCCCAGTGTGATTATCTTTTGCAGGTTGATGGTGAAAGAATGCTGATTAGCATTCTTAAAAAAATGGACACAAACAATTGGAAAATGGTTAATCTTAAGGGGTTGCTGCAATCAGCCGTTCAAAAAATCCTATTTTGAAATCCACTTCAGTTGATTATTATATAAATCTTTCTTTCGTGACATCTCGGATGTCGAGTTTATGTAATTTCAAAGAGGTTTGATCTTTGAAATTTGATGTGGAAGACATAATATGATACATCAAAAAGACTGGTCATTTTTGTGCACCTGGTCCCAATGGACTTTGCAATATAATATAACTTTTAAGAACAATCCCGTTATATGGGCAAACATTTTACATATACTCTTTATGGACATTTTAATTCAAAGGATAACTCTGAGCTCTTGGAAGACATCTCATGTAGTCTCTATGTATAAAAAGGGTAACAAGCCAGACCCCATGAAGTATAGGCCTATAGCATTACTAAATGACAATGCAAAGCTATTTTCGGCTCTCATCTTGATGGAACTAGATAAATGGGCAATAGGACAGGGTATACTAAAAATACATCAAACAAGATTTCATAAAGGAATAGGCACTAACTTTAATGGCTATATTATTGATTGAATGCAACAATCTGCCTGGAAATAAATGTGTGACCCGTCTACATGGCAAGTATCACTCTCTCTATTGCCCTTGATAAAGTTAGTAGAAATCTACTTTGGACCAAATTTAAACACTGGAGTCTTCCTTCTCACGTTTTAAAAAAATATTTTAATATACCTATATAATGAGAATACACTTAAAATCATATTACATTTGCAAGGACAATTTATGAAGGAAATTAACACCTAGCAAGTTCTCACACAAGGATATTATATAATTTCTCAAGCATATTATTCAACTGCACTCAAGTCGGCCAACAGCATCTTTTGAATGCCTTTCAGGAATATACTTCCAAGAACAATCTAGTAACCAATAATAAAAAACAAAAGTATGCTCCTAGCTGCTGGAAGGTATAATGATAAACACAGTTGCTGGTTAGGTAATTATAATCTAGAGAGGGTTAATGATTTGAAATAACTAGGCCTTAATATCACGGCAAGACCAAATAAAGGATATGTACTGACTTCATTAAGAAATAAAGCCCTCCCTCTTATGGCCCAATTGAAACATTTCAACAGCAGATTTGGGAAGTGTTCCTTGTTACCTGCTATTAGCTGTTATTAAAATGGTTGAGTGTAAATCTATCCCTTCATTTACATATGATTTGTAATCTCACCATCTCTTTCTGGACTTGGACCTCTTGCCTTTTGGAGGTATTATTTGGAGAAATGTACCCGCCTTACCCAAAGGGAACCCGATGTCGATCATCTCTTTTGCATTGGAGATATCTTCTGCAATCATGTGACTTGCTTGGAAACTCCTCTTGTTGTGCCAGAGTTTCTAATATCCTTCTCCTAATTCGTTATTTGAAAAATATAATGAACATCTAAAGGGAAGGAGAAATGTGTATTTTCAACAATGTGCAGACCTCATAATAGCCAAAGACCTTCCCTTCGATAAGATTATCTGCAATTTAGAAGGGCATTAAAAACATTAAGGCAAGCTGATTGCTGTGAGACCTGTATAAATATACAGAGATACAAGACATTTCCCTTTTTAAAAGAAATCCACAAAGGGCTAGGAGTGCTACCTCCTTATCCCATAAAGTTTCTTTCACCTTGTTTGAGAAGTGCATTATTGAAATTCAGACTCAACGTTCTTAAGACTAGGGAAAATACCTTTATATCCCGCTAATGTTACTTGCCGATTTTGTCTGACTTCTATAGAGAGTCTAAAACATCCTGTTTTGGATTGTGGGGTTTTAAGTAATCTACGTATATTTATATTTAGGTGATTTATACATAATCTCACAAATGTTTTCAGTGAGTCATTAAGGGAATGGATCAACCAGGGTAACACACTGGCCCTTACATTCGCACTAATATGATTTTTGTACAGATTAAGGGCCTGATTGACGAAACAAATTTCAATGGGACTTTCCTATGTTAAAACATTTTTGTAAATCAGGCCCTAAATCTCATCTATTTGTAACATTGGCAAAAGGGATCATGAGGGATTGCTATTTTAAAATCGAAACTCTTCATAGTTTTTTTGTGGGGCCTCTACAAAGGATAGTGTTATGAATCATTAACTCCCAAGCACAAGCACTGTACCAGAATATCTTCTAAAACAAAAACTACATTTTAGACTTGTTTAAGTGTAAATCAAAGGGACATGTTTTAAGCAAGTTATAGGAGATGTCTTCCTGATAGCTATTTTATATTGCTATTTTTAATTGCTACTGTATGCTCTTACTGCAAAATTATTTATTTTGTTTTATAAAGTGTAACATTGCATATTGGGGAATGTTTATTTAAATGTTATACATTGTGTAAGTGTGTTAATTTGAAACCCTGAGCACAAATAAATAAATAAATACATAATAATTGTTTAGGTCACAAGGAATTGTTTAATATTCATAATGTAATGTGTGGGTTGCCTCGTGCAGATTGACAGCTGTGACACGCCTACCTATCTAGTGCACATCCTTTGATGGATAGGATTCCACCTTAGGGAACTGATATGTTCATATAATTGACTTAGACCTGTTTTTGTAAAATAAAACATATTTTTTTGCAGTTTCTGGACTGTAATGTGTGAGTTTCGAATGTGTAGATAAATTTATGGATCGATGTCCGATGGCCGGTTACAATCCCTAAAGGACCGCATTTCTGAACGGTCGCATGCTGACTCGACCGTCTGAACACCCACAATCCATTGAGAATAACTTCCATGAAACATAGCAACGACTACTGGGCCCATTTAAAGCACCTAGTTGCCTAGCTCGACACTGTTGAGCCTGTAGAACAAGCATTAAAAGGATTTGAAGTGGTTATGTCTCCCTCGTCTGCCTTAAAGGGAAGTAGTGACTAGTAAGACCTGGCTCTCTACCTTTTTAAAAGACATTTTCAGTGAACTTGACATCTCTGGTGAAATGATTACCTGTGCACCCCTGTCTTCAGACCCAGAGTGCCTCTTTTCATTACAAAGTCTGTATACTCTGTATCTTTGCTTACAGGCGTGAGATACATTGTTTTGATTGTGTGTGTTTATATTTTATAGTTTAATGAAGCATTCTGTTTTAATAGAGCCTCAGATGCACATTCTTTTATTTTGGTACCACGGCACTATTATTGTTTGGACTGCTTCTGTTCAAACTCACATCCCTCCTCAAGAGTACAGCCCATTTGCTGCCCAAGATACCTTAAAGAGTTGAAGGAGGTTTACATGCCAGGCAGTGACTGTTTCACCTTTATGATTTGGATCGCTTGTGGTTATTTAGTAGCATGGCGCTGAAGGGCTCGAAATGAAGTTTGGATAAGCAGGAGCTAAAAGCAGCTCCTGGGTATCCTGCATTCACCAGTGACTAAGAGCTACCACTGGGGAATGAGGACCTAGTACATAGCGTTCCATAAATCGAACTTCCATACAAGATGGAACAAATAATTGTGCCCATTATTTATGACTCCCTATGCCTTCAATGTCATATGGATGTGCCCTAATGTTTATTTATGCATTGTCCCAAATGTGCATAGTTACCTTCACATGTTTGTTTGGCATCAGCCTGGGGATCCAAAAGTAGCTTGTGGGCTAAAATCAGGAGCTAATTAGCTCCCAGCTGCCCTCAATTTAAAATCCTGGGACTGATTATTAGTTTTATCCAGACCTCATCCTTGTACTCTTGCAGAGCAATTGTCATTTCGTCACAATCCTGGGATCCATTAGTGCTTGCTGATTATGATGCCGTTGAAGAACCAAAGGGGGTTGTTTTGGGGTGCCTGCTAGCTGAGACCAGGGGGACTAATGCATGAACAGGTGACCCTACACCAGCCAGAAAATACACAGAATAAAGAGGGAAGTGCTTGGGATCCTATGAAATCCAAGTAACTGTGAGTGACTGTTCGACCTGAAAGAGAGGCAGCCTTCAAATAAAGTAGCAAAGTGAAGGACCAAAGACCATGGTTCAAAACGAAATGAAGGCTCTAGTTCCTGCCCAATTGTATGTTAACCCCTCTCTAACCTTGCCAGTGTTTAGAAAGTCAAACCTAATCCCTTATATTGTAATAAGTATACAAAATCAGATAGCTCTACGTTGGTCCTGAATCGTCTGTTGATCAAAAAGCCGCTACAAACCACAAAACAGACCACATCAACTGAGTCCTGCGCAGACCATTTACGTGTCAAAAACGTTATTTGCCTTTTAAGTAGGGCTTACGCCCTTCTTGTGATTATGAAAGCAAATGGGAAGGACAGCTGTGACTTACACAATTACCCATTTATTAAAAATGCTTCAAAAATCAACATTTGGACCAAGCAGTGGTGAAATAACAAACATCATCAAGAGATAGTGGTCAATTATTGGAAATGATCCTGAACTTAAGCAAATCTTTTTAACTCTGCAGATTGTACCTAAAAAACCTGAGGCCATTGACAGTTAGGACAGACCTGGTGACAACCTCTGAGTGACAAATCCTATTAGCCACGGAGAAGAAAAGCACATTCCCATACCTTAATGGATCATTATGAAACAACGCCCTAAAAGGCTCTGAGATCTCAAATCCACAAATAGGTCAAAAAAACTATTTTGCAAGTTGTTTATCAGCGTTCTATTTGCATTTGTTGCAATGCGTAAAGGAAAAACCTAATTAGGGAAGACAACGAGAAGCGTAAAGCAACGGTATATTGAACATGAGTCCGACATAAGGTATCAATCCACAAAAACCCTGGTTGCTCAACATTGTATTCAATCCATAGCCCAGCTGAGTTTCCAAGTCAATGAAAAACACTCAAGAGGTGAAGACCGATTTTTGGTGATGAGTCATCCAGCTGTTGACTGGATTGACTAATTATCCAGTCTTCAAACATCTGGATTGAAGAAAAAGATCGACCACTCCGAAGATTTTTGACAAAGGTGTAATTTTTAATTTTGATCATGATAGTCATTGGAAACAGCACATCATTGTTTCATATCAGAGACTATTTTCAATGCAGCAGGGTTTATGTTCAGTAAAATAGTATGCTGATGTATGTATTATAGGATTGCATGTTATTATGTAAGGAGAGGTTTTGACCAAAAATATATGGTGGCCATTTTGGGTATGAAAATGTTTTTTACATTTTATTTTATTTTACATTTACAGCAGCATACAAAGCCTGAGGCATCTAGGCTCTAGTTACAGTAAGTGTGAAAACATAGTCCACAAAGTACAGGATCCAGCATAAAAGTTACAAAAAAATGGGTAGATCTTGAATGCACGCTCCGGAAAGCCTCACCGCATGGTGTTGGAGGGGGAGGGGGCTACATTAGGTGTGAAAGTGGGCATGGAAAACAGCAATCTGGTAACGCCTCACCTTATGATTCGGGGGGCTACATCAGGTGTGCAAGTACGGATGGAGAAAAGGAATTTGGGAGGGTGCACATTCTGGTGACAGAGGTGGAGAAGGTCATAGTAGTCTTCCAAGAACATGAGAGCGAGTAGGAGACTCGTAGAAGAAATATTCACCATGCAACTGTGCGTGAGTATAATCTCGCTCAGTTACTTTGCTTTATTATTCGCAGGCTACAATACAGTTACTGGTCAACAGTTAGGCAATATAGCCCACGGAGGAGGGCATTACCAGTAGGGTAATGCCCCTGGGGCCATAGTTAGAATCCCCAGCAAAGCGAGGGCTTTAGCCTGGGGGGCGTTGCGCCACCGGTAATGCCCCCCTCCGATGGTTATATTTCTTTTAGTACCCCGGCACATCGTACCGGGGTACTAATAGCAGTTGTTCTCAAATTGAGAAATGGCGCTGCAACCGTTTCTTGACTTGAGAAAAAAAAGCAAATAAAAATGCCTGCCAGGGATCGGGGAGAAGGGACTATGTGTAGTCCCTTCTCCCTTTCCATGGCAGCCACTCACGGAAAGAGCTCCGGGACGTGGCAGTGTTAGGAGCCTTGTCGGGCAGGTAAGGCCCAGGCAAGGGCCAATGAGCTTGCTTTTTACAAGCTCTTTGACCCTCACTGGGTACTAATTTACAATAAAGAGTAGACGACATATAAGGTGGAAACATGATAGGCAAAGTGAGTGTGCAGGATTATAAACGCATACATAAGTGGGACAGTTGCATAGTAAGCCTTAGTCGTGGTCTGGAAAAATCCAGACTCAGCGGGCTGAGGGCTACTTCAGATGTGGGATGCAGAGTCATAGATGAAGTGGCGGGACGAGTTTCTAATTAGCGCATTCCAAGTTCAGTTAGAGACAGTGCAACAAAACACCCAATTGCTGGATGCGAGTTAGGCAAGGTCATAAGGCGGGATCACAGCAAAGGAACGGTAGCCCAGAGGGCTGTTACAGCAGTATTGCAACAGGTGCAAAATGTGCAAAAAGGTAAGAAAATCACAACAGGAACAACCACGCGCGCATGTTACTAGAGTTACTAGTTACTACAGTTACAGACATTGGAAATGTTACGGTATAAGACAAGATAAAAACTCACTTGCTAGGACCCTGGTATGGCATGTTTGCATGCAGCATGAGGCAAGGATGGTCTAGCGAATGCTGTCCCGCCGAGGGAAATGTAAGTAAGTTTGTAATAGTCTGCTGTTTAGGTCAATAACACTGTGACCAAGAGATATTGCGGACAGTTGTGCTATTTCTTTACTAAACCCAAGGAAGTTCCCCATTACAATCTATATTGGGAGTTCCGAGCTGAGTTCCAGTCTGCCCCAGATCTCTGCTGT
Organism: Ambystoma mexicanum; assembly: GCF_040938575.1. NCBI lineage: Eukaryota > Metazoa > Chordata > Amphibia > Caudata > Ambystomatidae > Ambystoma > Ambystoma mexicanum. The sequence goes on from NC_090927.1 coordinate 1,090,895,656, forward strand.
GAGAGGACGTGATTCTACAGCAGTGCTCCACTTTCTCACTGCGCTTCACCTTTAAGGAAAAAAGACCAACTGCCCTTCAAAAAGCTCGTGGCCGCGCGGAGCGCGCGCGGAGTTCCGAGCTGAGTTCCAGTCTGCCCCAGTCCGCTCCGGGAGCTGGGGGCTGGCGGCTCCACCAAGGACTAGCGGTCTGAGGCACTGAAGTGCTACAAAGATAAAGACCAAGAGGTAGGATCCCTCCTGTTTACCTGTGTCTGCTGGCGCTGGCTGTGACCCTACAAACTACAGGCAGAGTTTCCCTTTCTCAGCGCTCTGTGCTCCTTGCTGCCCCTTCTGGCCCCGGGGCTCAAGCCTCCAGGATTTCCCACTACTGTCGGTTCATAGTTGAGGTCTGTGGGTTCGAAGTGCTACAAAGACCGACTACCGACTTGGTTCCCCCCTCCCCCCATCACTTCCATCCCATTTCCTTCTTTCCACTTCCCTCTTTCCCTTCTTTCCCCTGGTCTTGTCTCTTGCTCTTTCCCTTCTTCTTATCCCTCTCCTATTTTCTGCAAGCTTCCTCCTTACCTTCCCTCTTCGCTCCTTCTCTCCCTTCTTTTCCCTCTCTTCCCCCTATTCTCCCTCTCCCTCCCCCCCCCCCTCTGCCTTCCTGTTCCTACCTGCGATGGAGGAAGACTCGGACCAGCGTCTCCTAAGGAGCCGCACAAAGAAAACTTTAATGACGGCGCCTCTGTTGGTGCCCAGCAGCGCCGCGGGTTCTGTCCCTTTTCGGCACCCGGTGAGAGCGTCAGCGGCCAGCAATGTGCCTTCTCAAGAAAATCTGAGTCAACCTGACACAAACCTGGGTCACGCTCACCATGGGTGCCCCAAAGAAACCTCTCTGCCTGGTAGTGATAACGATCACGGACAGAATCCATCTTTCGACCTGATGGGCCAAAGCAATGTACCTGTACTACCTACTTTTGGCCCGCCCATGGAACTACGGACCTCTCTGTCAGTACAGGCTCCTAAAGACAGAGCTCTTGGAGGCCAACTGGGCCGGTGGCAATCTTTGGATACCGAACCTACACGGCCCACCCCCGCACCGCCTCGGCGAGTGACCAGCCCTGTGCGGGGACTGGAGGGCCTCTGTCAGGGGGTCTGGGGGCGGGCCCACCTGCAAGTGAAGTGTTATGCGACCCTCAACTTCCTCCAAATCGGCCGGCTCGGCCGGCAACTATCTTTCAAAAAAGTTCAAGTGTCTCCGACCTGTCTCACCAGCAACAAGTCGCCCACCGGTCACTCCACCTGTCCACCAACCTTCCAGCTCAGGCCCCGCTCCCCATTTTACAGGCCATCCCGGATGTTCAGATCATTACGGCCTTGATTCACCCGGCTGCGCCGGGTAGCCGGGGCCCTTTCTACCGCGGCGGCGATGGGCTTTTGGAGAACCCAACGGCCTCTGCCACCCCGGTCAAGACAATCCAGCAACCCGCATCGGACGCTTTCACGCCACCAGGGATGGGTGTGGCGCCAGCCCCTCCCGACAACATCCGAGACATTGGGGAATCAAGGTCGTCTGACATTCTGTCCCCAGACGTGCATAATCATCCAACTTCCTCGAATCCCCTCCTGGACGAGCTTAGCGAGACAGATTCTGACCCTTGCTCTGCAACCTCAGATAAGGGCAGCCGTAAATTGATAACCCACCCAAAGAAAAAAAGACCTATTTTCAAAAAAAATGGCAACTCCGCATCCAAGTCCATAGAATCACTGTTTACAGTCAAACCTACAGCCGTCTCTAGACAGCCTAAAAAGGCTGTGCCGCAACAAGGCCAGAAGAAGAAGACCCACACTAAAGCTACTTTACCTATTCCACTTCTGTCGAACGCTTTGCTGAATTTCTTCCAGACGCAAGGCAAAAGGAAACTCTCCAATGACTCAGAACTTTCGGATGTGGAAATCCTTGAAGCCCTGGATGAGACGCTTCAGGCGTCTAAGTCTAAGACAATCTCCACTCTCGCCAACCCCCAGGGCACGCTACCCGGGGAAATCTCGGCTTTAACTATACCACCCCTTGGTCTACCACCTAATTCCCCCCCGCGGTCTGATTTAGAACTCGCCCATCCGGACACCTTGACCCCAACGGTACCTGAAGCCGTCCTACCGAATGTATCGTCGCTAGTCACGCCAAGACGGCAGGTCTCAGCTTCAAGTCCACCAGAGTTTGGTCAGGTGAAGGTTCCATCACCCCCGCTTCTAAGGCCGTCGGTCACTACAACGATCGACCCATTAACCAACAAAAGGGCCTCATACCAGCCTCTTTCAGACATCTTTGACTTGCTGCACCCCAAAGTAGGTCCACAAAGAGAAAGGTCGCCTCAACCCTGGCCAAAGAACCATCTGACGACCTCGTTGCCTGTTGCGAAGCACCAAGACGCCCCGACGCAGCTATCTCAAACAAGGGACCTAAATCTGAAGTCCCTTAGTACGTCTGAGCCTGGAGAGTGCAATAACAGGCGTAGACACTCACTGGCGAACCCGGTGGCTCCAGGACCAAGGGACCCGACAGCAAGTGGAAGATCTGATTTCTCCACATCATCTCAGAAAGACTTACCTAACACCAGAAAAGACCTGACAACAATAATGTCGGCAATTACCATCTCTATGGCCCCCTTCTGCAAGCTGTATGAAACGCTAAGTGATGTTTCCAAAGACAACACGGCCATTTTAGCAAGCATACAGTCGAAGTTAACCTTCTTAGAAGGCTATATAACAGCTATCGACTTAAAGTACGAATCCCTACCCCTAACAAAAGAGACGGCAGCCTCGGCTCGGGAGCGGTCTGCGGCTTCGTCATCAACACGAGGCTCCCTACCACCACTGATAAAGCACAAATCTACGCAGACGACTCAGGCAAAATATCTAAACGAAATTGCTCCAGTGTTCCTACACAAAGCAAAAGTGTCGCAAACATCCAACCTGTCGACTCCGATTTTAAATCTGGCTATGGGAAGTTCCCCGGGTTCGACCCATCCCCTGTCTAAAGGAAAGAAAATCCTGAAATTAACCGGGATCGATCAATCAATCTCATCAGTCGACAAATTAAATGAACGTAGCCCCTCACGGGAGGACCTGCCTTTCAACCCCAGAGTTCCAGGATGCACGGCTGAAAAAGTCACATGCTCAGGCTCAGTGATGGACCTCACCCAGTCTCCTAGACCGTTAGCATTCTGCTTGACCTCAGGCATACAATCATCCACGTCGCCTGGCAAGGGGCATCCCGCTCCTGTGAACGACCCTACTTCCTGTGAGACAAACTTGAATTCCAGAGCGGCTCCCCTCTCTAGTCGGAGGGAGGCTCCTGAGCCGATCAAAACGACGCAGATCCGACACACTGAAGCTCCATCAAGACACTCGACGGATTCTCAAAGCAGACCCAGGATGAGAACTCACTCAGCCAGGTTGTCACCGCAGGAGACGCGGACATCCAGAAGCGCAACAGACAAACACACTATCTGCACAAGGGGTAACTCTACCCGTCTCTTTAAAATAGAGCAACTTTCCAGCAAAGATAAGTACATCATCTTGAATAGAAAAACTGTGTTAAAAATTACATCATCAACACCCTCGCTATGCAAACTAAATTCGGATGATTTTAAGAGGGTGGAGCCTTATCACAGAGACAATAAAGCCAAAGCATACCTACACATTTATTCTTCTGCAACTCAAGATATAGGCCCACTAGCTAGCGATGAACTTAAAGCGCAAGGCCTCCTACTGTCTGAATTAAAGACTCCGGCCCTTAAGAATAATACCCAGGACCGACAATCAACAAAAGGAAGACCGGGTGTCTACAGTCCATCCCAACGGCACACCGATCGAAGAGAGTCATTGAAGGCACACTTTTTCTATCCATCACGAACCCGGAAGTCGAGGCAAGATTCACCTGATCGCCCCATAAGACCCGCCGGGGGCTCTCCGGACCCGCCTCCAGGGCCATCACAATTCTCCAAACGGTCTAACGACACTCACGGCCAAGCTAGACAGCGTCTACGGCATTCCTCAAACCAGCGACTCCGCACGGCGCAAAGAAAGCTAAGCTGGCGAGATCAATCTCCACGAAGAGATCATGCATCTCACAGATCGGGTGAGCAACCTAAACTACCACCGTCGCCAGTTCCGAAAAAAGCTGTTCCTCACACTGGCCCTTGGGACTGGATAAAAGGGGCTCTTTCATCACATCGCCTCAGATAGCAATTACCCAAAGAAGCCGACGTCCAACTATGTGATAAACTCTTGTCATTGGCCTCCTGGAATACCAGAGGTCATGCCCATCTGACTCACCCTAATACCTTCGACCTGGGACACTATGACATCTTCTGTTTGCAAGAAACTTGGCTCCAGGATACACCCTCTATGGATGGGTATGACATTGTGATCTCGCCGGCGACAAAAGGGCTGTTAGGTCGTCCCTCAGCAGGTCTGCTCGTTGGTGTACGGTCAGATCAAAATCTAAAAATGCTCAGAACCACAGCTAGATCATATGGGGTATTGGCAGTCCTAATTGAATGGAACCCTGCTTCGGAACCTTTAAATCGTCGGTCAAAGAAGCTCTCATCTCCGCCACTCGCTTTGATCACTACATACTGGAACCCGCAAAGAACCACAACGCAACTCTTCTGCCAAACTATGGCGGAGGTCATTGATGAGATCCTTATTGAATGGAATACTCCCTTCATACTAGTATGCAGTGATCTTAACGCGAAGTGCAGCCAGCAGAAGACAGTCCCTAAAAGATCAACCGAGGCAACAGAAGCAGAGCATAGAGGACAAGCATGGATGACCCTCATGGCATCCCGGAACCTACACAACGTTGCCTGGATCCGTGAAGGGCAGACCCATATCCCGACCTGGGAGAGGGGCCGGTCGACAGCCACTTTGGACTACATTTTTGCGTCACAAGCCCTGTGTGCTGCAATTCAAGATTTCAAGGTGGTTAAAACGGCCGCCAGCGATCATAACATGCTCACCACTTCTTGGAGCTCTTCAGCGAGGAATTCAACCTATTATTCACCATTGGTAGAAACAAATCCCCAACAATCACGCCTGCGACTGAGTCTGGCCAATATTAGAGCTATCACCGATCAATACGTGGCTGAATTTGGGACTGATCAACCTTCCATGCCATCGGCCAGGCCGGACTACCTTCCCATGCTCCTAAAGTACAGGCATCATCCGGCAGTGGGCCTAGCTATCCCCAAATCTGGCATCCACCAGTATGACATGGAAACTGCGGGGAGGAAAAACGGCTTGAGAACTCTCAGAAGACATGCAAAGGCCACCAATACTGTAGAGGCATGGGATCGCTGGAGAATTGAAAAAAAAGCCTACAAATCATGGATTAGGGCACGTCGCGCCGTTTTATACCAACAGGACGCAGAATCAATGATGAAAGTCCTAAATGCAAAAAAAACGGCAGACTTTTGGGACTTGGTAAATGCTTCGCAAGGATCCACAACCTACAACATGAGCAACTCTGTTCCGGAACAAGTTTGGGTCTCGTTTTTCACTGATCTATTTGCCAGTCCAACCCAGGATATGATCCCGCCGTTTGACACCACCGGAGCACCCTGGATCGACCTTTCTCCAATATCAGGCATAAGTACAGCCATCCAAAAGTTAAAATCATCCAGAGCCCCAGGCCCGGACGGCCTGTCCAACATAGATCTAAAAAAGCACCATGTGGAATGGGCTGCCTTTATGTGCATTCTGTTTGACCACTGCAGATCACCAGACAGATCTCATCATCATGGTGTAAAGCAACCATCATACCTATCTTCAAACGTGGAAGCAGAGAAGCACCGGAAAACTATCGACCGATTGCCCTACTGGACATAATGGGAAAATTATTTGCCACTCTCCTTTTAGACCACTTCCACCGCTGGGAGAAAGTAGCTCCCTGCAGTGATCCCTACCAACTAGGCTTCAAGAAAAATGGTAGTACCACATTGAACATCTTCATACTTACAATTCTAAAAGCCAAAATAAAGCAAGGAGCCCCTGCGGTGTATGTGGCTTTTATCGACCTTTCTCAGGCGTTCGACAAAGTGGATCGACATAGACTATGGAGAAAGCTGGTAACCTGGAAGTGTCCTCCGGCGATATTACACCCTATAATAGCCTTGCATACCAACACCTCCCTCAACGTTCGTCTAAACAAACAGGGGGCCTTGTCCAGAAATATTCAGGTGTATAGAGGTGTTAAACAAGGCTGTCCTCTGGCCCCGGCACTTTTCGTGGCCTTTTTGGGGGATTACAAAGATTCGGAAGTGCTGGTTCGATGTTTCCCCCCGAAGTTTGGCAATCTTCCCCTGTCCCGCCTTCTATACGCCGATGATATGATCCTGTTTGATCAAACTCCGATCGGCCTCCAAAGGCAGCTGGACAATTTGGCAAACTATATGACCACCAACAATCTTCAAATAAATCAGACCAAAACCAAAATTATGATCATGTCCTCTTCACGCCACCAGCCGAAAACCACTTGGTCCTGGTCAGTGTGTGAAACCAGAATTGAAGTGGTCCAGCAATTTAAATATCTAGGTGTGCTCTTAGACGGGTCGGCATACGAAATCAAAATGCAGCAACATCTCTGGACCAAAACAAAACAACTGACCTCCCAATTACGAGCACTTGACAGGAAATTTGGCAAATTTTCACTAATGCCGGCCATCAATTTCTATAAGGGCAAAATGGTGCCCGCTTTGACCTACGGCATGGACGCCATGTTCACTGTACCTTGCGAACTATGGCGGAAACTAGAGGCCTACATATGGAAGTCCCTTTTAGGTCTGCCAAATGCGATTCCCATAGAAGCGGTCAGACGAGAGTTGGGCCTTTTGTCTCTAAACGCCACCGTCAGCGGGGCTGCGCTTGCCCTATTCAGGAAAACCCTAATTAAAGACAGCCTGCCGATCTTCAAAATAATTGGGCAGGAACTTGAATCAACCACTACTAAGTCGGTCCAAAAGTGGGTTTCTCTGCAAAAAACCAAACTGGAAGCCCTGCAATGCTCACTCAATGACTTAATAACGAACCCGCAAAGAGTAAGTGAAAAACTAAAACTGGAGGACTGGATCACCACCATGGACAAAGCAGCTTCCACCAAGTGCTTAAACCATTTACCTCCAACCTATAACAAATTGAATCGTCCCATGATGTACTGTCTGCGATTTCCAGATAAAAAACTGCGCTCAACTTTCTTGAGGGCTCGCTTAAATCTGCTCCACACCCGTGAAATCTTAGGAAGAAGACTGCAGGCCAGTTCAATTACATGCAGATTGTGTGAAGACCCTGGCTCGGTGGAGAACATCCGCCACCTGCTCTTAAACTGCCCGGCTTTGAACGACATTCGCGCTCCATTTTTGACTCCGCTTTGGCTTGACTCGGTCTTGATCGAGGAGCACACGTGGTGGTGCCGTTTAATATCTGGCGAGAAGCCTCGATGGGCGGTAGCCACGGCCAAAATATTGGAAGCAGCCTTCATTAAAATCGGTGGCTTAGCTAGTGATCTGCCGGTGCAACTCTGAAAACTTCTGTGAAGTTTAGTCGCTGAGCTTTACATTGGCGAACTCTTCTCTTGATTTTCTTTTTGATTTACACCTACTGTATCATCAACTTCTTGTAAAAATCAATTTTTCCTTTGATTGTACACAAGTAAATAAATAAATAAATAAATATTGGGAATTTTGATTTAGAGACATGAACCATGCGGTAACTGGAAAACAATATGTCATTCTTAAGCATCTGCAGTGTTTACTTTATGAGTTTGTGGTTGATGGAAATTGTTTCTCGGTTCCGCAGATTGCGATTCTGCAATTGATGAATGGATGAAGGCCAGAAACATGTAGCTGGGCAGCAAACATGATACTGTTTTCAAATCCGAAAGTGCACATTTTGAAGGTCCTATTTGAGAATGTTGGGTAACCTTGAGATTGAAAAAAACAATATTCAGTGGATCATAAACAATGCGTATTTATTAAGTCCTTCTTGAATATGAAACATTTCTGAGCTAAAAATCCATGTCAGACATTAAGTAGGAGCATAGAAATCATGCCCGAGTGGACATCAAGATTGTAATTACAGTCCTTCTGTAGTTTGCCAAAGTTAGTTTTGGTTCATTGAAAGTGCGTGTTTAAAAAGGTTTATTTTTCGCTTCCATAGTTTGAATGATGCACCCGATGAAGGTCCAAAAGCGTAAAACACTTAAGGGCCGATTCATGGAATTTTCTGGGCAGTATATTCCATTTGTCGATTCATGGAATCGACTGCGCAGGACTTTTTTGTACTCTGCGGGTACTTCGCACAGGCTCGGCACATCTCTGTGAGCAGCCACGTGCCTTGCGCGAGACATCTCGCAGAGCTTGGGCGTGACCTGTGCATAGACCGGAGTAGGAAGTGGAACTCACAAAAAGGGAAACAACAAGGGAAAATGTGGGTGTTCCGAGGGACGGCCCGCACAAGGCGATCACACGCCCACAAATGCGCAAGTAAAATTGCATTCATGGATCTGACCGTGCAACCTGACATTGGGGAAATTACCATGCAAAGCTTTTAATGTTACGGCCACCCGAAAACAGGTATACAGACACTTGCGCATAGGAATCACCACACACAGGTAAAATTGCATGTTGGATATCGGGGTGCATGCACGCAGTCGGGGTTCTGATAGATGTTAGGGATGCACGTAACCAGTGTAGCGCCATGCAGGAACGGTTTATGGGTGTTAGCATGCAGATTTTTCTGAGTTTTACCATAGTTATGGTAATGTGTATGCATGTTGTTGTGGTGCGGGCAATAGTTACAGGGGACCTCGCGCAGTGTCCCCGAGGTGCAGACCTGGTTGGGGGGACCACACGCACTGCTTCAAGAGTGTGTGTGTTCGCAAAGCTAGTCTGGATCTTTTTTCTTTGCGTGGGGGCGTGTCGGCGACGTTCTGACTGCGACTTCTGTGTAGGGTCACTTTGTGGGAGCAATTCCATGAATATGCAGAGCGCGCAGAAAAACTTCTGCACGCTGGCTCGGGCAGAGGCGTTCTCGGCCCGCTGCCTTTGCAGGATCCCTGCACACTTTTCCATGAATCGGGCTCTTAAGCGTCGATTCACTGAACTTTTTGCATGGTGCAAAGTGACATTGCACTGCCAACAAACACCCTGATTCACAGAGTGGTGCAAAATGACTTTGTACTGACTTTGCACTGCTGCAAAGTCACTGTGCACTGCAAAAATACACTTTCGACCACTCTGTGAATCAGGGTGTTTCTTGACAGTGCAAAGTCAACCACGCTAAAAATTCCAGGAATCAGTGTCTTCCTGTATTGCGGCAGGAAAATAAGTTTATGTCTAAATGGCTGAAAATGCACGATTTGTAGAACCTCATTTGAGAATGTTGCTTCAAAGCGGACTAACAATACATCAAAACATGTTGTTAGCCTAGCAAAAGTAGTTTGAGATTTGCGTAAAAATGAAAAAGATATCACAAAGAAATGTGTAATGCACAACGAACATCAAGGCCACATTTCCTGCTATTCACAATGTGAGCCTAATTACATTGAGTGGGGTCCAGCCTGCTGTAGTTTGGTGCTGCTCCTTCTGGGACACCGTATGTAAAACAGCAATGAGCCCAAAGGCCAGACATTGCTGCAAGGAGAGAGGGGTTGGGCAGTGGGAGCTGCCGCACGTGCCCATGGCTAGTGCCTCTCATGGAGAGCTATGAGCGTTTGTGAATGGCGTCTGAGATTCATACCCACATTGGCCATTAACCAGGGGCCTGTGGAGAACCCATTAATAGTTGAATATAGCCAGTGGTCGAAGTGTACGAAAAGAAGTAGTGCGCAAGCCAAACCTCCAAACAAACACACCTGCTATTTAAGCACAGTGCACTGAAATGCAAGTTTAAACTTCTTCCAACACGTTTATTTAAAAAAAAAAAAAAACATTCCGGAATGGTTTCTTTTTAAAATAAAAGTATAGGAATAGTAAAACTTTTTAGAGGAGCACCGACCCCAACCGCTCCAGACCATTGAATATGGCACATTCACTGATTAGGTAGGCACTGGAATGTTTGATTGAATGCATCCCTGTGATTGGTTTAAGGGATCCACTTACCCCCAAATTGATACAAAAATAAACAAGAGCCTCTTTTATTACCTAGTAGAACCTGGAGAGGGGCCCGAAGGCAACCTTACCAGACTCCCAACTATCAGAGAGCGACTCTCTCTGCCCTTGACTTGATGGGAGCAACCAAGCAGCAAGCGTTTGAGATGCCATTACTCGGGGAAGCCTGGCCGTTCACTTCAGGGATCCAAGGGGAACTGGTGAGTGCATCGGGCAATGGGAATACTGCACTTGTGTACAGAATGGCCATGAGGAAGAGTTGTTACCACCTAACAAGTGAGGGGCTGCACACAGGGCTGGCTGAAGATGTATGGGAGCTTAGGCCCAATCCAAAATGATGTTTGGGGGACCACTTGCCTACAGCTGGGAACACTGAGGTACTTGCGGGGTGCGTAGATTATAATGGAGCAATGTGCATACCATTAATCCGTCCTTGCTGCTTCATTCAGTATCAAAATCCTAGATAAAGAAATTGAAGGACAGTGTTTAGCTTTAAATCCTCACAGGACAGTTTAATCAGCCTCTGCACGGCAACACAAAGATAGCCCCCAGGGAGTTGAAACACTGAATGACCAGTCATTAAGGTTCTATTGAACTGGAATCTGGAGTAGGAAAGCAAAGAGGTGAAAAAAATGCTAGGGGAGACAGCAAGGCCAGAGGAGTTGACGGCTTGAGGGCTAGCAATGGCAACCTGCAATGTGAGTGCTGCAAAGCGCACATTTAGGGCCTGATTCATGGAATTATTTGTGTGGGAAATAGGAACTTGCGCACCAAACTGTGTGCAAATTCCTGTTCGTCGATTCATGGAATCGACTGTACAGCACTTTTTCATAACTTGCGGGGACTTTGTGCAGGCTCTGCACATCTCTGCGAGCGGCCGAGTGCCTTGCGCGAGACACTATGCAGAGTGTTGGCACATTTGCGCACAGGGCAGGAAAGGGGGCGGAACTCAAAAAATGAGGACGAACAAGTGAAAATGTGGGAGTTACGAGGGATGGCCCACAGGCAGTCCATCAAATGCCCACTATTTCGTGGAAGGACATGTATTCATGGATCCAACCACTCTCAGGAGGCAAATGGCCATGCAAAGTCCTCATTCAATCCGCCAAACGAAGGCAGGCGTGCAGACACTTGCGCATGGGATTCACTGCGCAGAGGTATAATCGAGTGTCGGATTTAGGGGTTAAGTGTATGCAGGCGAGGTACCGAACTGTGTTAGGTGTGCACGCACGCAGTGTAGTGGGGTGCAGGAACGGTTTATGGAGGCTCGCACACAGATAGTTGAGTTACGATAAATCAATTGTATATTGTCGGGGCGCCAGTAACAGTTACAGTAGACCCCGCGCAAGATGCCTGAGACGCAGGCCTACTTGCAGGGGACCCCACGCACTGTTTCACAGGAGCATTTATTCGCGCCCAGGGGGCGTGCAAAGGTAGCTGTTTCTAGCTGATTTTGCTTTGCTTGGGGGTGTGTTGGGGACGTTCTGGCTGTGACTTGCGTATACGGTTACTTTGCGGAAACAAATCCATAAATACGCAAAAGGTGCAGAAAAAATGTCTGCGTGCAGGCTCGCGCAGAGTCGTTCTAAGAGCGCAGGCACTGCAGGATTTCTGCACACTATTCCATAAATCGGGCCCTTAATGTACTGAATTGAAGCATGTTGCTTTATGCTAACACTGCATTCATGGGGGCAAGAGTGAATGAGGCTAATTTCACATGGAAGAGTTGAAAGGCCCTTCATATTCCATGAATGCACAAGTAATAGGATTTCTGCTGCATAATGTATCTGAGCTCCTGCCATCCAGGATGGCGTAATTTTAAGGGAGATGGGGGTGTTTGTCCACCCCAACTTTCGTGGCACCCCATTTTTCCCCACTCATTTGGCAGGGGCCCTTTCCTTTAGATGTCATCTCCACCCTGCCCCTCGCCACTACGTCCAGCCATCCATCTTCCTGACTAAGCATTGTGTAGCTCAGACCTCACCCTGTTAACGCGTTTAAGGGAGTGGGAGGGAGCTGGCGGGAGTGGCTTCCTCGTCCTCGGGGATCTTATCTGCGCCGTGGATCAGAACCTGGCAGTCCTACCGGTCCCCTTATTGGCTCAACAACGCTGGCTAGAAAGTAGTTGACACGAGCGTAAGGGGCGTAAAGGGCGAGTGAGGCGAGACATCTCCGCTTCCACGCATTGAGCCCTGCGGGGGCGCAGAATCTCCGGGGAGAGGGTGAGACGTGCAGCTGCGCACAGAGGGAATAGCCGGCCATGGCAGAGTGCGAAGTCGCGGAGCGCACGGTAAGTTGCAAAGCGGCCTTTCCACTGTGCTTTAGTTAGGAAAAGAGGTGGGGGCTTTCCCTCCGCCATATCAGATACATGCAGCATCAGGCAAATGCGTACTGGAGATTAGAAAGTCTGGAGCCGTTTACTTGTGTGTGTTTGGCTGGGGGAGCTGCTCTATTTATATAATAATGATGCTTTCATATAGCGCTTTCTCCCTTGCGCGTGTACTTAAAACCCTTTTATTATAACTCGACCGAAGTTGGTAGTGCTTTAGAGACCTCGGAATGATAAAAGGCGGAGTTAGTCTTATTAGAAGCTGAGACTTCCAGCTTTTAACCATGGTGAGACAGTCAGTTTGACCAATCCTTCTTAATGCTCAGAGAACCAAGGGGTATTTAATCAAACCTGCCACGGTGGCTTTCTCGTGTAAAGTAATCGATCATCGCCCTCTTTTGATAAACTCTCCAGGGCTGGGGATGTTATGTGGGATTTTACCTGTATTTTTATTGCTATTTTCTCGCGATACTTAACTTTAGGTCTCATTGAGCCTAATGGCATTATGCCTAATTGGTTAATTTACCCATTAACCCATTTTTGAAGCAGGCTTTTTCTTTACATCATTTGACCCGCTTGTGCGTTTTGTTTTGTTTATTCTCGTTTTCTAAACTGGGATGACCGATAGACGCCCCCCTCGTTCTGCTTCTTCTCTCTCGCCGTATGCTCCGTCTTCTTTGTTTCTTGCCCTCTATTTCAATGTTGCCTTATTCTACCATATTTCCTTTTGCTTTCCTCTGTGTTTTTCCCTCAAACTCATGACTTCCCTTTTATTCTCTGGACAAACAAAGGGAACACAAAATGCCTCCTGCTCCTGCAATGTGTGCATATCAGAAATCCACTCTTGATCTCTGGGAACCGTGTCAGAACTACAACCCGAGGCACCGGGTGTGCGTGCCTTCTTTTACCAGAAAACCTTTAGGTCTATTTTTTGAGAAGAGCAACCAATTAAACGAAACATAGGACCCCCCAGCTTACATGGAATTTATTATTCACCTGTCTACATCTGGTTCCTATTCAACAGGAGATAAAAGATGGATCATACTTTGAAGGACCATTTTGCATACAAAAGACAAACACAATAGACATTTGACTTTCGGCATATACATATATACATACAGTTTATAAAACAAATGTATCACAACATGGGTTTCGGGTAAAGTGCCACTTTGGAAAGACATATAGTTTCCTTGTCACTCTAGACTCCGACTACTTTCCGAATTGGTGTTTTTTATAGGTTCTTAACCCCTCTCCTCTAGGGAATACTAGTAAGCAGTGGATGAAGCTGCTAAATGTTCAAGTCAACGCGGTGCGTTTCGGCCCCTTTGGCACCGAGATAGACCGCATGCATCCGTGGTCTTCTTCTTTAGTGGTGCCTTCTTTAGTGGTGCCGGGCCTTCATCAGGACGGGGGATCATTTTTCTGAAGGGCTTCTGTAGTCTTTAGCCCATGTGATACTTCTCTTCTGTCGTGTAAGGTGAGCGACGCAGTGACAGTGGGTCAGTCACTACGTTGATTGTAGTGGACGGTCATGGCCTCTTCTAAAGGCTAAGATGTTTCATTGTTGCTGTGCGGCAGGCTAATATAAATAGACGGCCAGAAGGGATTGTTCAAACCTCCTAGCTTGCACAGGCTTCTTATCCCACTCGTGAATGGCGAGCGGCTGGACTACTTTCTGCTATCTTGATAAAGGCTCCGTCCATGTATGAGCCATCTTTTATCTCCTGTTGAATAGGAACGAGATGTAGACAGGTGAATAATGTAGTTTATTAAAACTCCATGTAACCTGGGGAGTCCTATGTTTCGCTTAATCGGTTGCTCTTCTTCTCAAAAAATAGACCTAAAGGTTTTCTGGTAAAAGAAGGCACGAAACGTTTGCCAAAGGGCTAGAGGTGGTTTTATCTGACTGGCTGGTGTGAAGGTAGTGTACCTTGAGTCCAGGCAGCACTACAGTATCCCCCCGCTCTTTCCTATAGAACCTGCGCTATTGTGAGTGACACCCTCTAATAACGGGAAGTAGTAGGCTGCAAAACCAAGATAAACAAGCATTGGCAATGCCAACTGTCTGAGTTTATTTGTAGGCATGGAAAAGCAAATTGCTGGACACTGCTGTAGTGGTATGAACTGGCCATTCATAGAAGTAGATGCAAAATGGTGCACGTACCTGGCCATCTAATAGCAGTGCCTGGCAAATGACTAATACTTATAAACAAGCCATAGCTGTTGGCTTTTCCAATGCTTGTATTTAACAGGACTTCAGCTAAGGATATACATAGTGCTTATAAATCGAGTGGCTGAAGGCAGACCTGGTTAAGAGATTTTTTTTACACTAGTACCACGTTTACAACTCCAGTTAAGTCATTAACTCTCAGCCAGTAAACAGAGGCAGCGTGCCAACATGTGCTGCAGTCATAGAAGTGGCCTGCAACAAAAAGGCACGTCACTGCTACAACAGGTGGGGACATACTAGATGAGGCACAGTGGCTCATCTAGTATGTCCCCACATGTTGTAGCACCTAGAGGCCCTTCTTGGTCTCCATCTTTGCTCAGACCTCCTGATGAACTCACAGCGGGCCCCAGCCAAGAGCGCTGATGTAGCACTGTTTTCCACTCTGCGCACTCCTTCTGTGCCTTTCCACCGAATGTGTAATATGCTTCTTGTAGTTTTGAATTGAGATGCAGACTGCATACCTAAGCAACGAGAAATCCAATTATGCAAAATATTCCTGATTAAGTGTCCATAAAATGAAAGATTACATTGAATTGCATTCGCTCACAATATGACTGTGCCACATCATTGCTCTAAGCCAAATTGGATCCTTAGGGCTTTGTCGGGCCCTGCAAAATGGCAAAGTCAAATGCCTGTTTCTGACAGGCTTGAAAGTGGAATGGCATCGCATTTTTCACAAGGTAACCTTGGCATTGCACGTTTCTGAACAGGACCACTGCTTTGCGCTATATGAGTTTATACCTTTGCAGTTTGTCCATAGGTTAAGAGCATGGCTAGATTGACCTATAGAGAAGCCGGGCCACATTTCCTGACAGCATGGTGCAAAGGGGAGACTGGCAGTTCTTGATCACATCTTGGGTAGGCATCAAAGAAATGATATCTTTTAGACCCCCTTACCGACAAAATGTTCCGAACAAAAGCAGTTACTACCTCGGCAGTAAAAAGAGAGGAAAGTCCCCAAGGGGTATTAACTTATCCAATTAGTCGTAGCATGACATTCTCACTCTCTGTGTTACTATCGCAGAATGTTCGCAGCAACTCCGGCTTCAGAATGCACTAATTTAATGGGCTTCCGTATTAAATAAAGCCCATACATCCAATGTGTGTCACGTGATGTTCTCGCATCTGCGTGGGTACGTGATTACTGCGGCCAATCACGGGCCTCCCCCACCAAAACACTGGTCGCGGTATAGCGATCTCAGTGTTAAACAACAGCCAGGAAACACTGGCACTTTGGACTGTACCATTCAGCACTGACAGTGTCACAAGGATCAATAGAGGAAAAGGAAAGAATGCAAAACAGAACAAACACTCTCTCCCCCAGAGTTAAACATAAATTACATTAGCTATTTAAAAAAAAAACATAAAAACAAAATAAATGTACATTAGCTATTTAAAAATGGATTAAACTCTCATGCTTCAATGTATCATTTCATTTGGACGATGCGTGGTATATTTTCCATTCAAAGATGGCCAGTTTGTTTCCAGAGAGCTTCCTTAGAGACATTCATCCAAGATGGCTGCCTCCATGGAAGAGCTCACATCAAATCAAAGTGGTCCGAGATGGGCAGGAAGGGGTGGGATTAGTCATAGGGATAACATTGGCAAGGGGCAGAGAATGGGAGGGATTACAACTGTGTTTCCCTCCTCAAATGTTGTCTTAATTGGAAAAGCCTTTCAGACCCTATTCAAAGCCCATGTTTGAAGCTCTTAGGTTAACAACAATCGTTTCAGCTTTTAAGGTAACGTTTTCAGCACCACCTAATAGCCCAAACTAAAAACCAATACCTAGTGAAAATGGTCTCCATTATTATGTATTAAAAGCTATTTCAAGCTTTACAATGTATCTGTAGATAGGAAAAGTAGAGTGTGATGGGCGGGTAGGAGAAAACACAGGAGGAAATGCTGTAATATCCACAGCAGAAACTTGGGGCGCCTACATCTCAAGAAGAAAGAACCAAGAAGACTAGGCCGGGCCCATTTTTTTACTGTCTTGGTGCCTGTTATAACAGGAGACATCAGGCAGTGTTCTGTGAGGACACAGTACGGAGGAGGAAGAGGAGGAGTGGGAAGAAGTCGGAAGGAGCAAGGTCCTTTAGTTTAATAAAATAAGGTGCCTAGTTAACACGTCTCTGTGTCTATCATTCCCCAATCCAAAGGGGGTTAACAGCTGGCGATGAGGGAACATTATCCATTACGTGCCGGCAGCTGTAACTGTTGCGGTGTCCTGTTGTTACATTGGGGAGTTTCCTGCATCCTGCTTCCATTACCACATCAAGCTGGTATTGCTCCGGCGCCCCACGTCTGTGATGCATTACCGTTCCATTGCAGTGCTGCTGAGCGGTCTTGTCCATATTGTAATCCCTGATCCAGCCAATGAGCGTCAGTGACCCATCCCCACTCCACCTCGAGGCTGCAGAACAGTCATTCCTGACCACCGTAGTCCCTGTTGGGATCAGGGCCTGCCGTGAGTCAATCCACGGCTTTGTGGCCCAGCACAGGCCCCATTTGTACAGGGCAGCACGAACAACCATGCGCGCATGTCTGGAGGTACACGCTGGATGCTGGCATCCTATATTGATATATTCACAAAGGCCATAAGTAGAGTGCTGGCAAAGGTAGCAAGCTACCTCCAGTGGCTGCATTTAAAATTACAGGGAGCAAGTGTTTTGTTGGATTCTGGGTCAATTGTATTGCCTGCATAAATTACATACTACTGCCCTGAGGAACTACACACAAGGCATGTGGTACACCTACTGAGTGGTTGACATATAGAGTACCTGGACTGGATTGCATGGGGCGATGACCCTGCCTAGCCAAAATCAGCTGCCAACACCTGTGAGCTTCATATTCACTTCATCACAACTGCGCTGACAGGGGTGGTGGGCACCAGACACTGTTCAAGAAGGTGAGAACACGTCAGGCAAGCCGGGTGATCTGTGTGTGTTCATGGTGGATCAACCAGAAGACCAAGGGGTACAATAGCGGGGAAACACAAAAGTTCATTTTTAAGGAAACCATGCACGTTCATCATCTTGCAACCTCAACATGACAAGGGGCCACGGTGGACCGAATGGGTTGAAGACTTTGATGATTTCATTAGGGCCTCTGGGGAAGAGAAGTCACTGGTCATGAGGGATATTTTCATGAACCTTGCTGGCAAGGAGGTTAAAGGTATCACCAAGACCATCCCGGCGGGGGAGAGGACCACCTATGATGAACTTGTGGTGGCACTGAACAAGAAGCTAGTGATATAACCTAATAGAGACTATGAGAGATATGAATTTAATCAGTGTCATCAATCTCCACATTAAACCATAGAAGAGTTCATTACTTGACTGCGGCAGAAGTTGGACCACTGGCAATTCTCAGACTTCTTCGATGATGAGAGAGTTCGGCTTCACGTTATAGAGGGCTGTGTGTCGTCCGCCCTATGGAAACAACTGCTGAAGAAGCTGCTAACAATTGACAAGATCATAGAGATGGCAAGTGTCCATGAAAAAGCGGAGATCCAAGCGACCCGCATGAAGACGCCCAAGATGAAGGGTGACAAGTAGGAGAACGTTGCAGCATTCTCGGCATCTAGGGTGATGGAAAGAAGCACTGGTCACAACCCAACCATGTCACAAGGTCCACAGAGAGATGGGTACACGTAAGGGCGGATGGGCCCCCGTCCACAGAGACTATTTTATCGCTGTGGCCAGGACTTTCCTCATGCTGGCATGTGCCCAGCTATCAGCCAAAGATGCTCAAGGTGTTGCAGGGAAGGTCATTTCCACACAGTGGCCCTCATTACGACCCTGGCGGAAAGTGACTGACCGGACCGCCACAGCGTAAATAGCGTTTCCGCCATTGCACGAAGGAGCAAATTGCGGCCCATTCCGACCCATCGGGCACGAGCACCACGGCATGGCGGAAGTGCAAAGTCCGCGATGGCGGAAATGACCCCAAAACGGCCCACACCGCCGCCGTACGGCGCCCTAGGTGCAATACCGCCACCCATCACAGCGGGCACCGCAGAGTGCGCCTACCGGAAAGTACGGTGACCGGAAATATACGGAAACGGAAGTTAAAACATGGTCCCGGAACGGGAAACATCCCGCCGTGCACCTATAAAACCACCAAAACCACACAACCACTAAAAACACTACCCCGAGACACACCCCAACCCGTCATCCACCCTAGCGAAACCAAGAAAAACGGGAAAAGTAGCGAAGAAAGCGTGCGACCGCAAGCGGCAGGTCCACTTCTCCCGTGAGGAACTCACCGTGCTAACAGAGACCCTCCAGGAGAATGCTGCCGTCGTCTTCTCCACGCAAATGACCAGGACGGCACTTGCGAACAAGAAGGCCATATGGGCTCTGGTGGCACAGCGGGTAAGCGCGGTGGGGACCGCACCCCGCAACCCACAGCAATGCAGAAAGCGGTGGGACGACCTGCGGATACGCGTCCGCAGCATACTCTCTGCCAACCGCAACATTGCCACAGCCACCGGGGGAGGTCCTGAATCACCCATCAAGTTGATCCCCTGGGAAGAAATCTGTGCCTCCACCATCGGAATGGAGAGCATAGAGGGAGTCGGAGGGATGGAGAAAGGAGTGCAGACATCAGAAGAATCAGGTACGTGGCCCAGATAAAACAATGCTAAATCCACAATGTCCAATCATGTGAAGTACCATGTGTCCACATAGTGCAACAGAAACACATGTCCAGGAGAACGTCCACACACATCGCCCTGATAGTGCACCTTAAAACCACAATAAATACATAAATAATTAAAAACCCCTAAAACACCCACCACACGTCCAGCAGGCACACCCTAACTGCAGGCTGCCAAACAACTGCACCCTCACCCCACACACAAATAAAAGCACCTCCAAGGCACCGACCCAAATCACCCTCATGTACCACCCCAATGCATGTGATACAATGCCATTCCAATACCCACAGACCCATTAATAACCCTCGCCCTCCTTTACTCCACCACAGGCTCCGATCCAAACGACGAGCATCAGGACACCCCTACCAGCACACCTGCAAAGAGGGCCAAGACCAACGGCCAAAGACCCTCCACCTCAGCTGCACGCATCAAGACACGGCAGCAGCACAAATCAGGTGGCAGCACAGAGGGGGGAACATCAACAGGCACCCCAGCAGCCAGCATGCCCACAACACCACCACCACAGGTCCCCCCAACGGATGCCACAGAAGGCACTGCCTCTGGTGGCAGCAGCACCACAGGTGACACCCCATTGATGGCAGCATGCTCCGACACAGAAGACGGGGATGTCGAAGTCAGATCCATCCATGACCTGTCCCATTCCCCCTGTCTGTCCCATCCCGTACAACATGAGGATACCACGCAGGGGCACCCACAAGACGACGACTGGCCATCCCCCCCAAGCCCTGTGGCAAGGCAACATGAGGTCAACAGCCCCTCTGTGACACCCCCGCAAATGGCCATGGCCCAGCAGAGGCAACAGTCCCTCGACCAGTTAATCGTGCAACAGCAGCAACTGGCCACGCTCCTCAAGGACCATGCCGATGAATGTGGGCGCACTAAGTCAGACATAGAAACATCAACTGAGACACTCAGGGCAGAAATGGAGAGAAGTACAGAGACACTAAGGGCACAAATGGAGAGTAGCACCGAGAGCCTGAGAGTCCAAATGGAGAGAAGCACCGAGAGCCTGAGGGGGGAACTGCATGCGACGTCCAAAGACGTATGTGCCGAACTTGCCGCAGTGCGCCGTGTGCTCACTGAGCTCTCACAAACCCTTAGGGACATGCATGGACGTGAGCAGGCAGAGACGTCATCCGTTGCAAGTTCCGTCCAGGGCAGCCCCCAACGTAGATCTGGGAGGAACCTGCGCTCCACAGGCAGGGGTGCCCCTGATACCCGCAGAGGGGGCTTGCAATAGCGACAGCCCACTGACAATGAGCTTCTTTGGACACTGGTGTTCGGGGGGGAGGTAGGAGGGTGGAGGGGGTGTGTTGGGCTCACTTGGGTGGCGGGTCGATAGGGTGTTCAACATGATATCACATATGCCATAAACAGTGCACGATCAACCAATGAGATGTGTGGACAATGATCTTTGTGTACTAGGCCATCATAGGCGTACAGTCCATATTGTGCATGTACCAGACACACACAGTGCCACGAGTCCCGTGTCCATGTATCAGCCACCAGGCGTGAGTGCTAGAAGCATGCATCAATGAGATGCTGACGAATGTCACGGCCCTCCGGTGCCTCGCAGACTCCTTGAGGTGCTGCCACATCCCCACCCTCATCATGACCATCATCAGGTGCTTGCAGTTCAGCGTCAGGGGGCATGGGCACATTTCTACGTACGCACATGTTGTGGAGCATGACACATGCCATGACCATCTTTGCAACCTTCTCATGGCGGTACAGGAGTGCCCCGCCAGACCTGCTGAGGCAGCGGAAACGAGTCTTCAGTAGGCCGAATGCCTGTTCAATGACTACACGGGTACGTGAGTGGGCATGGTTGTAGTCCTCCTCATGCTGGTCCCGTGGGTTCCGGACTGGTGTGAGGAGCCATCTCTTCAGTGGATACCCAGCATCACCTGTATGTGGACGAGAAACGTATGATGTGGAATGCCATTGCTACGTACGCACCCCCCCCCCTTCCTGGCAGTTCATTGCCGCATCACATACCCCACATCATCATGCATGAAATGAGACTCACCGAGTAGCCAGGATCTGTTCCCTGCGTGTCGCTCCATGTAGCGTGGTATAGTAGAGTTCCTCAAGACCATAGAATCATGGGTTGATCCAGGGAATCTGGCACAACAATGTGTAATGATCCTGTTGGAGTCACACACCATTTGTACATTCAGGGAATGAAATTGTTTTCGGTTGCGGTACTGGGCCTCCATGGCATGTGGAACGACCAATTCCACATGGGTGCAGTCGATGGCACCAATGCAACCCGGTATGCCGGCAAGTGCATGGAATCCCACTTTTATGTTGGTAATTTCCTGCTCCGAGCGTGGTAGAGAGATGTAGTCGTCTGCGTGCTGCAGGAGGGCATCGAGCACTTGCAATAGTGTCTGTGAGAACAGTGGCTGTGAAATGCCATGCAACTGTCCGACTGTGTGCTGGTAGGTGCCTGTGGCCAGGAAGTGGAGTACAGACACCACCTTCAGTAGGGGTGGGATGGCGGTTGGGCTATCTATCATGCTGACAAGGTCAGCCTGTGTCATGTCCACGATGGCGGCTATGGTGTCCCGGTCCAAACGGTAGAGGGTGTGGATCTGCTCATCAGTGAGGTTGAACGGATGTGCTCGGAGGCGTGGGATTGCGGGCTGCCTGCGTGGTGGTAGTGGCTGTGCTGGCGGCCCTTGCTGGCCCTGCCTTGCCCTCCTCCTCCTCCTGCGTCTCCTCCGTGCGGCCGGTTGTAGTTGGTGTTCGTCTTCTTCTTGGAGTTGGAGTACTTGCAGTGCTATCAGGTCCCCCAGGGCCAACATCGCGAGTCCTGCCGGTAGCATTTCGGAGTGGGTGTGGTTGTGGGAGGAGACTGGGTGTGCAATTTATGTGTTTTCAGGCTGTATGGCCTCCACCTGTGGTGATTCATTCCACCTGTGCAAGCTGCTCTCCCCTTTGGCCGAGCACGTCCCGCACACAACGCTGCAATTCGAGGAATGGCATCTTGCTCTTGCATTCATGTATTTGTACCCGATGGCCGTGTAACATTTGTTGATATGTACATTCGGCTATGGTCCCATTGTTTCACATACAATCTTTGCAGTCGCGAACAGACTTGTGATGGGTCAGTGGGACGTAGTACTCGAGTAACGGTGGGCCCTCATGCATCACTGTACCGAGTTGCAACGACGGGCGGGGCGTCCCATTCGTGGGTGAAGGCAGTTGCCATTTTCACACACAGCCGCACTCGATGGATTAATTAGTGATTTCAAACGGCCACAGATGCCTTTTCGACGTGATGTTGCAAATGAGGAATTCGAAGGCCGGCGCTTTCGGTTTTCAGCTAGCGCCGGGGAGATGCCCACAGGTCTGACTGCAAATATAACGTTCTTTTGTTCGATGTCCTTGAGACAGGGGCCATGGCGAGGAAGCAATGATTGATATGAATAGTTTTGGATGCGCAATAGTGACGTGGGCGATGAGGCCGGACGTTCCCAAATACATGTAACTTCACAACACTGGAATTACGGGCTGGGGCACTGTGGATTTTGCAGGCTGCATAACGCACAGACTCAATGGAAAGTTCGAATGTTTTGTGAGTAAATATTCAGGCGTTTTTATAACAGGATGAGGGAATGATGAATGGATGCATGGGCAGGTGATTTGATACAGGGTTTGCCATGTACAGGGCTTGTTGGAATCTATCCGCCTCCCCTGCGCTATGTGATGCAGGGCTGCCATAGTGGGACCATCGTCTATCTGGCCTTGTTGAGCCCTCCCTGTCTCGACGCGCCTTCAGACACTTGTGTCCATGCACGTTAACATTCCCATCTGATGGAATCTGTTCTGACAGACGCATGCACAGGTACACTCGTTTGTGATGGTGTTTACACCTCGATATAGATAGTTATGAGTCGCAAGTGGTTTCGGGGTGGTGATGATCCTTTCGAGTGGGCTAGCATGCATATGACTGTGGATTTAGTGTGATCATTGAAGTGAGTTGTTCGAATGTAGTTCTGATGGCCATTCTGTTCTTTTTCTTTTCTTTTGGTTGACAGGTATCTCCTCCCCTTTTGCCACTGCCATCTGTATGCCACTCCTGCAGATGGCGTTTACTCCCGACACCTGCTGCTTCGTGTTAATCAGTGGAGCAGCATTACGATCTTATGGGACGATCGCCAATGGGCCACATGCCCTTACGCAGTACTAGTGGCTCGGAGCAACATTTCGGCCTTTCAGCTGGACTAGTGCCTCCCCATTGGGACGGCCCTGCGGGTCTGTGCGCTTCCATGTTGCCTTTTCGTACGTGAATGTGGCTCTGTGTACCATGATGGAACAGGGCGTCACACAAGTAGTAGCTGGTCATTCCTTGCGGATGCAGCCCACAATGGTGATATGTGTTTTGGAGTTCATGGACTAATGGCTGTATGGGCTTGGTGATTTAGTTGTGCATTAAATTTCTATTCTGATATGGGCCGTGTAGCGTTCTTCTTTGCGAGTGATGTGGCATATTCCTATTTGGGGAGCGATGTATTGTGAGGAGATCTGCATTGGGTTCCAGCTTCGGAGTTTAGTCGCGTGGTACTGTGCTGGGCGCGTTTGCCTACGGAGCCCAGTGAGGTCAGGGATGGGGGCTGCCAATGTGACTGTTTGAATGTTGTCATGCTCAGGGGCGGGGGAATGGGTTTTGTGTAACAGATGCCGGTCAGCCAGGTGGACTGGTGGAATGTTGTGATTTTCGGAATATTGCTGATCACAGGTGCCTGTGTTTGCGTGCGTTTCGGGGGGGGGGACTGTGGTCATGTCCATTGGAATGGCTTCTGTATTCGTGCCATCTGTGCCCTGCAGCTCCCATTGGCCCCTCTTGTGTTTCTTTTGTTCGTTGGCATGCATGGGTGACTTGTACATTTCACTGGTTGCATTGTGACTTCATTGCACCTACGGGGAGTTGTACTTTGTGGGCAGGGAGCGGTGTACAGGCACTCAGTGGGGCCGTTTACGGTTGATTCGCGATGCCGTACTTCTCACCATGGCGGATTGGTGCTTTCCGCCATGCTTGATGGCGTTAGGTACATGTCCGCTAGGGTCGGAATTCGCGTACCCTTGCGCCATGGTGGTATTTACGGTTTGGCATGGCGCGCGCGCGCGTACTTGGTGCAGTTAGCGTTGGCGTTCACTACGGTGTCGCTAATGGCTTCGTACTTTGCGGTGACGGGTCATAGTCGCACCGAGCGGTATTCGATGGCGGTATTGCATTTCCGCCATCGTTTTTCGGATTCCGCCAGGGTCGTAATGAGGGCCAGTGTGTCATGAAGGGAGGCTATTCCCAGCTGGACGTCAACCACAGGTGACACCCAACCACAGGTGACACCCATGAGTTGGCACCCACCTGCCAGGCCTAGCACGCAACAGCATTGGAGACCACCACCAATATATCCACAGCTGCTGAGAAGGATTATAAGGGACATGACCCAGAACCAGGACCATGCAGAGCCTTCCGGTGATGAGAGGACACCACAGGTGGGGTTTGGCATGGATCAGTACAAATATTCCAGAGACACATACTATGAATATGATAAGTACTCACAGAAGCCATACACTTACTACACAGAGGAGTTTGTCAATTTAATGCACGGCGGCAAGAAGGAGCTGGTGCCCCGAAGGTGATGTTCAAGATGGGCGAGGCGACACACTGCTTCCTGATCGACATGGGCGCCACTGTCAACATAATGGGACAGCAGGAATTTCTACAGATGGGAGACAGGAGAGATTTAACCGAGTCCAACATGTGCATTTGGGAAGACGACCAACACCATCCACATACTTAGGAGCCCCATAAACTGGAAGTGTTTACTCAGCTGCTACACAGCAAAGGCACTGGGGTTGATAGATGTTCACTACCAGGACAATGAAGTGGTTCAGTGTAGTGCGAACCTGGCTGAATATCAGAGCATATCAGAGCATCGCTCATATGACCGGCACCATGATGGGGAAAGAAGTGATCAAACATGCTTTTTCTGAGCTATTTCACGGACTGGGGAAGCTCAAGGATACTGTACTGTTGTACGATTACACATTGACGGAAACATCAGGCACGTCCCGCCTCACTCCAGGAAGATAGGGTTTCACCTGCAGGAGGCAGTGTCTCGGGAGTTACAACAGTTAATTAAATTTGAGAGGGCGACCGTACCCACACCTTGGGTTTCTCCCCTAGTTGTGGTGCCAAATGAAGGAAATATGATAAGACTGTGGGTCTCTTTCCGAGATTGGAGGTAGCCATGGCGCTATTTGGGCCATGGCTGCCTCCAATACCGGGTCCGGCACCGATCTTGTTCAATGGGGATTTACCGGTGCATTCCGACCCTGGAGGGACCGGTAAGTCCCCATTGAACAAACCATTCCCCAGTCCCATTTGAGCCCCCATAGGGCTCAATGGGAATGGGGAGGGTGCTAATAGCGGGCTCTCGACTAGCAAGCCTTTTATTAGCACCCTGGTCCCTTAGCAGGACTCGTAAGGGACGGTCAGACCACACGTTCCTTACGGTTCCCACTAAGGGACCTCGGAATCGGGCAGTAAGGGATTACAGGCACCGGTCTCCTTACCGGTGGCGGTAATCCCTTACCGCCCAACTCATAATGACCCCCTGTGTATTGCCATGAGGGTGCCCAACACCGCAACGGAGAGCGAAATGCACCCAGGGCCCTAGATCTGGGATATGCTTGTAAAACTGAATCGAGCTACCAAATTCTCTAAACTGGACCTCAGCCAGGGGTACCACTTGCTGGAGTTACACCCCAAGTGTAGAGTGATCACGACTTTCTCCACCCACAAATGCCTGTTTTGTTACAAGCACCTCAAATTTGGGATATCGTCCGTTGCAGAGATTTTCCAGGAAGCCATCCGACAGCTACTAATTCTGGAGAGGTCGGCTTTTAACTACTCTGATGACATTCTGGTGCATGGAACATGACCAAGGCCTCATGGAGGTGTGTAACATCCTGAGGAAAGCAGGGCTTACCCTAAACTATAAAAAATGCAATATCAACAAGCACAAACTGTGATTTTACAGACACATATTCTCCAGCCAGGGGATGCAACTGGACCTGGAGAAAGTGTGCATGATCAGTGAACTTCCTGCACTAGCTCAAGTGGCCGATGTCCGGTCATTCTTAGGAATGGCAGGGTACTGTGCCAGGTACCTTGCACGATACACTGTTACCACTGAACCACTGCAGAGGTTGTTGAGGAAGGAAGAGCCTTTCCACTGGTCGGCGGAATGCCAGAGAGCATTTGACACCATCAAACTGGAGCTAGCAAATGCAACACATTTGGCCTATTTCAACCCAAGTTGGCACAAAGAGATTGTGGTTGATGCCAGCCCCGTGCGACTGGGGGCCATCCTCGCCCAACGTGAACAACTGGAGGCATCTGCCAGTCTTATTGTGGCCTCTGCCAGCTAAGCACTATCCCAGAGAGAAAGCGCATACTCACAGGCAGAGAAAGAAAGCCTGGCAGCGGTCTGGGTATGTGATTACTTTCACCACTTCGTGATTGGCAAAACCTACACCCTTGTGACTAACCACCAAGCCCTCCTGTCATTATAGGGCAACCCAAGCACAAAAATGCTGCCCAGAATAGAGAGGTGGGGCATCTGAATAAGAATAAGACTATACCATCATCCACCGGCGGGGACAACAACTCAGCTGATTACATCTCACGACACCCGAGCTCGAGGAAGAAGCCACCATGGGAAGGGGATGCAGAGTATTTCGCTTACATCACTGAGCAAGCTATGCCGCCAGCGCTGACGACCGTAGAACTGGCATAGGCATTGCACAATGACCCCTCCATTGTGATGGCCAGGGATCTGATGAGTACCAACAAATGGAAAGACTATAAGCAGAAACTATCACGCCATAGGGGTGCTAACACGCAGGAGATAGAGCGGATGGCAAAAGTATGCACAGAACTGGCCGTGTCGGAACAAGGGAAACTACTGAGAGGATGTCTCCTCGTTGTCCCATCCTCCCTTCGAAGGGGGTTGGTGCTGCTGGAATTTGAGGGACACCAGGGGGTGGAGGCAACCAAGATAATATTGAGACAAACAGTGTGGTTCCCATTCATGGACAACATGGGGGAGGAAGCAGTCAGGAAGTGTTTCTCGTGTCAATGTACCGCCAAGAGTGATCTGCCACTCCCGCTACAAGTGACCGAGATACCTGAGAGGGTTTTGCACAAGGTTGTGATGGAATTTTATGGACTACTGGAGATGGGAGATTACCTGCTAGTGATGTATTACCCAATTTGATCCAATATTATTGATTGAATGGTACATATGACCGAATTCGGCCAGTACCATTCGAGCGATTTGATTTGATTAAATTAGGCAATAAATACCAAACATGGGCAGCGCGGGTTGCGGGGGTGTCCCCTGCTCCCCATGTTTGGTATTTTTGGTCTTGGGAGGTTGCGGGAGTGGCCCCTGTTTCCTGAAGATTGGAGGCAGGGGATGAAAAAAACCCAAGAAAAGGAGACCCTGCAGCATCAGGTCTGACCTGTGTTAGAGGGACGGAACTGACGCTGCCTGTCAGGAGAGGCAGTGGACGTGGAAAAGGAAATTGAGAGGATGTCTTGGGGTGGTGGGGGGGGACATAGTTTGGGTGAGTCTGGCCACTGTAAAATTGTATTTGTGGTGAAATTGACTACGGTCAATTCAACTGAGAACAATTCTGCCATGGCCAAACAACAGAGATCCATAAAAGATGAGTTCTCAAGATTTCCGTTTGTAAAAATGGCTGCCTCCACAGCATTCACCCAGGTGGTGGGTGTAATTGATGAGGTCTTCAGTGATTGGGGCATCGCCCACACTGTGAGAACGGACAATGGACTACCACTTAATGGCCACGAGTACCACAAGTTCACAAAACAACTAGCGTTCATGTACCAGAAGATAACTCTGCTGTGGCCCAAGGCCAACGGCATGGCAGAACGATTCATGTAGTCCATCAAAAGAACTATACAGATGGCTGTGATTGAAGGGATGTTGATACAACAGACGCTGTGCCACACACAGTGACGGGAGTGCCACATGGGGACCTGATGAGAGCCTTCGTGGCAAAGACAAAGCTACCCCAGGCAGGTGGAACGAACTGGGCACAAACAGAAGAGGCGGAGGTGACGGAAGCAGATCTACGAGAGAGGGGTACCAGAAGAAAGGAGATAGCCAAAGAAGGGGCTGACTGGAGGAGAGGGGCAAAGATGCAGGCTTCTGATGAAGGAGATGTAGTCCTGGTGAAACAGAGGATACAGATGAAGACGGATTCAAGGTCTGAAAGCGTGCCTTTACAGGTGACAGAAGTGAAAGGGACAATGGTCATCGCCACCAGTGAGAAGAAGGAAGTCACCAGGAATGCATTGTTTTTCAAGCATCTTATGCCCGGGGGAGAGGGAGCATCGGACCAAGAACATGCTGGGACGCAGGACACACCAGAGACGACAGGAGAAGATAAAGGAGGAGCTGCACAGCACGAAGGGCTGATGTCACTGGAAAATTAGTGTGAGCGGGCTGACCAGCCGAGACGACTTCCAAAAGACCCAGCAAACTCATTGAAGAGATATGAGGCAAACGTAAGGCGATATGGGCGGGGAAGGTGTCACGAGGGGAGATAGACATCAAGCAGTCTCCACTGAGGACACAGTACCAGGGAGGAAGAGGAGGAGATGGAGACGGAAGGATCAAGGTTATTCAGTTTAATAAAGTGAGGTGCCAAGTTAACATGTCTCTGTGTCTTTTCTTACCCAATCCAAAGGGGGTTAATAGCGCCTGATGTACAAAACGTTTTTCTATGGGATTCTGCCATTGTAAAACGCTTTTGTGAATCAAGCCCTTAGTGTAGTGAGATCTATGTAGCTGAAACATCTTGGGAAAAGGCCCATCCTAACCGTATGAGCTGAAAGCATTAGGTAAGAAGCGTAATGAATTCACATCACCTCGAAAGTTCTGGATAATTTTGAAGATCTTATCAAATATGCTGTGAGAAGAACAGTGTACAAAATGGCCTCGTGTGTCATTGATATGTAGTTTATAATTGAGACGTGCCTTCTTTCTGAGATTAGCAGTCGGTCTCATGTATGCATCATAATTACAAGTGTACCACATAACGCCCAGACCCAGAAACAAAACAGGGCGGAATATTTAGGGAACAATCAGACAAGCGGGCCAAAATGTTTACATCTCACCTCCAACAGTCCAACCTCCAACCACTCCACCCTCCAACAGTCCTTTCTATCTCAGTGGTGGATGCCGAAGGGGGCTGCGTGCAGACCCTCTCCCCGGCTGCACAAGCACCCTCTTCTCAGAGAGCTGCGACCAGGGACGATCTGCCAGCAGGGCACCGGGCACGGCATCCACCCCTCTTTTCCAGGGCAGTGGATGCCGCCTCCTCCTTTCTCCCTTCTTTTTTTTTGTTGAAAAATGAGGGACAGCGGGATGGGGGACATTTCAGGGGTTCTTCCTCCTCTTCATCGCCATTATAGTGGGGCGGGCGGCGGTCACGCGGCCGGCCTCACAGGTGATGGGGGCCCAGCACCATGTTGGTGTGCCGGGGTCACTAGGAATTACTGGTGTTGCAGGATAGGACCCTGTGAGGCTGTGGGGACACAGCCTAGGTGCTGGAGAACCTTGGCTGCCAGCAGCATCCTGGATGGTGGGTGCCTGGGCTGGACACAGGGCATCAGGCTGGTCTGCACAAACGAGCAGGGTCCTGCAAGACCGTGATCACATGGTATAGGCACTCAGGCCCAACGTGAGAGACGGATACAACAGGAGTCCCATAGTAGGAGTCTTCAGCCGTTCTCCTGCAAGTGCCTGCAGGGGCTCCTTTTATTAACTTGGGCCATTAGACAGTCATGGCCCATCTTAAAAGGGCAATACACGTGGGAGGGACACACATCTTAAAAGGGCAATACACATGGAAGGGTCACACATAACAATAGCATGGTCCTAGATGTGGTTATCAATCAGCATACACAGACAGGGTTTACATGAACTTCTTGCGGCAAATGGCAAACAAGATCATGTTCGTATTTAGTAGCTTATATGACAAGATGGAAAGTTAGAACGACTCCAGAGGGCACTGGAACACAATATCCCTATCATGTGAGCATCTTGTAGGGTGAAGGAGGGGGTTGTAGAAAGGGAGGACGTCCTAATGGTATGGTAAAAGAGTATGCAGTACTCACCCATGGGAAACCTAGTGGCCACGGGGTGGCAGACAGTGGTCGAAGTGGATGCGAGTGGTTGGGAGCAGTGCTCCTCTACTTTTTTAAATTAAGTTTTACTGTTCCTATACTTTTATTTTAATAAGAAACCAGAATGGTTTCGTTTTAAAATAAAAGTGTAGGAAGAAGTTGCTACTTGCACTTCCCTGCACTGAACGTTCGTTAAACAGCATGCACATTGGTTTAAGGGCAGGGTCGGACTGGGACAAGAAATAGGCCCGATCACCCAAAAAAAGTGGCCCACACTCGCCTCACGACCCTTGACCGCTGATGACATCACAGGAAGTGATGTCCTTTGACCCCACCCCAAAGTGACATCCCAGGAAGCGATGAAACACAACTTTTCACCCGTTGACAAAACAGGAAGTGGCATCAAATAGGATTGTTCCTAAGTACACTATGAAACATATGGTTATGCTTTCACTAATGTGATTCATTTCATACAAGAATGGATCACCATAGGTATCATTAATATCTGTGTGCATAGATCCATATTGTTGAATTACTGTGAATGCAAGCAGACGTCCAAGGCCAAATGATAACATGTTATTGTATAGCACTAAAGCTTAAGCTCTTTTTTATACAACAAATATGCATACAATATCACCCAACCTGTGTTGGTACTCATTTATCGACCTAAGAAAGTTGAAAGGCTTTTTAAAAAAAAAAATAAATAAAGGAAAAAACAATCTTTTTATTCTATTTTTCTTCCCAAACCAGCCCAGGCATGTCCAGAAACCGGCCCCACTCCCCGTTTAGGGGTTTGTATGGCATGTGGGAGGGGACGTGACGATGTGGTTTGTGGGGAGCGGGGGCAGGTCAGTAGGGAACATAGTTCCACTACTTCTTTTCCTACACTTGGACCACTAATGGCAGATTGAAATTGCTACCATGCAGAGGTAGGTGGGGGGATAGAGGCAAGTCCTGACATAGGTATCTGTCAATATGCCCTCTTAGAAACACCATCTGGGAAGAGAACTGCCGCAGGAAAGGACATCTGGCCAGAGATGCGGAAGAAAGAAGCTGTGGGCTTGCATAGGATGATTATGGCCTCACATGAGTATTGCAAAGAGGCCAAGGGGCAGTGTACATGCAGTTGCTCTTCAAGGATGACCATAGAGTTGCCCAGGAAAGGGATGAGCTGAGCACCTTTGCTGCTGCGCGAAGGGACTCGCGCACTATCGGAGATATTTCAGGAAGCGTCGGGAGCTGTCATCCAATAGCCAGAGAATCGGAATGAAAGCTATACTAGAGGAATTGGGCCGTTTCTCGGTTGAACACAGAATGACTGTTAATCTCAAAAAAACAAAGTCATGCTGTGTTTCTTCTAGAAAGATCAGTAGGCCAGTTATGCGCATTAGTTTGGGACCAATTGAACATACTGATACATATAAATATCTGGGAGTGGAAATGGACTGCAAATTAGGATATGTTCCCTGAATAGTAGGACCCTGCGCACCAGACAGATTACTATGCTTGTGAAAAAGTTTGCTTTAGAATATGCTGGCTATACGCTGAGAGGAATTATGCTTTTATATACCCAATGGTTCATACCGCGTATCCTCTGGCCTGGAGGCTGTCACTATGGAAAATCTAAACTGGCTCGAGAAGGTTCAGGGCTATTTTTGGCGGACCGTATTGAACCTACCGTCATCGTGTCCAATTCATTATACAAGAGCAGAATTCGGTTTCATGTCCCTTAGGGCCTTGATAAAGTACCGAAGAGCCCTTCTTCCATTGAACGCTCTCAGTCATCCCACGAGTGAAATGCTCCAAATAATAGGAAAATATGTAGTTATACTAGAAACTGCTGCTCTCTGCTTGACCTACTATGAAGAGCTGAATCGGTCATTTAAACGCTCCTCTTGTGCTAAATATGGGATCGTAAAAAAGGTATTTAAAAATAAAGCCAAGGGGAAAGACTGGGAAGACAATTTTAGCCATCTGACCCTATTACATAACTATCAATATTTGGAAGATATTATCCACAAGTACTTTTATCCCCAATTGTATCTAATTAGGTGTCCGAGTCCTAAAATGCGCAGGTTTCGATTAATGATGCGACTCAATCAATTGCCAGTTAGAGCTACGCATGGCACTAGGTGGAAACTAGCTTCTGATCAACGTATGTGTCGGATATGGGATATAGGAACCAATTTGGAAACTGTGAGACACATTTAACTGAGTGCCTGAAATTGGAAGCTGCATATCGCTGTATGTATGGTCAATACTATCACTGGTTTGATTTTGTTGCCACGGTGCTGTTTTGGAACTATTATTTAAATATTTCCTCACAAGCTATGATCATTGCACTTTATAATGTGTGAAAAGTAGCGATACCTCTACGTAAACCTAGCAGTTGTGTCCAGTAATTATAAGCACGTTTGAATGGAGCATCAGATATGCTTTTATAAAATATGCTTGATTGTAATGATACTTGGATTTTAAATATGAATGCTTGAATCATGAGTAGTTATCAGGTCTTATGATGATTTTAGAATGATCTGTTGATCATGATATTAACTGTATAGAAATGTGAAGTTCTTATTTATTTGGATGTTAAGGATGTAAAGGTATGACTTTATATGGCTAGTAAGAAAGAAAGTAGATGATATTTTATGCAAGTATTTTGTTGTAAAAGTTTTAGAAACTAAAAACAACAATAAAATAAAAAATATCCAGAGAAGGACGCTTGCAGGACTAGTACTTGTGCGTAAGATGTCTCTTGAAGAGAAACGACTTCAGGATGTGAGCCAGACAAGTGCCTGTGTATAAGGTGTTTCTTGAAGAGAAACACATCTTGAGGAGGAGGAGAGCCAGGCTAGTGCTAATGTGTAAGGGGTTTCTTGAAGAGAAACCTCTTGAGGTGGCAGACTAGCACCTGTGGGTTAGTTGTTTCTTGAATGGAAACATCTTGAGGAGGAGAGCCAGACTAGTGCCAGCGTGAAAGGTGTTTCTTGAAGAGAAATGTCTTGAGGGAGCGTGCCAGACTAGTGCCAGAGTGTAGTGTGTTTCTTGAAGAGAAACACATCTTGAGGAGGAGGAGAGCCAGACTAGTGCTAATGTGTAAGGGGTTTCTTGAAGAGAAACCTCTTGAGGTGGCAGACTAGCACCTGTGGGTTAGTTGTTTCTTGAATGGAAACATCTTGAGGAGGAGAGCCAGACTAGTGCCAGCGTGAAAGGTGTTTCTTGAAGAGAAATGTCTTGAGGGAGCGTGCCAGACTAGTGCCAGAGTGTAAGGTGTTTCTTGAAGAGAAACATCTTGAGAAGGTGTTCTAGACTTGCACCTGTGTGTAAAAGGTTTCTTGAAGAGAAATGTCATGAGAAGGTGTGACAGATTAGTGCCTGTGTCTAAGGTATTTCTTGAAGAGAAACATCATGAGGAGGTGTGCCAGACTAGTGCAAGGGTGTGAGGTGTTTCTTGAAGAGAAACGTCTTCAGCAGGAGGGTGTCTGTGTCTATGATGTTTCTTAAAGAGAAACGTCTTGGGGAGGTGTGCTAGACTAGCATCAGGGTGGTGCAAGGTGTTTCTTGAAAAGAAACCTCTTGAGGAGGTGGGCCAGACTAGCACCAGGGAGGTGTAAGGTGTTTCTTGAAGAGAAACATCTTGAGGGGGTGTGCCAGACTAACACTAGTGTGCAAGGTGTTTCTTGAAGAGAAACGTCTGCAGTTCTTTCCTGAAAATGAGGAATGACGGGGCACAGAGTAGTTCCGGAGGGAGCAAGTTCCAGATTCTTGCTTGAGAAAGGCAGTCTCAAAGTTTGACTCCTCTTGGACTCTAGTTGTTGTAGGCAAAGTGTGTCTTTGCTCTGTAGTACTTTGCAGTGTCCAAGATCAGAAGGCGCCCATCCAGACACTGCTCTGCATGTGGGCAGGCTGTCCTGAAAACACACCTAGCTTCAATCAAAAGCCAGTGTAATGCAATGAGTACTGGAGAAATGTGGTCGAAGCAAGAGTGCCATCTATGACGCAGCATGCAGGGTGGCCTTCCCTGGTGCTAGATGGCTTTCCAAGAGGCCTGTGAGGAGGGCCTTTCCAGAATCCTGTCTGGAAAGGAAAGCTGCTTCTACCACTGCACATAGGTCTGGTCTCTGGGAATAGTAATTTTATGATTCTTAAAAGACACTTCAACTGAAATGTCACATATTATGGCATGTTTTTGATGTTTGTATGCCTGTCTAGGAAAACCACTAGTGCCTAGAGCCACCCTGGTCTCTAAGAGGGCTGGCAGTCAGTGTTGGATGCGGGAAGGTTTTGGAACGTTACCATGACATCAGCGGAAGTACCGTTCCCTGAGGATTTTGCTTCAGTTCATGAAGTTAGATAATGTTTTGTTCCATCATGAATTGATGTAAATCTTAGTGTCACTTGCAGGTTCATGTATCCTGAGGCTCATGTCGCTTAACAGCCCAACCAATGGGTCCATGATGTAAACGTTCAATAACAAGGGCGAGCGGACTGGACCCTGAGAGTCACCATGGGGTTCAGGGTTTGGGACCAGAGAACAGAAACCAGGATGTGATGAAGGGAGGTGGTGGGGAGGGCTGTTATTGTGATAGGGCCTGGCAGAACCCAGTTCAGTATGAGTTCACATACCTTTTTCACTTTAAGTAGGGTCTTTTCTGCACATATGTGCTAGCATTTTCCACAAGCCTTGTCCATGTAAGGTCTCCTTCGTTTTTGTCAGTTCATTACACCGGCACCCTGGCCTAGCCCACCGGCACCCTGGCATAGCTGCTTAGGCCTTTCTTTTGCTGCCCGGTTAATCATTAGGAGTGGGAAGTGACGTGTTTCAATCTCATATTTCCAATTCCGTTTACAGCAATCTACATCCGTGACAATTAATTGGTTTACACTGCGATTGGTTTCCGATTTAAAACGTGATGGCTTATGATTTAAGCAAAGCATCCTAGTAATTCTCACGGTCTTATTATCACAAACAAACGCAATGATATGGCAATTAAAAAAAAAAATCTCCCGTGTATTGAGGAAGGGAGGTAGTGAAGGAAGAATCAAAGT
Organism: Ambystoma mexicanum; assembly: GCF_040938575.1. Taxonomy (NCBI): domain Eukaryota; kingdom Metazoa; phylum Chordata; class Amphibia; order Caudata; family Ambystomatidae; genus Ambystoma; species Ambystoma mexicanum. The sequence goes on from NC_090927.1 coordinate 1,090,931,338, forward strand.
AGGGATGGGTGGTAAGGAGAACTGGAATGAAGGGACGGGGAAGGAAGGAAGGAAGGAAGGAAGGAAGGAAGGAAGGAAGGAAGGAAGGAAGGAAGGAAGGAAGGAAGGAAGGAAGGAAGGAAGGAAGGAAGGAAGGAAGGAAGGAAGGAAGGAAGGAAGGAAGGAAGGAAGGAAGGAAGGAAGGAAGGGAGGGAGGGAGGGAGGGAGGGAGGGGCTGGTAAGGAGAAAGGGAAGGGAAGGGAAAGGAAGAGAGGAAGGAAGGAAGGAAGGAAGGAAGGAAGGAAGGAAGGAAGGAAGGAAGGAAGGAAGGAAGGAAGGAAGGAAGGAAGGAAGGAAGGAAGGAAGGAAGGAAGGAAGGAAGGAAGGAAGGAAGGGGGCTGGTAAGGAGAAAGTGAAGGGAAAGGAAGAGAGGAAGGAAGGAAGGAAGGAAGGAAGGAAGGAAGGAAGGAAGGAAGGAAGGAAGGAAGGAAGGAAGGGGGCTGGTAAGGAGAAAGTGAAGGGAAAGGAAGAGAGGAAGGAAGGAAGGAAGGAAGGAAGGAAGGAAGGAAGGAAAGAAGGAAAGAAGGAAGGAAGGAAGGAAGGAAGGAAGGAAGGAAGGAAGGAAGGAAGGAAGGAAGAAAGAAAGAAAGGAAGGAAGGAAGGAAGGAAGGAAGGAAGGAAGGAAGGAAGGAAGGAAGGAAGGAAGGAAGGAAGGAAGGAAGGAAGGAAGGAAGGAAGAGGGCTGGTAAGGAGAAAGTGAAGGGAAAGGAAGAAAGGAAGGAAGGAAGGAAAGAAGGAAGAGGGCTGGTAAGGAGAAAGTGGAGGGAAAGGAAGAGAGGAAGGAAGGAAGGAAGGAAGGAAAGAAGGAAGGAAGGAAGGAAGGAAGGAAGGAAGGAAGGAAGGAAGGAAGGAAGGAAGGAAGGAAGGAAGGAAGGAAGGAAGGAAGGAAGGAAGGAAGGAAGGAAGGGAGGGGGAGGTCTGGTAAGGAGAAAGTGAAGGGAAAGTAAGAGAGGAAGGAAGGAAGGAAGGAAGGAAGGAAGGAAGGAAGGAAGGAAGGAAGGAAGGAAGGAAGGAAGGAAGGAAGGAAGGAAGGAAGGAGAGAGACATGGAATGCCGGTAGGGTGGGAGCGAGAGAGGGGAATGAGCGATGGATGGAAGAAAGCAGCTAAAGGGGAGAGATGGAGGGTGGGGGGAAGGGAGGGTGGGGTATAGGAAGGAATGAAAGATGGGGAGGGGCAAAGAAGGAGGACACATGAAAAGAAGAAAGGGAGGGAGAATGGGTGGAGGAATGTGAGAGAGACGGTAGATCTCAACAGCTTTTCTCCACACAGCGAGGCAGCAGCAGGCAACAGGGCGGGCATTTAGTCGTCACCAGGGGTCGCAACTGCGACCCCTGTGGTCTCCCTGGCTACCCCTGTGGTCTCCCTTGCTACCCCTACATTTTTTAATTTAGGCTCTTGGGCTGTGGCCAGCATCATGTGGCTCTTTTTTATGTAATGGCTGGTTTTCTGGTAGCTATAGCCAGAAAGATAGCCCAACGGATTGAGCGCTCGCTGGTGCAATGTGTGCGTGTGATCAGCAGGTTGCAGGTTCGACTCCCGGCAAGGTCAACTCAGTCTTCCATCCTGCTGAGGTTTATTAATCAGAACCAACACAGGCTGGGTGTTTTTGTATGTATATTTGTTCTGTATATAGGTGAGGAAGCATAGCCCAGGGAGAACACATTTGTCTTGGAAGCAAGACAACGTAGCGCCACAAAGGTTTGAATCCCGATCCCGCTCTTATAAACTACAACGCTGGTATTAAGAATTGTGATGCTGGAAATGCATCGGAGGGACAGGGCCTCCGAATCCTTGTCCTTTACTGCCTTATCATGAATGTTCTGTCTTGTTTTCCACGTAGGAGTTCATGTGGGACTCCTGGCGGTGCAGCTCTTCCTGTATTTGGTTTGGTGAACAGACCCTTGGGATACCGTTATGGCACCCATGTGTGGGAGTACGACCCTGTACTGCTAGTGTATGTTTTTGGGCACCTGTGTGTGGCCCACAGAGCAGGGTTACAGGCTGGTGGCCGCTCTGTGCTGAATTGACAGATGCCCTGCGCATCATCCGTTTTGGGATGCCCAGGCCCTGTCATTGGAATCAGTGGATCCTGATAGGAAACAAAATGGCCTCTGTGGCCTCTTGCTTTCTATCGCCTGTTATCTTACTTTTCCCGAAGTCCCGGGCATCCCTGACTCTGTCCCTTCCCCCTAACTGGCTGTTGGGTGGAAGTTCCATATATTGTGTTGTGGGGAAGTCCAGGCCAGACTGGCTGGAACCTTCCCAATGACTGCATGTTGTAGGTACACCCGTGGGGTGGTACCTGGGTGAATGGAATGTGTGACGAATATGTATTCCGTGTTATGGGTGTCTAGTGTCTGGTGTTTGACACAATGACCGAGACAGCCCTGCCCAAAACTGGTATGAATGCAGTGTGTAGTGCTGAATTACAGAGTGCTTGTCCGAATCCACTTTCTGTGTTGTGAGTGTCCAGATGGAGAAGAATGGCTTGAATACACTGTGCGCCTTATTGGCTGCCTGACTGCCTGAATGCCCTTCTGAGTGATTGGTTGCCTGATTGTGACCCAGCAGAGTGAATGGGAGATCAACAGTATATCTGGGGGGTCCTTACTGCTAGAAATCGTCCAGAAGCTGAAGTTAATACTTGATGATTACTCTCGAAGCCGAGCCAGAAGAAGAAGGTGAACTGTTGTTTCCTTCATTGCACTCTGAAAGCTGCTGTGCCTTCAAGAACTGATCCAAGAGAACACCTGGGTAGGAGACCTCTTCTCGAGCTACGAGGGACTATCGTGCACCAGCTGATCTTTGCCAAATCTCCCTGGTAGACAGACCTACGAAAGGCTGCCGACCGGAGAAGGGGACCGCCGAGGAGAACTAGGAGAAGCAATGGACAGCCGTCCACCGTCGTCGACTGCCGTTGCCAACCGGAGCCGCAGTGCTCCCTTTGCCTAAGAACATTTTCATCCAAGGACTCCCTTGTTCATCATCGTCGTCCGCTTTTGTCCTGCCGGAGAGAGTCAAGGCTGCCAACGACCGAGGAGAATCTGCCGGTGGGACTCCCGCCACCCGAAGACCTCAGAGACGCCAACAAAGCTACTGAAGCCAGCCGTGGTCCTGTCCCGTTCTCCCATGCCAGACGCTGATGACTCAATGCTCTTGCTGGGGCAAAGTTCTTCATTGACTCTTTGCGGCCATGCCCACTCGCCGGTTGAGATGCACTGCATGCCTCTTCTTCACAGGACGTTCACAAACATTCGTCTACGAGCACCGCAAAGATCGAAGCTGCTCCCTCCATGACAATGTTCGCCCCTTTCTTCACCGACTCTCGATGACCCATGGCTCCTGCCTTAAAGGGAGTGCTCTCAAAAAGGGCCTGTTGACGACTCACCGAAGAACTCTATGAAACCAGGTACTTTGGGGCAGTAGAACTTTTATAGAAGGAGATAAGACTCTAATAGACAATATCTGGACTGCGCTTGTAGTGCATCTTTATTTACAGGTTGCCCAGGTGGGGGGTTCCTCATACAGAACTGTGCCTAGTGGTATGGGCCCTGTATTCTGACAATTGTCTAGCCAACTTGTTCTCCTCCTAAGTCTATGATTGATATTGCTTTACTGTGTTGATTCGTGTGCTATTTTAACAGGGTACAGTTGATGCATTTTAATGGGATCAGAGTAATCGTGGTAACACCTAGAACTGTATATATTTACCATTTTACAATTGTCGGAGCACAAAGTGTGTTATTGTGATTGTGTATATAATGTGAACCTTTATATAAAGAGCTGTGTTTTAACTAGCATAGGGTGTGGACATTCCTTTGTGGGTGCTTGGGGACTACACTGTACTTAAGAACCAGCCTGCATCACCTCCTGAGAAGCTAGGCCTTGATTGCTCGTCCATTGCTACCAACAATAGAGATTCTTGGCTGGGGTCCTCAGTGCCTCTCCTCTGCCATATAGAGCGCAGGAGTACAGATGCCCCCCTCCAGTGGAGTCTTTACAAGCTTATTATGCATGAATAATTAAATAAATAAAATATATGAAGTGCTTAAGCGTAAGTGCTATATAAAAACACATCATTAATCGTTTGGCCTTGGACGTCTGCTTGCATTCACAGTAATGTGGTAATATGAGCTTATACGCATTGATATTAACGATAAATATGGTGATCCATTCTTGTATGGAATGTATAGCACTTTATAGTGATACTTAACCATATTTTTCGTCGAGTACTTAGAAAAAATGCTATGTGGTGCCACTTCTTGTATTGTCAAGGAGTGAAAGGTTGTGTTCCATTGCTTCCCGTGATGTCACTTTGGGGTGGCGGTCAAATGACTTCACGTCCTGTGATGTCATCAGGGGTCAAGGGTCGTGTGATGTCATCAGGGGTCAAGAATGAGGACAGACAGATGAAGAACGTGCAACTGCAGCCCGCCAAACCTCCCGTTGACTATGAGTGACTGATTGAACCTTGCCCTCGGGGCCTGATGTGGATCCTGATCAGTGCATGATCATGATTATTTTTTTTAAATAAATTAGGGATTGGACTCGGGGCATTAGGTCCTCTTAGGTTAGGTGTTCATTAGACTTTCCTTTCGTTCCACATGCCTCTCACTGTGCCTTTCATAAATGCTCTCTTGTTTTGTTTGCCCATTCAAAAAATAAATTGACTGATCCCATTCGTTCTTTAGCTTGGGTTCAGCCAGGAATAAACCTGTCACAGTAAGAGACAAGCCAAGGTGAAAGAAGCACTCCTTCTAAAAGTAAGGTGAAATTAGTGTTGGGAAAGTGCCTACCCTAGCGCTCAATAGAATTAGTTTGATGTATGCCAATTCCTTTCCCATTACTCTAGTTCCCCTTTACTGTTATATTGTACAAATAAATCTGGTTGGGAAACCTATGATATTATGACAGTGTTATGGTCCTCCTTCCTGTGTGACACAGAATGTTGCTTTATCTTTAGTTTTGTCTAGCATCCAATTTGTTGGATGCTAGAACACTGCCATCAGATATGCGAGAGCACTAGAAAAGCCACCTGAAGTTAATATGGGGCTTTATTATTTGAAATTAAACCCCATAGAAGTCAGGTGAGTTTAACCCTAAACATACCCACTTATTTATAACATGCTTTCCCCGTCATCGTTTATCAGCAATGATAGGGTTAGGTATGCCAATAGACATTTGTTTGACATTTGTCTGTCTCTCTGGTACCTGTGGGCTCTCAACGGGAGTTAACTTGAAAAACAGCTTCAACATTTGAAGAAGCATGATACTTTTATATCTAAAATGTGTCAATTATCCTTCCAGGTTCTGGTATGTTTACAGACTGTGTAAAAGAGAAGTATACATGTGTCCACTATATGGATTCCAGTGATTACATTATGCACTCACTAAGCCTTAATTCAACTCAGGTGCAGTGGAGGAGCCGGGGAGGAGGTCCAGTGGAGGTAGCAGCAGCCTTTGGGCCCTTCCCTCATTCCGAGCATGCCTGCCCTCCTTCATCCACTGGTTTACCTCATTGTTTCTTTAAATAAGTCGTCAGATCCTCTCCAATCCTCACGGCAAGGTGGTGCAGGTGGTGAGAACTATGCAGCCCTGTTCTTGGATAGTAGTTGCCAGGTAACCACACTTTGGTTGCCACAAGTGTTCCTCCTGAATGCCATTGCATGGAGCTTTCTCATACCTGAGCCTTCCTGAAACCTCAGATTGTGCAGAGAGTGAAGGCAAAATTGCTGGATGGAAGGTGCCATTTTGTTTTTGTTCTACTTTTATGCATTCATGCATGTGTGTTTTCAATTTTATGTAATAATATGTAATGTGCGTGTGCAAGAAAGTATGAATAGGTGTTCACGCATGCAAGAATGTGTATTGAGTGTGAGTACATATGCATATGCATTGATGCTAACTCACAGCTCTCATACCCAATAAAAAAAAAATGCAAGTGGCCACGGAGAAGTTGGAAAACTCTGGGAGGGCAGGCTGCGAAACTATGACATCATATTTCTCATGTGTTGATTCCCTGATAACCAAAGAAAGTCTTTCTACAGTTTGCATTTGCTTTACAAGATCACTCCTGTGGCTTCTGCAACAACTTGAGCTCCTCAGAATAAATCCTCATGCCTGGTGGGCTATCAGCTCAGGAATGTAGTTCCTCTCTACACTGGTGTAGTTTGCATTGTAGAGAGGCATTTGTACATGCCATCTGCAGAGCCTGCCCCCTCACCTCCTTCATATTGGAAGAACCGCAAGAGAGCACTGTGCATGAAACCTGGTATCATCCCAATACCACATTGAAGGTATGAGAGACGTTATGCGCTCAGACAACCTTATCAAACGTACCCTCGAACTGATGCAGTAGACATTAGTTTGCAGACACCACTGGATATAGAAGAACTATAAGCAAAGTCAGACTAAAGAGAAGTGATGTCACAAAAAGAGAAGACACATAGACGCACTGAATCTGATATATGGATGATCAAAAAATGAAGATGTAACTGAAGCAACAAGGGAATCACATATGCAAATATGAAGAAAACCATCTATTTGTAGGAGATATGAGACACAAGTTGTTGTAGATGTATATACAAAGAAACGCAAGGTAGATAAGACACCGTAGAAGCTTGCTAAAGTAGGAAATATAACGTGTGTAAAGCAGCCATGTTGAGAAAATGGATTTCAGCATCGTATAATAGTAAGCGAGAAGCCTCAAGGAGAAAGACCAATGTTGCAGAGTTGACAGGCGATGGAATACAGATTTGTGAAAAGAACAAAGTGTATTTGCTGGGCTAAGGATCGAGGATGCCACAGCAAGAAGCAACTGCAAGGAACTAAAGGAGTCAAAGAGGATAAGCCATGTGCATAGGACATATTTCTCTCAGATTACGTAAAGCAGTGAATAATGACTAAGTGGCAAGTATTGAACAATCAAAGATGCAGAACGCACATGCAAGATGGAGCAACCAAGTCTCCATAGGTAAAGTAGAGTAATAGCACCCAAAATAATTGAATCAAATAACACTAAATAGAAAAACAGAATGGACAAAATCATGGTCTCCTCAGACGTGGTGTAAGACCAAAAAACAAGGCTTATTCATAAAGCTCCAGATGAAGATAGCAATGGACCTTCACTCCCTTTAAAGTTCTGAGGAAGAGAATGACCAGCAAGGTCAACTACAAAGAAGAAGCTTTGGCTTAGGGCCTAACGGATGGGAGATTATAGGCTAACTAGCTAAGAAAGGCAGTTGTCTGATGTTGTTCCCCTGCACCTGGGTTTTGTTGCTTACGTGCTGCTAACAAGCCAATTGTCCAAGGTTGGAAGAGGGTGCCAACCAATCATGAGGGTCTAAGTAATAGGTATTAACTGTTTGCCACGTAGGATGATGTCATAGCTGACGTACATCGAGCTATAAAGCCGTTTGCGTAATGGAAATGCACTGAGAGTGTGTGAGCTACTATCTCTTGGCCAGGTTTCCCTACTTTATTGAACTGATAATAAAGTAGTATTTTGCCATATTCTTTGAGTCTGTTTGGTTATTTGGGATTGAGATCATTTATTTGGTAATCCCATTTGGCACTTGGAATACTCCAGGTGCTACTGTACATTTTGGTAGCAGTGCGGATGGTTCAGAGCCAGACTCTCAGATTTTTGATGTCTTCTACCATTAGCCAGAAGACCAGAAGAGTTTCCTGTTGAGAGCAGAGAAAACCCGCATGTGAAATGAGACGGTCGGGAGGTGCCTCTTTGAAGAAATTCCTGTCCTTTCCCCACGTGCACCCCGTGGACTGAAGGTGAACTGGTCGATTGGGGAAGAGTCGATACCGAAGGGCTCGAACTGAGCAATGGACTTAAGTACAACATCGAAAGTGGCAAATAAAAAGGGAGGGATTGTATTGTAAGTGATAATATATATAGTAAGGAAACGGGAATTGTATTTATTTTAAGAGAGAGAGATTACCTTGATTCTTATTGTCAAGGAGATAGAAGGTAACGCATTACACTCCAAGTGCGGTATATTTGAGGATTCCTGAGACAAGGCCAATATGAAGAATGGGTTACACACTCCAAAATAGGGTAAAACGGAGAAAAGATACTTTTACTAGAGAGAGTAAGGAAAGACGATCGTAGAAATTGTTGGGCTTATGAATTTGTCAGTGTAAAAAGTTGATTTGTTAAACTAAAAACGTAGAACAATAGTAATAATCTGGCTGGTTATCAGACCCTAAAAACCAAGTGATTGACTTCAATCATAGGGAGAAAAAAAAGAAAAATTAGATTCTTAGATTGTCAATAATAAAACAACAGGACAGTGAGAATCGATAGAACTATAAACAAAAGTAATAAAGAGAATATTATTGTATAGGTTTGAAAGTTGGTTGAAGAATTGTTTTTGGATAATAGGCGGCAATTGATGGTGCTTGCCCGAATTGATTGTTGTGATATAATTAAGTAAAGTATTAGCAGAATAAAAAGTCCAGTAAGTAAAATTATTTGTCATCACACCTAAGATTAGGAAACATTATGCTGAATGGGTAAGATGCACGACTGACAAAATGTTCATGCCTTGGCCTCAAGAGGGTTCCCTATCAAGAACTGTATTGCAACACATGACAATATACTTACATGCTGTGTACACAGGGAAGAAGCTACATAAAAGGTTAGCTGTTCTAGAGCTATGAAAAATGTATCACAGAGAGAGAGAAGACCCACCTGAGAGAGAGAGTGGATGCTTACTCAGCATGAAGGTGGGGGCGCAGCGCCCTCAGCTCCTCTTTTCCCTTCTGATGACAAGAGTACCAACACTGGGAAACATGGATTCTATCCCTTAAAGAAATTAAAAGCAGCAGCAGGATATATGAATGGGATATATGTACCCCCAGTTTTATAGTAGTTAAGATTATACAGAAGAAAGTAAGATTGAAGAACGCTAATCTATATCCAGACGTCATAAAAGGGAGGAGCATAATGAGAGAATGGATAGATTGATAGAGATAGAAGAAAAGACCAAGGGCCTCATTACAAATCAGGCGGTCCGGAAATAACGGTGGCGGTAAACCCGCCGCCACCGTTGCTTCCGGACCGCCTGATCCCGACTCCTGAAGGCGGGAGGTGATGCTCCCGCCAGGTTTGACCTGGCGGTTTTAACACCGCCCACCAGCAGGCGGACGAGGAAACACCGGCAGCATTACGAGATGCTGCCGGTGTTTCCATGATCCCCATTCCCATTGAGTCCCATAGGACTCAATGGGAATGGAGATTAACACCATTCCGCCTCCGTGATTCCCGGAAAACCGGGGTTGTAATGCCCCGGTAATTCCGGGAATCACGGAGGCGGAATGGTAATACGAGTCCAGCGGTAGCCAGGCAGTTATACCGCCTCGGTTACCGCCGGACTCGTAATGAGGCCCCAAGAGACAAAAAGGAGAGAAAGACAAAGCCAGTGAAGTGACAATTGTACAGAAAGAGTGGTGGAGTACACATATTACTTAAATTAGATTGAAAGTGTATTAACGAAGTTAAAGAAAGAGTAGAAAGAGAGGAATGGGAAAGAAAGTAAAAGGAACGAGAAAAAGCATATAAAGATTAGAAGGAAAAAGAGAGGAAGCAAAAGGAAGAATGAAGAAGATAAAGAGCAAATAAAGGAGAGAGATAGAAAAGATGGGGAGAAAAAGAAGCGTTAGGAAATAGAAGCACAGAGATTGAAAGAAAGTTTTAAAGAAGTGAGAGGAAGAAGAGAAGAGGGAGATGAGACGACCGGAAGACTAAGGACAAAAGTAAATGAGAAGAAGTAGAGGACAAAGGGAGGACGAAATAGAACACATTGTTAACAGATGTACAATTCCATTCCCAACCAGACACAATCAAACTACCAATAGCACAAACTCAGACACCCCCATCGAATCCACACTCGACACCTTGCCCACCCCAAACAGCAATCCCATATCGAACTCGCGTCCCTGCACAGGCATTCCGAGATGCAATCGCCTCAGAACCAGGGCACACATCACTCTGTGCATGCCCAACACAACACTGAGCATAAGGAAAGGAAAAACTACCCCCCATCTTCCACATACAAAAGCAACTCCACAACAAACCACTCCCCACCCCATTGCTGCACTCACTCCATTCCTCCACCAGAAAAACCTACCAACCCATTACTGATACGCTCAAAGGCGCTCTAATCAACGCAAGATCCTTAGACGCCCACGCCTTAGACATTGCTGACATCATTTCGCTTAACGATCTAGACTTCTTAGCCATCACCGAGACTTGGCTCCATGCAGCTGCAGGCCCTACCCCTAATGACTACACCATCTACCGCTCGGACAGACAATCTGCCAAAGGCGGAGGTGTAACAATCAAAGCAAGAAGTTCGATCAACATAAGACACATATCAAACCAAACCCTACCGTCTGCTGAACTACTCACCATTAAACTATCTGCCACTCACTCTAGCACCATCACAATCCATCTCATATACAGACCTCCAGGCCCCATCTCCTCATTCAGTGAAGACATAGCGCTCCTACTTTCTACGAACGTCAAACCCAACACACAGATACTTATTCTTGGCGATTTCAACCTACGCCTCAACGATGAGAAAGATGATAAAGCCAGCTTGGTAGCAAATACCATTTCTGAACTAGGATTTACCCATCAGGTCACCCAGCCTACACACAACAAAGGCCGTACACTCGACTGGATCACAGACTTGAATTGTAACACACTCATCCTTGCTAATACACCATGCGCATGGACCGATCACCATCTCATCTCCTTCACCATTAACAAAGGCAAACAAACTCCAACATCGATGCCCATTGCACCTCCCACTTTCACAAGAAACAGCAAAAACATCACAATTGAGAAACTCATCCCTCTACTCCAACCCATTATCGACGTCCCGCTCACCCTCACTAATCCCACCGACCTAGTCGACCTATACAACTCAACTATCACAAAGGCCATCAATACCATAGCTCCCCTTAAATTACACAGAACCAAACCACAAGCACACCTTAATTCATGGTTCACATCTGAATTGAGAATTCTCTGCAAAAATAAAAGGCTAGCCGAACTAACCTGGTAACAATCTCCCTCCAATAACCACAAACCGCCTATTCAATTGCCTCCATCACCTACAAGTCATCTATTATACAAACAAAAAAAAACATGTATAATGACAGAATTAGCAAAGCCAAATCCAACACCAAAGAGCGCTTTAATATTCTCCGAGAGATCTTGAGTCCCCATCTCCCATACCCGACACCTGCACCAAAGACACTGCCTGGTGCACCAAAATACAAGAAGCCCTCCTGGGCAAAATCGCCATGCTACAATCCAAAATTGAGTCTAAGAAAGCAAGCCTCCCCCTCATAAACAACCTCACAGCACCTACTAATTCTACCTGCCAAGCCAAAAACAACCCATTTGAATTCTCAACCATCACTATGGAGGTTGAAGACATAATAAACTCACTCAAACCTTCTAAATGTCAAGGAGACATTTGCCCAGCCCCTATCATTAAAGAGGCGGCCAAAAATCTTGCCCCGTTCATCACCTCGCTCATCAATTCCTCCTTCACTTCCAGCATAGTTCCCAACAACCTAAAGCACTCATGGGTACTGCCTCTCCTCAAGAAACCTACTCTAGACCCCAACATTCCCACAAACTACAGACCCATCACTACCATTCCCTTCCTACTAAAAATCCTCGACAGAGCGGCTTACTTGCAAATACAGGACCATCTTGAAAAAAACAACCTATTAGGACTTAGGCAATCAGGTTTCCAACCCAAACACGGCACAGAGACAGCCCTTATCGACCTCAAGACCCAAATGGACAATCTCAAAGACAAAGGCAAACTAGCCCTCCTTCTACTTCTTGACCTTTCTGCCACCTTCGACCTGGTAAACCACAACATACTATGCCAACACCTAACCTCAGCAGCCAACTTCTCAGACAAAGCAAAGGCATGGATCCAGTCTTTCCTGAATAACCGATCCATGAGGGTCTTTGCTCCTACAGCAGCCACCCACCCAGCCCCCGTCACATGCAGCATCCCCAAGGGCTCATGTGTCTCCCCCACACTCCACAATGTCTTCACGAAACCCTTATTCGACATACTGGACCAACTAGGCGTCATATATACTAATTACGCAGACGACACCCCAATACTCACACCACTAACTGGAGACTACGCCACTGACAACGCTGTACTTAATAACATATACTCCATCATACAAGAATGGATGGCTAACCACGGCTTATGCCTCAACGACGTCAAAACTGAACTGCTCCTCCTAGGATCTCAAACCAGACTCAACAACCTCAACAAATCATACCAATCTTTCTCTATTGACAGCAACAACATCCCAACCTCCAACAACGTCAAAACTTTAGGAATTTATCTCGACTCCTCCCGCACTCTGACCAGACAAATCAATGCCACCTCACCCGCCACTGCCTACACTCGTAAGCTTATCAATGCGTGTAGTCCCTACCTCTCGACCCCTAACTGCATTACGCTAGCCAGAGCTCTTGTACTCTCGAAAGTCGACTACTGCAACGCCCTATATCTGGGCACAAGCATTAAGAACATCAACAAACTTTAAATAATCCAAAGCAATGCACTTAGATCAGCACTGAACCTCCCCAAGTATGACCACATATCAAACATCAGACGCTCTAATCAATGGTTATCCATACCTCAAAGAATCGATTACAAAACACTCTCCCTTACACACAAGTGTCTACACAACCAAGCACCCAGATACCTATCAGACAACTTCTCGTTCCACACTCCATCCCGCCTAACCAGATCAGTCTCAACATCAACCTTAATCATCCCTAGGTTCAAGCTACAAAAAGCAGGTGGCACCAGCTTCACCGTACTCGCATCTAAGCTCTGGAACTCCCTCCCCACCACGCTCAGAGCTGAACCCTCCTTTTACCGCTTCAGAAGCGGAGTCAAAGCATGGCTTCTTGCCAATGAAAGACAACAGCTATACTCAATAGGCAACTAGGAATATTCATTTCCCACTCCCTGTACATATTGACCCTCCGGATAATTTTCTAGGCTTTCACCCGCTGTACATAGATCTCTACAACCTGAACATGTGCTGCTTTGTATTAACCATTCCGTATTGAATTGTATTGATTACTGCTCTTAACTATGTTTACCTCACTGCATTAACTATGTAACCTTGTCAAGCGCCTGGATGCCCCAGGGCCAGGCGGCGCTATACAAATAATAAACTAAACTAAACTAAACAATACCAGTTGGAGAACGAGAATGATGGGAGGAAGAAAGAGGGTTGCAACAGCCCTGTACAAAGTTGCACAACATACCTAGAGCAAACAACATGGACTGATGAGCATGAGGCAGAAGGCATACGGAAAAGGATTGGGAATTATGTATACATATGAGGAAAAAACATGGATATGAGGCCAGAGGGAGTATCGAAGGATCACCACCAAGAGAAACAAGAAATATATTGGATGACGTAATAATGGACAAGGATATAACGCTGTCCTTAAGCAGCCTAGATCTTGATGATGAGGAAAGGGAACAAAACAAGAGACCGCGAGGAGGGAGAGCGCGTGTGGCTCTTTAATAGATCCAGACATAGGAAAATGGGTATAATGGTCAGACTTTGAAGAACTAGAAATAAAAACACCAGAGCCTATATCATATCCCGAACGACCAAAAGGATGATCGCATAGGGTTGGGGAAATGTTTCCACCTTATGTAATTAGATTGAGGTCATTGCCAGGACGAAGACAAGCAGGTGGAACTAGCCCTACCTGGAAGACAAGGAGCATAGGTGGGTATGATTGTAGAACAGGAATGACACAATTCTCGTTATTAGAGAAAGGGGCAGAACAACCACAATATATACTATGGCCGTAGATGGATAAAGATCATTAAAAAAGTAAATTACCTAGTTTGACCGGGGGAGCGGGTAAATGGATTCATGAGTTAGAAAGAATGACAGCGGAATGGCATTAGCAGGAGGAGGAGAGAGCTGATGACATTTGGAGACGAGCGGGATTTGCAATTGTAACAGCACAAAACACTACACACAATGGACCACCATTTAACAATTGCAGAGCAGACATATGGAGGGCACTTAGATTACAGTATCCTGATATGTCTGACATGGGTGTGATTGTGACAAGGAAAATGGGAGAGAATGAAGATCCTGTTGCTTATATTCAGGAGATTCAAGAACATTGGCGTCTTGAGATGAGGGAACCGTGGTATAAGGCCGTAGCATTATTTTCTCATATTTTATGTCATGGACTGCCTGAGCAGTGTAAAGGCTGATGAAAAAACAAGTAGGTATGGAAGCAAAACCATGGCCAGAAATACAGTTGACAATTGTACATCATTGTCGATTGTTACAAGAGAAGAATAAGAAAAAAACAGAGAACAGGAAGCTTAAGAAAGCAAAGTTAGTTCTGAAAAAATTGTTGAAATTTGCCATAGAAGGAGCAGTATTGACCAGTGGTGAAGGGGTGGTCACACAAGAGTTACCGCCTACACATCCATTTAATGCACGGTACCCCATACATCAGGAAAGGTACCATTATTGGCCATTTGATAGAGGGAATGGACCTAGAGGACAAGGAGGCAGATTTCAAAACCCTCAAGGTGGAGGAGGATTTAATTGAGGGAAAACGCAGCAATGCTGGAATTGTGTGAGAATGGGACATTTAGCCTGCACATATAGAAGTAGAGGGGGCATGCAGTAGAGCTCTGAAGCTCCAAGAGGGGGGACAGGCTATTTTCCACAGTATAGTACAGAACCACCAGAATATTATGTTCAAGATTACACGCAGTATTAGACGCACGCTCCATAAATGCAGCATATGCAGCCAAATCTGCTGCAATCACTGTCGCCACACGGGCAACGACAGCAAGCGCCTATGCAAACACAAGTACAGACACAACAGACAACAATGCCACAATGGAATACAAATACAGGAACCCCACAAATGCCTACACCCAGGATAGGGAGTGTGACTGTGGTGGGAGGAAATCCTTTTCATGGGTACAGGGGTAAATACATCCACACACACAATAAGAAAGCCCACAGAGAGAACTGAAGTGTTCAGTGCTATCAGTGCCACCAGAATCCCAAGAGGAAGTGAGGCTCACCGTAATGATAGGAGGCAAGACATTTTTGTTTCTTGTAGACATGTGAGCAACTCGTTCCTGTGTTCAAAAGGAAAAGTATCCAATGTCTGGCATTGCCATGAATGCGCAGGGATTCTCCACTGGCTCCCAGTTGCTGCACAGATTAAATTCAAATTCCTTTGTATCACCCACAAGGCTGTCTGAGGTCGGGGACCACACTATCTGCAACTCTCTCTCACCAAATACTCTGCTTCTAGACTTCTATGCTCCTCTGGCACCAACTCACTGTGTGAGAAGCGTTTCACTAAACAGAGGGCAGTAGGAAGCTTGCTTTCTTCAGCTAGATCCCTCCTCTGGAACAGCCTCCCCCTGCTACTGCATCTTGAACAGGACCTTTTGAAGTTCCGAAAACACCCCAAGACTCTCCTCTTTCCTCCTCCTTCCATTCTTCGTTCCTCTGCTAATCCCACCATTGCTGTAATTGGTGTCTTGGGCCCTTATGCATCCTCTGGGTCTCTGACCATTCACACCCAATCTCCCCAGCATCTGTCCTCCTTCAGCACTTGCCTCGGCACAGCCTCTGCACTGGAGATTCACACTTTCCACTCATGGTGGCGCCTGGCCACATAGCACTTATCATACTTTGCACTTCATCTCTGGCTCAACCTCGAGCACTAACACCACAGCACCTACCCCACTGCCCTCTTCCTCCCTGTACTTGCACGTTCTGAATACTCACAAGGCATAGTAGGTTCGGCCATCCTTTCCTCCTCTGTATTTTTTGTGTTTCATTGTACTGCTATCCCATGTTCCCTCCCTGCTGCCCTGTGGGCGATTTGAAGCAGAATTAATTTCTTTTATAAGCACCTAACAAGCAAACAATAAAATAAATAAATGAGATTAGTTTCTTTAACTGATGACTTACCAATTTCAATAGGAGAACATGACGTGTCTATGTCACTATTGTTTTCTCGGCAGACACCAGTTAATATATTAGGACGTGACTTGATGACAAAACTTAACATGAATCTACTGACAAAGGGATAGTATGTTCCACTCCGGGGATACATTACATGAATGTAAGAGAGTCTATATTAGCATTTACATGTCAAAAAGCATTGCAAGGTTTCCTCTTAGACCCAGAAGTATTTTTGTATGGAGTAAATATTTTGTTGACATGGTTTCCTTTTTTTTTGTTTAGACCTCAAATACCTATGAATGATGGGGAAGGACATGTTATTGGTTGTTCATGGGACAGATGATGAAGGAAGAGCATGGAGAACAGTAATAGTTCTTGAAAAAGGGTAAAGACTAACAGACTTGACAGATGAGGAGTTGTTCAGAAATGAGTATTCAGATGATGAGCTTGTGTTTGTTATAAGCCTTATCTATTGGATAAAGGTTGAGAATACGGAAATATCACAGAGAATGGCAATGGTAAAAAAGAAACCGTCATTCTTCCAAGAAGATTTAGAAAAGGTGCCAAGCATCTTATCGACCAACTGTCCATATGACATGAGTCTATTGAGTGGAGCAGTAGCATTCAAAATCAAGCTTAAGACAGGTGCATTTTTACCATGAGCACAGCAATACCACATGTCCATATAAGTAGATAAGGTATATTCGAAACCATTTCCACTTTAGTACGGCAGGGAATACTGGTACCATCAGACTCCACATGTAACACGGCTGTGTACCCAGTAAAGAAATCAATGGGTGGTGTCATGGAGATTTATTCAGGATCTACACGCCCTAAACAATATTGTCGAAGCAGAGTTTCCTCTGCTTCCGAATCCAGCTACGATATTATGTAACATCCTAACTACAGCTAAATATTTTACAATAGTAGATTTAAAAATGTTTTCTTTTCAACACCCTTCATGAGGATTCCCAATATTTGACCTCATTTTCATATAGAAATCAGGAGTGGAAACATACAAGATTACCACAGGGGTACTGTGAATCCCAATCAATCTTTAATAGTGTTCCTCAGATGGACCTAGGTTACGTACAACTTGAGAGCACAATAATTCAGTATGTAGATGACATATTAGTGAGCAGTGAGACAGAAGAAAAATGCAGAGAACATTCAGCCCAGCTAATAAGAGTATTGACAGAGAAAGGATACAAAGTGGACAAGGAGAAACTACAGTATTGCCAGGAAGAGGTCCTGTGCTTAGGACAGGTAATCTCTCAAAAAGGGAGCCAGGTGACACCCAAGAGAGCAGAGATCTAAGACAGTGAGGGAAATGCATCAATTTTTAGACCTATGTAATTATTGTAGTGCAAGGGTTTTTGAATATAGCACATATATTAGACCCTTTTTGAAGGGACGTAAAGAAGCACAGATAGGTCAAGATGACATAATATGCACATATGAAATGACAGAAGGATTTGAAGAATTAAAAAGGGATGATTTGTACAGCCCCTGTTAAGTATTCCAGACAATAACAAAGCGTTTTACTTATTTTCACATTCAAATTGAGTGTTAATGACAGCAGTCCTTAGGCAGAAAACATTAGGACATGGAAATAAACCATTGGCTTATTACAGTGGGATTCTAGACCCAGTAATGAGAGGGCATTACCCTTGCAAACAAGCATTAGCTGCTGCTGCTTTCCCAATTGAAAACGCTGCAAGTATTACAACTGGATGCTCAATGATGTTATTTGTCGAGCATTCACTTCCCTATTTGCCATTTTGGAGAAACCCAAAATCATGTTGACTACGCAAAGAGCGTCATGTTATGAGGTGATTATTTCAAACCTAGCGATCAACATTTTTAGATGTAAAGTAGTGAATACAGGAACATTCATAGTAGAACCAGTAGAGGAGGATTATGTACATGATTGTACAACGTATACTGAGTTTTATGATGATATTGCCCACGTTAAAGAAAATGCTCTAGGACGGGGTGAAATTCTATTCATTGATTGCTCTTCAAAAATTGACCAGACAACAGGAGGAAGGCATACGGGATCGGGAGTAGTGAAGTTAAAAAAGAATGGTGAATTTGAAGTAATAAGATTGCCTTCACATTGTTCAGCACAAGCTGCAGAATTAGTGGTGCATATTGCAGCAGTTCAGAGATATGAAGATGATGAAGTGACATTGTAGCCTGACTCTGCTATGTGACGTTAACCGTACACGCAGGATTGTCACACTGGAAAGGGGGGACTTCCTCTACACAGGCGGCACACCTGCAACATGTGCCGCTATTGGACAAGCTTATTAAGGTAATAAAGCTTCCATTGGCTATCACTGTGGTGAAGTGTGCAGCCGAAAGTAAGAGGGCAGACATGATTTCTCATGGTAATTAAGCCAGAGATGTTTAAGCAAACAGAGCAGCATATTTTCCAAATATTTATAATTTTGAAGTAGAAAGTGTTAAGCAAATGTCAGAACATCGCATGATTATGAAAGAAGGCTTTGACAAACATTTTATCCATTGTAAAGTTAATTGAGCTGCAGGGTTGAGCCCCACAAGAAGAACTGGATTTATGGAAGAGACAGGATGTTCTTTATCCCCACAGAGGCTATTTGGAGAAAGTTAGTACTGGAAAGTCAGTTATGCCTCAAGCCCTATTTTAAGTTTCGCTGGATCAGCTTCACTATCCTATGCATATAACCAGAGACAATCTTGCTGCCACGATCGCAGAAGACTGATTGTCGCCAAATTTATTAGAACATGTTGCATAGTTTATTGTGAATTGCATTGTCTGCCAGAAATTCACAGCAGGGCATGCCTTGCGAACAGTGAGAGTTGCAATACCCCACCCTAATGGTCCCTTTTAGCATTTACATATATATTATGTGGATATGTTGCAAACATGCAATGGCTACAGATATATGCTAGCAGTAGTGTGTAATTTTTCCTGATGGAATGAGGCAGGTCCAAGCATGCACCCAGATGCCACATCTAGTGCCAAGCTTCTCGTACATGAGGTGTTTACTAGATGGAGTGTATGCAAAGTCTTGTGGTCTGATAATTGGCCGCATATTGTAAATGAGATGTTTGAACAGATCACTCTTCTATTAGGCATAAAGCATACTTTTTCATCTGCTTATTACCTACAAGCAAATTGTATTTGTGAGCATTTAAATGGACTCCTTAAAGAAAGAATAGCCAAGATAAAGATGACTTTGAAGAAGGGATGGCTGCATTGCCTACCCCTTTCCATATATGCATTGAGAAACCAACTTGGCTCAGATCACCACCTGACTTCTCATGAGTTGGTGACTGGATGCCGAATGAGAGTACCCCTTGCAATTCCCACTCAAATAGAAACTGATGCCCATAGTATAGCAAAAACATTAGGGGATGAGATGCATGATTATTTGGAAAATATGACTGCTAGTGTTCCTCTTATTTCCCAACAGATCAATAAATGGAGGAAAGGGTCGAAGAGGATTGAAGAGGACAGCCAAATGATTAATGCTGTAGAACTGTTAAAGCCACCTACTTTTTATCCAGGGGACCAAGTGCTTGTAAAGTGTTTTGTCCGCACTTGGAATAAGCCCCACTTTCAAAGGCCGTACCTCGTAGAGGAGGTCACCCCCACTGCTGTGAAGATCCAAGGAAGACAAGCTTAGCTGCATCTGAATGATGCAAAGCCTTACAAAGGAGAGACCCTTACCCATCTGGTACCCGTTGACAGTGAAGCAAGAGAAGAAGATCCGCAAATGCAGACCAGATCGGCTACCAAGAGCCAACAAGAGTCATTGAAATAAAGACAATTCAAACTTTCAATATTCCCAAGTTTAAAGGCAAACAAACAAACTTTGCAGTATTTTCAGAACTATTCCTAATAGGTTAAAGAAACAATGTTTTAAAACATAAAAAGAAGCAGAGCAAACAACACCTTATGTTGCCTATAACGTTCCATACAAACTTGCATGGTGTTCTCACTTAAATACTTTGATTATATCCTGCTCTAGTGAGATGAAACGTTGATATAGTCACCTTTTTTGGAAATCCTAAGACAGGCCCTATTATTCAAAGGATCATCATTGCAATACTATTACAGTTTCCTGTTACAAAAAACTGTGATTGTAATACAAAGTAATAGGAAATACACATTCATAAAAAATAATGTTAATTTTCCAGTTGGTAAAAGACACATTGCTAGCAAGACAACCTATAGATACACAAAATGCAGTAAGAGGTTTGAATTCTTTTGCAATGCTTCTTGTGGCTACATTTTGTACAATGTGCAGTCTTTATTTCCTTACTGTTATAGCATTTTGCCAAATGATGTTTTACAATACAGATGGAGTGTTCAGAAATGAGACAGCTGTTTTTATCCCTAACAAAAGCATGAGTGATATTTTCTTCCCTGATATTTCCAAGCTTATTATCTGACTCAAGATGGATTCTGAGGAAGAGCATGAGGATGTAAATATATCTCGATAACTCAGCCCATTTAAAGAATAATATGTGGTATCAGCACATGAAGGAAGTGGGGAAAATAATGTTTGATGAGAGCTGCTATGTATGTTCTCTCATCCCTAATGCCATGAGCACAGCCAGAACATTTACAGCAAGAGTAATACCTACACATGATGCGAAGTGTCTCAGTCATCTAACAGTATGCATGACAAGATGAGAAGTTGAAGGAAAATGGGCGACCCTACGGTGGAGGTCAAAGAAAACATTCCCATATGAAGATGCTTACATAAAAATGCAGAAAATTGAAAAAGACCCAGTTTGGAAAAGCAGAATGCTCCTGTACTCATTCAGTGGTCTGAATGGAGAACAGATGAGAACTGTTGAACAAAAGAGACTGGATTGTGCAGACACATTGGAGACACCAGGATTGCCAGGATGCTGGGAGAGACCTCAGCAATTGGTATATGGACAAGTACCCACCAGTACATAATGGGAAGACGGAATGTTAGGATGCAGTGCACATTTATTGATGACAGCACCAGTAGAGATAGTGCAAATAGTGAATGATGAGTGCCTTAATGAATGGGCCAAGTAATCAAAATTATTGACATGGGTTGAAAATGAAGCAGGTCCTGTGTCCGTACAGCCAATGAAGAATGTGACACTGTTTCAGAAACAGTGGTCTGTTGGAGAGAACAAACAATGCAAGCAAATAGTTGATGTGCCAGGAATTAATGGAGGAACTGCCGTGCTAATGGACCACTATTGGGCCTGTGGATCCAAAGCTTATATGAAGCTGCCATACGAATTTGGGAGGAATATGTTCCATAGTGGTAATACATGTCCCTGCGTTGGTGATCCCTCAAAGTGATCTCCATATAACTGACTTTCCAAAAATGGATGCACATCAAAGGAAGCAGAGGTCGCTCAACCTCTTCCGACAGAAGAGAGAGAACAATTTTTCGGAAAGATCCATAGAAGCTTATCACAACATTCCAGATGAGCACAAACTGCTCAGTAGAACGGCAGTGATATTTCCAGCTATATTTATACCAGGAATTCAAACTGCAGTAAATGCCAAGTGGTTACAAATCACCAGATCGGAGCTGCTACAAACAACACATCAATAAAATAATTTAATGTGATTAGAGAAGAATTGAATTAAGGGCAATCAGACTCATGACTCTCCAGAACAGGTATGTCCTGGACTTAATTACAGCAACGGAAGAGGCGTGTGCACCAGGATCAGGCCTTCTCGCTGTCCATACACACCTGCCCATGATGGAGAAAATGGAACCCTGACAGAGGCAATAAATATGGTGTCAACTCTGCATACGAAAATGGTGGAAGAAGTAGATGAGACCAAAGATGAAGATTGGTTTTCATTTCTATTCTCAAGGGTCCCAACCTGGATGGCAAGTGCCTTCAAACTATTGGGAGCAATACTAGTGTTAGTGGTGCTGGGATTCTGTCTTATAAGAATGACTATAGGACAATGCAAGAAGACAGCAAAGAACTAATTGGAATGAAGATAATGATCGATGTAAATGCTGTGACTGACGAGCATACACAGACCGAAAACACCACCCATGAGCACTTCAAAGGAAGTACCTTGGCACCAACAGGAATGAAGTTTTATTATCCAAAGGATCATAAGAACTATGTGGGTCATTAGGTGTTCTGACAACTGACTGCGGAGTGCAGGGGGGAATGTAGAGAGGCAGATATACACATCACCTGTGGAGCCCACCCCCTCAACTCTGTCATATTGGAAGAACAGCAAGAGAGCACTGTGCATGACTTGGTATCATCCTAATGCCACATCGAAGATATGAGAGGCGTTATGCTCTCAGACAACCGTATCAAATGTACCCTCAAAATGATGCGGTAGACAAATCGGACTGAAGAAAAATGACATCACAAACAGAGAAGATACATAGACGCACTGAATCTGATGTATGGATGTTCAAAGAATGAAGATGTAGCTGAAGCAATGAAGAAAATATACATGCAAATATGAAGAAAAACAGATACATGTAGAAGATAAGTGACAAGAAATGTCATAGATGTATATACACAGAAACGCAAAGACAACGTAGAAGCTTGCTAAAGTAGGAAATATAACATGAGTAAAGCAGCCATGTTGAGAAAATGGATGTTGGCATCGTATAATAATAAGCAAGAAGTCTCAAGGAGAAGACCAAGGCTGCAGAGCTGACCGGCACTGGAATGCAGATTTGTGCAAAAAACAATAGATATTTGCTTGGCGAAGGATCAAGGATGCCACAGCAAGAAGCAACTGCAAAGAACAAGAGGAGTCAAAGAGGACTTTGTACATAAGACATATTTCTCTCAGATTAAGTAAAGGAGTGAATAATTATGAGTACCAAGTATTGAAAAATCAAAGATGCAGAAAGGACATGCAAGACAGAGCAACCAAGTCACCGGAGGCCAAGAGGAGTAATTGCACCCAATATAATTGAATCAAATAGCACTAAATAGAAGAACAGAATGGACAAAATCATGCTTTCCTCACATGTGGTTTAAGACCAGAAAACAAGGCCTATTCATAAAGCTCCAGACGAATATAGCAATGTACCTTCACACCCTTTCAAGTTCAGAGTTAGAGAACGGCTGGTAACGTCAACTACAAAGAAGAAGCCTTGACTTAGGGTCTTACTGATGAGAGATTGTAGGCTAATTAGCTAAGTAAGGCAGTTGTCTGACATTGTTCCCCTGCACCAGGGTTTCATTGCTTAAGTGCTGCTAACAAGATCAATGTCCAAGGTTGGAAGAGAGTGCCAAGCAATGATGAGGATCTAAGTAATGTTATACCATACATTGTTGTAGAAGCCTATCAGTTGCTGGTATTATCTGCATTTTACGTGGTTAGAGGGTGTTTAAGGCGTGCCTACCAGATATGGGGCAGCCAATGATGATACTAACACTTATATGAACTATAGGTATATATGTTCCCGTAACCAACCCTCCACCCGATAGGTTTCTATCGTTTGCCATGTAGGATGACATCATAGCTGATGTACATTGAGGTATGAAGCCGTTTGTGTAATGGAAATGTGTTGAGAGTGTGTGAGCTACAATCTGTTCGTTCGCCTGGTTTCCCTACTTTATCAAACTGATAATAAAGTAGTATTTTGCCATATTCTTTGAGTCTGTCAGGTTATTTGGGCCTGAGATCATTTATTTGGTAATCCCATACGGCACTTGGAACGCTACAGGTGCTACTGCACACCATCTCTGCCTATTAAAAAAAGGAATTTCACCAGATATGTGGGTAAAGATATGAGAACAATTTTTTTCCACATCTGTTGCCGCTAACTTAACACAATCACACTATTTCCTTCTACATAGATCTTACCTAACACCACTCAGGATATCAAAAAGGTCTACTACTATCACAAATGTATGCTGGTCTATTCAATCCCCATCCACTGATTTCATTCATGCTATATTCAAGTGCAAATTTGTCTTCTCCTTTTGGGAAAACATTTGGAACTGTTTACAAAATATGTTTTCATTTCAAGAACCATTAACATTATCCAATTTAATGATTGGTGTTTTAGTAAATCCTTTCATGACTTCCATCCCTTCACCAGATGTGTTTATGTTTTGTTGTTTATGTTGCCTTTCAGCGTATTACTTCAAACTGGACAAATTCACAAAAACTGACATTGACATGATGTGATATGATATGATGTGGCATTTATAATGCGCTTGGACACAAGTGCTTCTAGGCGTGACAAGACAAGGAGGGGGAAACAAGGGAGGACAAAATAACAATCTTACTAAGCCTTGTATCATTCAGATCACGCAATCGCGGGGAAGACGGAAGGGGAGAAGTGCCAGAGGGACGGGGTGGGGGAGGGGAAGGAGGAAGTGCAGTTAACTCACAAGTACAGCCAGCGGGGGGCTCATAAGTGCAGAAAGAAGGGACTATAGGGTTGCAGATACAGACCCTTGAATGCTGGGGAGCCTGCAGGCATTGCAAGGGCAACTAGACATGCAGGAAACTGGGGCCGAGTTCAAAGGGTGACCAGGTGACCAGTACACGGTGCAGTCAGGTGAATCAGCAGGGGAGAGGTAGACAGAAAGCAGAAGCGAAAAGGCAGGTCTTGAGTTGCTTCCGGACCCAAAAATGGTTCTGCTCAAGTTTGAGAGAGGCAGGGAGGCTGTGCCAGAGAGAGGCGCCAGCCATGGAGATAGATCTGCCCCCAACTCTCTGATTGGAGAAGCGACTGACTCTCCGAGAGTTGGAGGTGGATGAGTGCAGAGCTCGAGAAGGAAGATGTTTTGGAAGAGAAAGTTGGAGGTAGAGCGGTCCCAGGCCCCAGAAAGCCTTGTGGACAATGCAGAGGGTCTTGAAGTTGATCCTTGCAGCCACATGGAGCCAGTGAAGAGATGTCAGAGCTGGAGAGATACGATCCGTGGGCTTGAGGCCAAGGGCAAGTCTTGCTGTCCTGTTCTGGATAAGTTGTAAAGGTTGACGAGTAGAGGAAGGAAGAATTAGAAAGAGGATGTTGCAATAGTCCAGTCTAGAGAGGACCAGAGCTCTGGAGACAGTGAGCTTCTGGGAGAAAGTGAAAAAAGGAAGAATACCTCTGAGGAGGTGCTGCTGATAGTTTGACTTCTTAGAGATGTCAGAGATGTTAGGAGAGAGCGAGAGGGTGGAGTCGAAGATGACACCAAGGTTCTTAGTCTCACGGGAAGGAGCAGGAAGAGAGCCCAGAGTGGACGACCAGAGAGAGCGGAAAGGAGGGAGCGGGTTTCCCAATGAGGAGGATCTCAGTCTTACTAGCATTAATGCAGAGATCAATGGCCGCACACCATTACTGAATTGTGGCCAGGCAGTCTGGTATAAGAGACTAAGCAAAGGCAATTGAGGGAAGCCTGAAAGAGAGCTGAGTGTCATCCGCATAACATTGACAATTGGAACAGAAAGTAGCGATGCGATGAGCAGGAGGTGCCAGGTAGGGGTTGAAGAGCCAGGGAGAGAGGTTAGACTCTTCGGGAACACCACAAGTATAGAGAGAGATAGAAGAGAGGAAAGACCCCAGTTGGACCTTAGAGGGTCGCCTGTGAGAAAGGAGGTTAACCAGGCCAGGGCCTGATCAGTAATATCAATGTTGTCCCGGAGACAATTGAGCAGGATGCCATGGTTGACCATGTCGAAAGCAGAGGATAGATCAAGGAGAATGAGGATAGAAGGGAGATTAGAGTCAAGATTGGAGAGCAACTCATCACGGGTGTTCAAGAGAGCAGTTTCCGTGCTTCTGGCAGCTCTGAAGCCAAACTGGTGGTCATGGAGGCAACCAACAGATTCAGTATGTAGATTGAGCTGGGAGATGGCCAGCCTTTACAAGAGTTTGCCCTGGAAAGGAGTGATGGAGATCAGGAGATAGTTAGCCAGAGAAGTCAATTTGTTCTTTCCATAGAATTGACCAAATGTATGCTTTGTCTTCCCAAATGTAATGCCAAATGGGCTATCTTTACATCATATTTAATGTAAAATACTAATCTTACTTCGAATTGTGCTAGGCCCTATCCCTCTTATTTCCTTATTGTGTATCTAAGTGCGTTTTGAGCGTCTCCCCTGTCAGTCTAGCCCATTTTTCAATTTTATAAGCATAACGTTGAAATATAATAATTGGTTTGTTAACTACACTTTATTTGATCCTAAAAAAACGAATTGTTCTCTATTGTAGTAACATGTTTTATGGAGTCTTCTATGTAACAAGCTTATTTATTCTTTAAGAAATTGTATTGTTTCAAAATATTAATAAAAATGACTTAACGTAAAAAAGACTGGAAAAAAAAGCTATGTAAGTATTTCTAATTGGTGTCATGTTCACAGTATTCTTTGCATGACCCAGTAAAAGCTCAGCTTTTAAAACAATGTTAACAACTAGCGTGCATTTAGAGACGAAGCAGACAATTGTTTACAGGTTGGTTAATTTTAAATCCAGATAAATGTATTTTCTCTATTACTAAATACAAGGTAGTGATGTTTATAGGTCAATAAATAGATTATTAGTGAACACAAGACCTCAGAATGCATAGTGGTGCCTTAGATCACAAAGTATTGCAAGCCAAATGCTCCACTTCCCAATGCAGATAGCTTTCCTCCACATGGGCTATCGTCCACCTCTTGTCACTCACAGCTTCTATCTGTAATGTTGTAACTGACAAGCTAGAGGGTAACTCAAGAGTATAATGCTGAACACACCACCACTGGGTGAGACAAATTAGATGAATTGCACACCTGTCGAACTAATGGTAAACAAGGTTCTCCGGAATTGTACTCAGTATGTTGGGTTAACAGCAAAATGTGTTTATTTTAGGGTTGTGGCAAGGCTATGCACATTTTCCAAATATACACATTTTTGGGTCACAAAGGAGGTGTGGGCAACACATATGTGACCCTCAACCCCACTGTGAAAAGCTAACATCTATGTGCTTGTGGCGTGTGCATCGGTTTAGGTGCGTTTCTATGTGTGTGTGTGTGTGTGTGTGTCTGTAAGAGAGACTGGGGTGGAGGGTGGACCTCCACAGGCATGATGAGGAATGCTTTTTCCTTCAGAGGCATGCTATCCTGAAAGTGCTTTACACAGGCAATGCTGGCAAATATTTGGGCAAATATTTGGGCACAGCGAGCAAAAAATGGTTTCCAGACTGTGCTTTCCAGGACTGCGCAAGTTTAAATTGTGGATAGAGGCATCATGAACTTGTACTTTAAAGTGACAGGCTGGCATATATTGTGAACACCATCATGAAAATGGTTTAATTTGGCAATGCTGGTATATATATTTGGAGACGTGGCATCATGAAAATGTTGTACACTGTTTCTGTTTATTCTGTTTACTGTTGCTGGTGACTTCAAGTCACCCTATTATATTAGTTTCTAACGTTACCTATAGGACCAATTGTATTGCTTTTTACCCAGTTATTCTAAAAATGCTGTAAAATGTACCACTTCAACCGATTATTTAAAAAGACTCCCCATACCCCACCCCCAACCTCCTGCACTGCTTAGGGTTGCGTTTCCATACTAGTTCAGGGTAACAATTACCATACCTTAAATTCCTTATAATGCAGGTGCCTGCTCAGGATCTCCCACACCAAAAGCTGCCAGCATCAGTGCTCAGGTGTAACCACTGACACTGCTTTTTAGGTACAGAACATTTTATGGAAATTAGGCTGTTTGTCAGAACAGACATTCACTAGAGCCCTTAATATTTCAAATGAAACCCTGTGTCACAATCATACTTTGATCTAATAATCTCTCCCCATGCCTACCTTTTCTTCAGCAGTTCCTGCTCTCCCTTTCTCCATATCCCTATTTCTTTCAAACAAGCAGTTTCTACTATATGCTAAGCCAGGTGTCTGCAACCTATGGCTCTCCAAACGTTTTGGACCATAATTCTCATGATCCTTACCATTGGCTATGCCTGATAGAGCTAATGAGAGTTATAGTCCAAAACATTTGCGAGGCAAAGGTTACAGCCCCCAAGGGCTAAGCAGTTTGTGCTCTCATTGTTTTTCATTCTTTGCCCATTTCATTCTTCTGAGGTTCTCCTAACACCTCTGCATTTTCTCTGTTAATTGCTACCCCATTAATAGTTTTTCTTCAGCTGATTTTTCAATCTGTCCACTCTCAGCTTCATCCCTACAATTGTCTCTTTTATATATTCATATCTGGAAAGAAGGCACTCAGCTCCGGTCCGACTCCGTCGTTTTCTTTCTCATAAGAGATGTTACCCAAGGACGCCATTTGTGGGTTGCCAGGGGTCGCAACTGTGACCCCTGGGGGCCACAGTTGCAACTGCTGGGGACTCCCTTGCAACCGCAACATAAAAAAATAAATGTTTTAAAAAACTGAATCTCCTGGTGTAGCAGGAGTCCCCGCGATATGGGGGGCTCACCACACCAGGTCTGGTGGGTCCCCGGCCCATCCTCCATATCAGGGTGAAGGCTGGGCCGGGGAGGTGCTCAGTAGGGGTTGGAGTGACCATGACATGTGGCACAAGTCACATGCCACGTTCAGCTCCAACCCCTTCTCCCTCGGCTTCCTCGCAGCTCACATAAAGGAACCAGGAAATTCTAGCAGCTTCCTGATTCCGGTTTGTGAGCATCACAGAGAAGGCAAGGGTGACCTGGAAGGACAGCCAGAAGCTGCAAGAAAAAGGTATGAAGGCTTTAAAAAAAAATATGATGTGTATTTTGCATGTGTGAAGTGTGTGTAAGATGTTTGTCGATGAATGAGAAGTGATGTGATGTGTGTTCTTGAATGTTCTGGGTGGGTGTGAACCTGTGTAGAGAATGCAATGAATGGATGTAAGAGAAGGTGTTGGTGACTGGTGGGTGAATGAGAAGTGAAGTGATGTGATGTGATGTGATGTTATGTGTGTTTTTAAATGTACTAGGTGGGTGGGTTTGTGTCTGTGTAGAGAATGCAATGAGTGGATATAAGAGAAGGTGTGAGTGACTGGTGGGTGAATGAGAATTGATATGATGTGATGTGTATTTTTGAATGTTCTGGGTGGGTGGGTGTGTGCCTGTGTAGAGAATGCAATGAGTGGATGTAAAAGGAGGTGTGAGTGACTGGTGGGTGTATGAGAAGTGATGTGATGTGATGTGTGTTTTTGAATGTTCTAGTGGGTGAGTGTTTGCCTGTATAGAGAATGCAATGAGTGGATGTAAGAGAAGGTGTGAGTGAATGGTGGGTGATTGAGTATGAATGTGGTAGTGTGTGTTTGAATCTTCTGCGTGGGGTTTGGTGTGTGCCTTTGTGGTGAATCCAGTGTGAGTGAATGTGAGAGTGGATATATGGGTGAGTGACCTGTGGGTGAAAAGGGATGCATGTGGGTGTAAGGACCTGGGAGTCTGGGGATCACCTGAGCACTTTTGCCACATCCTTTATTGACTTTGCATGTTTTACTGGTATTTTTGGGCAGAGCCAAGTTCATGTGTGTCATTACCTGGCTAGACTGGCATTTTGGGGCAGTCAGTATAGCCATTGCTTACTGTGGCATGACATTTGTTACTCAGCATCTTTAAAAAAGCAAGCATGATAAGTAGTGTTACCTCGCTAGACTGATCTTTTGGTGTAGCGGCCTGTGTATTTGTTACTGTAGCATGACTTTTTAATTAATTTAGCATCTATGATGAATCAAGCATAAGTGTTCCTATGGGTCTAGACTGGCTTACATTGCAACCAGTTTGAATAGGTTTTCATGTTGAGACATGTCACTTTTACTGGCCAAACCAAAGGGAGTATGTTCATACCTAGGAGTACTGGCATATATCGGCAGAGCCAGTTGTGTGCCCAGTGCCAGTAATGATACCATAAAAAAACATCTTAAAGCGAACAGGAGTATGGTTTTATATGGGAATACTAGCATATTTTGGTGAAGCCAGCATGGAAACGTATGGGCACAGCCAGCATGAAAATGTTTTTATACTTACATATATTGCAGGGACCGGCATGATAATGCATTGGGAAATGCCTTGTGCACTTTTGGTGACTTGCATCTATTGTACTTTTTTTCATGATTTACCCTACACCCTAGACAACTGATTGTTGGCCTTTTACCCAAATTGTTGGCCTTTTACCTACATTTTCACAGAAAGTGTGCTGTGTAATGCACCATTATTCAAAACATGTTCTCAGGGGAGGGAGAAGAATCCCACCTGTCCCCCCCTGTGAGAAACCTGAGGGTATTCTCCCAAGTAGACCTCGAGAATCCCTTATTCAGGTGGCCAGGGACGGGCTTCGCTCTCAGATCCCAACCCTGGGGTTGGACGAGCGTGGGAGGATCACCTGGGTAGGGGAGACCGGTGTTATGCTTGGGGAATATCCAAGGTGAAGCGGAGTATTATGCTGGAGAAAGGGCAGAGGAAGAAGCTTTTATATGCTGCACCAACTCAACCGCCCTTCCACCTAATGAATCTCCCTTATTCAAATTCAATGACCCCTCCATATCTGGTAAATTCTCTCGGAACCCAAACCCCGTCAAAATTGAAAACCACAATTACCAGAATCCCTGTTTTCCTGTTTTTGACCTGAACGCTCCCAATTCTTCTTTTCCACGTCACTTTGAGTATTCATTTCCGAACACCCAGTCTACTTGCAATACACTCTTTTGTTCCCACAACCCCCCCTGTTCCGTTCACGATAATAATCCCGGTCATTCCTGTCTGTCTCACAA
The DNA here is from genome assembly GCF_040938575.1 of Ambystoma mexicanum. Classification (NCBI taxonomy): domain Eukaryota; kingdom Metazoa; phylum Chordata; class Amphibia; order Caudata; family Ambystomatidae; genus Ambystoma; species Ambystoma mexicanum. The sequence goes on from NC_090927.1 coordinate 1,090,962,134, forward strand.
ACCATATCTATCTCACCCTTCTGAGTTTGTCAAACCCCCTGGTACGAGGGTTGTAATTCCATGTAGCACCTTTTCCCATCCTACCACGAAAGACACTGGACTAATATTAAAACTGTCTACCTTATAACTCAACCCAAGGGTCAGGCAAAGTCAGGCAATTGACCCGAATCTCACTCACCTGACAGCTCTTTCCTTTCCCCACAGGGATAAAAGGTGGAGCAGAGGAGCACACAACGAGCATGGAGGACTGCACAACGAGGCAGCTATCCAGGCATGGCAGTCCAAGATGGGGAGAAAGGCAGTGAATATCATAAGGCTGACAAGAAGAGAAGCAACCTTGCCCTTTCTGACCCAGACCCGCGAGACCTCTGCAGAAGGAATCGTAAGACTGTGGACAATAGCTCAAGTGAGTTGTAGCAGACGTCAATGATACACAGAGCGTGCCTACGCTGATAAGCAGGACCGAGTGAGATACCTCCTACTTTGGTTCCAGTCTTGACTGCAGAAGGAATCGGCACCACGTGGGTGTTCACTCGAGAGACTCTAGTTAATCCCATGTTGATTGAAACTACTGATACCAGAAGGCGGTAGGAAAGCCGCCAAGAGAGTTCAAAGTGGTCATATAGTGGTCTAGCAAAATCCCTGTACAGTCAAAAGTCTTTGACCACCAAACTGTTGAGAAAGAAAGAGAAGTGATCCTGCATCAAGAGAAAACAAGAGGAAATATGAAGTGTAAGAGTGAACCCGAAGGAGGGCTAAGAGGGGCGAAGTCTGAAGTCCCAAGAAACAGTTGTTGACAAAAGTGAACCCGGCAGAGGGAGGTTCACTGGAAACTGTTTAGAAAGACATTAAGATTTGTGAATACCAAGGAGAAAATATCTTTGCAAAAGCCAGCGGGAACCCGACAGGAGGGAGTTAAACGTTCGAAAAGGATCTGAGCCAAGAAGAGGGAGATCCAGAGGTAAGAAGCCATCACCCCAACGACACGTAAAGGCAATCGAGAGGTTATTTTTTAATATAAGCCGGAGTGAACCCAACAGGAGGGAGGCTGATATTTGAGAGGGATCTGAGCCCAAAAGAGGGGGACCCAGGTGTGAAGAATCATCCCCCCAAGTGTAATCTGAAAGTAACTTTTTGTTTATTATTTTTGGTACCTATCAGGCCCTCGGAAGCACGAAATATTAAACCCGAAGGTCCTGATATCAATAGGAGCTGTTTTGGGATCCAAGCCGGAAGAGGGGTGTCCAGGAGTGAAGATGAATCACCCAACATATACATTTGAAAGGAACGTTTGTTATTTTGGAGTCAATTAGGTCCTCAGAGGCAAGAGACTTTTTTGTGGAAAAAGAGACTTAACCACTGATGGTCCTGATACCTGACGCAGAACTGTCGTCTCGTGCTGGAAAAGCTCTAGCGTGTGCTGTGCTCAAAAGTCCCACCTTGTCCCGTGCTCAAAGAAGGGAGGCCCCCAGCTACCGCATCCTGACTTATTATTTGTGAACTCTTCTTTCTTTCTTGTGAATGCTTTCCCACACTCTTTTTGGTATTAGTGATAAAGGTTGCCAATCGTTATTTTTCAATATAGGCCCTTTTATTTTTGACAAGACGCCACTATAACTGCCTTATTTTGATTTGATGGTCGTAGCTTGCTCCCATTTTAGATTTAGGTTTAGATTAAGCGTTTTTCGACCCTACCTGTACAGTTGAATAAACACCTTTGAACTGTGATCACTTGTGTCTGTCTGGTCTTGATACCATGCCTTCCTTAAACCCCCAAACACATTTTCGTTAGTTTGGGTTGCCTCGCTACACTCAGTCGCAAGCACATACTTGTGGCAAATATTTACACCCTCCAAAAAAACAACTCACCAGCCATTTGTGGACCCGGCACCGCCTCCTTTTTTCTATGTTACATTAAACATTTAAGCTTTGATTAAAACACATATTTACATCTTTCACTTGCAGTAGTGCAAGCCCCTGCAGTGGCAAAATCATCATGGACAATGCAGACACGTGGTGGTCCGGAACGGGCCGGGGTGTGGCGTGCCCTGTGCTTGTTAAAGAATTTGGGGGGGGTCCTCACAGTGTGGCTCACAAAATTTTGTGCTACGCCATTGGGCACCACTGGGTCTGACAGAGGGGTAGTGGGCAGTGTGCGCCGTGAAGCCTGCCAGTGAGTCCCCAGATGAGAAGCAACTTGTGGGTGTTATCAATTTAAAATAACTGTGTGGTGCCATGGACTTATGTGTGCAGCAATGACATTTCATTGAATTGTGTTTTTTTTATAGTCCTTTCCCATCCAGTATTAGGCTTGGATAAAAAAAAAACTATGGGGGATCTTGGGTATATTGAAATAACCTTTCCTAGGTGTTATACTCCAGCAAAGTTAACATTATCAGGTGCACTCCCCTGTGTGCACGCAGACCAGTCTAATAGGTTTCTTTTATCGTACTGGTAGCTGACTCATAGATACATTTATAACCAGGGAATTTTGTTGGTACTAAATCCTGGTCAATTATTTAATTTTCAGGCCTTGCCCGTGTAGCAGCACACGCCTCCCCAGGTCAGTGTCTTCTTGGCTTGTTTAACACATCAATGCCACAGAAAACGCAAATGTCTGTATCCATTGATCTATAGATGTTTCATGCACTAGCTTTAGCCTGCTTTAGAGATTTTGGTTACCCTGTTACAAATACTGCATTATGTATGTTTTACATATCGATCCCACGTCGAATGTGGAAAATGACATCCCCCAAATGTGTGATCGTGGACAAATCATGCCTCCCTCTGTGCCTCAGTTCTTACATCTGGCTGAAATGAGAGCACCTGGAAAAACGGGTGGTAGATGCACCTGGAAAATCTGAAGGTCAAATGACACCACTTCCTGTGATGTCACCAAGGGGTCAAGGGTAGTGTGCTGTCACTTCCGATACTCCTGGCATTTTGGTGAAATGGCGTCCCTGGTGTTACCCGGTGATGCATTTACATTTTTTCTAATAATTATCAAAATGATGACTAATCTAGTAAATTAGATCAATGCTTGTATTCTAAACCCTGGTGCTCATGAGGCTGCGAGATCTGCGAGTGAACAGTATGGGCCTCATCACGAGTTGGGCGGTAACGCCGGCGCTAGTAGCGCTGGCACTAATAGCCACACCGCCAAACGCCCCCAGCGCTATTAGCGCTGGATCACGGGTTCGGCGGAAGGGTTATTGCCCATTCCCCATTGGGCCCAATGGGGAAAATTTGTGCTATTACCGCCGGCGGATTTTCCCCCCAGCAGCAATCGCGCTGAAAATCGGCAATTTTGCAGCAGATGTCCCCCAGCTCAGAGCTGGGGGGAAATCTGCCAAAGCCATGATCTGGCAAACACTTAAATGCGGAGGTAATAGCACTACTGCTGCATTTAAGGGTTACCGCCAGACTCTTGATGAGGCCCTATATCTGGCCAAGGCCACTGCCACCAGACTCTTGGCCTCTGGCAAATGTCTCCCCATTGACCTGGGCCATGATGCATGGGAGCTGCACAGTATACAGTATGATAATTATCTCTGGGGATGTATGTTTTTTTCTAGATAGTGAGGTAAAGAAAGAAAGCTTGCAAGGTTTAACTGGGCATGCCTTCATAAAGGAGATTATGTGGCTAGAATGCTATAGACAAATGTAAACCAATTCTACCACCATTACAAGAGTTACATGCTTTCTTCTTTTATTTTCATACAGCATTGCGAGCCTGAACTACTCCCAGAAGGCATTGCACTAAGACATGTGTGACAGTAGTGGATCACAAATATACCGTGGGGTTAAAGAAAGAAACAATTATTCAACCACCTTTGAGAAGATGCCCGCTCAGTTCTGCTTTGACTCTGTGAACGGGTCCTGCGAGAAGAGCATCTGGCCTGTCAGCATTCGTGTGCCCATGTACACCTTCATGGTCTGCACCATCCTGACCACGGTGGCCGGTAATCTGGTGGTCATCATCTCTATTGCCCATTTCCGGCAGCTCCACAACCGGACTAATTACTTGATCCTCTCCATGGCTATTGTGGACCTTCTTCTAGGCTTCATGGTCATGCCTTACAGCATGGTGCGCTCGGTGGAACACTGCTGGTACTTTGGCGACTTCTTCTGCAAACTCCACACCAGCATGGACATTATGCTTAGTACTGCCTCCATCTTCCACCTCTCCTGCATCTCCGTAGACCGATACTATGCCGTCTGCGATCCTTTGCGTTACAGGAGGAAGATCAACACAGTGGCCATTCTCTTCATGATCTGCCTAAGCTGGGGCGGCTCTGCCATTTTCGCCTTCAGCTTAATCTTCCTGGAGCTCAACCTGAAGGGGTCAGAGAAGTTCTTCCATGACCACATCAGCTGTGTCGGGGGCTGTTTTGTGTTTTTTAATAAAACAACGGGTGTCATGGCCTCTCTGATATCCTTTTACATTCCAGGATTCATCATGGTGTCCATATATGGAAAAGTGTACTGCATCGCCAGGAGGCAAGCTAGATCTATCACCGATACCACATACCAGTTTCAGTTCCAGATGGGACTTGGAGAAAAACAGCAGATCTCTAGAATCCGAGAGAGGAAAGCAGCAAAGACTTTAGGGATAGTGATGGGGGTGTTCCTGTTTTGTTGGTCCCCATTCTTCTTCTGTACCGCCACTGACCCTTTCATGAACTATGCCATGCCACCGGTCCTAATCGACGCTCTTGTTTGGTTTGGTTACCTGAATTCCACGTTTAACCCCATGGTGTATGCCTTTTTCTACACGTGGTTTCGTCGAGCCCTGAAAATGATCCTCTTTGGGAAGGTTTTCCAACCAGAGTCTTCCAGGACAAAGTTGTTCACTGATTAAACTCTGGGGTTTGGGCCTTCAAACAGTCAGGCTTGGATGTGAAGATGTATAACTGATAAGGGGGTTGCAGCACTGCAGCCAACCATGCGTGCAATTTTGGCAGTATGTGATTTTCCTGATTTTGCATACAGAAATTTTACATGAACTACCATGAAGACGAAAAAATGCAATCTAGTATGAAAAATAAGGAAGTGCCCAGCACAGGGGTGGGAATGTGATGTCAATGGAGGGTACGGGGGAAAACACCTGCATCCAAAGAAAGGGGAAAATGCTATCAGATATGATATGATATTTTATTTATATCGCGCTCATACACAAGTGTTTCAGAGCGCGATGAGGCAAGTGGGGGGACAAGGGAGAACAAAACAGCGATCTTACTAGGCCCAGGGACATTGAGAATGAGCAAGTGCAGGGGAGAGGGAAGGGGGAAAGTGCATTGGCGGTAGAAGTGGAAAGTGCTGAGCAAAGGATAAAAAAAAACAAGTGGTAGTGCAGCCAGCAAGGTGGCAAGTGCTAGGTTTAACTCACAGACAGGGGGTGTCTGATAAGTGCAGAGAAGGTGACTGTAGGGTTACAGATACAGACCCAAGTGCAAAGGTTGCCAGGAGGCAGTGCATGTGTGTGGCAGGGTGGGCATGTACCTGGGCTGGAAATCAGAGGGTAACCAGGTGCACGGTACCGAATCAGACAGATCAGCAGGGGAGAGGAGGAGAGAAGGTAGAAGCAAAGAGGAAGGTCTTGAGGTGCCTCTGGAACTGGAGATGGTTCTCCTCAAGATTCAGAGGGAGGCCCCAGCCGAAGACAGAGATCTACCCCCAACTGGTTGCTTGGAGAAATGACTGACCCTGAGGGAGTTAGAGGAGCGAAGAGCTCGAGTGGGAAATTATTTATGAGGGAGAGTTGAAGGTATTTTGGACCCAGGCCCCAGAAAGCCTTGTGAACAATGCAAAGGGTCTTGAATTTAATCCTTGCAGCCAATGGGAGCCAATGATAGACAAAGTCGACACAGAGGGCCTCATTACAAGTCTGGTGGTAACCCTGCCGGTGCAACTGGTGGGTTACCGCTGGACTTGCAATATTTACCAGCGCCTGGCTTGCCGGAAACACCGGGGGATTACGACCCCGGTGTTCCAGGAAGTCAGGCGCCGGTAAATGTTAATCCCCATTTGCACTTGAGTCCACAATGGGAATGGGGACCACAGAGGCACTGGCACCATTAATAACGGTCCCGGTGCTTCCGTGAAACTCTGCGGGCGGGTGCCGTTCCGCCCACCAGGTCTGACCCTGGCTGGGTCGGGACATCACCCACTCACAGAGTCGTGCTATGCCTGTCCGGTAACAGCGGTGCCGGTAGGCTTACCAGCACCGTTGTTACCGGACCGGCCTGGTCGTAATGAGGCCCAGTATGGGTTGCTGAAACCACTTACATCCCTGTTTTCTATCAGACAAGACAGATGGAGTATAATTGAGTCACCTCCGTATGCAAAGGGTATATTCAGAAATGGAAATTAACGCCATTTTCTGTGAGGCTCCTCCACTTGCCTTCCCACATGGTACCCTTTTTGGCTTTGCATTGGAAGGGAACCTCAGTTTAGAAGAGGCATCTGCCGGGGAGCCTATTAGAATGTATGTGCTGGAAAATTGATTTGTGATGCAAGGACAGATGCAGAAACTGAATGCAACAATCCACAATTTGATCCATTAATCGCAAACATATTTTATGTTATTTATTTTGTTTTCACACCTTTGGCGGTGAAAAAACAACTAAACTGAGAACATGTTCAATTTGACAAGCTGTGTGTCTTTATTCTCAGGCAGAAAACGTGCTGATTAATTTCCAACATTATGGCTTGTTACTTTTAACAAAAGTGGAAATGGTTTGTTGTGTTATTTTGTGTTATGTTACTTGGTGCTTTGCGTCCTGCGAGTAAGAAGATGGGGTTATGAGTGGGTTAGTGGGGGCAGATCATTAGATCAGCTATGCAAGGCAGGCAGGGTGTCACTGGTGCCTGTGTTGGGAATTTATATGTGGGTATGGTGAGATGGCTAGAATGAGTGATAGGAATGGGAGATGTACGAAGTGCTTGATTTGTGCGCAGAGACATCTTTATGGGAGGGCAAAAGGGGCACTTGCCCTGGGCCCCCACCTTGGAGGGGGGCCCCATAAGGCTACATTTGGCCTCATAAGAGATTTGGTGGTAGCCTTGCCTGTAAAACTGGCAGGCTGCCGCCAAACTTCTGAAAATTTCCGGCACCCGCGAATGGGCAATTACCAGGTCATTACGGCCCTGCCGGACCCAGTATTTGCACGTTTGCGGGCGCCGGTGCAACTGACATGCTGTGCTCGTGGGTGCCTTTCTGCCTGGCAGGTCCGACCTGGTGGGCAGAAAGTCACCCGCGAGCACAACTCGTAGTTTGCCAGTCCGGGAACTACGGTACCAGCATGCTTACCGGTACCGTAGTTCCCGGACCAGCAAACTTATAATGAGGCCCATTATCTTTAGAAACCAGTTTCCAATGTTGAGCAAACATAAATCGCACACGTTAGGATATTTTAGGGGCTGCTGCTGAGGCTAATCCTATTGCCGGTTTGCTGTTGACAAGAACATTCTGTTCCGATTAATTCACCCTGTAATACTTTCTTTGTTCACTGTGTATACATAGTTTGTGCGTCAACAATAGTACACATCCTGTAGCATTTTTACCTTTCTGTGGAGACCCTATTGATCATGTGCAACAGCCAAAGTTGAAATGCATAAAGATACATTTGAGTGCTGCGATGGTGAAGAAGATAGCTCAGTGTGTTAAGCACTCATTGCTGAGATCTGTGTTCATATGCAAGATTACAAAACCAAATTCCACAAAGGCCGACTCAGCCTTTCCTGTCTGAAGTTGATAAACCAATATGTCTATGTACTTTGCTTTGTAGCACATCAGGTGCTAGTAACAGCAATCTACCTGCACCAGATAGCGGTTGCTATAAAAACAAAAAGCACCAGTATGTTGAAGGTCTAGATATCAGAAGTCGTGTTTCTTCAGACAGGTGGTTGTAAAACACAGGCAGCCCCGCCCCCCCTTAATGATGAGCATAAAGTGTTAATTCAATAATGTGAAACCAAGACGTTCATTCGCGTGTCCTGGCTTTGTCAGCAGATGGTACAGTCATCCTGGACAAATCATTTATATATCTTGACAGTACTGTGCTGTCTTCTATGGAAAGGTTTGCCTTATTACATGCTGGTAGCATCGTTTAGCACATTACCTGACCTTTTTATAAGTAATTTGTTGGTAGGGGGTCCTACACAGAAGAAAACGGACCAGATATTGAAGGTCTCTGGCAAGCATCCTTTAAACTATGCTCAATTGACACAAAAAACGTTTTTTTTTTTTATACAATGCACAGGGTTATCTGTGCATTTATAAAAAAAATAATTTCACAAGCCTGAGTTATGAGAATATCTAAAGCTTTAAAATACAAAAGATAAACCCAGATAAAATCTTTTAAGATCCCATCAATTAGTATGCTGATACTTAAATACTTTCCTTGATGATGAAGGAAATGAAGGTAGAATCATCCCCATTTTTCATTATACGCCTCGATAAAATGTAGTTTTAAAAAAAATGTCATGTTGGGTTATGTGACTTGTGTGCTTTACAAGTTGCTTGTATAAAGTTCATTATTTTAGTTCATGGTAACATCTGGAAAAGAAACTAGCAGACATTGCAGAATAGGAGCGAATCCCAGCATCACCGCGTAACCAATGTGTGATCCTCATCTCATGTAATCTCATATTGCCTCCCTTGTCAAAATGACCAGCCCCCAAACCTTTCAAAAATGTCACCGCTCACAGTGATTTCGTTCTCAATGTATGGTCTTTAAAAAAAGCCTCACACATGCTTTCGATAGATACAGTGTTACCTCCCCTATAATAATAGTGAGCATTTATATATTGCTCCCCACAACCACTACAGAAGTACCCTTATCATGGACTGCTAAGGTTGTCCTTGAAATGCTACTTCTTTATCATTCTGATTACAGCAAGAATGAAGAGGGTAATGGGACTGAAATGTTGTACCTATGCTTATTTTGAGAGGCAACAAATCAAGCTATGAGTGGTGATGGAGATGAGGGGGGTGCAACCACATATTCGGATCCCTTAATTCTTTTGGTTTGGTGGAGGGGGGGCACAGGTATCTGTGCCCCGGCGGACCGCAAAAGTGATTCAGATGGCCCTGTTTGTGCGGAATCTGTGTTGTGTTAGGACTGGAAGGCGAGGCATGCGTGCTATTGTAGAGTTGTGAGGCTGTTCGTTAGGGTAGGGGGTTTGTGAGTTAGGTACTATTCACAGACAGGAGTTGCGTATCTTACCCAACACAGCAGGTGTCAGTGACATTGCATCAATAATCAGCCTCAGTCATTGCTTGGGTCCAGACATCAATATTCCCTGCAGCATATTGTGGCCTAGAACATGACCGCATAGCGTTACATTGTATTTGAACAATGCATTGTTTGCTCTGTCTTGTGATTTGTAAATAAAGCACATACTAAAATAAATCTCTCAATGGCGCAGAGCTCCTGCCATTGCACCTTTGGGCTGATATTGCAGTCCTTAACACATTTCTGCTTTATCCAACTAGTTTTGTTGACCTTCACCTCCCACCAGACCAGTGGCACTTATTTCCTATTTGCCAGCTGATCAAGGACTGAAAGAACGGGGCTCCCCAAAGGCATTGCTAGCAAGGGTGGTATCAATGATACGTCCATGAAGATGGGTGTGTCCAGTCTTGGGTGTATGCACAACTTCCCTAAGCTGAAACTTGATTTTTGCACTGCATGGAAAATGGAACAGTGTAAATAATGTATTAATTGGAGCGGGGCATGACTTCTGAAGGCCACTGAAAAGTACTGGTAAACCTGCTGCATACAATTGATACCAAGACCATTATATTGGGAAGATGAAAGATATCAGGGGATATTTCTTTATAATATCTCCCTCGGTAAAAGAAAGAAGGGGTTAATACACTGTATGCTGTGCCTCCAACACTACTTTGGTAAGAAGCCAGTTGATGAAGAAGTTGTCCTGAGGTGCAACTTTGTGGAGAGGGTGGCCACATGCTAAAGGGGTATCAGGCCATGGACTCTGAAACCTGAGGCTGATCATTCAGATTCGAACAATTTTTGCAAGATGACTCAGCACCCTATCCTCTCTAAACTCCTTACGAATATGATTACTGATACACATCATGCATTTGTGGCACACATTAATGGCATGACGGCAAGGGTGTAGGAGCCCAGGCTTTTTCTGATTCTTAAATTAACAAAATGATGCAGTTAATTCCATCTCTGAAAGAGCTGTTCATGAGTTCCCCCTTTCATAAGCTCCATGCCATAAGCATAGTGCGTACCTGTGTCCTGCTGCATCAGTACCCTGATTGGCAGCACCTGCCCTATGAGTAGCACCGAGCAGGTTCATTGCTCACAGGTGCCCATTTGACAGCTGCAGTGATAGCAATGTCTCTGCAGTGCACAGGCTACATTTAAGATATGCACCCCTATCCAAAACCCCATCATTGTGGGTCTACCTCCTGGTGGCATGATAATATTTAAATATAAACCTTAGTTAGGGTATGGTGGGTGGTATTTTCTTAATTATTACAGCCACATCCAATTTGATATCACACATGTGTCAACTCCTGAGAGTCAGCCCAGCTGCCGAAGGTGATGTGTATTCTGGCCAGACGGGCTACGCCAGCCACATTACAGGAAAGGAACCTGAATGGCCATGCCTCTTTTTTGATCTCTTTGTGAGGATAGGTAACTCCCTCCGCCAGACACAGCTGCCCACCAGGTAGCTGCCTTGGTCCCAGGCATCAAAGGAGCACACCAAATCAAAGGGAGTAACCTTACACCAGGGTGCTGTATTTTTAAAGGCCTTTCATCCTTAAAGGGTTAAAGTAGTGAGGTGAGCGCTGTACCAGGAAAGACTTTCACCATTCGTTTCTCTCTGCTTCATTCATTCCTTCCTGTCCCCAACCCCACTTGCCCTAGAGCAAAGCCCTTTGGGTGTGATGTCAAAAGGGCAGTACACTTCTTTCAAGAACAGGGATTGGACCACTAAAGCAGGCTAGCTTTAGTCCAATCACCTGTGGACGTTTACCTTTAAAATAAGGGGTCTCCCACCGCTTCTTAGATTCAATCTGGTCCAACACCTGAGAAGGAGTCATTGGACTTCTTTTGGGAGAGTTGCACTTTCCAAAGCCCTCAACCACTGACATGAAGAAGGAGCAGCCCAAGGCAGAGAAGGGTTCTTCACCATAACCACTTCCAGGGCACATGGGGTGTGAATTTTGCTGTGGACCAGGATCTGCCACTCCGCACCAAAATCTCTCAAGGCAGAGAGAACAGGCCCTGAAAGGACTCATCCTCTCCTATTGCCTTTAGAGTGGGCATCTGGAGGACCAGATCAGCTAAAGGCTCCCTGAACTGCCGTT